>NC_081842.1:93427856-94900021 GCF_963259705.1 Myotis daubentonii
ATGAAGACTCATTTTACTAAATGTAAGATGTTCACCCACATTTTTTTACTAGACTGCGTCTCCAGATTTTTTGAAGCAACTAACAGTTGAATGAAACAGTCATGCCATTTTTTAACAATTGTGCTTTCTATGGAGTGAAATGATAATGCGCTCATGGATGCATTCAGTGACTCTAATAATGGTTGTAAGTATATGACAAAAAGCAAATTGTCTGGGTCTACATGATATGTTCTTAGAGTTTCATATGTCATATTTAGAACCATAAGTAATTGTCTCCAAAATATAGATGGAATTTAAAATTAGGTCTAAAATTCTGAAAGAGTACAAATCATCAATCTAAAAGCCAAAAAAAACTTAAAATATCATGCTATCTTATAAATAAATACATTTTCAATAGATGACACAAAATCAGGATATACTTGTGACCTAAATTAATACTAATGCTTCATGTACTAATAAAGTAAACATTTTAATAATATTTTAGAATGAGCTATCAAAATGCTTAATAGAAGTTATTCTGATCATTGTTAAAACTTTATGCATGAGTGTAGGGTTTCCAGAAAAGTAGTTCCTTGCCCAGAAATATAATATGGACAAAGTGTTTTAATATCGGTGTCTATGTTTATTTTATTTGTTATGCATATGCTTTGGAGATGTATTTTTGTAACAATATTCTATCTTTTAATTAACATATATGTATATATACATATATACCATATGGTCATATAGTTTTCAGGTAAAATGATGTTTTCATTTCCTAATTAATCAGCTTGATCAAAATATTGTTCATTTAGTCAAACTCATCCGAATCAGTTAATTAACCAAAGCAGTGAGTACATATTTATGGTAGTCAATCTTAATGAGAGTATGAAGCTCCTTAGCATTCTGCTATGTTTCTTGGGTATATAATTTCTTCCATACTAATTAGATTCACTAAGTTCTTTCTTTCATATCAAATCTTCCTACAATTATCCACAAACTTCCTGCTTTAAATTTCAATAATCAGTAATAACAGTAATAATAATAATAATAATAATAATAATAACTTTGCACTAGAAAAATCCTAAGAAACTCATTTTGCATAATCTCATTTATCTTCCCAACAATCATATGTGATAGAGGCTATCCTCATCATCATTTTACCTTATAGGAAAAATGAAGCACACAGAAATTCAGGATCTCATTGATATCAAAAAGAATAAGTGGCAGTGGAAAGTTTTGCATTGAAGCAATCTCAGTGCAAAACCTGTATATTTAATCAC
Organism: Myotis daubentonii; assembly: GCF_963259705.1. NCBI lineage: Eukaryota > Metazoa > Chordata > Mammalia > Chiroptera > Vespertilionidae > Myotis > Myotis daubentonii. The sequence goes on from NC_081842.1 coordinate 93,429,119, forward strand.
TACACTTAAATTTCTTGTTTTCTATGCAATAGAAACTTTATATTTGAAAAACTTGGTTTCCTGGCACTATACAATAAATTTTTACTTTTTTCTATTTTTCTTGTTTGAATTCATTTTGATCTGGTAAAATGAATTCTCCCACTTACCAAACAGAACTCATCTTCTTTGTCCTCTGCAATGGCACCTTCCATCCACTATTTACATCTTTTCTTGACCATTGTTTCTCTCCTTCATTACTGACTTTGCTTCATCATAATTTAGTCAAGGTCAAGTCTCACTAGTCTTAAAACAAAAAACAAAGAAACAGCAAAATCCACTAAAGATCTCACCCACCTAGCATTCTAATTTGTTTCCTTCCTTCAAAATTTAATATCTATAATAATAAAAGCGTAATATGCTAATTAGACCAGACATCCTTCCGGACGACCTTCTGGATGAAGCCAGGGCTGTGAGGGAAGCCCAGGTCCTGGGTGCCACAGGGAAACCAATGCCAGCAGCCAGGGGAAGGAAGGCCTACTCTTGCATGAATTTCGTGCATTGGTCCTCTAGTTATACAATAATAATAAAAAATGACTCTTCTCACTTTGTCTTCTATTTATACTGGAGTCCATTGTTCTATTATTTCCTTCAAATAATTTGTCTTCCACACTTGTGTAAAATCCATATGACCAGTTCTTTTCATTTATCATAAACCTGTTATTAATTGCTTTCTTTTTGAAATACTCTGTCATATTTGTTAATATTGCCACACTCTCTGATTTTCAATAGCTCTTTCTTACATGCCTTCTCATAAAGTACCTCTTTTTTTTCCTTTCCATTCCTCCCCTTCATATATTTACCCTTGGGGATCATTCCTTAATTCCCTTGTCTAGCTATATGTTTTTCCTAAGCTAATACACTATGTTTTACCTTTTTAGTCATTAAAATACCCTAATTTTTGTACATGGAATACTGATCTGGACACTGCTGAAGTCTAGGTGTCTTTAATACTTATCATCAGTTCTCCCCACATCTAACCAATTGCAATATCTTTTTAAAGAAAATGTCTGCATTGCCCCTCATCTGCCCATTTGTTACTCCACTCACTGCTACTTCATTGATTTAAAGGCCACATTGATTTTTATTTGAATTATGATCATTATTTCTTGTTGTATACTCTTGATTAAAGTCTGTCATTCTCCAATTCCTTTCATTATGCAAATGTAGAGTATGATCAAAACATTTTTGAGTCTCCATTGCATTTAGAATCAAGTCCATACTTATTAATATGATTTCTAAGTTTCCTGTTGACCTAGATCTTATGATCTCTCTAGTAATATCTCACCCCACTTTGCAAAGGATGAACCCTTCTTAATGAAATATACTCAAAGACAGTATATTACATTTTAGTCAACCATTTTAAAAATCATATCATTGCTTCTGCCAGGAGTACATTTTTATCAATTTAACTCACATTTGTATGAATATTTAAGCTTTATTTGGAAAGCCTTGTTCAAATTCAAGATCAGGTTAGGATTCCATCCTGCAGGTTTCTAAAGTACTCTCTTAGTACTTTGGAATATGTTTTGTAATTTCCTGTTCACTATCTCTCTTATTTACTATGTTTAAGTTTCATAAAGCAAGGACTATATCTGACTTATCATAGCCTCAATGATTAACATTTAGTAGTTTCTCAATAAATATATTGCTCAATTAATTAATAAATTATAAAAATATGCATTCATTTTTCTCAAAATAAGCTTTTTACACCTGTTTTTATTTTTATATATCTCACCTTCTACTCTAGATCTAGTTTATGTTATTGTCTTATGCACATGTTTAGTTATATCACATTACAACATTGCCAGAATTCAGTTCCATAAGACTGAGGGAATGATGATGATATTTATAGAAATCTGAAATCTGAAGGAATAAGGATTGAGACAACTGTTAGAGATAACTGAAATTGTCCTGCAAGTTTGAGTTTGAGGAACTGGCGAAGTATTTGGAAAGCAATTACTGGTAAGTAATAGAATTTGAAAGCCTGGAGCTTAGGAGAGAAGCCAGAGCTGAAGATCTGAAATTAATCTGCATAGAGTTAATATATAAACCTGGGGTTTTGATGATATGGTAAAGTAAGATGACTAAGAGAAATGAGGACTGTGAACCATAACCTGAATTTTCTTTCCCCATATTTAAGGTGTGGAAACAAGAATAAGAGCAAAGGAAGCAGAGAAGAAGTCATAACATTCAGGGAAGAGCTGAGAATACAGAAAACAAAAAAGGAAGAAATACTTTTTTAAACACTGATGTTTCTTTCCAGTAATATGCTAAAGAAATATCAAAATAATAAGGTCTAAAAATAACTTTTGGATTCGGTTATCAGGAGAATATCAATGTCTTTTTTACTTAAAATCTATGTTTACAAGGAAATTATTTTTATTTAATAAATAAATACTGATTTATTTATTGATCGATGATTATGCAAAAAAGCCTATTGAAGCACAATAAAGAAGATTAAAAGTAAGACTAAAAAAAAACAAACAAAACAAAAAAAAAACAAAAACAAAAACAAAAAAACTCCTGGGTCTTATTCTCTAACTTCTAAGGGCTTAAAATCTATTAGTAAAAAATAGAAATAATACTTTTAAAAGTTTATTGAAGCATACTATTATGTTCTAGGTCTTGTATTGAGTACTTCTTGCATTATCTACCCTCATAGCAAGCTTATTAGATAGGTACCTATATTATCCAGACTTTATAGAAAAACTTAGTATCATATATATTTCTTATCACACTTATAGAAACCATAATATATTATATATTTCAATAATTATTATAATGGAGGTCTCTTCTGTATGTAATAATTGATCTAAGAGAGTTTTTACATTTATGTGAAAAAGTGTGTGACTATTCTGAGCATTTAGGGAGATAACTGTCATAAACACCTGGCTACTGTACTATTTTACTTTTATACTGTATTTTTACTCTACATTTTCTGTGTTTAGGTACACAAATACTTACCATTTTGTTACAATTGCCTGCAGTATTTAGTGCAGTAACATTATGTATATATTTGTAGTTTTGGAGCAGTACATGTAGCTTAGGTGTGTAGTAGGCTATAACTTCTAGTTTGGGTAAGTGCACGCTATGATGTTTGTACAATGATGAAATTGCCTAATAATACATTTTTCAAAAGATATCTGCCGGGAGCCGGTCCATCCTTGCTGTTTCAAGGGACCTGACATATATGGCATACTGTTCTTAATATGTTTGCTCACCTTCTTGGCACTATGTGTTTTAACCAAGGTCACCTCTCTGAGAAAGGTTGTTTCCCCAGGTAGGGATTTTCCCCTGAAGTTAGGGAGGGTACTAAAACCCCTTAACTAAGTGCCATGGGTAATTAATCACTTTAACTATGAACAATCATGCTTAAGCTACATAATCTTTACTCCCTGGAATGGAGATAAGAAACACCCTAACCTTTGGAATAGAGATTGATAGGATTGGAATCAACTGGTATAAATACAGATGTAACAAGACAACAGGACACAGAACCTAGACACAGAACCTACACAGAACCTAGAGACAGAAGAACTTCGCTGGAGAGAACATGGCAAAAGATCCTGGACAGTAACTGGCCACAGAACCTAGAGACAGAACCTAGCGAGAGAAGATGGCAAAAGATCCTGGACTGAACCTGACTACAGAAATTGGCAAGAGAACCTGATTCCAATCCTATCAATCTCTATTCCAAAGGTTAGGGTGTTTCTTATCTCCATTCCAGAGAGTAAAGATTATGTAGCTTAAGCATGATTGTTCATAGTTAAAGTGATTAATTACCTGCCTGACACTTAGTTAAGGGGTTTTAGTACCCTCCCTAACTTCAGGGGAAAATCCCTACCTGGGGAAACAACCTTTCTCAGAGAGGTGACCTTGGTTAAAACACATAGTGCCAAGAAGGTGAGCAAATATATTAAGAACAGTATGCCATATATGCCAGGTCCCTTGAAACAGCAAGGATGGACCGGCTCCCGGCAAATATCATTGTTGTTAAATGACATATGACAGTATTTCTAATTTCCTATAGTTAAAAAAATCAAATGCACACTTTTTTACCCTATAATTCTTTAATATAATGATACATATTACAGAGAATTCCATAGTAGTATGAAGAGCTTTCTTAGAGCTGCATAGTATTTGTATATTAATACATTATAATTATTTAAATCTTAATATTTAGGCTATCTTCAGCCATTTGCTTTAAAAAAAATTATGTAATGAATGATAGTACAAACATATCATCATATAGATGTGCAAATACATCAGTTGTATTATCACCCAGAAAATAATTACTGGGTCAAAGTTTATAGAACTACTAGAGGTTCAGTGCACAAAATTCATGCACTCAGGAGGGTCCCTCAGCCCAGGAGCCCAGCGATCAATCGCCCCACAGAGGGAGGCCCCGCCCACCCGCTGCAGAGCAATCACCCTGCAGAGGGAGGCCCCACCCACCCACTGCAGTACCTCAGGCTGGATCAATTGCCCTACAGAGGGAGGCCCCACCTACCCAGTTGTGGCTCTGTGATGATCACCCCACAGAGGTGGCCTGGGCCTCCCTCTTTGGGGCAATCACAGAGCCCCCCCCAATTGATTGCCCTGCCAGCCTGTGGCGTGGGTCTGCCCTCTGTGGGGTGATCATGGGGAAATGGCGGGGCCCCCTGACCAATCACATCATACCTGCCTTGGCTGGCCTGGTGCCAGTGCATGTCATAGCATGGTTGTCCGGACGGTTATTCTGCTGTTCAGACATTTGGTTGATTTTCATATTATGCTTTTATTCTTATAGATTTCTACAAGGCTTTCCACTAGTTTTACACCTATCAGCAAAGTATGAGAGTTGCTCCTTCCCCACAGTCTTGCCCACTGTGATCAAAGTGTTCAGATTTATCAAACAGATAGGTAAAAATAGTATTTTTATAATGCAGATTAAGCATTTTTCAAATGTTTATGCCTCTTCAAATTTTCCATCACTGTTTATGTATTTCCCAATTTTGGAAGGGCTTTTTATTTCTAGAATTTTTCAAGGATTAGAAACTGTACCTCTTAATCTAAGGTATGAGATGTTATTTTATGTTTCCTGATTTGTCTTTTGTATTGTGACTCTGCTTATGAGGTGAGTGTGTGTGTGTGCATAGGATTTTTTAGAAATTCAATTTTATCAATATTTTATTTAATAATTAGTTTTATACTGGAATCAGAGTTAGAAGAACCTTTTATATCCATGTTTTTAAAGAAATATTCCATATTTTATTTTTAATTAAATTTATTGGGGTGACATTGAATAATAAAATTATATAAATTTCAAGGGTAAAATTATATTATATATTTTTTAAGTTTTTAAAGAAATCTTAAACTAATTTTTAATTCATTATGGCATATAGCATATGGTACAATGCAGAAATTCAAGTTTACTTTTTGTTTATGGGTAGAAAGAATCTGTCATGTTCATTCAATATCCTAAATCTTATTTTGTGTCCATAGCAGTATTTTATGTTTTTTTATAAATTTATTATTACATATGACATCAACATTTCTTTTTAAATTTATTTGTAAGATTGTATTTTCATTTATAATTTTGATATTTCCTATATTATTGTTCTTTACATGTATGAACATAATTGTTATATATACAACTGTTAAACTTCTTTTGTTTTTATTTCATTTATTTATTTTTCAACTTCACTTGAGGATATGTTTTCATTGATTTGAGAGAGAGAGAGAGAGAAAGAAAGTTCACTTGTTTGACTCCCGTAGGCACCCCAATAGGAGATCTAACCCATAACCTAGCATATTTCTTGACCAGAAATTGAGCTCACAATCTTTTGGTATATGGGTCAGTGTTCCAACCAGCTGAGCCACTGGCCAAAGCAACAATTCTCTTGTTTTCAATAGTACTTTTCCTTTCTTTTTATGTGTACTTATATATTATTTATATGAATGATATTTTATCCTTCCCCTTCATTTTTATAGCCCTTATTTCCTTATCTTCTATTATTGCATTGGTTTTAGTAAAAAGTCCAATAAAATTTTTAGTTTTAGTAAAAAGTCCAATAAAATTTAGTGCAAAGTATGATATCATTTAAGAATTTAAGTAGAGCTATATGACCCTGCCCCAGCCACTGGGCACCTGTGTATGCAAATTAACTCACCATCTTTGTTGGGTTAATTTGCATACTCACTCCTGATTGGCTGGTGGGAATCACAAAGGTCAATATGCATCTTTCTCTTTTATTGGTGTAGATTTTACATAGGGAAATAATTTTGTGTTATAGGAATGAGGGAACTAGGAAGAATAAAACAAGAAAGTAAGGGAAGTCAATCCAAAAATAAGTTACTGTGCAGATATTCCCCAAACTCTCCAAAATCTCTCTGAGAAACCATGCGGAATCAAACATGGAATTGACAGTTTGAAAAGAAGGAGAGGGGCTTATTTTTATCACCTATTGGTCAAATATTGATTGAGGGGTAGTATTCTTTTGCAGACATTTTTTTTCCTACATATCCCTGGATGGCTGTGAGCCCCCCTACAAATGCATCTCAGTGGCTGAGTAGGAAATCTTTATGAAGGAAGTAAGCTATGCATGATCCAGCTAAGCGACAGTGCTGTAAAGCCATGCATATATAGATGGTTACAAACAAAATGTCAAAGTCAAAAGGAAGGTTGAGTGGTGTTGAGATGAGAAATAAAATATGTCCAATACTCAAATGTGGTTGAGTAACTTTCTTTAGGCAATAAAGTGAGTGATGAAGTATGCCAGTACTAGGTGGAAACATTAAGAGCCACTGTGCATTTCTTGTATCCCATTTTTTCTCTCACTGACTAACTATTCTCAAACTTAGGTCCATTGATGAGCCAGACTTCAAAACAAACTGTCTCTTGATGGCCATGCAGATAATAAACTTTTTTTATATTAAACTATTGAATTGGAGAATTTATTTATTTATTTATTTATTTATTTATTTATTTATTTATTTATTTATTTATTTTTACTTCAATATCATTTATTTTAGAAGCATGATCTAATTTGCAGTCTAATCACTTCCTAACTAAACACATTATTCTACTGACGGACAAGCTTTCTGTTGGTACAATGAAAAGACAATATCTATTTAAAAGAGAGAGAGAGAGGAGAAATAATAGAACCACCACATGCTTGTAGAAAGAAGACTTCTGGCTATTTCAAAAACTGGCAAATCATTTCATATTGCTATGCCTCACCAGCATTATCATCACCTGGGAACACATTAGAAATGTAAATTAACAGATGTCACTCAGAGCTAAGAAACAGAATCTCTAGTGATGGGGCCCAAAATTCTGAATTTTAACAAGCTGTACAGATGATTCTGATGGACACACAAGTTTTAGAAACAGCTTTGAAAATCCCATAATAATTAGCTACAACAATCAAGGTTTAACTATAAGGCTGCGAACAAAGACCACTAGGGGGTGCACCAAGGAAGCATAACAAAATGCGGAGACAAAGAAACAGGACAAAATTGTCAATGGAAGATATAGAGTTCAGAACCACACTTTTTTTTAAATATATTTTTATTGATTAAGATATTACATATGTGTCCTTGTCCCCACGTTACCCTCTACCCCCCCCCCCGCTCATGCCCTCACCCCCCCCCCGTTGTCCGTGTCCATTGGTTAGGCCTATATGCCTGCATGTAAGTCCTTTGGTTGATCTTTCCCCCTTTCCCCCACCCTCCCCTACCCTCCCTCCAAAGCCCGACAGTCCAATCAATGCCTCTCCATCTCTGGATCAGTCCTTGTTCATCAGTTTATGTTGTTCATTATATTCCACAAATGAGTGAGATCATGTGGTATTTATCCGCTCTCCAGTTTCATCCATGCTGTGGCAAATGGTAAGAGTTCCTTTTTCTTCTTCCTTTTCTTAAAGAATACCTTTCAGCACTTCATATAATGCTGGTTTGGTGGTGATGAACTCCTTTAGCTTTTTCTTATCCGTGAAGCTCTTTATCTGACCTTCTATTCTGAATGATAGCTTTGCTGGATAAGGTAATCTTGGTTGTAGGTTCTTGGCATTCATCACTTTGAATATTTCTTGCCACTCTCTTCTGGCCTGCATGGTTTCTGTTGAGAAATCAGCTGACAGTCGTATGGGTACTCCCTTGTAGGTAACTGACTGTCTTTCTCTTGCTGCTTTTAAGATTCTCTCTTTGTCTTTTGCTCTTGGCTTTTTAATTATGATGTGTCTTGGTGTGGTCCTCTTTGGATTCCTTTTGTTTGGGGTTCTCTGTGCTTCTTGGACCTGTAAGTCCATTTCTTTCACCAAGTGGGGGAAGTTTTCTGTCATTATTTCTTCAAATAGGTTTTCAATATCTTGCCCTCTCTCTTCTTCTGGTACCCTTATAATTCTGATGTTGGTACGCTTGAAGTTGTCCCAGAGGCTCCTTACACTATCTTCATATTTTTGGAATCTCTTTTCGTTTTTCTTTTTCAGTTGGGTATTTTTTGTTTCTTTGTATTTCAAATCTTTGACTTGATTCTTGGGATCCTCTTGTCTGCTGTTGGATCTCTGTAAATTATTCTTTATTTCAGTCAGTGTATGCTTAATTTCTAGTTGGTCCTTTTTCATGTCCTCCATGGTCTCACTATACTTATTGAGGGACTCATTAAATTTATCGGTGGTTTTCATAAAATTCTTGAAAAACCTTATAAACATGGCCTTGAACTCTATATCCAGTAGTTTGCTTTCCTCCATTTCTGCCATTTGTGACCTGTTTCTTTGTCTCCGCATTTTGGCTGCTTCCCTGTGTTGATAGAGTGGCTTTGTGTGCTAGGTGTCCTATAGGGCCCAGTGGCTCAGCCTCCCCAGTTACCTGAGGTGGACACTCTTGGTGTACCCCCTTGTGGGCTTTGTGCACAGTCTTGTTGTAGCTATGCCTTGGTTGTTGTAGGTATCACTGGGAGGAATTGGACTCCAGGCCAATTGGCTGTGAGAATCAGCTGTGTCTACAGTGGGAGAACTTCTGTGCTGGAGACACCCTTCTGGGGCAAGACTTGCTTCAGTGGGGCTTTGGTGCTCACTGAGACTGCACCCTGAGTGTGTCCCTTATGGATCTGAGGAGTTGTGATCTGGATGGTCCCCCTCTGACCACTGGGTACAGTGGCTCTTGGATCTAAGGATGTGCTAATTTAGCCTCTGCCTGAGGTTACACAGCAGGAACTACGAAGAGAACTGCAGATTCCCCTTCCTTTTTTTGGAGTTTGGATGTGCCCTGATGATGCTCAGCTGTGTAGCAATGCAAGCGGCTGTGCGGCCTTGGGCCTTCTCTTGGAAGCTCTGGGTCTATCTGGCCAGGCTGCGGTTAGGTAATTACAGGTTGCAAATGGACGGGGCATTCATATGCAAAAGCCTCTGCCGCAGCCTGGGCGGGGCGGGGTCTCAAGGAATCAAAGGGCGGAGGAAGCAGCTATGGCGGAGCCTCAGCCCTGCCCTAAGGAGTCGCGAGTCCCAGTGTCCCAGCAATGGCTGCAAGCACCTCTGAGGGAAAGTTGCCCTCAAGCTCGCCCGCTGCCAGAGAGACCAGTTTCTCCCTGTATGAGTCCTGGGTCCCCAGAGACTTCCCGGAGTCGGATTTCAGAGCCGTCGGGAGCTTGTGTCTCCCTCCGGATTCAAAAAGACAGCCGCGTCCTCAGGTGCCAGACCCTTTCCGCGCGTGAGCCCCCGTACCTCTGCACTCCACCTCCGCAGCTCCTCTGGCTCTCAGTGTGCTTCTCTTTCCTTCTAGTTGTAGAATTTACACTCAGCCAGCTCTCCTGTAGTTCTGGATGAGTCCAGCTTGTGTTTTTGATGCATTTACCAATTGTTGTGGGAAGCAGCAATTTCCCGGTGTTTATCTATGCCGCCATCTTAGTTTACCCAGAACCACACTTTTAAGGTCTCTCAAGAACTGTTTAGAAGCCGCCGATAAACTTAATGATATCTACAAGAAAACTAATGAGACCCTCGATGTTATATTGGGGAACCAACTAGAAATTAAGCATACACGGACTGAAATAATGAATATTATACAGACTCCCGACAGCAGACCAGAGGAGCGCAAGAATCAAGTCAATGATTTGAAATGCGAGGAAGCAAAAAACCCCCAACCGGAAAAGCAAAATGAAAAAGAATCCAAAAATGCGAGGATAGTGTAAGGAGCCTCTGGGACAGCTTCAAGCATACCAACATCAGAATTATAGGGGTGCCAGAAGATGAGAGAGAGCAAGATATTGAAAACCTATTTGAAGAAATAATGACAGAAAACTTCCCCCACTTGGTGAAAGAAATGGACTTACAGGTCCAAGAAGCACAGAGAACCCCAAACAAAAGGAATCCAAAGAGGACCACACCAAGACACATCATAATTAAAATGCCAAGAGCAAAAGATAAAGAGAGAATCTTAAAAACAGCAAGAGAAAGAAACTCAGTTACCTACAAGGGAATACCCATACGACTGTCAGCTGATTTCTCAACAGAAACTTTGCAGGCCAGAAGGGAGTGGCAAGAAATATTCAAAGTGATGAATACCAAGAACCTACAACCAAGATTACTTTATCCAGCAAAGCTATCATTCAGAATTGAAGGTCAGATAAAGAGCTTCACAGATAAGGAAAAGCTAAAGGAGTTCATCACCACCAAACCAGGATTATATGAAATGCTGAAAGGTATCCTTTAAGAAGAGGAAGAGGAAGAAAAAGGTAAAGATACAAATTATGAACAACAAATATGCATCTATCAACAAGTGAATCTAAGAATCAAGTGAATAAATAATCTGATGAACAGAATGAACTGGTGATTATAATACAATCAGGGACATAGAAAGGGAATGGACTGACTATTCTTGGGGGGGAAAGGGGTGTGGGAGATTCGGGAAGAGACTGGACAAAAATTGTGCACCTATGGATGAGGACAGTGGGTGGGGAGTAAGGGCGGAGGGTGGGGCGGGAACTGGGAGGAGGGGAGTTATGGGGGGGGGAAAGAGGAACAAATGTAATAATCTGAACAATAAAGATTTAATTTAAAAAAAGAAAAAAAAAAAGAAAATCCCATAATAAAGCTATCTGGAATCTCAGATTCCAGAGATTATGCTGCAGAAACAGCCAAACAGCTAGATCTTACTGTTGCCAGAGGTCACCTCCAGATGGTAAGTATGTGATTCTAAGATTCTACCTGGTTTTGTACATTACTTCTTGCGTTTCTGTATCAATTTAATACTTACAGTTCATGGATATCAAGTATCAGTTTACCTTTAAGAATGCAAGGGTTCCAAGCAAAAACCTTCCAGCCATAGTACCACCCTGGAGCTCTAGTTTTATTTAGATCCAAAAAAGCAACTGTTTTCAGTCACAAGTGTTCAGTAAGTGTTTATCATAATTGAAAAATAAATGTTTATGTTTGTTATTATTGAAAAACTAGAGGCCCGATGCACAAAATTTGTGCAAGGGGTTCGGCCCCTGCTGCAGCTGTGGCTGCCTCTGCCTTGGCCCCTGCCACCGTGACTTCATCGGGAAGGTTGTCCAGAAGGTCATCCAGTCTAATTAGCATATTACACTTTTATTATTATAGATAATTAAAGATCATTTAGGTTTTACAAACAAACTTCAACACTTCAAGAAAGAAACCATCTCCTTTGGGGAGAACTGCAAATGGGGCAGAAGGCAAGAAGCTTTTCTAGGATGAAAAATAAAAAACAAGGAAGAGAAAACTAGAATATATCTGATTAGCCAGGGCTACATAGTCAAGCTTGTTAGGGATGAAAAGGAAAAAGTTTTTAAGTGTAGAGCCTAGAGTTGGCCTGATGTTTGGGTGATTGAATGGATGAATATACTCTGGTCAAGCAGAGCATTTATGAGAATACACATGTAAATTCTTAGTTTCAATTTGCTGATGTGGCACAATGTATAGGTGTGACTCCATCTTGGGCCTAGAAATTTATTCCAACACTATCAACTCTTTTTTGTAGTCTTGGGTTTCACCTAGTATCACCACGATGGAGGCAGTCTTGCCTAATGGAGTATTTTTAAAAAATGAAACATAGCTTATTTTTTTCACTACATTGATATATTAATTAATATATTTTAAACACATTTATGAGTGAATTTGACCTATGAGTGTTTGTGTATGAGAGAGAGAGGAGAGAGAGAGAGAGAGAGGGATAGTGAGTTTCTGTATTTAGAACAATCTTCTTTTTCATATAGTTTAAATAAATTAGTTATCTTTAAATATTTGGTAATATTCAACTGTAAAACCATGTAACTGTACTCAATTTAATTTTTAAAATATATATTTATTTATTGCTAAATTATATAATTCATGTATGGAAAGTTATATTTTAGATAATTTCTCTCTTCTTAAATATGACTATGTTAATATTTTAGGTTTTCAAACATTTTTTCAAAGTATTAGAAAAGTTAACTCATAATACTAACAATTTTCTCTGTTTTGTGCCTATTTTATTCTAACTTCTCTTTTTGAATTATTTTCCAACTTACTAACTTTTAAAAAATATTTTATTATCTAAAAATGTTAAAGGGCAAATGTTTGGAATTTTTTTTCTTTTGGAATCCTTTATTTAGATTTCTACTGTTTTTAGATAACAATTTCTAATTTTAGCAGCATTAATTGTATGTTTGACCATCTTACTACTTATTTTGATATTATTTTTTTCATCTTCTACAGGGTAATATAATTGTTGCCATTCATTATTGTATAAATATAAGTATTGATTATATCACTGTTTTTATTTACTTCTGAGCACCAATTTATCTTACCATATTGTTTTTAGTACAGATTGCTTGCATTTTTAAATTTTTAATTTCAAGTTTTATCACCTTTAATACAAGGAGTATTACAATATTTGTAATTAGCAGAAAGTGTCATTGTAGTAGTAAAATATATTGTCCAAAGTCCATCTATGCTTATAAAATTACCAAATATGGTATGATTAACTTTATGGCATAGCTTATTATGAAATACTGTGAAAATTCTATTTACATTTTCAAAGATCATACATTTAATCCTATATAATAAAGAGGTAATATGCAAATTGACTGTCACACCCTCAAACAAGATGGCCACCACCATGTGGTCAAAAGATGGCCACCACAGATGGCCAGCAGGGAAGAGAGGGCAGTGGGAGTGATCAGGCTGGCAGGGGAGGGCAGTTAGGGACAACTAGACCTCCAGGGGATGGCAGTTGAGGGAAGCAGGCCGGCAGGGGAGGGCAGTTGGGGCCAATCAGTCTGGCAAGGGAGCAGTTAGGTGTCAATCACACTGGCAGTGGAGTGGTTAGGGGCAATCAAGCAGGCAGGCAGGAGAGCAGTTGAGAGACAACAGTCCCAGATTGTGAGAGGGATGTCTGACTGCAGGTTTAGGCTTGATCCCACATCGGGCCTAAACCTGCAGTTGGACATTCCCCCAAGGGGTCCCAGATTGGAGAGGGTACAGGCTGGGCTGAATGACACCCCCCTCCAGTGCATGAATTTGTGCTCCAGGCCTCTATTATTATATAAATAGGCAGCAATTAAACTGTATCTTAATTAATAATTTAAGTCTTCTGTATATTTAAAATTTTTATTTTTTTAAATAAAATTTCATTGTTGAAAAACTGGTCCCTTTTTTTCCCATTGACCTTTTCAGGCTGCCCCTGCCCCCTCTCCAGGCCTTCACTACCCTATTGTGTGTCCATGGGTTTTGCATACATGCATACAAGTGCTTTGGTTTATCACTTCCAACTCACCTACCTTCCCCCACCTTCCCTCTGAGATTCCACAGCCTGTTCTATCCTTCTATGTCTCTGGGTCTATTTTGTTCATCAGTTTATTTTGTTCATTACATACATATATGAGTGAGATCATGTGATACTTGCATTCTCTGACTGACTTATTTCACTTAGCATAATACTCTCAAGGTCCTCCATGCTGTCTCAAAGGGTAAAAGATAATCCTTTTTTACTGCTGCATATGTATTACATGGTATAAATATACCACAGCTTTTTTATCCACTCATCTACTGATGGGAACTTGGGTTGTTTCCAGATCTTAGCTGTTGGAAATTGTGCTTCTATGAACATGGGGGTGCAAACATTATTTCTGATTGCTGTTTCAGTTTTCTTAGGGTATATTCCTGAAAGTGAGATCCCTGAGTCAAATAGCAGTTCCACATTTAATTTTTGAGGAAACTCGATACCATTCTCCACAATGGCTGCACTAGCCTGCATTCCCACCAGCAGTGTACTAGGGTTCCCTTTTCTCAACATCCTTGCCAGAACTTGTCATTGGTTGATTTGTTGATAGCCGTTCTGACAGCTGTGAGGTGATACCTCATTGTGGTTTTAATTTGCATCTCTCTGATGATAGTGACTTTTAGCATTTTTTCAAATGTCTTTTGGCCATCTGTATGTCTCCTTTGGAGAAGTGTCTATTTAGGTCCTTTGCCCATTTTGTAATTGGGTTGTCTTCCTTTTGTTAAGTTGTATGAGTTCATTATATATTTTAGATATTAACCATTTATCAGATATATCATTAGTAAATATGTTCTCCCATACAGTGGGCTCCATTTCATTCTGTTAATGTTTTGTGAGTTTGTTGTTTGTTTGTTTGTTTGTTTTTCTGTGCATAAACTTTTAACGTCAATCTAGTCCCAATTATTTATTTTCTCCTTAGTTTCCTTTGCCCTAAAAGAGATGTATATGCAAACATATTACTATGAGAGATGTCTGAGATTTTGCTGCCCATAGTTTCTTCTAGAATTTTTATGGTTTCACAACTTACATTTAAGTCTTTTTTCCATTTTGAGTTTATTCTTGTGTTGGTAGTCTAGTTTCTTTCTTTCTTTTGTTCTTTCTTTCTTTCTTTTTGCGGGGGAAGGGGGGGGGCATGAATCTGTCCAATTTTCCCAACATCATTTATTAAAGAGACTGTCTTGACTCCACTGTATACTCTTGCATCCTTTGTCATATATTAATTGAGCATAATGGCTTGGGTCAATTTTTGGGGTCTCTATTCTGTTCCATTGATCTAGATGCCTGTTCTAGGGCCAGGATCGGGCTGTTTTGATTATGGTGGCTTTGTAGTATTACTTGACATCTGCTATTGTGATTCCTCCAACTTTGTTCTTTCTCAAGATTTTTGTATCTATTCAGGTTCTATGTAAATTTTTGGACTTTTTGTTTTAGATCTGTGAAATATGCCATTAGTATTTTAATAAGAATTGCATTGAATATATAGATTTCTGTTTGTAGTATGGACATTTTAATGATGTTAATTATACCAATCCATGAACACGGTATATTCTTCCAATTGTGTATATCTTCCTCTCTCTTTTTTTTCAATGTCCTGTAGTTTCAAAAAAGTGCAAGTCTTTTACCTAATTGCTTAGATTTATTCCTAAGTATCATTTTTTTTCCGAATGGTAAATGTGATTGGTTAGGTTCTCTTTCTGAGAAGTCATTATTGGTGTATAAAAAGTCATTGATATTTGTGTGTTAATTTTGTATCCTGATACATTGCCAAATTTATTTTTTAAATATAGTAGTTTTTTGTTGGAGCCTGTAGGGTTTTTTATGTACAATATCATGTCATCTACAAATAATGAGAGTTTTTCTTCCTCCTTTCCAGTTTGGATGCCTTTTATGTTTTCTTCTTGTCTGCTCACTGTGGCTAGGACTTCTAGCACTATGTTGACTAAGAGTGTTAAAAGCAGACATCCCTGTCTTATTCCTATTCTTAGGAAAATGTTTTTAGTTTTTGCCCATTGAGCATCATGTTCACTGTAGGTTTGTTAAATATGGCCTTTATTATGCTGAGATATGCTCCCTCTATTTTCACTTTGCTGAAAATATTTTTCAAGAATTGGTGTTGGATTTTTGTCAAATGCTGTTTCTGCATCAATTGATATGATCATATGATTTCTGTCCTCCAATTTGTTTATGTGATGTATTACGTTTATTGATTTGTGAATATGCCAGCCTTGCATCCCCGGAATAAACCCCACTTGGTCGTGGTGTATGATTTTTTTTAATATATTGCTGGATCTGATTTGGTAATATTTTGTTGAGGATTTTAGCATCCATGTTCATCAGGAGCATTGCCCTATAATTTTTTTTTCTTTGTAATGTCTTCATCTGATTTTGGAATTAGGATAATGCTGGTTTCATAAAAAAATCTTGAAAGTGGTCCTTCCTCTGTATTTTTTGGGAATAGTTTGAGGAAGATAGATATTAGTTCTTCTTTGAATGTTTGATAAAATTTTAGTAAGCCATCCGAACCAGGACTTTTGTTTTCTGTGAGGTTTTTATTACTGCCTCGAATTCATCAGTTGTTATTGGTCTATTCAGGTTTTCTAATTCTTCCTGTTTCACTTTTGGAAGATTCTATCTTTCTAAGAATTTTTCCATTTCATCCACATTGTCAAGCTTGTTGGAATATATTGTTCATAATGTTTTCTGACAGTCTTTTGTATTTATGTGGTGTCAGTTGTTACTTCTCTGCTTTTGTTTCTGATTTTATTTATTTGGGTCCTCTCTCTTTGTTTCTTTTTTTAAAAATATGTTTTATTAATTTTTTACAGAGAGGAAGGGAGAGGGATAGAGAGTTAGAAACATTGATCAGCTTCCTCCTGCACACCCCCTACTGGGGATGTGCCTACAACCAAGGTACATGCCCTTGACCAGAATCGAATCTGGGACTCTTCAGTACCCAGGCCGACACTCAATCCAGTGAGCCAAACCAGCTAGGGCCTCTGTTTCTTGATGAGTCTGGCTAGAAGTTCATCAATCTTGTTTATCATTTCAAAGAACCAGCTCTTTTAATAATCTTTATTATTTCCTTCATTCTACTTACTCTGTGCTTTTCTTGTTGTTCTCTTTCTAATTATTTTTGTTGTTGGGTAAATAGTTTCTTATTAATTTTTCTTATTTTTTGAAGTAGGCTTGTAGTGCTATGAACTTCCCTCTCAGGAATGCTTTTGCTGTCACATAGATTTTGGTTTTTTATGTGTTCATTTTTGTTTTTTTCCAGGAAGTTTTTTATTTCTTTCTTGATCTCATTGGCAACCCATTCATCTACACTAATAAAAGAGAAACATGGTAATTGGCGTACGACCGCTACCCTTTTCATTGGCTAATCAGTGAGATATGCAAATTAACTGTCAGCCAAGATGGCCGCCGGCAGCCAGGCAGCTTGAAACTAACATGAGGCTTGCTTGCCTCAGTGACGGAGGAAACCAACGTTCCCTGCCTGCGGCTACAGGCCTCTGAGCCTGCAGTTTAAGAAACAATGTAACAAATACCTCCAGACTTCAGCCAGCAGATTCGCAAAATTGTAAGCAAAGGCCAGAAACCTACTTTCAGTCGCGGAGGCCTAAGATCTGGAGCCAAGCCTCAAAGCTAAAGCTGGCCCAGAATAAAACAAAGAAAAAAAAAGAAAAAAGGAGCAGTTGGGAGCTTCAGTCACCCCCAGCCTGAAAACAGCCCTCAGCCCCTCACCCAGAATGGCCAGGCACCCCAGTGGGGACACCCACCTTGAATGGTGTGTGACCAGCTGCAAACAGCCATCATCCCCTCACCCAGGCTGGCCAGGCACCCCAGTGGGGACCTGCACCCTGATCCAGGACACCCTTCATGGCAAACCAGCCGGCCCCACCCGTGCACCAGGCCTCTAGCCTATATAGTAAAAGGGTAATATGCCTCCCAGCACCAGGATCAGCGGAGCCATGAGGCCTCCCGGCACCGGGATCAGCATGGCAGGGGGTAGCGCCAAAACCCCCTGATCGCCCTGAGGCTCCCTGTGTGACAGGGGGCAGGGCCACAACCTCCCTATCCGTCCTGCTCTGTTCCTGTCAGGGGAAGGCGCCCCAACCCCCTGATTAGCCCTGCTCTGTGCCTGATAGGGGGGAGCTCCCCAACGCCCCTCCCCCCATGGGCCCTGCTCTGTGTGTGACGGGGTAGAGCCATAACCTCCCCATTGGCCCTGCCCTGAGTATGAGAGTGGGGCACCCCAACCCCCTGATTGGCCCTGCTCTGTGGGTGATAGAGGGCAGAGCCCCAACCCCCTGATGGGCCCTGCTCTGTGTGTGATAGGGGCAGCACCCCAACCCCCTGATTGGCCCTGCTCTGTGCGTTACAGGGTACAGAGCCCCAACCCCCCTGATGGGCCCTGCTCTGTGAGTGACAGGGGGTGGCATCACAACCTCCCCATCGACCCTGCCTTGAGTGTGACAGGGGACGGTGCCCAAACCCCCCAATTGGCCCTACCCTGATCGTGACTGAGGGTGGCATCACAACCTCCCAATCTGCCCTGCTCTGTGCATGACAGGGGGCGGCGCCCCAACTCCCCAATCGGCCCTGCTCTGAGCCCGACCAGGGGCTGCACCTAGGGATTGGGACTGCCCTGTGCCACCTGGGAGCAGGCCTAAGCCAACAGGTCGTTATCTCCCGAGGGGTCCCAGACTGCAAGAGGGCACAGGCCGGGCTGAGGGACCCCCACTCCCCCCCCCGAGTGCACAAATTTTTGTACACTGTGCCTCTAGTTGTTTAATAAGAAGCTATTTAGCCTCCATGTTTTTTAATTTTTTTAATGTTTTTACTATAGCTGATTTCTAATTTCATTTCATTGTGATCTGAGAAGATGCTAGATATAATTTTAAAATTCTTGAACTTGTAGAGACTTAGTTTGTGTCCTAACATGTGGTCTACCTTTGAGAATGATCCATGTACACTTGAGAAGAATTATGTTCAGCAGCTTTGGGGTGAATTTTTCTATAAATATAAATTAAATCCATCTAATCCAGTGTTTCCTTTAGAATCACTGTTTCCTTGTTTAATTTTTATTTGGAAGGCCTATTCAGTGAATTCAGGGGAGTGAAAAAGTCTCTACTATGACCCTATGTTTTCAATCTCTACTTCAAAGTCCTCTAGACGTGTTTTTTTTTTTTTTCTTTCTTTTTTTAAAATATATATTTAGGTATTCCTATATTGGTTGCATATATATTTACCTGGGTTATTTTCAATTGTTGGATCAATTCCTTTAGTATTGTGTAGTGACCTTCATTGCCTCCTGTGACAACCTTCATTTTAAAGTCTATTTGGTCAGATATGAATATTGCTACACCAGCTTTTTTTTTTTCATTTCCATTTGCATGGAATTTTTTTTTCATCCATTCTCATCCTGTGTGAGTTTTTTGTTCAGATATGGGTCTCGTAGTCAGCAAATAATTGGGTCATGTTTTTGTATCCATTAATCTACCCTATGTCTTTTGATTGGACCATTTAATTCACTTACATTTGAGGTTATCATTGATAGGAACTTATATATTGTAGGCCTAGGTATTTATCCATTCACTCATTGACATGTAATAGGCTGTTTCCATATTTTGGCTATTGTGAATAATGCTGCATAAACATGGAAAGTTACGTATCTCTTTGATATAGTTTTAAATTCTATTGAGTATAATACTCAGAAGTGAAATTGCTGGATTATATGGTAGATCGATTTGTATATTTTTGAGAAACTTCCACATTATTCTCCAGAATAGCTAATCCAATTTACATTCTT
Organism: Myotis daubentonii; assembly: GCF_963259705.1. Taxonomy (NCBI): domain Eukaryota; kingdom Metazoa; phylum Chordata; class Mammalia; order Chiroptera; family Vespertilionidae; genus Myotis; species Myotis daubentonii. Next base: position 93,448,728 of record NC_081842.1, read on the forward strand.
ACCAACAGTTTGGCAATATACCCTTTATTCCACATCCTCACCAACATGTTATCTCCTATCCTGATGATAGCAATTCTAACAGATCTTTGGTGATACGTCCTTGTGGTTTTAATTTGCAAGTCCCTGATGAATGGTGATGTTGAACACATTTTTATGTAGCTGTTGGCTATTTGGATCTATTCTTTTGTAAAATGTTTATTCAATCCCTCTACCCACTTATTAAATCATTTATGTTATTGAATTGTATCAGTTTCTTTTATGTTTTGACTATTAGCCCTTTATTCAATATACTAGTGGCCCAGTGCATAAAATTTGTGCACATTAAAAGGGGATTAATTAGAGGAAATAGTTTAATATTGCTATTTGTACTTTCTCTATAATAGAAGTATCAGAGATGAAAGAAAATTAGTAAAATGTATATGAAAATCTTCCTCCTGTTAGAGGCTGGGGCACACCACAGGACCCAGAGTCAAGTCTCCACCCACCCACATGCTCCTCGAAATCATGCGAGACCCAGACCTGGCCAACCCCACCCCCATTGGGCTAGATCCAGACCCAGCCGGTCCTACCCTTGTCAAATCTCGCTGGGCAGGGTCGCAGCCTCATGTCCCCTTGTCCGGCACCAGATTGGGCAGCCTGAGGTCCCTGTCAAGCCCCGCCAGGTGGAGGGCATGGCCTGAGGTCCCCTGGCCCGGCGCCGTGGCGGGGGACAAAGCCTGAGGTCCTCATGTGGTAACCAAATGCTACTAATTTAGGAAGATTTGTTTTATGTTTAGGGCTCAATCTGTCTGATAAATTTAATAATGTGAGCTAGAATAATAAGTCCATGCATTCTGAAAAGTGTGAATTATAAAATCTCAAGTGGAATGGCAGCTATATAATATTCTTTTATCATTGAAGAAGTTATTCTCTTTACTTTGCAATGGAAATACTATAAATCATGCTACATTGAGAATAAATAAATATATGTATACTTTTTAATATCATTTATAAATAAGCACTCTTGCTTTAGTCATACTACATAGAGAGTGATGAACAAAATTTTAAAATTTATTAAGCTATATATTCATAAAAATATGACTTCCCCCATATTCACGTATCTCATTTATTCACTTGGGGATTTTGTTTTCCATCTGTGTTTTCTTTCTTTTATAGCTGGAGAAGAAGTAGGTTGTAGTTATGGTATGGTACTTTTGAAGACATTTTTATACTTACTTAAGTTGTATAATTTTCCATTGAACGATTATATTTTGTGCTCAGAAAAAAGAGTTCCAATAGTTTGTGTAATATTTAACACATATTTCTCATATGTAGGTAATCGTTAACTCTTTTTTTGAATTTTCAATAATACAGTGATAATATATTTTTTTTAATATTTCCATTGTAAATAAACCTAAAATGCACTTATAAATTTATTTATAGAATATATTGTATACTAACATAATTGGTTTTGTGTCAAGGCTGAGACAAATATCTTGGTTTTAACAAACAGATGGTGTCTATTAATTGTTCTTTTAGGTCATGCTAATATAACATTATTTATTATTCAGATTCCAGATAAACTCTGACAGATGGAATGTCAGTATAGCTAATGTCAAATGATATGGCCATTGCAAGCATAATGCTAACTTGTTAACTGTAGCATTGACATTTGGAACCAGAGAAGTCATCTTGGCAGGAGCAGAGGTGCTATGATAACTGGCTGGTGCCTATGGCCAACCAAGCACACGTATGTCAGTCATATCATTATTGGAAGGAAGCGATATTCAAAACTAAAAACTGGCTAATGTATATTTCTATTTAAATCTAACTCTGAATTTTGTCAAGTCCATATGCTTTATTTCTCTTGCCCTGTTGTTCATGTAACTTTTAAGATAAGAGGACATCTGCTAACTTTGGCTGAGAATGCTACATGGACTTATCCTCAGTCATTCTGCTCTTGAAACAATTTTCAACAAACAACAAAAAAACGTTCAGCATGCTGCAGGCCTAGTCAGTCATTTCATATAATTCAATGTGTCTAAAAGATCATTTTAAAAAATGGCTTTTCAATGTTATAATTTCAGGTTGTTTCCTCTCTGAAATCTCTGAACAAAATGGCCTTAAGCATGCTCCAAGAACAAGCTGCTCTTTGACATAAGTCATTTGACATTCATCCTACTTCCTGAAACTTGATTCTTCTGGACTGTGACATGTCACTAAATATAGCCAGAAGCTAGGGAATTTGCCTTCTAGCATTTTTTTATGCACCTTCTGGACCTGGATATAGCTTCCTTTACATTCTAACCTTCAGCTTCTGCCGAGGTCTTGTAGATTTTCTGTTCCTGAGGCATAAAGAATCATCCAGCATTGTGCTGTCGAATATTATTTGTGCTTGTGAAATATTGATTCCAACTGACAAACATAGAAAAATACCAAGTCATGCATGCTTTATGCTTCTTAGTGTGTTTATTCTCTCTTTGTAGAAATAAAAGTTCAGATCACAAAGGAGGAGCTGGCCATTATAGGTAAGAAACAAAACAAGTCCTACTTCAGCTACCATATTGAATTGTACTATATTCTATGCCCTGTAATGAATGGATAAATATGTTGTCTTTTCAGTGTCTAAAGGGGAAAGATTATTTTCATATGTGTGCTAGTCCTTTAGCATTTTCTTGTTTTGACTTTAATCAATGTTCTGGGGGGAAAACAAAGGAAAATAGAAAATACACTCAATGTTTCAGAGGACAGACCTGGTATTTTGGTGAAGCTGCTTTTATTAAGAAAATAAAAATCAGGCAAGATATAACAGTTGTCAAATTTTCATTAGTTAATCACTTTTTAAAGTACTTTAGAAGATTTCTACATTATAAACAATTTAAAATGTTCCAGATTGGATTAGATACATATTTTATAAATATATTACTCTTATGATATATAATTATTCTTTTAATTTTTATTAGAATTTATAGTAATATAGTATTTTAAAGCATTTTTAAACATTTGCTTGATTTCTTTACATTACTTGATATCTAAATTACATATGTATTAGCAAATATAATTTATATCAACTTTTACTTTAGAGGCATGATAATCTGTTTTGTTCAATCTAAATTTTTTGGATAAGCATGCCTGACAATTGTTTTTGCTAAACATTTGCTTGAAACAGAATAGTATCTGATTTGAGATAGGTGAAGCAGCTATTTTAGCTTCACAGAAAATGTTGCCAGAAAAAAAATTGTGTCCCTAAGGTATGGGCTGAATTACAACTTTAAAAAATTAAATTAGCTCAGCACATTTTTGGCTCTACCGTTACTTGGCTTCCTTGTACCATGGCCCTCTATCATTGTTTCCTATTTGTTTGGCCCGAATTCTTCTGTAGTTTATTGACAGTAGCATGATAAATCACAGTTTCCACTGGGCACCATACCTGCTCACATAGTCGTAGTCTGTGTAAGGAGGCCAATAGTTCTCATGCGGGATTGTAAAATTGCTCTTTCAAGAGCTTAGAAATGGATCTTCTATGGGGAAAAAATAATCTTAATCCAGGCAGTAATTCTTAGAGAGTTGTGACTCTTCCCTCAAAAATGACTGCAATCCTGACTCCAAGGTGGCACCTGCTCATCTTTGTGTGAGACTCACGTAGTCATAAACATTTCATGCCTGGAGGAGATAATAAATATAACTATGAAATGGGTGGTTGGGCATTATGATTTTTTATTTTAAAAAATATTTTAGGTGAGCCCTGGCCAGTGAAACTCAGTTAGTTAGAACATTGTTCCAGGCACCAAAAGGTTGCTGATTCAATTTCTGGTCAGGGCACATACCTTGGTTGCAGGTTCAATCCCTTGCGGGGATGCATACAAGGAGGCAACCAATTGATGTTTATCTCTATTTCTCTCTCTCTCTCCCTAAAATCAGTAAAAACATATCCTTCATTGATGATTAACATATACATATTTATATATATGATGAATATTTGTTAATTTCTTAGACTCACACATCAATTATTAAATAATAGTAGAAAATATCCTTTGAATCTAAAGCAATTTAATTAAATCCCATTTTATTTTAATTTGTGCTATAAATTTACCTCATTTGTGGGAATAAAAGTATTGTGTTACTTGAATTATACATATCAAGCCTTTACTTACCTTAGGCTACTGTCTAATTAAATTTTAATTATACTATGTGTCTTGAATTTATGGATAACTAAAGAACCTCTTATTATGTGAAAACATAATACCATCATATAATAAAATTAAAGTCACTATGGCTACTTGGAAAGAAATGTCATTAAGTCACAATGGAATATTAATCTAAAATTGATATAAGGCAAAATGAATAATGGAAATTGGCATTAGTGAAAGCCTATGTTGCCTCTGTTCTAATTGATGAGTGACAAAATATCTTAACACTTAAACACACACACACACACACACACACACACACACAAATCACAATTTGTTTTATATTAACTAAATAGAAAATGCATCTGTAGTTAATATTTTTGCAATCACTTAGAAGAATATGAGAATTCATCTTTGATTTCTCAAAGCATTACTTATGGATTGATTGCTCAAATTACATAACTGTATTATTTCAAAACAGTGTTTTCTATTAGTTCGTGTCAGACTTATTGATTTAACCATATTTTTAAAAAAGAGAATTCTATTTCATATAACATATACACGATAAATATGTTAAAGAAAACTAAAATTATTATAAATTATTTTAAAAGGCAAGAGGTCATGAACTGAGTGAGGTTCATGGTTGTTTTCAATGCAATTTTGTGACGGATGGTTTTAGCCAGGGCTAATAATTTTATTGAAAGGACATTTATAGAGTGCACTTTTTACTATTTCGTGCATAGTTTGATTTGTGTTTTTAGTACTGTCACTGACATGGTAAATCAATGTTACATGACACTTTTCCAGTGGTAAATAACATAACTCTCCTTACTTTGTCTAGATTCAGAAGGAAGCATAGAGTAGATAAATTCCTTGCAACTTGATTCATTTCTGGTATTGATTTCCGAAGTATAGAATAGGATGGCAGCATTTCATGTTATTGAACATTTGAAAAATAATCTGTTTGAGTTATTTGTTTATTCATTCTAAAATTTGATGCTAAGCAAGCCTTACTGATTTTTACATTACAAAGGATTTATAAAAGCAAAGTTAAAGATTTGTCTTCTAATCTTTTTATTCTTCCACCAGTTTGCTTGAGAACTAATGATAATTTTATGCTCTGTGCATAAATATAGATTATGAAAATATAATCGGATATTTTTTGTCAAAAACCTTTTTCCTAAAAAAACTTACTTTATATAAAACCAAACTCTGTAAGATGCCTTTATTTTCATTTTTCAGCTAGAGCAATCACTAAGATAAAAGAAAATATATCTTTATGATGGATTTTCTTTTCAAAAAAATTTAATGGCATCCTTCACTTATAATTTTTTAAATTAGTATTAAAATGTAGTAGATGTTGCTACAATTTTAGTTTTGGTAAGGGTTTTTATATATAATACTAGAGGCCCGGTGCACAAAAATTTGTGCACTCGGGGGGTGAGAGGGGGTCCCTCAGCCTGGCCTGTGCCCTCTCGCAGTCTGGAACCCATCTGGAGATAACAACCTGCTGGCTTAGGCCTGCTCCCGAGTGGCAGAGGGCAGGCCCAATCCCTAGGTACAGCTCCTGGTCGGGCTCAGAGCAGGGCCGATTGGGGAGTTGGGGCGCCGCCCCCTGTCATGCACAGAGCAGGGCGGATCGGGAGGTTGTGATGCCACCCTCAGTCATGCTCAGGAAAGGGCCGATTGGGGGGTTGGGGCACTGCCCCCTGTCACACTCAAGACAGGGTCGATAGGGAGGTTGCAGCGCCACCTCCTGTCACGCACAGAGGAGGGCCTATCAGAGGGTTGGGGCGCCACACCCTGTCACACACAGAGCCGCAGGGCGATCAGGGGGTTTGGGAGCTCCCCCCTATGAGGCACAGAGCAGGGCTGATCAGGGGGTTGGGGCACCTTCCCCTGACACGAACAGAGCAGGGCGGATAGGGAGGTTGTGGCCCTGGCCCTTGTCACACACAGAGCCGCAGGGTGATAAGGGGTTTTGGGCGCTGCCCCCTGTCACGCTGATCCCAGTGCCAGGAGGCATATTACCCTTTTACTATATAGAATAGAGGTCTGGTGCATGGGAGGGGGCTGGCTGGTTTGCCCTGAAGGGTGTCCTGGATCAGGGTGGGGGTCCCCACTGGGGTGCCTGGCCAGTATGGGTGAGGGGCTGAGGGCTGTTTTCAGTCTGGGACTGAAGCTCCCAACTGCTCCATTTATTCTTTCTTTTTTTTTTTATTTTATTCTGGGCCAGCTTTAGCTCTGAGGCTCCAGCTCTTAGGCCTCCACTCCTGAAAGCAGGTATCTGCTTTGTTTAGGTTCTATATTCGAAACTCTGTATCAACTCCAGCTCTGAGATCCCAGCCAGCTGAAAGCTGGTTTCTGGGGTTTTGTTTAGCTTCTATATGTTACAGTGTTTCTTAAACTGCAGGCTTAGAGGCTGGCAAGGCATGCGGGGAAGGTTGGAGTCCTCCATCACTGAAGCAAGCAAGCCTCATGTTCAGTTTAAGCTGCCTGGCTGCCGGCTGCCATCTTGGTTGGCAGTTAATTTGCATATCTCCCTGATTAGCCAATGGGAAGGGTAGTGGTCGTACGCTAATTACCATGTTTCTCCTTTATTAGATTGGATAAGAACTAATGGACAATATTGTAAGACTAACAACTGAGATTACAAATATTATTTCTTTATTTATTATTATTTTAAAATATGTTTTTATTGATTTTAGAGAGGAAGGGAGAGGGAGAGAGAGATAGAAATATCAATGATGAGAGAGAATCATTGATTGGCTGCCTCCTGCACGCCTCCTACTGATGATCGAATCTACAACCTGGGCATGTGCCGTTGACCGGAATTAAACCCAGGACCCTTCAGTCCGAAGGTCGATGCTCTATTCACTAAGCAAAACTTGCTAGGGCAGAAATATTATTTTAATATATCTATCTGTACAGTGTTTACTGATCAAATCGTTTAGATCGACTTTGTAATTTGAAATATATATGCCAACTGTATATTGCATTGGGTGCTTATCACTCAAAGTCAACTCTTCTTCCATCACCATATAGTTGAGCTTCCTTGACCCTGCACTACCTTGCATCCCCTTCTCTCTGGTAACCACCATACTGTTGTGTGTGCCTATGATTTTTGTTTGTTTTTTTGTTTTTGTTTGTTTGTTCATTTGTTGTCTTTAGTTTTATATCCCATATGTGAGTGAAATCATATGGTTCTTAACATTTTCTGTCTGACTCATTTCACTTAGCATGATATTCTCAAGATCTGTCCAATTTGTCACAAATGGCAGTATTTTATTTTATTTTATGGCTGAGTACAAAACTTACATCATCTTGTTAACCAGCTAACCAAATAAATTTAATTAAAAAATAAAGCTCCCTCAAATGTCAAAAAAAAGAAAAGGAAGTATATTTCAAATTATGATATAGCAGCATAGTTCTGTTGTTAAAGATTTCTTGCAGATCTAAAAATAGCCAACTACTTTTTCTGATGATCTCTCAGAGTAACCATTAAATTCAAAGTTTTATCTCACACTTAGGAACCCTTTTAAAAAACATATCAGCTTGGCATGTAAGGTCACCGACATTTTTTGAATGCTCACAGAGGCCAGTTTCTCGGTTAGGTATTTCAAATATGTAACATCATTTACTCCCCAATAATACTGTAAGGAAAGTATTATTACTCCTACTGTTCAAGATGAGAAGATAGAAGTCCAAAAATTTGTAACTTGTCCAAAAAGTATAATATAGCTAGTCAGTAGAAGACCTTAACTTTGAATCCTGATGTTTAGGACCTTAAATTCCAAACTATTTTCATTTTCCCATTATAAAATTAGGTTTTCAAGTTAGTTTTGTTGTCCCTTTTTTCACTTTCAAATTGTGTTGCTTATATTCAAAAATTTAATGGCTGACATTCATCTCCAAGTATGTTGTTTGAAACAAAACTGCCAGGAATGCTCTAACAGGAACATACTTTACATAGTTGAATTTTTATCTGCCTCCCTTCCCCCCTCCCCCCCCAAAAAAAAACTGCATTGGAAAAGAAAATATTTTACTACTATAATTAATTACAAAATCATTAATGTTAAGTGAAAAACAGAGTAGATGTTAGGTGAAGAATTATTCCCTTATTGCATTTTAAAATATGCCATTGACCCACTGGATGACTTAAAATACAAATTAATGTAGTTACTATAGTGATTAGCAACATGGCATCTAGAGTCAAATTGCTCAAGTTCAAATCTCATCTCTGTCAAACTTTGATATTGTGTATGTGACTTACACTTTCTATGCCTCAATTCTCTCAATTATAAATTAAAATCAAAATGGAATTTCTTTCTTAGGTGTGTTTGTTTGAGTACTAAATACCTTTATAGAATTTATATAGAATACCTCTTTCCCAGTGTCCAATGCAATAATTGATAGCTATTATTAATTTAAATGCTATTCTCAGGTCAACTGATTCAATTGATATGATTGGGTATAATACATAAATATTTTCATATTGGTTTTATTTTAAAAGGAACACATACAAAAGATAAAATTATATGAATAATTACTCTATTTTATTTTAAGAAATAGAAGTATTTAAAATAGAATAATTTTTATCTTTAGTTGAGACATTTCATTTTTATATAATTGTATGCATCCTCAGGAATACGGAACACACTTATTCAGATATTGCTAAATAAATAGGAAACAAAACAGAAACATGATAAAAACATTTTCTTCTCTGAGGTCTCAGCAGACAACATTCATAGTTAAAAATAACCTCATGTAAGTAAGTAAATAAATAAATAGGCATAAAAACATTCATATCTTTCAGAGAATGTAGAATTTAAATATAGTATATTAAGAAAATCCATTGTCCCATCTTATTAATATGCTTGATAAACCTGAAAATAATATCTCTCAGTGTTAATTAACTAGTAGGTGACTGTATTTATATAGTCTCTTGAGGTTGGCACAAATCCCATTCTCTCAGGATATTAAGCAGACCAGACCAGGCAAGGTGTTAGTGCCCAGCAATGGTATGCTGCTACATGTCTCACAGTTGTGCTCTGAATGTCCCCTTCACTGTTCATTCCAAATATCTACACCTTCTTTCTTGCTCTGTTCTCACATATTTTTCTCTATGAACCCCAGCTTTTAGTTTTTTGCAACCAACCTATATCCTCTTTTTTTCTTCTATTTATAATTAACTGCAGATATCATGGCTACTTGATCTTTTTTATTAAATTATTTCCATCATAATATTTGTTAATTTCAATATTTATGTTGAGAGAATCTCTCTATCAAAGCCTCTCAGGTCTTGCATTTTTTCAGGGAAAATTTGCTCTACACTGCCTCAGCAGTAATTTAGTCATTACCGAGAATTGAACCTATACCCTAATCTCAGTTTCAAGTCTCTTACTTCCCAAGTAACTATCTTTTCATTTCTCTCCAGCAAATACTCTGACTCCATATTTTTTAGCAATTATTCAATCTGAAAATCTATCCACCCTAACCAATTGTATGCTATTTTTTTTACCTGACTCGCGTGCTCAATTTCCTTTTGCCTTCCTTTCAAAGTGCATGTCTGAAAAAAACACCACCCTTATTAAATGCATCTCTCTACCTCTTTTTTGGATGAATCTGTGCCTCTAAATGTGTCCAGAAAAGAAGCAAACACTATATTAACTGATCTTTAAATTCATTACTACAAACACCTGCTGGGTCCTAAGTTAAGTTTAATTTGGTGATATGGGACTTAGCATAAGCCTGATAATTCTACTATATCTATTTTCTTATTTTCTTAAAGATCTTGTTTAACTTACATATTAGTTCTGCTAAATATTAATTTTCTTGTTATTTTAAGACATTGATTCTTTTGAATTTCTTATGCATTCCATCCCCATAGAAATGCATTTTTAATTTTATTTATTTATTCCTTTATTATTCCTTTTGGTTAATTTCTTATGCTGGCTAGATGTTTAGTCCACTATTGCATTGAAGTGATGAGAGAGGACATCCTTCTTTTGTTCCCAGTCTTCGGATCCTCGTGTGTGTGTGTGTGTGTGTGTGTGTGTGTGTGTGTGTGTGTGTTTTGTTGTTGTTGTTTTTTGTGGGTTTTTTTTTTAACTCAATACCATTATCTTCCCCCATACAACTCTACTGAAACTGCTCATGAAGATAACCCATGAACCCAGTTCTTCTGCTTCTAATGGCTAATACTCAGCCTTTTGATTTCACTGATTTATAGAACTTGAACCCTTTAGACACTCCTTTCTACTTTGACTTCTGCAATATCACACAAGCCTGATTTTATTCATTCCTTATAAGCTGTTTCTTTATTAAATTTCCTGTAGTCATTTTCTCTTATCCCTTCAAATTTTATTTGCTTCAGGGATCACATCTCAGGACCTTTTATTCTCTATCTAGACCAGCTCTATAGATTTTTCCTGCTATTTTCATGGAATATATATATATCATGTAAATAGCTCAAATTATATTTTCCTAATTTGTATATCTAGAGCAGATGTATCTTCCAATGTATGGATCAACATATCTAACTGTGCATGTGACAACATGACAGATTTTCTTTGGTCTATAATAGATATATCAAACTTAAGTCAAATTTAATTTCGTAATATTTACCCCAAACTGGTTATTTTGCATTCTGCTCTTCCTTAATAAATAGCAACTCCACTTTTCCAGTTAATCAGACCAATAAACTTGGAGTCCTATTTTTATTCTTTCTTCCAATCACTTTTATAGCAAATTCATCAACAAATTCTGTTTACTTTATCTTCAAAACATACCAGAACCCAATACTTCCCAACACATCTATCTCAATACACTGGTCCCAGGTACCATTACTTTTTGCCCAAATTGTTCTCTAACTTGCAAATTGTTCTCTGTTCTTCTGCCTTGATTCCCCTCCTCAATCCACACCAAACATAGCAACTACGGAGATCCTTTTTCAGCAAGTCATTCTTCTCAACATATCTTTTAAATGGTTTCCTATTTTTTTCACATTGAAATGAAAATTCTTGTAAAAGGTTTCCTACTGTTCTGGCTTGTCTCTGCCTTCATTTCTTACTGCTTCTTCCTTTCCTCACTCTGACCCAGACACATTAGCCTCATTTGTATTCCTCTAACACAGCAAATATATTACAGTGTGAGTACTTTGTACTTGCTATTCCTGAGCCTGGAACAACCTTCCCACTGATATTCACATGTTGTGATTTCTCATCTGTTTTAGGTGCCTTATCAAATGTTAGTTATCTTTGAGGCCTTCCTTATCTTCTTTAAAATAATAACTTTTATTCCAGTACTTACCTTTATACTGCTTAATTTTCTTCATATTATATATCATTATCTAAAATGCTAATGCTTTATGAAGTCAAAGAACAACATTCAGCTGAGTAAATTTTAAAGATCTTATTGAATTTGCTCAGTGATTCATACATTGGACATCAGACAGTCTGGTAGATATAAAGGAGCTTCAAAAAGCTATACAAGGAAATAAATTTTATATGCAAAAGAGAGCAGCTTGGTTACTGCAAAGTAACTTTTCTTGTAGTGGATGGCAGGGATTTATCAGGCAAATTGCCTAACTAATGCTGGCCAGGAGCGTCCTCACTGGCTGGTTTAATATTTATTTCTGGGATAGCTGAAACTATACCTAAGTTAGGTTTAGTTCGGTGATAGAGGAGTTAGCACAAGCAACTCTATTTTGGGCCTGTGTATTGCCTTTAATGATCTACCTTCATGAATTACTGTTAAGTGAGCTATTTTTGTTGTTGTTGTTTATTTGCTCACCACTGTGCCCCAAGTGTGTGGAATATTTCATGGCACAAAGAAAACACCAAACAAATATTTTTGAATGTATGAATGACTAAAAGATAAACATTTTTCATTTTATTTTAAAAGCATGGTCTCTATTATCTCAGTTTTCTTGGTTTGCAACAGCTGAATAATTTTAAAGAAAAAGATAACCAGACCAAAATGCAGGCGATTTTAATTTTGTCAGAGCAACAAAATCTAAATATGTTTGAGAGAACCTTTTTGTTTTGACATAAATCATAAAAGTAAGTCTTATATTCTAATGGAAAATAAACTTTCAAAGTGTTAAAGGTGACCCATCATTTATAAAATAATGAAACCGAGTCATTGGTCAAGAAATACATGAATATGTGAGAAGCACACAATCATCTGATATGCTTTCATGTTTTATAAAATACCTTTAAAATTATATTGTCATTGAAAAAATAATATAATTGTAGAGCATTGTGCTTCTCTATTAGCTTAGTCAAACATTTATGTGAATGAGGGTATATATGGCACAACAATTTTATTTTTACTTTGACAGCAACCACATATATTAAATTTTACTATGTATTTAATGTTGGAGACCTCTCACTCAAGGTACATATGCCACAGCCACTCTTGATTTTAGCTAAAACAGCATCCTTCTAAACAGTCAATTCTGTCATTTTTACCAATCTAACCCTTACTGTCCTTGGGTGGCTACTAATAAAATATTAATGACCTCAATAAAAATGTAAACCAGAGCATAGTTGAAAGCAAAAATTACTTATCAAATTTAAAAAAAAGCCTTTGAAAATATAAATGCTTCCATCCCAAGGTATACAGTGCCTGAACGTAATCTGAAGACCTTGAACTATTCATGCAACAATAACCTATTTGAAATGTAAAGAACATTATTGTATTTTTATATATTTTTTTCCAAATGGGAAGCACTGGACTATGTATTTTCTGCTTTGTTTGCTAATCAAACATATCTGCCTCATAAAACTTTCTACATGTTATCTTCTAACATCTCAATTATTTACCAACACCAAAAACAACTTCTAAATAGTAGAAAGAAAAATGTCTGGCATTTTTAGATATCTGTTCCCACATTTCTGAAATGGTGTTAAAGTAATGTATTTGACAAATTATTTAACAGGATAGCCTAGTGCCATGTTGGTAATGGTGTTAAAAATATTATGATTAGCAAAGTGATTTTAGAATTTAAAAATGTATTATCAACATTAGAAGATATGTGTAAGCAGAAAACATGGGTATTCTTTGATAGAAACTCGTAGAGTTTTATTTATCTTAGCAATTTCTTTGTAACATAATATAACATCTCTTATTATTTGATTGAATTGCATTTGTGTCATTGGGTTGAGTGCCATTATCTGACATTAAAATGCTTTTCATCCATCATTAGTGATAGACTCGTAGCATTATTTGATGCTCGGTGTAGGAAAAGCACCCCAGTACATGTCACCTGTTGTGTGGAATGGCATTTCTTCCATTCACAATAATTATGTGTGCACATCGTATTTACATTAAGTATCTCGATGACTTCTTCAGTAATCATTGGGTTTAGATTGCTGGCCTGTACAAATTGTTTTTCATCTTTTACCAAGAAAATTGAAAACTTTACTTCACAAAATAAACATATAAAGAAAGGTAATGAAATACATCTTTAAATGCTGATCAACTAGCTATTTAGTAAAATTTCCTCAAATATATTTAGAAATCATTTGGGTAAAATCTCTAAATCTTATTAATAAACGAAGGCACAATATGTGTAGTGGTATTTCTTTTAAGTTTTTGGTATTGATTAAAATATCACCAAGTGACATTTTACTTTTATAAAATTGAGTCAATGGTATCAGTAGTTTTAGTTTCAGCACATTCATTCAAATGTAATACATATGTCCCTTTGCCTCAAGAGAAAAATAAAGAAGTTTTCACATGAAATGCAATTTAAGTATATCATCTCTTATGATCCCTCTCAATATATTTTTCCTTTCCTATTATACTATGGAAAGGAAAAGTATATTAAGAATAGCTATCAGATGATAGATCAGCAGATATTGATAACTAGAATAGTGCCCGAGTCTTTAAGTTATTTCGACTATCTATGAGATATCTCCTGTAATAGTACTAATTCTTCTTGAAAACTCAGTAATTGGAGTCTTCAAATAATGTCTCAATGAAGATAAAAACTTTCTGCTCTTCAATTCTAATAAGAGAATGCCATTTTTATCAGATCACTAATAAAAATAATTACTATAATACTTGTAACTACCTTACATTAAATAATTTGCAAATTGTATCTCACTTAAAACAAAAGGCACAACTTGTTATAGTCATATTCATGCTAAAGCTATGAAGATCCTCAGTATCTTTTTCAAGGTAATAAAGCTCAATTTAGTCATTTAAATCATGGTTAATATTACTATAGTTTTTAGTATTTCCAGTATTACATTGAGTTGTTCATTCTTTCTGAAATAGGAGAATAAAATAACATTTGTTAAGTTCCCTTTATATGTGAAATATAATGTGTTTAGTTTTAATAATCCTGAAAATTAATAATATTCTTATTTTTAAATTTTATAAAGTGATAATAAAAAATATTATACAAATTGCACAAGGTAACACTATATAACTGATCCAGAAATTGGTTTTAGTTATTTTTTATTCCACAACAGAAGCTTTCTTATGTTCCACTCATGTTTATCACAAAAATAAAGTTATTTCCTGATTTGCAGTGTATTGGTGCTCAAACGGTTTACACAGTAAAAGATTATCAAGCACTAGGAAATGTCGATGCTTTTCTATCTTTGCTAAGTAGTAAAAATTTACTATTTACCTTAATTAGTATTTACCAATGTTACTATCCCTAATGTAATTTTATAAGAGGCTTCATGCTGTCTGTTGAAAGTATTTTTAAAGACCAAAATAGTGTAAAGGATCAAAACAAACAAACAAAAGAAAACTTCTGAACTATCTACCGTATCATTGCTAAATCAATAGGGTATGTTTTAATTCTAATTTTTGCTATTCACAAAAAATGATTCACAGTGAGAAAATGAATAAAAGTAATAGTGTGGATTTTGTAAGTAAATTAGCAGTATTTATTCTAATACTACTGAAAATTAGACATTGGTATTGTCTTTGTACGTGTTATCATATTAACACCCCATATGACATTTGGTAATAAAATTGAAAGCTTTTTCTAAGTTTTTCTTTTCCATATTTCAATGGTAAATTATACATCAAATAGTTTTTTAAGATCAAGTCAAAGAGAAGTTGTTGTTTCAGATGCCTAAATAAGAGATCATTTTTTTACTATGCTTTTTATTGATTTCAGAGAGAGAAAGAGAGAGGGAGAGAGAGATAAAAACATCAATGATGAGAGAGAATCATTAATCAGCTGTCTCCTGCATGCCCTACTGGAGGTAGAGCTGGCAAGCCAGGCATATGCCCTGACTGGGAATAGAACCATGACCTCCTGATTCATAGTTTGGAGCTCAACCACTGAGCCACACTGGTTGGGGAGATATCATTTTAAGGGAAGAGGTTATAAATAGAAATGTTGCACATTTCAAAATTACATTAATCATACATATAATATACAAAAGACCCAGAGCATGAATTCGTGCATAGGTGGGGTCCCTCGGCCTGGCCAGCTACCAGGGCATATTGGAGGCATCTCGCCCAGTCTGGATGGGGCCAATTGGGGTCTGCCAGCTGGGGGGTAGAAACTACTGGAGGTTGGCCGGCTGCAAGAGGTTGGCTGGAGGAGCGCATTGACCACCAGGAGGCAGCTGCGTCTTCCCCCTGGTGGTCAGTGCACATCATAGCAACCAGTCGACTGGTTGTTAGGTCGTTTGGTCATTCGGTCGTTCGGTTGTTTAGGCTTCTATATATACAGATATATGATTTATTATTATTAGCTATATCTCAGAATGTTTCTTATGAAGTTTGAAATTGTTTTGAATTTTAATTCATTTTGAAACTCCTATTTTACATACTAAAATTACGCACTCCTTTAGTTAAATTATAGTTAAGGGTGACAGACAAAAAAAGCATCTGTTTTCTTAATAATGTGTTTTCATTGGTACTATTTTTGTACGTCATTATTAAGAAAAGGTTATATGAAAAAATTACTTAATGTAATTTTATTTGTAAACATTATATATGCAAATTTATCATAGAATACTCTCATTTTTATTAACACTGTATTCCAAGTTGATTTTATAATATTCCACTACAAAAATGTCTTCGATAGGATATTCATTTTCATGGTAGTGTAAAATACTAGCTGGACAGTTTGACCTCTCGTGGGGCCAATCAGAGACCCTTTGAGGTTTGAGTGGCCTAGAGCATCAAAACACACTGCATAAAAAATATTTTAAAATGTCAGAGAATACACTATTTTTTTATTTATTATAATTTTGATTGTAATTTCTTTTTTTATACAAAACACAATAATTGGGAGTATTTTATTGCTCCAGTTAAAATGGCTATTTTGTGGTTTTTAATGACATGTTGGCAGGACAGATATTTTTGCCTCCTTGTGAAATCTTCATATTGTGTGATAAAGAGGAATAAAAGAGGCAGATATAGAAGAATGATGAGAAGTTTTGTATATGTAACAAGTTGGAACTTTGGTAGTTTCAGCTTGATGACTGTGATAGCCCAAATTTGACCGCATATTTTAATGCACTTGACTTTAATGGCCTCTGATTTATGGAGGCAAAGTACAGAGTGCATTGCTTATCTAATCTTTCCCTGAACCCATCTAGACCGCTATTCCTTAAGGAAATTGCACCTTTAACTTTAGGATGAGCAGGTCTCAATTATCGAATACCATTAAGGAAGCACTGAGTACATTATAATGATTATTGTTTGATTTAATTCTTTATAACTTCTATGATGTAACATTTTTATTAAATGTATTATTTCTCTAGCACATTATTCCAAATACTGTGAAATTATAGTTAAGTACTGAGTTTGCTTAATAAGATCCTTCAAATGTTCTTCTACATGCTTAAAGATAAGTATGAAAAAAAATCATTTCAATTAATATGTAAGAGATGAAGGTGACCTCAATAAGTTTTTAAAATTCCACTTCAAACTTAGATGGAGTCATTTCTGAATAATTAAATGAAACCTTTCCACCTGTACCCCATTTTTTTAGACAATACAGCCCATCAAATCTTGATATTGTTATGCAGTTTTCTTTAGGGAAAGAAGTATTATTGGTTTCCTAAGAGATACATGTCCTTCGTATATTTCATGTTAATGAGTAGGGTGAGTTGAGTGGAATCATTTTGGAAAGGAGACCAATTTTGATAAAAAATGAAGCATTATCATAAAAGCTATGTTTCCCTGACTGCAATGTGTAATATCCTTATATAAAATACATATTTGATTTAGTTGCTCCTCGCCTTCCAATATGAGTGACTCAAACTCAGAAGTTAGAGCAAATTTCAAATACTTTAAAATGCCACACATTACATCATGAAAAAAAAAGTGGTCAAATTCCATTATGCAATTTTATGACAAAATTAACTAGTAGTTTAGTTTAAGTAAAATAATATAGCTTTATTGAATTATTTCCTCTATTATACATTCTTCGGTCACACAATTTTTCACATTTAATAAAACATATCATGATTTATAAGCAAAATAATCAACATGAAACGACAGTAATTTTAATAGAAATAATTCTGTACATTTGGAAGCAAATTCATATGTTCAGCATTTTTATATTGTAGATTAGAGTCAAAAGAAGAGCAAAATAATACAGATAAGTAAAATAGTAAAAAATAGGCATTGTAAGAAAGAAATGCAAGGGAAATTTTGGTAAGTGTATATAAAATGTTTAGCAAAATAATTTAAGAGAAAACAAATTGTTTATAAAACCTTTAAAAGCTTGATATATAAATGGTTATGTTTGACCATGAATCTTTGTGAAATGTTTTATTTTCATTTTTAAAAGGTCTAAGGAAAATAATAAAAATTAGCTTATAGATGCAATTATCAAATTATACTACATTAACTCTGTATTATTTTCATACATAAAATAATTAGAATATGATAAAAATAAATTTTCCAAACTGTTGTCAATATGAAATGGAACTAGGAAAGGCATTCATATATATTACATACATTTTTCAATTACAAGCACATACATCTCTGTATACATAGATAATTTTGATGATAATACTACTGAGACTTGCCTCTTTAATAAATAGAGGAAGAGTAATTGGATTATATTGCCTCATTTTAATAGATGATGATTTCATAAAGTCAAATGACTTATAGTGGAATCAGTCCTAAAGTAATAAAACATTGAAAAAAATTGATATAATAAATAATAATTGAAAAGTGAATAATCATTCTCTTAAAAATATTAAGCAGTATGTATACCTGATCAAAATTGTATAATGTATAACTAAGTCCAGGATGAACAATTAGAATAATAATAATTATGAAGCTTAGTTTTTTTCTATATTTTATGCTAATACTTAGTTTTTTAAAATCCTTAATTTATACCAAGCACTGTTGAAAATACTTCAAAATATTCCCTAAACCTGTCTCAATATTTCTATATATAACTAGACCAATATCTCACAGTGACAAAATAGGAGAGTTAGATTTTAATTTCAGTTTTCATTTTCAACCACTAACATTGAATGCTATGTAACTATAATTTATCTATATATTTTTATAGGTATTAAGTTTTAACCTGTAACTTTTATAGTTAATGTGTTAATATATACACCAGGATTCTTAAGTACTTAACTATTTTTTAATCTAAAAACTAGTCACTAATGATGTGATTTGTCTTTCTGTATACTCATATATGATTTCTTTCTATATATCTGCATGTACAAACATCAAAACATCAAAATTAACAAGTTTTGTCAGTCACCTGTGTATTCTACAGAACACATAATCATCTTATTTTTGTTGTTTTCTAAATGGTATTTTCTTGTAAGGTTGATAGTGCCAAAAGTGTTTATAAATTCAAGATCTACTTTATGTGTACACCAGGAGAGGAGCTGGATATTAAGAATACCTATTCTCACTATGAGTAAGAAGAAAGTACCTGTCACTATATTTCCCAAAGAAAATAGCTTGAAACACCCCAAGTATCTTTCTGCAAGTTGGAGTATAATTTATGGTTGTAGTATAAATATTTTAATACTATATACTGAACAGATGCCAAATATAGTGTGTAAATATGAACCCTTTCTAATTTTTGAAATTAGTTCACTAAGTTAATCTGCTTTGCAAATAACATACAAGAAATAAAAGTCATAATTAAAAATTATTAAAATATGTCATCACTGACTATTAACCCAATTGTCAGGAAATAAACATATTTTTTTAGGGAGGGATTTTTATTAACTCATTCATTTGCTATATAAACACAATTTAGTGCCTGAAAAGCATCATCCAGTTACTAGATGTGGCAGATATATCTAGTGCTCAAGAAATCCATGTGTTCTAATATTTTCAAGTCTCTTTATAGTTTAGCAAGGCCAAACTAAAAGTACTTAGAGTACACAACCTGACAACACTTTCTTTTATTTTTTTAGCTTTTTTAAAAATCTTTATTGTTGAAAGTATTACATATGTTGCTCCCTTTTTCCCCCATTGACATCTTCTAGCCCACCCCTACCCCAAACCCTAGGCCTTCATCACCCTATTGTCTATGTCCATGAGTTATGCATATATGCATACAAGTTCTTTGGTTAATATGTTCCCACCCACCTACCCTCCCCCATTTCCCTCTGAAATTTGACCATCTGTTCCATGCTTCTATGTCTCTGAATCTATTTTGTTCATCAGTTTATTTTGTTCATTAGATTACACATGACTGAGATCATATGATACATGTCTTTCTCTGGCTGGCTTATTTCACTTAGCATAATACTCTCTAGGTCCCTCCATCCTCTCTCAAACAGTAAAAGTTATTTATTTATTTATTTATTTATTTATTTATTTATTTATTTATTTATTTTACTGCTACATAGTATTTCATGGTGTAAATGTACCAGAGCTTTATCATCCCCTCATCTGCTGATGGGAACTTGGGTTGTTTCCACATCTTAGTTATGGTAAATTACACTGCTATGAACATAGGGGTGCATCCTTTCTTTCTTATTTCTTAGAATATATTTCTAGAAGTGGGATCACTGGGTAAAATGGGAGTTCCATGTTTTATTTTTTTAGGAAACTCCATATTGTTTACCATAATATCTGCACCAGCCTGCATTCCCACCAGCAGTGTACTAGGGTTGCCTTTTCTCCACATCCTTGCCAACACTAGTCTTTTGTTGATTTGTTGATGGTAGCCATTCTGACAGGTGTGAGGTGATACCTCATTGTTATCTTGATTTCATCTCTCAGATGATTAGTGACTTCAAGCATTTTTTCATGTCTCTTGGCCATCTTTGGAGAAGTGTCTATTTGGATCCTTTGTCCATTTTTAATTGGATTGTTTATTTTCCTTGTGTTAAGTTGTATGAGTTCCATATATATGTTAATCTCCAAAATATGTTGACAAGACTTTCTTTATATTCTGATCTGAGAGACCTAAAAGCAACCATTGATTGTTTATTTTGTTAATTAGATTCCACAGATAAGTGAAATCATACCTTATTTGTCTTTCTCTGACTGGCTTATTTCAATTAGTATAATGCTCTTCAGGTCCATCCATGCTATCACAAAAGGTAAGATTTCCTCTTGTTTATGTCCAAGTAATAGTCCATTGTATAAATGTGGGCTGTGGTTGGAGGGTCTGGGCTGGAGCTCAGAGGATGAGCCAAGATCTGCCCCTGTGCCCACCACAGCCTTGCAGCCCACAGTTCCTTTCAAGGTGTACGAATTCATGCACTGGGCCCCTAGTGTTGAATAAGAATAGTTAAAGTGGACATCCCTGTCTTGTTCCTGTTCTTAAGAGAAACACTTTCAGTTCTTGACTATTGAGTATGATGTTGACTGTAGGTTTGTCATACATGACCTTTATTATGTTGAGATATGATCCCTCTATTTTCACTTTGCTAAGAGTTTTTATCAAAAATGGTAGTTGGATTTTGTTGAATACTTTTTCTGTTTCTATTAATATAATGTGATTTTTATCCTTCATTTTGTTTATGTGATGTATCACATTTATTGATTTGCCAATATTGTACTAGCCTTGCATCCCTGGAATAGATCCCACTTGGTCATGGTGTATGATCATTTAATGTATTGCTAAATCTTATTGGCTAATATTTTGTTGAGAATTTTAGCATCTATGTTCATCAGGGATATTGGGCTATAATTCTCTTTATTTGAAGTGTCTTTACTTGGTTTTGGAATGAGGATAATGCTGGGATCATAAAAAGAGCTTAGAAGTGTTCCTTCCTTTGGGTTTCTTTGGAATAGTTTGAGAAAGCTAGGTGTTAGTTTTTCTTTGAATATTTGGTAAAACACAACTTTGAAGCAATCTGGTCCAGGACTTATTTTTGCTCAGAGGTTTGTTGGTTTATTTTTTATGATTGCTTCAATTCCTTCAGTTGTTATTGGCCTATTGAGTTTTTCTGATTCTTCTTGATTCAGTCCTACAAGACTTTATGCAGCCTTCACTTCCTGTCCTTGATTATCGGGGTTCTCTCCAGTGAGTGCTTACATTTTTTAGGGTGGTTCTTCTGTGTTTTAGTTGGAATTCCAGTTTGGTCCTGGGAGCGTGTCTGTGAGCTTTCATTTACTCCACCACTATTTTTAATCTTAACAGGTTGTCTGCTTTTTCTTGGGGTTCAAGAAGACAAATTCTGCAGCTGCTCACAGCTGGAGCAACAGCACCGCATTGGAAGATAACAGCAAAGAGGATGGAGTGCGAACCTTCGTGGGGGAACACAATGACTCTGGGGGTGGAAAAAGACTGTGAGTTCAGAAAGGCAGAAATCTCTGGGGACTAGGAAGCTCTGAGGAAGCTTCCTGGCTGAGGACACTGAGTCCCCCTCCCCCAGCTTTGCATTTCTTTAAATAATATTTCATGTGGTCTGAGTTTTGAATTATTTAAATGTTACACAAAATATTTCATTTCACCATTATTTCTAAACTATAAAAATAATTCTAATTTTTTATGTAAAATAACATTAAACTAATAAGGATCACTTGTTTTCTTTCAAAGTTGAAACACTTAGTTTCTCCAGGAAAAATACATAGAAAAAGTTGGAGAGCAGAAGGTGATTCTTTACTCTGATGACTGCTGCTCAAATAGAAAGACAGAGTGATCGGAGGGGGGCATTTTATATTCAGCTAGTAAGACTGGTAATAGTCTGGTAATAGGATTGGTTCATAACTATTCAGAAATAGTATAGAATATAGAGCTAGATGTGCTTCATCTATTATGTGACTATATTAAAAAAATATTTAGAGACTAATGGGCAAGGTGTTCCCTAATTAAGAAATGTAATAGCCCTAGTTGATTTGGCTTAGTGGATAGAACATCTGCCTGGGGACTGAAGGGTCCAGAGTTCGATTCCAGTCAAGAGCACATACCCGGGTTGTGGGCCCGATCCCCAGTAAGGGGTGTGCAGAAGGCAGCCAATCAGTGATTCTCTGTCATCATTGATGTTTCTATCTCTCTCTCCCTCTCCCTTCCTTTCTGAAATCAATAAAGATATAATAATTTTTTAAAAAAAGCAAAGAAAATGTACTTAAAAAAAAGAATGAAATGTAATAGCACTATGGTAAGCAAAGTGGAGAGCTCAAAGCCAAAATAATTTTTTTTCCTTTTCATTTACTTTACTGGGATGACACTATTTAACAAAATTATACAGGTTTCAGGTGCACAATTTCACAACATATCATCTCTCCACTGTATTGTTTGTCCACCACCCAAAGTCAAGTCTCCATCCATCACCATTTATCTCCATTTTACACCCCTGTCTCCTCCTACTCATCTCCTCCCCGCAATCACCACACTGTTGCCCACAGATCATTGTGTTACATACACACAAACAACAACAACAACAAATAGCAACAACAAAAGAACAGAACTACTTTATTTCAATAAAATTCTATATCTAAGTAAACTCTTGCTTCCCCAGCATAGTAGAGAAAACTCCAGAGGCATTGAATAATTCAGGTTTCCTTGAATGGAAATACAAAGCAACTTCATTCCTTCACTAATATACTTGGTATGAACCAGAGCAGACATCTGTAGTTAGACAGAAAGTTATGATGTTGAGTGGAATGCCATAAAGGGGAAGTCAGAGGAGAGAGAAACAATAATCTCTAAAACAAAGGCTCAATCCTTTCAGAAGCTGAAGTGACTGTGACTGGCTGGGAAGTCCCTGAGGTAAGCATTCACCCATGAATTACCAGATTGTGGGAAGAGAGTGGAGTGTGGAGGTTGGCAACATTAATTAGATGATGAGAGGCTAAGGAAACACACATTTTCATCAAGTACAAGAATATTTAATATTTTCACAAACAGTATAGCTAGGTAGTGTGTTCTGTCTGAATGAGAGCCTTGATTATAATTCTAATATCTTTTTTTAAGGAAATATTATATAGCCTTAGTCGGCTCTGCCCTGTCATAATGACTTCAATTCAGAATTCTGAAATACAGCAACACTTTGAAGAATGGGGGTGTACTTTATTTTATGCACATAATCACCTTGATGTTAATATGGCATATTTTCACTAAGGTTTGTGGGATACATAAATATACCCTGTAAGTTCAACAAAAATTGATTTAAAAAAAAGACATAGGAAATGTGGGTATGAAAAACATCAGGTGTTTTTGTTATTGTTGTCATCGTTTAAGATTTTTTTAGAAAAACAGTTTAGATTTGCAAAGATGTCACCACTACTATAATTCCTAAAGTAAATGTGATACTATTGTAACCAGGGAATCTGCGAGACCTTAGGTCTTGTCTTCTTGAGGGAAAGATTTCAATCAAGACACAAGTGAAGCAAAGCAAGCAAGAAGTTATTGGCCTCAGAAAAATCACTCTTAGGACAGTGAAACAAGGAAAGGCATAGAAGAAGTATTAGGAAAGCCTAGACTGGGCTGCATTGGCTCTGAGAAGTCAGAAAAAAGGTATGTAAGGTTAGCCTTGGGATGAGCTAACACTGCCCATTGTATCCCTGGTTGCAAGTCTCTTGGAGGGAAGAAGGGGGGAAGGAATGGCATGAGCATTCATCCTGAGTGTATTTATCTCTGTCTTGAAAGAAGTCTTAGGGGAGGTCTCAGGGGAGAGTCTCAGTAGAACATTCATCAGCTTTCCAGATATGCTTTTTCCAGGTGGTGGTCTCCACTGATTGGTCCTAGCCAGGGCAGAGGTCATTAGCCAAGGCAGCTGGTCCTTACAGTTCTAAACATGATTCTTGTAACCCCCTTTACTAAGGAGATAGCGAAGACTTTAGCAAATATGTCATTTGTTAAGAATCACTAGCCAGTCAGAAGGACTGAATCATACCTAGACCTGAGCAACAAGAAGATTCTTATGCTTTTTAGCAATTTCACATGATATTCATTATGAGTTATGAATGGCTTAAAATTTTTCCTTCCCAAAGAAACAACAATTTTAATTTTCTTTACTTTTTCCTTTTGATATTCATATATTTACTTAGGATACCTAAGTTATAATTTTTCTCATACTGTTTGTTTGGCACCCCACATCCCAACTTTAGAAGCTTGAGAGAGGATAGAATGCTTTGCAGTCTACATTCCTTAGTTTGTTTGAAATAGTAATTGTTTTGCTGTATATATACTCAGTCATGATTAGGAAATGTGCAAGTTTACCTTTTCACATTTGATTATGTAAAATATGTGTGTACCAATGTTTTATAAACTTGAATATGTATACTCATTAACTAGGGTGTGCCTGGAGATTCTGCATTTTAATCAACTCACAAAGGATACTGAAAATCTGGTCTATGAAAATGGCTTTGAGTAGCAGGATCATAGGTTTTAAGTTTCATAAGAACAAAGTTATATCTGGTTTTGTCTTTTATGTTGGGATGTGTATTAGTGTTTGGATTCTCTTGCTCTACTTATTTATTAGAGGCCTAGTGCATGACATTCATGCACTGTGGGGGGGGGGGGGGGGCGTTGGGTTCCTCAGCCCGGCCTTTGCCCTTTTGCAGTCAGTGAGCCCTTGGGGGATGTCCAACTGACAACCTAAGCCATAATTGGATATCCTTAGAGTTGCAAGAGGTGGCTGCTGTGCTTGCCAGCTGTCAGCCCAGCTTGTGGCTGAGCAGCATTCTCCCTGGGAGCACACTGACCACCAGGGGACAGCTACTGCATTGAATGTCTGCCCCCTGGTTGTCAGTGTGCATCATAGTGACTGGTCATTCTGCCGTTCAGTTGATTTGCATATTACCCTTTTATTATATAGGATTAGAGGCCTGGTGCACAAAAATCCATGCACTGGGGGGGGGGGGGGGAGGGAACGGATCCCTCAGTCCAGCCTGCATCCTCTTGCAGTCTGGAACCCCTTGGGGGATGTCCACCTGCAGGCTTAGGCCCTCTCCCCAGGTGATCGGGCCTAAGCTGGCAGTCAGATAACCCTCTGGCAGCCTGGGACCCCTTGGAGGATATCCGACAGGAGCAGGACTAAGCCATAGTCAAACATCCTTAGCACTGGGGAGGAGGCAGGAGAGGCTCCTACCACTGCCGCTGCATTTGCAGCCATCAGCCCTGGCTTGTGGCTAGAAGAGTTCCCCCTGTGGGAGCACACTGACCACTAGGGGGCAGCTTCTGCATTAAGCATCTGTCCCCTGGTGGTCAGCACGCATCATAGAGACCTGTCATTCCAGGTCGTTCCACTGTTAGGGTCAATTTGCATATTACTCTTTTATTATATAGGATACTTATGGGTTTTGATATTTTTTATCAGTTGCCTGAAGGTATCTGATATGTTTCAAATAAATCTAGCAATCAATAAATATAGGCTAAGTGAATTATTTAGAAAAAGTACTTGAAATTAAAAGTTAATAGGGATAAGAGATTGAAAAGTACATACTGAATAATTTAGAGAACCAAATATCTACAATAAGCTGTGTAGAATAGAACAATGATCTTTCTCATTTCCTCCTTTGAAAATAGTTGATTGTACCTTTAATTTTTTTAGGTTTTTTCTTTAATTTCCTTAATGATCAAAGACCAAATTTCAAGTAAATTGATTTGATTTGTTTATTGAATATCAATGATTTCCAATTTTGAAAATCATTGATATTCAATAAACAAATCACTGGTCATGCTAGAAACTAATTCTGAAGAATAGTTAAGAAAATGCCACATGCATAACAACAATAATAATAAAAAACTAAAACAAATAAAATCCAGGTTTTCTGATACTTTTGTCTTTGCACTAATTAGAAGGCTATGCTTCTCCAGCATACTTTAGTTTGCTTGGCTAAGTTACAAGAAATATTCATAAAGACTAGGCTTACATAAATTTAAACTCAGTATTGGAAACCTGACCTGAAAATCCGGGCTAACATAGGTCTATTTCACTAGATGGCTTTGAGCATCAAATAAGGTAGTGATTGTGCTGGTGCCACATAAACTATGGAGCAGGTACTAGTCTGGGGTATCATAGAAGGGGTCAGGAGGGAAATGGAGGGATCACAAAATCCATTACCTGGAATCTTACACTCTAGTTTATATTTTCATTGTCTTATTTCAAATAAATAATGTAAAATAGATTATCTAATAATAATAAATCATAGAATTTCTTCAAGCGATTTTATGAAAAACAGTCATATTTGTTTATGAGCAACTTTGAATTAAAGGGTAACTCGGGTGTAAGTTGCGTCTCACATTTTTGGGAGACATCTAGATTTGAAAATACCTGCTCCAGGTGATACACATTAGCATCTAGAGAAAGCATTCTTAGAGCATATATCTAAGAAATGAGATATGAGTAGAAACATTAGAAAAAGAGCCCTCTTCTTATAAGGATAGTTATTTAATTGGGGTGGGGGGAAGGCAGCATGAGTGTTCTAAAACTGATAATGCCAAAATTACATTATTTATTTGTTAGGATTTTAAGTGAATGGATCTGTAATCTTAATCTATTAAATATTCTTAATGTAGAAATAAAATAGATTGCTACCAGAAGAGTATCCTCTCATTTTCTACCTTCTCCCTTCAGCCCAGGCTGGTAACCAGCTATGCAAAGGTATCTTCCAGTCACAAATAATCAAAAAATTCATTATCTTAATTAAATGAAGAACATCAGAAATATACATAGTTGTTTTATGAATTCCAAACTTCCTGTAACATTAAAGTATCTTGACTTATTTCATTATAAATAATAACTAATTTTGTTTTTCCAATATAGAAATAACCACATTCTTGCCATTTTTCTGTTTTGCTCAATGAAATCTTCTCTTTAAATTTTATATTTAAGGTCTTATAAATATAAGATCAATTATGTATTACCAAGAATCAGCCATTAAAAATGGATATACTTGAAAATAAACAGAAAAAGGCACCATTTTTAGTATAGAAAAAATATGATTAAAGGGAGAATAATGACAGATCGTGGTTGCATTAGATTAAAAACCAGATTTAATCTAGCCTGGAAGAGGAACATTTAGAACCAAAAGCAAATTCTTATGAATATAAATTCCCGAACTAGTATCTACTTGTTTCAAGAACCAGCCCTTGTGAATATTGGTATCAAATATATGTAGCTATCATAAAATATTCAAGGATTATTATTAAAGTTTGACATTTTCTTACATCTAAATTTTATTGGATTTAGGCATCCATAAATACAGAAGAAAATATGTTTTTAATAAAGTGAATTAATTTTTACTTATATATGAAAATTAGAAAATAATAGTTTACTCCAATAGTTTAAATTATTTTGTCATCTGAATATAGTGAGCAATTACAAGGAATATAAGCCCTGTTGAAAAATATTTTATTTGCAAAGTGCTCATTTGCCTAATGTAATTTTTAAGTGTAGGCTGTTTATATGTACACACAGATTATACAGTGAAGACTAATTGGCAAAAGAAAATAGTAACTAACACAGTACTTTAAAATCAGCACATACTAAGATACACTTCTTAAATGGCTCTTTATCATAAAGCATATCTTGAAAGTTCAATGCAGGCATAGTATCAACTTGGGCATACTTTAAAAGCTGTAATTGGACTTTATCCCAGAAAAGGCTAAAGAAAATGAAATATGTTTTATAACATTATGCATATTCTTCTGTGATAAAACTAGCCTTATATTTCTTAGGAGCATGAGAAGTTGCCCAACAAGGGAATTGTTTTTTTAAAAAAGAGAAGGAAAGAAGCAATCAAAAAAGAAAGGGCAAGAATTTAAGCATCCTTTAGCAAAGAAAGCAATAAATGACATGTGTGAATAATCTCAAAGCCTTCAATAAGCTGCTTGTACCTCCCAGAAGACTTATGAAAAAAAAATTAAAGAAATGTTTTAAACACTTGAAAAGTACATATGAGACCATTTTTATGTTTTTTTTAATCTAAAACAAAGAATGTGAGAAGTACAATATTTACCGTACAAAGTCTTATCTGAGAGAACATTAAAAGAATATGAAAATAGCTTAATATTGCAAGCCTATAGTCCATGAAATGTCTCTGGGAAACAAAAGATCCTTCCTAACATGTAAATTTATTTTGTTGTTGTTCAAAGAAGAAATTACTATATTATTTCTATAAAGATTTGTAAAGCGTTATATTTACACATTGCTACTTAGCATTGTTTTCATGTTTGCTGAAGGTAAAATATGGGATTCTACCACAATTTTAATCTTTCAATTACTCAGTTCAAATGGTTAACCATTTGGAGTCAAAATAATGTGAGAATATACCATGACTGGGATGGACAATGGTATTATATATTGTAACATTTCTGTATATAGGCTTAAAATAATGATATAACAAATGGATACAAAAGTTCAACACAAATATATAGGTTATAGTATTTACTCAATTATATATTAACATTTTAAAATAATTTTAACATTTTAAACAATATTTTAAAACCTCAATATTAGTAAAGGATCTTAATATTATAAACTAGAGGCCCAGTGCACAAAAATTTGTGCACTCGGTGGGGGAGTCCCTCAGCCTGGCCTGTGCCCTCTCACAGTCTGGGACCCCTCAGGGGATGACCACCTGCTGGCTTAGGCCTGCTTCCTGGGGGATTGGGCCTCAGCTGGCAGTCAGACATCCCTCTGGCAGCCCGGAACCATCGGGGGATGTCCACTTGCCAGCAGGGAGCAGGCCTAAGCTGCAGTCGGACATCCTTAGTGCTGCTGAGGAGGCGGGAGAAGCTCCCACTACCACCGATGTACTGGCAGCTATCAGCCTGGCATGTGGCTGAGCAGAGCTCCCCCTGTGGGAATGCACTGACCACCAGGGGGCAGTTCCTGAATTGAGCGTCTGCCCCCTGGTGGTCAGTGTGTGTCGTACTGACCAGTCATTCCCAGTCGTTCTGCTGTTAGGGTCAATTTGCATATTACCCTTTTATTATATAGGATAGAGGCCTGGTGCATGGGTGGGGGCCAGCTGGTTTGCTCTGAAGGGTGTCCCGGATCAGGGTGGGGGTCCTGCTGGGGTTCCTGGCCAGCCTGGGTGAGGGGCTGAGGGCCGTTTTCAGACTGGCCACACCCCCTTCAGGTTGGGGGTCCCCGCTGGAGTGCCTGGTCAGCCTGGGTGAGGGGCTGAGGGCCGTTTTCAGGCTGTCCACACCCCATTCAGGAAGGGGGGTCCTGCTGGGGTGCCTGGCCAACCTGGTTGAGTGGCTGATGGCTGTTTGCAGGCTGGCAACAGCCCCTTAAGGGTGGGGGTCCCCACTGGGGTTCCTGGAAAGCCTGGGTAAGGGGCTGATGGTTGTTTGCATGCTGGCCAAGCCCCCCAGCAGGGACCCTTACCCCATGAGGGTGTGGACAGCCTGGTGAGGGGCTGATGGCTGTTTGAAAGCTGGCCACAGCCCCTTCAGTGTGGTGGTCACCACTGGGGTGCCTGACCAGCCTGGGTGAGGGGCTGAGAGCCATTTTCAGGCTGGCCGCACCCCCTTCAGCGTGGAGGGTCCTGCTGGGGTGCCTGGCCAGTCTGGGTAAGGGACTGATGGCTGTTTGCAGGCTGGCCACAGCCCCCAGCCACCCAAGCTCCCAGTGGAGGCTGGCTGGAAGCAGGTATCTGGGATTTATTTATCTTCTATAATTGAATCTTTGTTGCCTTGAGCTGAGGCCACAGCTTGCCAAGGCAGGCGGAAAGCTTGGCTTCCTCCATCGCTAGGGCAACCAAGCCTCCAGCTTGCTCCAGCTCCATGGCTGCTGGCTGCCATCTCGGTTGGGTTAATTTGCATATAGTTGCTCTGATTGGCTGGTGGGCGTGGCTTGGGACATAGGGGAGGTGCAGTCAATTTGCATGTTTCTCTTTTATTAAATTAGATTGTATTCTACTTTTGCTTCCAATTTTCTAGGCCCATCTCTTACATTCAAACTATAAAAGTGTGAGAATTTTCTTTTTGAGTAGCTTACCATTTCTATTAATCAAACAAAGGAATAGCTGAGAGCAATTTTCTTAATCTTAGATGAGACTGAGTCTAAGGATTAATCTAAGGATTAAAAATAACTGAAAAATAAATCTTTCTTCCATTTACAGAGATATTTTCAGATCAACTCCAATTGCATTCTTTAAATGATTTGCTTTACCCCTTTCTCAATTACCACTAACTCCTTGATTTTTCTGGTTATCAAATCATACATTTTAATATATTTTTCTTTATATCTATAATTTTTAAGGCCATCAAATGACTTTATCATTATACCTAATGTTGAATTCTATGAAAGTTTTTGTTGTTGTTGTTGTTTCCTCTGTGTGAGTGTGTGTGTGTGTGTGTGTGTGTGTGTGTGTGTGTGTGTGTGTGTGTGTGGCCCTGGCCTGTAAGCTCTTGTTTCTTCACGTAACTGCAAAACATATTTTTATAAACACTATTGAATAGACATCTACATTATTTTCAGCTCAAGAACATGTATTGTTCCTTGCTGCCAATAGGTTCTTATCAAAACTTTTAAACCTTCCAAACATCATATTTGGTTAATATACCAATATTTCACCAACACACAGAAGAATGTCTAAACTGGATAGTTTAGGATAATTTTCTTTAAAAACAAAATTGAAATAGAAAACAAATGGCAGCAGAGTAAGTGTAAACTGCATTGACATGCTCTCATTTGAAAACTGGAACTACAACTAAAATACAGAAAAGCCATTCTGAATAATCAACTGGAGGAAACCTTATAACCAATGGCAGAAAGTGGAGTCCTCATAGAAACTGGTGGAAAGTGCAGAAGTGTGAGAGGGCTGGCTGGGATCCCATGGACAGCAGCTGAAGTTCTGAAGAGATACCTCAGCTGTGGGAGGGTCCCCAGTGAGAACTCTAAATGCCAAGTTTTGCCTCCCAGTCCAGGGCACCAGAACTGATAAAGGTGCCCACACAACATCTGGTTGTGAAAAGCATCAGGGTTGCTTCCTCCAGGAAGAGGCAACTGGAAATGTAGGCACCTTCTTAAAGGGCAAATGCACAAAGTTTTGCAGGCAGCCACTCACCTTGGGATCCACCAGAGGGAGAACAGTATATTAGAGCTGTGTGAGCAGAAAACAGGGTTGGGTGCTGCAGTGTTAGAGCTCAGAAGGCAGCTACCCAGTTCCTGTGCTGAGTCATTCCCTCATACTGCAAAGGACATCATTCTCTAGCAGATTTTATCATTCAAGCAGCTTTTGCTGGGGAGCACGGGATAAATTTCCCCACCATATTGGAAAACTTCTCACCACACAGTGTGATCAATAGCCTGAGGCTAATCAAGACTGAATAACAATCAAATTGCAGGCAGAGGGGGATATCTGGAGGCCTTGAGTCTTTACCTGATCTCCTTTTGGTTCCAGGATAAGGAAAAGCAGACTTTTGTGCCCATATTGGTCCTTTCCAAAGGCACGCAGCCATGGTAAAGAGAACCACAATGTGTGGAACGTTGAAAGCTCCAAACAGGATACTCAGGACCAGTCACAAACAGAGTCTGGCATTGTTCTTCTCTAGAGATTGGAAGTCCTAGCAGATCTTCCTAATACATAGACACAAACCCAAACTGGCAACTAAATCAGATGACCAAAAAAATACAAATCAGAAAATGAAGGAACAAAAATTCTCAGAAGAAGGGCTAAATGAAATGGAAATAAGAAATTTATGAGACACAGAGTTTAGAGTTCAGAATAAT
The DNA here is from genome assembly GCF_963259705.1 of Myotis daubentonii. Classification (NCBI taxonomy): domain Eukaryota; kingdom Metazoa; phylum Chordata; class Mammalia; order Chiroptera; family Vespertilionidae; genus Myotis; species Myotis daubentonii. The sequence continues at coordinate 93,480,904 of NC_081842.1, forward strand.
GATGGAAAAGATGCTCAACAGCATGAGAAAATATACAGTACATATGAAAAAAGACCAGTCAGAAATAAAGAATGACATAGCACTAAAAAAAAAAAACACACATTGGAAGCCTAGGATTGGATTAAAGAATTAAAAGATAAGTTAGAAAAAAGACCACACAATCAGAGAATCAAAAAGAAAAACAAATAAAAAACTGGGGGACAACTTAAGGGAGCTGTGGAACAATATGAAATGTAACAATATTCACATCATAGGCATTCCAGAAGGTGAATGAAGTGAACAAGGTATTGAGAATGTGTTTGAAGAAATAATGACAGAAAAATTCCATAACCTGGTGAAGGAAAAAGTCACACAAGTTGAGGAGGCAAAGAGAGTCCCAATCAAGAAGAACCAAGATAGCGAGGGGTCTAGGACTGTAAGAGAGATGACTGACTGCCGGCTTAAGGCTAATCACCACAGGATTGGGCCTAAGCCAGCAGACAGACATCCCCCAAAGGGTTCCAGACTGCAAGAGGTTGCAGGCTGGGCTGAGGGAACCCCCTGCCCAGTGCATGAATTTCATGCACCAGGCCTCTAGTACAATCATAATAGGGGACTTTAACACTCCACTGACTTCATTGGATACATCATCCAGAAAAAAAAAATAATAATAATTAGGAATCAGTGACTCTAAATGACATATTACATAACATAGATGTAATTGACATTTATAGAACATTTCACACCAAAGCTGCAGAATATAATTTTCTTAAGTGCACATGGGTCATCCTCAAAGATAGACCACATGTTAGGACATAAAATAAGTATCTATAACTTCAAGAAGATTATAATCATATCAAACATCATCTCATATCATACTGGAATGAAATTAGAAATAAAATATAGTAAAAACACTCAAAACATTAAAACTTATGGAGGCTAAATGGCATGCTATTAAAAAATGAATGGGTTATCAATGAGATCAATCAGGAAATAAAAAATTTATTGAAAAAGAAAAGAAAATGAACACACAACAACCCAGAATCTCTAGAAAACAGCAAAAGCATTCCTGTGAGCGGAGTTCATAGCACTACCAGCCTAATTCAAAACAAGAAAAATTAATAATAAGCTATCTAAATCTAGAACTTAAAAAATTAGAAAGAGAACAACAAGAAATACCCAGAGTAAATGGAATGGAGGAAATAATAAAGAATAAAAAAAGTAAAATTGTCATTATTCACAGATGACATGATATTGTACATAGAAAACCCTAAAGACTCCATCAAAAAACTACTAGAATTAATAAATGAATTTGGCATTGTAGCAGGATATAATATTAACACCCAGAAATCAATGGCTTTTTTATACACCAATAATGAACTCACACAGAAAACTAAAAAACAAAACAAAACAAAGCAATCCTATTTACAATTAAGATACCTAGGAATAAATTTAACCAAGGAGGTAAAGGACCTGTATTCAGAAAATTACAGGATGCTGAATAAACAGATAGCAGAAGACATAAACAAATGGAAGAATAACCATGTTCATGGAATGGAAGAATCAACATCATGAAAATGTCCATAATACCCAAAGCAATCTATAGATTCAATATACTCCCCATTAAAACACCAATGGCATACTTAAAAGACCTAGAAGAAACTCTCCAAAAATTCATCAGGAATAAAAAAGACTCCAAATAACTACAGCAATATTGAGAAAGAAGAACAAAGAAGGATCACACTACCAGATATTGAGCTATACTACAAAGCTACTATTCTCAAAACTGCTTGGTACTGGCACAAGAACAGACATATAGGCCAATGGAACAGAAGAGAAAACCCAGAAATCAGCCCAAGCCATTATACTCAATTAATATTTGACAAAGGAGGCAAGAGCAAACAATGGAGTCAAGACAGTCTCTTCAATAAATGGTGTTGGGAAAATTGAACAGATACATGCAAAAAAAAGAAAAAGAAAAAGAAACTAGACCACCATCTTATACCATACACAAAAATAAACTCAAAATTGATAAAGGACTTAAATGTAAGACGGGAAACCATAAAAGTCTTAGAAGAAGCCATAGGCAGCAACATTTGTCATAGCAATATCTTTACTGATACAGCTCCTAGGGCAATGGAAACTAAAGAGAAAATAAACAAATGGGACTTCATCATAATAAAAAGGTTCTGTACAGCAAAAGAAACCATCAACAAAACAACAATAAAGCCCATGGCAAGGGAGAACATATTTGCCAATGTTATCTCCAATAAGGGTTTAATCTCCAAAATTTATAGGGAACTCATCCAATTTAACAAAAGAAAGATAAACAACCCAATAAAAAAATGGGCAACAGACCTAAATAGATACTTTTTGAAAGAGGACATACAGAAGGCCAAGAGACATATGAAAACATGCTCAAAATCACTAATAATCCAAGAGATACAGATGAAAACAACAATGAGATACCATCTCACACCTGTCAGAATGGCTATCATCAACAAATCAACAAACAAGTGCTGGAGAGGATGCAGAGAAAAAGGAACCCTTGTGCACTGCTGGTAGGAATGCAGACTTGTGAGGCCACTGTGGAAAACAGTATAGCGTTTCCTCAAAAAACTAAAAATGGAACTTCCATTTGACCCAGTAATCCCACTTTTAGGAATATATCCCCAGAAAACAAAAACACCAATCAGAAAAGATATGTGCACCCCTATATTTATAGCAGCACAATTTATAATAGCTACAATTTGGAATCAGCCTAAGTGCCCATCAGCAAATGAGTGGATTAGAAAACTGTGGTACATCTACACAATGGAATACTACGCTGCTATAAAAACAAAGAAATTCTTACCATTTTCAACAGCATGGATGGAACTGGAAAGCATGATGCTAAGTGAAATAAGCCAGTCTAAGAAAGATAAATATCATATGATCTCATTCATTTGTGGAATATAATGAACAACATAAACTGATGAACAAAAATAGAAGCAGAGTCATAGAAGCATCTAACAGACTCTCCAACCTATGAGGGAAGGTGGGTGTTGGGGGGTAAGAGATCAAGCAAAGGACTTATATGCATGCATGTGAGTATAACCAATGGACACAGAAGGGTTGTGGTGAGGGCATGTGCTAGGGGGTGGGGGTGGCCAGGAAGAGGTCAATGGGTGGGGAAAGGAGACTTATGTAATACTTTAAACAATAAAGAATTTAAATTTTAAAAAAATTAAACAACTAACACCTATCCTCCTGAAACTACTCCAAAAAAAAAAAAAAAAAAAGCCAAGAGGAAGAAACACTTCCAAGCTCTTTTAATAAGGCCAGCATTAACCTAATTGCAAAACCAGATAAAAACACTACAAAGAAATAGAATTACAGGTGAACATATCCCTGATGAACATAGATGCTAAAATCCTCAACAAAATATTACAAATGGGCTCCAGCAATACATTAAAATTTCATAAACCATGACCAAGTTGTATTTTTTCCAGGGATGGAAGGCTTGTATAATATTCACAAATCAATAAACGGGATACATTACTTAAACATATTGAAAGACACAAATCACAAGATCATATCAATAGATGTAAAAAAAAAATTTGACAAAATCCAAAAAACATTTGTATTATATATATTTTTATTGGTTTCAGAGAAAATGGAGAGGTAGAAATATTAATGATGAGAGAGAGGATCATCGATTGGCCACTTCCCACACTCCCCCCACTGGGGACTGAGCCAGAACCCAAGTATGTGCCCTGACAGGGAATCCAACCACCCCCAGGTTCATAGGTTGATGCTTAACCACTGAGCCACCAAGGCTGGGCCCAACACCCATTTTTTATAGAAACTCTTAGCAAAGTGGGAATAAAGGGATCAGACCTCAACATAATAAAGGCCATGTATGACAAACCTATAGGCAACATCATACTAAATTGGCTAAAATTAAAACCATTTCCTCTAAGAACAGGAACAAGACAGGGATGTCTCTTTTCACTATTCTTACTCAACATAATACTGGAAATGCTAGAACAGCAATTAAACAAGAGGAAGAAATAAAAGGCATCCAAATTGGAAAGGAGGAAGTAAAGCTCTCATTATTCATAGATGACATAATATTGTACATAGAAAAATCTAAATACTACACCAAAGAAATTACTAGATTTATTAAATGAATTCAGCAATTAATTCAATGAATTCATTCAGCGGGATACAAAATGAACACCCAGAAAACAATGGAATTTTTATAAACCAATAATATATTCTCAGAAAGAGCAACTACACACAATTCCACTTATCATTGCAATTAAAAAATCAGAAACTTAGGAATTAACTTAACCAAGTACTAAGAAATCTACAAGATGTTGAAAATAGAAATATAGTAAGATATAAACAAGTAGAATATACTAGTACATGTTCATGGATTGGTAGAATTAACATCATTAAAATATCCGTACTACCCAAAGCAATCTACAGATACAATGCACTCCCTATTAAATTACCAACTGCATATTTAACAAATCTATAACAAATATTTGATGGAACCAACATTTATATGGAACCAAAAAAGACCCCAAATAGCCACAGCAATCTTGAGAATGAAGAACAAAGTTGGAGGGAGCACAATATCACATAGCAAGTTATACTAAAAAGACAACATAATCAAGACAGTCTGGTACTGGCATAAAAATGGGCATTAGATCAATGATACAGGCCAGAGACATCAGAAATCAACCCAAGCCATTAGATAGACCCATCCAAATTTTCATATTTAAATGACAATGAGATATCACCTCACAACCCTCAGAATGGCTACTATCAAAAAATTAGCAAATGACAAGTGTTGGTGAGGATGTGGTGGGAATGCAGACTGGTTCAGCCACTGTGGCGTTTCCTCAAAAAGTTAAATATGCAATGACCATTGAACCAGTGATCTTTATTATAGGAATATACCCTAAGAAACTTAAAACCCCAATCAGAAGTGAAATAAGCCAGTCAGAGAAAGACATGTATTACATGATCTCATTCATATGTGGAATCTAATGAACAAATAATCTGGTGAACAAAATAGATCCAAAGGAATAGTAGCATGGGACAGGCTATCTAACCTTAGAGGAAAGGCAAGGGTGAGTGGATAGGTGGGAAGAGATCAACCAAAAAACTTATATGCATATATGCATTACCCATGGACACAGATAATAGGGTGGTGAAGACCTGGTGCAGGGGCCAAGGGCAGGCTAAAAGAGTTTAATGGTGGAAAAAGGGGATATATGTAATACTTTCAATGATAAAGATTAAAAGAATGTTTAAGGTAAAAAAAAATGATTTCATACTAATGATATTTATAAAAATTAAATTTAATTCAGTGTCTCAAAGCTTAGTTTAAAAATAACATATATTTTATTAAATACTAGAGGCCCAGTGCATGAATTCATGAACTAGTGGGGTCCAGCCAGCCTGGCCTGATAGGGGCCTTCAGGGGCAGGCTGGCCAGGGAAGGGGCCGAGGATGGTTTGCTGGCAGGCCCTGTGCCTGATTGGGGTGGGGGTTCCTGCTCCAGGTTGGGCCAGCTGGGGCAAGGAGTCACAGGTATTCCAGTCTTTCTGCCGTTTGGTCAATTTGCATATCAACCTTTTATTATATAGGATAAGTTGTTTCCACACAGATTAAAGCAGATAATTTTGGAAAGTTTTTAAAAGATATTTTAAACCAAATTTACAGTAGCATTTATCATATTATAGAAGTGTCTCTTCACAGTGACATTTTAAACTTTGTAATTTGGAGTTGTTTAAAGTCAAAGGGCTTATGAATTAATGGAATTGTTCATTTTGAAAGCAGGTTACTTGATAGACCACATATATATTCATTTTTAATAATTGTCTATTTCTGAGAAAGTTGTTTTACAGTTCATATTTTCAGAAATGTATAGACATTTAACACTTTATGATTTTGTAAATAAATTAGTCTAATTACCTGCCTTCTTATTGATGATATGAGTCAGGAAAATAACTCTCCTTCATACCATTTTCTGTGTTAAGTTTTAGCAGAATCCCTGAATAATCCTGACATGCAGGTGGCCCCAATTCATCATATAGGCATAATGGTGAGATCACATTCTTAATAGATACAATATTGATAACATGATTATGAGCTACACATAATTGGGATATTTACTTTCAAATTATTAGTAGGTATGTGAGAGATGTGTGTGTGTGTGTGTGTGTGTGTGTGTGTGTGTGTGTTATTAAGAAACTGAATTGAAAGTGTATGGTACCTGAAAATTCCATTCTTTGGCCTCTACCAACCTAAACTAAACAACAATAATAACAACAACAAAGTGAGTAAGCCAAATATGAGGCTTGTGTATCAGTATCCTATCTAATAATAGAGAAATATGGTAATTAACCATAACTTCGCTACCCTTCCCATTGGCTAATCAGTGAGATATGCAAATCAACTGCCAGCCAAGATGGCGGCCGGCAGCCAGGCAGCTGAAGCAAACAGGAGGCTTGCTTGGTCCAGTGACGGAAGAAGCCAAGGTTCCCCACCTGCCGCTGCCCAGCTCTGAGCTCCAGATGCAACAATGTTGCAATTATAGAACCTAAAAAACCCCCAGGTACTTGCTTTCAGCCAGCGCAGCCTCAGAGCTGGAGCTGGCTCTCAGCTCCAGTGACAGCTATAGAAGGTAAATAAATATCAGAATAAAAAAAAAAAAAAAAAAGGCCCTAACCAGTTTGGCTCAGTGGATAGAGCGTCGGCCTGCGAACTGAAGGGTCCCGGGTTCGGTTCCGGTCAAGGGCACGTACCATGGTTGCGGGCAAATCCCCAGTGGGGGGTGTGCAGGAGGGCAGGAGGCAGCTGATCGATGTTTCTCTCTCATCGTTGTTTCTGACTCTCTGTCCCTCTCCCTTCCTCTCTGTAAAAAATCAATAAAATATATTTAAAAAAATTTAAAAAAAGAAAAAGGAGAGGCTGGGAGCTTCAGTTACCCCCAGCCTGAAAACAGCCCCCAGTCCCTCACCCAGACTGGCCAGGCACCCCAATGGGGACCCCAACCCTGAAGGGTGTGTGACCAGCTGCAAACAGCCATCAGCCCGTCATCCAAACTGGCCAGGCACCCAAGCAGGACCCCCACCCTGATCCCGGACACTCTTCAGGGCAAACCAGCCGGCCCCCACCCATGCACCAGGCCTCTATCCTATATAATAAATGGGTAATATGCAAACTGACCCTAACAGTAGAAGGACTGGGAATGACTGATCACTATGACACACACTGACCACAGGGGGCAGATGCTCAATGCAGAAGCTGCCCCCTGGTGGTCAGGTTGCTCTCACATGGGAGGAGCTCTGCTCAGACACAAGCCAGGCTGATGGCTGCCAGTACAGCGGTGGTGGTGGGAGCCTCTCCTGCCTCCTCAGCAGCACTAAGGATGTCCAACTGCAGTTTAGGCCTGCTCCCCGCTGGCAAGTGGACATCCCCTGAAGGCTGCCAGGCTGCCAGAGGGCACAGTGTGATGATTGATTGCCATCTTAGGCCCAATCCCCAGGGAGCAGGCCTAAGCCAGCAGGTGGTCACCCCCTGAGTGGTCCCAGACTGCGAGAGGGCACAGGCTTGGCTGAGGGACCACCCCCTCCCCCCGAGGGAACAAATTTTTGTGCACCGGGCCTCTAGTTTCTATATAAATATTTTCTTACAAACTTCCTCAAACTGCCACTATGCTTCATATAATTCTTATAATTCATAGGATGCTTCTACTATTTCCATTCTGCAATAGAAATTTTCCTAATCTTTCCCCCATTGCCTTGGGTAGTGAGGAATTGCTGATATTTTAACTTCTTTCAAGTAAACCAGACTATGTCAGATAATATACATCAAATAAGTAGTCATTAAAGATACTACTTGCTGTACTTTTCTCACTCAAGATAACATAAATGCCATAATCTGAATATAAAATGCATTTTGAGAGAGATTTAAGAGAAAGATTGCTAATTATTTTCTGCAAGTGTTCCTTCATTTGTAGAACATTTAGTAGTCTGGACCAAATGAAAAGATATTCAGTATCTTGGTCTGGACTTTCTTTTAGCACTATAGCTTGCTTTAAGAGAAATAAATAAAAGCTTCAATCCTCATAAAACCTACATACACATAAAATTCCAAGAATATTTATTTTGCTGAAGTTTATCATCCAAATCAAGCTACAGTGGACCCATATGTAAGATGAGAAAAAATACTAGTCCAAATTTTTTTTATGTCAAAAGCATCACTTAGGAACAAGAATGAAAGGAATTGCTATTGACAATATTTGAGGATTATGTAACTATTTTATTTTTATAAAATATACAGCATAATATAGAAACTTTATGATAAAAATTAGAAATATTTAATTATAATGGCCAGAATCTATACTAATAAAACGGTGATATGCTACTTAGGGCAGATGTCTTCTAGATGTCCATCCGGACATCCATCTCGACAAAGCCAGAGTGGCTATGAGGCCTGGGGCTCAGGTAGCCATGGGCTCAAGCAGCCTCTAGCCATGGCGGCTGTGAGGCCCAGGGCTCAGGCAGCTGTGAGCCCTGGCTGCTGGGGCTCAGGCCTCGCAGCCACAGTGGCCAGCAGTGGCAGCAGCAGTGGGGTGATGGGGGTGGTGCCATCCCCTGATCAGTCTGGTCGCCTCTCACAGAGGAAGGCCAGACTGTGGCTTAGGCCTAAGCCATCAGTAGAACATCCCCTGAGGGCTCCCGTACTGTGAGAGGGGGCAGGACGGGCTGAGGGACTCCCCCACCCCAGTGCATGAATTTCATTCACTGGGCCTCTAGTATACCTATATATGTATACATTTATATGTGGATATAAGTATACACTTTTTATCAAAGTCAATTTACATGACATTAATTTCAGGGTTATAAGATAATGATTCAGTATTTGTACATGCTACAAAATGATTACCACGATACTTCTAGTTAATACCCATGACCTTATAATGTTACAGATTTTTTTTTTCTGTGATGAGAATTTTTAGATTCACTCTCAATAACTTTCAAATATGTAATTTGCAATACCATTAACTATAGTTACCATGTTGTAGATTACAACCCCATGGCTTATTTTATAACTGGAAGTTTGTTTCTTTTTACATCCTATATCCGTTTTGCTCACTCCCAACACAACCCCACAGTTCATGACAACCACCAATATATTCTCTGAGGTCTTGGAGCTGTGGTTTTGGCTTATTTGTTTGTTTTACATATAAATAAGATCTCCATGTTTGTATTTCTCTGACTTATTTAACTTAGCATAATGTCCTAGGTTCCATTTCGTTGTCATAAATGACAGGATTTTATTTCATTTTTATGGTGGAATAATATTTCATTATATATACCACAATTTTGTTATATCCATCTGTCAATGGACACTTAGGTGGCTTCCATATCTTGGCTATTTTAAATAATGTTGCAATGGAGTTCCTATATTTTTTCAAGTTATTGTTTTCATTTCTTTATATAAGAACCCAAAAGTGGAATTGCTAAATTATATGTAGTTTTATTTTTAACTAGAGGCCCGTTGCACAAAATTCATGCATGGGAGGGATCCCTCAGCCCAACCTGCATCCTCTCCAATCTGGAAGTGCACAGGGGATGTCCTACTGACAGCTTAGGCCCATGCCCTGTGGTTCTCTGCTGTCTGCAGACCTGCCTGCTTGACGCCACCACAGGCCCTGGTGTCTGCTCTCTGTGGGGGCCTGCTTGCCCCTCGGCACCATGGTGAAGGGCAAGCTGGTCCTGGCTGTCTGCTTGCTGCAGGAGCCTTTTTGCTCCTCACCATTGCGGCGAGGGGTTAAAAAGGACTGAGGAACTCGGGTGGTGCTGAGGGGACTGGGCGCTGTCATCTTGTGGCTATGGGTGCTGCCATCTTTGCTGCAAAGTAACAGTCAATTTGTATATTCCATCTTTATTAGGTAAGATTATTATACTAACTCATATCTTTTTCATAGTGGCTACACAAGTTTACATACCCTCCAGCAATGTTCAAGGGTTCCCTTTTCTCAACACGTTCTGCAACATTCATCATTTCTTGTCTCTCTTTTTTATTTATTAAATTTATTAGGATGATATTGGTCAATATGATTATACCGGTTCCAGGTGCTGGTTTCTATGTTATAAGATCTGTATATTGCACTGTGTGCCCACCACCCAAAATAAAATCTTCTCCTGTTACTGTATATTAGCATTCCTCAGCTCCCACCCCTTCCCTCTGGCAGCCACCATACTGCTGTTTGTGTTTATGAGTTTCAGTTTTACATCCCACAAATGAGTGAAATCATATGGTTCTTAGCTTTTTCTGACTAACTTATTTCACTTAGCATAATGTTCTCAAGATCCATCCATGCTGCTACGAATGTCAATATTTCATCATTTCTTATGGCTGAATAGTATTCCATTGTGCATACATACCACATCTTTTTTTGATCAGACCATTCTAACAGGTGAGAGGTGATATCTCATTGTGGTTTTCTTTTTTAAATTTTTTTCTTTTTTTTTTAAAGGTATTACATATGTGTCCTTATCCCCCCTTTACCCCCAACCCCCACTCATGATGTCACCATCCTGGGGTCTGTGTCCATTGGTTAGGCTATATGCATGCATACAAGTCCTTTGGTTGATCTCTCCCCCTTACCCCCACCCTCCCCTACCTTCCCTCTGAGGTTTGGTGGTCTGATTGATGCTTCTCTGTCTCTGGATCTGTTTTTGTTCATCAGTTTATGTTGTTCATTATATTCCATAAATGAGTGAGATCATGTGATATTTATCTTTCTCTGACTGGCTTATTTCATTTAGCATAATGATCTCCAGTTCATTCCATGCTGTTGAAAATGGTAAGAATTCCTTCTTTTTTACTGCAGAGTAAGATTCTATTGTGTAGATGTACCACAGTTTTTTAATCCATTCATCTGCTGATGGGCACTTAGGCTGATTCCAAATCTTAGCTATTATAAATTGTGAAGCTATGAACATAGGGGAGCATATATCCTTTCTGATTGGTGCTTCTGATTTCTTCGGACATATTCCTAGATGTGCTATCACTGGGTCCATTTTTAGTTTTTTGAGGAAACTCCATACCGTCCACAGTGGCTGCACCAGTCTGCATTCCCACCAGCAGTGCACAAGGATACCCTTTTCACCTCATCTACACCAGCACTTGTCATCTGTTGATTTGTTGATGATGGACATTCTGAAAGGTGTGAGATTGTACCACATTGTCATTTTGATTTGTATCTCTTGGATGATTAGTGACTTTGAGCATGCTTTCATATGTGTCTTGGCCTTACCTATATCCCCTTTTAAAAAGTATCTATTTAGGTCCATTGCCCATTTTCTGATTGCTTTGTTTATCTTCCTTTTGTTAAGTTGTATGAGTTCCCTGTAAATGTTGGAGATTAAACCCTTATTGGTGATAACATTGACAAATATGTTCTCCCATGCAGTGGGCTTTCTTGTTGTTTTGTTGATGGTTTCTTTTGCTGTACAGTAGCATTTGATTTTGATGTTGTCCCATTTGTTTATTTTCTCTTTAGTTTCCATTGCCCTAGGAGCTGTATTGGTGAAGATATTGCTTCAGCATATACCTGAGATTTTGCTGCCTGTGGCTTCCTTTAATATTTTTATGGTTTCTTGTCTTATGTTTAAGTCCTTTATCCATTTTGAGTTTATTTTTGTTTATGGTGTAAGATGGTGGCTTAGTTTCTTTCTTTCTTTCTTTTTTTTTTTTTTTTGCATGTATCTGTTCAATTTTCCCAACACCATTTATTGAAGAGACTGTCTTGACTCCATTGTATGTTCTTGTCAAATATTAATTGAGCATAGTAGTTTAGGTCAATTTCTCGGTTCTCTATTCTATTTCATTGGTTTATATGTCTGTTCTTGTGCCAGTACCAGGCAGTTTTGAGAACAGTGGCCTTTAATCCAGCTTGATATCTGCTATTGAGAACCCTCCTACTTTATTCTTCTTTCTCAGGATTGCTGCAGCTATTCAGGGTCTTTTTTTTTTTATTATTCCAGATGAATTTTTGGAGAGTTTGTTCTAGGTCTGTAAAATATGCCATTGGTATGTTAATGGGGACTGCATTGAATCTATAGATAGTTTGGGTAGTATGGACATTTTAATGATGTGGATTCTACCAATCCATGAACACGGTATGTTCTTCCATCTATTTATGTCTTCCTTTGTCTCATTTTTCAGTGTCCTTTAGTTTTCTGAGTACAGGTCTTTTTATCTCCTTAGTTAAGTTTATTCCTAGGTATCTTAATTTTTTTTCTGTGTTCAATGGTTAATGGGATTGTTTTTTTAATCTCACTTTCTATAAGTTCACTATTGGTGTATAAAAATGCCATAGAGTTCTTGGCATGAATTTTGTATCCTGCTACATTGCCAAATTTATTTATTAAGTCTAATAATTTCTTGATGGAGTCTTTAGATTTTTCTATATACAGTATCATGTTATCTGTGGATAATGACAGTTTTATGTCTTCTTTCACAATTTGGATACCTTTTATTTCTTCTTCTTGTCTAATTGCTATGGCTAGCACTTCCAGAACTATGCTGAACAGGACTGGTGAAAGTGGGCATCCCTGTCTCATTCCTGTTCTTAGGTGAAATGGTTTTAGGTTTTGCCCATTGAGTATGATATTGGCTGTAAGTGTTTCATATAAAGCTTTTATTATGTTGAGGTATGATCCTTCTACTCCCACCTTGCTGAGAGTTTTTATCAAAGATGGGTGTTGGATTTTGTCAAATGCTTTTTCTGCATCAATTGATATGACCATGTGGTTTTTTTCTCTCAATATGTTTATGTGATGTATACGTTTATTGATTTGCAGATATTGTACCATCCTTGCATCCCCAGGATAAATCCAACTTGGTCATGGTGTATGATCTTTCTGATGTAATGCTGGATCCGATTTGCTAGAATTTTATTGAGGATTTTGGCACCTATGTTCATGAGTAATATTCACCTGTAATTCTCTTTCATTGTGCTGTCTTTATCTGGGTTTGTATTAGGTTGACGCTGGCTTCACAGAATGAGCTTGGAAGTGTGCTTTCCTCTTGAATTTTTTGGAATAGTCTGAGGAGGATAGCTTTTATTTCTTCTTTAAATGTTTGGTAAAACTCCCCTGTAAAGCCATCTGGCCCCTAGTTTTTTTTTGCTGGAAGATTTTTATGACTGCTTCTATTTCCTCCATACTTATCAGTCTATTGATATTTTTAGATTCTTCCTGATTGAATTTTGGAAGGTTGTATTTTTCTAGGAATATACGTTTCCTTCAGGTTGTCTAGTCTGTTGGAATAGAGTTGTTCATAGTATTAAATATCCTTTGTATTTCTATGGAGTCTGTTGTTATTTTGCCTCTCTCATTTCTGATTTTGTTTATTTGGGTCCTTTCTCTTTGCTTCTTGGTGAGCCTGGCTAGAGGTTCATCAATCTTGTTTATCCTTTCAAAGAACCAGCTCTTGGTTTCATTGATCTTTTTTTTTTTTTGTCTCTATGTCATTTATTTCTGCTCATATCTTTATTATCTCCACCCTTCTGCTCACTCTGGGATTTTTCTGTTGTTCTCTTTCTAATTATTTAAGTTGTAGAGTTAGGTGCTTTAATACCTTTTTTTGGTGGTAGGCCTGTAGAGCTATAATCTTCCCCTCTCAGGACTGCTTTCAGTGTGTGCCATAGATTTTGGACTGTTGCATTTTCAGTCATTAATTTTCAGGATGTTTTTAATTTCTTCTTTGATCTCAGGTAACCCAATCATTGTTTAATATTGTGCTATTCAGCTTCCAAGTGTTTGAATCTTTTGATTGTAGTTTATTTCTAATATGATGCCATTGTGGTCTGAGAAAATGCTTGATATGATTTAAATCTCCTTAAATTTGGAGAGACTTTGCCTGTGACCCAATATGTGGTCTATCTTTGAAAATGTGCAATGTGCACATGAGAAGAACATATATTTCATGGCTTTGAGGTGAAATGTTCTGAAGATGTCTATTAGGCCCATGTGATCTAGTGAGTCATTTGGGATTGCTGTTTCTTTGCTGATTTTTTGTCTACAGAATTTATCCAGTTATGTCACTGGAGTATTAAAGTCCCCTACTATGATCATATTGTTTTTTTCTTATGTATTTTGGGTGCCCCTGCATTGGGTGCATATATGTTTACCAGGGTTATATCCTCTTGTTGTATTGAACCCTTTAGTATTATGAAGTGGTCTTTCTTATCTCTTGTTATGGCCTTCATTTTGAGGTCTATTATGTTAGATATAAGTATTGCTACCCCAGTTTTTTTCATTTCCACTTGCCTGAAAGATATTTTTCCATACCTTCACTGTCAGTCTGTGTGAGTCCCTTGTTCTGAGGTTGGTCTCTTGTAGACAGCATATATATAGGTCATTTTTTTTTATCCATTAAGTCACTCAATGTCTTTTGATTGGAGCATTTAGTCAATTTACATTTAAAGTTATTATCGATATGTACTGGTTTGTAGCCATTTTTAGTTTTTTATGCCTGTGTTACTTCTTCCCTTTTTATTTCTTCTTTTCACACAAGTCCCTTTAGCATTTCTTGCATTGCTGGCTTGGTGGTGATAAACTCCTTAGCCTTTTTTTGTTTGTGAAGCTCCTTATTTCCCCTTCAATTTTGAATGATAACCTTGCTGGATAGAGTATTCTTGATTGAGTCCCTTGCTTTTCATCGCTTTGTAAATTTCCTTACATTACTTTTTGGCCTGATGTGTTTCTGTTGAGAAATAATTTGATAATCTAATGGGAGATCCCTTGTATATAACTTTCTGTCTTTCTCTTGCAGCCTTTAAGATTCTGTCTTTGTCCTGAATGTTTGCCATAGTAATTAGGATGTGTCTTGGTGTGGGTCTTTTTGGGTTCATCTTGTTTTGGACCATCTGTGCTTGTGTGACTTTTTTCTTCCCCACGTCAGGGAAGCTTTCAATCATTATTTCTTCAAATAGGTTTTCTAACCCTTATTCCTCTTCCTGTCATTCTGGCACCCCTATTATCTGTATGTTGCTTCGTTTCATGCTGTCCCAAAGTCGCCTTAGGCTCTACACCTGTCTTTTAATTTTTTCTCCAATTACAGTTCAGTTTGGGTGTGTTTTGCTTCCCTGTCTTTTAATTTGCTAATTCTGTCCTCCACTTCACCTAGTCTACTGTTGTAACTTTTCATGGTGTTTTTTATTTCTTCTTCATTCTTACATAAGTTGTTGATTTTTTCATACATCCAGTTTATGAACTGGATGACCCTTATTCTGAATTATTTTTCTAACATATTGCATACCTCTATATCACTTAGCTGTTTCTCTGGAAATTGTCCTTTTCTTTCCATTGGGAGTTTTTTGTCTCCCCATTTTGCTCTCACTGAAGGATCTAGGTGTTGAATCATGCAGGGGCTACTCCTCAGGTGGCAGCGGCTCCTCAGTCGGTGGCTGCTTCTCAGTTGGTGGTTGCTTCTCTGGGTGGTGGGGCAGGCTGCTCATGCAGCTGCTGTTTCTCGGATGGGGGTGGGCTGTTCATGTGGCTGCTGTTCCTTGGTCAGGGATGGGTTGCTCATGAAGCTTCTGCTCCTTAGAAGGGAGCAGACTGCTTGCACGGCTGATGCTTCTCAGATGGGGCAGACTGCATGGGGTTGCTGCTTCTTGGATGTGGGTGTTCTGCTCATGCAGCTGCTTTTCCTCAGATGGGGGCAGGCCACTCACGGAGCTGCTGCTCCTCAGATAGGGGCAGGCTGTGTGTGGCTGCCACTCCTCGGACTTTGGTGGGATGCTCATTGGTCTGCTGCTCCTTGGACAGGGGTGGGCTGCTTACATGGTCATGGTGCCCTGGGCTAAAGCATTGGGCCTGCCAGAGAGGAGTGTGCTTCAGAACTCACAGGAGCCCACACCTGTGGTTTGCCGGAGTCTCAGTGACTGTGGGACCACAACCGAAGCAGCAGGTCCATGGCACGGGTGGCTGTAGAGTGAGAATTGTCTGAGGGCATCCGAGATGGAGGTGAGGCTGGGCTCCCAGTCATTCCAGCTCTCCCCTTCCAAAAGCCGTGGCCTCTGTGGAAGGGCTGGCTGCTCTGGGACTGCAATGGTAGCAGAGGTTGCTTGGTTAGGTGAGTCCAGTTAGCCTGCCCCCAAAGGCCTTGCAGGATCTAACTGTGCCACACACACAAACACACATCCCACACGTCCATACACTCCTCTTTTGCTGCCTCTCTCACTCACACTTCCCCTCACTGCAACCTTCTTCCTGCCTCTGAAGTTGGGTCTGGAGTGTTATTGACCCATTCGTGGATAGAATCTCGTCTCTGGGTATCTGGTTATGTGGCTCTCTCTCTACCACATTGGCCAAACAGGATAAACTGCAACTCGACAAGACACAACACAAAGGGAACAAAACATGATTGTACACATGACACTGGTAACCCCAATATAATTGACCAGAGAAAAGAGGATTAAGGGAAAGAAAAGAGAGCACGGATGATATGGAAGAGAGAAAAAATGCTATGAGAGAAAAGAAAAAGGAATAAAAGGGGAAAATATATATATATGGAGAAAACACCAGAGAACAAACCGATAAACCAAAAAATACAAACACCAAATATCCAGTAAAGAAGGTGTGGGCAGAATCTGTAGGGGCCGAGCTTATGTACAAAAAGTAAGGTTAAGGAATTGGATGAATATAGAGAAGACCTCAGTTCATTATAGAGGAAGTAGAAAAAGGATGAGTAGATAAGAAGAAAGAGAAAGAGAAGAAAAAATAATTTAAAAAATAATCAAAAATAGGATAAAATTTAAAAAATTAGAATGATGAAAAAATAATGCAAAAAGAAATAGAAAATGAACAAATAAAAAAAGGAAAATAAAGAAAAACATAACAAAATAATAATAAAATGATAGTGAAATAAAAATAAAAATGAGGGCTGGTTTAAGATCCCAATTTTCTGTACTGTCTGCTGCTTCTCATTTCCTGTTGCTGGAACTGAAAGCCTCTGATTAGGCCAATCCTTGATGACACTCAGGGATTATTCAGATTTTTTTTTTGTATTCTTTGTACCACTCAGGTTGTAGTCTTGGTATGGCTGTATTGGTTTCCTGGAGACTGCAGGAAGAGGCTATCTCTTCAGGTATGACTCAGCGCCAGACTCGCAGCCACCTCTTCCCGACCCTCTCCTATCCCCATACGCCACAAGTTCACACCTCCACCTGCACCTCAGCCACAGTTGAGTGTTTTTATTTGAAAGGTCCTATTGACTAGGTTTAGCAAATAAAAGCAAAGACCCTGTAAATTGTAGGGAGTGGTAATGGTTTGAGAGGAAAATCAAGGGCATCCTCTGCCCTTCCCGACTGCAAATTGTCTTGCCAGCTGTGTCTACTTTGACAATTCGGGGTGGATGTTATTCAATTTAGTTGTTATTTCTATCTGCTCCTGGACATGGCACAGGACATGACCTCCTATTCCCCTCATTGTGGTTTTAATTTGTATTTTTCTATTGATTAAACGCCATTGGAATGTTGATAGGGATTGCATTGAATCTGTAGATTGCTTTGGGGAGTATGGCCATATTAACAATATTGTAATCTATGAGCATGGGCTGTTTTTTTCTATTTCCTTCATTAATGTCTTACTTTTTTCATTGTATATGTCTTTTACCTTCTTAGTTAAATTTATTCCTGAGTATTTTATAATTTTTGATATAATAGTAAAGGAGATTATTTTTAATAGTTCTTTATGATACTGTGTTATTAAACTATACAAACACAACACATTTTGTATATTGATTTTGTCTCTTGAAACTATAAATTTATGTGTTAATTCTAACAGTTTTTTGGTGGCACATTATTGCTTTGTTATATATAAGTTTAGGCCATCAGGTTCTAGTGACAGTTTTACCATTTCATACCAACTCAGTTGCCATTTATTTATTTATTTATTTATTTTTAGTTAATTGTTCTAATTATAACTTCTAATACTATGATAAATAAAAATGGCAAGAGTGGCCTCATTTTCTTGTTCTTGATCTTATAGGCGATACTTTCAGTTATTCACCATTGAGTATGATGTTAGCTGTGGGCTTGTCATATATGAGTTTTATTATATTGAGTTATGTTCACTCTATACCCACTTTTTAAAATGTTTTTAACATAAATGGGTATTAAATTTTGTTGAATTACTTTTTTACCTCTATTGTGATGATTATATAATTTTTATAATAAATATTTTATAATATATGTACCTGTATATGTATATATCTATAGGTAGGTATATATAGGCTTTTTCAAATTTACTTAAAGTAGTGTTTTCAAACTTATTTTATTAAAGAAAATTGTAGTTAAAACAATAACTACTGGAGAAGAAACAAGATGGTGGCATAGGTAAACACCTGTACTTGCTGCCTCCCACAACCACATCAAAATTACAACTAAAATACAGAACAACCATCATCCAGACCTGCCATAAAACTGGCTGAATGGAAGTACTATAACTAGAGAAGTAAAGAAGAAAGCACACTGAGATTGGTAGGAGGTGTGGAAGGGTGGAATGGGCTGGTCCGGCACCTATGTAGGATGCTTTTTTAATCAGAAGGCAGATCATCTCTTCAGAGGCCGCCTGGAGAAGTAAGGGTTCCCAGCCCAACTCCAGACCCCCAACCCAGGGGTCCCAGAGTTTGTAAAAAGAGCCTCTATGGGCAGTAAGAACTACAGGTTGTAAAAACCAGTGCAGATTGGGGCTGAGAGACACAGAGGCTGCTGGAGACACAGCTGTTACTCTTAAAAGGCTGGTACCATGAACTTAATTTACAAGCTCCTGCTTTCTTTGAGCTTTAGTGCTGGGTGAGCCTCTGGGGGGACCCAGACACATACAGGGAGAAACAGGACGGTCTGGCATAAGGGCAGGAACTCAGAGATAACTTTCTTCCAGACAGAGGTGCTCCCATTTTTCCTGTGCTGGGACCTCCCCTGTTTCAGGGCTGACTGGCAGCCATTTCTGTTTGGTTTGCCCTGGTGATTACCTGAGACCCAGCCCCACCTAATTTACAATCCCACACAAGCTGTGCACAGGGACTTTTGCATATGAATGGCCTGTTCTTTCTCAGGCTAAAAACCGGTTAAACAAGCTTCAGGTGTGTCAGGTAGCCCCAGATCTATCAATAAAAGGTTCAAGACTTGGCACCAGCACCAGCCTGCCTTGCTTCAAAGCTGGACCTCATCTGGGCACTTCCAAACCCAATACAAAGAGGAGGAATTTGCAGATCTCTCTGTAGTTCCTGCTGGGTGGCCCCAGGCAGTGGCTGACTTTGCACCTCCCTGGAGACCCAAGAGCCAGTATGCCCACTGGTCAGTGTCAGACCTTAACAGATTGTAACTCTTCAAATCCATAAGCAACACATCAAGGGGCATACTCAGTGAGCACCAAAGCCCCCACTAGAGCAAGTCCTGCTACAGAGGGGTGTCTCCTGCACAGCAGCTGTTGTAAATGTTTCCCTCCATGCCCAGCACGGTTCAGGGTTCAGGAAGCGGAGCCACACACAAATGAAAGAGAAAAGACACGAGATAATTTGGGAATATTGGGGGCCAGGCTGGTAAGTCCAACTCAAGAGGGAGGACTTCCACTGGTGCTCAGGCCGCACCAACCTTTTATACTCAGAGGTGAACAAGGTAGTGGTTACCATAGTTACACAGTTCTTGTGAGTTTCACTTGTTTTGACCATAGTTACACTTCCTGCACTTCTCTCATCCCATTAGCTTCCCAGATAAGATCTAGGGAGTGTTATAAGGTCAAGCCTAATTATGCTAAGAGGACTGTGCCCTGTAAGCTGGGCCTTGTTTGTGACTTTGCCAACAGGTTAGTCCGAGGCTTAACCCTATATCAGTTTCCTACAGCAGCTTTCCCACTGTAGTCGCAGCTGGTCCTCACAGCCAATTAGCCTTGAGGTCAATTCCTCTCAGTGATACCAATAGCAATCAAGGCTCAACTACAAAAGACTGTGCACACAGCTCAAAAAGGGGTGCACCAAGAGTGTCCACCTCAGGTGATTGGGAAGGCTGAGCCACTGGGCCCTATAGGACACTTACCATACAAGGCCACTCTATCAACTCAAGGAGACTTAACAGCTACCCAATACATAGAAACAAACACAGAGAAGCAGTCAAAGACAAAGAAACATGTCACAAATGAAAGAAATGGAAGAACGCAAACTATTGGATATAGAGTTCAAAAGCACAGTTATAAGGTTACTCAAGAATCTTCTAGAAACCTCCAAGGATATTAGTGAGAATGCCAAAAAAAAAATGGAAAAGGACCAGTCGGAAATTAAGCATACATTGACTGAAATAAAGAATAATATACAGGGATTCAACAGTAGATTAGAGGATCCTGAGAATCAAATCAATGATTTGAAATATGAGGAAGCAAAAAACATCCAACCAGAGGAGCAAAAAGAAATATAATCTAAACATAATAAGATAGTGTAAAGAGCTTCTGGGACAACTTCAAGCATACCAACATCTGATTTATTGGGGTGCCAGAAGAGAGAGAGCAAGATACTGAAAACCTATTTGAAGAAATAATGACAGAAAACTTCCCAAACCTGGTGAAAGAAATAGACTTATAAGTCCAGGATGTACAGAGACCCCAAACAAGAGTAACCCAAAGAGGACCACACCAAGACACATTATAATTAAAATTGCAAGGGCACAAGACAAAGAGAGAATCTTAAAAGCAACAAAAGAAAAACAGTCAGTTACCTACAAGGGAGTATCCATAGGACTGTCAGCTTATTTCTCAATAGAAACTATGCAGGCCAGAAGGGAGTGACAAGAAATATTCAAAGTGATGAATAGCAAAAACTGACAACCAAGATTATTCTAACCAGCAAAGCTATCATTTAGAGTTGAAGGTCAGATAAATAGTTTCACAGACAAGAAAAAATAAAGGAGTCAATCACCACCAAACCAGTATTTTTTTTTAATATATTTTATTGATTTTTTTACAGAGAGAAAGGGAAAGGGATAGAGAGTTAGAAACATCGATCAGCTGCCTCCTGCACACTCCCTACTGGGGATGTGCCAGCAACCAAGGTACATGCCCTTGACCAGAATCGAACCTGGGACCCTTGAGTCCACAGGCTGATGCTCTATCCACTGAGCCAAGCTGGTTAGGGCTACCAAACCAGTATTATATGAAATGTTAAAGGGTATTCTTTAATAAGAGGAAGAAGAAGAAAAAGGTAAAGATAAAAAAATATGAACAACAAAGTGGCAACAAATACATATCTATCAATAATTGAATCTAAAAATTAAATGAATACAAAATCTGATGAACAGAATAAACTGGTAAATGGAATAGAATTAAGGACATGGAAATGGAACAGACTGACGATTCTCAGAGCGAAAGGGTGTGGGGGGTGCGGGAAGAGATTAGACAAAGATCTTATATGCATGTATACATTACCTATAAACATGGACAATAGGGTGGTGAGGGCCTGGGATGGGGTGGGAACCAGGTGGAGGGGAGCTATAGGGGAAAGATAGGAACATCTGTAATTATATCCACAATAAATGTTAATTAAAAAAAACAATAACTACTTGCAAATCAATATTAATTACATGGTGGAAACATGATTTGCTATCCTAAAAATAGTATCAGAATTACCAAAAATTCCCATAGTAAGTAGAGTAGATGGGAAGATGATCTGGAAAATATTCCTAAGTTATACTAAGAAATGAGAAAATGGGGAAGAGGGAGAGAAATACTTTAAATAAACTGAGAATTAAGTGTACATGGTTTGAGAGGAAAATCAAGAAATCATGGTATCTCAGGAGCCAAGAGAATTCACACACATTACACATACACAGAAGTTTCCTTTAGTATCAAATCTGCTCAATGTAGGATAAGAAAAAAAATCAAATCTCTATAAAAGCAGATATATGTGGGAAATATGGGAGTAATTGCTTGAAACTATTTTAGGTTGTTATACAGTTCACTGCTGGAAGTCCAATGAGAAGAGATTCCTAGAGCATCACTGTAAAATATTTGGAGTTCTTGAGTAAAAAGAAACTAGCCCCTAAGCCACAATTGGATGGTGCATTGTCAGTTGACTTGCTGATCTAGTGCTGTAATTATTGGGCAGGTGAAAATGCTAACCTAGGAAGAGTAGAGGATGGAGAATGAGAAGATGGTAGTGGAGCAGACTGCATTCTCATCATCTAGAATGGTAAAGATATGTGAGTTTTCCAAGAATCACAATATTATTTCAGAAAATAGTGAGATTTAAACCCTCTTTCTTTTTCAGCTACAGTGTTCAGAAGGGATAAGCTACATTAAAGAAACAAACTGAAAGAAATTGTGAACAATATTTTTGAACTTGAGCCATATTCCTATATATACATATATTCAGGGTGGGACAAATGTAGGTTTACTGTTGTTTGCATGGAAAATAATGTAATAACTAAAGATAATATAAGAAAAAAAAACTCAGTTTTGTATACTCACAACTGTAAACCTCTTTTTTCCCCCATATTGTACATTCAGATTCATGTCAAAGGCAGCAGCTTTGGACCACTGGAAAACAATGAATGGCAACAGAGGGTGAATTCCCACAACAGATACTTAAAGAAGATATATTTGTAATTTGTCCTCTTCTTTATACTAATTTCAACACACTGGAAGAATGACATCTCAAAGAGAAAAACAAAAGGTATTTCAAGATTTATTAAATCCCCCTGACTTCACACCATAAAGGAAGATAACATGTGGTTTTTTAAAAATATGTTTTGATTGATTTTAATGAAGAAGAGAGAGGGAGAGACAGACACAAACATCAATGATGATGGGATCCAGTCTGCAACCTGGGCATGTGCCCTGATGGGAAATCAAACCATAATCTCAGGTTCATAGGTCTATGCTCAATCACTGAGCCACTCCGGCAGGGTAGAAAGATAACTTTTTAAAATTCAGTACAAGAATTTTAGATTGGAGGGAGTGGTAATTTAATAATTCAAAGTAAATGTATAAAATTTTTCATGAATGTAATTCCTATTTTAAATTAAAAGTTTATAGAGTGCAGTTGAAAACAGTGCAATAGAATAATTTTATATCCCTGGTCCACTGGTTAGTAGCAACTACATTTATAACTTCATGGGCTTTCAATAATGGAATTTACAGAAGAAATAAGATGAGCTGGAGGAACTTATTGCATTAGTGGAAGATAAAAGAATTATAAGTAAAACTTTAGAGAAGCTATGAAAGAAATATGTAACTTTGCACTAGAGGATAATTGGGATAAAATTAGATTGTATGCAATATAATTAGGCTAATGAACTTTATAAGGCTCAGTCATAAATGTTAAAACTAAAATATTAAATGAATGATTATATATATTTGACCATAAACTCATATTAAGATATATTTGGAATACATAAACACAAGTTTTGTGATGTTTATAATTTTCAGGCATTGTTTTGAATTTTCTATAAAAGGCCCAATAAATTTTTGATAGAGCTACTAAAACCCTCTGATGGCGATATTATAAAAAGTATCATAAATGTTACAGCCTAGTAAGAACCTATTTTGAGTTTGCAACAAAAAGTATATAAAGCAAAAGGTGATAAAATAATTGTCTATTAAGATTTCAGAAATAAAAATTTCTCAGCATTTAATGAACCTTAAAAATCAGGATGTTATATCATGGATCACATTCCAATCATTTTGTGACCCTTTTACTATTTAAATGTAGTTTTGGCATGGCTAACTTCTCACAAATTAGTTATTATTTTTTAACCCTATGGTGTCCAGATGGAGGGGATATCACATTTGAATATTGTAGCCAAAATGTCCTTTATGTTACTAACTAGAGGCCCGGTGCACAAAAACTTGTGCACTCGGGGGGAAGTGGGGGTCCCTCAGCCCGGCCTGTGCCCTCTCGTAGTCTGGAACCCCTCGAGAGATAACGACCTGCTGGCTTAGGCCTGCTCCCCGGTGGCAGAGGGCAGGCCCAATCCCTAGGTGCAGCCCCTGGTCAGGCTCAAAATAGGGCCGATTGGGGAGTTGGGGCGCCGCCCCCTGTCATGCTCAGAGCAGGGCGGATTGGGAGGTTGTGATGCCACCCTAAGTCACGCTCAGGGTAGGGCCGATTGGGGGGTTGGGGCACCGCCCCCTGTCACACTCAAGGCAGGGTCGATGGGGAGGTTGCAGCGCCACCCCTGTCATGCACAGAGCAGAACCAATCAGGGGGTTGGGGCGCTGCCCCCTGTCACGCTGATCCCAGTGCCAGGAGGCCTCTCAGCTCCGCTGATCCCGGTGCTGGGAGGCATATTACCCTTTTACTATATAGCATAGAGGCCTGGTGCATGGGTGGGGGCCGGTGGTTTGCCCTGAACGGTGTCCTGGATCAGGGTGGGGCTCCCCACTGGGGCGCGTGGCCAGCCTGGGTGAGGGGATGAGGGCTGTTTTCAGGCTGTCGGGTGACTGAAGCTCCCAACCACTCCTTTTTTTCTTTTTATTCTGGGCCAGCTTTAGCTGTGGCTCCAGCTCTGCGGCCTCTGCTGCTGGGAAAGCGGAAACCCTCCAGCCCAGACTTGTTTGTGTTCTACAATCGAAACTCTGTATCAACTCCAGCTCTGAGATCCCAGCTCACTGAAAGCAGGTTTCTGGAGTATTTTTTAGCTTCTCTATGTTACTATGTTTCAAACTGCCCGCTCAGAGGCCTTCAGCGGCAGGCGGGGAACGTTGGTTTCCTCCGTCACTGAAGCAAGCAAGCCTCATGTTCAGTTTAAGCTGCCTGGCTGCCGGTCGCCATCTTGGCTGTCAGTTAATTTGCATATCTCACTGATTAGCCAATGGGAAGGGTAGCAGTCGTACGCCAATTACCATGTTTCTCTTTTATTAGTGTAGATAGCTACATCATACAGAAAAAATGATTAAGGGGTGAAAATCACCTTCAGGCCTGAAAAGAACCGACAGCTAGACATTAGTGCTGTAATTGTAGTCCAGAAACTTTCAATGAAGAGGGGTGATTAAGTTCCTTTAAATTAAAGGTGATCTAACAGTGAAATAGCCTTTATTCATTTATTGCCATAGGGATCAGTGAACATGGAAAAAGCAATGATCTGAAATCTAGATTAGAAATTCAGTAGCCAAAATAAGTCCATACCAAATTCAGCAAACTATTTCTTTGACTAATACTGTGCAAATACCCCAGGAGATAAATCTAAGTTTCAGGCTCATGGTGCCACAGTCTAATAATTTTGCTTGGTATGTTGTAGAAAGGATCATTCAGTGTCAGCTTTGAGCAAGTGAAATTATTTTCCTGTGATGTTCTCCTTTTAGATATTGACCACACTGAAAATTTTTCAGAGGCAGTAATTTCATCATTGTTTATTCCCTAGTATAGGAATTTATTTTATCTTTTTATTCTTATTCCAAATATTATTTTCTTTAACTTGATTTCATCCTAGATTTATTGAGAAGTAGTAAAATTTAATAGTAAAATTTGTGTGTATAGATTAGGAATTTTGACATTCAGAGATAGCTTTATAACTACTCCACAATAAAGATATAAACTTTTATATCTTCCCCCAAACCTCCCTCATGCTATTTTGCATTGTATCCCCTCCCTCCACCTGAAAGGTTGTGAAGCACTGATCTGTTTTCTATCTCCATAAATGCATTATCTTGATTTTCAAATAAATTGAACCATACAATATATGTGCTTTTGAATTTTTACTCCTTTAACACAGCATAATGCTTGTGATATTTGCCCACATTTTTGCATATATCAAGTATTCATTTTTATTACTGAGTGGTATTCCAAACTACAGATACCATAATTTAGTTATCAGTTTATCAGCTGATAAGCGTTGGGACTGTTCCCAGTTTTTGTTTATTATAACAAAAGCTACTACAAACAGCTTTGTGCTTTCTGTGTAAAATGTGGTTTATTTCTGTGGTCAATACCTAGGATTGGGATTGCTGAGTGATAAATTACATGCACATTTTACTTAATAAGATATTGTCAACCTGTTGTCCAAAGTGACTGTAGCATTTTTCATTTTCATCAGCAATATATTCAAACTCCAGGTGTACCACATATTCACCAACATGTGGTATTACAGTCTTCTTTAGCCATTCTAGTGTGAATGTAATGGTATCTCATTCTGATTTAAATTTTTATTTCCTAATTACCTTGGCAACTTTTTATGTGCCCATTGTCAGTTCACATGCCTTTGTTGAAGTGACAGTTGAGGTTTTCAATGATTTTTTGTTTGTTTTTGTATTTGCATTTTTAAAGTCCTTTACTCAGGGTGGGGCCAAAGTAATTTTATAGTTGTGTATGCAAAACAGAGTTTCTTCTTTATGATTGTACTAGAGGCCCAGTGCACAAAATTTGTGAGGGACGAGGGGCCCTCAGTCAGACATCCCTCTCACATTCAGGACTGATGCCTCTTAACTGCTCACCTGCCTGCCTGCCTGATTGCCCCTAACTGCTCCCCCACCAGCCTGATCACTCCTAACCTCCTCTGCCTGCCAGGCTGATCGCCCCTTACTGCCCCCCCAGCTGGCCTGGTCATTTCCAACTGCCCCCTCTGCTGGTCTAGTCGCCCCACACAGATTGCTTGTTCAGTTGTTTGGTCATCCCTCATTAACCCCCCTGCCAGCCTGGTCACCCCACACAGCCTGCTGTTTGGTTGTTACTGTTACTGTGATGGCATCCTGGACAATTTTCATATTTCTCTATTATTAGTATAGATTCTTTTCCATAAAAACACTGTAACCCTACTTTTGTCTCACACTGTATATTCTATATACAAACCCTAAATCAGATATATGAATTGCAAATATTTTTCTATTCTGATATTTATATTTTCATTTGTTTATTTGTGTCTTTGGAAGAGCAAAAGTGTTACATTTGATAAAGTCTATTATATCATACTAGAGGCCTGGTGCATGAATTTGTGCATGGGTGGGGTCTGTCTAGCCGGCCTCAATGGGGGGAAGCCAATTGGGGCTGAGCCGGCTAGGGGGAGGAGCTGTGGGTGGTTGGCCAGATGGCCCACCACTGATTGGGGTGGGGAGGCGACCAGGGGCAGGGCTGTCTTGCGGGAGGGACCATGGGCATTTGGCTGGCTGGCTCTGACCCTGATTAGGGTGGTTGGCTGAGCCACAGTGAGCATCACAGTGACTGGTCGTTCCAGTCATTCTGTTGTTCCGGTCATTGGTTTTTTATATAAATGTTAGAGGACTGATGCACGAAATTCTTGCAAGGTCCTTGGCCCTCGCAGCCCCGGATTCATCCCAAAGGTCATCCGGAAGGACATCCAGAAGGTCGTTTGGCTGTCTGGTCTAATTAGCATATTACACTTTTATTATTATAGATTTTTCTTATGTAACCCATGCTATTTGTACCATCTTCAATTAATTTTTGTCTAAACACAAGGTAACAAGTATTTTCCTATCTTTTCTTCTAGATATATCATATTTTCAGTTTTGGGGATTAGGTCTATATTGTCTGATATAAATTTCAGCATTATTACTTTTTAAAATATGGATATCCAGTTTTTCGGCACCT
Organism: Myotis daubentonii; assembly: GCF_963259705.1. Taxonomy (NCBI): domain Eukaryota; kingdom Metazoa; phylum Chordata; class Mammalia; order Chiroptera; family Vespertilionidae; genus Myotis; species Myotis daubentonii. The sequence continues at coordinate 93,508,498 of NC_081842.1, forward strand.
TGTATTGAAAATATATTTTTGGTCTATTAATTATATTAGCGATTGAAAATATTAATTGGCCAAATAAATGTTGGTCTATTTCTGAATTATTTTAGTTTCATGTATGTATATGACTATTCTATGCCAATGAAATATTGTCTTGATTATTCTAACTTAATAATTCTAAAAATAAAATTTTCTAAGTTGTCTATCTTAATCTTATTGCTTTATTTTATATGCTTTTTTTGTTTTCCATATAAATTTTAGAAAATTCTGGTATATTTATTCAAAATGTCTGGTAGGATTTGATTGAAAATGCTTTGAGTCTGCAGATAAATTTGAGAAAAATTATTATCTTCACAATATTGACTTGAATTTATAAACACAGTATGGATCTTCATTAGTTTAGATGTTTGTGAATTTTCATCAACAATGTTTTGTAATTTGCAGTATAGAGTTCTTTCATATTTTCAGTTAAATTTATCCCTGAGCATGTCATTTTGAAATTTTAAAGTGTTTCATAACTACTTTCATAGAAAAATCTGATATAAACTAAACTCATTAAGTTGAAAAATCTGACATAGAATATGAGCACATTTACTGTTGTTATTTTCTCAGGTAGTGTAAATATTCATATTTTTGGTAGGTAATTTTTAATTAGTTTTATTATATTACATAGTTTTTTATCACAGTGGGGATGCATGTAATTCTTGGTATATCTACAATATTACTTTACTGAATTGCACAAAATTGAGGATTTTGAAATACATTAGATCTCAAGAGAAGTGAATGGATAAGAAAGTGTGAAAGAAAAGCAGAAAGGAAGCGTTAAATTTATCAACATTAAATTTTTACTTAGGAATAATGTATTAACTGAAGCTGACCCGCAGATTAATGGAAACTTTATATTTGTCAACTATTTACAAATCAATGATTAAAAGACTAACTGTCCACAAAGAGTCCCAGGTTATTCAGTTATTGTCATGAAATAAAGTTAGTAGTAGATTTCTTCATTATGTCATCTATAAATTAAATATGTTATTTTAAATATATATTTTATTGATTTGAGACAGAGAGAGAGAGAGAGAGAGAGAGAGAGAGAGAGAGAGAGAGACCACAACCTGGGTAAGTGCCCTGACCTAGAATTGAACTGGTAACTTTTCAGTGCATGGGATAATGCTCAATCAAAGTATATGTCAAATGGATAATAGGTATAAATGTAAAATACAAAACGGTCAAAAATCCTAGAAGATAACAAAAAATACACATAGATATCCTACAGAGGGTAATAAATTTTTAGATACAATATCAAAAGCATGATTTATGAGCTCTGACCAGTGTGGGTCAGTTGGTTGAGCCTCATCCTATGCACCAAAAGGTTGAGCCTCATCCTATGACATATTCTATGTCAGATTTGTTTGATTCCCTTCCAGGGCATATACCTGGCTTGATCCCCTATAGTGGGCATGCAGAAAACAACCAGCCAATTTATTTTTCTTTCTCACGTCAATCTCTCTCTTTCTCTCTCTCTCTCTCTCTCTCTCTCTCTCTCTCTCTCTCTCTCTCTTTCTCCTTCTCTCTTTCTCTCTCTCTTTCTAAAATCAATAAAAACCTATTTTTTTAATAAAAAAAAGTATGATCTATGAAACAAATAAATGAAAAGGTGACCTTTATTAAAAGAATTTCTGATCTGCAAAAGACAATATCTAGAGAGTAAGACAAACCACAAACTTGGATAAAATGTTTCAAAAGACACATCTGATCAAGGACTTTAATTCAAAATATACAAAATAACATTAATCTCAACACTAAAAGGACATAGAATATTATTTTAAAACTAGAGGCCTGGTGCACGGGATTCGTGCACTGGTGGGGGGTTGTGGACTGTGGAGATCGGGCTGCTGTCACAGCACCGCTCATCCCAGTCAGCCCAGCAATGTTCCCACTGTGGGAGCTCACTGACCACCAGGCTGCATCTCCTGCATTGAGCGTCTTCCCCCTAGTGGTCAGTGCACGTTATAGCAACTGGTTGACCATTGTTCTGGTTGTTCTGCCTTTCGGTCCCTGGGCTTTTATTATATAGGATGACAAATAATTATATGAATGGTTGCTCCATATATTACCTCATCAGGGAAATGCAAATTGAAACAATGAGATACCACTGCCACTATTAGAATGGCCCAAGTCCAGAACACAAACAATACCACATACTGGGGAGATGTGGAGCAATACAAGCCTTGCTGGTATAAATGTAAAATGGTGCAGCCATTTTGGAAAACATTTTGGTGGATTTTTACAAAACTAAACATATCATCACAGAATCGAGAAATTTCTGTTAGTATTTACCCAAAAGAGTTAAAAACTTATGTCCACACAAAAGCCTGTACATAGATGTGTATCTCAGCTTTATTCATACTGGCTAAATCTTTGAAGCAACCAATATGTCCTTCAGTAGGTAAATGGATAAACTGATATAAATACAAACAATGGAATATTATTCAGTGCTAAAAATAAATGAACAATCAAACCATAAAAAGACATCATGGAAACTTAAAAGGATATTGCTTAGTGAAAGAAGCCAATAACAATAATAATAATAATAATAATAATAATAATAATAATAATAAAACTACATAAATAATTCCAACTATATGGCAATCTGAAAAAGGCAAAACTGTGGAGACAGTAAAAATATCAGTGGATGCCAGGGGTTGAGGTTAGGAATGAATAGGTGAAACACAAGATTTTAGGGCAGTAAAAATATTCTGTTGTAACACCATAATGATAGATTCATGTCATTATACATTTATCCAAATCCATAGAATGCTCATCAGAAAAAAGTGATCCATAATATAAACTATGGACTTCAGATGATTATTATGTATCAACTAGAGGCCCAGTGCACGAAATTCCTATGTGGGTAGGGTTCCTAGGCCTGGCTGGCGATCAGAGCTGATCTGTGGGGCAACCAGCAGGGCAATCAGGGCCCCCGCTTGCACCACCGTGGCCTGGCGCCGCCTGGTCACCTGGTCCACCATCCCACCATGGTCCTGCTCTCATTAGGACCCATCGGAGCCGGCAGCACCTCCACTGCGGCCTGCTGCCAGCACTGCATCGCTGATGCCAGGCATGTTCTGCGCTACTCCCTGGTGGTCAGCGCACATCTAACTCCTGGTCAGTTGAACTTCCACCCATGGGGACAATTTGCATATTAGCCTTTTATTATATAGGATTAAAACAAGTGTACCCTTCTGTCAAAAAATGTTATTAATAGTGGAGGCCATACATATGTTGTATATGGGATATAAGGAAAGTCACTATACTTTTTTTTAAATTGGCTCTAAACTTAAAACTACTCTAAAAATAAAGTTAATAAAATATTGTTAAATAATATGAACAAAGTATTCTAAATCAAAACTACCACTCTGTGGGAAGAGATCAACCAAAGAGCTTGTATGCATATATGCATAACCCATGGACACAGACAATAGGGTGGTGGAGGCTTGGGGCAGGGGGCAGGGGAGGGTTATAAGGGGTCATATGTAATACTTTCAATAATAAAGATTTTTACAAAAACTACCACTTGTTTAAGGATGGCCAAAATTATAAATTTGGCTCCTAAATAACTGAACTTTTTAAAACATTAAGTTACAGAAATAGTTTATGTTGCAGATTAAATTAGTTAGTTTGAACAGTAGCATTGCATTTCCTTAAAATGGTCAGGTGGGATTTCTGTGGTCCCCCATTCATAAAGTAGCATTTCTATTCTGCACATTTCTATATTATGCATGTCTTGAGGAATGGGGGTATATGGTTCTTGACAGGGAGATAAATAATCTTTAAAAAATATTATTTTAACAGGGAATATAATACCAGCTTTTAAAAGCCTTGGAATCCTACTCTATCAAGAATATAACATTTTAAACAATTTATTGCTTTTTTTAAACCAAATATTTTCCTTTCCATTCTGGGAGGAATGTGTCTCAAGGTCTTTTTATAAAACAAGGTTGAAATGTTACTTTTAGATCCCACCTTGTCAACTCACTATATTCCCCTGCAGTTCTTAGATACGCAAGATTGTCTAAGATCTCTAAGGGCAAAATGGAAGAATCTTATTACCACATTTTCCAAATACCCAGCTCTTTCATCCAATAAAAGGGCATCTAACTTTTACTGACAGCTTTGTTGTTTGATCTCCACAAGAGTGTACTCACTCTGGGGATATTTTGGGGATCTAACACCAGTCTGTGATTTTCACAAGTGCTGAGGAGGAAACATGAATTTATTACTATGATAGAAAATTGCTTCTTCCTTGTTTCTTCTAGAAAGGTTTGCAAGGGTTAAACATGTGTAGAAATGATTAGTCAATAGATAAGGGTATAAAGCTATGGATAAGAGAACAGGCCTGAAAAAAAAAAAAAAAAAAGAGAACAGGCCTGAATCCCTTCCCAGAGACTGGTCAGAGCTATATGCTTTAGTCTATTGCCTTTGTATTCATACTATACCTTTATCTTTGACTCCCAATCCAAGAGCATTTTAAATATGTATGGTCATTTTTATAGTCCCAAGAATTAAAGATAATTATTGCATTTAACAACAATAAAAAGTGAGTTTACTAAAATGTCAAAAGTGTCCTCAGTGGAAATACTACAGAGAAGGCCTGATATGGATTTCTCAGGCTAGAGAAATACATTTGATTGTCATATGTTAAAACACAGATTTCATGTCTTCAATTTTCTTCTTGTCCTCAATAAAGTTTACATATATAGAGGTCATATTGAGGTTCATTATTCTTCATATTATTTACTCCAGCATAGTAGAAATTATACCTATTATTATAAATCTTTGTTCATTTTTTTTTTTCTGCTCTGCAGAACCTCCTTTTAGTTTGGTGTAGTCTCACAGGTTTATTTTAGATTTTGTTGTTTGTGCTTTAGTGGTTATGTCCAAAAAATCATTGCCAAGATTCAGCTCAAGGAGGTTTGCTTTTTTCTCCTTTTATTTTTCTCCCAGGAGTTTTATATTTAAGTTTTTAATCCATTTCAAGTTGTTTTTTGTGAGTGGTATAAGAAATAGTTCTAGTTTCATTGTTTTATATGCAAATATCCAAATTTCCCAGCACCATTCACTGATAATGTTCTTTTCTATATTAAATATTCTTGGTTACCATGTCATCTATTGGTTGACTATATAGGCTTTGGTTTACATCTGGGCTCTTGACTCTGTTTCATTGTGAGTATGTTTTTTGTTCTTGTTGTTTTGTCTTGTTTTGTCTTTTAATGCAAGTGTGATACTGCTTCAATTACTATAGCTTGAAATGAGAAAGTATGATGCATTCCACTTTGTTCTTTCTCAGAATTTCTTTGGCTATTCTGGGTCTTTTAGGATTGTTTTTTATACTTCTGTAGAAAATAGATAAGGGTATTATTATATACGATGGCAAATAATTATATGAACAGTTGCTCCATATATTTACCTCATCAGGGAAATGCAAATTGAAACAATGTGATACCACTGCACACCTATTAGAATGGCCCAAGTCCAGAATTAAGTATAGCTACATTCACTTTTCCTGTTACCATTTGCTTGAAATATATTTTTCTATCCTTCCACTCATATTCCATGAGAGGACTTCCTTAAGAGGACTATTGTGAATTCTTTGTGGAAAGATCATATATCTCCATTTTGTAGGGTTAGTTTTTAGAACTTTATAATTTTCCTTTGATGTCATATTTACCTGTTTTGTTTTTTTTTTATAATCCTTGATTTCTTATGTTATAATCTGCACCTGTGGGTAAGAGGTCTCCTTTTCTAGACTTTACAGGTTATCTTTCAGACTAAAGTGAGTCTCTTGTGAACAGCTTATCTTTGGATTTTATTCTTTAATCTACTGAGCCATTCTATAACTTTAGATTGAGCATTTTAATCTGCTTATGTTTAAAGTAATTATTGATAGGTATAAATTTATAATTGGCTATTTTATAGATCTATTGTTTTTTTTTTTCTTATCTTGTTGTTTTTGGGGTTTTTTTGTGTGCCTTGAAGTCTTTTGTTATCAGTACGCTTTGACTTTTGACTCATGTTCTTCTGTGTAAACACTACAGGGTCTTTTTTTCTTATGTTCATCATGAAGCTTACATAAAACATGTTAAGATTATAACTCCCTATTTAAACTGCTAACAGCTTCAATAGACTTCCTAAACCTTACACTTTTATTTCTCCTCTCCCACACAGTTTAAATTATTGATGTTAGTTTACATATCCTATCTAATAAAAGAGTGATATGCAAATGAACCATCACTACATTACCCCATCACAAAGATGACGGCGCCCATTCCCCTCAGTCCTGACGCTGAAGTGTCCCGGCCTGTTGGCCAGGCAGGTAGCGGGGAAGGCAAGGCGGGACAACTCCATTGCTGCTGGAGTGTCTGGCCCTGTCACCTGGCTGGGGGCTGCGGAGGCGAGCAGCGAGGCATGATCCGCCCACTCTGGCGGGCCGATCCAGCCTTGCCACTCCGCCACTGCCGCTGGAGTGTCAGGGCCTGCCAGCCCCTCCATGAGGCTGGATGCTGCATCCAGGGGGCACACACAAGTGGTTGGGGACTTGATTCTGGGTCTTCTGTTGCAGGGGGACTTGATGCTGTGTCTCCATTTGTGCTGGCCAAGACTCTGACAGCAGGGAGAAGGAAGTCCCACCCCTTCAGAATCAGCCAGAATCAGTCATTTGTCAGATAGCTCTCTGCCACCTGACAGCCAGGACTCTCATTCACCTGACAGCAGGGCGGTGGGACTATGTCTAACATCTACTATTGATACAAGGTAGCTCTGTAGCTGAAAGTAGCCGGCCTCATCGACAGAAAATGTCTGAAGACCAACGTGCCTCTGATCTTGAAAGAAGGAGGCACCTGCGACAGACTATGTCAAAAGAACAGTCATCAACAAGTACTACTAATACTGGTAGTAACTGCCTTCTCAGTGAAAATGGAGTACATGAGGATGCAATTCTTAAACATAGTTGTGGTGGAATGAGTTTTAGATGTGAATTTTGCCTATCACTAAATTTCTCTGATGAAAAACCATCTGGTGGGAAATTTACTTGATGTTGTAGCAAAGGTAAAGCCTGTCCAAATGATATGCATTTTCCAGAACACCCAGCATTTTTAAAAAGATTAATGACAAACAAGGATTCTGACAGTAAAAATTTCATGGAAAATATTCGTTCCATAAATAGTTCTTTTGCTTTTGCTTCCATGGGTGCAAATATTGCATCATCATCAGGATATGGGCCATACTGTTTTAGAATACAGGGACAAATTTATCAAGGTACTGGAACTTTACATTCTTCAGATGGTATTTCTTGGAAGTTTACTCAACTCTATATTTTGGATACAGCCAAAGCTACAAGTAAAAGATTAGCAATGCAAGAAAACCAGGGCTGCTCAGAATGACTCATGATCAACATCAACAACCTCATGCATGAAATAAATGAATTAACAAAATCGTACAAGATGCTACATTAGGTAGAAAAGGAAGCCCAATCTGAAGCAGCAGCAAAGGTATTGCTCCCATGGAAGTAACAATGGCAATTAAATATGATCGTAACAGGGACTCAGGTAGATATAATTCTCCCCGTGTAACCAAGGTTGCTGTCATATTCAGAAACGAAGATGGAAAACCTCCTTTTGAAAGGGACTTGCTCATTCATTGTAAACCAGATCCCAAAAATCCAAATGCCACTAAAATGAAACAAATCATTATCCTGTTTCCCACATTAGATACAATGACATATCCTATTCTTCTTCCACATGGCGAAAAAGGCTGGGGAACAGATATTGCATTAAGACTTAGAGACAACAGTGTAATCGACAATAATACTAGACAAAATGTAAGGACATGAGTCACACAAATGCAGCATTATGGATTTCATCTCTCTGTGAGGGACACGTGCAATCCTATTTTAAATGCAGGATAATTAACTCAACAGTTTATCATGGATTCATATTCAAAAATGGAGGTCAATCAGATAAATTTCATCAAAGCAAACCAATCTAAGTTGAGAGTTGAAAAATATAGTGGTTTGGTGGATTATCTCAAATCTAGATCTGAATATGACAATGTGCCAATTGGTAAAATGATAATACTTCCATCATCTTTTGAGGGTGGTCCCAGAAATATGCAGCAGCGATATCAGGATGCTATGGCAATTGTAATGAAGTATGGCAAGCCTGATTTATTCATAACCATGACATGCAACCCCAAATGGGCAGATATTGCAAAAAATTTACAACGCTGGCAAAAAGTTGAAAACAGGCCTGACTTGGTAGCCAGAGTTTTTAATATTAAGCTGAATGCTCTTTTAAATGATATATGTAAATTCCATTTATTTAGCAAAGTAATAGCTAAAATTCATGTCATTGAATTTCAGAAACACAGACTATCTCATGCTCATATATTATTGATATTAGATAGTGAGTCCAAATTACGAACAAAAGATGACATTGATCATATAGTTAAGGCAGAAATTCCAGATGAAGAAAAGTATCCTCGACTTTTTCAAATTATAAAATCAAATATGGTACATGGACCATGTTGAATACAAAATCCAAATAGTCCATGTATGGAAAATGGAAAATGTTCAAAGGGATATTCAAAAGTATTTCAAAATGTGACCATTGGAAATATTGATAGATATCCCAAATACAACTGAAGATCTGGTAGCACTATGTCTATTGGAAATAAAGTTGTTGATAATGCTTGGATTGTCCCTTATAAACCATAGTTGTGCCTTAAATATAACTGTCATATAAATGCTGAAGTCTGTGCATCAATTAAAAGTGTCAAATATTTATTTAAATATGTCTATAAAGGGCACGATTGTGCAAATATTCAAATTTCTGAAAAAAATATTATCAATCATGACGAAGTACAGGACTTCATTGACTCCAGATATGTGAGCGCTCCTGAGGCTGTTTGGAGACCTTTTGGAATGCGAATGCAATCTCATGCAATCACAAGATTAGCTATTCATTTGCCAAATGACAAAATTTGTATTTTCATACCAATGATTTTGCTGAAGTTTTAGATAGGGCTAAAAGGCATAACTCAACTTTGATGGCTTGGTTCTAATTGAGTAGAGAAGACTCTGATGCATGTAATTATTATTATTGGGAGATTCCACAACATTATGTGCCGGGAGCCGGTCCATCCTTGCTGTTTCAAGGGACCTGGCATATATGGCATACGGTTCTTAATATGTTTGCTCACCTTCTTGGCGCTGTGTTTTAACCAAGGTCACCTCTCCGAGAAAGGTTGTTTCCCCACGTAGGAATTTTTCCCTGAAGTCAGGGAGGGGATCCCTCTCCTAGAAAGGTTGTTTCCCCAGGTAGGAATTTTTCCCTGAAGTCAGGGAGGGGATGAAACTCCTTAAATAAGTGCCAGGCGGGTAGTTAATCACTACAAACAATCATGCTTAAGCTCCATAATCTTTACTCCCTGGAATGGAGATAAGAAACGCCCTAACCTTTGTAATAGAGATTGATAGGATTGAATCAACTGGTATAAATACAGATGTAACAAGACAGAAAGAGACAAAACTTAGAACACAGGGCTTGGAAGACAGGACCAAGAGAGACAGAGCCTAGGCACAGAACCTACACAGAACGTTCTCTAGAGACAGAAGAACTTCGCTGGCGAGAGCATGCCGGAGGATCCTGGACCTGGACTGGCCTAGGAGCCTGGAGGCGGAGCCTGGCGAGAGAGCATGGCGGGGGATCCTGGACTGAACCTGACTGCGGAGATTGGCAGGAGAGCCTGACTAGAACCTGGTGACTGAACCTGACTGGAGAACCGAAGCAGAACCTCTCTGGAGATCCAGACCAGAACTTGGCTGGAGAACTTGGCTGGAGATCCTGGCTAGGCTGCTGATCAACTGAACACTGTCTCCGTGTCCTTCCTTCTTCGCCAACTCCGTCCACACCTTTGGGGACCCCTGGACCTGCTGGGGTTGGACCTCGGCAATTATGTGTTTACTAATTCTTTGTGGACAAAACACCAAAAAGGTGGGAATAAAGTATTAGGTAGACTGTTCACTGTGAGCTTTAGAGAACCAGAACGATATTACCTTAGACTTTTGCTTCTGCATGTAAAAGGTGCGGTAAGTTTTGAGGACCTGCAAACTGTAGGAGGTGTAACTTATGATACATTTCGTGTAGCTGCTAACCACCGGGGATTATTACTTGATGACACTACCTGGAAAGATATGATTGATGGTGTAATCATCCTTAATAAGCCCAAACAACTACAGCAACTTTCTGCATACATATGTGTGTTTGGGTGTCCTTCTGCTGCAGACAAATTATGGGATGAGAATAAATCTCATTTTATTGAAGATTTCTGTTGGAAATTACACTGAAGAGAATGTGCCAACGTAAACTGTGAAATGCATGCCCTTAATGAAATTCACGAGGTATTTAATTCACATTGCATTGAATGAAATGTTCACATTTTAAACTTCGGACTATCCTTTATTAATGAATGCCAATGCATGTCATGAATCATACGAGCGACAACAGGCAGAGGTTTTGATAAATTCTCTGAATGATGAACAGTTAGCAGCCTTTCAGACTATAACTTCAGCCATCAAAGATCAAACTGTACACCCCAAATGCTTTTTCTTGGATGGTCCAGGTGGTAGTGAAAAAACATATCTTTATAAGGTTTTAATATATTATATTAGAGGTCGTGGTGGTGCTGTTTTACCCACAGTGTCTACAGAAATTGCTGCAAATTTACTTCTTGGTGGAAGGACTTTTCATTCCCAATATAAATTAGCAATTCCATTAAATGAAACTTCAATTTCTAGACTCGATATAAACAGTGAAATTGCTGAAACTATTAAAAAGGCCCAACTTCTCATTATTGATGAATGCACCATGGCATCCAGTAATGCTATAAACGCCATAGACAGATTACTAAGAGAAATTATGAATTTGAATGTTGCATTTGGTGGGAAAGTTCTCCTTCTCACAGGGGATTTTTGACGATGTCTCACTGTTGTACCACATGCTATGCGATCAGCCATAGTACAAACGAGTTTAAAGTACTGTGGTGTTTGGGGATGTTTCAGAAAGTTGTCTCTTAAAACAAATATGAGATCAGAGGATTGTGCTTATAGTGAATGGTTAGTAAAACTTGGAGATGGCAAACTTGATAGCAGTTTTCATTTAGGAATGGATATTATTGAAATCCCCTGTGAAATGATTTGTAACAGATCTATTATTGAAGCTACCTTTGGAAATACTATATCTATAGATAATATTAAAAATATATCTAAATGAGCAATTCTTTGTCCAAAAAATGAGCACGTTCAAAAATTAAATGAAGAAATTTGGAATATACTTGATGGAGATTTTCACACATACTTGAGTGATGATTCCATTGACTCAACAGATGATGCTGAAAAGGAAATTTTTCCCATTGAATTTCTTAATAGTATTACTCCTTCAGGAATGCCATGTCTTAAATTAAAATTGAAAGTGGGTGCAATAATCATGCTATTGAGAAATCTTAATAGTAAATGGGGTCTTTGTAATGGTACCAGATTTATTATCAAAAAATTACGACCTAATATAATCGAAGCTGAAGCATTAACAGGATCTGCAGAGGGAGAGGTTGTTTTGATTCCAAGAATTGATTTGTCCCCATATGACACTGGCCTCCCATTTAAATTAATTCAATGACAGTTTCCTGTGATGCCAGCATTTGCGATGACTATTAATAAATCACAAGGAGCCCTAACTGGTTTGGCTCAGTGGATAGACCCTCGGCCTGCGGACTCAAGAGTCCCAGGTTCAATTCTGGTCAAGGGCATGTACCTTTGTTGCGGGCACATACCCAGTGGGGAGTGTGCAGGAGGCAGCTGATTGATGTTTCTCTCTCATTGATGTTTCTAGTTCTCTATCCCTCTCCCTTCCTCTCTGTAAAAAATCAATAAAATATATTTAAAATAAATAAATAATTAAATAAATAAATAAATAAATAAATCACAAGGACAAACTCCAGACAGAGTAGGAATATTCCTACCTGAACCTGTTTTCGCACATGGTAAGTTATATGTTGCTTTCTCTCAAGTTCGAAGAGCGTGTGACATTAAAGTTAAAGTTGTAAATACTTCATCACAAGAGAAATTAGTCAAGTACTCTGAAAGTGTTTTCACTCTTAATGTAGTGTACAAGGAGATATTAGACTAAGTTTAATCACTTTATCAGTCATTGTTTGCATCAATGTTGTTTTTATATCATGTTATTGTTGTTTTTATATCGTGTTTTTGCTGTTTTCATATGATGTTTTTGTTATTTTTATATCATGTCTCATATTCTTTTGTTACTGTTTACTTATTAATAAATTTATATATTATTTTCATATACATTTTACTAATTTCCTTTCATCTCTCACACTTCTATTATAAAGAAAGGGCAAATAGCAATATTAAAATATTCCCTCTAATTAATTGCCTTTTAATGTGCATGAATTTCGTGCACCGGGCCACTAGTGTTTTTATATTTGTATAACCAGATTATTGTAGTTATTGTTATTTTACTAGATTTGTTTCTAACTTTTAAATTAGAGTTGTTAGTGAGTTGTGTGCCCTTACTAATTTACAGAATCTGACTTTGACTATATATTTACTATTAACAATGAGTCTCGTGATACCGTCTTAATGTTTTTATGATGTTCGTTAGCATATTTTTGCTTCCACTCTAGGAACCTCCTTTAGCATTTCTTGTAAGGCAGGTCTAATGGTTAACTCTCTCAGCTTTTGATTGTTCAGAAATGTCCTCCCCACACACACACACCGCCCCTTTATTTCTGAAGGATGGCTTTGCTGGGCATAGAATTCTCACTTGACAGTTTTTTTTATGTCATTATTTTGAACATATCATCCCATTCTTTTCTTACTGAATTTAAATATATCCTTTGTCTTTGACTTTGATATTTAATTATAATATGTTTTAGGGTGGTGCTATAGGGTTCAAACTATTTGGTATATTTTGGTCCTCATGTCAACACCAAAGACAATATTTTGAATGCAGCAAGAGAAAAGGGAGTCTTTCTTTCTTCCTTTCTTCCTTTCTTCCTTCCTTTCTTTCTTTCCTTCTTTCTTTCCTTCTTTCCTTCCTTCTTTCTTTCTTTTTCTTTCTTTCTTTCTTTCTTTCTTTCTTTCTTTCTTTCTTTCTTTCTTTCTTTCTTTCTTTCTTTCCTTCCTTCCTTCCTTCCTTCCTTCCTTCCTTCCTTCCTTCCTTCCTTCCTTCTTTCTTTCTTTCTTTCTTTCTTTCTTTCTTTCTTTCTTTCTTTCTTTCTTTCTTTCTTTCTTTCTTTCTTTCTTTCTTTCTTTCTTCCTCGCTTTCTTTTTTATGGTTTCTCTTTCTTTAGTTGTCTGTGTGTATTCTTGTAATTCACTAAACTTCTTTAAGAGGACTATTTTGAGTTTTTCGTTGAAAGTTCATAGATCTCCACTTTATAAAGGTTAGATTTTAGAACTTTATAAGTTTCCTTTGATGTCATATTTTCATGATTTTTTTGTAATCTTTGATTTCTTGTGTTATAATCTGCACATTTGGATAGATTGTCTCCTCTTCTAGACTTTACAGGTTAACTTCGGCAGAAACAGTTCTTCCCCAAGCATCTCAATTTGATATTTTGGATATGTCTTCTAGTAAAGTCCTTGAACAGATGGAGACTCTTATCAAGGTATATTTTGAAGCAAGGCAACTGCTCAAGCTTGAGATTGGGGGTAGATTATTGTTTCACTGGCTAAGAACTATTGGGTGGGCCTGTTGTCTTGTTTCTCTGTTCAATTAAAGCTATAGTATGGGCTCTGCAGTTGCCTGATTGGCTTACTAGGTAGTGAACATGAGTACTATATTTTGTATATAGCATTGAATTCGCTTATTTTCTCTGGTGAGCATCAGGACAAGACCCAGGGCTTACATGGCTCATTGTTTGGGTGCTCAAATCAGGCAAGAATGTGTACTAAATTCCCTAGCCAGGTGTTCTGCAAGCAGGCCTGAGAATGGGCTTTACAGTTTCCTATGTGATTTGGTTATGTTCCTTAGTCAAGTAGTTTGTAATTATTAGAGTTACAAATCACATTGGTGTTAAGTGTTCAATATATGAATTTTGGGAGGACATAGTTTGTTTAATAATATTGAGATACAATATATTAAAAAAAAACACTTGACATTTACTTATGTTCAAAAAATGAGTTGCTATTGCTTAGTACATTGAGTTAAAAATATGTACAAATTATAAAAACTATACTATCTGCTGGCTTAAAATTTGTTATGGTTATTTAGGCCAAATAATTTAGTCTTGAAATATTTACTGTCATAAGCTTTAAATTTACTTAAGAATCTCTGAGCAAGAGAGGACAAATGAGTAAATAACTTCATTTCTGGTAAATGAACCATTAATGAAAATGTTTATCATGAAAAGAAGAGGTGTTGACACCAACAGTTAGGAAAAAAACTAGTTAAAACAGTGCCTTTTCCGTTATATAAGAGAAGTTGGAGAGATACCATTATTATTGCTCTGAATATAAGAGATGAAAAACAAGGAGTTGCTGAAAAAGATTTTGTGATCAGCACATATTTCCAGATACCAGCTTAGTTTGTATTTATATTTAAAAATTAACTTGATGTTCTTTGTTATTGGGGAAATCAGCAGAAAATAGCTTATCACGAGCAAGCTTTTATGTTTTAGATTTCAACAAAGTGGGGCCTGAAACTTAAAAATAGAGTTCATGCTTGAAAAGGTTTTGACTATAAGGACATTTCTCTGCATAAATATTGCCATTGCTTCTTTTATTTAAGCAATGTTTATTAAGTGACTTTTGCCTAGGTACAGCTCTAATAGGTCCTTGAAATCTACTCATCAGTAAAGAAACAAAATCATTGTCTTCTACCCTTAAAGATAATTCATTCCAGTATGGGAGGGTTGCAGTACACATCAACATAAAGAATATAAGATATATAAAATATAAGAAATGTGTTAAAAATAAGAAGTGCAGGGTAAGAAAAATTGTGAATGATTATTGGGGAAGGAGAAAAGAAATACATTGTAGTATAAAGTTTTGTGATCAGGAGTGGCCACCCTGAGAAGATGTCTGAGCAAGGACTTGAATTAGGATAAAAAGTTAACAAAGGGAATGTATAAATAAAAGACCCTAAAATGGAAATATATTAAGCTTCCCCCAAATCCTCCATTCCATCAACCAGGAATGGTGCACGTGTATATGGACTAAGATCTTGATCACAAAATGTATCAACATTATAGTTGGATTAGAGTTAAGACTATGACTCCCTTAAAACATCTACACTCATTATTAATGTTCAATATAAGAAGGCTAGAGTGAGAGAGTCAGCAATCATCATGTGTGTATTGGCAGGGACTCAAAGGGAGACAGAAGAGTGGAAAAGCCTTACAGTGGGGAAAAAAAAGAAAGGCTTTCAGTTTGCTCCTATTAGAAGTTGTTGACATAGGAAAGTTGGGAAGGCAACTAGAAGCAGGGCATCCTATGTGAATAGTTAGGGGTGCATATTTGGCTTTCTATGGTGGAATTTTAGACATAAATTATCACTACATCTGGCTTGTGTTAACATAGTCATCCAAAAATTCCCATCGATGTGGTAAAGCTCATTACTTCCTGTTCTACAATATTAGTATCAAACTGAATATCAACTTGCTTTAAAATAACATTATGAGATGAAAGGTGATAACCTCCTATTGAGACTTCTTAGAATAATATGTAAAATTAGAAAATGCTAATAACTGTTCCTCAAAAAAGCAATAACTTTTTAAATTAAAATTATGACAATTACATTTTAGAGACCAGAAAATATTCAAAATACATTTAAGTTGTAACCCAAAATGAAATCACTGGACATATCACAAATATACAATTGCAGATCTTCCTTGATGATTATTTTTTAAGCAGTATGTCTGATATACATTTGCTCTGCTCTCTCTTTATGATTACTTAAGCTAATATTTCTCCTAACTCAGAGGAGAAATTGACTTTCTTTCTAAGGCTTTGTCAAATTGTTTTTGACATTATTTGTCCTTCAGTGCTATTCTTCCCATCTGTTAATTTCTCCCTCCTCAGTGTGTTTTCCCCCTCAATCATCTCATGTATAACTCATTCCCATGCTAAAAAGAAAATGAAAAAAGAAGAAAAAAAATCCTTTCTTTCAAACTATTCTGCCCAAAATAACATGCCCAATTTCTTTTCTTTTCTTTTATTATAAAACTCATTGTGTGAAGCAGTTCATGTCAATGTCTCTATTTTCATCTCATTCCCTGATGCATTAAATCTGGTCCCTATCTCTATGACTACATAGAAAGAGCTTTGGCTACAATTACTAATGAATTCCTCATCAATAAATTCAATCCGTAGGTTTTGTTCTCATCCTACTTAATCTTCCTGCAGTATTTGGCACTGCTAAATATACTCTTTAAATCTTCTCTTTCACTTCAGAGATTTTAATTTCCATGCCTTTTATTCTTTGACTATACTTTTCCTCACATTTAATATAGCCTATGTTTCTCTACCTCCCCCAAGATTTATGTTTATCATGGATATATTTTAATATTTAGCTCTTCTTACACTACACATCCTCCCCACCAGGTAATCTCATTTATTACAAAATACTTTATCATCAGTAGAAAGAAAGTCTCAATATAAGTTCAATATGGGGCATGGTTTGACTATAATTTTTTACTTTTTTACTCCCATTAGCTGTTTAAACCTATAAAATGAGCCTGTAAATATTTTAATTAATGTAAGATACATTATTTAACTTTAAAATCTCCATGAACTCCATATTTATAGTTCTAGGTACATATTACACATATCTAATTATCTATCACCACATTCCCATGTTCCACAAATGACTTAAAATTAATAAAATATTTTCCCCAAAGTATTCTTGTACTATATTCCACACTTCATTATTCATTTATTTATAATTACATAAATATTTACTAAGTTTGCACTTTGCATCAGGCACAGGTTATAGCAATGAATAGACAAAATTCCTACCTTAATGAAGTTCACACTATAATGAAGAAAACAAAGAAATTCAGTTTATATAAAACGCCTAGATGAAGACCTAAGAAAGTAAGGGAGCTTCTTTTAACTTCCATATATCTGTGGGATATGCAAGCAAGTGCAAAAGCCCCAATGTAGGAGTTGGCATGTGTATTTGATGAAGTAGGAAGGGGACAGAAGGGCACGAACAAAAAGACCTAAAGGGAGAGTAATAGGAGTAGAAGTCAGATAGGAAATGAAGGGGACAGTTCTTGTAGGGCTTGATAAATCATGGAGTAAGCAGTCACAGATAACATTGAAGGTGTTAGTCTCCACATCTGAAAAAATAAATGTAATTCTCTTTAAATGATATGGAGGAGATTGTAAGAGAAGTTAGTTTGGGGATGATTATCAAATGCTCAGTTTCAAACACACTAAGTGTGATGTATTTACCTCTTTATGTATACTGGTCTTAAAATGCCAGTGAGAGGTTTGCACTCACAATCTTTTGTAAGTCCTCAGTAAATATGTAGTATTTAAAAACGTTTTTAAAAGACACTCCGAAAAAGTAAGTGAAGGGATAAAAAGAATGAGTATAGAGTTCTAGAATCCTTTGAAATTGAGAAGTCACAACAATTAGCAAGAACCAAGAAAAGGGAGTGAGACAGAGTAACAGATAAGTCAGAGTAAAATGACAAGTATGATGTATTAAAAGCCAAGAGATAAAAAAAATTCAAGGAATAGAAACAGGTTAATTGAGGCAGTTGCTACAGTCTGGTCATGTAAGATGAAGACTGAGAAATAATTTAATTTTGCTGTTACAATTTACAACATTTTAGCTATAGGTGGTCTTTAGCAAGATCATGAGAAACACCTGTCTGATTGTCTTTGTTTTTTTTCTTTTTCCTTGCTAACTATTATTGATAAGTAATATCTCTAAATATTATTTTTTTAAGTTTTTAAAATGGACTTTTCAAGAGAAAAGGGAGAGAGAGAAACAGAGATTCATTGTCTACTGCACACATCCCGACCAGGGATCAAACCTGCAACCTGGGTATGTGCCCTGAGGGGGAATCAATCCTGCCACCTTCTGGTGTACGAGATGATGCTCCAACCAATTGACCCATCTGGCCAGAGCTATAGTATTAATTTTTTAGATGTGATAAAACAGTTATAGAGTAATTCTATACTATCTCATGTAGCAGGTTGGGAAATGATATTGGTATGGGATGAATGTTAGTGTTCCCCCAAAATTCATATGTTGATACCCAAACCCCCATTATGAAACTATTTGGAGATGCGGATTTGGGAGAAATAACTCGATCATGAGGATGGAGCCCTCATGATGGAATTAGTGTCCTTATAGAATAGATATGAGTGGTTGGGTGGGGAGTGTTGGAGGCTGTGGAGGTGTTGAGCAAAAAAGAAAAAAAAGAGAGAGAACTCAGGAATATGGACAACAGTGTGGTGATTGGAGAGGGTGAGGAGAGTGTAGGTGGAAGAGGGCATAGAGGGGATAAATGGTGATGGAAAAATAAAATAAAATAAAATAAATGTACTTGAAAAAAAGAAAAAGAATTATTTTATATATATTTAAAATATTGTCATTTTAATTAGTAACCTAATAATTTTATAAGAAATAAACACACTTGTTTTCAGAGGAAATTATATTAACGTTGCCACTAAGAAAATCATATAGACTAAGTAACCCTTAAATAGTTCCATTTAAAATTTTAACAATGAATATATTGAATAATATAGATACATGTATCTAAATTACCTCAATACTTTTAAGTGCACTTATCAATTTTAAATTTGTTTGAAAATGGTTGGCAGTATATGTGTTTTGAGGCTTTGATAAATGTAGAAAAATTGTTTGTATTTAGTATAGTAATTGAATGCAAATGACCTTCACATGAATGCATATAAATTGTATGGTTTCATAAATGAAAACAAACATAAGTATGAGGGAGCTTACTTCTCTTTCTCTCTCCACCTTGTGAGGATACAAAGAGGAGGTGGCCTGCAAATCAGGAAAAGGGCCCGCACCAGGAACCCAGCCACTCTGGCACCCTGACCTGGGACTTTTAGCCGCCGAACTTGAAAAATAAATAGTTATTGTTTCAGCCACTTAGTTTATGGTAATTTGTCATAGCAGCCTGGACTAAAATAGAAATTGGTACTTAGAACTGGAGTGCTGCTATAATAAATACCTTAAACACACACACACAAACAAATAAACAAAAAAACCTTAGTACTACAATCTCACATCAGTGTAGGGCCCTGTCTAAGAAGGGAGCTCAGACACTTAAGTTTTCAGAGTTAACATGAATAAATGCTTCAGCCCTCAGTCCTTTTTAACAAAGGCCTCTTAAAGTCACCTAGTATTGGCCTTGCCTCATGTTTAGCTGCTGTTTTCAAATTTGTCTGCTATTTTCATTTCGGTATATATGCATTGTTTATGATGGAATTTACTGATAAAAAATCCATCAGACTGCCTCTTATCTCCTTACTTCTCTTCCCACCACAATATTTCCACAATGCACATTACATAGCATTTGGTGGTTTACTCTCATCTGTTTGAACTTGGGGGTAAGTGTACATGCTTTTCCACTTAGTTTTTAGAAATTATTGTCAACAGAGTTCTGACTTTGCTATCTAGTTTCTCTGAAAAACTGTGCTGCCATGACCATTGTCTTGCCATAATCCTTGCCAATGAAATCACACTTGACTCTGAGCCTTCACTTTACAGGACTGATGCCAGATTTTGACATCTGAGAGCAACTGTGGGTACTCAGAGGAGTATTTTAAGTAACTTCAGTTTTCAACTCATTTATATTTTGAATCGGCACATTTAAAATCTAGTCTATAATAATAAAAGCATAATACGCAAATCGACCGAATGACTGAACAGCAGAACAACCATCTGGATGGCCTTCCAGACGACCTTCAGGACAGCCACCCTATGACATGCACTGGTGCCAGGCCAGCCAAGGCAGATGTGATGTGATTGGTCAGGGGCTGGGGGGCACCACCATCGCCCCACAGAGGGAGGCCCAGGCCATCTTCTGCCCGGCATTGATCACAGAGCCCCGGCAGGGTGTGCAGGAACTCCATCTGCACTGTGATCAATTGTGGAGCCCCGGCCGAGTGGGCAGTGCCTCCCTGTGCGCAGCCATCAATCACCTCAAAGAGGGAGGACCAGGCTACCCAACCAGTGGTGCTACGGTGGGTGGGTGGGGCCTCCCTCTGTGGGGTGATCGACCTGGGGGCCCCGTGAATGATTTCCTTACTTTGGAAATAAATATGATTTATTTGATTTAATGAATAGATTAAATCAGGGCCAAACCACAGAGAGAGGCCCAGACCAGCCAAGTGATTGCACCCCACACATGTCACCCATGGAGGGAGGTGACCAGTGGTGGAGGAGTGGGGGCAGCGCTCCACAGATGGAAAGCAGTGGCAGCAGTGGAGGCGGTGCCAGCTGCCAGCAGCCTGGAAAAGGAAAGGGGGGTGGTGGCCAGCCAAACTCCCACAGCCCCTCTCCCTGGCCGGACAACCTCCCATGCTCCCCCACTCCCTGGGCCAACCAAGGGACCCTACCTGTGTATGAATTTCTGCACCAGGCCTCTAATCTATCCTATCTAATAAAAGAGAAACATGGTAATTAACCGTACCTCCGCTACCCTTCCCATTGGCTAATCAGGGCGATATTCAAATTAACTGCCAGCCAAGATGGCGGCCGGTAGCCAGGCAGCTTGAAGCGAACATCAGGCTTGCTTGCTTCAGTGACAGAGGAATCCAACGTTCCCTGCCTGCCACTGCCGGACTCTGAGCTTGCAGTTTGAAACATTGTTACAAATATAGAAGCTAAACAAAACCCCAGAAACCTGCTTTTAGCCAGCCCAGATCTCAGAGCTGGAGTTGAAACAGTGTTTCGATTATAGAACCAAAACAAACCAGATACCTGCTTTCAGCAGCCGAGGCCTAAGAGCTGCAGCCAAGCCTCAGAGCTAAAGCTGGCCCAGAATAAAAAATAAAAAATATAAAAAAAGGAGCGGTTGGGAGCTTCAGTCACCCCCAGCCTGAAAACAGCCCTCAGCCCCTCACCCAGACTGGCCAGGCACCCCAGTGGGGACCCCCACGCTGAAGGGTGTGTGACCAGCTGCAAACAGCCATCATCCCCTCATCCAGGCTGGCCAGGAACCCCAGTGGGGACCCCCACCCTGATCCGGGACACCCTTCAGGGTAAACCAGCCGGCCCCCACCCGTGCACCAGGCCTCTATCCTATATAGTAAAAGGGTAATATGCCTCCCAGCACCGGGATATGCAGAGCCGCGAGGCCTCCCAGCACCAGGATCAGCGTGACAGGGGGCAGCGCCCAAACGCCCTGATCGCCCTGCTGCTCTGTGTGTGACAGGGGGTGGGGCCACAACCTCCCTATCTGCCCTGATCTGTTCATGACAGGGTGCGGCACCCCAACCCCCTGATCAGCCCTGGTCTGTGTGTGGCAGGGAGCAGTGCCCCAACTCCCTTATCGGCACTACTCTGTGTATGACAGGGGGTAGCTCCCCATCCCCCTGATGGGCCCTGCTCTGTGCGTGACAGGGGGGAGCTCCCCAACCCCCTGATGGGCCCTGCTCTGTGCGTGACAGGGGGGAGCTCCCCAATCCCCTGATCGACTCTGCTCTGTGCGTGACAGGGTATGGAACCCAAACCCCCCTGATGGGCCCTGCTCTGTGAGTGTCAGGGGCCAGCTCCCCAACCCCTTGATTGGCCCTGCTCTGTGCATGACAGGGGGTGGTGCCGCAACCTCCCTATCGACCCTGCCTTGAGTGTGACAGGAGGCGGTGCCCCAACCCCCCATTGGCCCTACCCCGAGCGTTACTTAGGGTGGCATCGCAACCTCCCTATCTTCCCTGCTCTGTTCATGACAGGAGACGGCGCCCCAACTCCCCAATCAGGCCTGCTCTGAGCCCGACCAGGGGCTGCACCTAGGGATTGGGCCTGCCCTCTGCCACCCGGGAGCAGACCTAAGCCAGCAGGTGTTATCTCCCAAGGGGTCCCAGACTGCGAGAGGGCACAGGCCAGGCTGAGGGCCCCCCCCTCCCCCCCGAGTGCACAAATTTTTGTGCACCGGGCCTCTAGTCTATATTTAAAAGGCTAAGTGACCAACCCTACATCCATCTGACTGGCTGATACATATGACGCACATTGGCCATTAAAAAATAAATGTTGATTCATGTATGTGTGATACATATAAAGCTCTCACTGGCTCCAATCTAGACAGAGTAGGAATATTCCTACCTGAACCCATTTTCAGACATGGTCAGTTATATGTTGCTTTCTCTCAAGTCAGAAGAGCATGTGACATTAAACTTAAAATTGTAAATACTTCATCACAAGGGATAATAGTCAAGCACTCTGAAAGTGTTTTTACTCTAAATGTGGTATACAGGGAGATATTAGAATAAGTTTAATCAATTTATTAGTCATTGTTTTTATCAATTTTTTATTGTTTAAAGTATCATAAATAGTAATACATATGTCTCCTTTTTCTTTTTTCCATTTGACCTCCAATATCAATGTTGTTTTTATATCATGTTTTTGTTGTTTTTATATCATGTCTTTGCTGATGTTATATCATGTTGTTATGGTTTATTTATTAATCAATTTCTATATTATTTTCATATACATTTTACTAATTTTCTTTCATCTCTGACACCTCTATTATAGAGAAAGGGTGAATAGCAATATTAAAATATTTCTTTTAATTAATTTTCTTTCAATGTGCATGAATCCATGCACCAGGCCACTAGTTTATATATAATCATCTAAAAATTTTGTCATTTTAATTAGTAACCTAATAATTTTATATGAAATAAAAACACTTGTTTTCATAAGAAATTATATTAATTAATGTACTAGGAAAATCATATAGAGTAAATAATCCTTAAATAGTTCCATTTACAATTTTAACAATGGACAGGTTTAAAAAGATATGAAGAATTTTAATATATATTGTTAGTACTGTAGGTATTTGATTGAGCAATTTTATATCCAAATAAGACAAATACTCAATTTTTAAAAATATCATAGGGTGATTTATTAACTCTAATTAATTTATATACAGAAACTTTATACAATTTTTCAGATGTGTTTTAAATTTAGTTAAATTATCTAATATATTCAGCTTAAAACTGAAATATCAGTTAAACTACACTTATTCAACTTGAATACAAATATTCTCCTTCATAGAACTACTGTTCCAAGTTCTCTTCAAAATCACAATCATTTTAATGCTAATCATATCATTCTTAATTTTAAAATAAAATTACAAATAAGAATGAATTTAAATTGCTTTATTTTATCCATTTTAATTATAGACTATTACAAGGTTAAAAGGTAGGTAATTCATAAGGGAATAATCTAAATTTAGTATCCTAAGAGAGTTTGATTATCGAGAAAACAATATGTGACCATAAAGTCTCAGGTGGGCCAAGAATGTGGGTTAATCATAGTTTTGACAATAATTATCAGAACTTGATCTAGTATATCACCAGTATTCTCTATTCTGATTTAAATAACTGAGTAATTTTTATAGTTATTACTACAGAAAACATTACTTCATAGACTATCAAATGAGTTCGTTTCACTATTTGGTTCTTTTAAGTTCAGGTTCTAATTGTACACTGTTCTTTCCTCTGATTTAAATCAAAGGAAATCTATCCATCTAACTATTTTTTTTAATTTATTACAATCTCTATGTTTTTATTAATTTAAAATATTTAATATTTTCTCAGTGGTTTTCTTTCTCAACTTTAGTTTGGTATAATTTACATAAAATAAAATGCTTCAGTTAAAATGCAGACAATACAGTGGTGAAGGCCTGGGAGTGGCAGGTGAGGAGTGGAGGGGGTCAATGGGAAAAAGACAAAGGGGTCATCTATAATACTTTCAACAATAAAGATAAATTTTTTTAAATAAAAAAATAAAATGTATAACATGATGAGTTTACAAATGTATATACCTGTAGAACCACAACCATTACACAAATATATAAAACATTTGCATCATGCCACTCTGCTAGAACCAGGCAACAACTGATATGCTTTCTTTAATATTTTTATGTTTTAATATAAATCATATCTTTTAATATGTGCTCTTTTGAAACTGCTTTTTCCACTAGCCTAATATTCGTGTGGCATGTGCCATTACTCCATTCTTCTTAATCACTATATAGTGCTCCATTATATAGATACAACATAAATGTAATCATCTATTTACCTGCTCATGGTTTTTATAGTTTCAGGCTATTATACATAAAGTTGCTATGAGCATTCATGTACAAGTCCTCATGTAGATATATATTTTCCTTTATTTTCAGTAAATTCATAGGAATAAATTGTTGGGTTACATAGTATTTGCTATTTTGTTGCATAGTAAATCTCTCTCATACATTATGACTGAATGGCTACAATTTGTAATTTGGACTAATGGTTTAGCTTCTTAGATGCAGAGCCCAACATCTGTTAACATTGCTGTGATGCAGTATATGCACTGACATTTAAGTGAATGATTCCAAAAGTGACTTTTGCTGGCTGGTTGCTTTTGCAAACGAAAACATAAAACCTTCATAAAGAAATAGTAAAGCTTCCTATAAAATGTAGAGGTTCATGAAGAAATATTGCACTTATTCCTATATTTTTCTGTAGCTATGGGAGCAAACCATAAAATATCTCAAGAATTTTCATGGTATACAAGTGAAACATATATAGCAAACATGGTTTGATTAAAAAGTCATTAAATCATTATCTAACTAAATTTAAACTTGTGTCATGAAGTAAATTAGCATAAAGTCTGAATTACAGTGTATCTGAAAAACAAAGCTTACAGGTGTTTCCCTAAAGACAAAAATGACAGGAAAGTCAGTGGCCTGAATACTGCATCCGTGAAGATCAAAGACCTAAAAAGTAGAAAGGGCTCCTGTCATGAAGAACAGGACTGGGACTGACGAAATCATTCTTCCTCTCAAACACACATTGGGAAGATAAGGAGGTCTCTAGAAAGGATTGGGCTTATTTATTTGGTTTTATATAAAGGGTTCTGAGAATAGAATTTCCAAGAAACACTTAATTCAAATACCTAAAATGCAGTGGCCTACCAGTCACTGAGGTAGTTATTCTGAATTGATTATAATTATTTTGAGATGTGTAGGCAGGACATTTGTATATGAATGGGATCAAATACACTGTTAATTGAAATGCCTTTTTTTAATTTATTGTTTAAAGTATTACAGATGTCCCCCTTCCCACCCCCTCCATTGACCTCCCCTCCTCTCCATTCCCACCTCCTCCACAGACCTTCACCCCACTGTTGCCTGTGTTCATGGGATATATATATATATATTCTTTGGTTGATCTCTTCCTTCCACCCCTCCTTCTTTCTGAGACTCATCAATCTGTTCCATGCTTCCATGATTCTGGATCTACTGTGTTTGTCAGCTTATTTTGTTTATTAGATTCAACATATAAGCGAGATCATGTGATACTTCTCTTTCTCTGACTGGCTCATTTCACTTAGCATAATACTCTCTAGGTCCCTCCATGCTGTCTCAAAGGGTAAGAGACCCTTCCTTTTTACAGCTGCATAGTATTCCATTGTGTACATGTACCACATCTTTTTTTATCCACTCATCTACTGATGGACACTTGGGCTGTTTCCAAATCTTAGCTATTGTAAATAATGCTGCTATGAACATAGGGGTGTATATGCTCTTTCTGATTGATGTTTCAGGTTTCTAATGATATATTCATAGAAGCAGGATCACTGGGTCAAATGGCAGTTTCATTTTTAATTTTTTGAGGAAAGTCCACACTGTTTTCCATAGAGGCTACACCAGTCTGCATTCCTACCAGCAGAGTACTAGGGTTCCCTTTTCTCCACATCCTTGCCAGCATTTGTTGTTTGTTGACTCATTGATGGTAGCTATTCTGGCATGTATGAGGTAGTACCTCATTGTTGTTTTAATTTGTATCTCTCTGATGATTAGTGATATTGAGTATTTTTCCATATGTCTCTTGGCCATTTCTATGTCCTCTCTAGAGAAATGCCTTTTTAGATCTTCTGCCTTTTATGATTGGGTTGTCTTCTTTTGTTGATTTGTATGAATACTTTATATATTTTGTATATTAACACTTTATCAGATTTATCATTGGCAAATATGTTCTCCCATGCAGTAGGTTCTCTCTTAATTTTGATGCTGATTTATTTTGCTATGCAGTAGCCCCATTTGTTCATTTCCTTTGTTTCTCTTGTCCTAGGGCAGGCATTGTTACATGAGAAATCTGATATTTTACTGCCTATGTTTTCTTCAAGGATTTTTATGGTTTCACAACTTACACTTAAATATTTTATTCATTTTGAGTTTATTCTTGCGTATGGTGTAAGTTGGTGGTCTAGTTTTTTGTTTGTTTGTTTGTTTGTTTGTTTGTTTTCCTTGCATGTCTGTCAAATTTCTCCAACACCATTTGTTGAACAGACTGTCTTGACATCATTATATGCCATTGCCTCCTTTGTCAAATATTAATTGAATATGATAGCTTGGGTCAATTTCTGGGTCTCTGTTCTGCTCCCTTGATCTAGATGCCTGTTCTTGTGCCAGTACCAGGCTGTGTTGATTACAATGGCTCTGTAGTATAGCTTGAAATCTGGTATTGTGATTCCTCCAACTTTGTTCTTCTTTCTCAAGACTGCTAGGGCCATTCAGGGTCTTTTTCTGGTTCCATATAAAGTTTCGGAGAGTTTGTTCTAGATCTGTGAAGTGTGCTGTTGGTATTTGAATAGGAATTGCATTGAATCTATAAATTGCTTTGGGTGTTATGGACATTTTAATGATGTTCTTCCAATTTTTAACATGGTATCTTTTTCCACTCACTTATATATTCTTCTCTTTTTTTCAACTTTCTATAGTTTTCCAAAAACAGATCTTTTGCCTCCTTGATTAAGTTTATTCTTAAGTATGTTATTTTTTTTTCCAATGGTAAATGGGATTTTTTTTTTTAGTTTCTCTTTATGAGACTTCATTATTGTTGTATGAAATTCCAACAATTTCTGGGAGTCAATTTTGTATCCTGCTACATTGCCAAAATCCTTTATTAAAATTAGTAGTTTTTTGGTGGAGTCGTTAGGATTTTCTATGTACAATATCATGTCATTTGTGAAATGCAATTTGTCTTGAGCCCTCAAGCTCTGATGAAAATATTGCCATATATTACTAACAAATAGACCCAGGATTTCGAGTTTAATTGAGTAAATTATAAAGAATTAGACAGTCTTTCCCTGAGATGGTGTGTGTGTGTGTGTGTGTGTGTGTGTGTGTGTGTGTGTACGCACGCTCACATGTGTGAAAGGTCAGTGAACCAAATATAGCATGAAACATAGCTATTAGTGCTTTTACCAAATATTTTCAGATCTCCTCAGGCACTTTTTCAATTGAACTTCTCTGACCCTTGAAGTTATATGCAACCTGACCTCTTGGTATTATAAAACATGAGCATAAATGATGCATGTTATTTCCAGGCAAACATTAGAATGGGAAGTTCATGATCTGCCCCATTGTAAGCCAAGTTTGTAGATGGCTGTTACCTCCCATTGAAACCCTGAGAAAAAGAAAATCACCACAGGCCCGCCTGCTACCAGCAAATTTAACAGAAAATTATAGAACTGTGGAATGGAATCCGGAAGCCCTCTGTGGCAGCATTTAAAGATACCTTCCTCGTTTGGAGGGCAGCGTGTGCTAACAGTTTGGTATAACTTCTGATTATAATACCAGAAAACTTCACAATCCTGGCAAAGCTTTTGGGGGAAATGTTAGTACTATATGAGAGAAGGAGTAAAAGCCTAAAACACAGAATGCAGACATTTTGGTGACTCTCCTAAGAACGTTGGATACCCACATCACCTGAACCATCTAGGTTACTTCCCTCTCGCTGTAGGTGACCAAATCATATTTTCTTAAAAAGGACTCACCCGAGGCAGATGCCTTTTAAAGTTGGTTGTCTTCTTCCAAATATTTTCCCAACTTCTTTTGTTCTTTAACTCACACAATTCAAAAAGTAGACTAGCAGCATCAGATTCGCCTCAAAATCTATTGAAAATGCCAATTACTGGGGCACATCCTAAACCTAGTAATGAGGAAGGGCCATCATTCTATATTCTTATAGGTTTTTCAGGTCTTTCTGATGCACAACACAGCTTGAGAACCTCTGTTTTAAACTAATAAATGGACTAGTATTTTCCCTGCTTTGGAGGGGAAGGCATTGTACCTTGAAGAATGTTTGGGACCCAGGTAATATGCCCTAGCAGAAAATGAGAGAAGTGCCTGGAAATGAGTCTTTCTGGAGTTGAATTTTAATTAGGATAAAGAATATAAAGCTGGGTAATCGTTTTTAATACGGGGACTCTCATGATTTAGAAAGCCTGAAATAAATCTTAATATTCTTCTGGAATGAATCTTATAAATTAAAAAGTATGGCTTATAGTAAACAAGGTGAAAATTTGGGGTATACGTTGAAAAAAGGCTGAGATAAAGTTAAAATATTCATACAGTAAAATGATTTTTAGGTAAAACTAGATCATTGATTACCTGACTCTATTCCACAGGAAGAACCTGCCAAAGAAAACCAGAGCTGGGCATTAATTAAAGCATCAAAGTCAGGTTTTATGCCCTAGTTATTATAATAGAGGAAAGATATTTTATATAGAAATGATCTGAATTTCAAGCATAGGTAATATAGTTGAGGATTTATAATCAAGGAACAGGGTGCATCAATGGATGGAAAATTACTAAGAGGAGACATCAAAGGTAAGAGGAATTTTGCTAAACCAAAATAGTAGGATTTTTGCTGAAGACAGGCAAAGGTGATCAGCTATCAAGCATGAGGAAATAGTTAGCAGGAGACTTTGCTAAGATTGGGCCGGCAGGAGTCTTGCTAAATTCAGGCACCAAGATTGATGTCCAGTGGAGAAGAGGGCTCAGAGCAATCTGACTAAAGTTAGGTCAGGGAGTGTTTGTCAGTCCATAGAATCTTTGCCTAAGTGATAAAGAAAAGGTTACTATCTTTTGTAGATGAGGGTTGGTGTGATTGGAAGTGTAAATATGGAACTGTATTCCTTCTAGCAATGGGAATGGAATAATAGAGGTCACATAGTTGCACTGAATTTATAGATGCAAGGTAGAAATAATTATCATGACAGGAAGCAAAGTGGAAGAGCCATTAGCAAATGTCTGTATTGATGGTTAATAGATCAGTGTGTGCCAAGGGACAATATAAATATTCAGACAGTAAGAATATTTCTTGACTTCTATAACTTAAAAATACCTGAAGTCAAGAATGATATCCTATATAATAGAAGCCTAATATGCTAAGTACCCAGTCGTCCTGTCGGCCATTCAACCAATCAAAGTGTAATATCCTAATGATATTCTAAGGCTGCTCAACTGCTTGCTATGACATGCACTGACCACCAGGGAGCATACAGTTGACCAGTCAACTAGTAGCTATGACATGCCCTGACCACCAGTGGGTAGACGCTCCAACCGTAGGTTAGCTTGCTGCTGGGGTCCGGCCAATCGGGACTGAGCCAAACAAGCAGGACATGCTCTGGAGCCCACCTGCGGCCCCTCCCTTGCTGGCCAACCTCCCACGTTCCTCCCTGGCCCTGATTGTGCACTGGTGGGGTTCCTTGGCCTGGCTTGCAACCTCTCACAATTTGGGCTGAGCACTCCCCGAGTGCACGAATTTCATGCACTGGGCCTCTAGTGTTATTATAAGAAAAAATAATTACTCAGTTTCCAAACATAAGCCACTTCTTTCCTTTTAAATTTATTATTACTTGGGGCCCAGTGCACGAATTTGTGTACCTTGAAAGGAACTGTGGGTCAGAAGGTTACGGTAGGCACAGGGGCGGGTGTCGACCAGCCCATCCTCAGCAACCTCGCCCTGCCCCTCCCACTGTGGCCCCTGGTTCCCTGCCTGCCAGCAGCCCTTCTCCGGCTGCCCCTGCTCCCACCAGCACAGCTCAGTGATCAGGACCAGCACCAGCAGCAGATGTGAGCAGCTGCTTTGGCTCCAGCAGTGGGTGTGAGCAGATCTGGTGCTGGCATGAGGTGCAAATACATGGTGGGACTGTGGCACATGGGAGCAAAGAATTTTCAGTAACCACCAGAAGCTCACCCCAATGACAGCAACCAGCACCCTGCCTTGGTCTGGAGCCCCCACTCACCTGCTCCACCATCCTGCCATGGCCAACGCCCGCCATGTTCCGCACATGACCTCTGGTGGTCAGCGCACATCATAGTGACCAGTTATTCAGTTGTTCTGTTGTTCTGGTTGTTCTGCCATTCGGCCTATTTGCATATTAGCCTTTTTATTATGTAGGATTATTATTATTTTCAATTACAATTAAACATTCAATATTATCATAGTTTCAGATGTACAGGATAGTGTACATCTATATAATTTATGAAGAGATCCCTCCAATAAGTCTAGTACCCACCTGGCACTATACATATTTATTAGAATATTATTGAATATATTCCCTATGTTGTACTCTACATCCCCATGAGTGCTGTGTAATACCAATTTGTACTTCTTAATCTCTTCCCCTTTTTTTACCCATCCCCCCAAATCCCACCCATATGCCAACCATTAGTCCATTCTCTATGAATCTGTTTCTATTTTGTTTGCTTGTTTATTATATCTCATATATAATTGTATTTACTTGTCTTTCTCTGTCTGACATATTTCACTTAGTATATACCCTCTAGGTCCATCCATGTTGTCAAAAATAGTAATATTTCATTATTTTTATGACTGAGAAATTTTCCATTGTATATATGTTCCACATCTTCTTTATCCAGTCGCCTATTCATGGACACTTAGATTGTTTTCATATCTT
Source organism: Myotis daubentonii (assembly GCF_963259705.1). NCBI lineage: Eukaryota > Metazoa > Chordata > Mammalia > Chiroptera > Vespertilionidae > Myotis > Myotis daubentonii. The sequence goes on from NC_081842.1 coordinate 93,539,526, forward strand.
GGCTATTGTTATTAATGCTGCAATAAACAGGGATGCATGTAATTTTTTTGAGTTATTGTTTTGGATTTCTTTGGATAAATACCCAGATGTAGAATTGTTGGGTCATATGGTTACTGTTTTCCACAGCAGCTGCACCAACTTGCAATCCCACCATCTTTGTCAATACTTGTTGTTTGTTGATTTATTGATGATAGCCATCCTGACAGGTGTTAAACACATATCTCATGTGTTTTTAATTTACATTTCTCTCTATTGGTAGTTCTTAACCACTGAATTTTACTGTGATATTACAATTCACAAAATATGACCTCTTTAGTCTTCATTGGACATGAGCATCAGAAGCAGTTACCATGTACTTGAACAGTCAGTAGTACACACAGTTTTTCAAGGTCTGTATTTCCCCAAAATATCTCTCTTAATTTTATGAACATAGGGGTGGAAGTCAAGCAATGACCCTATTCTTCTCCATCTTCATGCCTAGAAAAACGATCTTGCTTTAGACAAAAGCAGGGGACTTGGAGGCCATAGTTATTATGGAAAATGATTACTATGATGAAATATTGGAAATTGGGAGTGTGAAACAGACTTGAATCATGGATATGACTGTATCTAGAATGCTGGGAGTGTTTTGGAGACATAGTTTTAGCATAGCAGTTTGGAGGCAGACTACGGTAGTCAAATAGAATAGGAGTCTTGAACTAAAATTATCTGATTCTGTTATTTACTTGCTGGAAGTCATAATCAAGCTACCACTCCTAAGCTCAATTTATTTATTTGCTTTGATGATAATAACAATGATATCCCTCTCCCTTTCTCTCTGAAATAAATTAAAATATTTTTTTAAAATACCGATGATATTAATCATCCTTAACTAGCTTAATTACAGCTATAGGTTAGGTAATCCACATTACCAAACCTGCAAGATGTTCCTTCAGTCTAAAATTCTAATCAGCAAATGCATGTTTGTACAAGATATTGTTTTAGTTTGTTTGTTTTGTTGTTGTTGTTAATACTCACCAGAGGATTTTCCCATTGATTTTTAGAAAGAGCATAAGGGAGGTGGAGAGACAGAGAGAAATATCAATGTGAGAATAACACATCAATTGGTTGTCTCCCACACACACCCTGACCAGAGCTAGGATCTAACCTGAAACCTAGGTACATGCCTTTGACCAGAATCGAAACCCAGGACCTTTCAGTTTTCAGGCCAATGCTCTTTCCACTGAGCCAAACCAGCTAGTGCCAAAAGATACTGTTTTTGAGAGGTGATAAGCAAATTAATATATGTGTTTCATCAAAGTGTGATGCATTAATAATAAAAAAATCAAGAAAATAATCACTGCAAGGTAAATATATAAAATGATGATATACTTAATACATACCAAGAAAAAATCATTTACAAAATGAAATGGAATAAATTCATAATTTATAAAAACAATTAACATTTTAAATTAAAAAGAAAATTAAACTTCCTAAATATCCTATATCATAAAGAGGTGATATGCAAATTAACCCTCATGCCCTTACAAGATGATTGCCTATGACCAGGAGGCAGGGGGTTTAGTGAGGGACAACCAAATGACTAAACAAGCAGACTGTGTGGGATGACCAGGCTGGCAGGAAGGTTAGTGAGGGATGACCAAACAACTGAACAAGCAGGCTGTGTGGGGTGACCAGGCTGGTGGGGGGGGGCAGTTAGGGGCGACCAGGCCAGCAGAGGGGGGCAGTTGGAGGTGACCAGGATGGCGGGGGGGCAGTAAGGGGTGACCAGGCCAGCGGGGGGAGGAGCAGTTAGGGGCAACCAGGCAGGAAGGCAGGTGAGCAATTAGGAGCCAGTGGTCCAGGATTATAAGAGGGATCGGCAGTCAGACATCCCCCAAGGGGTCCTGTATTGGAGAGGTTGCAGGCTGGGATGAGAGGACCCCATCCCACACACAAATTTCATTCACCAGGCCTCTGGTAAAGTCAATAAGAAGAAACTAAAACACTAACAGAACAATCAATACATTTTGGCTGAAATATGAATTATGTATGGAAGTAGTATTTGTAATAGAAGTTGATTACTTAGTAAAGAAGCCATTTTTCCAAAGTATTCTGAAAAGACAATACAGATATATATATATATATATATATATATATATATATATATATATATATATATATATTTATATATATATTTATATATATATATATTCTACATATATATATATATATAATATACACACATATATATAGAATATATATATAGAATATATATAGAATATATATATATATATATAGATATATAGAATAACTCAGAATTTAAAAAAAATTGTTGTAAGTCTGCAAAATATCCTAATTATGTTTTTTTAAACAAATAGAGAGAAGTATATGAGGTTGGCTTTCAAGCATATTGAAATGTTTTATAAAGTTATAAAAATGTAAAGTGTGGGCTTATAAGATAAAGAAACTGAAGAATAACAAGTAAGCATTACCATATGCATGCATTATATACTGGAATTAAATATATGATAAAGGCAGCATTTTATAAAAGGTCCTGTGTTCTTCCTTTTTAAATATTTTATTAAGGTGTTATCCTATATAATAAAGGGCTAATATGCTAATTAGACTGAACAGCAGAATGACCGTTTGGAAGGTCTTCCAGGTGAAGCCAGGGCTGCGAGGGCCGGCCAAGACTGCGAGGGGCTGTGAGGGCCGGCCGAGGCTGTGAGTGGCAGCAAAGGCCAAAACCCTTGCATGAATTTTGTGCATTGGGCCTCTAGTTGGCATATACTATTATATTAGTTTCAATTGTACCACATAGTGATTCAACATTTATAGATCTTATGATATGATCACAACACTAATTCTAGTAGCCAATTGTCACCGTGTACAGTTATTACTGTACTAGAGGACCAGTGCATGAAATTCATGCATGGTTATGATCCCTAGGCCTGGCCTGCGATCAGGGACATCTACCCTGCCTGCATGCAGCTGGCCCTGCCCCTGATGCTACCCACTCCCAGTTCCCTGTTCGCCATCGGGTGATTGGTGCCTGCCGGCCAGGGGAAGGGTCTGAGAGGTCGTCTGTTCCCACCCACTTGCTGGCCCCGCCCCCACCATGGGTTGTTCTCTGTGTGTGGGGCAACCAGCAAGGTGGGGTCGTTGGCCTGGCGCCACCTGAGTCCCCTGCCACCCAACCCTGGTTCCGCATTCACCATCAGGCGATCGGAGCCTGCCAGCCAGGAAAAGGGATCGATAGGTGGTCAGTGACTGGTCCAGCAGTTGTTCTGGTCGTTCCACTGTTAGGGTCAATTTGCATATTATCCTTTTATTAGATAGAATAGAGGCCTGATGCATGTGTGGGGGCTGGCAGGCCTGCCCTGATGGGGACCCTGGATCGGGTTGGGGGTCTCCACTGGGGGGCAGGGCCAGCCTGGGGGAGGGGCTGCCAGGTGTTTGCAGGCTGGCAACACCCCCATCATTGTGGGGGTCCCCTCTGGAGGACGGGGCCAGCCTGTGCGAGGGCCAGCAGTTCTGGTCTCTGGTCATTCTGGTTGTTCCGCTGTTTTGGTCGCTGGGCTTGCATTGTATAGGATAGTACTATTTTCCCTGTTTGCACTAAATCTTCATGGCTTATTTACTTTATACCTGAAAGTTTATACCTCTTATGCCTCTTCATCTTTTTTACTTATCCCCACAAACCCTCCTCAATGGCAACCGTCAGTTTGTTCTCTGTTTCTGTGTGTCTATATTTGTTTTATTTTAGCCTTTTAGATTCCACAATAGATGAAATCATATGATATTGGTCTTTCTGTGTCTGACATGCCTTTTGACTTATTTTTGTTTTCTTTTGTAAATACCCAGTCGTGACATTGCTCAATTGTGTGGTAGTTCTATTTTTAATTTTTTTGAGGAATCTCCATGCTGTTTTCTACAATGGTTGCACCAACTTAAAATTCCACCAACAGTTAGAAAGCATTTTTAATGAATAGCTAATGAATTGACTAGTCAATACATAGTGATAAAATAATTTAGCTAAAACAAAAATAAAATTAAACAAAAATTCCAAAGTTATACATTAAAGATTTTCAGGTTGATTAAAATATAAAAAATGTAATAGAAGTCTTTGAAAAAGAAAAAAAATAATAATTAGACACTATTTAAGTTGAAAATACCTTCCTAAGCTTATGAAAAATTCAAGGTACTTTTAAAAATTGATATATTTGAATACATATCTAATAAATGTATTCTTAAGAAACCTGAAACACCAATCAACAAGAATATACACACCTTTTTGTTCATAGCAGCACAATTTACAATAGCTAAGAACTTAAAACAGTCCAGGTGCCCATTAGTAGATGAGTAGATAAAAAAGCTGTGGTACAGACCTAGCTAGTTTGTACCAATCTCACCAGGATTGGGCCTAAATGGGCAGTCGGGCATTCCTCGAGTGGTCCCAGATTGGAGAGGTTGCAGGCTGGGCTGAGGTACACACACACACACACACACACACACACACACACACACACACGTGCACGAATTTCATGCACCAGGACTCTAGTATATAATAAAAGGGTACTATGCAAATCAACCTAACAGTGGAATGACTGGTTGCTATGACATGCACTGACCACCAGCGGGCAGACACTCAGCGCCACTCAGCCAGAAGCTGGGCTCACAGCTGGCCAAGCACAGAGGCAGTGGCAGGAGCCTCTCCCACCTCCGCAGTAGTGGTAAGGAGCAGTAAGCCCAGCAGGAAGGTGCAGCGAGCAGGCGGGTGGTAATAAGTGAGGGCTCCTGGGCTGTGAGAGGGCACAGACAGGGCTGAGGGACCCCCGAGTGCATGAATCTTGTGCACCATGCCTCTAGTATGGATATATATGCATAACCCATGGTCACAGAAAATAGTGTGCTGAAGGCTTGAAGGGTTGGTTGCAGGATGAAGGGTGTCAATGGGACAAAAAGGGGGACTTTCCTGGTACTGTCAACAATAAAGAAAAAAAATTTAAAAAAGAAAACACATCTTATGCCTAAGTATGCAACTATTGATGATTGACAAATTTGATAAGTAAAAAAAACAAGGAATGGATTTGTATCCTACAAGTCAACAAATAAAATTAAAATCTCAATACACAAGTGGAAAATACATGACCTAAAAAGAAAACTAAATTTAACTACTAATGATATAAATTATTAGAATAGTGTAGGAGTCAAGGATAAGAAATTTATAGCAAAGTAGATATCAAATTTTTGCATAACTTTGGGAAAATTAGCATTCTGATAATATCTTGGGTTTTAAGAACAGGTTTATATTCCCAATAATGTTCCTTGTAGCATTTTTTTGTTATACAGGAAAACTGTCAATACCTTAAATTCCAATAACTTAAGCATTATTAAATAAAATATATTTCAGTATTACAGTTTTCTATGGAATGCAATGCACACCAACAATGTGTGAAGGGATAAGTAATAGTGAGAAAGTGCAAGATGTAATGATAAAGGGAGAGAGAGAGAGAGATCTCTTAAACATTGGTATTAATTTATCTTAAATTAATTATAGATTAAATCATAAGTGCACAATATAGACTGTGATACAATTACATAAACCAAGCAACATATTTGCTCAGTGTGTTTATGTGCATGTTTGTAAAATGCTCAGATGAAAGGTTATGCACAAGTTGTAACTGTTACCAATTGGGGTTACTGGCTGGGACCTCAGTTCTTCTCATAGATGCAGAAACAATTTTCAGGTCAACGAAAATGGAAATAAAGCAAAGTGGGATTTATTGAAGATACACTCCAAATGAGGATCAGGCCATTCAAAAAAGACAATGGCCCAGATCTCCTGGGTTATATGATTTAAATTAAGGGTTTTCTGGGTGGAACTTTCATTTGCATTCAGGAATAATTGACAGAAAATGTTACATAGCTGTATTTCTTCTGTGCATGCCCTTACCCATAATGCATACCAAAAAACACATGTAGGGGGTGGGAGGTCAAAACTGCAATGCAAATTTCATCATAATTAGTCCAGGATCCTAGTAAGGTCCTTTGCGCAAAAAAATGGGCTGGTTCTGAACCTGCCGCTAGAGGTCTGCTTGTTGCTGGGCTGCCCATAGAGAGCAATGTTGGTCTGACCCCTGTTTAGGACCCCAGGGCAGGCCCCACCCAGGCAGTACTGGTCTAACTTCCTATCTAACAGTAACCACTGCCTGTGGGGAGTTAGAAATAAAAAGAAGTGGGCAAAGAAAGAAAGTAGAAGGCAAGCAAGAAAGCCTATTGTGAGATGATCTAATGTATTTGCCTTTCTTTCTCCTTGGAATAGACAAGTCAGTCTTGAGATTATGACTGCTACTGTACTATAACTCGATTCCTCTGGATTCCTGCCAAGTTCCCAGGGGTTGAAACTCGGTGAGCTAACACAATGAAGAGTAATATAAAACCAAACTCACATGGATCAGAGATCTTACTCAATATCAAGTTTTGCTTATAATTTTAAAAGATAAGCAATTAAGACACAAGGAAAAGGCAAGAGATTATCTAGGATGGTGAGGGAAACTCCCAAAGATCTGTTTTCAAAGAATTATCGCTGAACCAGAATACCAGCAGAGAATAGTTAGGTCATAAAAATTTTCACTTTATACATTAAATAATAGCATAGCACATGTAGCCCTGAAGCCTTAGTACTGAGAGATAAATGAGCCTTAGGACAGTTGTTTTTAACTTCTTTGTCCTCACTGATTATAGGGCATGATCCAAACATGATCCATGTCCTACGAATGAAATAATAAGAGCATCTCTTTTTCTGAGTTTTTGGCAAAGTTTCATAGAAAAGCAGCATTCATGATATACTATAGTAGGTTTCTATGATATACTATGGTCTAGCATAGTAATTTAAAGAGTTTGAAACTTCAAATCTAATGAATGATTCTATTATTTTAGAATGATACAAATGCATGCATTATCATTGGGCTATGTCAAACATTATTAGTATATTAATATAAGTATGTCAAAATGACAGTTAGAAAGATAACTTCTATCAATTATTATGCCTTTTCTTTTTGTCATCACAAAACTAAGTTAAATAGGAGTGCTTGTGTTTTTTGATGCTAGAAAAGGATTTATATTAATTCAAATGCAATTTCAATCTTTAGGTATTTATAAGAATCACTTTTTAATGTATTTCATGATAAGAATTTATATTTACATCTTCAGTGTGACAGAGATATGATTGTTTGATGCATGAAACAGCAATAATTCACAACTCATATCCTAAAAATAATTCTAATACAAATATGCAAATAACAGAGGATATAATTTAAAAGATAACCCTGTGGAAAATCATAATATACTTGAACAAAACCAGATGAATATTTTATAATCATATGAAATTCACTGGGATAAATAAAAAGAACAAATAATTAATTCACCGCCATAGTTTACATGTTGTTAGCAATGAATGCAATAAATGAAAGCACTCCGTGAACTAGCTATGTATATAAAAGCCTAAGTGATCGTTATGGCGGAATGACCAGAACGACTGGTCACTATGATGTGCACTGACCACCAGGGGGCAGTTGCTCGACGCAGGAGCTGCCCCCTGGTGGTCAGTGTGCTCCCACAGGAAGAGTGCCACTCAGCCAGAAGCAAGGCTCAAGACTGGCGAGTGCAGCTGACATGGAAAACTAAAGAAAAACACATAAAAAAGTCACTGAAAATGCCTATGCAGAAATGTTATAAGATTACTATGAGTCCAGCCAGTGTGGCTCAATGGTTGAGCATCAACCTATGAACCAGGAGGTCAGGTTTGATTCTTGGTCAAGGCACATACCCAAGTTGCAGGCTGGATCCCCAATGGGGGGTGTGAAGGAGGTGGCCAATTGATGATTCTCTCTCATCACTGATGTTTCTATCTCTCTCTCCCCCTCCCTTCCTCTCTGAAATCAATAAAAAATATATTTTTTAAAAATTACTATGAATAAGAAGAGGAAAAAGCCTTTCGGAGATAGTGACTGGATTTGAATGACATGAAGCTGGCAACAACAGCCATTCCAATTAGAGGAATTACAAAGTCCCCATGGGGGTAAAAAACAAACAAAAACAAGCATGTTTAACATGTTAAAGGTGCTGAAATAAAACTGGTATGACAGGTGCAAGGAAAGTTTCCTTACTTTAAAATAAGTAAACAAACAAAATAGACACAGAGGACAGACTGATGGAGGTCAGATGGGAGGAGAGTTGGGGGGATGGGTGAAATACGTGAAAGGTCTAAGAAGTACAGATTGATAGTTACAAAATAGTCATGGGGATATAAAATACAGCATAGGGAATATAGTCAACAACATTGTAATAACTATGTATGATGCCAAGTGGGTACTGGAAGAATCAGGGAGGGAAGGGGGTAAATGACTGCCCAACTACTATTCTCTACACTTGAAGCTAATCCTAATATATAAAAACCCAGGGTCCATAACAACCAACCAAAGGCTGGACCGAACAACAGAAGTCAGTCCTGCAGTCAGTGCTGGGTTGCTGTGGTGACCCAGCACTGACTGCCGAGGGGGCTGTGGATCAGGCCCAGAGAAAGAGGCAGGTCTGATCCGCAGCCTCCATGGCAGCTGTTGATCAGCCGTTTCCTCTCTCTTTCTCAGCTTCACCAGCAGCTGTGCCTCTGTTTTTCTCTGGGCCTCGACAAAACCGCCTCTCTGAACAGACCTGGAGATAGGCCCAGAGATGCTGACTGGCATAAAAACCGACCAATCAGAACCAAATTGGGGTGAACTGTGAGGAGCCAATGGCCACCTAGGATATGGAGCTTTGGACACCAACTGGCATAGAAACCAAACAATCAGAACCAAATTCACCGGCAGGGGAGTGTAGTTTGGAGCAAGATCAGGCCTGCAGGGGAGGGCAGTTGAGGGCAAGATTAGGCCAGCAAGGGAGGGCAATAAGGGGTGATCAGGCAGGCAAGCAGAGGAGTTAGGGGCAATCAGGTAGGCAGGCAGAGGAAGTTAGGGGTGATCAGACAGGCAGGCAGGTGAGCAGTTAGGAGCCAGCAGTACCAGACTGAGAGAGGGATGTTCGACTGCCAATTTAGGCCTGATCCCTGTGAGATTGGGCCTAAACTGTCACTCAGACATACCCCAAGGGGTCCCTGATTGGAGAGGGTGCAGGCTCAGCTGAGGGAACCACCCCCTCTGTGCACGAATTTCATGCACCAGGCCACTAGTCTATATATATATAAAAGGCTAATATGCTAAGTGTCCCTCTGACCACCCGACTGGTTGCTATGACACTCACTGACCACCAGGGGGCAGACACTCAATGCAGAAGCTGCCGTAACGTGCACTGGCCATTTACAAAGAAACAGAACCATGTACATGACACCGAAAAAGCAACACTCGGCTTCCCCCAAGTGGGACACAGGCCCCTCCACCATCCCGAACCGAATAGCCAACAAAATCACAGCCAATGCTGCCAAGACCCCATGGCGCAAAATGTGGCCCGCAGACAAGCCCAGCCCAGCCAGGAACAGTCGCTGTGGGTGCCGGATAATGACATAAAATAGCAACGCCCAGCTTCCTCTCCCTAGTGACTATCCTCCTTGAAGTTTCTTCAGCTGAGGAACATGACTTGCTTTATAGCCAGGTGAAAACATTTTACACTTTAACCAAATGTTTGTGAAGCATTTTCCCATGCCTCATCTCATTTGATCCTCACAGAAGTCCTGGAGTAGGTAGATAGGAGACTCGGTAGAATCCTATCCTTAGCCGGAAAACAGAGATTTAGAAAGTTTAGAAACTTGACCTGACTGAAAAGAAGTAAGAAATGGTGGACCTTGAAAATGACTTCAGGTTTTCTCACTGTACAGAATAAGTCAAACACTGCTGCAGTTAAATATTTTACCTTTTATTCTCCCTGCGTGATCTACAATAATAATCTGCTTCATGTTGAGATTTACTGCTGGGTTGCTGACAATTATCTGAAATAGAAGTTGGGGTACTCCACTGGGCTGCAAAAAGTTTAGCTACATCAGGAAGCAGGTCTAATTAAGCAAGTTTAGTCAATATATATATATATATATATATATATATATATATATATATAAAAGGCTAAGTTGACTTGCACATGTGTAATATGTATAAAGCTCTCACTGGCACCAATTGCACGTGTGTATTTTGATCTGTCATTGTCGATCATAAATTTGCTTGACACTTCTATTATAGAGAAAGAGCGAATAGTGATATTAAAATATTTCTTCTAATTAATTTTCTTTCAATGTACATGAATCTGTGCACCAGACCACTAGTAAAAATAATACTGAATGCAAACTATAATTGAAAAATAAGGTTATAAAACAAAACAAAACAAAACAGAGATGAACCCAGAAAGTTGGAAAGGTCTTAAAAGCTGGGGACAGAATAGTAATTCACTATATTCTTTGAATGGATAGATCATTAACATTTAGTCATGACAAAATATTTTAAAATAAAATTAACTTCAAAATTATAAATTTATTTATTTATCTGGCTATATTCATATCTTTTCACAAATCTTGTCACTCTTCTTTCTCTTCCAAATTTGTCTATATGAATACCTATCTTGCTATATAGGTGTGTAAAGGACTTTTTAGAGTGGAAGACTTAAGTTGTTTTCTTTAATTTAAATACTGAATATATGATTTTTGCATACAGAAAAAAAAGATGAAACATAATAAAATTGACATTGAGTTCTTAGATCTCAGGATCAGGAAATACATTTCCTAAATTAATTAATATTATGTTCATTTTCTTTTACTATGTAAAAAAATTATCACATGTTCAGCAGCTTAAGATGTAATAAGACAAACATTACTTATCTTACAGTTTTTTTAGGTCAGAATTTGAGGCAAAACTTATCTGAATTTGCTACACAGGGCTGAAAAGAAGGTGTTGGTTGGACTGAACCTAGATTCTTGACTGGAAAACAATACTTTTCCAAGCTCCCCAAAATTGTTGGCAGAATTAATTTCCCTATCATTGTGGGAATAAGAACATTGTTTTCTTGTTGGATTTCAGCTGGAGGGTTTTCTTAGCACCTTGAAGATACCCACATAACTGTGATAAAGGACATCACAACATAACAGCTTGCTTCTTCAGAGACAGATGGTATCCCTTGATTCTGTCTTTTAAAATAGAGACTTATATAACAATAATTCTAGTAACAGCTATAATGATTATCTTGTAACACAACCTTATCAGGGAGTATAATGTCTCATTCATCTATGACATTAATACAATTTAATCAAAGAAATGACATCCATTATTGTCACCGCAGTCTATTGATTAGAAGAAAATCACAGATCACATGCACATTCAGGATTATAAAAAGTAAAACACCAGAGTGCTATCCAGGGACCATCTTCAAAATCTGCATGTCACACTAATTGATACTGTCAACAACTATATGCAATACACTCTAATATTCTCAAGTTACTGGGATTTCAAAATCAGTATTGCTACTCCCCAAGATTCTGTTATCTATATATATAAAAGAGTAATATGCAAATTGACTTAACAGTGGAACAACCGCTCAACCAGTCGCAATGAGAGGCATTGACCACCTCTCCGTCCCTCCCCCGAGCTAGCAAGCTCCGATCCCCCAAGGGAGAATGGGGAACTGGGGCTCGGTGGTGGCAGAGGGTAGAGCTGGCTGCCAGCAGCTGGGGAAGATGGCCCTGATCACAGGCCAGGCCTAGAGACCATACCTGCACATGAATTTCGTGCACTGGGCCTCTAGTATAAACAATGATATACAACATGTTATAGTTATCTTTGAAGATGTTCATTATTAGAGAAGTATCTATAATGATAAAAGCCCAATATGCTAATTAGATCAGACATACTTCCAGACAAAGCCCGGGCTGTGAGGGCCAAGCCCCTTGCACAAATTTTATGCATTGGGCCTCTAGTATTACTATAAATACTGATTCTCTATTTTAAGTTTTGTCAAATTTTGCTTTGTAAATTTTGAAATTATATTAGGTGCAGTCAAATTTAGAATTGCTTTATCTTCTATTGAATTTACCTTAAATTACTATAAACACTCTATTTCTCTATATTAATATTTCTTGCCTTAACACCCCATTTAACTGATCGTAAGGGAGCGTACACAAACATTTTAGGATTAGCATTTTCTTGACAATTATTCCTTTATACTTGATAACCTGAACTCATTTGTTGAACCCATTTATTAGCTAATATAGTATTTTAAGGATTCATTAGGGTTCTCTATTCATATAATTTTCAACTGTGAATAGAGATACATATCTTTCTTTCTTTCAGATCCCAGTGAAGCCTTTTCTTTCTTTTCTATACTTTCTTGTTCTTACTAGAAATTACAGTCCAATAATAAATAAAAGTGGCGAGAGTAACATTCTTGTCTTGTACCTGATTTTAGGGGACATTTTTCAGTTTACCACCACTGAATACTATGTTCATTGTGGGTTTTTAATAAATGAACTTTATTAGCTTAAATAACTTTTCTTCTACTCCAAGAGTAATTTTATAGCAAAAGGGGTTTAAATTAGGTGAAAATTATTTTATTCATCTATTGATATACTCATATTTTTTCCTTAATTCTGCTATGATGATATATTATGTTTATTGATTTTTGTATATTGAACTAACTGTGAATTCTTCAGATAAGTGATACTTGGTCATGGTGTATAATTACTTAAAATGCTAGTTGATTTACTTTTCTAGTATATATCTTGTTTAAGATTTTTGTATCAATATTTAAGGATAATTGGTACACAGTTTTGTTTTCCTGTGATGTCTTTATCAGACTATGGCATCCGGGTAATGCTGGCCTCATAAAATAAATAGGAAGTATTCCTTACTCTTGTATTTTTTTTGAAAAAGCTTCAGTCTGTTCCATGTTTACATGCCTCTGATTCTATTTTATTCATCAGTTTATTTTGTTCATTAGATTTATTGTTCGTTTATTTTCACTATTAGATTCAACTACTGGTAGATATGTATTGATTGCCATTTTATTGCTCATATTTCTTCTTCTTCTTCTTCTTCTTCTTCTTCTTCTTCTTCTTCTTCTTCTTCTTCTTCTTCTTCTTCTTCTTCTTCTCCTTCTTCTTCTCCTCTTCTTCCCTCTTCTTCATCCTCTTCTTCTTAAAAGATACTCTTCAACATTTCATGTAATACTGGTTTGATGGTGATGAATTCCTTTAGTTTTTCCTTGTCTCTGAAGCTCTTTATCTGACCTTCAACTCTAAATGATAGCTTTGCTGAGTAGAGTAATCTTGGTTGTAGATCCTTGCTATTCATCACTTTGAATATTTCTTGCCACTCCCTTCTGGACTGCAAAGTTTCTATTGAGAAATCAGCTGACAGTCATATGGGCACTCCCTTGTAGGTGACTAATTGCTTTTCTGTTGCTGCTTTAAGATTCTCTGTCTTTAACCTTTGGCATTTTAATTATGATGTGTCTTGTTGTGGGCCTCTTTGGGTTCCTTTTGTTTTAAACTCTCTGAACTTCCTTGACTTGTAAGTCTATTTCTTTCACCAAGTAAGGGAAGTTTTCTATAATTATTTCTCAAATATGTTTTCAATATCTTTCTCTCTTTCTCCTCTTTCTGCCACATCCATACTGAGAATGTTGGTATGCTTGAAGTTGTTCCTGAGGCTCCTTAAACTATCTCCATATTTTGGGTTCTTTTTTTTTTGCTCTTCTTATTGGGTGTTTTTGCCTTCTCATTTTCCAAATGGCTTATTTGATTCTCAGAATCCTCTACTGTTGAATCCCTGTAAATTATTCTTTAATTCAGTTAGTGTATTAAGATCCTTGATCAATCTTATAACCATTGTTTTGAAGTTTGCTTGCTTCTATTTCTTTCATTTGTGGCATGTTTTTTGTCTCCAGATTTTGGCTGCTTCCCTGTGTTTGTTTCTATGTATTAGGTAAATCTGCTATATCTCTTGGACTTGGTAGAGTAGTGTTGTGTAGTAAGTGTCCTATAGGGCCCAATGACTCAGCCTCCCCAGCCACCTAAGCTGGGATTTCTGGGTGCACCAGTGAGGAAGCTGTGTGCATAGTCTTGTTGTAGTTGAGCCTTGATTGCTATTGGCATCACTGGGAGGAATTTACCTCTATTCCAATTGGCTGTGAGGACTAGCTGTGACTACAGTGGATACTATGTGTGACTACAGAGCTGCTATGCAGGAGATACACCTTTGGAGCAGGACTTGCCTCAGTGGAGCTTTGGTGCTCACTGAATCTACCCCTCATGTGTGTCCTTTGTGGATGTGTAGAGTTTCAATCTGGTATGCTCTGAAGCTGTCCACTGGGTGCACTGGCTATGGCGCCTTATGGAGGTACAAAGTCAGCCACTCTCAGGCTGCCCAGCAGGAGCAACAGAGAGATCTGCAAATGATAGCTACTAGTATTAGGCTAGGAAGTGCCCAGGTGAGGCCTAGCTATGAAGCAAGGCTGGCTAGTGCTAGTGCTGGGTCTTGAGCCTCTTGTTGATATGTTTTGGACACACTGATGTCAGCTGCTGCTTGTTTGAGAGATTTTATAAAAGTCTGAAGCCTGATCCTAGATAGGCTATTCACATGGAAAAGCTGGATGGAGCTGAAAATTGGATGGGGCTGGGTCTCAGGGAATCACCAGGGCTGAGAGAATAGTGTGAGCCATGCTAATGGAACCTTAGATATAGCTGCCAATCAGCTCTGTGTAGGGTGAGGTTCCAGCACAGGAACAATGACCTCTGAGACACCCTGTCTGGGAGAAACCTGCCCCAAAGTTCCTGCCCCAATGCCAGACATAGAGTTCCTCCCTGTATGTTCCTGATTCCCCCAAAGCCATTTCACATGCTGGAGCTCAGAGGAAGTGGAACCTTGTAAGTTCGTGTGCTGACCCTTTAGGAGGAACTGCTGGGTCTCCAATCGACTCTGTGTCACTCAGCAACAATCTCCACTTGTTTTTCTAGCTGGAAGTTACAGGGACCTCTCTTCTCAGCACTGGAACCCTGGGTTGGGGGTCTGCTGTGGGGCTAGTGCATGGTTGGACAAACTTTTTGACTCGAGGGCCACAATGGGTTCTTAAACTGGACCGGAGGGCCGGAACAAAAGCATGGATGGAGAGTTTGTGTGAACTAATATAAATTCAAAGTAAACATCATTACATAAAAGAGTACGGTCTTTTTTTTTTTTTTTAGTTTTATTCATTTCAAATGGGCCGGATCTGGCCCGCGGGCCGTAGTTTGCCCACAGCTGGGCTAGTGCCACTTGCTCCTCACAGGAGGCATCTCCAGCAGATATATCCCTCCCAATTGAAGAAAATGCCACACATGCATGAAGGACCAGTGCATTCTTTGCCTTCGCCCCTCCTACCAGTGTTGATGTACTTTCTTTTATATTTTTCTAGTTGTAGGACTTCCATTCAGTCAGCTTTCATGCAATTCTGAATGATGGTTGTTCTATATTTTAGTTGTAATTTTGATGTCTTTGTTGGAGACAGTGAGTACTGGCATTTACCTATGCTGCCGTCTTTCTACTCCCCTCTGGTCTTTATTTCTGATGTGAATCAGCTGTGAATCTAATTGAGGAAACCATCCTATCTAATAAAAGACAAAAGGGTAATTAACCGTACCTCTGCTACGCTTCCCATTGGCTAATCAATGAGATATACAAATTAACTGCCAACAAGATGGCGGCCGACAGTCATGCAGTTGATGCTAGCAGGAGGTTTGCTTGCTCCAGTGATGGAGGAAGCCAAAGTTCCCCGCCTGCCATGACTGCTCTAAGCTCTGAAAGCAACAGCTCCAGAAGCAACAAAGTTTCAATTATGGAAGCTAAACAAACCCCAGATACCTGCTTTCAGCCAGACGTGGCCTCAGAGCTGGGAGTGCCAGTGAAGGCAACAAAGTTTCAATTATAGAAGGTAAATAAACCCCAGAATAAAAAATAAAAAAAAGGAGAGGCTGGGAACTTCAGTTGCAGGCCAGCCTGAAAACGGCCCTCAGACCCTCACCCAGACTGGCCAGGCACCCCAGTGGGAAACCCCACCCTGAAGGGGGTGTGACCAGCTGCAAACAGCCATCAGCCCCTCATCCAGGCTGGCCAGGCACCCAAGCGGGACCCCCACCCTGATCCGGAACACCCTTCAGGGCAAACAAGCCGGCCCCCACCCGTACACCAGGCCTCTTTCCTATATAATAAAAGGGTAATATGCAAACTGACCCTAACAGCAGAAAGACTGGGAACAACTGGTCACTATGAAACACACTGACCACCAGGGGACAGACGCTCAATGCAGGAGCTGTTCTCTGGTGGTCAGTGCGCTCCCAAATGGGGGAGCTATGCTCAGCCACAAGCCAGGCTGATGGCTGCCAGTACAGCGGTGGTGGTGGGAGTCTCTCTTGCCTCCTCAGCAGCGCTAAGGATGTCCGACTGCAGCTTAGGTCTGTGTCCCGCTGGCAAGTGGACATCCCCCGAGGGCTGCCGGGCTGCCAGAGGGATTTCTGATTGCCATCTTAGGTCCAATCCCCTGGGGAGCAGGCCTAAGCCAGAAGGTGGTCATGCCCCAATGGGTTCCAGACTGTGAGAGGGCACAGGCCGGACTGAGGGAACCCCCCCCCCCCCGAGTGCACAAATTTTTGTGCACCTAGCCTCTAATATGTATATATATATATATATATATATATATATATATATAAAATTGTTGCTCTATTGCTGCTTTTAAGAGTTTCCCCATCCTTGGTTTTTGGAAGTTTGATTATAATATATCTCACTGTGGATCTCTCAGTATAAACTACTTTGAGCATGTTGAGTTTCAGTATGTGTAGATTAATACTCTTTTTAAAATTTAACAACTTTTTGACATTATTTCTTCTAATAATCCTACCACTTTTTTCTTCTTATTCTTTTACATCCATTCTGAATATGTTTGCATGCTTGATTCATTTTTCTATCTATTCTTCTATCTGAATAATCTCTATTAACATATATTCAAACTTGATAATTCTGTCTTCATATGTTCAATCCACTTTTGAACTCTTCTAGCAAAGTCATTTAGTTCTGATATTTTTAAATCAAATTTCTATTTGGATTCATTTCATAATTTTAGTCTTTATTGATATTTTCTATGTAGTGAGACACCATTCTCATAGTTTCATTTTTTCTTTTTTATGATTTCCTTCATCTCTTTGAACATATTTAAATAGCTGATTTAATATTATTTTTAATAATTCCAACCAATGGGCTTCCTCAGGGGTAGTTATCATCAATTACATTTTTTCCTTTATAGAGGATATATAGTTTTATTTATTTGTATACATCATTTTTTTAATTTATTGGTTAAGGTATTACAAATGTGTCCTCATCCCCCCATTAACCCCCAACCTCCTCCCCCCACACTCATGCTCTCATCCCCCTGTTGCCTTTGTCCATTGGTTTGGCTTATATGCATGCATACAAGTCCTTTAGTTGATCTCTTCTCCTTACCCCCACCCTCCTGTACTTTCCCTCTGGGGATTGATAGTATGATATTTGTATACATCATTTTTTTATTGAAAATTGGACATTGTGAATATTATAATGTGCCAACTCTGGAAGTCAGAGTCTCTCTTTTCTCAGGGTTTTTTTTTTTTTTTTGCTGCCTATTATAATTATAGTTCTTTTTTAGTGAATTTTTTAAACCAATATTATTGAATCTTTATTTTTATGCCATGACTATGGAATTCTATGTTCTATTAGCTTATTAGTCCGCTAATGATTGGGACAGAGATTTTTTTCAATAGTCTGTAACTAAAATGTTCTCCTGTTTCTTGCAGAGTTGTTCCTTGTGTTGCATGTAATTAATACTGGCTCCAGCAGTTTAAAATTGTATCTGTTCTTCCTGTTTGCACATACCTGAAGTGAACAGAGTGGAACACAGATCATTTTCATGTTTATTTCCTGGGAATGAAAATAGCCTTGGATATGCTTGTTACCTTATACTTTTCCAGGAATACATTGGAGCTTTTCCAAGCCCTTTATCACCCATTTTTCTCTTTTGGTTAGTCTACTGTGTCATTCAAATGTTATACATTGCTTCAGGCAGCAGAAACTAAAACATTTTCATGTGAACATTTGCATCAAAGCCCGCTAGGATAGCAGCTTAAGTATTAACCTGATTCCAAGATAGGTGAGATAAAGACAAACATTTTCTATTTGAGAAATCAAATTTTCATACTTTTTCTGATTTTAACATAATGTTATTAACCTTCTGGACATTTTAAAAGTTTATTTGACATTTTTATTTATTCTCGTGCATTTAGAATAATGTATACTGTTGAGTTTGCAGCAATTATTAAATTCATGTTTTAATATTTTTACCTTTATTGTTGAAAGTATTATATATGTCCCCTCTTTTTCCCTCATTGACTCCTTCTAGCTTGCCCCTGCCCCCCATCTCAAGCCTTCACCACACTATTGCATGTGTCCTTGAGTTACCCATATACGCATATAAGTTCTTTGGTTATTCTCTCCTTGCCCATCTACCCAACCTATCTTCCCTCTGGGATTCACAGTCATTCTGTTCCATTCTTCAATGTCTCTAGATCTATTTTGTTCATCATTTAATTTTGTTCATTATGTTCTACATGTGATGCTTGTCTGCCTCCAAATGGCTTATTTCACTTAGTCTTTGCTCTTAAAATCTCTATATATTCTGCTCTCCCCCTAATCAATAGTTATAAATATGTAAATTCTTTTTATAATCTTCTGTAATTTATTTTTTAATATTTTCTAGGATTATTTTCCTTTCTGCTTCTGGGTGGATATTTTTTAACTTATCTTTGATTGAATAATTATTTATTTAACCATGACCATGCATATGTTAATATCCAGCTTTTGTGTTTATTACTTCAGAACTTTCATTGGGTCTTAATTTTTATATTCTAATATTATAATCATTTTAAAGTCTATTTATTTACCCAAAGAAATACCTCAAATATCTGAGTTTTCTTCTAGTTTTCAGTCACATTTCATTGTTTCTAATAATAATATTTTTTCATGAAGGTTGGAGGTTGAATATAAAATATTTTATAAATAATATATAATGCTGTGCAATCTTTATAGAAATTATGTTTTTTATTCGAAGCAGCAGCTGGCGTAAGTGCACTAGAAATGGTGTGTTACCTTAATATAGTAAAAGGTTGAGAAAAGTAAAAAACAAGCTTCAGTGTTGCAATGGCAATCTATTTTACTTTCAGATTTATCTCCTCCGAGTCCTAAAAGAATTATGGAATTTTTACCCAAGATCTTTCTCCTTGGCAGACTCTGAATTCCAAGTTGTGTTCCCAGGCCTATAAGTCTATAAAAATTACCACTTAACTTTTTTACCTTTCAATTTTCTTTTCAGAATATTGCTTAGCTCATTGTTATTTTGCTTGACTCATTGTTATTTTATTATAAACTAGAGGCCAGTTTCACAAATTCGTGAACGGGTGGCATCTGGCCAATCAGAGCCAGGCCAGCCAGGGGAGGGGCTATGGGAGGTTGGCCAGCCAACCCCACCCCCAATTGGGCTGGTTGGCTGGCCGCAGTGCGTGTCATAGCAACCGGTTGTTTTAGACGTTCCAGTCGCTTGGCTTTTATATATACAGATAGATTTTAATTGTACAGTCTATACATTTGTTATTTCTTGTATTGTTTAATGGCCCTGAATTCTTATATAACATAAATAAGTTGTAATCTTCATTTTCTTCTTATCCTTTTCTGTGTGTACTTTTGCCAAATTTTTAAAGCAGCTTTAATAATTTGTTTTCATATAATTTTCTGTGCAGAAATCAGTTTGGTTATATCATGTAATTTGATTTATAAATTTTAAAAATCATTTATAACTAATTAATTAGTTTAATTATATTTATTTATAGGGCAAATTGTGGTGTTTTATGCAGTGACTAGTAGTATTTTTTATTACTCTTTTTTTTCATAGTAATTCTGTGTGTTTATAACTATAGTTTGAAATATATATAAGCTCCCTTAATTGAATCATGATTTTGTCACATACTGGGAACTTTGTGTGAACTTGGGAAAATTATTAGTCTCTTTGTGTCCAGGTTTCCTCATGTCTAAAATAAGTGTAATAATAACACCTAACCAAGATTATAGTGAAGATTTAATGAGTGGATATTAAAACACACACACACACACACACACACACACACACACACACTTTGAAACAGTCTCAACAATCAGTAAATTTTCAACATATCATTTTATTATGAACACTATTTTCCCCAAGAACACTATTAAATATTTCCATATGTCTGTTAAAATTATCTTTTATTTCAGGATAGATTTTTCAGGTTATATAATTGATTTTTAAAAAACACATTGTTTCTTTGGAAAATTGGTTATGTCCATATTGGCTCTTGCTGACACATGTCTTACTTTCTTCCGAATTTTTTCCTTTTAGTTTTTTCATTATATTTATTTGCATTTTTTTAGTTTTGACCTTTATTACCTTTATCATCTTTTTATTCATAATGTTTTAATGCTGATTCTAATGTTCATTAATTCTCTGATTTTTTAACTAAAAAAGTCCATTCATCTTGAGCTACTTTTTATATTCTATTTTGTTGTCAGACATTGCCAGCTCAATTTTCTATCTGTTTGTGGTATTTGTCTTTATTTTTGTGGCCATTTAAGTCATAGTTATACATAAAGTCATGAGTTTTGTTTTTATCTGTTATATTTTCTGTTCTTTTCTACATCTGTCATTTATTTTTTTGAATTATCTTTACATTCCATTTTAGTTTCTATTGAATAAAACTTATCTTTCAATCAAGTATGTATGTTTTAGGCTGTTCTTGTGTGAAGGGATACAAGCAGTAGTACAGAATAGCAAAGATTCTCATACACTCAAAGCAACTCCTTTCGATGTGAGTTTTGTGTATCTGTGTTTATATGTGTATGTGTTTTGTGAGGTGTGTGTGTGTAATTCCCTGTGGTGTTTATTCCTCCAAATTGATAGTGTTCAGCAGCTCACACTTGGCTTTTCAGCATACATCATTAACTGAATACTTTTTGCAAAGTAGCATACTTGGGTATCTCCAGGGTCATCATTCCTTAGAGCTGCCTTCCCTGCGTATTCTCAATTCACAAAATAAATCTAGAGAATTTCCTGAAAACATTCCATGAAATATATTCGAGCTGTATCAAAAAGGGATGTTTTTGAGGAAAGGATCTGACTTTAAGCTCCACTGGTAATGATACACCATCACTCCCTCTGTATCATCTGTCAGCTATTTCCCTTTAAACTACCCTTATGAAAATTTTTCTGGGTAATCCATAGGACAGAAAATGAAATATATTTAAAAATACCAAGACAGCCCTGGCTGGTTTGGCTCACTGGATAGAGCATTGGCCTAGGGACTGAAGGGTCCCAGGTTCGATTCCAGTCAAGGGCATGTACCTTGGTTGCAGGCACATTCCCGGTAGGGGGTGTGCAGGAGGCAGCTGATCTATGCTTCTCTCTCATCGATGTTTCTAACTCTCTATCCCTCTCCCTTCCTCTCTGTAAAAAAATCAATATATTTAAAAAAATAAAAATAAAAATACTAAGACAGCCAACTGGCATGGCTCAATAATTGAGTGTAGACCTATGAATAAGGAGGTCATTGTTCAATTCCAGGTCAGGGCAAATGCCTGGGTTGTGGGCTTGATTCCCAGTAGGGGGCATGCAGGAGGCAACCGATCAATGATTCTCTTTCATCATTGGTTGTTTCTATCTCCCTCTCTCTTCCTCTCTAAAATCAATAAAAATATATATTTTTAAAAATACCAAGACAGCATCAATAGAACCAACAAATAAAGGAATTACAAAAGATAGAGAACCTACACCAATAAAGATTTGTTGTCATTTGCTATATACAAGTTCTTAATATATACACAGCAAATAAAATGATATCTAAAATTATCCCTACCACTAAATTATATAAATAATAATTTTTAGAAAGAAATCTCTAATGAGATATTTTGATGTAAAAACATAATTTTAAGGAAAGTTTTGGAGATTAAATATTTATCAATATGACATTTTGAGTTTTTATGAATTGGTTGGTAAGAGTGACAGGCCTCAAGAAGCTTAAAAAACAACAACACTGAAGCTCAAAGGAATAGCCTTTAAGAAAGTCCCTGTTATATCAATAATCTAGATTAAGTTTAAGATCGATCACATGTATAATTATCTTTGTTATTTGAAGTACTTTGTACTTATGTTATTCACAGAACTCTTATAAATATTTGCAACATACATATGCACCCTAGCAGTGATACTTTAATAAAATGGCACTTTAATAAAGATGTCTCTACACTGTGGTAGTTGGAATTGTTAGCATAAATAAATAGGAAAACAAATGCTAGAATCACACATAATGAAAAATCTGTTTGATAATGGAATGAATTAAAAATGAGATAAATGCATCTATTTTAAGGAAGGTCTAGGTGGACACACAAACTTGGAAACTGGAGTGATTTTTGTTTACATAAATAATGAAGGGAATAGCCAAAGGACATATATGCATGATGCATAGACAGAGACAACAGTGTGGTGATGGCCGAAGGTTAAGAAGTTGGAGGATGGATGCTGGATGGAAGTGGGCAAAGGAGGGGAAATGGGAATATCTGTAATATTTTCAACAGTAAAAATAAAGTTAAAAAACTTATTAATTAAAGAAACTATACATAGGGAAAAAATGAATTTCCTCATGAAACTGGAAATTTGAAAACCCACAGGCCAGAGACTTCAAGAGTATGCTTGGACTCACTATAAACAAGGTTTCTCAAACAGATTAATTAGTCTGACTATGAGTAATGTAAATTTTGTAAAAATGAGTGAATGAACCCATGTATGAGGAATAAAACTCCGTTGAGCTGAACATTATTAGATAAATAAAAGCAAGAGGTTCCCCAAACACTTATTGTATGGTAGCCTGGAGCTTAAATTTACATTACTTTCAAGCCTACTCAAAATTTTTGGACTGCTGAAAAACAGTTGCAACAGTCTATCTTGAAATAAAGCAATGAATATACAGGGTATTCTTTTTAGGCTAAGCTATTAAGTAATATAAGAGACATTCCCCCAAGCAGTCATGGTCTTAGATAGTTTTATATTTAAAATCAGTCATATTATGTATCAAACTTTCTAATTCTAGACCCACCTATGGTTCACTGTGAAGGAAAATAACACATTAAGGTTAAGAAATGCCATTTACCAGTAAAATTGGGATTTCTGGAAAATATTGCTGATACAAAGCTCCTGCTAAGATATACAATAATACCCAATTCATATTATAAAACTAAATTAAGAGTTTTGACTGTTATTTCTTATTCTTAAGCATCAGGTAAGGCTGTAAGTTAAACCTTTAGTTGTTTGGGGGATATATTTGTATTCATAGATATCAATCATTATTCATATATTGCTATTTTAACATGATCGAGAGTGGCAAATACACACCAATCATATTGTTGGTCAAAATGTTTGAATTTTAAGCTACTTGAAAAGAAATAAGGAAAAAATGCCCATTAGAAATGACTTTATCATGATGACTTAGAGAGCAAGTTATCTAGGACTGGGCAGTGTTTTCCAGTTATTATTTTCTAAGTTAAGGAAGCATCTATAATCTTTGTAAATAAATGCTGCATTCCCATGAATATTTTAACTGATAATCCTGTCTGTATTAAAGCCTCCCAGGTAATTAAATTTTTCAAATATTCAGTTTTATTAAATGAAAAATTAAAGTTTGATTGAGTTTAGACATTTTTCTTAAGCTCAATGCAGATTTTATGAGGGATATATATTTTGTCAGTTGCTTAGTAACCCTGCAGTATGAAAAGCTAGAGAGTGTTTTTATAACTTACTTTGTATATAATATTTTGAGGATTTTAATAATCCATTGTTGTCTATTAGGTACATTCTGCTGCATTCTGTTATTGCTGTGTGCCCTCTGAGCAGCAATTCTATTATATTTCCTTTAAATATCTCTGAGATTGATTATTACTGACAACACATCTTTTCAGAATGCTGTCTGTGGCTAGAGCTAAAGTATTTCAACACTGTTTCTTCATATAAGAAAGAAATAAGAACAAGTATTTATTCTATGTTACTTTAGTTGCCATGGATACTTATAACTTATTTCCAAAAGTGTAAAAATATTAAGTTTTTCTAAAAAATAAAATTTCATAAAAATTAAGAAAAATAATTCAACTATTTTTAGTATCTATCTATGGATGTCCATATATCCATTTAAGCATATAGTTTTGTCTCAGTATGCATGTGTGTGTTTTTGAGTGTGTGTTATAAACTGAATATATATGTAATTATTACATATTTCTTTAAGGTAGTTAAAAATAAATGTATTCATTTATTTATAAGATGAACAAAGCATAGAAAGCAATATCTAACCTACAATAATAATAGCACAATATGCTAATTGGACCAGACAGCGGAATGACCAGTCGCTATGATGCACACTGACCACCAAGGGGCAGACACTCAATGCAGAAGCTGCCCCCTGGTGGTCAGTGCACTCCCATGGGGGAGTGCTGCTCAGTCAGGAGCCAGGCTCAAGGCTGGCAAGCGCAGCGACAATGGCCGGAGCCTCTCCCGCCTCCACGGCAGCACTAAGGAGCAGTGAGCCTAGCGGTAAGGAGCAGCGAACAGGGCGGTGGTAAGGAGCAAGGGGTCCTGGACTGTGAGAGGGATGTCTGCTGAGGGCTCCCAGACTGTGAGAGGGCACAGGCCAGGCTGAGGGATCCTCCCCCCATAGTGTACGATTTTTGTGCACTGGACCTCTAGTCTAATATAAAAGACTAATTAAGCACATCAAAAATGTAGACAAATAGGAAATAAGTTAAAACAAATACTCAAACTGAGGATTAGTCAGGAAAGGGTAAGAAATGCGACAATGATACTCAATCTCAAGTTTCAGTTTATTGACACTTTATT
Organism: Myotis daubentonii; assembly: GCF_963259705.1. Lineage (NCBI taxonomy): Eukaryota > Metazoa > Chordata > Mammalia > Chiroptera > Vespertilionidae > Myotis > Myotis daubentonii. Next base: position 93,564,501 of record NC_081842.1, read on the forward strand.
GACACGGCAAAAATTCATTTCTCCTCCATACTACATGTACAAAGCAGAGCAGAAGTGTCCCCAAAATTATGTTTAGGTGATGCTCATATTGTAGACACCAAAAGATAATGATCTAATTATTTGTCATTTATATAAATATTCAATATATTTTTGTGACCTCAGCAATAATTTTAAGAAAGGAATACATAACATGGCTGTGAAAATAATCTTAATTCTTGAAACCCACTCTGCGTTTGTTATTCTGCTAGAGAAAGAGAGTGTAAAACATGCTGTGGTATTAAACAATCTTAATACCTCAATGGCAAAACACAATACAATATTCTCACTCATCTTTAATTCACTTGAGTCATGTTTATTGTAGCCACTCAATGACCATGTTGTTGATAGTTTCATCTCATCATATGTTTCCCATGAATGCTGAAGAACAGAAGGAACAAATAAAATTTTGTTCTTAGTTCTTTTATCCAGATAGAACCATGATACCTGCTTCAAATCATTGGCTAAAATTAGTTACCTGGTCAGTACTTTACAGTGTCTGAAGAGAGAGTGAATCCAGGACACTGGGAAAATTGGGTGATTATTACAGAGACAAATCAAGAAAAAATATAAATCTAAAGGATACATATTTTATGATAATTTTGTTTCAACTGTTATTCACATTATTACATACAAGCATATGTATGCACATACACATATATAGAAAATGAACAAGTTGGTTTTAATGGGGTTAAAATGTATTGTTACATTTATATATGTTCAAATTCATTTTTAGTTACTATCAGTATTATTTTAAGTAAGAATGTCTTGATTGATACAGTACATGTCACATCTCTTCTCACCTGTTAACCTTTCGTACATTTTGCCCTATGAGAAGAGCTATTGTTGTTAGTGAAATACACAAAACAGTCCTGACAGTGATTGAGAAAAATCAATTTCATCAGAACAATATACTCTAGAGAAAACACAAAATTGTTCTAAGGAAAACTGTCATTGATTTATTTTTGTATCATGGCACAAGCAAAATGTACAATCCCATACAACTTTTTCCATTGCACTCATTTTCATTCATTGTATCCACCAAGGAAAAATAAAACTTCATCTATATTTCCTTGATCTATTTTACTTTAAGATAGGTTAGAACCTGTGGGTCGTGACCTCTGAAAATACATCCTACATATCAGATATTTACATTATGATTCATAACAGTAGCAAAATTATAGTTATGAAGTAGCAACGAAAATAATTTTATGGTTGGGGGTCACCACAACATGAGGAACTGTATTAAAGGGTTGCAGTATTAGGAAGGTTGAGAACCACTGTGTTAGATGATATATTTTACCTTAGACATTTATACTATGTTTATTAAAAAAAAAGACGTTATAATCTTTGATGTTTTAGGTTCTTTTGTAAATATATAAAAAGTGTAAATAAATCAAAGAGACTTAATAATGTAGCTCAATATTTAAAAAATAAAAGAATCAATAAATACATATCCCAAAATTCACACCAGTACCATCAATATGCTCATCACCATTACCTTGCAACATTATTGAATTTGTGCACATAATAATGTGATGTTATTTTATTCCAAGTTTGTATATAAAAAATTACACAAAGTTAATACAAAGAGAGAGGAATTTCATTATCTTCATGAATGTCATTTAAACTACTGGTGGAATAGGAATTTTACAAAATTGTGACAAACTATAAATCAATTAAAAAGTCTATGACATTCTAATCCACAACTGACAACAAGAAACATTCTGTCTGGAAAATAGGAAAGTTTTGTATTTCAAAATTAAATTCACAGAGGTATTAATAGCATATTAAATAATAAATGTACATTGCATGGTTAACTTAGAGAAATTCTGTAATAAGCATTAGAAAATTGGGGAGAAGTAGAAAATATTTGATTAACCAAATTAATATTTGATTATAGTTCACAGCCCAGAGAGAAAATAATAAAAATATTTCATTAGAGAGTATAAATTGTAATCTCAATTAGTGAACAGGCTGGGTTTCAATATAGGATACTTCTTGAGAAAAATCAAAATAAAAATATTCAACTAAGCCTGGGTGGCATAGCTCAGTGGTTGAGTGTCAACCTATGAACCAGAAGGTCATAGTTCTATTTCAGGTCAGGGTACATGCCCAGGTTGCACGCTTGATCCCCAGTGGGGGGGGGGGGGAAAGGGTGGGGGCGTGCAGGAGGCAGCTGATCAATCATTCTCTCTCATCATTGATGTTTCTATTGCTCTCTTTATCTCCCTTCCTCTATTAAATCAATACAAATATATTTTAAAATATTCAACTAAATATGAAAAACAGAATACTAAAGGAGAATATTTGGCATATTTAAGATATTTTTTTGTTTTAATCTATAAAAATAGTACTTTTGAAACAAATTTAAAGTATACCTTGTTTTGAGGAAACTCCATACTATTTTCTATAGAGGCTGCACCAGTCTGCATCCCCACCAGCAGTGCACTAGAGTTCCCTTTTCTCCACATCCTCCTCAGCACCTGTCCTTTGTTGATTTATTGGTGGTAGCCATTTTGGCAGGTGTGAGAGAATATCTCATTGCCCTTTAAATTTGCATCTCTCTGATAATTAGTGACTTAGAGCACTTTTTCATATGTCTCTTGGCCCTCTTTGTGTCCTGCTTGGAGAAGTATCTATATAGGTCTTTTGCCCATTTTTTAATTGGATTGTTTATCTCCCTTTTGTTGAATTGTATGAGTTCTTTATATATTTTGGAAATTAACCCCATATCCAATTTATCATTAGCAAATATGTTCTCCCATTCAATGGGTTCTGTTTACATTTTGAGGATGGTTTCTATTGTGAAGAAGCTTTTTATAATTTGATGTATTCCCAATTGTTTATTTTTTCCTTTGTTTCTCTTGCCCTAGGAGATGTATCGGTGTAAATTCTGCTACGTGAGATGTCTAAGATTTTGCTGACTATGTTTTTTTCTAACATTTTTATGATTTTAAATATGATTCTAATATTTTAATCATTTTGAATTTATTCTTATGTATGGTAGAAACTGGTGGTCTGGTTTCGTTTTTTTGCATGTTAATGTCCAATTTTCCCAACACCATTTATTGAAGAGACTGTCTTTGCTCCATAGTATGCTCTATCTCCTTTATCAAATATTAATTGAACATAATGGCTCAGGTGAATTTGTGGGGTTTGTTCTGTCAATTGACACAAAAATTACCTGGCAAAATTCAACATAAAAACTCTCAATATACTACAAGAAAAAAAAATTTCCTTAACTTCATGAAAAATCCACAGAAATCCTACAGCTAGCATCATACTTGTGGTCAAAATGTTGAATGTTTTTCTCTGTGTGCACAAGGTAAGAATGTTGCTTTCACCATTCTACATTATTCAATGTAGTACTGTAGGTTCTAGACACTGGAAACAGGAAAGAAAAACGTATGCCTTTGGAAAAGAAGAAATAAAACTCTCAATTATATAACAACATATAATATATATATATATATATATATATATATATATATGGAATAAATATACATATTTACAACAACATATAATAGAGACACTCTCATATATATATATATATATGCATATATATTCATTTTATTCAGTTATATGTATTTGTATTCAGTTCATTGTACTTTATTTTATTTTTATATTGTTTGAGCCATGGATTATCTTAAATTTGGAGATTAATCTGTTGTCCTTATGCAATTGATTTCTCCTTTTATTCCATTATTTTCAGAGACTACACTTTGTTTGATTTCAATTTTTTAAAGTGTTAAAATTTCTTTTATGACCCAGGATAGTGTGAATTTTGCTCCACATTCCATGGACACCTGAAAAAATATGTACTGTGTTGATAGATGAGTGTTCTATAATGTCAGCTATATCTTGTTTTCTGGTAGTCTTCACTTCATCTATATACTTATTGATTATGTGTCTAGTAATTTTATCAATTGCTGAGAATGTAGTATTAAATTCCTCAACTACAAATATAGTATTTTCTAAATTTTAAGTTTGGTGCTCTGATTTTTGATGCATACATCTTTAGAATAGATGCATCTTTTGGTAGATTGACCCTTTTATTATGTAGCATTCTCCTTTGTTTCTAGTAATTTCGTTATCAGAAATATTATTCACTTGATATTAATAGATCTACTCTCAAATCTTTTAAAATTTGTTTCTGCATAATATATCTTTTAAATTTATTTTTTCCAAATAATTGTTAGGTTTGAAGTAAGTTTATTGTAGACAGAATATAGTTTACTGTGTTTTTTATACACTGTAAATCTCTGTTTTTTATTTGGTGTATTGAGACATTTAAATTTAAAATAATTATATTAGAATTTCAGACTATCCTGGTTTATTAGTTTTTTGTTTCCTCTGTTTCTCATTTATCCATTTCATTTCTTTGTATATCCTATAGATTACTTAAATATTTATGTATTCACATTTTATTTTATTTGTAATGTTTTTTACTATATTGCTTTGCATAGTTTTCTTAGGGGTTCAGATAGGTATTACAATATAAAACATCACAGTCCATCAGTTTTGATGTTTTACCACTTAAAAAGTGTCAAACCCTTACTTTCACTTAGGTCTCTCATAATCATAATATTTTAACTGTATTTCTTAAGTATTCCCTTTATACACATTGAGTAGCACATCTGATGATGTTTAAAATTTGCTTCCATTATAAAATACAACTTTAAAGGAATTCATGAAATAAAGATACTCTATTATGTTAACTCTATTTTTACCCATTCTGTTGTTCTACTTTCTATTCTGAATTACCCAGACTTAACTCCGCTATTATTTTATTTTTTATTATACAAGCTGATTTTAGGCTTATTGTAAAAAGGTTTGATCTACTAGAAAAAGATTCTTTTCACTTTTCTTTGTCTGAGACTATCCTTTTCCTCCTTTGTTCCTGAAGGATGGTTTTGAGTTTGACAATTCTTTTCTTTTACCACTTGAAAATTTTAAGAGAATAGATTTTAAAATTCTCATCATAATAAAAACAAACGCAATGAGCCGGCCTGTGTATCTCAGTAGTTGAGCATCGGACCATGTACCAGGAGGTCATGGTTCAATTACAGGTCAGGGCACATGCTCAGATTTTGGGTTTGATCCCCATAGCGGGCATGCGGGAGGCAGCTGATCAATGATTATCTTTCATCATGATGCCTCTCTCTCCCTCTCTCCCCCTCTCTCTCTCCCTCTCTTCTTGTCTCTGAAATAAATAATAAATACATACATAATAAAAAAATAGTAGCTATGTTGATGGTTATTAAATAGATAAAAAATGTTTGAGAAAAAACAATCTGTGCTTCTTTCTTCTGGTCTCTATACCGCTACATAAAAATATGTTGTAATTCTAACTGTGTCCATTTATAAGTAATGTGACATTTCCTTGGCTGCTTTTTAGATTTGTATCTCTGGTTTTACAAAATTTAATTATGATTTTTTTGGTATGCATTTATTTGGATATTTTAAAATGGGCTTTATTTAGCTACTCAAATTTATTTTTGCACCAGTTTTATTAGTCACTTTAAAATCTTTGTCAAATAATCTCAACATCTGATTCATCTCAGTACTGGGTTCAGTTGAGCTTTTGTTTTAAATTTAAATTTGAAATTTTCTAGATTTTACTATGTTGGGAGAATTTGATCCTATTTACTTCTTCTAGTTTGTCATTCAGCCATTTTGTTCAGATTTTACATGGATGTTCTTTCCTATGTTGATGGGATTTAGTTCCATGACAGTTTAGTTTTCTGAGCCTTTGTCAGGATTTTCTGGTCTACTTTGTTTCAGTGTTATGGATGCTCCTTTTGAATTCTTGCTTATGTTTACAGAGCAGAAAGAGCCGTTCTGAACCAAACTTCATGGGAAATTAGGACAAACCTACTTAACCTGGGTCTCATATTGTGCAAGATGGAATGCTAGGAGATACAGGACAGCACTGCTGATGTTGCTGAACACAGGTTGGGTTACACACTAGGGAAAAAATTGTGGAGCCGGGATTAGAACAGCTTGAGTTTTCACTGCTCCCACTGTTGTCAGTATCTAGGACCACAAACTGGAATCTTAGTTTGAAGTGAGTTTGGGAGTTCCCCATTAAGTCTCTGTTAGACTTGCTGTTTCCAAATCATTTTTCCAGAGAGAGGTGGTTTTTTGAAAATGTTTTATTTGTGCCTGTTGGCATTTACCAGAATGCAGGCCCATCTGATAAACAGTCTGGTATTTTATGGGAAATAAAAAAATTCAGGGAACTCATCATATTCTTATTACTCATGTCTTGAAGATTCTAGGTAGCCCAACTTTTTTTCAGCTTTCAAAGTCATGTTTCTATTTATACAAAAACAAAACAAACACACACACACCCACAAAGGAAAAAGTGCATTTCTGCCATCTCATTTTAGAACCAGAAGCCATATTAATGTTCTTTTAAATAACATATTTTGTTTTATCTGTGATTTTGATGATGTCTTTTTCAGACTCTGAGAAAGACTACAACTGTATAGAAACTTATTCTATCCAACTCACCTCTCTCTTTTCTCCAAACTATTCAATGTTACTCTTGGATTTATCAGCTTGAATCATTTGTTATCAGCAAGTAGATAGGGGTCAAATATCTCCTTTTCTTATATTATGTTAGTTGTAATATTTCTTCATTGCTGGACAGAATTTATACACTATTTCATCATGCTTATCTTTGATTCCTTTTTCTTCATGCTAGTAAAATATATTCAAAATCAATTATTTTATTATAGCATAATGCTACTCAAAATTTGAGCTATGGAAAATGCCAGTTCAGAAACATTTTTTTACTAGTTTAAAATAAGATAACTGAATGTAAGTATTTATAAACTTTTCTAGAAATATAAGATCAAGATCCCCCAGGGCTCTATTATGCATTTAACTGAAATATTGGTTCTTGGAAGATTCCTTCATATCATCCTTGGTTAGTTGCCTTAACAGAATGCCATCTTACTTCACAAAAAAGCAGTTGTCAGATACAGGTTTCTGGTCTCAATGATGCATCCAATTTCAAAGGAAACATTTGTTTCAAGATCACAAAAGAACACATTAGAGAAGTATTAACTAAAAAAATATCATAATTCTAATATGTTAAGGCATAGTTGAGTTCTTAAGTAATATTGGTTGATTTTGTTTCTTTAAATCACCCATATATAGACCCTCAGTAAATAATATCCTATATAATAAATGCATAATATGCTACGTGTCCGATTGTCATTTAAGCAATCAAAGTGTAATATGCCAATGATATGCTAAGGCCACTCAACCACTCACTATGACATGCACTGACCACCAAGGGGCAGACGCACTGACCGGTAGGTTAGCTTGCTGCTGGGGTCTGCCCAATTGGGACTGAGAAAGACAGGCCAGACATGCCCTGGAGCCCTCCGCAGTCCTTCCCTGGCTGGCCAACCTCCCATGTCCCTCCCTGGCCCCAATTGTGCACCAATGGGGTCTCTTGGCCTGGACTGTGCCCTCTCGCAATCCAGGACCCCTCAAGGGATGTCTAAGAGCCAGTTTCGGCCTGATGGCAGAACGACCGGTCTCTATGACATGCACTGACCACCAGGGAGCATATGCTCAATGTAGGAACTTCCCCCTGGTGGTCAGTGTGCTCCCACAGAGGGAGCACTGCTCAGCCATAAGCTGAGTTCATGGCTGGTGAACACAGCAGCAGTGGCAGGAGCCTCTCCCGCCTCCACGGCAGTGCTAAGGATGTCCAACTGCCAGCCTAGGCCCGCACCCATGGGGAGCGGGCCTAAGCTGGCAGTCGAACACCCCTCGAGGGCTTTTGGACTGCGAGAGGGTGCAGGCTGGGCTGAGGGACTCCCCCGAGTGCATGAATTTTATGCACTAGACCTCTAAAAAAAAATATATATATATATATATATATATATATATATATATATATATATATATATAGAGAGAGAGAGAGAGAGAGAGAGAGAGAGAGAGAGAGATTGATTTTAGAGAAAGAAGAGAAGAGAGAGAGATAGAAACATAAATGATGAGAGAGAGAAAACCATTGATTGGCTGCCTCCCTCATGCCCCATACTGGGGATCAAGCCCACACACAACCTGGGCATGTGACCTTGACCAGAATTGAACCTGGGACCCTTCAGTTTGCAGGCAGATGCTCTATCCACTTAGACAAACCAGCTAGGAAAAATCTTATACTTTTACTTTATTTCTACTCTCCTTCTCAGGAGTGATAAAAACAAACAAAAGAAAAAACAAGAATAGTAAAAAAAAAAAAAAAAAAAGTGTTTTTGTAACCATGTTTTTCAAATTTATTAACTTTTTAGGTTTAGATCAGAACATTTGGCTATATGTCTCTTACTTGAAGTTTTTATTGGGGAAAAAAAACAAAAAACAAACTAAGACATTGATGTGCAAGTCTGAAGTAGAGTTACTCTATCTGAAGCTGCTAGGCCAGTTTGTTAAATTAGATTTTGTCTACTTTATATGCTAGGGATTAAATCAGTATCTAACAAACTGGCAAGTTCCTTTAGTGGTATAGTAAACCTTCAGAAAGATGTTTTCTCTTGAACATAGAGTCAAAGGAGAAGTAAGCAGATGCTAATATGATAAAAATATATCCTATAAAATTATTTCTTTCAGGTCAATTGACTTGGACACATCTATATTATCTGCTAGATATTATATTACAAAATATGATAATTTCTTCCAGTTATCTTTGTGTTATAACAAAATACCCTAAAAACAAATGGGCTCTTTACAAATCATTCATTTTTCTCAATTTCTCAAGTTATTGTTCTTAAAGTTTGGACTAGCTTAGTCAAATCTTGTTGAACTCGTTTCCTCATGTGACTGACATCATGTATTAGGTCAGCATATGGCTGGATAATGTCGGAGGCTTCAATCACTTACATGGAAAGTGGCAGGCAGTTGCTAGATGATATAACAGTAGCAATTGAGTTACATGTGTCTTATCATACAGCACACTAGTTTGGAGTTCTTTATACAGCAGTTATATAAATAACAAGAATAGCAAAAGAGGGCAAGCCCAAATATTTTTCAAATCTCTTCTGGTTTGAGTTTTCTTGTGTTCTATTGTTTAAAGAAGTTTGAAGATACATTGTATAGAGTTGATGAGGAAGGCAACTATCAAAGTATATGCACGTAGGAAGAGTACACATATTAATGCAATAATTTACAGTAATTTCCTCCCAGTTAAGTTATATCCCCCAACATAAAGAAAATGTACATATCGACTCCTAATACTCCCAAGTATCTCATCCAATCAGATACTGAGACTGGATTTTTATGCTTTGAAATTATAGGCAGTGATGGCTTCTCAGATGCAGCTCCTATTGATTTAGAAATCAAACAACATACATTAAATAAAAATATTAAAAAATGCGAAACAGCATACAATGGTGACATAAAGACAGAATAAAAGTAATAGTCACTCACATTTGAAAATGGGAAAAATGGGAAGTTTATAGCAATGTGGGAGCCACACAATTCTACCAATTTTGAATTCATAGAGTATTTTTTGGTTTTGCCTATGTTCCTTTCCCAAAGTAGCTTTTCATTTATTATTGTTTATGGATCTTATCCCTATGATCTGAAACTTTTTTTTATAAAAAATATTGTGTGTAGCTTAGTATCTTTCTTGATCTGCTTCCTGTTCATGTCATGCCAGAGCTTAAAACCCTATTTTGAATTTTTTATTTAGGTCCTTTTAGTCCAAGCTGGCACAGCTTTCATCAATATAACAACTTTGGATTTCAGCCAAAGCAGATTGGTTCCTTTGCTTGCCTAAATTTTTAACCCACAATTAGTGTTGGGCAGATTTCTGTAAACTTTGGGGATGTCAGGGTGCTGTGAAGTAATGTACTTAAAATTCTTAGGAGCCTTTTGGTCTGGTTAAGTAAGTATACTAGGAAACAAGTCATTCATTAGTCTTAATCATTCGTCTTTACATATTTTTGATTTCTTGCTTTAAGAATGTTTTTGAAACTTAAGAACCTAGAATTGATAACAGGTTTTATTTACTAAGAAAGTTCTGAATCATCTATATTCACCCTAAATTATGTTTTCGATCTGTAATGTTTCAGTTTAGTGTATATTCTTTTGCATATTATAGTAGATGAATAGCTATAAATAAGCCAATGATACTTCCAAATTTCTGCCTAAAGATCATCTGCCAATTCCCACAAGCACATTATATTCTTTTTTCTTCTGTTCCAAGTTATCACAGTCAACATCCTTCAATTATTTCACTATTCTATAATGTAAGTTACCATTTTCCAAGCTATTGTAATTCTCCATTGAATTGCCATTCTTAGAATTTTTATATTGTTGCCTTCTACCAAATTTAACCTATATAGTTTAAATTTTGGTAATGACAGCAGATGTTTCTGTATCACTTAATCTATTTCTATAGCAGTTGCCTATTACTTCATAACAAACAATCCCAAACTTAGTGTCTTTAAATTAAAAATATTTTTCTCATAATTCTGTGGGTTGGCTACCATATTATTCATTTTAATAAACTGAATTACACATGTAGTTAAACAACCTAAGAGAAAGTTCAAGTAGAAAATTGTTATACTATATAAATTTGAAAACAGACATCAAGTTATAGTTTAATAATTTCAACATTATTAAAGCTTATAAGATGACTTATGAATGAGAATAATAGAAACATTGGAATAATCCATAGGAACATAGCCAAATAGTTGGTGCCAGGTAAATTTTTCAGTTAAAATAAAAACCCCAAGTAGGTTTCAAGATTAAATATAAGACTATTTTCTAGTAGATGGTAATAAAAGAAAATGGGAGAAGAATAGGCTGGCCTTATGATTTGCTTTGGATTTCTTTATCAATAACTCAAGCATAAGAATTAAGAGAGATGTGTTTTATACTGGTAACAAAGGGTGAGTTAATAACTAACTATAATATTTTTAATTTAAAAGAATATCAACCTTAGAAACTTGGTCCAGGACTTGACACAATTGAGAGATTGGAATCCGGTAGAATGACCTTTAAGAAGTTAAAAGTACATGAACCAAACACAACATGGCAATTTATGTTAGATGAGGGTAAGTCAGAGAGATATGGTTGTTCTGATATGCAAGCTATAATTGACATATAATTTTTGACCAGGAGCACCAAGATTTATCACTTTCATCTGCTTCCAGTAATCTTGATTTCTGATGAGAGGTTTTCTACTTTCTTTCTTGAAGATATCCTCTTGTTTTCCTCATGAGTTTTCTTTTTATTATTTATTATATTTATTTGATCAAGTATATTTTTAGTTCTCATCCACTTGAATCCTTGCAGCTATATGCTATATTTTTTCTCTTCCCTACTGATAACTTTTGTCTTCCATATCTAGAGATATCTTGTACCAAAAAAAGATCTCATTCATAAATGTCCATTGATTCATCAAGATAGACAGTAATTCATACCTCCAATACAAAGGTATTTACATTTACATCATGAAAAAATATCTTTACTTGAATAAATTTATCATTTTATATTTCCTAAATGAATGGGTAAGAAGATTCACGAGTATATGCTTCTCCTTACCTTCCATAACATCATAAAAACTATAGAAGCGTATCTATAGAGGTTTGGGAATATTTTAGGGTTATTTTCAGCAATTTAGCCCTTTTATCAACTACCACTGAGTTCTATTTACTCTTATAAGACTCTCAAAACTTGATCAAATCTCACACTTTACCCCATTTGTTTCTATCAACATGAAATATTGACAAATCCAGTGGGGGTACAGGCTGGGTTTAAAAAATATGGGACATATCTATGATATTTTCTTCTGTGATATACTGACAAACCTTTTCTTTATTATGTCTTCCTCGTTCCAGGCAACATGAATTACTTGACAGTAAGAGAGTTTTATTAACAGCTGCCGTCTGAGAGAAGTATTCTTGTGAATCCAAATAACTGACACTTTCTACACCCACAAGGATTTATTCTTACCACAAAACTGTTCAAAGAAAAAAACAAACAAAAACTAAAAGGCTAGCCAGTGTTCCCAAGGAAATGGTATTAGTCATCTTGAAACCAAAATGCAGTGGTCAGGTTGAGTTCTTTGTCTCCCAACATGGAAGAATGAACTCAGGGACAAAGATGGCAAGCTGCAAGGGGAAGCACAGTTTACTGAGGTACAGATTCCCTGCAGCAAGAAGCTACAGGAAGGAGGACCAAAGCAGGGTACCACTGAAGCTGAAGCTCTTTGTATAGGGATATACTGAATGTATACTTTGCTAGCTTTTGGTTGGTCTTTTCAAGGTATTTCGTGTAATACCCAATCATTTCAGAACTTCAGTTCCTGCCTGCAGAACCTAATTTGGGACTGTCACTTTAAGTCCGGATAGACATTACTGTCCCCTCCCAGCTTGGCTCAGAACTGCCCACCCCACCGGGCTCAACTCTAGGTCATCCTGTTTGTTCCAGCAAGTTTTTTCCTGGAACCAGGAGCAGCCAGCAAGTTGCCTCATGTCGCTCCTAGAATTCTCTCTTTAGCTTCCCCTCTCCAGTCCCGTCTCCAAATGCCTAGTCTCTATTTCCTCAATATAATGACCAAAGAAACTCAGTAAGTTATTGTGGATGACATTCAGAATGTGTCCATTAATGTATGACCAAATGACTTTCTATTTTTCTCTTAGTTTTTCAGCATTTCTAAAGGAAAGAAAGAAACAAAAACAAACCTCCAATCATAGAGAAATCAGTAATCACTGTATCAGTTATTCCATTTCATATGAGGTGGCATCAACAATAAGAACTATTAAAACCAACATTAAGCTAGCAACACTGGTATCCTGTGCCTGTTCCTTCCATGTATCTCATACATGGCATGATAAATACCTTTCTATTTTAAAATTATTTATATATATCACACACACACACACACACACACACACACACACATATACACTGAGTGGCCAGATTATTATGACCGCCTGATGTTTGTAGGCAAATTAGCTATAATTTCACGCTCAAGTTGCTAGAGGGCCAGACCATTATAAATAGGGAGGCAGGTTGTTTACCGTGACAGTAGAAGTTATTTTTTTCTGAAGATATGGGTAAACAACTCGATTTAACAGCCTTTGAACATGGGAGATATATATATGTATATATAAGCTCCAAATGATAATAGAGAAGTTTCAACTCCAGGTTTGTAGAGAAACGAGGTGATTCAGAGAATCAGCAATAATGGCTGTGAGCTACCAAGTGTTTACACCTTTTCTTCAAGTCTCCAAATCTTTCATGAATCTGATTTGAGATTCTACCCTAACCAGAAACATACAAAAAAAATGGAATTTGGAAAAATATAGTTCAACCTAGTCAAATTGACAAATTAAAAATCTATACCACCCAGTAGAAAAATCAGGGGATGGTAAGAATTAGATAATTAAGCATAGAAAATGTACCATAGCTAAAGAACCAGATCATTTGAATAATTTATAAAAGAAAATAGAATTGGCAAAAAAAATGTAAAAAGATTGTTCAAAATCTCTACTATCAGTAACTTTACAAAGTAAAGAAATAAATTTTAGGTAGAATTGCTTTATTATTTTACCACCACCAGAGATACAAAGGCAATATAAGAGTACTGTTATTCATTGTTGAGGCAAATGCAAATTGTACCACAATAATGTAGCAAGGTTTAGAGATCCATATGTTATTCTCTTCCGTTAGGCTGATCCTGTGATTTAAAATAATAAAGGAAGTCCTAGCCGGTTTGGCTCAGTGAATAGAACACCAGCCTGCAGACTGAAGGGGCCCAAGCTTGATTCTGGTCAAGGCCTAATACCTTGGTTACAGGCTCCTGCTGGTCCTGGGCCTTGGTCGGGGAGCATGCAGGACGCAACCAATCAATGTGTTTCTCTCACATCAATATTTCTTTCTGTCTTTCCCTCTCTCTTCCACTCTCTCTAAAAAACAATGGAAAAATATCTTCGGATGAGGATTTAAAAAATAATAATAATAATAAAAGAAAGTATTAATGAATATGCATGTGTATTGGAACAATGTACAGTGGCAAAAGAAGGCAAAAATGTGAACTGTGACTGGGATATAATTGATTAATTTATGTACTTTATAGAAGCATTAAAAAGCAGCAGTTAAATCTATATTAATTAATAATAAACAACTTAACCCTACAACTTAAAAAAATTAGAATGAGAACAACAAGATGGTATTTATGAAGATAAACTCAAATTTAGGTGAGATTAGTATAACAAGCAATATAGACTTCCTTAACATATTAAATATTATGAATGATCCAATGGCTGCCTTAATTAAAAGTGGTTAGAATGAGAAAAAGTAAAATAAATAAATAAATATCTTTAAGCCTGGTTGGTGGGGCTCAGTAGTTTAACGTCAACCTATGAACCAGGAGGTCACAGTCTGATTCCCTGTCAGGGCACATGTCCCAGTTGTGGGCTAGATCACTAGTATGGGGTATGAAAGAGGCAGCCAATCAATGACTCTCTCTCATCATTCATATTTCTACCTCTCTTTCTTCCCCTCCCTTCCTCTCTGAAATCAATACAAAAATAATAATAAAATAAACTAAAATAAATAAAGTCCTTTAAAATATTTTCATAATAATTGGTTGAAAAATATCTTAGAGAAAATATTACAATATAAACACATTTAAAAGCAAATAATAACAAAAATATTGTATTTTATAATTATCCATGTTTATGGTGATATAAAAATATGAAACATAGCCTTATGTGGGATGTAGTGCTATATTGTGGGATGATAGGAAAAGGCAAAAGAAAAGGAAATTTCTCAGAAACTTCCTACCATAAATGGCATCATAAGATGTCATTCATGTGAAATTGTATATTTGTGTATTTGTGCCTTTGTGTATGTATAAGTAACTTAAGAAAGTGTTAGATTGCTATACCTTCAGCTTGTAGGTATGCCCATGATATATCAAAAGAAAAGAAAACTGAAGAATATGTTTATAGAATTTTCCACCTTTAGGGAAAATCTATCAAAGAAAGCTTTATAATGATACTAGGAGCCCGGTGCACGAAATTCGTGCACTGGGTGTGTGTGGGGGGGAGTGTCCCTCAGCCCAGCCTGCCCCCTCTCACATACTGGGAGCCCTCAGGCGTTGACCCCCATCACCCTCCAATCGCAGGATCGGCCCCTTGCCCAGGCCTGATGCCTCGGCCAGAGGTGTAGACCCCCATCACCCTCCGATCGCCTGATCGGCCCCTTGCCCAGGCCTGATGCCTCTGACAGAGGTGTCAGGCTTGGACAGGGGACCCCCATCTCCCCCTGATCACTGGCTCTGGCCCCCGCCCAGGCCTGAGGCCTCTGACCCAGTCTTCAGGTCTGGGCAAGGGGACCATCATATCCCCCCAATCCCCGGCTCCGCCCCCCACCCAGGCCTGATGCCTCGGCCAGAGGAGTTGACCCTCATCACCCTCTGATCACCAATCACCGGATCGGCCCCTTGACCAGGCCTGAGGCCTCTGGCCTAGGCGTCCGGCCCGGGCAGCGGGGACCCCCAGCTCCCCGCGGTTGCAGGCTCCGCCCCTTCCCAGGCCTAATGCCTCTGGCTGAGGCGTCCGGCTCAGGCAGCGGGACCCGCAGCTGCAGCGGCCCCGCGATCGTGGGCTCCGCTTTAGGCCCAGGCAAGGGACCCTAGCTCCCGGGACTGCCAGCTTCGACCGTGCCCAGCTCCCATCGCTGGCTCCACCCCTACTTCCTGCTATCACTGGCCAGGGCGGCAAAGGCGCCTGATTCTCCAATCATGGCTGGGGGGCAGGGCAAAGGCGGCCCCAGGGCCGCCTTTGCCCTGCCCCCCGGCTCTTAGCTCCCCCCTGGGTTTCCGATCACTGTCAGTGGCAGGGGGCTTCTTCCTGCTTTCCCTTTCGCCTCCCTGCATTGTGCCTACATATGCAAATTAACCGCCATCTTGTTGGCAGTTAACTGCCAATCTTAGTTGGCAGTTAACTGCCAATCATAGTTGGCAGTTAACTGCCAATCATAGTTGGCAGTTAACTGCCAATCATAGTTGGCAGTTAACTGCCAATCATAGTTGGCAGTTAATTTGCATATAGCCCTGATTAGCCAATGAAAAGGGTATCGTCGTACGCCAATTACCATTTTTCTCTTTTATTAGATAGGACTAGAGGCCCGGTGCATGGATTCGTGCACTGGTGGGGTCCCTTGGCCTGGCCTAGAGGGATCGGGCCAAAACCGGCTCTCAGACATCCAGAAGGGGTCCCAGATTGTGAGAGGGTGCAGGCCAGGCCGAGGGACCCTAGTATGCATATAAGATCTTTGGTTAATCTCTTCCTGCCCAACCCCCTATCCCCCATTCTCTGAGATTCATCAGTCTCTTCCACATATCCATGACTGTGGTTTCCGCACCTATGTTGAGCGTCTGCCCTCTGGTGGTCAGTGTGCATTATAGCTACCAGTTGGACAGTTGAACAGTTAGCCAGTCAGTCACTTAGGCTTTATACACACACACACACACACACACACACACACACTAGAGGCCAGTGCAAGAAAATTGTGCAATGGGGGGGAGGTGTCCCTCAGCCCGGCCTGCACCCCTTCCAATCTGGGACCCCTCGGGGGATATCCAACTGCAGGTTTCCACAGGGATTGGGCCTAAACCTGCAGTCAGACATCCTTCTCACAATCTGGGACTACTGGTTCCTAACTGCTTGTCTGCCAGCCTGCCTGATTGCTCCTAACTGCTTCTGCCTGCCAGCCTGTTTGCCCCCTAACTGTTGCCCTGCCAGCCTGATTGCCCCCAATTGCTCCCCTATGGGCCTGATTGTGCCCAACTGCCCTCCCCTCCTGGCCTGATCACCCACAACTGCCCTCCCCTGCTGCAACCTACATCCTCTGCCGGGACCCGCCTCCTCTGCATGAGGCGGCGGACCCGCCGGAACCGGCCTCCTGACTGCGCAGAGCCGGGAGGCCCCCATGCCTCACCATGCATAGTGGCCACCAGACCCCACCTCTGTTGTGTGCAAGGCCATCTTGTGGCGGCCATCTTGAGTGGCCATCTTTGTGTGTTTATATATCTATTGAGTGGCCAGATTATTATGACCACCCCATCAGCACTTCGTTGGGCCACCTTTTGCCTTCAATACTGCAGCAATTCTTGGCATTGACTCCACGAGATGTTGAAAGGTGATGTGAGGAATCTGACACCATGCCTGGTGAATAGTACTGTCCAGTTCTGTGAGATTGGATGGTTGTGGAACCAGCTGCCTGATGGCTCTTTTAACTTTGTCCCACAAATGCTCAATTGGATTGAGATCTGGTGAATGTGGCAGCCACCTAAGCAAGGTAATGTCTCCCTCATGTTCTTGAAAGCACTCCTGCACCATACAAGCATCGTGGCATGATGCATTGTCTTGTTGGAAGAAGCCATCTCCATTGGGATACTCCATCAACAAGATAGGATGAAGTTGATCAGCAATGATACTTAGGTATGTTGTGCTATTCGGACATTGTTCCACATGAATTAAAGGGCCCAAATCATGCCAGGAAAACATGCCCCAAACCATAACACTGCCCCCACCAGCTTGAAGGGTTGTACTCATGCATGTGGGGTGCATGCTTTCATGCTGTTTCCGCCAAATTCTCACTCTGCCATCTGCATGATGCAACTGGAAATGTGATTCATCGGACCACACGACTTTTTTCCTATGCTCAACTGTCCAATTTTTGTGTTCCTGTGTAAACTGGCGACGTTTTATCTTGGGAACTGCAGACAGCAAAGGTGTTCAAACAGACCTTTGGCTTCCATATCCCATACGATGCAGTGTACGGCTAATTTGCCTACAAATGACAGGTGGTCATAAAAATCTGGCCACTCAGTGCACATGTTTACAGTAGGTCCTTGGGTTACGTTGGAGACCTGTTCCTACAGCGCAATGTAACACGATTCTCACCGTAAGTTGGAACCCACCTACATAAGCACCTACATCATTCACATGGAGCACAAACACAGCAGTAATGATGTGAAACAGTAAAAAGATTTAAAAGAAAGATAACAAAACCTGACCTTTACTGTGGTAAAGAAATAATAAAATACATAAAGCACATATGTACATAGGTCGAAATGACGGAACTTTTTTTATAAATAAATAGAAGATGGCAACTTAACCATGAAACAATGTAGGTCGAGTTTGATGTAACCTGAGGACTGCCTGTGTTATATATTACTAGGGGCCCAGTGCATGAAATTATTGCACTGGTGTGGGTGGTCCCTCAGCCCAGCCTTCCCCCTCTCACATACTGGGAGCCCTCATGGGATGTCCTACTGACAGCTGCTCAATGCTCCCCTTGGGGAGCAGGCTTAAGCCACAGTCTGGCCTCCCTTTTTGGGAGGCGACCGGGCTGATCAGGGGAAGGCATCAGCCCCATCACCTCTGGCCTGGGCATTAGGCCTGGGAAGGGGACCCCCAGCCCTGTGAGATTGCCAGCTCTGCCCCTGCCCAGACCTCAGGCTTCTGGCCAAGGCGATTGCCGGCTCCGCCTCCCCGGGTGGTGTCTGGCACTGCCTGCCCTGCCTCCCCGGGCCCCAATCTGCAGCCCAGATCCCACGGGCAGCGTCTGGCACTGCCCGCCTCACCTGCAGTATGCAAATTTAATGGCCATCTTTGTTGGGTTAATTTGCATACTCTTCTGATTGGCTGGTGGTTGTAGCGAAGGTACCATCAATTAGCATCTTTGTCTTTTATTTGTGTAGATTTTATAAGAGAAAAAGAAAATACTTTATTATCTGGGGAGTACAGGCTTATCAGGATGCTTGATCAGAATTCTGAAAATTGGGAAGTTCAATCATTATGGAACAACTGGGATAATTTATGGTGGAAGTTTAAGCTACTCATAGAAATTTGAGAAAGATTAGTTTAAAAATGTAGACAAGGTCTCAAGTATAAAGGTTTTGTATAACTTACTAAGGATATTGCAAATAGTTATAATTTCCTGAGCCAACTGTATGCCAGTCACTGGGCTAAGTAGCTTATGCCAATTGTTAGTTAATTTTATACTTGGAATGACATTAAAACATTGGTGAATTAGCCTTCATTTTACAGTTGATGAAAGGGAAGCTTAACACCTTAGTTTTGGGTTTTACTTTTAGGCCATGTGAGCAGAAACATTGATGAAATCAAATTAAGTAAATAATGACATGCTTATGGATTCCTAATGCTAAGGTGATAATATTATAATAGTCCAAAGAAGAAGTTGGAAAGCAAATTAAAAGAGTAACACTAGAAAAGGGAGGTAGTGGACATAAGTTATATTTTGGATACTTAAATGGCAGTATTTGGTAATCTGCTATATGTTAGAAATCAGGAGGAAAATAGGCTCACATTTGACTTTGTATTTATGCGCCCGAGTGAGTAAAAGTATTATTAATTCAAATCATGAAAGCAGTAAAAATAAGGCATCTCTTTGTTACCCATGGGAAATCACCGTTTAAGGTTTAAACTTAATTAAAATGAGTTCTTTAGAATATTCAATAAAAAATATCCAGGAAAATTTGAAAATATATTTCTGACTCACTATAGAAATATGGGAGGAATTGAAGGACATCATTTTCTATATACAAATTGAGATTATGCATATGAATAGTATTTTCTTGATTACAAATGAATTCGACTGAGTCAGTCATACTGCACTGATGTGATAATTCCAAATTATAGATCAATCCCAAACTCTAGAATCAGCTCAGGAAGCATAGTTTTTGAAAGACCAGTTTGGTATTTTCTCTTCTTAAATGCAAGTTGTTCATCTGCTTCTAATTTTTTTAGGTGTGTGTGTGTGTGTGTGTGTGTGTGTGTGTGTGTGTGTGTGTGTAATATACTGCTTTAGAGATACCCTCACAAAAGGTATCTTAAGATCCCAGAAATATTTCCACATGAATATAGGAATTCCAAAAAATGTATTCACATACATTTTTGATAGCTAAGTTGATGTTTCTTTCTTTTCAGATTTAACCCATTGGAATTAATAATTATTCAAAGTGTGTATACATTTTTGGGGATACCATGTATGCCAGTTTAGTTTTAGTCAAAGAAGCAAAATAATTCAATTGAGAAAGGTTAGCTTTTTCAATAATAGTGCTGGAGCTGTTGGACACTGATAGGCAAATTAAACTAAAGCTCACACTGTATACAAATTTAACTCAAAAAGAATAAGGAATTTAAATGTAAAACATAAAACTGTACAGTTTATAGGATAAGTCTTTGGGGAAAAGACTAGGAAAATAATTCTTAAACTTAACACTAAAAATGCAATAAAAGAAAGTAAATAATAAGTTTGACCTCATCAAATAAAAACAAAAACATTTGTCCTGTGAAAAGATGCTGATAAGAGAATGAAATGACAAATTTTAGACCAGGAGAAAATATTTACAAATTGCATATCTGACAAATGATTTGCACCATATAGTTCTGAAAAATGTTAACATTTGATTAAGCTGTAGGAAGGGTGCATAAAACACAACTTTTTGTGAAATCCACAATTATCTAAAATTAAAATATTTATAATAATTTATATTCTTGAATCTTTAAATTATTATTGAACCATTCAGTTGCTAGGTAGCATTGGATAACTCTATTTTTTAAATATATTTTATTGATTTTTTACAGAGAGGAAGGGAGAGAGATAGAGAGCCAGAAACATCGATCAGCTGCCTCCTGCACACCTCCCACCGGGGATTTGCCCACAACCAAGGTACATGACCTTGACCGAAATCGAACCTGGGACCTCTCAGTCCACAGGCCGACATTCTATCCACTGAGCCAAACTGGTTTCGGCTGGATAACTCTGTTTAAGAAGGTCTATATATGTTGTCAACCTCCTGTGAATTAATTAGTCATAATTTAACTTCTAAGTTTTTATTTTATGGCATGTGACAAGTTTTTGTAAAATTTATTTAGAAAGCCCTAACTCTGCAGATACCCAAGATATTTTTTCCACCTCACTGAACATTGTTGTATGATGAGAATTTAAAAATAATTTTAAACACACTGTTCTATTTTATAGAAATTATTTTTCATATACATCTTAAATATAATGTTAAAATCAGTATCTAGAGATCACCATTTTCAGTGAATCTGACAAGTCACTAAAATTATTAATAAACAATTTTGTCCTACAGGTGAATCATTATAGTGGGGATGGTAACTTCAGGATTTTACTTATCTTCCCCTAAGGAACTGAAAGAGAATTGGAAATACCATGTGGGCCACTTCTCCAATTGTGAAGTTGATTAAGTTTTAAAAAGATGATCTCACTCATATATGAAATCTAATGAACAACATAAACTAATGAACAAAAATAGATCCAGAGATATAGAAGAATCAACAGACCAAACCTCAGAGGGAAGGCAGGAGAGAGTGGGCAGGTGGGAAGAGATCAACCAAAGAACTTGTATGTTTATATGCATAACCAATAGACATAGACAATAGGGGTGTAAAGGCCTGGGGTGGGCGGAAGTGGTGGGCTCAGAGAGGTCAATGGAGGAAAGAGGGGACATATGTAATATTTTCAACAATAAAGATTTATAAAAAAGACAATACCAAGAATAAATAAATAATAAATAAATAAAATAAAAAGATGGAAGCACGAAGCAGTGTGTAGATGACGTTTTATTGAGTTATACACTTGAAACCTGTATGGTTTGGTAAACCAATGTCAGCCTAAAAAATTCAATAAAAAAAAGAAGGTGAATAAGCAAATCTATCCCATCTCCCTATACTTCCTCTATACAAATTTATGATTTATAATTAAAATATTTTTCACACATATTTTATATTACTCATTAATCTATGCATTTGTTCCTTTTCAGCCTTAGAGAAAAAAATACATATCCATATTTTTTAATTTGTTGATGTTTATTTAACATACTAGAGGCCCAGTGCACAAATATTTGTGCATTCAGGGGGCACGGGGAGGTCCCTCAGCCCGGCCTGTGCCCTCTCACAGTCTGGGACCCCTCAGGGGATGACCACCTGCTGGCTTAGACCCGCTCCCCGGGGGATTGGGCCTAAGATGGCAATCAGACCTCCCTCTGGCAGCCTGGCAGCCCTCGGGCGATGTCCACTTGCCAGCAGGGAGCAGGCCTAAACTGCAGTCGGACATCCTTAACACTGCTGAGGAGGCAGGAGAGGCTCCCACCACCACTGCTGTACTGGCAGCCCTCAGCCTGGCTTGTGGCTGAGCAGAGCTCCTCCCATGTGAGAGCGCCCTGACCACCAGAGGGCAGCTCCTGCATTGAGCGTCTGCCCACTGGTGGTCAGTGTGTGTCATAGTGACCAGTCATTCCCAGTCCTTCTGCTGTTAGGGTCAGTTTGCATATTACCCTTTTACTATATAGGATAGAGGCCTGGTGCATGGGTGTGGGCCAGCTGGTTTGCCCTGAAGGGTGTCCCAGATCAGGGTGGGGGTCCCCACCGGGGTGCCTGGCCAGCCTGGATGAGGGAATGATGGCTGTTTTCACCTAGTCACACCCCCTTCAGGGTGGGGGTCCCCACTAGGGTGCCTGGCCAGTCTGGGTGAGGGGCTGAGGGCCATTTTCAGGCTGGCAGGTGACTGAAGTTCCCAGCCTCTCCTTTTTTCTTTTCTTTTTTTATTCTGGGATTTATTTATTTTCTATGGCTGTCACTGGAACTGAGAGCCGGCTTTAGCTCTGAGGCCGGCTCCAGCTTGAGGCCTTGGCTGCTGAAAGTAGGCATCTGGGTTTCTTTGGGTTCTATAATTGAAACTCTGTTGCCATCACTGCCGCTCTAAGCTCCGAGGCCGACTGGCTGAAAGCAGCTATCTGGAGCTTGTTTAGCTTCTATAATTGCAACATTGTTTCTTAGACTGCAGCTCAGAGGCCGGCAGCAGCAGGCAGGAAACCTTGGCTTCCTCCATCACTGGAGCAAGCAAGCCTCCTGTTCGCTTCAGCTGCCTGGCTGCCGGCAGCCATCTTGGTTGTCAGTTAATTTGCATATTGCCCTGATTAGCCGATGGGAAGCGTTTGGGGGTATGGTCAATTTGCATGTTTCTGTTTTATTAGATAGGATTAGGGATATTATGAATAGTGGTCATCGTTTTAAATTTCAATTTCAAAAACTCTTAAATTTTACTTATTTTGGGACCTAGAAAATGTTTTAAAAATCTTACTGGGTATATCACTTGGCTTACCAAAATTCTCTGAAGTTTTACTTCTTGCAATAGATGCAGAATTTAATTGTGCTTATGTTAACTATTAGATTCTGGATAGAAAACTTTTCTAATTACTTCTGTAAACCGAATTTACTAAATGCTTATTTTATTTTGTTTTGCAACTTCAAAAGGAAAGAAATGATAGATGCCTGTCTTCGATTCTGAGAGTTCTGATAGTGTTTGTTTTTTGTTTTGTTTTGTTTTGTTTGTAGTTTTATTTGAACAGGATGTTCTCTAAGCAAAAATGCTATTTAGGGCCCCTTAGAGAGTAACTGAAACAACCAATTTAAAATTTCTGATCAGTGACTTGTACATTGAAAATTCACCCACTAGAAAACAAGGTTTACGATTTTGAAGTCTGTGCATAGGTTTCCGAACCTCCTTTTCCTGTGAGCTTTTATAATATGGCCCAATTTCACTGATTATACCTCAGCACCCAAAGTTTGCTGTGTGAAGTAGGTTTAAGAGGTATCATAGGAAGTCAGTCAAATGATTTAAACAGCCTGAAATCAGTATATAATTTAGTAGATCTACATTAATATACTTTTGCAATCGTGTCCACAATTGCTGATAAAACCCAAGGATGACAACATAGATACAAAAGTGTCTGTCTGTCTAAACTTCTCTTAAGCAACATCTCCAAAAAGAAAAAGAACTTTTAAAGAAAAAAGGAAAATAACTTCTTTGGAGAAAATAAATGCATATATTTTTATATACATTTCCTTCATATTTCCAAAAGAAGGAAAAGCTATTTACACTGGTGCTATATTAATCTGAGCATAATTGTAAAATTTTAGAAAAACACCAGCAATAAACACTGTAAATAAAAAGAAAAGTATTAGGTAATTGATTATGTTTTTTTCTTCATGTATTTTGAAATTTATTTATTTATTGTGATAATCAGATATTACTTCTGACAACATGAAAGTTTTCTAACCATACACAAAAGCTGACAGAATAGCATCATGAGCTCCTCTAAACCCATCATTCAACTTCAAAAATTATGCCTATATTAAAATACTGTTTTATACATATGCCTATTACTGCCTACCTACAAATTATTTAGAGATAATCACAGATATCATATCTCCCCACAAAAAAACAACGTCCCGCTATGTAACATAAACACATTAAGATCTATTAAAATATTTAAATCTCCAATGATACCCATCAGGTTTGTGTTCAAATTTCTTTGCTTATCTAAAAATGTGTTATTGTTGTTTTTATGTTGTGTTGTTCAAATTTGAGTGCAAGTGAGTCTCAGCTATTATATTTCACTAGAGGTCTGGTGCACAAAATTTGTGTGTGGGTACAGTCCCTAGTCCTGGACTGTGATCAGGGCCATCTTAACCAGTTGCTCGCAGCTGGCCCCACCACCACCACCACCACCCACCTCCAGTTCCCCATTTTTCATAGAGTGATTGGTGCCTAGATGGCCGGGGGAAGGGACCAAGAGGTGGTCAGTGTGCCTCATAGTGATTGGTCCAGCTGTCGTTCTGCCATTAGGTTCAATTTGCATATTACCTTTTTATTATATAGGATTATATGTCCCTTCACTTTCCTTTTTATCAATAATATGTCCATCATCCCCACATCCATCACTTTTTTATGAAAGCTTTTGAAAAAAAATAATATATATTACATATCCAATAATTATACCTAAAGTGTATTAAAAGTCATTATTTTTGAGGTAAACGTTCTCACTCAAATCTTTCTTTTTAATTTTTTTTAGTATTAATCACACAATTATGAATCTAAAAATAATCACAAAGATATATTTGTCTGGGAAGTATATTCTCCAAGCTAAATATACACTAATGATAGTTATTTGAAATAGTTAAGGTTTCATGCTATTTTTAGAGTTGACTTCATTTAAAATTATGCTATTTTTATAGTCTTGAAAAGTATAAATACTATGAAATTTCTTATACATTCATTTACAAGTTTAATATATTTCAAAGATATTTCTCAGTTTGATAAATGAGTCAATATGAGGAATTATAGTTTATTTTAATCAATAGAAATGTTATAATTATATTTCATAGGTTCATTTCACTTAACACCAGGCACTGAATATGAACTTCAGAAACTTGTTTCTGGAGGACGACATTAGGCTTCCTGTATATGAATCATGGCTCAGTTGAAGAGAAGCTTGCTTTGGTGTATTAACATAATCCATGTGTAAATTTCAGGGTAATATTTATGTCTATAGAACAACATTTGACATTTCTGTACACAATTATAAAACTACTAGAGGTCCGGTGCACAGATTCGTGCACTGGTGGGGTCCCTCGGCCTGGCCTGCTGGGATGGGGCCGAAACCAGCTCTCCGACATCCCCCAAGGAGTCCTGGATTGTGAAAGGGCAGTTCTTGGATGACACAGCCCGGAATTGGGCTCCCTCTCTCTGGTTCTGGGTGCATCATCCAAGAACTGCAGCTGCCAAGTCACCGCAGCTCAGCAGCTCCTGCATTGAGAGTCTGCCCCTGGTGGTCAGTTCACATCATAGCTATTGGTCGAACAGTCGGACAGTCGCTTAGGCTTTTATGTGTATAAATAAAAATAGTACAATGCTTTCTAAAGCTGCGCCTCGGACTTTAATTTATTTTTCTTGTGTACAGAATCATAAAATATTAAAAACTAGAGATGAAAAGGACTTTTAGGTCATCTTTCTCTCTATTCCAATATGAAATTATTCTAGACAATGTATTCTTAAATATTCTGTCTAAGAGAGATTTTAAATGATTAAAGTAAAGATTCCCATGGGATCTTATTCTGCAATTTAGCAGATTTCAGTAGAAACCTATTTTACAATCTCCACTTAGAATTTCATCTTTCCTTTTGCTGTAATCTGTTGAGTTTAGTGTAGAAAGCTGTTTTTCCATGTCATCCTTCGGATATTGTGAACATCTCTGCTGCCATACCATTTTTAAGTACGTGGAAAGAAAAACATTACTAAAATAATAAAATAAGAGAAGCATACTGAATTATAATGTTTAATATCACTGTAAATAAACTTTAACATGTACTTCAAAGTAACTTTAATAGAGAAATTGAATGTCTTAGTGACTTATTATAATATCTATTTCCTAATCTAATGCAGCATGCCTAATTTAGAGAAGTCACATGGAAAGCATGCTGAGCCAATCTAATTTTTTTATGAAGATTTGACTTTGAGCTGTGGGCACAAAATGCAATGTACAGGTTAATATATCAATGAATTCTGTGCTTAAAACTTATTAACTTCTGTCACCCCAATAAACTTAATTTAAAAATTATTTTTGTTTTAATTACAGTTGACATTCAATATTGTATAAGTTTCTGGTATACAACACAATGGTTAGACATTTACATAACTTACAAAGTAGTCACCTCAATAAGTCTAGTACATATTTGACACCATAAATACTTATGACAATATTATTAACAATATTCCCCATGCTGTATTTCACATCCCCTTCAATATTTTTGTAACTGGCAATTTTTACTTCTTAATATCTTCACCTTTATTACCAATACCCCTAACTCCCTACCATCTGGCAACTATCAATTTGTCCTCTGTATCTATGAGTTTGTTTCTGGTTTGTTCATTTGTTTGTTTTTTAGCTTTGACACATAAGTAAAATCACATGGTATTTGTCTTTTTCTGTCTGATTTATTTCATTTAGAAAAATACCATCCATGCTGTCACAAATAGCAAGATTTCATTCTTTGTAATGGCCAAGTAATATTCCATTGTCTATATGTACCACCTCTTTTTGATCTATTTAACTATTAATGGACACTTATTGTGTGTCTATATGTTGGCTATTATAAATCATGCTGTAATGCACATTGAGCTACATGCATCTTTTCAAAATAGTGTTTTGGGTTTCTTCAAATAAATGCCCAGAAGTGGAATTGCTGGATTATCTGGTAGTGCTATTTTTATCTGATTTATTTTCAAGATCCAGTAATGTTGGTAGTTCTATTTTTAATTCTTTGTGTAACCTCCATACTGTTTTTCATATAAGTTGCACTAATTTACAATCCCATCATGAATACATGAGGTGACCCATTTCTCCATAACCTTGCCAGTACTTGTTGATGATATTCACTCTGTCTGACAAGTGTGAGACGATATCTTGTGTTTTTAATTTGCATTTTCCTGATTATTAGTGATGCTGAGTATTTTTTCACATGTCTATTAGCCATCTCTATGTCCTTTTGGAAAAATGTCTATTCAGGTCATCTGCCTATTTTTTAATTGGATTGGGTATATTTTTAATATGCTTTATTGATTTTTTTACAGAGATGAAGAGAGAGGGATAGACAGTTAGAAACATTGATGAGAGATTAAACATCAATCAGCTGCCTCCTGCATACCTCCTACTGGGGATGTGCCCGCAACCAAGGTAAGTACCCTTGACCGGAATTGAACCTGGGACCTTTCAGTCCGCAGACCAATGCTCTGTCCACTGAGGCAAACTGGCTAGGACTGGGTTGGGTATTTTTTTTTTATGTTAAGTTGTATTTGTTCCTTATATATTTTATATATTAACCTCTAATTGAATATATCATTGGCATAGCTTCTTTTTTGTTTGTTTATTTTGTTTTGTTCATGGTTTCTTTCACCGTGCAAAAAATTTTAGTTTGATTTAGTCCCACTTTTCTCTGTACTTTGTTTCCTTTACCCAAGGAGACATGTCCAAAAATATATATTACTAAGAGCAATGGGAAAGAGTTTACTACCTGTTTTCTTCTAGGAGCTTTATGCTTTCAGGTGTTAAGTTTAAGTTTTTAAATTTATTTTGCGTTTATTTTTGCTTTTGATATAAGAAAATAATCCAGTGTAATTCTTTTGCCATTGGAGAAACTTTAGAAACAGGGAGGTCTTCTTGCAGCATTGTGCCTGCCTGGGGATTGAGTTATGTGGTTTGAGTGAAATGTAGTCCTTCCTGGCCCTTCTAATATAGTATTTCTTGGCTCTATGATCAAAGGCAGCACTTCTTCAGCTCCATCATCAGGTTCTGGGATTTTCTCAATAAAGTTATTATTATTATTTTTTTAGCTCTAGTGTCTTATCTATGGGTAGTTTCTAGTTGGTCTTGTGAGGGGAACTGAAGTTGAGAATGACCTATGTCAAAATCTTAACAGATTTTTTTTATAGTCAATAACTTTTATTAACGTATGATGTAAAAAATTTTAGTGTGATACACAGAATTCCCAGAGAATAATTTTAAAATACTGTAATGTGCTTCCTAAAGTCATAATTTACAGGACTTTGTCTTATGGCCACTGACTTTTCAATACAAAAATTTTGCAATATTTTTTTGCTTTAAAACTGTAACATTAAGGTTAGGAGTAAGTAGTTCTTTCTCTTGCCAGCCATATGTGTATGTCAAACAATAAATTACACAGATTACCAACAAATCAACAAACAACAAGTGTTGGAGAGGATGTGGAGAAAAAGGAACCCTTCTGCACTGCTGGTGGGAATGCAGACTGGTGCAGCCACTGTGGAGAACAGTATGGAGCTACCTCAAAAAACTAAAAACGGAACTCCCATTTGACCCAGTGATCCCACTACTAGGAATATATCCCAAGAAACCAGAAACGCCAATCAGAAAGGATATATGCTCCCCTATGTTCATATCAGCACAATTCACCATAGCTAAGATTTGGAAACAGCCTAAGTGCCCATCAGCAGATAAATGGATTAGAAAACTGTGGTACATATACACAATGGAATACTATGCTGCGGTAAAAAAAAAAAAAAAGGAACTCTTGCCTTTTGCAACAGCATGGATGGAACTGGAGAGCATTATGCTAAGTGAAATAAGCCAGTCAGAGAAAGATAAATACCACATGATCTCACTCATTTGTGGATTATAGAGAACAACATAGAATGATGAAAGGGACAGACCCAAAGACTGAGAAACAGCAATCAGGCTATCAATCCCCAGAAGGAAAGTAGGGGAGGCCGGGGTAAGGGGGAGAGATCAACCAAAGGACTTGTATACATGTATATAAGCCAAACCAATGGACATGGACAACAGGGGGATGGGAGCATGAGTGTATGGGGCAGGGGGGGGGAGGTTTGGGGTTAATGGGGGAGATGAGGACACATTTGTAATACCTTAACTAATAATAAAAAAAAGAAAAATTACACAGATTACATACATGGTAACATTAAATTATTACATATAGGGTGAGGCAGAAGTAGGTTTATAGTTGTTCATATGGAAAGTAATACAATTCTATATAATAAAGAGGGAATATGAAAATTGACCATCACTCTGCCACAAAGATGGCAGTGCCCACAGCGAAGGGGTGGGGAGGGTTCCGTAACACAAGATGGCTGTGCCCACAGTGGAGGCCAAGTTCCTGTAATGAGCCTTAAGGGGTAATCAGCAGGGACCTGAGACTGCGCCCCTCTTGAACCTTCCCCCCGTGAGTCTTGACAGGAGACCTCAGGCCACTACCCCCGTTCTGGTGCCAGGCCAGGGGATCTGAGGCTGCACACCCCTCCTGGTGGGGCTTGGCAGGGGACCTCAAGGTGCGTCCCTCGCCCTGGCCCAGGCTTGGGGACCTCAGGCTGCATCCCTCACCTGGCGCCAGGCCAGAGTACCTGAGGATGCAACCCCGCCCAGCAGGGCTTAACAAGGGTGGGACTGACCAGGTATGGATCTAGCCCAGTGGGGGTGGGGCCACCCCGGTCTAGGTCTCACGCGATTTCGAGGTGCACGTGGGTGGGGAGGAACTTGACTCTGGCTCCTGTGGTGCGCCCCAGACTCTGACAGGGGGAAGATTTTCATATACATTTTACTAATTTTCTTTCATCTCTGAAACTTTTATTATAGAGAAAGGGCAAATAGCAATATTAAAATATTTCCTCTAATTAATCCCCTTTTAATATGCATGAATTTCATGCACTGGGTCACTAGTAATAATATAATGCAGAGCATTTTTACTGTCTTAAAATTCCTCTGTGTTCTGCCTATTAATTCCCCCACTTCCTAACCTTTGGGTTACACTTATCTTTTTATTGTCTCCATAATTTTGCCTTTTCCAGATTGTCATATAGTTATAATAATATAGTATGTAGCCTTTTTAAACTGGCTTTTTTCACCTAGAAATATGCATTTAAGATTCTTTCATGTTTTTTCATGATTTGAATCTCATTTCTTTTTAGCACTGAATAATATTCCATTGTCTGGATGTATCACAATTTATTTATTATTCATCTACTGAAGGACATCTTGGTCACTTCCAAGTTTTGGCAATTATGAATGAGGCTGCTGTAAACATCCGCCGGCAAGTTTTTGGATGGACTTAGTTTTCAGCTCATTTGGGTGAAAACCAAGGAGTTAATTGGATTGCAGTGAACTGCCAAACTGTCTTCCAAAGTGGGTGCATCATTTTGCACACGCACTAGGAACTCAATGAGAGTTCCTGCTTTTCTGCATCCTAATCATCATCAGTGCTGCAGATTTTGGACAATATAGTAGTTGTGTAATGGTATCTCATTTTTGTTTTTATTCACATTTTTTTTATGACATATGATATAGAGCAGCGGTTCTCAACCTTAGGGTCACAACCCCTTTGGCGGTCAAATGACCCTTTCACAGGGGTCTCCTAAGACCATCCTGCATATCAGATATTTACATTATGATTCATAACAGTAGCAACATTACAGTTATGAAGTAGCAACAAAAATAATTTTATGGTTGGGTTACAACATGAGTAACTGTATTTAAAGGGCCAGAATGTTGAGCACCACTGAATAGAGCATCTTTTCAGATGCCAGTTGAAATCTGTATATAATTTTGAAAACCATCTCTTATCAGATATGTCTTCTGCAAATATATTTTTTCCAGTCTTTGTCTTGTCTTCTTATTACCTTGACACTGTCTTTCACAGATAAGAAAGTTTTTTGTTTTATTGTAATTTTAATGAAATTCAGTTTATCATGTATTTCTTTAGTATATTATGTCTTTGATGTAGCACCTTAAAAGGCATCAACATACCCATAGTCACCAAGATTTCATTTTCTTCTATGTTTTCTTCTAATCTCTCTTTCTCTCTCTCTCTCTCTCTCTCTCTCTCTCTCTCTCTCTATATATATATATATATATATATATAGATATAGATATAGATATAGATATAGATATAGATATAGATATAGATATAGATATAGATATAGATATAGATATAGATATAGATATATAGATATAGATATAGATATAGATATAGATATAGATATAGATATAGATATAGATATATAGATATACCTAATATGCAAATTGTTCCCTCAGGAGTTCGACCTGGAGTGCAATTGCTCGCTATGATGTGCACTGACACCAGGGGATGGCATGGAACAAAGGAAGGCCCCAGGCAGCAGATGACAGCTGGCAGCCAGGGAAGGGAGGCCCTGGCCAGCAGCCGGCAGACCCCTATCAGCCCTGATCACTGGCCAGGCCTAGGACTTTACCAGTGCACAGATTCATACACTGGACCTCTAGTAGTTTCATAATATTATATTTTAGATTTACTTTTGTAATCTATTTTTGAATTAATTTTTGCAAAGTTTGGGTGTACATAAAGAAATGTGTTGTTGTGTTTTATGTGTCCCTTTGTTCCAGCTCCATTTATTGAAGGCTGTCTTTGTCTTATTGTCAAAGATCAACTGAATGTATTTATGGGGTTCTATTTCTGGGCTCTCTGTTCTATTCAACTGCTCTATTTGTCTAATCTTTCTCCATTACCACACTGTCTTGATCACTATTGCATTATGTAAATCATGAAGACTGGGAGCAACAGTCCTCCAACTATGTTCTTCTCCTTCAATATTGTGTTGGCTATTCTACAAAGTATAAATTTCAAGTTAATACATATATTATTCATATTTATTGTAAAACCAGATATATTTGTTCTTGGTTGTGCCATCTATTCTCAAATTATCTCTTTCTAATGCTTTCTTTGATTTCATTCATTATATGATGTGTGATTATTTTGGTATTATGTGTGTGAATACATTTAGAAGCTGTTTATCTTTTATAATTTTTATAAATAGTTAATATTTATTTATTAACTTGTCCACTGTACAAGGTGTTCTGATTCTCAATTTAGAAATTGTAATTCCATTTCATTACTATTTATCCTATCCATTTTCATTTGCTTATAATGCATCATTGACTTTTACCATAGACAGTTATAAAATTTGCAATATATCCTTTTTTTTAATTAAATTGTATTGGGGTGACATTGGTCAACATGAACATATAAGTTTCATGTGTGGATTTCTAAGTTACAAAGTCTGTTTATAGCACCATGTGTCCACCACCCAAAGTCAAGTGTTCTCCTGATACCTTATATTAATATTCTTTAATTACAATATTAAAATGTTATTTTTTATTTTGATTCAATTATTATATTTAGACATGTTCCTAATAGATTTTTGTTAAAATAATTTATTAGTTATCAAGATTTTTTATTACATCTACACTAATAAAAGAGAAAGATGCAAATTGACTGTTCCTCCACAACACCCACCAGCCGATCAGGCGTGAGTATGCAAATTAACCCGCCAAAGATGGTAGGTTAATTTGCATATGCAGGCGCTGTGCAGCCAGGGGAGAGGTGGCCACTTGTGTGTGTGCCAGCAACAAGCAGCTTGGGATCCCAGATTGGAGAGGGTACATGTTGGGCACCCCCATGCACGAATTTCCTGCACCAGGCCCCTAGTTATTGATAAAGTTATGAAAAATGCTTTATTCTATCAATCCTTACATATTTTCAAATATTACTTAATAGAATAAAAAATTATTGGGTCCACCTGAACAAAAATTTCAAAAATAAAAACCAGCCTAAAAAATTAGATTTTATCCTTTGCATATGGGCAGAAATTTAATGCACATATGTTCTTATGTGCAAATATTAAGACTATGAAAATATTTTCTTCAAATATTGAAAAATTATTTTGTATTATGTAGATTTTAACTTCCTAGAATCTCTAGGTTATTTTTTTCTCAATTGAGCACAAATAATTTAACACTTATTAAGATTTAGGAATTTATAATTAATTATTTTTTTAATTTTTAAATTTCTATAGACAAGGAAATATTCTGCAAAAGAAGCCAAAAGAGCTGAAAAATCAAAATAAATCAATATGTCTGTAAACAATATCAACATCTATTCTGGGAGGGCTTGGTGGAGGAGGTCAATGAGAAAAAAAAAAGGGACTTCTGTAATACTTTAAACAAGAAAAGTAAATTTTAAAAAATAAAAATTCAAAAAAGTAAACAAAAAATACCTATTCATGAAATTTCAAATTTTTTATTGCTCAGTGATGCCAATGACTGTTCAGTGATTCAGATTACTGAACAACTTTCTATAACTTGTTTTTGAACTTGGAAAGAAATAGTGTTTCTCTATACTCAAGCAAATTCCTATCCAAGCAAGCAAAAATCAGCCTAAAGCAAAAAAAGGAATAAAAAAAAATGGTGTCATAAACTATTCATTTGAAGAGGCACCCAACTGAGAACACATTTTTATTTTATTTTATTTGAAGTACCACATATGCATTGTCTTTAAAAGGGGCAAGTGTAAGGATTTTTCTTGTCTTAAAATTTCAGATGTTTTGTTTTCTCTAAAAGACTCAAAGTTTTTGAGAACAATGTTTTTTACCACTTTAGATTTCCATAAAATGAAACAAAGGTTTTTAGTCAGTGTGACAAAAAGTACGCTCCACTAGGGACTAAAACACTATGTCTTATTTATAAGAACAAAATAGCACAAAGACATAGTTCTTCAATTTCTCTCAGAAATTGAATGTTTGCCTAAACATTGTGAAGCTTAACATTATTTATTTGTTGTTATGAAAAAGTTAGTAATTTAATTAATTTCCAACAAACTTTATTGACTACCTACACATTTTGGCATAAAAAAATTATGTATAATGGCATCTAGCTTCTTACATATATTGTTTATGAACTGAGTGAGCTCTTCCAGTTACTAAAGAGTATTTACCTCTTTTCTATGAAAGTTGGAAATAAAAATTCAGGTTGAAACATCCAATTATTTTGAAAATTTCTCTTATTTTTGATGATGCTTTCTTGGTCTCCTACCATTTAGGGTTAGAAATAATTTTATAATTCTTATATTCAGAATATTGAATAGGGACTATGTTCAAATTTTAAAAATTGGTACTTTTAGGTAATGTCACAGGATTAAAAGAAAAGATAAATACAGGATGGGGCAAAAGTTGGTTAACATTTGATCATATGTAAGATAATACTATCCTATATAATAAAAGCATGATATGCAAATTATCTTCTCGACCGGGAATTCTTCTGGAAATTCGACCAGGAGCAGCGCAGTTCGGGGGAGGGAGGTCGGTCCTGGATGGCAGCAGGTGGCTGGGGGAATGGAGGGAGTACCTGGCCAGCTGCTGCCAGCTGCTAGGGACCCTACCAATGCATAAATTTCATGCACTGGGCCTCTAGTAATCCTATCTAATAAAAGAGAAACGTGGTAATTGGCGTATGACCACTACCCTTCCCATTAGCTAATCAGCGACATATGCAAATTAACTGAGAGCCAAGATGGCGGCCTGCAGCCAGGCAGCTTGAAACTAACATGAGGCTTGCTTGCTTCAGTGACAGAGGACTCCAACGTTCCCCGCCTGCCTTGCTGGCCTCTGAGCTTGCAGTTTAAGAAACATTGTAACAAATATAGAAGCTAAACAAAACCCCAGAAACCTGCTTTCAGCAAGCCCGGGATCTCAGAGCTGGAGTTATACATTGTTTCGATTATAGAACTGAAACAAACCAGATACCTGCTTTCAGGAGTGGAGGCCTAAGGGCTGGAGCCTAAGAGCTAAAGCTGCCCCAGAATTTAAAAAAAGAAAAAAGAAGCA
Source organism: Myotis daubentonii (assembly GCF_963259705.1). NCBI lineage: Eukaryota > Metazoa > Chordata > Mammalia > Chiroptera > Vespertilionidae > Myotis > Myotis daubentonii. Next base: position 93,599,658 of record NC_081842.1, read on the forward strand.
GTTGGGAGCTTCCGTCACCTGCCAGCCTGAAAACAGCCCTCATCCCCTCACCCAGGCTGGCCAGGCACCCCTGTGGGGACCCCCACCCTGATCCAGGACTCCCTTCAGGGCAAACCAGCCAACCCTCACACGTGCACCAGACCTCTATCCTATATAGTAAAAGGGTAATATGCCTCCCAGCACTGGGATCAGCATGACAGGAGGCAGGGCCCAAACCCCCTGATTGCCCTGCAGCTCTGTGTGTGACGGGGGTGGGGCCACAACCTCCCTATCGGCCCTGCTCTGTTCATGACAGGGGAAGGTGCCCCAACCCCCTGATCAGCCCTGATCTGTGCCTGATAGGGGGGAGCTCCCCAAACCCCTGATCACCCTGTGGCTCTGTGTGTGACAGAGTGCGGCGCCCCAACCCCCGCCCTCCCACGGGCCCTGCTCTGTGTGTGATGGGGTAGAGCCATAACCTCCCCATCGGCCCTGCCCTGAGTATGACAGGGTGCGGCATCCCGACCCCCTGATCCACCCTGCTCTGTGTGTGACAGGGGGCGGTGCCCCAACTCCCCTATCGGCCATACCCTGTGAGTGGCAGGGGGGAGCTCCCCAACCCCCTGATCGACCCTGCTGTGTGCATGACAGGGTATTGAGCCCCAACCCCCCTTCTGGGCCCTGCTCTGTGAGTGACAGGGGGGAGTACCCCAACCCCCTGATTGGCCCTGCTCTGTGCGTGACAGGGGGTGGCACCACAACCTCCCCATCGACCCTGCCTTGAGTGTGACAGGGGGTGGTGCCCCAACCCCCCAATCGGCCCTACCCTGAGCATGACTGAGGGTGGAATCACAACCTCCCGATCGCCCTGCTCTGTGCATGACAGGGGGCGGCACCCCAACTCCCCAATAAGCCCTGCTCTGAGCCCGACCAGGGGCTGCACCTAGGGATTGGGCCTGCCCTGTGCCACCTGGGAGCGGGCCTAAGCCAGCAGGTCATTATCTCCCGAGGGGTCCCAGACTGCGAGAGGGCACAGGCCGGGCTGAGGGAACTCCCTTCCCCCTGAGTGCACAAATTTTTGTACACCAGGCCTCTAGTAAAGAAATAATAATCCTATCTAATAAAAGACAAAAAGGGTAATTAACCATACCTCCAATACTCTTCCCATTGGCTAATGAGTGTGATATGCAAATTAACTGCAAACAAAGATGGTGATTAATTTGCATATGCAGGCACCCAGCGGCCTGAGTCCTAGGAACATCCTCGGGACCCAGGCCTCTGGTAGCCTATAGGCCTGCCCATAGGTCCTGAGCAGCTGGGGTCCCAGAAGCTCCCGGCCACTCGGAGCCTAGGGGCACAGGCTCCAAGCAGATGTTCCCACCACACGGCCACTTGCTCCAGCAGCACCAAGTGGCAGCCTGGGCCCAAGCCCCCCAGCTCAGCACCCATCACCAGAGGCAAACAGGCCAGGCCAGGCCTCCCCACATGGATCCTGTGGTGAACAGAACAGCCTCCCCACGAAGGATCACAGAGCGAATAGAACAGGCCTCCCCACGGTCGCTGGCAGGGTGAACAGGACAGGCCTCCCTGCCAAAGATCATGGGGCGCATAGAAGAGGCCTCCCCGCAAATGATCACCGGGCGAACAGAACAGGCCTCCCCACATTGCTGGCAGGGCAAACAGAACAGGCCTCCCACTAACAATCACCAGGAGAACAGAACAGGCCTCCCCGATCTCTTGCAGGGCGAACAGGATTGCTCGCAGAGCGAACAGAACTGGCCTCTGGGCGAAGGATCCCGGGGCGAATAGAACAGGCCTCCCTGTGAGGCGAACAGAACAGGCCAGCCTCCCCATGATCCCAGGCGAAGAAGCCGCTCTGCTGACCAGCCTGCACTATGGACCTGTTCCGTTCCGGTGGGTGGTGCAGAGTTCAGGCCTCTAGCCTGCAGCCATGGGGAGTCTCCCTTTCCCTAGAGTTAGGAGCACCAGCCCAGGTCCAACCAGCACCGGGTCCTGACTGCGGGGGTGAGTTCCTGCAAGCTGGGGTTTGGTCTTTCGGCATTAGCAGTAGGAGACCAGTGCCTTTGTTATTGCTGTGTGTCCAGGTTTTAATTGAACAAATTCCCGGTGGTCCCGGGTGCCAGCTTAGCAAAATCTTTTAGGAGGAGAATTCTGTCTGGGTTTCCTCAAATTCCCTCAGCCACTACTCACCCCTCTATAAAGGCACAGAACAAGTGAGGACCCTTAAATAAAAATCAGAGGTCTCCAGCAACAATGGGCCTCTCTCATCACAGTCATTTGGACTGGATGGCATTTGAGTATTTATCTAGGCACCATGACAGGGAACACACAAGCTCAAGGCATGATCTCTGCCCTTAAATAATTCACAATCTTATTAGAGCAAGTGGATGATAAAAACGCAGTAATGACATCAGAATGTAAGGCAACAATACAGAGAGGAACAGAGGCAATTGCTAGGAGATTTTCCAACAATTAGTACAAAGAGTATGTGCTGTGAATTAAATAAAAAACATATGTGTGGAAGTAGCTGCTTCATGAGTATGGGATCCCTTCCTATTTTAAATGAAACTGAGTTCCATGTGCTATGATATCTGAGGCACAGGACAAGGGAGGCCCTAAGTCAGTGGTTCTCCACCTTCCTAATGCTGCGACCCTTTAATACAGTTCCTCATGTTGTGGTGACCCCCAACCATAAAATTGTTTCCGTTGCTACTTCATAACTGTAATGTTGCTACTGTTATGAATCGTAATGTAAAAATCTGATATGCTCTATGTGTTTTCCGATGGTCGCGACCCACAGGTTGAGAACCGCTGCCCTAAGTGTACTATGCTTTGATATTTGAGTCATTCTTTATTGTTCAATGTGATTTATTTCTGCACGCCTGTTTTGTAATAGTTAAATTACTAGAATAATACACCTTGCTATAAAATATTACTAGAAGAGCAAATGATCAGGTGACATTTATTGTTATTTTCTATAAATGAACACAATCTCTGGTATGCTCAAGTGATAGGTATTATAGAAATATTCAGAGAGGGAGACCTACAGGCTTGATTACAAGTGAGGCTTACTATCAGAACCCAAATTTATTGCTTAAAAAAAAAAGCAGGGAGCCAAGTAGAAACTGAACCAAATATAAGCCCTTGAAGGGCAAATGTAAATTGGATAAGCTTTGCTATTACAAGAGCAAGAAGAAAAAATTCAGATGCAAGAATGAGAAGCACATTGCATCCACTCTAAGTTGCTATTAAAGAAAAAGAATGATATAATATGAAAATACTTAATGCAGATTGTAAAGAGATTTGTTCAAAGAGAATTTCCTAGAGTAGGTAGTATTTCAGTTATTTTTTTAAAATGTGAAGAGTTTAGCTAGATAAGAAAAAGGTGTAGGGGTCCCAAATTGCAGAGGGTGCAGGCGGGGCTGAGGGCCCCCCCCCCACCGCACAAATTTTGTGCACTGGGCCTCTAGTATATGAATAAATTGTGTTTCACATACTCATAACTGTAAACCTACTTTTGCACCATCCTGAATATGTGATACCATTATTGCCAATTCAAGTTGTAATAAGTAAGTTTATATTTGAAATAAAACCCTAAAATAACAACTTGCCAAGAAAATAAATTTAGGGAAATATTTTGATTTTGAAAGTCCTAATATGAATGAAAAGGTCATTACATTATTTTATTGATTAGGTATATTGTGTAATTTGACCATAATTTATATTTTCCTCAAAAATCAAGCTTTCAACACTATTACTTATCTACCTGATTCTAGGAGATAAAAGGAAAATGCAGGTTCCCGAAAAGTCTTTGCATTTTATAGCTCTGGGAATACACTGCCTGTGTTTTCTTGGTTCCTTAATTAACATTAAATTGATTGTTGTTATTTTAGATCTTTATACATAGCTTTTAATTTTCTTAATTTTGTATGCTAAGGACCTAAATTATGTAATCATGGTTGCTTAAATTTAGAAATAAAATCATGATATAACATTATAACTTCTTCACTGGCTTTAAATGTCATGAAGGGTATTAGTGATAGCAAATCAATAACAGTTGAAATTTAGGCCAAAATAAACCTTATTTTTGAAAACTGTTAAGATTATTAAAGCTAAAAATATTAGATGCCGTTTAGTTTATTTGAACAGTTTTAAAGGAAAGTAATCCCATGTTAAATTTTAGTGGTCAAGATACATAATCAACAAGAAAATTAAAATTTTATAAATATTTGTTTTGTTTTATTACCATAAAGTAATGTCTTATTGTGAAATATTTGTGTGGTACATACAACTAAAAAAATGAAGTGAAATTTTACTAATTATGCTCTACCAAAGACTACACCTCTTAAAATTCTGATATATGAAATTCGAATTTTACTCAGTACACGTCTTATTTTTAAAAAGTTATTATACTGTGACAATTGTATGTATTTATCAACATGACTCTAATAGTTCCATAATAATTATATTTTCAAGGCCTACACTTTATTTAGACATTATTTTATTATTAAATCATTATTTATTTGTTTAACTGATGTTCAGTTAATTTTAAATTTACCTATAATTAGACATTAAGCCAAATAATATGTTAACAGAAAGGTCTGGAACATTTAAATTTCTTAATCTTATTCTTAGGACTTAAACATTTTAAACAACTTAATGCATTTATTACATATTACATACTGCATTTAAAATTTTAAATTGTGGTATGTGGTTCAAAGTATATTATCTTTGCAGTAAATTTATCTTGATTAGATATTTTATAGCTTAAGTAAATTCAGTTTGTTGTATAACAATTGTATGAAATAAAAACTTAACCTCAAATAAACCAAATAAATAGTATTATCAAGATTTCTCTAACATTTTGAAATGCAACTTTCACTAATGAATGGAATGTTGACACAAATTTGAAACTTCTCTTGGATCTTTACAATCAGCTCATTGATTAAACTTTTTTTTAGTAAGCCACACACTTTTTAGTTTTAGATTATTTTATGGAACTAAATAGTGCTTAATCAAGTACTAGTCTAAGTATAGTACTTAAAAATATTGGCTAATTTTACTATCCTATCTAATAAACTAGTAATATACAAATTAACCATCACTCTGTGACAAAGATGGCAGCACCCATAGTGGCTGGGCAGGACACTGATTGCGTCACCCTGAAAATGTAAGCCCAGCAGGCAAGGGGGACCGCAGGCAGAACCCAACAGGGCCTGCTGGGCAGTGGCGGCGGCGACCAGGGAGCAGGCAATCGGGGCCTGCAAGCAGCACCCAGTAGGGCCTGCTAGGAGGTCGCCATGGTGACCCATGAGCAGGCAAGCGGGGCCACAGGCAGAACCCAACAGGGCCTGCTGGGCGGTGGTGGCAGCAACCCGCAAGCAGCACCCAGCAGGGCCTACTGGGCGGTCGCCACAGCAACCCGCGAGCAGGCAAGAGGGGCCCGCAGGCAGCACTCATCAGGGCCTGCTTGCCCATCCCTGTGGTGTGGAGCAGGCAGGCCCCACAGAGATCAGAGAAGCATGGCGAGTGGGCCCAAGCCATTGGTAGCAAAGCACCTGAGGGCTCCCAAATTGGAGAGGGTGCAGGTCAGGCTGAGGGACCTCCCCGCCTGCCCTCCCCCCCCGTGCACGAACTTGTGCACTGGGACTCTAGCCCTATCTAATAAAAGAGTAATTTGCAAATTAACAGTCACTCCATGACAAAGATGGCGGCACCCATAGCAGCCAGGGCAGGACACTGGCAGCGCCACCCCAGCAACATGAGCCCAGTAAGCATTGCTGCGGCAACCCGGAGCAGGCAAGCGCCCAGCAGGGCATCTGGCGGGTCGCCGGGCATGGCAGGTCACTGCAGCAATCTGCTTGCAGGCAAGAACGGTGATCCACGAGCAGGCAAGCGTGGCCCGTAGGCAGTGCCCAGCAGGGCCTGCTTGTCCATCTCTGGTCCCACAGGCAGCAACCAGCAGGGCCAGCTTGCCCATCACTGGGCCCACAGGCAGCCCCGCAGACAGCAGAGAACCACGGGGAGTGGGCCTAAGCTGTCAGTAGGACATCCCCTCAGGGCTCCCAGATTGAAGAGGGTGCAGGTTAGGCTGAGGTACCACCTCTCCTCTCCTTCCCCCCATGCACAAATTTTGTGCACTGGGCCTCTAGTGTCTATATAATTAGACATTTAAAAAATATATATCAATAATATAATCATAATTGAATTAAACCCATCAACTAATTGGATATTTTGGCATTGTAGTAGTCATTGTACTTCAATAATGCGGCCAGATAAAATATCACAAAATCTGAAAGGCTTGAAAGAACACAAATCCTATATAATAAAAGCATAATATGCAAATTGACTGAACAGCAGAACAACTGGTCAGCAGGGGGCCAGGCTGGTGAGCAAATGGTGATGTGCTAGCCAAGGCACATGCCAGTGGGTAGAGGGAGGGGACAGCGATTGAGGTATTGAGGCGACAAGCAGTGGTGGAGTGTGATCAAGGGCAGGGCATAGCCATCCACTTGCTGGATGGTACCATCCCTGATTGGCCTGTCCAGTCACCTCACACAGAGGGAGGCCAGACTGCAGCTTAGGACCGCTCCCCATGGGGACATCCCCAGAGGGGTCCTGAACTGCGAGAGGGTTCAGGCCAGGCTGAGGGACCCCCCAGTGCATGAATTTATATATACTAGAGGCCTGAGGAATGAATTCCTGGACCAGTGGGCTCCCTTGTCCTGGACTGTAAGATTGGGCTGAAACCAGCTTTCCAACATTCCCCGAGGGGTCCCAGATTGATAGAGGGGGCAGGCCAGACCGAGGGACTCCACCAGGGCGTGATCGAGGCCGGGGTGAAATGAAGGATGTTGGCCAGCCGGGGAGGGATTGCAGGAGGGCTCCAGGGCAAGTCTGGCCCATCTCACTCAGTCCCAATTGGCCAGACCCCAGCAGCAAGCTAACATACCACTCAGAGCGTTTGCTCCCTGGTGGTCAGTGCACATCATAGTGAGTGGTTGAATGGCCTTAGAATATCATTAGCATATTATGCTTCGATTGGTTGAATGGACGACCAGATGACTAGACACTTAACATATTAGGCTTTTATTATATAAGATATATGTATATCCTATCTAATAAAGAGAGAATATGCAAATTGACCATCACACCATCACAAAGATGGCAGCTCCCACAGTGGAGGCAGGGTTTCCATAACACAAGATGGCTGCACCCACAGTGGAGGCCAAGTTCCCATAATAAGCTTTAACAAGCAATCAGCAGGGAGCTGAGGCTGTGTGGCACTGGGCCAAAGCAGGGGACCTCAGGCCGTGCCCCTTTACCTGGTACCAGGCCGGGAGACTTCAGGCCGCACCCCCTGCCCCAGCGCTGGGATGGGGGACCTAAGGCCATGCCCCTCACCCAGTGGGGCTTGATGTGGGACCTGAGGCTGTGCCCCCTGCCCAATGGGCCTTGACGGGGGACCTGAGATTATAGCCTTCACCCTGTGGGGCTTGATGGGGGAAACTGAGGCTGCCTCTCCAACCCGGCGCCAGGCCAGGGGACCTGAGGCTGTGTCCCCCAGCCCCGCAGGGCTTGACAAGGGTGGGGCTGACTGGGTCTGGATCTCGCCCAATGGGGGTGAGACTGGCTTGGTCTGGGTCTCGCATGATTTTGAGGTGCTACGGGTTTGCGGGGACTTGACTCTGGGTCCCGTGGTTCACCCCAAATTCTGACAGGAGGAATTTTTTCATATACATTTTACTAATCTTCTTTCATCTCTGACACCACTATAGAGTAAGGGCAAATAGCAATATTAAAATATTTCCTCTAATTAATCCCCTTTTAATCTGCATGAATTTCATGCACTGGGTGACTAATATGGGTATGTATGTATATATATGTGTGTATATATTGTATATATTGTATATATTGCATATATGTGTATATATTGTATATATATATGGTGTAATATGCCAATTAGACCACATAGCTGAATGACGAATGACCTTCTGGACATCAGACATCATTCTGGATGTCCTTCCAGATGACCTACCAAATGAAACTGTAGGGGGTAGGATGTGGCAGAGTTGGCCGTCGCGGTGGATGGGAGCGAGGCAGAGGTGTGTAGGGGTGATCAGGCAGGCAGACAGAGTGGTTAGGGGTAATCAGGCAGGAAGGCGAGCAGTTATGGGTGATCATGCATGCAGGCAGAAGGGTTAGGAGCAGAGTGGTTAGGTTTGATCAGGCAGGCAGGCAGGTGAATAGTTAGGAGCTATTGGTCCTGGATTGTGAAGGAATATCCCAGATTGGAGAGGGTGTAGGCTGGGCTGAGGGACCCAAATTTCATGCACCGGGCCTCTAGTGTGTATGTGTGTGTTATGTATATATATATAGCCTGTTGCATGAAAAGATTCGTGCACTAGGCCTTCTCTTCCCCTGGCTGCTGGCACCAGTTTTCCTCCGGCACCCGGCACCCAGGCCTTCGTTTTGGCCAGAGCCGCCTTCAGCTCCTTCACTGCTCTGCTTCCTGCCTACATATGCAAATTAACCTCCATCTTTGTTGGCGGTTAATTTGCATATCTTGCTGATTAGCCAATGAGAGGTGTAGCGAAGTACAGTCAATTACCCTGTTTGTTTATTATTAATATATATATATATATATATATATATATATATATATATATATATATATATATATATTGAGTGGCCAGATTATTATGATCACTGACATTTGTAGGCAAATTAGCTATAATTTCATGCTGAAGTTGCTAGAGGGCCAGACCATTATAAATAGGGAAGCAGGTTGTTTACCATGACAGTAGAAGTGATTTTTTTCTGAAGATATGGGTAAGCAACACAATTTAACAGCCTTTGAACGTGGGATATACATAATGATGAGTGGCCAGATTATTATGACCACCCCATCAATACTTAGTTGGGCCACCTTTTGCCTTCAATACTATGATGATTATTCTTGGCATTGATGCTATGAGATGTTGAATGATGATGCGAGGAATCTGACACCATGCCTGATGAATAGCACTGTCCAGTTCTGTGAGATTTGATGGTTGTGGAACCAGCTGCCTGATGGCTCTTTTAACTTCGTCCCATAAATGCTCAATTGGATTGAGATCTGGTGATTGTGGGGGCCTCCTAAGCAAGGTAAAGTCTCCCTCATGTTCTTGAAAGCACTCTTGCACAATATGAGCACCGTGGCATGGCACATTGTCTTGTTGGAAGGAGCCATCTCCATTGGGATATGCCATCAACATGATGAGATGAATTTGATCAGCAATGATACTTAGGTGTGTTGTGCTATTCAGAAGTTTATAATGATCTGGCCCTCTAGCAACTTCAGTGGAAAATTATAGCTAATTTGCCTACAAACGTCAGGTGGTCATAATAATCTGGCCACTCAGTGTGTATTTATATTGCTAAATAAATATATTTGCATGTACTCTGCTTTTTAAAAATTTATCTTTATTGTTGAAAGTATTACAGATGACCCCTGTTTTTCCCCCATTGGCTCCCTCCACTTTTCTACCACTCCCTCCCCAGGCCTTCTCTGCACTGTTGTCTGTGTCCATGGGTTATGCATATATGCATGTAAATTATTTGGTTAATCTCCTCCCCATCCCATTCTCTCTGAGATTAATCAGTCTGTTGCATGCTTCCATGTCTCTGGATCTATTTTGTTCATCATTTTATTTTATTTTTTTCATTAGATTCTACATATAAGTGAGATCATGTGATACTTGCCTTTCTCTGACTGGCTTATTTTTTTAGCATAATGTCCTTCAGGCCCTTCCATGCTATCTAAAAGGGTAACTAATGAGTACTTGTTTTTATTTTCAACATTTATGCAGTTTCACTTTGTATATATTGTATATATTTTTTTATTGGTTTGTTTACTTTTTTATTTAACACTGATCTAGGGTATTTTTGTTTGCTTGTTTCTATTTTGTTTTTCTCTTTTCTTTGGTAATTTTACTCATCTGTGTGGACTGATGTACTTATCCTATATAATAAAAGGGTAATATTCAAATTGACCCTAACAGCAGAACGACTGGGAATGACTGGTCACTATGACACACACTGACCACCAGGGGGCAGATGCTCAAAGCAGCAGCTGCCCCTGGTGGTCAGTGGGCTCCCACAGGGGGAGCTCTGATCAGCCACAAGCCCAGCTGACAACTGACAGCACAGCGGTGGTGACAAGAGACTCTCCCGCCTCCTCAGCAGTGCTAAGGATGTCCGACTGCAGCTTAGGCCTGCTCCCCGCTGGGAAGTGGACATCCCCTGAGGGCTCCCAGGCTGCCAGAGGGATGTCTGACTGCCAGTTTAGGCCTGACCCCTGGGGAGCAAGCCTAAGCCAGCAGGTGGACATTCCCCGGGGGGTCCCAGACTGTGAGAGGGTACAGGCCGGGCTAAAGGACCCCCCTGACTGCACAAATTTTTGTGCACCGGGCCTCTAGTTATTGATAAATGTGTGAGACCTTTCTAGGTCCTTCTTGATTTTAAGTTCTGATGAAAAGATAATTAAAAGCTAGGGTAAGTTTTTCACACTTCTACTCTGCCAATTCAGTAAAATAGCAAACTGGCAGTATTAAGGACAGAGAAAAACTGCTGACAGAATGTATCATTCTTGCATTCTGAAGAGTATCATTCTTATTGCGATATATGTATTTAAGGTGTACAATATGGTTTAATATACATCTAAATTGTGCAACTATTACTACAGTCAAGCTAACGTATCCAAAGCCTCACATAGTTGGTTTTGTATATGGGTCTGAGAGAGAGAGAGAGAGAGAGAGAGAGAGAGAGAGAGAGAGAGGCATCTATCTTAGAAAATTTCAAGTAATATGTATTATACAGTGTTATTAACTATAGTCATAATTTTATATTTTATATCTATATAATGTATTCATCATAAATAGAAGATTTCTATACCACTTAATCATGTAACCATTTTCCCCACCCTCCAGATATAAGTGTGATCATGGAGTGTTTTTCTTTCTGTATCTGGTGTATTTAACTTAATACAATGCCCTCCAGGTTCATCCATGTTTTTGCAGATGACAGATCTTTTTAGGACTAAATAGCATTCCGTGTGTGTGTGTGTGTGTGTGTGTGTGTGTGTGTGTGTTTATGTCACCATTTATTTATACATCTGTCAATAGACACATAGGTATTTCTATATCTTGACTATTGTAAAGGATAGCCAGTATATATGGATGTAAAAAATGGAAGTGCAGGGATCTCTTTCAGATACTGATTTTATTATTTTCAGATATATATCCACTAGTGGGATTACTGTGTTTTATGATAGATCTAAATTTTTGAGGAACCTTTAAACTTCCTCAAATGTCTATACCAATTTACATTCCCACCCAACATGTAAAAATGTTTCATTTCTCTTACATATTCAACAATATTTTTATTCTTTTGCCTTTGTGATCATAGCCATCCTAACATATTTGAGTTAATATCTATGGATTTGATTTGCATTTCCCTGGTGATTAAATATTGAACAACTTTTCATATACCTGTAGGCCATTTGTATATATTCTTTGGAGAAATGTATATTCAGGTCTTTTTAAGTATGTTTTTAATCCCATTATTTGTTTATTGGTACTGAGTTGAGTTCGTTATGTATTTTAAATATTAACTCCTTATAAGATATACTTGAGACTCTAGGGATCAGGCCTAAACCGGCAGTCAGACATCTCACTCGCAGTCTGGGACTTCTGGTTCCTAACTGCTCGCCTGCTTGCTTCATTGCCGCTAACCTCTCTGCCTTTCTGCCTGATTGTCCCTAACCCCTCTGCCTGCCTGCCTTATTGCCCCTAACACCTCTGCCTGCCTGCCTGATCAGCCCTAATTGCCTTTTCCTTGGCCCTCACCACCGCAGCTTCATCCAGAAGGACATTCGGAATGACATACGGAAGGTCGTTTGGCTGTCTGGTCTAATTAGCATATTGTTTTGATTTTTATAGATGGTTTGTAAATATTTTTACCCAGACTTAGTTTCCTTTTTTATTTTGTTAATTATTTCCTTTGCTATTCAGAGCTTTTCAGTTGATGTAGTCCTATTTGTTTATTTTTCCTCTTGTTTCAAATTTTTGTGCTCTTTCTATAAAATTATTGCCAGGACTAATGTCAAGTACCTTTTTTTTTTCCTGTTTTTCTCTGGGAATTTTTTTGTTTCAGGTCTTATATTTAAGTCTTCAGTTAATTTTGAGTTTATTTTTCTGTATGATTTATATTAATAAAAGGGTAATATGCTAATTAGAACAGGAGACATTCCGGACATCTTTCTGGACAAAGCCACGGTAGCAGGGCTGAGGCAGAGGTTGTTAGGGGTGAGCAGGCTGGCAGGGGGGCAGTTGGGGTGAGCAGGCTGGCAAGGGGGGCAATTAGGGGCAATCAGTCCAGTGGTGGGGGCAGGGGCGGGGGCAGCTGGGTTCAATCAAGCTGGCAGGGGAGGGGCAGTTAAGGGTGATCAGGCCAGAAGGGGGTCAGTTGGGTGCAATCAGGTCAGCAGGCAGGTGTGCGGTTAGGAACCAGTGGTCCTGGATTGCGAGAGGGATGTCGACTTCCAATTAAACCCTGCAGAATTTTGTGCACCACACCACTAGTATATGATAAGAGTCAACGTCATTCATTTGCAGGTGGATATTCAGTTTTCCTAACACCCATTAATTGAAGAGTATCTTTTCCCATTGTGTATTCTTGGCATCCATGTTGAAGTTTAATTGATATATGTGTATCCTTTGTTTCTGGACCCTCTATTCTTTTCTTTGGTCTAGCTGTCTGTTTGTATGCCAATAACATAGTGTTTTGATGAAAATAGTTTTGTATTATAATTTGAAATAGGAAATGTGATGCCTCAAACTTAATTATTCTTTCTCAAAGTGTATTTTGTTATTGGGAGTCTTGGTAGTTGCACTGACATTTTAAAACTTTTTTTTTATTTCTGTAAAAAATGTCATTGAAATTTTGATGAGGATTTCATTGCATTGGTGTATCACTTCAGGCAGTATGTAAATTTTAACCATATTAATTCTTTCAATTAATGAAGACATGTTGTCTTTCCATTTATTTGTGTTTTTAATTTTAATCACTGTTTTATAGTTTTCAGTGTACAGACTTTCACTTGCTTGGTTAAATATATTCTTAAACATTTTATTATTTTTTATGGTAATGTAGATGGGATTATGTTCTTTCTTTTTTTTTGATAGTCACTTGTTAATGGAAAGAAATACTACTGATTTTTGTATGTTAATGTTGTAATCTGTAACTTTACTTAATTTATTGGTTGTAACATTTTTAATACAGTCTCTAGGCTTGTTTGCTTTTACATATAGGGCTATGTCATTTGCAAATAGAGATAATTCAATATATTCCTTTTAGCTTGCAATTATTTTTTATTTTTCTTGTCTAATTGCTCTGGCTAGGCCTTCCAGTACTATGTTGATTAGAAGCGGTAAAAGTACACATTCTTACCAGGTCTTAGAGGAAAAGCTTTTAGTTTTTCCCCATTGAATATAATGTTATCTGTGGACTTTTCACAAAAAGCCTTTGTTGTATTTAGGTTAGTTTCTTCTATATTGATTTTGTTTTTCACATATGGGTGTTGAATTAGATCAATGGTTTGTGTGCATCTACTAAGATGATCATGTCATTTTACCTGTTATTTTGTTAATTTAGTGTATCATATTGATTTATTTGCATATACTGAATCAAATACATCTTGTAGGTAAGCTTTTAATATGCAGTTGCATTTTGTTTGCCAGAAATTTATTGATTTGTACATCAATATTCCACACAGATATTTATTTTCTTGTGGTTTCTTTGTCTGCTTTCATATCAAGGTGAATTGGCAAATCTTCCCCTTTCTTATATATTTTCAAATAAGTTCAAGAAGGATTGTTATCAATTTTCCATTGTGATAGAATTTAACTCATAAAGCCATTTTCCTGGGCTTTTCTTTGTTGGAAAATTTTTGATTACTAAATCTATCTCCTTTATTGTTATTCCTATCTTTAGGCTTTCTATATCCTCTCAATTTACCTTTGGTAGTTTATGTTTCCATAAATTTATCCATTTCTTCTAGGTTTTCAAATTTGTTGTTTTGTAATTTTTCATAAAGGGCCATTTCAATATTTATTACTTCTAAGTCATTCATTGTATTGTCTCCTCTTTCATTTCTGAGTTTTTATTTGAGTCTTCCTCTTTTTTTTCTTAGTTTTGCTAAAGTTTTGTATATTTTAATTTTTCCCCAAAATTAGCTTTAACAAAATTTAACTTTGTTAACTATTTTCTATTCTCTATTTTATTTATTTCAGCTCTAATCTCTATTTTCTTGATAAAAAGTGAATCTGGTATACTACATTTGGTACTAGTACGCAAGCCGAAGGTTACCATGAAGTATTTTAGCAATATTAAATACATTAATGTATACCTGAAATCTCCCTTGACATTTGCCTCCTCTCTCCTCATCATGTGAAATCATATGAAGATGAGGCCTTTGAGAGGTAATTAGATTAGGAAGGTAGAGCCGTTACAATGGAACTGGTGACATTATAAGGGGAAAACATCAAACAGTTTGCTTCCTCTCTCTCTGTCATGTGAGGTCACAGAAAGAAGATGGCCAACCAGGAAGAGCGTTCTCACCAGGACCCTATTATGCCAGTACCCAATTTGAATTTTCCAGCACTCAATTGTGAACTTTCCAAGTTCCACAATTCTGAAATTTCTGTTATTTAAACCATACGATTTATGGTAATTTTTTTATCAGCCTGATCTGATGAAGGCAAGTATATATTACTATTTATTTGCTAATGGAAATTGAATTCTTAATGTATGTTATATGCACTGTAAGATGCAATAAATTAAAATATTAGAGAGAAGAACAACTAACCCAACTAAATGAACAAAAAATCCCATAACACCAGACCAGGATTTCTTTTCTTATTAAACTTATAACTTAGAGGTAGAACTAAGGATTGGCTGAATAACCACACAGGTATAAATTTCCAGTGCAATATGTCTCCAAAAGTGAAACACATATCAATAGTAGCACATGACAGAAGGGAATATGATGTGCAGAGATGACCCAGAAGATGCCAGTGTAGCTAGGATGCAGAGGAGGGTCCCATGTGGTGCTAAAGAAAGCTGTGGAGTAATACATAATTAGAGAAATGGGAAAGGCTTTACTCAAGGGGAAATGTGATGTTATTGGCATTTTCACAGATTATCCTGATGAATTCTTCTCAAAGTAGCAATTTTACTTATAATTGTTCAGTTCAAAATATTTATTTTTGTTTTTTGATAGTTTGTCCTATCACTAGAGAAATGTCTTTTACTATAAGCTATTTTGAAATATGTAATTTAAATGTTAAATATTTTGGTACTTTGGGTTTTATTATTTTATTCATTTATAGTTTTATATTATTCCTAGAGAGTCTGGTGCACGACATTCATGCACTGGGTGAGGGGGAGGGTCGGGGGTTCCTCAGCCCGGCCTGCACCCTCTTACAGTCCAGGACCCCTCTGGGGATGTCCACCTGCCAACTTAGGCTCACTCCCCGCAACAGGTGGACATCCCCTGAGGGGTTCTTAGCATGCCATGGAGGCAGGAGAGGCTCCCGCTACTGCCTCTGCACTTGCCAACCATGGACCTGGCTTCTGGCTGAGTGGTTCTCCCCCTGTGGGAGCACATTGACTACCAGGGTGCAGCTCCTGCATTGAGCGTCTGCCCCCTGGTGGTCAGTGTGCATCATAATGACTGGTCATTCTGCTGTTCGGTCAATGTGCATATTAGGGTTTTATTATATAGTACTAGAGGACCGGTGCACAAAAATTTGTGAACTCAAGGGGTGTCCCTCATCCCGACCTGTGCCCTCTCGCAGTCTGGGACACCTTGGGGGATGACCACCTGCTGGCTTAGGCCCGCTCCCTGGGGCATTGGGCCTAAGCTGACAGTCAGACATCCCTTTGGCATTCCAGCAGCCCTCGGGGGATGTCCACTTGCCAGCGGGGAGCAGACCTAAGCTGCAGTCAGACATCCTTAGAGTTGCTGAGGAGGCAGGAGAGGCTCCTACCACCACCACTGTACTGGCAGCCATCAGCCTGGCAGTGGCTGAGCAGAGCTCCCCCTGTGAGAGTGCCCTGACCACCAGAGGGCAGCTCCTTCATTGAGCGTCTGCGCCCTGGTGGTCAGTGTGTGTCATAGTGACCAGTCATTCCCAGTCTTTCTGCTGTTAGGGTCATTTTGCATATTACCCTTTTACTATATAGGATAGAGGCCTGGTGCATGGGTGGGGGTGGGCTGGTTTTCCCTGAATGGTGTCCTGGATCAGGGTGGGGGTCCCACTTAGGTGCCTGGCCAGCCTGGGTGAGGGGCTGATGGCTGTTTTAAAGCTGCCTGCACCCCCTTCAAGGAGGGGGTCCCCGCTGGGTTGCCTGGCCAGCCTGGATGAGGGGCTGAGGGCTGTTTTCAGGCTGCCCTTCAGTGTGGGGGTCTCCACTGGTGTGCCTGGACAGCCTGGATGAGGGGTTGAGGGTGTTTTCAGGCTGGTCACACCCCCATTAGGGTGGGCATCCCCACTGGGGTGCCTAGCCAGTCTGGATGAGGGCCGTTTTCAGGCGGGCCAAGCCTGCAACTGAAGCTCCCATTCTCTCTTATTTTTCTTTTTCTTTTTTAATTCTGGGATTTATTTACCTTCTGTAATTGAAACTTTGTTGCAGCTCCAGCTCTGAGGCCGACTGGCTGAAAGCAGGTATCTGGGGTTTGTTTAGCTTATATAATTGCAACATTGTTGTTTCGAGTGCAGCTCAGAGCTGGGCCACGGCAGTCGGGGAACTTTGGCTTCCTCCATCACTGGCGCAGGCAAGCCTCAGGTTTGCTTCAGCTGCCTGGCTGCTGGCCGCCATCTTGGTTGGCAGTTAATTTGCATATCGCCCTGATTAGCCAATGGGAAGCATAGCGGAGGTATGGTTAATTACCATGTTTGTCTATTATTAGATAAGATAGTAAATAGTATACTCTCTATGATGTTATTCTTTTGAAATTTGTTCACTAGCACTACATATGGTTTATTTGTGCACATTTTCCATGTGCATTTGAAATTAATGTCTATTATTCAGTTGTGTTAATGTTATAGGCCAGAAAACTAGGATACATTTGGGAATTGTTAATAATGCAGTTAGTTATAGCATAGAAAACACATAGGGAGCAGAAGGAGATCACCATATGGGTCCTAATCATGCTACTGAGGCTGAAGATGAATAATTAACTTTAGAAATAAAAACAAATTATGTAGCTAAATCAACAACTTGGAGAGAAATAAATATCACATGATCTCACTAATATCTGGGATATAATGATCAACATAAACTAATGGACAAAAATGGATCCAGAGATAAGTGGCACTGAGCAGATCGTTCAAACTCAGGGAGAAGGCAGGGAAGCGGGCGGGGGGGGGGGGGGGGGGCGCGGTTAGAGAGCAACCAAAGGACTTATATGCATGCATGCTAGCATGACCAATGGACACAGACACTGGGGCAGTTGGGGCTTGCCATTGGCTGTGGGAATGTCGGGGGCAGGGTGGGGCAGTTAATCAGGAGAAAAAGGAGACATGTAATATTTTAAACAATAAAAAAAGTATGTAGCTTTCCAAAATAACTTTTTAATGTATAAAGTTTTATTACTCAGAATTCTGTTATTTTCACATGCCCTCATTCTCATATACATAACTGTTAATGTTAGTGACATAATTACTATATAAGACATATTCAATCTTGCTTATCTTATATAGGTTGTTTGCCATATTATTCATCTATCTATGTCTCATGTGGGCTCTTTGAACTATTTGCAGCCACAGTCATCTCATGTAACATCCATATGGCTTTCATAATTTGATGAGTTATACTGGCATGTAGAGATTTAAATGAAGCGATTTACTCTGTGCTATCTAATTGTAGTGTCATTGCAATACACAATAAAGTTCTTTTATATTCAAAGTAAGTAACTAATAAAAGTTGTGGTTTTTTTCAAAGAAAAAGAAAGAAAAACTATGATTAACATTTTCCCCAGGAAATAAAAGAGAACATTGATGTAAATAAATGTAAATGTTGTTTTAATATACTGATAGTGTATTTGAAATATTGTGCTGAAGCCTATTATCAAATGTTCAAATGTCTGTGAGTTTAGCATAATTGATTGGTATTTTGATACGTTATGTTTTATAATAAGAGTTTCCTTTATTCATTGAAATATTCATCATTGTAATCTTCATGTGATGGTTAAAATGCATTCATTTACTTAGGTATTTATTAAGTGCTTACTATATGCAAAACATTATAATAAGCACAAAATCATTAGCTGTTTTCTTGACTTATAACCAGGGAAAATATATTACTACAATGTTAATTGCTCTCGTAGATTAGTAAAAATAAAAAAGAAGTGATGGTTTCTTTAACTTTTTATGAGTTACCATGTTACAAAGTATCCCCAAATTTAGCATTATAAAACAAACATTTATTATTTCCAAGTTTATTTACATGTAGAGTTCAATAGCAACTTAGATTATTTTTTCTGACTCAGAGTGTCTTATATTTTGCAATCCAGTAATCAACCAGAGTTGCAGTTATCTTAAAGTGTGAATAGAGCTGAAGTAGCCACGGCCAAGATGTCTTACTAACATGGATGTTGGTTGCTGTCTCAATTCCTTATTCGTTATTAGTAGAAAGCTTGAGTTCCTCATCAAGTGGACTCTTCATAAGGATGTATGGACTTCCTTTTAGCAAGGCAGCTGGCTTCTCCCAGATTGAATGTTATATAAGAGAAATATCTTTCAAGACTCAGCCTTAAAAATCACATATCATTTTTGCTATAATCTATTGCTCACAGAAACCAACCTAGATATGTAGGGGAGAGAGATAATGCAAGGGAATGAAAATCAGGAGTAGAATAATTGAGAACAATGTTGATGGCTGTCTTCTATAGAGTTCAACATTCTTTTTAAATATATATTTTTATTGATTTCATAGAGGAAAAGAGAGGGAGAGAGAGATAGAAACATCTATGATGGGAGAGAATCATTGACTGACTGCCTCCTGCACGTCCCCTACTGGGGATCGAGCCTGCAACCCAGGCATGTGTCCTTGACCAGAATCCAACACAGGACCTTTCAGCCTGCAGGCCATGCACTATCCACTGAGCCAAACCAGCTAGGGCTGGAGTTAAACATTCTTACATGCAAATATGACTTTCAACAACCTGAATCAAATAATCCAATGGCTTTCTAGGGTTAAATGATAAAACCTAAATTATTTTGCAAAATATGGAAAGTCATTCTTGACTAAAACCCTTTAAGGGGTCTATCTTCGTCTGCACCAATGACTACATGAGTCCATACTTTGTCACCTCTCCAGTTTTTTGAACATGATAATGACAATTATTAAGATGCTGCTGCTGATGATAATAATGTTATATTTTTTCATACAATTATAACATTTTTGTTTCAGACTCTAATATCACTACTTTACCTGCCTTAACTAATTTAGTCCTCAAGATATCTGCATGAGATTTGCTCTATTATTATAGCTGAAGAAACGAAACACTTAATGGTTAGGTTCACATAACCAGTAAGTAGTAAAAGCAAATTAAGAAGGTTAGGAATGGTCATCATACTCCTAGTAATAGCTAACACGTTTAGAATGCTTATAAGTACAGGCATATTTTCAAGCAATTTTTAAATATATAACTTACAATTTTCTCTACCATTCTATAGAATCTATAATGTCATTGTCTTAATTTTATAAATGACAAAAAATTGAGACATAAATCTAATAAGTGGTGGGAAAGGATCTAAAACTAGGACTGTAATTCAAAGTCTATACTCTTAGATCAGTTACTTAATAAGTTTTACTAGGATTCTGGCTTACATTTCATTCAATAGAACATGAGAGGCCATGGAAAACATTTTAACATGGGAATGAATGTTGTAATAACATATTATGGAAATTACTATTTTTTCTGTCAATAATTGAGTTACAGAAAATCTTGAGGCTAAGAGGAGATGCAGTTTATAAATCATAAACATCTAACAATGTTATTAACATATATTAAAGGAAAAAAGCATTTTAAATTCTATGCTTCTCAATGAAGTTATACCGCACATTTTTGTGAATTATGAAGCACACAATAGAGATAAAAGACTGAATTATAAAAATAATAATTATAGTTCCTGTAATCCAAAAAGTTGAAAAAAAATTGAGGTCCATATCTTGCTTGAGATTGTATGGCAATTTTAACGGTAAAGCCTACATAAGGAGAATTCAATTCTAGTATATTTCTTCTGATTAAAACCCAGTTAGTCATTAGTAAGACACTTATTGCTACAAAAAGAAATTTTAAGTTCCAGATCTATGAAAATTGAGATATATTGGTATTTGAGATATATTGATATTTGAGACACATTGGTATTTGAGATACACTGGTATTATATCTCTGGTGAATAATTAATATCATTTCAATATATATATAAATTGACTTCAGACTGAAAAATAAGTATCAATGTATATTAGATATACCTCCAAGTGTATTTTTTTCTTTTTATTTTAGCTCATGTTGGGTTTCTAACTTTTAAAATCTTTTAATGTTATCATTATTGTTGTTTTACTTTCCAGAGTAGAGAGGAAAAAATTCCATTTCATTTATTTAAATGTAAAAAATATTTCAAATCCATCATGCTAAAACAGCAGTTCAGTATCAGGTAAGAAATATCTTAATAATTTTCTAAAGTACATTCTAGCAACCCATTTATTACAATAATAAATCTTCTGCAGGAAAACTCAAATCCCATGTGCAGACAAGATTAAATCTGATTTCTCTTCTCTCAAGATGCAGAAAATGAAAGTTATTAGTGATATTTGAACTCCTATGCTGTCTCTCATTTCTAAGTCATATGCTAGTAATGCTAAAAAATCCTGTGCCATAAAAGTAAGTCTTTTACAAGATTCATGGATTTTACTAGTGATCCTTTCACCTTTCAGACTCTTTCAAATATGGTTCATATAAACTGTGACACAAAATTATTGTGGGATAACCTTGGTTCATGGGAAGTTAACGGTGGTCTCTGTTAAGTGTCCCCACACAGCTGACTGTTAGTACTACCATGGCTTGTTCAACACTGAAGTCAAAGGTTGAGTCTGAATGGATGAAATTCTACTACATAGCATTGAGTAAAAATCCAGTCTTCCTAAGTGGAAGTAATATCTTCTCCATCAAAGCTCTCACAGTAATTTAACTGTCTAGCTTTTATGGTACTTTCCACTTTCTATCTTGTATTTCAGTTAATCACAAACCTATTTCTACAAAAACCTCTTGAGAATAGGATAGGTGTCTTATTTGACTTTGCATTATGAGAACATAGCATAATAGACAAGAAACATTTATAATTCAACCAAAGTTTGTTAAATACATAAGTGAGTTAATTTTATTGAAATTAAAATTTGCTATTATAGACATGCAAAGTCTATAATTTCAAGTAGTACATTTGACCTTTTGCTTCAAACAAAATAGTTTCACAAGTTGAATTAGTCAGAGTTCAATGAGAGAAACAGAATCATAGGAGATATGTATTAAGAGATTTACTGTATAATTAAAGGTACCCTTAATGCTAATAAAATAACATGAAAAGAGGTTACAGAATATAAAGCATAAATATGTTGATGCCTTTGACCTTATCTCAGGCAAGCTTAATTACAAAGACATGGGTGCCTGATATACCTATAAAAATATTTTCCTGTGAGTTAGAGCTATCAAACCTTACACCCACTTATGGTATTACTGAGAAAGAGCAAACATCATCATAATGGCCCACCAGTGAATACTTGTAGCCTTGGCTCCCTAGACCAGTGATGGCGAACCTATGACACACGTGTCAGAGGTGACACATGAACTCATTTTTTTTGGTTGATTTTTCTTTGTTAAATGACATTTAAATATATAAAATAAATATCAAAAATATGTCTTTGTTTTACTATGGTTACAAATATCAAAAAATTTCTATATGTGACACGGCACCAGAGTTAAGTTAGGGTTTTTCAAAATGCTGACACGCCGAGCTCAAAAGGTTCCCCATCACTGCTCTAGACTATGAATCTGCAAATAGAAGCACATGAAAATGGAGAAAGGTTTTACATACAGACACATGCACACAAATGGTTCATGAAATTGTTCTCTGAAGACATCAGAAATCACAGGCTCTTACTCTCAGATACAAACTGGAGTTACCATTCACAGGTGGGACTTCAGGGAAGCCTCAGTTCTGTTTTTAAGACTTTTCGACTAATTGAAAAAGGCCCATGCAGATTATCTAGGATAATCTCTCTTTAAGTCAACTGACTATGAACTTTAATCACATCAACCAAATAGCCTCAACAGCAAAACCTATATTAATCTTTGATTGCATAACTGTAGATTATAGTTTTCCCAAGTTAATACATAACAAAGATTGATGATAGTATCCATATCAAATAGTACCCACTGATTAGGAAATATAAATCAGTTACTTGACTGACAGGAGTGGACAGAATGACAAATCATATGTAGAATCATCAAATAAATCATCCACTCCTGATATTATGCAGGATTAGTCTAACTTTCAGTTAAGGTTTCATTTCTGCAGATACACAGTCTGCCTAAGACTTCTGACACCAACTTCAAGTTGAGGGGTCCGTAGGGCCACCCTCAGTTTGAAGCACTATTTTGTAGAGATCTGTTTTCCTCTTAGGCACATAGATCAGTAACCCATTTCACTTGATTTCCCCACCTGAGCTATTCTTCTGGAAGCTCCTAATTATGTCCTGAGACTATTTGACATGTGAATAGTAAATTTTTTTTCCTGATGCCCCAGGGTGTCAGTAAGTTTTGTTTTGAAACTCTAGTGACAAATTGTCAACTGAGCGATACTGAACATTCCTATTTATCAATAAGGAGATATTTTTGAATTATTAATTTTTTTCTGAAACTTTGAAAATTGTCTTCTTCACTATGGATTTATTACTGCCCTTGAACATATTGATTTTTTTCTGCCTTGGCTACTTTTAAACAGAATCAAGTGACTACAAATCTTGCAATTCTCTTTCACTAGTAATTGACTAGATCATTTTCATAGCAGAAAGCAAATTCTAATGGAAGTTGAGCAAGAGTGCTTTTTTATTTCTTCCAAGAATGAAAACGATAGGTCTTACACAATAATTACCAGGCCCTTGAAATGATCATTAATTCTGCACTATTCCAACTGAACTTTGACGTCTAGTCATTCAACTCAAGCATAAGATGAAAACTATTTAATATTAAAGACTATGTAAGGCTGACATACTTAGAAAATAATGGGCCTATTAATAATTATTTTCTATGCAACTTTTTGTGGAAACTCAGAGACATTATACAATCCATTCCTTTGACTTTATTAGGTCTTTGGGTAAGACTTAAAAACGCTCCACATACCACAGAGGATTACCATCTTAGGTAGAAGGTCATAACATGTGAAAATCGTTCTAAATATTCTGGGTGTGGTGTTTGTCTACTTTGCATAGCTGACATTTTCCCATTTGGTCCTAGTGGGACATTATGTTTTCTGCCTTTAGACATTGATATACCTGGAATTAATGTTCTTTTCAATGATGGGAATGTGTTGTTGTTGTTTGTAAACATAGGCAGCATTAAAAATGCAATTCTTGCAAAGCATATTTGCAAGTTTATTTCAGGATAGAGAATAGTAAACAAATACAGGGAATAACAAGTGGCTTTGCTTATGTAATATAACATATATTTTCATCTTAAGAGAGGTATTAATTATTTATATTGAACCAAATTACCCAATACATAAGACTACAATAAGAAAGAAAAAAAATATGTCCATATTAAAATAATGCATTGTTAGGAAATACAAGATAATTATAAGACAAAAAGGTACATGACTCCGTTTTTAAAAACAAATAAAACTTTTCTGTTTTCTGTTTTTACAATGTTAATTTTAAGATCCTTTGTCTTGTTGAACTCTAGCCAATAGAATTTTAGTCTTCAGAGTTCACCATTTTATAACCTCTATTAACACCAAGTAGTAAAAAAAAAAAAGCAGAACAATTTAAAAGTAGAAAAAAGCTGTATTATGCTACTGCTATTGTTGCAGAAAAGGGGGACAATGTTCATCATAATTATATTTGTTCTGATAAAATAGCAAATGGCAAAT
Organism: Myotis daubentonii; assembly: GCF_963259705.1. Lineage (NCBI taxonomy): Eukaryota > Metazoa > Chordata > Mammalia > Chiroptera > Vespertilionidae > Myotis > Myotis daubentonii. Next base: position 93,623,912 of record NC_081842.1, read on the forward strand.
TCTATAAAAGTATCAATCTTATTTTTTACTTCAGTATGAACAAGTGTAATCTACTGCTGTTTATGATTGCATAATTGTTGTTATATTGTTCTCCATGACTTGCACTTTTATCTTATTAATGATGCCTTTCAATAAATAGAAGTCTAATGTCTTAATTACTTTTTATTGTTGTTCATATTTTTGTATCCTATTAAAGGAACCAACACCCACCCCAAGTTTACAAAGATTTTATTCTAGGTACTTTAGCGTTTTAGCACATATATGTAGACAGTTTATCAAGTTGTAGTAAAGTACTGTGCATAATCTCTGTTAATGGGCAAGGTGTATTTTTGTCCATTAAGAATTCTAATTGTTGCAGCACCATTTGTTGAAAAGACTTTTCTTCCCCTATTGAATTACTTAGCAACCTTGCCAATTGAGCATATGCATGGGTCTATTCTTAGGCTCTATTGTTTCTTTGGTCTACATATCTGCCCTTATTTTAATGTAAGCTTTGAAACCCATTCTTCTTCATCAATATTGTTTGGCTATTGTAGGTTACTTACATTTCCATAAATATAATCAATTATTAATTTCTACAAACCACTGGTACAATTTGATAGGGACTATGTTGAATCAACATATTACCTGTAAAATATTAACATATTTTTATATTGAGTCTTCTATTCTTGAATATTAGGTATCTTTGTAGGTCTCCTATAATTTCTGAAATTTGCAGTTTAAGTATTCAGTCATTCAACATATTTTGTTCAATTTATACTTAAATATTAACTATGATTTATTAGAACTTCGTGTTCCAAGCATCTATCTTGTGTGTGTGTGTGTGTGTGTGTGTGTGTGTGTGTGTGTGTATATATAATTTTTTAGAGTGTCACCCTATGCACCGAAGGGTGGTGGGTTTGATTCCAGGGCAGGAAACATACCCACACTGTGGGTTTGATCCCCATCCAGGTGCATGCGGGAAGCAACCAATTGATCTCTCTCTCTCTCTTTCTCTCTTTCTCTCTTCCTTCCTCTCTCTGAAATCAAATTTAGAAATTGGAAAAATAAAAAACAATAGGTATACCCCAAATTCCATTTATTGGCATGAGAAATATCTTTTAAAATTTGTATTGTGCTTTTGAAATAATATCTGAAAATCTTTTAATTCAAGCTCAATAATATTTTCTTCCAAAAATTTTATATTTCTAGCTTTTACACTTAAGTCGAAGACATATTTTGCATTATTTTTATGTATGGTGTAAGGTTTTTAAATTATTTTTGTGTGTAGATATATAATTATTACAGGATTTGCTTAAAAGTCTACCATTTTTCCACTAATTTTTTTGATACCTTTGTAAAAAAAAAATCAGTTGATTATGTTATTAGGTAATATTTCTGGAATATTAATTCTGTTTCATATACCAATATTGAAACTAAAATGTGGTGGTTGGTTCCAAGTTTGTTGTCTCACAAAATTGAGGAATGAGTTTACAGACAAAGATGGTTAGTGGAAACACAGTTTATTGAGAGATAGACAGACTCCCTCCCTCAGCCCAGCTGAGTTGCCTTAGCAACTCCCACCAGCTGGTTTCCCTACTTCTACTCCCTCCCCCCATGGCCCAGTCCCTGACCACCTAGCTTCCTTCTGTCTCCTCAATATGTCTATGCTTAAACCAGTACCACATAGTGTTGATTACTGTAGATTTATACTAAAGTAAGTTTTGAAATAAAAAAGTGTAAGCCTTCCAATTTGTCTAAAAAACATCCTGCTGAGATTTTGATAGATTTCATTGAACATATAGCTCAATTTGGGGAGAATTACCATCTTAACAATATTGAGTTTTCTGAACCATGAACATAAAATATTTCTTAATTTATTAAGATTTTTAAGTTATTTCACTAACATTTTGTAGTTTTCAGAATACTAGTGTGCTTTTGTGAAATTTATTTCTAAGTATTTTATTATTTATGATGCTCTAAGGCTGAAATTGATTTTTAAGTTCATTTTCAGATTTTTATTGCTAGATAATATATAAATTCTGTATATTGATCTTGTGTAAGGTAACATTCTAAATTTCCTTAGTAGTTCTAGCATGGACTTTCTTAGGATTTGCTTCAGCAGCACCAAGTTGTCTATAAATAATTACATTTTTACTTCTTTCTTCCAAATATGGATACCTTTAAATGCTCCCCTTGCTTTTTTTTTTTTTTTTTGCTTTTTTGCTTTTTTTTTTCTTCACTCCCCACTCCTCCCACTTATTCCACTGGCAACAACCTCCTGTACAATATTAAAGAAAAGTAACAAAAGCAGACATCCTTGAATTGTTCCTTATTTTCAGGACAAGCATTCAGTCTCTACTTTTAAGTATGATGTTACCTGTAGTATCTTCATAGATATCTATCATAAGATTAAGAAAAATCTATTGAATTCCCAGCTTGTTAAGAGCTTTTTATTAGAATACTAGAGGCCCAGTGCATGAAATTCATGCAGGGGGATCCCTCAATCCGGCCTGCACCCTCTCACAATCTGGGACCCCTCAGGGGATATCCAACTGTCGGTTTAGGCCCCATCCAGCAGAGATCTTGTAGGATGGGGCCTAAACTGGAAGTTGGACATCCCGCTCACAATCCGGGACCACTGGCTCCTAACTGCTCACCTGCCTGCCTGCCTGATTACCCCTAACCACTTTGCCTTTCTGCCTCATTGCCCCTAACCACTTGCTTGCCTCCCTGATCGCCCTAACTGCTCGCCTGCCTGCCTTATTGCCCCTAACCGCCTCTGCCTCGGCCCCCGCCTCTGCAGCTTCATCTGGAAGGACGTCTGGAATGATGTCCAGAAGGTCGTTTGGCTGTCTGGTCTAATAAACGTGTTATGCTTTTATTATTATAGATTTTTAAATTCAAAGCAAAACTAAGGGAACAGTATAGAGATTTTCAATTATCATTTCAATCCAACCAACACAAATACATAGCCTCCTCCTCCAATATCAACATTCTTCACCAGAATGGTACATTTGTACAGCTGTTGAGCATCATTACCTAAAGTCCACAGTTTACATCATAGTTTACTCTTGATGTGGTACATTCTATGGGCTTAGAGAAATGTGTAATTAAATGTATTCACCATTATAAGTAGTTTCACTGCCCCCAAAATCCTTGGGCTTCATATCTTCATCCCTCCCTCACTAATCCCTAGCAAACACTGATCTTCTTACTGTCTCCATAGTTTTGCCTTTTCTAGACTGTCATCTAGTTGTAATTATATAATATGTAGTATTCTCATATTGGCTTCCAATATTTAGTAATGTGCATTTAAGTTTCCTGTAAGTCATTTTATAACTTAATAGCTCATTTCTTTTTTTTCCTTTTAAATATATTTTTATTGATTTCAGAGAGGAAGGGGAGAGAGATAGAAACATCAATGATGAGAGAAAATCATTGATTGGCTGCCTCTTGCACACCCCCTATTGGGGATCAAGCCTGCAACACGGGCATGTGCCCTGCCAGGGAGTCAAACCATGACCTCCTGGCTCATAGATCGATGCTCAACCACTGAGCTACACCTGGCAGGCAGTAGTTCATTTTGTTTTGGTGCTGAATAATTAATATCCCTCTGTTTGGATATACCATAATTTATTAACTTACCTACTGAAGGACATCTTGGTTCTTCAAACTTTTAGAAATTATAAATAAAGCTGCTATAGACATCTGTGTGCAGGTTGTTCTGTAGACACAAGTTTTTATCACTTTATATGTATACTAGAGGCCCGGTGGACAAAATTCTTGCACAGGGAGGGTCCCTAGGCTGATCAGGTTCCATGCCTCCCTGCCTTCCTCACTTTCCCTCACTGCTGATTGGGGCCTGCCGGACAGGGGGAGAGGCTGCGGGAGGTTTCGATCCCCAGTTTGGAACATGCAGGAGGCAGCTGATCAATGATTCTCTATCATCACTGATGTTTCAATGTGCATCATAGTGAGGACTCTTTCCAGAGTCGCTTAGGCTTTTATATATAGACTAGAAGCCCCGTGCAGAAAAATTTGTGCACTGGTGGGGGAGGGAGGGCTCAGCCCAACCTGTGCCCTCTCACAGTCTGGGACCCCTCGGGAGATAACCACCTGCTGGCTTAGGCCCACTCCCCTGGTGGCAGATGGCACGCCCAATCCCTCAGTGTTGGCCCCGTCTCCCTGGTCGCAGATGGCAGGCCCAGATCCCACGCTGGGGCGGGCAGCGGCTCAGGATCGTGCTGAGGTCCCTGTGGATGTTCAGGCTCTGAAAGCATAGGTTTTCTTTCTTGGTTTTGTTTTTACTTCTTGAAATTGAAATGTGTTAAAAAAAATTTTTTTCTGCACCTTTTCGGGGCCCAGGGACCCCGCCACACACCAGCTGTCCTTTCCCAGCTCGGTGCTCCTCTGAGCTTTTCATGGAGGGGCAACCTTTGAGGTTGCGGGGTGCGTTGAAAGAAGCCCAGCTTTCTGAAAATGAGTGTTTGATTTGGGGATTTGTGGTCTGGCTGAGGAGCCCCCAGGGCCCACTCAGAACAGTGGGGGCAGCCACAGTAAGTGACCAAAGAAACCAGAGAAAAGTTAGGAGACAATAAACGGTTCGATTTCTAATTCCGCACGTTGCAGGAGCCGAGGTGCACCCTGGATTTTCCAGGGAGAGAGTGAGCACGTGAGTGTCCACTGGCCCTCACACAGCCGGCCACTTGGAGTGTGACTTTCGCCAGCAAGAGTGTGGACGCAGCCACCTGGGCCTTGTTCCCGCCTTTGCAGATGCGTGTGTGTGTGTGTGTGTGTGTGTGTGTGTGTGGAGGGGGGAGAGGCAATTAAGACCAGGGGGCGGGTGCGTGCTCTGGGGGTCACAAGGTCAGTGAGGCCTAGGTGCACGGGACACGCAGGGGCCCCGCCCAGCTGTTGGGGCCAGCAGGGAGCCACAGTGGCCACCTGCCCCCGGGGTAGCTGGGAGCCAGTGCTGCTCCATGGCACTCTGCTTTCCCCATCCCAGGAGGCGCTGTTTGTCAAACTTGGCCGCCTTGGCAGGAGATGCCTGCATGTTCTCACCGGGAGAATTGTTCCCTTTGCAGTCCTTGGATCTGGGCTCAGGAACCTTAGCATCACAGAATGGTGGGGAGGTGGCGGGGCGGGTGGTGTGTGTGTGCAAAGAAAAGGGGTCTGGGACCCAACAGTGTCTGCATTTTACCTGTGAATCCCACCAGGCCTCCCACCTTCCAGGGCAGGAGAGAGGAGGCTGCTGGTGCTCCCCATGCATTTGGGGCGCGGTGCCCAGTTACTTGCCTCTCAGGCGAGCAGGACTCCGGACGGGCTTGGGTTCAGGCACCACATGTCTCCGGAGGGCCCCTTGGCCACCTTCTTGGTGCAGAGAGCGAAGGCGCCTTCCCTGGGCCTGACAAACCCACCTGAACGTGGCCTCCCACCTTTGTGCGAAACTTCACAGGTTGGGGTGGCTCTTGCTTGCCCCGCCCACGGGCAGCATAACCCCGCGAAGCAAGGCAAAGCCCAGGAGCACTTGGGGCCCGCATCACTGACCCGGGGCGGGCAGGGTTTGCCAGGGTGTGGCTGTTCCACCCTCTCCTGCAATTCACTGCACTTTCCAGGTGCCTCCTCCTGGGATTTCCCTCTTCTCAGGCTCTCCTGGCCCTTCAGCCTCCTTCCCTCCAGGGCCCGAGGTCCGTCCGGCGAAGGATTTGGGGTTCTTCCTCTGGCCTCCCCTGTGCTTGGCACCGACCCCGACTCCAGGCAGGAGCCAGGCTGGAGGCCAGTAGCCGGGCAGTATGAGTGTGACCCCTGAGAGGAGGATGTGGGGGCGGGCCGCGCCTGCAGTTCCACACTGGCCGGGAGAGCACCAACCACCGGCCTTAGGTGCTTTGGCTCGCACTGGTTCTGAGCACTCCCAGTGGCCTGGCCATGCAGCCTGGGCCTGAAGCCACCAGCCCTTGGAGGTTCCCACGCTTGTCTGTGCCCGCGCGCACCCCTGGCCCGGGCTTCTACTCACTGGAAATGCACTTTATTACACTTTGGAAGGCTGGTAGGATGCTCACAGACTCCTCGGGCTCTACTGAGAGCAGGAAGGGGGGCCCAGGAGTGGGCCCCCTGTCTCTGGTGGGCTCGGGCAAGGGGATGGACACCGCTTGCCTTCACCCCAGCCCCGCCCACCCCCAGATCGCACACAGGAGTGGGCCCTGTGTCTCCAGTGGGCAGTGAGGTCTCGGGCAAGGTGATCAGTACCACTTGCCTTCACCCCAGCCCCCACCTGACCCCTGATCACACACAGGAGTGGGCCCTGTGTCTCTGGTGGGCGGCGAGGGATCAGGCGAGGGGATGGACACCTCTTGCTTTCACCCCAGCCCCGGTCTTCCCTCTGATTGCACACAGGAGTGGGCCCTGTGTCTCTGGTGGGTGGGCGAGGGCTCTGGGGAGGTGATCAGCAATTGCTTCGCCTGAGCCCCCGCTCCCAGGTAGCACATAGGGGCCTGGATGGCGGCTTGCGCTGTCCTACCCTGCCTGCAGTATGCAGATTAGCCGCCATCTTTGTTGGCAGTTAACCACCATCTTAGTTAGCAGTTAATTTGCATATCTCGCTGATTAGCCAATGGGAAGGGTAGCGAAGTTACTGTTAATTACCATGTTTCTCTATTATTAGATTGGACTAGAGGCCCGGTGCACAAAAATTTGTGCACTCAGGGGGGTCCCTCAGCCCAGCCTGCACCCTCTCACATCTGGGACCCCTCGGGGGATATCCTAAACCAGCAGGTGGACATAACTCTCTTAATCCAGGACTGCTGGCTCATAACTGCTCACCTGCCTGCCTGCCTGATCACCCCCAACCACTTTGCCTGCCTGCCTTATCATCCCAACGCCCCTGCTTGTCTGCCTGATACCCCTAACTGCACACCTGCCTGCCTAATCACACCTAACCACTGGCCTGCCTGCCTGATCACCCCTAACTTGTTGCCTGCCTGACTGATCGCCCCTAACCACCTCTGCCTCATACCCCGCTGCCATGGCTTCATCCAAAATGTTGAGAATGAAGTCCAGAAGGTCATTTGTCTGTCCGGTTTAATTAGCATATTACGCTTCATATATATATATATATATATATATATATATATATATATATATATACGAGAGGCCCGGTGCACAAAAATTGTGCACTCAGGGGTAAAGGGTCCCTCAGCCCGGCCTTGCCCTCTCACAGTCTGGGACCCCTCGGGGGTGACCACTTGCTGGTTTAGGCCTGCTCCCTGGGGATTGGGCCTAAGATGGCAATCACACATCCCTCTGGCAACCCGGCAGCCCTCGGGGGATGTCCACTTGCCAGCAGGGAGCAGACCTAAGCTGCAGTCAGACATCCTTAGCGCTGCTGAGGAGGCAGGAGAGGCTGCCACCACCACTACTGTACTGGCAGCCATCAGCCTGGCTTGTGGTTGAGCAGAGCTCCCCCCTGTGAGAGTGCACTGACAACCAGAGGGCAGCTCCTGCATTGAGCATCTGCCCCCTGGTGGTCAGTGTGTGTCATAGTGACCAGTCATTCCCAGTCTTTCTGCTGTTATGGTCAGTTTGCATATTATCCTTTTACTATATAGGATAGAAGCCTGGTGCACAGGTGGGGTCAAGCTGTTTTTCCCTGAAGGGTGTCCTGGATCAGGGTGCGGGTCCTGCTTGGGTGCCTGGCCAGCCCGGATGATGGACTGATGGCTATTTGCAGCTGGTCACACCCCCTTCAGGGTGGGAGTCTCCACTGGGGTGCCTGGCCAGCCTGGATGAGGGGATGATGGTTGTTTGCAGCTGGTCACACCCCCTTCAGGGTGGGGGTCCACACTGGGGTGCCTGGCCAGTCTGGGTGAGGGGCTGAGGGAAGTTTTCAGGCTGGCGGGTGACTGAAGCTCCCAGCGTCTTTTTTTTTTTACTTTTTTTTTATTCTGAGATTTATTTACTGTCTATAGCTTTCACTAGATCTGAGAGCTGGCTCCAAATCTAAGGCCCAGCTCCAACTTGAGGCCGTGGCTGGCTGAAAGCAGGTATCTGGGTTTGTTTCGCTTCTATAATTGAAACTTTGTTGCTTCCAGAGCTCAGAGGTGGACCGTAGCAGGCGGGGAACCTTGGCTTCCTCCATCACTGGAGCAAGCAAGCCGCCTGTTCACTTCAGCTGCGTAGCTGCTGGCCGCCATCTTTGTTGGCAGTTAATTTGCATATCCTGCTGATTAAACAATGGGAAGCGTAGCGGAGGTATGGTCAATTACCATGTTTGTCTATTATTAGATAGGATACACACACACACGCGCGCGCGCACACACACACACTGACTGGCCAGATTATTATGACCACCTTACATTTGTAGGCAAATTAACCAGTACACTGCATCATATGGGATATGGAAGCCAAAGGCCTGTTTGTCCACCTTTGCTGTCTGCAGTTACAAAGATAAAACATCTCCAATTCACACAGGAACACAAGGATTGGACAGTCAAGCATTGGAAAAAAGTCATGTGGTCTGATGAATCACATTTCCAGTTGCATCATGCAGATGGCAGAGTGAGAATTTGGCGGAAACAGCATGAAAGCATGCATCCCACATGCATGAGTACAACCCTTCAAGCTGGTGGGGGCAGTGTTATGGTTTGGGGCATGTTTTCCTGGCATGATTTGGGCCCTTTAATTCGTGTGGAACAATGTCTGAATAGCACAACATACCTAAGTTTCACTGCTGATCAAGTTCATCCTATCATGTTGATGGCGTATCCCAATGGAGATGGCTTCTTTCAACAAGACAATGAACCATGCCATGGTGCTCGCATTGCGCAGGAGTGCTTTCAAGAACATGAAGGAGACATTACCTTGCTTAGGTGGCCCCACAAACACCAGATCTCAATCCAATTGAGCATTTGTGGGACGAAGTTAAAAGATCCATAGGCTGCTGGTTCCACAACCACCAAATCTCATAGAACTGGACAGTGCTATTCATCTGGCATGGTGTCAGATTCCTCGCATCACCTTTCAACATCTCATGGAGTCAAGGCCAAGAAGAAGCCGCAGTATTGAAAGCAAAAGGTGGCCCAACGAAGTATTGATGGGGTGGTTATAACAATATGGCCACTCACGTTCAAATATATCCCACGTTCAAAGGCTGTTAAATCGCGTTGCTTACCCATATCTTCAGAAAAAAAATAATTTCTACTGTCGTGGTAAACAACCTGCTTCCCTATTTATAATGATCTCGCCCTCTACCAACTTCAGCAAGAAATTATAGCTAATTTGCCTACAAACGTTAGGTGGTCATAATAATCCTGCCACTCAGTGTGTGTGTGGGTGTATAATTTCAAGAAGCAAGATTGCTGGTTCTCATGGTATGACTATATTTAAAAAAAAAAAAACTGCCAAAATTGACTTCCAATCTGGCTGTATGCGCTATTGCATTTCTACTAGTAATGAATGAGTATTTCTGTTGCTCCACATCATCATCAGCATTTGGTTTTGGTAGTGTTATGGGTTTTGTCCATTCTAATTCTAACAAATTTTTGGTTTGTGATTAGAGGAAGTTTCTTGTCTTTTATTTTATTATGTTTTATATTATTTAATTTTTGTATCTATACCAACCTTACATTGCTATGATAAATCATATTTGTTCATGCTTTACAGGTTGCTGAATTTGATACTACCTTGTTAAAAATTTCTGCATCTATAATCATGAGGAATATCAAAGCAATACCAACAACCAGCAAAGATTTTATGGCTCACTTTATTGTAATACTCAATTTATTATGTTGGACTGGAACCAAACCTACAATGTTTATGAATTATGTCCTTAATTCATGTGTAAACTTATCTGGACCTGGATTTTTCTTTGTAAATAATTTTCTAATTACTAGTGCATTTTAAAATGTTTTATGGGTCTATTTATTTATGTATTTGCTATCAAGTCAGTTGTAGTCATTTGTATCCATGAACACTATTAATTTGATTTTTTTTTAATTTTTTAGAATATAGTTGTTCACTGTATTCCCTTATAAACCACTTAGTTTCTGTTACAGTGTCCTTTTTTAGTTTTTATTTTGTTAATTTTATTGTCTCTCTTTGTTTTCTTTTTAAGTTTAATCATAGGTGTGTTAATATTTTCCAAAGAATCAATGTTTGGTTTCACTTATTTTTTCTTTAATTTCTATTTCATTGATTTCTTTATAATCTTTATATTGTTTTCTTTTGTATCCTTTGGGCGCGATTGGTTTTTCTGCCAGCTTTCTAAATTGGAATATTTGATTTTTAGTTTAGATCTTTCATCTTTTTTAAAGAGGTGTTGAAAATTAGTTTTATTCTCAGCACTGTTTAAGCTGCATTCCACAAAGCCTGGTATGTGATGTTTTCATTTTCCTTTTTTTAAAAAGTATTTCTATATTTCTCCTTTGTGATTCTTTTTCTTGACCCATGGGTTACTTAGAAGTTTTAGTCACACCCCCCCCCCAGCACACACACACAAATGTGTGTGCATTTTCCTAATTTCCTAATGCTATGATATTCTGATTTGATTCTATGTTGAACAGAAAAATTATTTTATATAATTATAATTTACTAAAACTTGTTTTATGGCAAACCATGTGTTTTATCCTGGAGAATGTTCTAGGTGCACTTAAAAAATGTTTATTCTGTTCTTGTTTGCATGAGTGTTCTATTGATATTAGCTGGGTTCATTTCATAAATTGTGTTGAGCAAGTATCCTGTATCCTCTGACAAAATGTTGTGTTCATTAATTAAAAGTCAAGTACTATTCAATAATCCATTTTCCCTTAGGAATTTTTTTTTAGTACATGTATCAAACAAAATCAGGGGCTATGTTATTATGTGCATACATGCTTACAGTTGTTATTTCTTCCTGATGTATTGGCCCATTGACCATTATAAAATATTTAGGTGTTGTAAAGTAATATATTTTGTATTAATGTCTAATACTAAGATAGTCTTTTCAGCCTTCTTTGATACTGTTTTGCATGGTTTATCTTTTTTCTATCACCTTTGTTTCAACCTATTTTTTACTTTAAGTCTAAATCATGTCAATTTTAGACATAATATATAGTTTGATGATGATGATGATTATTATTATATTATGCTGCCTGACAATCTCTGCCTCTTTCTTGGAATGTTTATCAATTCTTAATAATTGTAACTATTAATAATGTAGAATTAATTATTGGCATTTTATTTTTAGTTCTCCCATCCAAGTACTAACCAGGCCCGACCCTGCTTAGCTTCTGAGATCAGATGAGATTGGGCACGTTCAGGGTGGTATGGCCGTAGACAGTTCTCTATATTATTGATGCCTCTTTTGTTCCTCTTCTGTGAGTTACTTTATGTTAAATAGATTATTTTTGATGTACCAATTCAATTCTTTTGGTGTTTTTCTTATTATTTTTTATTTCTTTTCTTAGTGGCCACTCCAATTACCGTGTACATATTAACTTACACAATCTTCTTCAGAATGATCTTAAATTAACTTAATTATAAATACTGATGTAACGTTAATATATAAAATCTAATTTGACAATGTTTAAATTTTATAATTTAAATGGGTTGCCCTGTTGTTTTTTGGCTAGCACATTTCAGTCAAGATAACGTCGGTCATTGTCTTCTAGTAATTTAATTTAGAAGTGTATGTGGGAATGTGTGTTTGCACATGTGCATGTATGTGTGCCTATGTCTATTTGTATTATAGGTTCCTTTGAATTCATTAAATTTCCTGGACTTATAGGTTTATAATTTTCAATTTTGTATAATTTTTGTAATTTTTCTTCAAATATCTGTCATTTCCTCCATTTCTAGGGTTCTAATTATATGCACATGTGATACTTAATTTTATATGTCAACTTAACTGGCCATGGGTGCCAAAATTAAACATTATCCCTTCTCCTTGTGTCTCTGAGGGTTTTTCTGGATGAGATTGGCATGTGAATCAGTGGATTAAAGTAAATTGCTCTCACCAAGGTGGGTAGATATAATTCAATTCACTGGAGGGACTGAATTTAAATAAAAGACAGAAGGAAGAATTGACTTCTTTTTTCCAACCTCACTGTTTGAGCTAGGACATCCCATCTCATTTTTTTCTTGCCCTTATACTAGGATTTCCACAATTGGCTTCCTAATTCCAAAGCTTTCAGACTCAGACTCAATTACACCACTAGCTTTCCTGGGTTTTCAGCTGGCAAAAGGCAGTCCATGGGACTTCTTAGGCTCTGTGAGTCAGTTTCTTATAATACATTTTTGTACTGGTTTTGTTTCTTTGGAGAACTCTGACTAATAAAACATAGTATCATCTTATTTATATCATTGAAACACTATTTATTTACTTGTGTGTATGTGTGTGTTTCTCCTCTGTGCTTTAGTTTAAATAGTTTTCTTATACCGCCCAGTTACTGAATTTTCTTCAACAGCTTTTAATCTGATATCAGTAACCCCTTCACATTTTTTATAACTTATATTGTGGTTTTTTTTTCAGATAAGTTTACTTATAATATACTAGAGGCCCGTTGCAGGAAGATTCCTGCAAAAATAGGGCTTCCTGTGGCTTGAGTGAAGCAGAGAAGGGAGCGAAGCCCGCCTCGTTCTGCTCCCACCTCTACTGCCCCGCTTGCTTCCCTCCCATCTACCCCGCCCTGCTTGCTTCTTCGAAGCTTCACTCCCTTCTGCAGTGCTTGGCTTCCTTCTATGTTGTCTTCCATCTTCACGCTGCACCTGTGTATGCAAATTAACCACCATCTTTGTTGGTTTAATTTGCATACTCATCTGATTGGCTGGTGGGTGTAGCAGAGTGACACCAATTTGCATGTTTCTCTTTTATTAGTGTAGATTTTTTAGATGTTGTCTGCTAACTCTGTCCTCTCTGTTATTTCTGGTTTTTCTTCCTATGGGCTGATATTCTCCAAATTATGGTTTAACTAGTGGGCCAGTGCACATAATTTGTGTGCATTAAAAGGTAATTAATTACAGGAAATATTTTAATATTGCTATTTGCCCTTTCTCTATAATAGAAGTGTCAGAAATGAAATAAAATTAGTAAAATGTATATGAAAATAATATATAAATTTATTAATAAATAAACAATCACAACATAATATAACAACAAAGACAGGATATAAAAACAACAAAAACATGATGTAAAAACAACACTATACAAACAATGACTGATAAATTGATTAAACTTTTTCTAATATCTCCCTGTATACCACATTAAGAGTGAAAACACTTTCAGAGTGCTTGACTAATTTCCCTTGGGATAAAGTATGTACAACTTTAATATCACATGCTCTTCGAACTCGAGAGAAAGCAACATATAACTGACAATGTGCAAAAATGGGTTCAGGTAGGAATGTTCCTACTTTGTCTAGAGTATGTCCTTGTGATTTATTAATAGTCATTGCAAATGCTGGCATCACTGAAACTGTCTTCAAATTACTTTAAATAGGAGGCCAGTGTCAGATGGGGACAAAGCAATTCTTGGAATCAGAACAACCTCTCCTTCTGCAGATCCTGTTAATACTTCAGCTTTGATAATGTTAGGTTGCAATCTTTTGATAATAAATCTAGTACCATTACAAAGACCCCATTTACCATTAAGATTTCTCAGTAGCATGATGATTGCACCCACTTTCAATTTTAATTTATGACACGGCATTCCCGAAGGAGTAATACTATTAAGAAATTCGATGGAAGCCTTAACCAGTTTGGCTCAGTGGATAGAGTGTCAGCCTGTAGACTGAAGGGTCCCAGGTTAGATTCTAGTCAAGGGCATGTACCTTGGTTGCAGGCATATCCCCTTTAGGAAGTGAAGTGTTCAGGAAGCAGCTGATTGATGTTTTTCTTTCATTGATGTTTCTAACTCTCTATCCCTCTTCCTTTCTCTCTGTAAAAAATTAATAAAATATATTTTTAAAAAATTCGATGGGAAAACTTTCCTTTTCAGCATTATCTGTTGAATCAATGGAATCGTCACTCAAATATGTGTGAAAATCTCCATCAAATATCTCCCAAATTTTTTCATTTAATTTTTGAACGTGCTCATTTTTTTGGACAAAGAATCACACATTTAGATATATTTTTAATATTATCTATAAATATAGCATTTCCAAAGGTAACTTCAATAATAGATCCATTACAAAACATTTCACAGGGGATTTCAATAATATATATTCCTAAATGAAAAGTGCTATCAAGTTTGCCATCTCCAAGTTTTACTAACCATTCACTATAAGTAGAATCCTCTGATCTCATATTTGTTTTAAGAGACAACTTTCTGAAACATCCCCAAACACTACAGTACTTTAAACTCATTTGTACTATGGCTGATAGCATAGCATGCAGTACAATACTGAGACATTGTTGAAAATCCCCTCCGAGAAGGAGAACTTTCCAACCAAATGCAACATTCAAATCCATAATTTCTCTTAGTAATCTGTCTATGGCGTTTATAGCATGACTGGATGCCATGGTGCATTCATCAACAATGAGAAGTTGGGCCTTTTTAATGGTTTTAGCAACTTCACTCTTTATATCGAGTCTAGAAATTGAAGTTTCATTTAATGGAATTGGTCATTTATATTGGGAATGAAAGGTCCTTCCACCAAGTAGTAAATTTGCAGCAATTCCCTTATAGATGCTGTGGGTAAAACAGTACCACCACGACCTCTAATATAATGTATTAAAACTTTATGAAGATATGTTTTTCCACTACCACCTGGACCATCTAAGAAAAAAATATTTGGGGTGTACAGTTTGATCTTCGATGCCTGAAGTTATTCTTTCTACAACGCCAAAGTCTTGTGTCATTCCCAGGACTAATCCCTCCTATGGCTGCCTTACCCAGACCACAGACCTCCTGTCCAGGGCTCTGCCCTCTGCTCAGCCTCACCTCCCTGCTCATCCAAGATCCACTCCACCCCCACTAACCCCCTGCTGGTCTCTTAGCCTATCTCATTCTCATTCACCCTCTCACAATCCAGGACTTGAACCAGGCCCCAGGTGTAGGCATGGGGATAGGCGTCCGCCGTGGCCCCACCCCTGCTGCAAACCCCCCAGCTGTTTGGTCATCTGTCCGGTTGTTTAGGTTGTGATGGCCCCTAGCTTTTTATATATTAGGATTTTCCTGCTTTCTTAAATGTCTAATAATTTGGAATGGATAATGGACATCATAATAATATATTAGGTAGACTATTTGCAGTATTTTTCCTCCTAGCAAGGACTATATTTACTTACACACCAGGTTTTGGTTTTGAGGTTTATTTTATAATTCGTTAGAGAAGATTAATAGTACGCTTTACTCTAGGACTAGCATAGATATGAATCTGAGGTGTGACCCTTATGATATCTCCACTGAATAGCATGGGTGTTTAATATGGATTTTTCCATCTGGCTGATTGGAACTTAAGTGTCTCTGACATCTGTGAGCTCTGGAAATTTTTCAGCTACCTCAATACTGTCGTTCTTTTCCTGGCTCTTAAAGTTTCTCACTGGGCCTGCGTAAACGATCAAAGGGATTCATATCCCAATGCCTGTTTGATATTTTGGAGCTTCCTTTTTTCTGGTATTCTGATCACAATTTCTAGCCCCCTGTGCCTTTTTAAAAAATTCTATTTTCTATCATCTCAACTCAGTGAGATTGATGTGGTTTGTTTGTAGTCACCCTTCCTGCAAAGTAGTCTAGAAACTGCCTTTAAAAAGAAAGGCAGGTCAATCATAGGGAGCCCCATCGTTACTTTTCTTTTTTTAATTAATACAACCCACAGCTATTTGATGTTAAATATTCAAACATCTTTGTCTCAAATATTTTGTCTTATGGTTCATTTGCTTACTATTGAAGGGCCAGTTATGTTATGACTGGAAGGAGCAATCTGTGTCTTAGTTCATTCTTATGTGAGTCTCAAATGTATGGTTAATTAGTATACCATTAAAAATGAGACCCTTAATGTATTCTCTGCAAAACTGTCACATTTATTTTTATTCATTTTATGTGTAGATTTATTATTTTATACCTAACAATGTAAAAACCCATTGCTTTTTTTGGAAATGTTGAATTGTTTTATAACTTTAGGTAAGCCTTAGTTCATAAAGTTAAAATTAGTGCATACATATTTTTAGTTCTATAATTATTTTTGAACAAGGAAGGCTTCTTTGCTACTTGGCAGTAAGAGGTTACATGTATGAATTGATTATGTAAATTTAATTTGCTTTATTCAAATATATAGGAAATGATCTAGAATAATTTACTATTTTTTAAATTTTTATTTATTTTTTTTAAAATATATTTTATTGATTTTTTTACAGAGAGGAAGGGAGAGGGATAGAGAGTCAGAAACATCGATGAAAGAGAAACATCGATTAGCTGCCTCCTGCACACCCCCTACTGGGGATACACCCACAACCAAGGTACTTGCCCTTGACTGGAATCGAACCTAGGACCCCTCAGTCCCCGGGTCAACATTCTATCCACTGAGCCAAACCCATCAGGGCTTTACTATTCTTTTTATTGATTTAAAATATTTATATTTCCCTGATACAAAATCTACATATTGTATACATAATATATACTTATAAATTTATAATTCCAGCCTGCTTATTATTTTAGTTGTTTAGTAAATATTAATCACTTTACTAAAACTCCTTTATGGTTTAGACCCAACAGAAAGCGGCAGCAAATAGACCATTCATATTCTATGGTTATTTCAGATTATAGCTAGTATTAACCTAACTCTTAAAATCTTAGTCATCTATCATGACATATTTTGCCATCTTATGGAACTGGATGTAGGTTTTCAATGCAATTTCAGAACATACTTATTTTTACTTCTTTAACTTTTATCTTGACTGCTCTAAGACTTTTTTACCTTAATACTTTTTCTGCTGTTATCTTGAATAATCACAAATTTGGAAAATTTAGTCTATGCTATTTATTTCCTAATTGTAAAGTTCATATTAAAGTATCTTGAAAAAGAGACTTCTATCACAGATGTTGATACATGAAATATCAAATTGTTTATTAAATTTGACATTTACTTAAGGAACATATGACATATTGTCTTTAATACTGATGAACAAACTCAGGTAGTAATAGGATCAAGTTATTTTGCTAATATTCTCAAACTGTCCATTAACTTCCTAAAATGGGTTTTCAAGTTCCATGTAAAAATCATTCCATCATCACACTTGATCATAATGACCCTATAACAGATGTTTAAAATTGTTGTTATATCATCAAAAAAGTTGTTGCCTTATAAATGATATACTTTTTGGTAAAACAATTACACACACAAATATGAATTTATTTTGCTACAGATCTTTAGGAAATCAATGTACCTATATTAAAACTATTTTTGATAGAAAAAGTTACTTATTCTATTTTTTTGTAATTGGCTTTATTTAAGTTCTACATAATAATAAGCAACAATTCAGAGTATCCCAAACAGTTTCTTACTGAAATAGATTACTTGGAGATTTCTGGCATGAAGGGACTACTTGTGTAGCTTATAAGAATAAATGCACTAATACTGACATGGTACATGGAAAACAGAAATAAACTTGAATAAAAATCAAGGAATAATTAATTCCTCTTTAGAATTAAAATAATATTGAAGATTCCAGGAATTTTCTTCATGATAAAATTTTGGCAAGGCTTTGGCCTCTTCCGTAGTAGAAATTGGGTCAGGGTGAAAATCAGAGACTATAAACAGGAATGGGGTAAAGAGTCTACAGAACCCTACTGCTTGATTAATAGCACATATTGGATGGGGGGTGAGTTTTAGTCCGATGTATGTAGAGATTCATCCAGGAGTACAGCCGGTATAGGCTCCTGCTGAGTTTATAATCTGTAAATATTAAGTGTTCAAGGCATGGAACTTGGCTGTTCTTAACCAAAGTCAGATCTCTAATAGAGCTTAGTTCACTGAAAACCATTTAAGTTTAATAAACATGTACTGAGTGCATTATATTACATGGATTATGCTAATGGAAAGATATAGCATTATTAAGTCATAATCCATTTGTGACTCTTTGGCATATACAATCTTCTTGCTTATTATTCCTTGAAATACAGTATGATTTGTTAAGGACCAGATTATTACCAATGTTCCATTTTGTTCCTTTACTTACCTCTGTGCCATGACAAATTCTTATCAATGAAGGAACAAAAAAAATTATAAGTATCTATATTCTCTGAGAAAAACTTATGATGTAAAAGGCATTTAAATGTCTAAAAGCAAGACATTTGTGTGTTCTATATGTTCATGCTTTAAAATCTAAGTAGCAAGAACTAGATGTTTTAAATGACTTTCTCCACTTACGCTTTGGAGATGTTATTTTTATTGTATTAGGTATAAAATGAATTTATTTCAGATACTATAAAGACACTAATTTGCAAAACATTATATAAAGAAACTAGAGGCCTGGTGCACAAAAATTTGTGCACTCAGGAGGGAGGGGGGGTCCCTCAGCCCGGCCTGTGCCCTCTCACAGTCTGGGACCCCTCAGGGGATGACCACCTGCTGGCTTAGGCCCGTTCCCCAGGGGATTGGGCTTAACATGGCAATCAGACATCCCTCTGGCAGCCTGGCAGCCCTCCAGGGATGTCCACTTGCCAGCGGGAGCAGGCCTAAACTGCAGTCGGACATCCTTAGCACTGCTGAGGAGGCAAGAGAGGCTCCTACCACTACCACTGTACTGGCAGCCATCAGCCTGGCTTGTGCCTGAGCAGAGCTCCTCCCATGTGAGAGCGACCTGACCACCAGAGGGCAGCTCCTGCATTGAGCGTCTGCCCCCTGGTGGTCAGTGTGTGTCATAGTGACCAGTCATTCCCAGTCTTTCTGCCGTTAGGATCAGTTTTCATATTACCCATTTACTATTTAGGATAAAGTCTTGGTGCATGGGTGGGGGCCAGCTGGTTTGCCCTGAGGGGTGTCCCAGATCAGGGTAGGGGTCCCGCTTCGGTGCCTGGCCAGCCTGGATGAGGGGATGATGGCTGTTTGCAGCTGGTCACACCCCCTTCAGGGTGGGGGCCCACACTGGGGTGCCTGGCCAGTCTGGGTGAGGGGCTGAGGGCCGTTTTCAGGCTGGTGGGTGACTGAAGCTCCCAACCTCTCCTTTTTTTCTTTATTCTGGAATTTATTTACCTTCTATGGCTGTCACTGGAGCTGAGAGCCGGCTTTAGCTCTGAGGCTCAGCTCCAGCTCTGAGACCTCGGCTGCTGAAAGCAGGTATCTGGATTTGTTTGGGTTCTATAATTGTAACACTGTTGTGGTCCTGCTCGCTCCAGCTCTGACAGCTGAAAGCAGGTTTCTGGGGATTGTTTAACTTCTATAATTGCAACATAGTTGCTTAGAGTGCAAACTCAGAGGCCGGCAGCGGCAGGCGGGAACCTTGGCTTCCTCTATCACTGGAGCAAGCAAGCCTCCTGTTCACTTCAGCTGCCTGGCTGCCGGCCGCCATCTTGGTTGGCAGTTAATTTGCATATCTCACCGATTAGCCAATGGGAAGGGTAGCGAAGTTATGGTTAATTACCATGTTTCTCTATTATTAGATAGGATGTTGCTATATAAAATATGAATTTCAATAATTATAGTAGCTAACTTATCTGGTAACTTAAATCTATAAAAAACCTTCATGTGCAACAAAACACCACAGATGATTGATTGAAGTTCCTACAATTAGAGCAAGAACTGCTACACATAAGAGTTATATACAGTATTTAATCGCCTTGGGAAAGAATAACCCATTTCCACTAAAATATGAAAGATTGAGCCTGCTGTCGACTAGAGCTCATTCCACCAAGGAAATGGCTTTGATGGGCTTTCCTTAGATCTGCATTTACTCTTCATTTGAATTTTTATGATTAGTTCTTAATTAAAATGAATGAACACTTTCTGCTGTATATATATTTAAATTTGCAGGTTGCTAATTACCAAATTTTGCCTTGTCTTGCTGTTTATGTATGTATGTTTCTATTGTTAGGTCTGATCAAGTAATTGCATTGACTCCTTCTCCTGGAACTGACCTTTAGGCCACTTCACAAGGGACATTCCCCTTCGCTTACACCACATTGCATTTGCAAAAACCACATTCCACTTATCTTTCCCCTCAGGATCCACCCAGAGAATTCTCTGCCTAGAAAATCCTGCCTGGAATCTTTTAAAATATGACTCCTTGTCCCTGGGTGCTGGCACCATTTCGGGGCTTAGCCCATCTGGTTTTCAGACGACCTAATCCTATCTAATAAAAGAGTAATATGCAAATTAACCATCATTTCACAACAAAGATGGCGGCACCTTTAGTGGCAGGGGCGGGACACTGGTGGTGTCGCCCCAGCAATGCGAGCCCAGCAGGTAAGCACGGCCCACAGGCAGCACCCAGCAAGGCCTGCTTGCCCATCGCAGTGGTGTGGAGCAGGCAGGCCCCACAAAGAGCAGAGAACCATGGGGAGCAGGCCTAAGTCTTCAGTAGGACATCCCCTGAGGGCTCCTGGATTGGAGAGGGTGCAGGTCAGGCTGAGGGACCTCACCCCCCATGCACAAATTTTGTGCACTATGCCTCTAGTAAATTCATAATTCGTTACCCCTTTTGGCCTCATCCATTCCTTTTTCGATGACCCTAACATCTGTTTTGTTTTTTATCAAACTTTGTACTACTCAAACATTCTCGTATGAACTTATAGCAAGCAGGTTTTTTTACCCTTTATTGAAAACTATATGTATCTTTTGAAATAACAGTTTTCTAGCATGATAAAGTAATGGAGAACTGCCGGGGTCCAACCCCAGCAGGTCCAGTGGTCCCCAAAGGTGTGGACGGAGTCGGCGAAGAAGGAAGGACACGGAGACAGAGTTCAGTTGATCAGCAGCCTAGCCAGGATCTCTAGCCAGGATCTCCAGCCAAGTTCTGGTCTGGATCTCCAGAGAGGTTCTGCTTCGGAGATCCAGCCAGGTTCTGTCTGAGATCTCCAGCCAGGTTCAGTCTTCAGGTTCTAGTCAGGTTCTCTTGCCATGTTCTATAGTCAGGTTCAGTCCAGGATCCCTTGCCATGTTCTCCCACTAGGCTCTGTCTCTAGGCTCCGAGGCCAGTCCCTCTCCAGGATCCTCCGGCATGCTCTCTCCAGCGAAGTTCTTCTGTCCCTAGAGAACGTTCTGTGTAGGTTCTGTGCCTAGGCTCTGTCTCTCTTGGTCCTGTCTTCCAAGCCCTGTCTGAGTTCTGTCTCTTGCTGTCTTGTTCTGAGTTCTGTCTTCTGAATTCTGTCTCATGAGTTCTGTCTTGTTGATTCTGTTCTAAGTTCTGTGTGTTTCTGTCTTGTTACAACTGTATTTATACCAGTTGATTCAATCCTATCAATCTCTATTACAAAGGTTAGGGCGTTTCTTATCTCCATTCCAGGGAGAAAAGATTATGTAGTTTAAGCATGATTGTTCGTAGTTAAAGGGATTAATTACCCGCCTGGCACTTAGTTGAGGGGTTTTATTCCCTCCCTAACTTCAGGGGAAAATCCCTACCTGGGGATTCAACCTTTCTCGGAGAGGTGACTTTGGTTAAAACACAGCGCCAAGAAGGTGAGCAAACATATTAAGAACCGTATGCCATATATGCCAGGTCCCTTGAAACAGCAAGGATGGACCGGCTCCCGGCAAATTCCCCCTTTTTTATTTTTTAAAAGCAAGCATTAAAAAGAAAAACCTGAAACGCTCTCATGTATCCATTTTAAGAGTAGGATTGGCGTTTTCTGCTATTACCTGAGTCCTGATCTATCACCCCAGGGAGAGCTTGCCAATCCTGCACTTTCCCGGGGTGGAAAGGCTGCAGTGGGGTTAAGGATAAGGCTCCTTGGGCCTACCTTCTCCCATGCCTCTACATTTACCTTTCCGGCACCTTTCCTTCCTCAGAAAAGCATGGACATATTTCTTGTATAAAATGTTCTGTCTGACTGGGAGTAACCTTAATTCCTCTGCTAACAAGCATATATGTTAAAAGATCAATACGGAGTCTTTTTTCTTTAGACTCAGTATGGCACATCTTCTTAATCTAAAGATCAATACAGAGTCTTCTTTCTTTGGACTCAGTATGGCACATCTTCTCAATCTAAGAATCAATACAGAGTCTTCTTTCTTTGGACTCAGTATGGCACATCTTCTCAATCTAAGTTCTGTACTATCCACCTTCTTACCCTACTTATCCTCTATAGGGGGGTCTGTAGCACCCTGGTGGAGTCCTATCCGTCCCGAGTGTGGGGGTTCTCAAAGGGGGGGGGGCTTACCCAGGGGAATCCTGTTCCAGGGATTCCCAAAGGTGTGGATGGAGTCGGCGAAGACTATCCACCCTCTTCCTACGGTGGAGTCTGATCCGTCCCGAGTGTGGAGGTTCTCAATGGGGTGGCTTACCTAAGGGAATCCTGTTCCAGGGGTTCCCAAAGGTGTGGACGGAGTTGGCGAAGACTATCCACCCTCTTCCTATGGTGGAGTCCAATCTGTCCCGAGTGTGGGGCGCTTACCTAGGGGTCCCTGTTCGGGCGCCAGATGCCGGGGTCCAACCCCAGCAGGTCCAGTGGTCCCCAAAGGTGTGGACGGAGTCGGCGAAGAAGGAAGGACACGGAGACAGAGTTCAGTTGATCAGCAGCCTAGCCAGGATCTCTAGCCAGGATCTCCAGCCAAGTTCTGGTCTGGATCTCCAGAGAGGTTCTGCTTCGGAGATCCAGCCAGGTTCTGTCTGAGATCTCCAGCCAGGTTCGGTCTTCAGGTTCTAGTCAGGTTCTCTTGCCATGTTCTATAGTCAGGTTCAGTCCAGGATCCCTTGCCATGTTCTCCCACTAGGCTCTGTCTCTAGGCTCCGAGGCCAGTCCCTCTCCAGGATCCTCCGGCATGCTCTCTCCAGCGAAGTTCTTCTGTCCCTAGAGAACGTTCTGTGTAGGTTCTGTGCCTAGGCTCTGTCTCTCTTGGTCCTGTCTTCCAAGCCCTGTCTGAGTTCTGTCTCTTGCTGTCTTGTTCTGAGTTCTGTCTTCTGAATTCTGTCTCATGAGTTCTGTCTTGTTGATTCTGTTCTAAGTTCTGTGTGTTTCTGTCTTGTTACAACTGTATTTATACCAGTTGATTCAATCCTATCAATCTCTATTACAAAGGTTAGGGCGTTTCTTATCTCCATTCCAGGGAGAAAAGATTATGTAGTTTAAGCATGATTGTTCGTAGTTAAAGGGATTAATTACCCGCCTGGCACTTAGTTGAGGGGTTTTATTCCCTCCCTAACTTCAGGGGAAAATCCCTACCTGGGGATTCAACCTTTCTCGGAGAGGTGACTTTGGTTAAAACACAGCGCCAAGAAGGTGAGCAAACATATTAAGAACCGTATGCCATATATGCCAGGTCCCTTGAAACAGCAAGGATGGACCGGCTCCCGGCAGAGAACAAACTTATCTTTCTTTCATTAAGTATATAGAAACTTGAACAATATCTATAAAATTGCTTAAATATGTTTCAGACTGGCCACTAGTCAGTTTATAATAATGAGTAAAGCAAAACAAAATGAATAAGGTCTGATTATTTCAGTTTACTGCCTGGAGAGAGATTCCCAACTGCAGGGAAAGAGAGCCCAATGGTCTGACTGAACTTAAGAAATACAGTCCATTGATTGGAGGGCCCAAATTTTTATGTAGGAAATTAGACATGAGTGGCTGGGATGGAGCTGGCCCTGGGGTCCTGAACAGGGGTCTGACCAACATTGCCTTCAGACCACCTCTCTAGGGGTGGCCCAGCAGAGTGCCAGTAGGCACATTCAAGCCAACTGGCTCTTAGCACAAGCTCAGAGGAAAATGATGTGACCTCATTGCCAATATGACCTTACTAGGGCCCTGGACTAATTACAATAAAATTTGCATTTTGGCTTTGACCCTGCCCACCCCCCCATGAATTTTTCTGCATACATTATGGGTAAAGATATGCCCAGAAGAAATATAGTTCCTGTCAATCATCCTTGAATGCAAATGAAAGGCTCCACCCAGAAAATCCCTCTTTAAAGCCTAGGAGTTGGGGCCATGTCTCTCTCTCTCTCTCTCTCTCTCTCTCTCTCTCTCTCTCTCTCTCTCTCTCTCCCTCTCTCTCTCTCTCTCTCCCCCTCCAATGGCCCACTCCTTGTTTGGAATGTATCTTCAATAAACCCCATTTTGCTTTATTTTCATATTTGTTGACCTTACAATCTTTTCTGCATTGAGGAAAAGAACAGAGGTCCCAGCCAGTAACCCCAGTTGGTAATGAAATCAGCTAGAATTTGTATGACAAATACCAGAGGTGAAGGATGAAGCTCAAAAAAACCTACATTAAGCTCAAAAGAACTGCAGAGGAAACCACTTACATTTTTGGTTTAGGATTGATTTGTATTTGTGTGAGAATAAACTGCTTAATGGCAGGTAAGGACTGCCTAATGGTTGTAGGTAGAATGATCCCCAGACCTCAAACACAGCAGGTTGTTTTCCAACTAGCAAGACTGTCTAGGCAGCGGTTCTCAACCTGTGGGTCGCGACCCCTTTGGCGGTCGAGTGACCCTTTCACAGGGGTCACCTAAGACCATCCTGCATATCAGATATTTACATTATGATTCACAATAGTAGCAAAATTACAGTTATGAAGTAGCAACAAAAATAATTTTATGGCTGGGTCACAATATGAGGAACTGTATTTAAAGGGCCAGAAGGTTGAGAACCACTGGGCAGACAAATATGCCCCATTAGTGCTGTGGACGGAAGGGGCCACATGCTAACCTGACAAGCTCAGGGAAGGCCTGCATGGCAGTCTTGCAAACTTAAAGACCTAAAGTAACCACAAAGGATGGTCTGAAATTAAAACTTTAACTAAAAGCAGTTATGGTGGGTAGTCATGTTCTAGGCTGGTATTTTCCCTGACGAGGTCAATTTTTACCCTAACTGAGACTATTGCCTTTTTTCATCTAAGATAACTATGAAATGTTAGAGTAACTTGTAACTTTCCTTTTTCCCCAGACCCCTGGGGCACAACCAAATGCTGGGCACCAGGACGAAGACCATAAATTCCTTAGTTGTTATTGTTATCATGTTAATTATTGACTATTAACTATCCTGTATCCAACTAAGTAATGTGTCTATCATTTTACTTTTTATCCTTTCCCAGATGTTTCCCAGCTTTGCTTTCTCCTGCCTCCCTAATCTATCATCAATGGATTTAATGTAAGCCACTTATGTCCCCTCCTTTGATGCAATGTATAAAAATAGGTGGGAAGCCGCCATTCTCTGGAGCATTATCTCAATCCATTGAGATTCTGCTTCCTGGCAATTGTTGGCAGTTTGGCTCAAATAAACTCACAAAAATTCTTTACTGGTTTGAATGTTTTTATGTTTTTTATTTTAACAGTGCAAATAAGTTGCTCTTGATAATGGCTGTTCTAAACCAACCACAAAAAAAATTAAAAAAGCAATTGTGGTCAGAATCAAACCAATTCTATAACTTCATCCAGAAAAAAAAAAAAGTAACACACACACACACACACACACACACCTAACTCCAGTGCTTAAAAAGTAAAAATTCATAAAGCACACAATACTTTTTTTAAATGGGGCAGGACAGTGCAAATACAATTAAAACTCATTTCTTTGAGGTCTGCCATCTTGAACAATTTAATTCCTGACCAAATTGTTCACAGAAAAAAAATGTCTGGGATGTGAAACAAAACTTTGATTTTTGACCTGACAACTCTTTCATGCTGATACCTCAGCACGACAAAGGTGTCTTTCAGGCAACAAACAAAGGAGAGAATGCTTTAGTTGCTTGTGAAATCCATGATCAGTACAATTTTAAAACATAAAGAGGCCATCAAGAGTGCTAATGTTGCTAAGGGTGTGAAAGTGCTCACAGAACAGCAATCACAGGCAATTGAATAGGTAGAAAATCTGTTGTTGATTTGGATGAAGGAAAAGCAGTTAGCTGGTGATAACATTTTGGGGGCATCGATAATATGAAAAATTTGTTTAAGGCTAGTAGGGGGTGATTCATTAAATTAAAGCAGAGAAGTGTTTATTTATAGATTAAAAAGTACTTTAGACATGTACTGTATATAAGAAATATTAAAACAGATAATCATTTTGAGCATCTGGAAAGGATTAGTTCAATTTGATATGGGATTTTTGGGCTGGAACATGCAGTGTTCCCCTGGGCAGGATGGTTCCCTGGCTCTTTGCCCGTTGGAGTCAAAGAATGAATCCATGGATGGAAAATGGTAGAGCAAAGGTGGAAATTTATTGAAGAACAAGCACAGACTCCCACATGGGGGAGCAGGAAAGGGTCCCATATCACAGACTCCCAAGTGGGGAGGGAAAGAGTCCCACTGAGTTGCTGTTTCCACTGTTTATAAAGACTGCAAGTCCCTATGTCCTGATATCCCCTCTGATTGGTCAATATTCCCTTTTGAATTGGTTAATATAGTAACTCCTGAGCTTAAAGGTCAAATCTCACATGGCACACGTGAGGCCCTCCTCCCTCATTGTCCTCCTATTCCCCTGGGCTTTCTTCCTCCTTCTTTATTTTGTAAATATAGACCTTTTGTTACTCCCTGTTCCCTTATCTTATGTAATTGCACTGTTGCAGCTCCTTGTCTTATGGAAACATAATTGCACCTGGCTCATTTGTGTCATGGAAATGTACCCTCTCCCAGCTTCATAGCCCTGTGTTTGATCCATGGGGCCCCTTAATTTCTAAAATTTTTCTAAACCTGCCTATGTTGTAATGTACCCTGCAAACCACAGAAGGACGCCTCAAGAAGTCGAATTAAAGAGTCACATTTATTGCAATCCGGGACTATAAGGGGCCATTCCCAAATCTCATAGCAGTAAGATGGTGGCAAAACCAGACTTATATAGGCAAAAATCACAAAGGTATTGATTACATCCCAGGGTTTGGAATGAGGCACCTGGCTCACAAAAAAGCAGATTACAAAAGCAGAATTAAGCATGTTAATTACAGTTTCGGGTCTCGGGGTCACTGAATTGACAGAAATACATTATCTAGAGCCCTTGGGTAACCTGGGTTAAACTTAGGCATGTTATCTAAATTACAGTTTTGGGTCTCCGGACCACTGAGTTGATAGAAACACATTATCTAGAGCCCTCGGGTCTCCCGACCACTGAGTTGTCAGGACAATTTAGAGTAATTGTGCTGTCCTGGTCTCAGGACCACTGAGTCACTGAAACACATTATCTGGAACCCTCGGGTCTTGGGATAATTGTGCTGTCCTGGTTCCCAGGTACAGAAGAATGTGCTTCGATAACCAGTAAGATCACAATCAATGGGATAGTCACATTACAGTCAATAAGGCATTCAATCAAATGGGATGACTTATACAGTTCAGAAAATCAAAGTAACTTTTATATTGTTAAGCCAAACAACAGGGTTAGAGTTAAACTACAGTTTCCACCTGAAATGGTTGCTACCATACTTCACCTATTTCCACCTAAATTTTCTATTTTACCCCAAAAACTCCTTTCAATTTTACATTCTTTATAATGGGAAAAATGATTTGGTTTTCAAACAGGTCATTTATTGAACAGCCTTCCTGAAAGAATTACGTTGTTATGGCAGAAATGCGGCTGGCGGGAAGTGACAAGCCATCGGCACTGGGAGATTCAGAAAATAACTGTTTTATTCGCACAGGTGCTGGCTCAGCACAGTCCCCTCCAGAGGCTGAGCACCACGTCTGGGTTCTGACCTTCTTTATACATGATAAGCTTCCAGGTCTTTCCACACATGTGGCAGCCTGGGCCGTTGGCTGATGCAAGAAGCAAGCCAGATTACAGTACCCAAGAGCGTGGTTACAGTGGAGCAAGTAAGGGGAGGGTTATCTGCTGTCAGCTCGCCTTCTCAATGTTTCAGAACTGAGGTTCCACTATAATTAAGAAAACCTACAATCAAAAGAAAACACAATCAATAGAAATAACACCCAAGCGACAGATTATTCAATTGGTAGACAACATTGATTCTATTATAATTATACTGAAAGCTATTACATATGAACATGTTACTGGAAAGTGGACTTGGCCATTGGCAGGTCTGCCTAAGACCAGCCAGTAATGTGTGGGTTCTTGACTTTGTGCAGGAAAAATTTCACAACAGGAGTCCAAATGACTATGAGGGGATATTTATTAAAGCCGGGAAAGAAATACAAGAAGGAGTGTAGCATAGAAGAAGCAACAGGTGAGCCTACACTGGAATGCTCCAGTTCTCTGGGAAGTCAAGCAAAGGGAGCCTTGGAGTCCGGTTCAGGGGACTAGCCTGCTGCCAGCTGCCACTCCCCAGGTTGCAAGTATCCTGGGGTCCCTTACCCAGTTTAGGAGATGCATGCCTGTGGGGGGGAAAGAGGGCAAAGGGAATGGTGGGGGCTGCGCCCCAGAGTCTTTAGTCTTACGGCTTTCTCTCTTTCAGGTAGGAATCTTAGGGGAGGTTTTATGTTTTGTGTTTTGCTGTTAATCCCATTGCTTTTTTCAAAGAGAGTGGAAGGGAGGGAGGGAGGAGGAGAGAGAAACATTGATTTGAGGGAGACACATAGACATATGCCTCCCTTATGTGCCCTGATACAGGGTGGGGAGCGAACCCACAACTCAGAAGCCAGATAACTGCCATTCACTGGAAATCTAACCCATGACCCTTTGGTGCTCAGTCTGATGTCTAACCACTGAGAAACACAGCCAAGGCTAGCAGTATATTCATCGGTTTTCCAGATGTGCTTCTCCAGGGCCTTGGTCTCCATCGATTGGTCAGTGTCAGGGCAGAGCATCTCAGTCATTGCAGCTGGTCCTAGTGTCCCCAACCTGGTTTGCTGCTTTTCTAGGTCTGGAGCTGAATACACTGAGGCTGAGAGGCTATTTCTAGGAAGGGGCCTTTTGTATTTGCTGTAAATTGCTCTGCAGTTGGTTCAGCTATCTGTCTCAGTTTCCCTGTTCCCCTTGTCCTGGCTCACTGGCCTGCCTCAAACACAGATGGCCTTTGCTCCTCACAGGGAACTTTAGGGTTCATGAGTTTCCTACCTTTTGTGTGTTGCTGTGCTGTGAGTAGGTAGTACAGTAACACAGTCTTTCACCTTTCCTACCTGCCTTGATATAGCCTTTTGTTTTTTGTTGTTGTTTTTTTAGATGTGAAGGAACTGCTCAGCTAGTTTTGAGGTTTTCTTCAGAGGAAATTGTTCCATATGCATCTGTAGATTTGATGTGTCAATGGGAGTTCAAGCTTTCTAAGTCTCTGTCTTGGACTGCCTCTGCATGTATGTATTTGTCCTTTATTTTTATTTCTACCTTTTATCTGTAGTTGGAAAGGAGGAAAAGTATTTTAATGGCCATTTAGATAATTTTGGATTATTATTTTTTTATAATTTATCTTATTGTTGAAAGTATTAGTGTCCCCAGGTATAGAATTCCCATTTCTTTTTCTTTTTTATTATATTGTTTACACTATTACAAATGTCCACCATTTCCCCTCTCTTTGCCCATCTGCACCCAGCTTCTCCCCTCCCCCAGGCTCCACCTCACTGTTATCTGTGTCTATGGTTTATACATATATGTTCTTTGGCTAATATCTTCACCTTTGTCCATCAGTCCCCCACCACCTCCACTCTGACATGTGCCAGTCTGTTCCATGTATTCATGCCTGTGGTTCTCTTTATTTCAGCATATTGAGTATGTTATTCCACTGACTTTGACTTCCATTATTTTGAAAACTGATTATATTAATTCTATTGATGATCCCCTGTATATTAATTTTCTCTGCCTGCTTTCAGGATGAACTCATTATCTGTCTTTCAACTATCTGCTATGATATATCTAGGGTGGATCACTTTGAATTTATTGACTATGTAGATTAATGTTTTTAATCAAATTTGGGGAGCTTTAGACATTATTTATTTAAATGCTCTTCCTCTCCATTTCACTCTCTTCTCTTTTTCTGTGAGTCCATTATACGTATATTGGTATAGCCTTGATAGTGTCACATAGTTCTCTGAGTCTCTACACTTTTCTTTATTCTTTTTCTATTCTCATACTAGAAATTCTGTACTGACCTATCTTCAAATTCATAAATTTGAATGTCAAATCTGCTGCTTATGCTTTCTAATAAACTGTTTTTTATCCTTACACTAACAATAAGCTGAATTGAAATACTTTGTTATTGTTTCCATTGTAATTCATTAAATCTTTGTCTTATTTTTATTTAAGATCACATTTACTTGCATAGACATTTTCCATTATAATATGTACACTTATATTTATACATGAGATTTTTTAATTCTTTCAAAACATCTCCTTAGGATTTTTGATAGGGTTTAAGTTGGCTATGTAGATAATTTGTGAATAGCAATCATCTTTGTATTATGTATATTATTGAGAGAGCCCATGTAGGCATGTGTTTATCCTTCCAATTACTTGAATCTTCTTTAATTTTCTTCAGTGAAGTTTTACAAACAAACACATGTGAATGAGTATATATCCACACATAGATGTATATTGATTTATTACACTGGCTTGGACTTAAAGTGCAATATTGAGCAAAAGCAGTTTTTATTGTTTTATCCCTGTTTCAGGGAAAATACATAAATATTTTACTGATAAAGTATCATGTGAATTTGAGTTGTCTATAAATTCTATCACATTAGGAATTTCTGTTCTTTTTTGCCAAAGGTGGTTTTTTCTTGTGTGTTTTTTATGAATGCATTTTGTATATTACCATATTTCCAGGAAAACACTATTGTGTTTTGTAGCCAAAGAATTAACCAGCAGAATGTTTTAATATGTTAATCAAAGACAGCTTCCTTAAATTTAATTGGTCAATTACAAAATTGCTTCAGTACAAATAACACTTAAGGCCAACTAATAACAGTCTCAGAATTCTGAAGACAAGTCAATTGGCAGTAGACTCATTCCTGTGAACAACCTTCTAAAACCAAACAATCAATAAAAGCCTCACTAAACAACAATTCGTCCAAGGCTGACATCAATTTTTCCCTGCCACTGTACACCAGCCTCCAAACAATTGTTCAACCAAAATACTAATGAAATATTAGAAGTCTATGTTTTGAAAGACTTTGCAAAATTATTATAGCTTTATTTAAATAAATAATATATTAATCTTGTTCCTACTAACATGTGGTAATTTTTAATACTATTTAAATAATCACAACATTGTTTTTTATTAATTGCTTGTCTAATGCTAATTTTTCATTTCTTTGTAATCACTGAAACCAGAAGTTTATGCAATTTTTCTTAACCTTGCTTCAATCCTTACCCCCTAGCTGTCCATTCCTTACTTACAAACCAGAGTATCTTTTATCTTTACCTTGCCTTATTTCTCTTCACTTCTCTATATCTCTCAGTAATTTACAGCAAAGATAAATTAGCTATTAGAATGCATGCAGATTTAGATTTCCAAAATACTTCAAAAGAAATGATAACTATATAAATTTAACTTAACCCTTATATGTTATATAATCTACACTAATAAAAGAGAGACATGCAAATTGGTGTCACTCTGCTACTCCCACCAGCCAATCAGAGCAACTATGCAAATTAAGCCAACAAAGATGGCAGTTATTTTGCATATGCAGGCGCGGAGCGAAGACTGAGGGCTCTAGCCAGAGTGAAGACTGAAGACTGAAGACTAAAGACTGAAGACTAAAGGCTGAAGAGGCTTGGATTCTTCGCTGCAGCTGCAGCGGAGAAGTCAAGCGTTGCTGGGTCCCAGGTGCTGGCAGTCAGGGGAAGGAAGGCCTATTGCACGAATCTTTATGCAACAGGCTTCTAGTATATATATAAATTGACACAAATCTGAAACACTTAAGCAGAACTAACTAACTGTTCGATAGAAAATGCTCTAGCTACTTCCTAAAATGAAAGAAACACAGTAAAATATTATGTGAATCAAGGTAATGCATCACAGAAATGCAGAAAATTAAATCACAAAGGCTTTAAGAATCTATTAATTTTTTTACAAAAGTTTATCAATGTCTCTATGATGTGTTTTTTATCTGTCGTGTTATACTTCTTTAATTTTACATTTTATGAGGAATTTTTGAATATTTATTTCTAAGGTAAGAAAACAGTGCTATAGGAGGCATCTTTTCAAACAAATCTTTACAGCCTGAAATATATCTTAAATTATTGGCATGTCCTTTTTTTTGGTGAAAAAGAAAATCCATATTTCTGTTAAATGTGTATGCAGCTCTAAAATTTGATTTTGGGTCATTTTTTTATTATGATTTATCAAATGTAGTGAAGAGGTGTCTGGTTATTTAGTGATTTATATTAGCATGCTCCTTTAGGAGGATATGAAAAAAAGCATGTAGAATGATTGTATCAATTCAGCAAATAAAATTACCTTGAAGACCATGCATTGTGTACAGGAAAACATCTAATATTTACCATGTGGATTAAAGTGAGGGAATAATTAACATATCTCTGATAACCAGGCATTAAAGGACAAAAAGCAAAAGAAAAATAAATAATATGGTTACAAAGGACATCAGGATTTCAATTGGATTAACATGTGGTTGATTTTATAAAAAGGAGGAAAGAAGAAGTAAAGTCTTCTATCTATAAGATGTCTGACTATAATGGGACAGTATGGGTTTTCAGAAAGGCTTCCAAATTTGCTTAATCTATATGTGATGCGTTTTAATGCTTCCTAGATGTACACATTACTTTTTAAATCCATACTCAAGGACATGTTTATTGATTTTGAAAGGGAGAGAGATAAAGAGATACAAGAGAGAACATCAATTGGCCACTCCCCATACACATCCTGACTAGTGACTGAACTTACAACCTAGGTGTGTGCCCTGACTTGGAAACGAACCTACAACCATTCAGTATATAAGAAGATGCACCAACCACCTGATTCACATCAGTCAGGGCATGTCTTACTTTTTATAATAACCTTCTGGAAAAAAAATCATATTTTGTATTATATTGTGAATGGTTATTGAATATCCATCTCCTGTTCCCATGTCAATCACTTTTATTGACAAGCATTTCTTCCCACAGTGTGATATATCTTAAGATGATTTTAAAACAATAATGGGCCTTTCTGTAAAGATGGCAATGTAGTTAACTCAATGCTTGCCTCCTTTCATGACCACATCCAAATCTATAAAAATAAAAGCATAATATGCAAATTGACCGAACAGAAGAACCACCATCGGGACGACCTTCTGGACGACCATGCTATGACATGCACTGGTGCCAGGCCAGCCAAGGCGGGTGCAATGTGATTGATCAGGAGCCCCATCGTTGCCCCACGATTGCTCTGCAGTGGGAGGCCCAGGTCAACCTATGCATGGCAATTGATCACAGAGCCCCAGTCGAGTGGGCGGGGTCTCCCTCTGCTGGGCAATTGATCACGGAGCCCCACAATTGATCACTCCACAGAGGGAGGCCCAGGCTTCTGTGGGGTGATCTATCTGAGGGCCCCGTGAAAAATCGCCCCACAGAGAGAGGACCAGGCCACCAGCCAGCAATGCTGTGGTGGGTGTATGGGGCCAGCCAATGATCGCCCCACAGAGGGAGGCCCAGGCCAGTCAATTGATCACACCTCATGCCTGTCATCTGTAGAGGGAAGCAAATGGTGGCGGGGAAAGGGGGGCAGTGCCACACAGATGGCAAGCAGTGGCAGCAGCAGTGGGGAGGCCAGCTGCTGGCAGCCTGGGGAAGAAAAGTCCTGATAGGCCCTGATCATCGACTAGGCCTAGGAACCCTACACAAGGGGTCCTGAATTGTGAGGGTGCAGGCTGGGCTGAGGGACACCCCCCCCATGCACAAATTTTGTGCACTGGGCCTCTAGTTACAACTATAAATAAGGATATAAAGGAGAAGTCACATTGAGGCTGGTAGTAGAGGCAATGTGAGCCCATCCCATACCTACAGTGTGGAAATTAATAATAGGGATGGAGAGTGGTATTAGCATCATGACAGAGTAAGACCTCTTGATTTCTCCCAAAGTTATAATTCATCAAAGGATTTCCTACTCAACATGCAAGCACACAAAACTGTCTGAGAGAGCCATGCATTGAGATATCTGAGGGTGGGCATCTTGGAGAGAAGGGAAGGTCAGAGACAGAAATCACAGAGGCTGTGAATGGTCAGGATATATCCTAAACTCAGCAGCCTGGAGAGGGCCAGATAGGTAGAGGCAGCATTTTGGCCATAGTGGCCAGTAAAACCTGCAGCTACACCAAGTAAAATAAAACAAAGCCACTTGTGTGAACCCAACTCCTCCCGCTGAACCTTATCTACGGAAAACAACAAGACATTATTAAAAGAAACTGAAGAAGACAGAAAAAAATGGAAACATATTTTTGGGTTCATTGATTAGAAGAATTAAAATAGTTAAAATGTTAATTATTTACCTAAAACAATAAACAGATTCCATGCAATCCCCATCAAAATCTCAATGACATTTTCCAAAGAAATAGAACAAAAAATCCTCAAATTTATGTGGAACCCAGAAAGACCCAAATAGCCAATGCAATCCTGAGTAAAAAAGACAAAGGCAGAGGCATCACACTCCCTGACATCAAGTTATACTACAAAGCTATATTAATCATAACATTATGGTATTGGCAAGTAAAAAAAGAGACACACAGACCAATGGAACAGAATTGAGAGTTCACAAATAATAATATGCAGGAACTAATTCTTGACAAAGGAGCCAAAAACATGCAACGGAGAAAGGAAAGTCTCTTCAATAAATGTTGATAAGAAAATTCAAAAGCTACATTCAAAAGAATGAAACTAGACTGCTATATGATACTACACATAAAAATAACTCAAAATTGACAAAGCTTGAATATAAGACCTGAAGCAATAAACTACATAGAGAAAAACATAAACATTAAGCTTATGGATCTTGGTCTCAGAGGGTCTTTTGTGAACTTGACCCCAAAGGCAAGGGAAAGAATGCATACAACTCAACAGTAAAAATACAAACAATCCAATTTAAAAATAGGTAGAAGAACTAAGTACACACTTTTCCTAAGAAGACGTGGCCAATAGATACTAGTAAATAAAAAGATGCTCAACTTCACTAGCCATAAAGGAATTGTAAATCAAAACCACAATGGGATACCACCTCACACAAGTTAGAATGGCTATTATCAATAAGACAAGAAATAACAAGTGTTAGAGAGAATGCAGAGAAAAGAACACCCTCAAACACTGCTTGCAGGAATGTAAATTGGTTCAGTCACTCTGTTAAACAGTATGGAGGTTCCTCAAAAATTTTAAAATAGAGCTACCATATGAACCTGCAATCATCTTCCGGGTATCTATAAAAATAATTAAAAACATATCTTTGTATAGATATATATACTCCTGTGTTCACTGCAGCATTATTATCAATGGTTGAGACATAGAAACAATGTAAGTGACCCTTGATGGATGATTGGATGAGGAAGAAGTAGTTCATATACTAGCCATAAAAAATGATGAAATGTTGCCATTTGCAACAATATGGATTATTCTTGAGAGTATCAGGATAAGTGAAGTAAATCATATGGAAAACAACAAAAACCATATGATTTCACTCATAAGTGGGGTATAAAACAGAAAGCAACAAATTAACAAACTTACAGACATATGCAATAGCTTGATGGTTACCATAAGAGATGGGCAGTGGGAGGAGGATGAAGAAGTTAAAGGGAGTTAAGTATATGTGATGGAAAGAGACTAGTCTTTGGTGGTAAGCACACATTCTAATATACAGATAAATCTCACCTCAAACTTATATAATGTTATTAACAAATGTTACCTCAATAAATTTAATTTTAAAAATAAAATAAAAAGTAATAAGAAATTTGAAATAAATGCAACTTTATAGAATTGGTGAAAGTATTAAAGTAGCATTTTTGAAGTTTATTGTGTTTAAGAAATAAAATAACATCTAAGAAGAAAAAGAAAAGAAAAGAATTGGATGGATATATTGGCTGTAGAGGTCCCCCAGAGAAGTGAGGGGTCTCAGACCATTGCCAGGCAACCCAACCCAGGACCTCAATCCTGGGAATAGAAGTCCCCATAAAACATGGCTGTGAAAACAGTGGGGTTTGCACACTAAAAAGACAAAGGTCTGCTAATAAGGATGGAACAAAAACCACTTGCTCACAAACCCACTTGCTCTAAACTCAACTGAAGGGACAGTAGGGTCATATAGGGAGGAACTGAATTGTCTAACTTCACAGCAGAGGTGGAAGGATGTGGGTTCAGGCAACTCTCTCTGGGGACAGAAGTGCTGGTAGGCTCCATTGTTCCTTTGTGGAACTCCCTGCCCACCCAGCTAGCCCAGCAGGGTGTGTGCCAAATCTGAGCTCTTCATTAACCTGACTATCACTATTCTCCCTGCCCTGGTGATTCACTCAGAACCTAACTCACCTGCCCAGCCAGAGCCTCTTCCATTTGCTCCTCCACACAAGCCTCTTGTCTCAGTTCACACTGCAGACTTTCACAAAATATCTCAAAGGTCCACAAACCCCAGGCAAGTGGCATCCAACCTATGTGTGAATTGTAGCTCTTGCTTAGCAGCTCCAAGTCCAGCATAAGTGGAGACCAATTTCAACTTGCATTATAACTCCCATCAGGTGACCCCAGCCCTAACATAAACAGCAGCCAGTCTTGGCCTGGAACATAGCTTTAACTAGGTGACCACAAGTCTAGCAAAGTGATGGCTGGCCTCAGCTCACATCATAGTGCCCACCAAAGGGTCCTGAGAGTGAAGTTTATAGCTCTACAGGCCTATCTCCCAGGCAAGGTGAACCCCAAAAGACCCACACCAAGACACGTCATAATAACGATGACAAATGTACAAGACAAAGAGAGAATCTTAAAGGCTGCAAGAGAGAAACAGAGAGTTACCTACAAAGGATCCCCCATCAGATTATCAAATGATTTCTCAACAGAAACACATCAGGCCAGAAAAGAATGGACAAAAATTTACAAAGTGATGCAAAGCAAAGGACTGAATCTAAGAATACTCTATCCAGCAAGGCTATCATTCAAAATTGAAGGGGAAATAAGAAGCTTCACAGACAAAAAAAGGTTAAGGGAGTTTATCACCACCATGCCAGCAATGCAAGAAATGCTAAAGGGACTGGTGTAAAAAGAAGAAATAAAAAGCCCAGAAAGAAATCAGCCACAAAAAAATAGAAATGGCTACAAACAAGTACCTTTCAATATAGTACTGGAAGTATTAGCCATTGCGATCAGACAAGAAGAAGAAATAAAGGCATCCAAATTGGAAAAGAAGAAGTAAAACTGTCCTTATTTGCAGATGACATGATATTATACTTAAAAAACCCTAAAGACTCCATCAAAAAAACTATTAGACTTAATAAAAGAATTCGGCAATGTAGCATGATACAAAATTAACGCCAAAAAATCTATGGCATTTCTATACACCAATAGTGAACTTGCAGAAAGAGAGACTAACAAAGCAATCCCATTTACCATCGAACCAAAAAAATTAAGCTACCTAGGAATAAACTTAACTAAAGAGGTAAAAGACCTCTACTCAGAAAACTACAGGACGTTGAAAAAAGAGATAGAGGAAGACATAAAGAGATGGAAGAACATACCATGTTCTTGGATTGGTAGAATCAACATCATTAAAATGTCCATACTACCCAAAGAAATCTATAAATTCAACGCACTTCCCATTAAAATACCAACGGCATATTTCACAGACCAAGAACAAACTCTCCAAAAATTCATCTGGAATAAAAAACGACCCTGAATAGCTGCAGCGATCCTGAGAAAGAACAAAGTAGGTGGGATCTCAATACCAGATATCAAGCTGTATTACAAAGCCACTGTTCTCAAAACTGCCTGGTACTGGCACAAGAAAAGACATATAGATCAATGGAATAGAATAGAGAGCCCAGAAATTGGCCCGAACCAATATGCTCAATTAATATTTGACAAAGGAGGCAAGAACATACAATGGAGTCAAGATAGTCTCTTCAATAAATGGTGTTGGGAAAATTGGACAAATACATGCAAGAAAATGAAACTTGGCCACCAACTTACACCATACACAAAAATAAACTCAAAATGGATAAAGGACTCAAATATATGACGGGAAACCATAAGAATGCTCGAAGAATCAAAAGGCAACAAAATCTCAAACATATGCTGAAGCAATTTCTTCACTGATACAGATCCTAGGGCATTGGAAACTAAAGAGAAAATAAACAAATGGGACTACATCAAAATAAAAAGTTTCTTCACAGCAAAAGAAACCATCAACAAAACAGTAAGAAAGCCCACTACATGGGAGAACATATTTGCCAATGCTATTGCTGATAAGGGTTTAACCTCCAACATTTATAGGGAACTCATACAACTCAACAAAAGGAAGATAAACAATCCAATCAAAAAATGGGCAAAGGACCTAAATAGACACCTTTCAAAAGAGGACATTCAGAAAGCCAAGAGACATATGAAAACATGCTCAAAGTTGCTAATCATACGAGAGATGCAAATCAAAACAACAATGAGGTACAATCTCACACCTGTCAGAATGGCTATCATCAACAAATCCACAAACGACAAGTGCTGGAGAGGATGTGGAGAAAAAGGAACACTTGTGCACTGCTGGTGGGAATGCAGACTGGTGCAGCCACTATGGAAGACATTATGGAGTTTCCTCAAAAAACTAAAAATGGAACTCCCATTTGACCCTGTGATCCCACTTCTAGGAATATATCCCAAGAAACCAGAAACACCAATCAGAAAGGATATATGCACCCCTATGTTCTTAGCAGCACAATTCACCATAGCTAAGATCTGGAAACAGCCTAAGTGCCCTTCTGTAGATGAATGGATTAGAAAACTGTGGTACATCTACATGATGGAATACTATGCTGCTGTAATAAAGAAGGAACTCTTACCATTTGCAATGGCATGGATGGAACTGGAGAGCATTATGCTAAGTGAAATAAGCCAGTCAATGAAGGAAAAATACCACATGATCTCACTCATTCATGGATAATAGAGACCATTATAAACTTTTGAACAATAATAGATACAGAGGCAGAGCTGCCTCGAACAGACTGTCAAACTACAGCAGGAAGGCCAGGGAAGGTGGGGGTCAGGAGGGAGGGAGGGTAAGAGATCAACCAAAGGACTTGTATGCATGCATATAAGCATAACCAATGGACATAAGACACTTGGGGGTAGGGGAGGCCAGGGGATTGTCAAGGGCGGGGGAAAAAAAAGGAGACATATATAATACTCTTTGTAATACTTTAAGCAATAAAAAAAAAGAATACAATATCTGAAATGAAGAATACATTAGAGGGAATCAACAACAGATAAGATGAAGCTGAGAGATAAATCAGCAATGTTGAAGAAAGAGTACTGGAAAATACCCAATTGGAACAGTAAATATATATATATATATATATATATATATATATATATATATATATATATATATATATATATATAGAGAGAGAGAGAGAGAGAGAGAGAGAGAGAGAGAGAGAGAGAGTTTTTAAAAATTAATGTAGTTTTAGGGTCTTCTGGACAACATCAAGCACAACAACATTCTTATAAGAAGGGTACCAGAAGGAGAAGAACAAGAGCAAGAGCAAAGGATTGATAACCAATTTGAGAAAAAAATGACAAAAAAACTTCCCTAACCTGGCGAAGAAATAAGACACAAGTCAAAAAAGCTCAGAGAGTCCCAAATAAAAAGAGCTCAAAGTTCACAACAAGAAACTTCCATATTAAATTGTCTAAGGTTAAAGACAAGTAATCTTAAAAATAGCAAGATGAAAGCAGTTAGTTACATGCAGTGGTATGTAATACATAAGATTGTCAATGGATTTCTTGAAAGAAACTTTGCAGGCTCAAAGGGATTAGTACAAAATATTCAGTGATGACAAGCGAGGGCCTACAACTATTATTACTCTATCCAGCAAAGCTATAATTTAGAATCAAAGATGAGAGTTTCCCAGATAAGACAAAGCTAAAGGAGTTTATCACCATTAAACCAGTATTTCAAGAAATGTTAAAGGGACTTTTTTTAAGAAGAAAAGAAAGGATCAAAAATATGAATAAGAAAATATAGAAAAGCCCCAGCTGGTTTTGCTCAGAGGATAGAGTGTCAGCCTGCGGACTGAAGGGTCCCAGGTTCGATCTGGTCAAGGGCACATGCCTGAGTTGGGGGCTCAATCCCCAGTAGGGGGCATGCAGGAGGCAGCCAGTGGTCAATGATTCTCTCTCATCACTGATGTTTCTCTCCCTCTCCCTCTCTCTTCCTCTCTGAAATCAATAAAAATATATTATAAAATCTATATATATAGAAAAAAAATTCTCACTGACAAAGGTACACTTAGTAAAAGCAGTAGATCAATGAACTATAAAGCTGCAATTTGCAACAATATAGATGGATCTTGAAAACATGCTAAGCAAAATAAAATGGAAAAAGTCCAATGGAAAAATTCAAACACCTCATGAATTAACATAAGAAGAATATAAAACTGAAAGCAAGAAATGAACAGACAAGACAAACAAACAAACAAACAAAAACCCATAGAAATAGCCTGGCTGTTGTGGCTTAGTGGTTGAGTATCAACTTATGAGTCAGGTGGTGTTAGTTCCATTCCCAGTCAGGGCACATGCCTGGGTTGGGGGCTCGATCTCCAGTGTTGGGTGTGCAGGAGGCTTCCAATCAGTGATTCTCTCTCATCATTGATGTTTCTATCTCTTCTTCCTCTCCCTTCCTCTCTGAAATTAATAAAAATATATTTTAAAAACTCATAGAAACAGACATTAGTATGGAGGTTACCAGAAGGAAATGGGAGTGGGGAGGAGGTAGCAAAGGGTAAAGGGAGTCAAATATATGGTGATAGAAAGTTATTTGACTTTGAGTGGTAAACACATAATGCAATATACAGATGATGTCTTATAAAATGTTACAGTTGAAACCTGTATCATTTTATTAATCAATATCATCCCAAAATTTAATAAATAAAACTAATACAAAAGTAGAAATATCATGTGTAATTAGAATAATAAACTAAGGGATACACATAAAATAATTTAAAAAAATAATGACAGCCCTAGTCGGTTTTGCTCAGCGGATAGAGCGTCATCCTGTGGACAGAAGGGTCAGAGGTTCGATTCTGGTAAAGGGCACACGTCTGGGGTTGCGAGGTCAATCCCCAGTAGGGGGCAAGCAAGAGGCAGCTGATCAATGATTCTCTCTCATCATTGATGTTTCTATCTCTCTCTCCCTCTCCCTTTCTCTCTGAGATCAATAAAAATACATATTTAAAAAAAATAATGATAGTCCAACTGGTGTGGTTGAGCATTGACACAGGAACCAAGAGTTAATGGTTTGATTCCCTGTTAGGGAACATGCCAGATTTGCAGGCTTGATTCCCAGTATGGAGTGTGCAGGAGGCAGCTGATTGATGATGTTCCTCTCTCATTGATGTTTCTATTCTCTATCCCTCTCTCTAAAAATCAATTAAAAAATAATAATGACAAAAACATAAGTGTGGAGGGGGAACTAAAAATTCTAATGATTTTAGAGTGTGTTTTAACTTAAGCACCCATCAACTTAAACTAGATTGTTATAAACATATCTTTGTATATATGAAGCACATAGTAAGCACAAACCAAAAAATTAAAAGGTATATAAGAAATAAAAAGAAAAGAATTCAAGCATAACATTAAAAAAGTCATCAAGAAGCAAGAGAATAGAAAAGAAACAGAGGACTACAAAAACAATCAGAAAGCAATTAATAAAATGGCAATAACAACATCTACACTAATAAAAGAGAAACATGGTAATTGGCGTACGACCGCTACCCTTCCCATTGGCTAATCAGGGCAATATGCAAATTAACTGTCAGCCAAGATGGCGGCCGACAGCCAGGCAGCTTGAAACTAACATGAGGCTTGCTTGCTACAGTGACGGGGGACTCCAACGTTCCCCGCAGGCCGCTGCAGGCCTCTGAGCCTGCAGTTTCAAACATTGTAACAAATGTAGATGCTAAACAAAACCCCAGAAACCAGCTTTCAGCCGGCTGGGATCTCAGAGCTAGAGTTGATACATAGTTTCGATTATAGAACCGAAACAAACCAGATACCTGCTTTCAGGAGCAGAGGCCTAAGAGCTGGAGCCTGAGCTAAAGCTGGTCCAGAATAAAAAAAAAAAGAAAAAGAAAAAAAGGAGCAGTTGGGAGCTTCAGTCTCAGCCTGAAAACAGCCCTCAGCCCCTCACCCAGACTGGCCAGGAACACCAGTGGGGACCCCCACCCTGAAGGGGGTGTGTCCAGCTGCAAACAGCCATCATCCCCTCATCCAGGCTGGCCAGGCACCCCAGTGGGGACCCCCACCCTGATCCAGGACACCCTTCAGGGCAAACCAGCCAGCCCCCACCCATGCACCAGGCCTCTATTCTATATAGTAAAAGGGTAATATGCCTCCCAGCACTGGGATCAGCGGAGCTGAGAGGCCTCCCGGCACCAGGATCAGTGTGACAGGGGGCAGCGCCCAAACCCCCTGATCGCCCTGCGGCTCTGTGTGTGACAGGGGTTAGGGCCACAACCTCCCTATTGGCCCTGCTCTGTTCATGACAGGTGAAGGCGCCCCAACCCCCTGATCCGCCCTGCTCTGTGTGTGACAGGGGGCGGTGTGCCAACTGCCCTATCGGCCCTACTCTGTGAGTGACAGGGGGGAGCTCCTCAACCCCCTGATGGGCCCTGCTCTGTGCATGACGGGGGGGAGCTTCCCAACCCCCTGAACGGCCCTGCTCTGTGCGTGACAGGGTGTGGAGCCGCAACCTCCCCATCAACTCTGCCTTGAGTGTGACAGGGGGCGGTGCCCCAACCCCCCAATAGGTCCTACCCTGAGCGTGGCATCGCAACCGCCCAATCCGCCCTGCTCTGTGCATCACAGGGGGTGGCGCCCCAACTCCCCAATCGGACCTGCTCTGAGCCCAACCAGGGGATGCACCTAGGGATTGGGCCTGCCCTCTGCCACCCGGGAGCAGGCCTAAGCCAGCAGGTCGTTATCTCCCGAGGGGTCCCAGATGGCGAGAGGGCACAGGCCGGGCTGAGGGACCCGCTCTCCCCCCCGAGTGCACAAATTTTTGTGCACCGGACCTCTAGTCCTATCTAATAAAAGTGAAACATGTTAATTGGCATATGACCGCTACCCTTCCCATTGGCTAATCAGGGCGATATGCAAATTAACTGCCAGCCAAGATGCTGGCTGGCAGCCAGGCAGCTTAAACTGAACATGAGGCCTGCTTGCTTCAGTAACAGAGGACTGCAACATTCCCCGCCTGCATTGCGGGACTCTGAGCTTCCAGTTTAAGAAACATAGTAACATAAGAAGCTAAACAAAACCCAGAAACCTGCTTTCAGCGAGCCCGGGAACTCAGAGCTGGAGTTGATACAGAGTTTCGGTTATAGAACCGAAACAAACCAGAAACCTGCTTTCAGGAGCGGAGGCCTAAGAGCTGGAGCCTCAAAGCTAAAGGTGGCCCAGAATAAAAAAAAGAAAAAAGAAAAAAAGGAGCAGTTGGGAGCTTCAGTCCCAGCCTGAAAACAGCCTTCAGCCCCTCACTCAGGCTGGCCAGGCACCCCAGTGGGGACCCCCACCCTGAAGGGGGTGTGCCCAGCTGCAAACAGCCATCATCCCCTCATCCAGGCTGGCCAGGCACCCCAGTGGGGACCCCCACCCTGATCCAGGACACCCTTCAGGGCAAACCAGCCAGCACCCACCCATGTACCAGGCTTCTATCCTATATAGTAAAAGGGTAATATGCCTCCTGGCACCGGGATCAGTGTGACAGTGGGCAGCACCGAAACCCCCTGATCACCCTGCGGCTCTGTGTGTGACAGGGGTTAGGGCCACAACCTCCCTATCTGCCCTGCTCTGTTCCTGACAGGTGAAGGCGCCCCAACCCCCTGATCAGCCATGCTCTGTGTGTGACGGGGCAGCAGCCCAACCCCCTGATCAGCCCTGCTCTGTGTGTGACGGGGTAGAGCCATAACCTCCCCATCGGCCCTGCCCTGAGTGTGAGAGTGGCGGCGCCCCAACCCCTTGATCAGCCCTGATCTGTGGGTGATAGAGGGCGGCGCCCCAACCCCCTGATCTGCCATGCTCTGTGTGTGACAGGGGGCGGTGCCCCAACTCCCCCATTGGCCCTACTCTGTGAGTGACAGGCGGAGCTCCTCAACCCCCTGATGGGCCCTGCTCTGTGCATGACAGGGGGTGGCACCGCAACCTCCCTATCGACCCTGCCTTGAGTGTAACAGGGGGCGGTGCCCCAACCCCCCATCGGCCCTACCCTGAGCGTGACTGAGGGTGGCATTGCAACCTCCCAATCTGCCCTGCTCTGTGCGTGACAGGGGGCGGTGCCCC
Source organism: Myotis daubentonii (assembly GCF_963259705.1). Lineage (NCBI taxonomy): Eukaryota > Metazoa > Chordata > Mammalia > Chiroptera > Vespertilionidae > Myotis > Myotis daubentonii. The sequence goes on from NC_081842.1 coordinate 93,668,340, forward strand.
AACTCCCCAATCGGCCCTATTCTGTGAGTGACAGGGCAGAGGTCCTCTACCCCCTGATGGGCCCTGCTCTGTGCCTGACAGGGGGGAGCTCCCCAACCCCCTGCTGGGCCCTGCTCTGTGCATGATAGGGTACGTAGCCCCTACCCCCTTATGGGCCCTGCTCTGTGCATGACAAGGTGTGGAGCCGCAACCTCCCCATCGACCCTGCCTTGAGTGTGACAGGGGGCGGTGCCCCAACCCCCCATCGGCCCTACCCTGAGCGTGACTGAGGGTGGCATCACAACCTCCCAATCTGCCCTGCTCTGTGCATGACAGGGGGCGGCACCCCAACTCCCCAATCGGCCCTGCTCTGAGCCCGACCAGGGGCTACACCTAGGGATTGGGCCTGCCCTCTGCCACCCGGGAGCAGGGCTAAGCCAGCAGGTCGTTATCTCCCGAGGGGTCCCAGACTGCGAGAGGGCACAGGCCGGGCTGAGGGACCCCCTCTCTCCCCTGAATGCACAAATTTTTGTGCACCAGACCTCTAGTACTTAATAATTAAGTTAAATGTAGATGGACTAAATGTTCCAATAAAAATATATGGGGGGGGGTGAATGGATAAAAAGACAAGACCTGCTTATATTCTGTCTATAATAAACCCACTTCATTTCAAAAGATATAAACAGACTGAAGCAAAGGGATGAAAAATAATATTCATGCAAATGGAAATGAAAAACAACTGGGCTGACAATGCTTATATTAGACAAAATGGATTTTACTTACATGTGGACTCTAATAAACAAAATAAACAGAAGGGAATCAAACGCATAGACACAAAGAACCAATTAGTGGTCAGCACAGGGAGAGCTTTGGGATGATGTGGAAAAGTTGAAGGGATTAAAAACTGAAAATTGGTAGCTACAGAATAGTCATGGGGATGTAAATTAGAGCATAGGAAATATCTAATCTAATAATAGAGGAATATGCAAATTTGTCCATTACAGTGCCATGTCAGGACCAGATCAGCAGGCTGCTTCCCCACCCTCTGCTCAGGCAGCTGCAAGGACTGGGGTAGGATAGGATACAATAGGAGGGGATGGAAACTTCATGTGGAAGGCCTGGGAACCACAGGCGGGGGGGAGCAGAGCAGATGTGCCCTGCGAGGGGTGGGGTGCAGGCGGTGCTGAGCTGGGAGCCCAGCCCAGATGAGGGAGGAGGGCAGTGGTGGCCCTTGGCTGGGAGGCACCCACGGGTCCGGGCTGAATGGAGGATGGTCCAAGGCCTTCTGGGCGGAGGCTCTCCTGCTTCATGGTAGCAGCGCCCAAGTGGCGCAGGCCTCGGCCACCCTCACTGGGCTGGGCGTCCAGGGCAGGGAATGGAAGCAGGACAGTGGTGGGGAGGCCGGGGAAGGGAGGGTGGTGAACACCTGGCCGGGGCTGAGCCCTGGGCTGGGGGTTGATGCCGCCGCCACAACAGAAGCTTTCAGAAGGGAAGGAGGGAGGGAAGAACTTTATAAAGGGGTCAGTAGAGAGCAGTTAAAGAAGGAAAGAGGATGTGTGAGCGAACTGTAGGAGTTATAATGAAAATCAAGTATAGTCATGTACTGGGGACAGATTTTAAAAGTAAGAGTCAGAAAAGGGAAAAAAAGTAAATGATAGTGAATAATTAGGCAGGTAGATAGATATTAAAACAGTGGAAGTAAATAGAGAAGAATGTGGATGAGAGAGAAAAAGGGAGGGAAGAAAAGTTTTAAAAGGGAGCCAGTAGAGCTTGAATGGAGAATGGGAAGAAAGAAGAAATGGGGGAGGGAGCAAAGCAGGTACAAGGGAGGGAGTGAAGAAAAAAATTAAAGTGGGAAGGAAGGAAAAGGGGAGGGAGGGTGGACAGGGGTAAAGATAAAGGAAAGAAGGAATGTGAGGAGGGAGGGTGGGAGAATGATGGGAAGAAGGACGATGGATAAGAAGTAGGAAATAAGGAGGAAAGAAAAGTTTATAAAAGATGAGTCAGTAGGTAAAAGTGTTACATAAAGGAGAGGGAAAAATTGTGTGACAGAGAGAAGCCAATAAGGAAGTCAAATACAATTGTGTTTGAAGGGGATAAGATTTAAAAAAAAAAAAAAGTTAATAGGGGCGACCAGGCTGTCAGGGGAGGGCAGTTAGGGGGATCAGACTGGCAAGGCAGGGCAGTTAGGGAGATCAGGCAGGCAGGCAGAGTGGTTAGGGCAGGCAGGCAGGTGAGCGGATAGGAGCCAGAGGTCCTGGATTGCAAGAGGGACATCCAACTGCCAGTTTAGGACATCCCCTGAGAGCTTTCAGATTAGAGAGGGTGCAGTTCGGGCTAAGGGACCCCCTCCCCCCATGCATGAATTTCATGCACCGGGCCTCTAGTTGCCGGGAGCTGGTCCATGCTTGCTGTTTCAAGGGACCTGGCATATATGGCATACTGTTCTTTATATGTTTGCTCACCTTCTTGGCGCTGTGTTTTAACCAAGGTCACCTCTCCTAGAAAGGTTGAATCCCCAGGTAGGGATTTTCCCCTGAAGTTAGGGAGGGAATAAAACCCCTCAACTAAGTGCCAGGCGGGTAATTAATCCCTTTAACTATGAACAATCATGCTTAAACTACATAATCTTTTCTCCCTGGAATGGAGATAAGAAACGCCCTAACCTTTGTAATAGAGATTGATAGGATTGAATCAACTGGTATAAATACAGTTGTAACAAGACAGAAACACTCAGAACTTAGAACACAGAGCTTAGAAGAGAATTCAGAAGACAGAACCTATAGGGAGCCTGGAGACAGCAGAACCTCACTGGAGATCCTGAACAGAACTTGGCTGGAGATCCGGGCTAGAGATCCTGGCTAGGCTGCTGATCAACTGAACCCTATCTCCGTGTCATTCCTTCTTCGCCGACTCCGTCCACGCCTTTGGGGACCCCTGGACCTGCTGGGGCTGGACCCCGGCATCTAGTAGTCAATAAAATTGCAGTAACTATGTATATAGACAGATGGGCCCCAGACCTATTGTAGTGAAGACTTCTGTAAGGTGTATAAATGCTTATCACTATGCTATGTACCTGAAAGTAATATAAAATTGTATGTCAACTCTAATGAAAAATTAAATGTAAAAATACACCATTTCCTTTAAAAGTTGAAAAAAATCCTCAAACAGAATACTTTAATGAAAACAACTTATCTTTTTTTAAATAAAGGAATGATGGGACTATAGTAACTTAATCTATACAATTTGGGCATTACATAAAGAGAAATTAGATGTTTTCTATGTTAGGGAAGTAATATATGATGTTTCTCAAAGTGTTATGAAATTCACATTTTTTTAAGTTGGGGTATGTCGCCATTGTAAATTCCTGTACGCAGAGTTTCTTTCTCCTGAAAGAGAATTGTAAGCATGCACAGTTCATATTGCTTCAAATGAGAACTAGGAGTCTGTATTAATCAGAATCTAGTGGAGACTAGAGCTGTCACCTTGGTCCTCATTGTCAATAGATCAATTAAACTCTTAAGTCCAACACTATTTTATAGGATTGATTGTATTTAAGGGAGTTTTATAATCTATATATTATCTATAATAATAAAAGTGTAACATGCTAATTAACCAGACAGCTGAATGATCTTCAGGACGTCCTTCCGGACGAAGCTGGGGCTGCGAGGGCTGAACCCCTTGCATGAATTTCATGCATTGGGCCTCTAGTGTAGTATATAATGGGGAATCTTCAAAATTCAGTAAAAATCTTTGTTTTATAAAGTTGTATGTTTTTTGTTTGTTTTTTTTAAATCTTTATTGTTCAGATTATTACATTTGTTCCTCTTTCCCCCCCCCCATAACTCCCCTCCTCCCAGTTCCCGCCCCACCCTCCGCCCTCACTCCCCACCCACTGTCCTCATCCATAGGTGCACAATTTTTGTCCAGTCTCTTCCCGCATCTCCCACACCCCTTTCCCCCCCAAGAATAGTCAGTCCATTCCCTGTCTATGTCCCTGATTCTATTATAATCACCAGTTCATTCTGTTCATCAGATTATTTATTCACTTGATTCTTAGATTCACTTGTTGATACATGCATATTTGTTGTTCATAATTTGTATCTTTACCTTTTTCTTCCTCTTCCTCTTCTTAAAGGATACCTTTCAGCATTTCATATAATCCTGGTTTGGTGGTGATGAACTCCTTTAGCTTTTCCTTATCTGTGAAGCTCTTTATCTGACCTTCAATTCTGAATTATAGCTTTGCTAGATAAAGTAATCTTGGTTGTAGGTTCTTGGTATTCATCACTTTGAATATTTCTTGCCACTCCCTTCTGGCCTGCAAAGTTTCTGTTGAGAAATCAGCTGACAGTCGTATGGGTATTCCCTTGTAGGTAACGGAGTTTCTTTCTCTTGCTGCTTTTAAGATTCTCTCTTTGTCTTTTGCTCTTGGCATTTTAATTATGATGTGTCTTGGTGTGGTCCTCTTTGGATTCCTTTTGTTTGGGGTTCTCCGCGCTTCTTGGACCTGTAAGTCCATTTCTTTCACCAGGTGGGGGAAGTTTTCTGTCATTATTTCTTCAAATAGGTTTTCAATATCTTGCTCTCTCTCATCTTCTGGCACCCCTATAATTCTGATGTTGGTACGCTTGAAGCTGTCCCAGAGGCTCCTTACACTATCCTCACATTTTTGGATTCTTTTTTCATTTTGCTTTTCCGGTTGGGTGTTTTTTGCTTCCTCGCATTTCAAATCATTGCCTTGATTCTTGCGTTCCTCTGGTCTGCTGTCGGGAGTCTGTATAATATTCGTTATTTCAGTCCATGTATGCTTAATTTCTAGTTGGTTCCCCAACATAACATCGAGGGTCTCATTAGTTTTCTTGTAGATCTCATTAAGTTTATCGGCAGCTTCTAAACAGTTCTTGAGAGACCTTAAAAGTGTGGTTCTGAACTCTATATCTTCCATTGACAATTTTGTCCTGTTTCTTTGTCTCCGCATTTTGTTATGCTTTCTTGGTGCACCCCCTAGTGGTCTTTGTGCGCAGTCTTGTAGTTAAGCCTTGATTGTTGTAGCTAATACCAGGGAGGGTTTGACCTCCAGGCCAAGTGGCTGTGAAAATTAGCTGTGTCTGCAGTGAGAGAACTTCTGTCCTCTAGGGAGGTGCTAATCTAGCCTTTGCCTGAGGCTATCTGGCAAATGCCTTTGTGCAGGGCGTGGGCGGGGTGGGTGGGTCTCACGGGATCAACAGAGCGGGCCGGAGAGAGCAGTTATGGTGGCTCTCAGTCCTATCCCCAGGAGCTCTGCCTCTCTGAGTCCCAGCGACCGCTGCAAACCTCGGAGAGAAAGCTGCACTTGCTCTGACCAAAGCCAGACAGTCCCGCCTCTCCTGTTTGAGTCTGGGTCCCTAAAGACTCGCCCGTATCTGGAGCTCAGAGTCTGCGACTCCCTCCCGATTGAAAACGCCAACCGCGCCCTCCGCCGCCAGCCTGCTCCGTGCACTCCTCACCTGAGTATTTCACTTCAGCACTGCGCCTCCTCTGAGTGTCCGTATGCGTTTCTCTTTCCTCCTAGTTGTAGGACTTCCACTCAGCCAGCGTTCCTGTGGTTCTGGGTGATGTCTGTTCCGTCTTTTAGTTTCACTTTTGAAGTAGTTGTTCAAGGCAGCAAACTCCGGCGTTAACCTATGCCGCCATCTTGGTTCTCAAAACCCCTAAAGTTGTATGTTAAATAATTTATTTGAATAGAATCATATATGGAGACTATAGCTGAGTAAACCAAAACTAGTTCTCTTGTTAAGATTCTGTTACTCAAACTGGGAAAAAGTAAATTTAAAACCTGATAACAAAATGTAATAGCCTTTACCATATAGTATGTATTGTTCAAATATTTTTATTTATAAGATAGATATTATTTCCATGCCTATGTTATAGTCAAGGACTGTAAGCACAAATCACAAAAGTTATTCCCCAAAGTCAGTGAGTTTATAAATAGCAGAGCTGGGATTTAAATTTTTACAAGTCCACCTCAGAGTTTATGATCATAATCATTCCACAAGGCAAATGGCATTACATTTTAATGAGGGATATTATTTTACCTTGTGGATATGAAGTGGGTAGAAGGTGAGGAGGTGAGTATATTCTAGAAGGTTATGAAGATCCTTAGGTGTAAGAACTGACCTGTGTCCAGGAAAACTTTCCTACTGAGCAATGAGCATGTTTCTTATGAAGGAAAAGTGAGCTATAAACTTGAGAGAAAAAGTCAGTCCTTTTTGAGGGAGATATAGTTCCTAAGAGTTGAGAGAACCATAGCACCTAGTTTGTAACTTTTATAAGAACAATAAATAAACTCTGGTCCTATGCTTGGAATTTAAGGCATTGTTCAAAATACAGAGGGACATATGAGTATCAAATCTAAAATTTAGTAAAGGCAACAGAATTATGGATGATACTTTAGCTACCTCTAGGTGTGTTCCTCAGACAAGCAACAACAGAATTACTTCTGGTTTGTTAGACCATGTAAATATTCAGGCTCTGCAAACCTACAGATTCAGAATCTCAATGATGCTACCAAGGAATCTGTGATTTCAGAAGCTTTCCCGGTGACTCTATGGAGTTTATGCAAAATCATTCTTTTATTTTTTTAACTGAATTTAATGGGTGTGACATTGGTTTGCAAAACCATACAGGTTTTAAGTGTACAGCTCAATAAAAACGTAAACGCACACTGCATTGTGCATTGGTTGCCACAAGCAAAGTCTATTTCCATCCCTCTTTTCATCCCTTTGGACCACCTTCACCCTCACTCCTCTTCCCCTCTGGTTATGTTCACTCTGTTTTCACAGTGTTGTATGTGTCTATGAGTGGTGTGTGTGTGTGTGTGTGTGTGTGTGTGTGTGTGTGTGTGTGTGTGTTTTGGCTTAATTCCTTCACCTTCTTTCATCCACAAAATTATTGTTTTAAAGCAAAGTAAGTTTGTCCTAAAAAAAGAAAGCACTTTAGACATTTCTCTGGAGCGAAAAACAGTAGCTGCCATACATGAGAGTCATTGGCATGTATACATATTGCAAAGAAGAATAACTCCATTAAATTGTGAAATACCTAAATACAACTACACACAACGACACACACATACAAGTGCATATCAATAATCGTGGTTATAAAAATTTCAAAGGGAAATGTTCATAACAACTATTAGACATTTAACAAGTTTTTATGAAATCCCATTTTGCCTACAAACTTAAAAATCACCCTGCAGTTGTTTATTCCAAGTTAATAGGACCGTTTGGAAAAATCACATCCTGCTTATAAGCTGAATTTTTAAAATTGAAAAGCATAACACTAATAATCAGTAGTTGCCTTTAACTTTCTTTTTTGTTGTATATGAATGATACCATACAAAGATCTAGAAAAAGCAAGGATATTTTAATGAAGATCAAATATTTCTTTAAAGTAAATGACTTAATTCAGGTACTTAAAATAAAATTTAATATGATTTAAACTTTCTCTTTTTTTTTGACTTACCATTACATTTATGAAAATGTGTGTTACTACAAGGAACTCAATTTTTTTGTTGTCAGTAAAAGTTTGTGCATTTTAAAATATTGATGAGAGAAGCCAATATAGATGGAGAGAAAATTATGTCAAGATTTATCAGGTGTAATTGCAATGAAATCAACAATTTTTTATATCAAAGAATTTCAGCTTCCCTAAATATGAAGAATAGCACTCCCTTAATGATAAAAAATATTATACCTTCGACAATGAGCACCCTCACCAATGTCATGTGTGATTGTAATGTCTTCATGTGTTCCAATATATCTACAGTGTGTCTGAGATGTAAACATATAACTGAAACAAAAGAATTATCACCCTGAATCTAAGTTGAAATCATTATCAGTTTAACTACATATAATAAAAATTTTCAGATTATGTTTAACTTTTCAGTTTATAGTTAATTGTATATAAAAAATTGTTGAGTTTGAGGGATATATTTTGCAATTGCCAACATGTGCCATTAAATATCAACCTGCATATAATTAATAAGACACATTGGTAGTCACAGTAGTTTTCTATAAAATAGCTTATATTTTATTGCAATAACTGGTTAAAAAATGCTTTGACAAAATCACATCTGTTCATAGTTCTGAGTAATATTTTTAGCATAGAAATTAGTTCATCTTTTTATATGGTCTAAATAAAGTCTTTTATAATATTTTTTTTCTGCCTCAAGTAAAATATGAAAAATATTTTATGCAAAGTCCTTTGATAGTATTTAATAAGTAAACTATGATAACATCATCTATGTTTGTGCCAATGAATAGTAAAGACAGGGAAATACATTTTTGAGTGAACAGTCTGATACTTTTTGGAAACATTTCCCATGATTTCTAAAAGTTATTTCTTAAACATTGCGTCAAATGGAATTAAAAAAAAAGACATTTAATTCACTAAATAAGTCTGAGGGACTTTTTTTGAATGTATGTTTAAATTTACATAATTATTATATGTTACTTACTTTTCTATTTTATATTATGTTTGTTACGCCCAGATTTCAAGATCCCCAACAGACCACGCGAGGGAGCCAGCCGTGTCTGATGCTAAAGCAAAGAGTCCTTTATTTCCACAGACCCAGGTCTGGCTCCCAGCCTCGCAATGGTGAGACGAGAGACCCCCGTGGGAAAAAAATGGGGTTTTGATAGGGGGGTGGAGTGAGGGGAGGGGAGATGACTGTGGGACCTGCCGATTGGCTAGGTGCAAGTCGGATCTTGTTACACAGTATGTGGTCATCTCCATGGCGCGCACGTCCCCTGATTGTCATTGGTTAGTTTAAAAAGATTCTGGGCGTGGCCAGCAGAGGCCTGGGCTTCCAGGAAGAGGGTACTTTCCTGAGCACATGGCTGCTGCCCCAACATGGAGGATACAGGGCAAGATGGAGAGCATAGCCCTCGCCCTTTCAATGTTCATTGTTTAGCCTCTTTGATTTATTGCACACCTATGTACAACTTACCCCAGCAGAATTATTTCATTGTCATAAAAACACCTATATTATTAGGTTAGAATTTGTTTAAATGAATAGTTCCTTGGCACCTTTTAACATTTTAGTTATGTCATAATTTATTTTGATACCCTTTATGCAATAGGCATTTTCAAAATATCAGATTTATAAAAATCCCTAGCAATCTATCTGTCACTGGCCAGTAACATGTTCTTTAGTCTATCCATGTTCTTCTAAGAGTATAGTGGTTATTTATTTCAGTTGATATAGTATCAAAATATTCTATTGGTTGTGACATCTATTGGATGTGAGTTAGTGGACTGGTCTGGACATCAGCAAGAAGAAAGATGAAACACTGGGGTGTGACTTGTTTGGGATCACCTGAGAGCATCATCCATTCTGCTCACTGTAAGTGCTCACTGAAGCACAGCAGCTGACAATATGGGACAGCCACCGACTGCTGAGAATCAACAAAGCAGCAATGTCAGAACTCACCAGTGCAGCTGGAAAATCTTCAGGTTGTCATACTCCTTTCCCCTCAGGGAGGGCCCTTAGAGATGGTGTATGATGTCACTTGTAAAATTAGAATTTATTTATAAAAGTTCATCCTGATACCATGGTTTACTGGTAAGTGTCTGTGTGTGTGTTTGAGGGGGGAGAAGGGGAACATAGAAAACTAATATTAGAACAAGATAAAAACAATTATAGAATAGATACTATTCAAACAAATAAAATATTAATTATAAGACTATTGTATTAATTTGAAGAAAGACCTGGGTGTGCGTTGAAAGGATTCACTAAGTTTAAAGATAAATTGATAAGAAAAGACACATATATGAATTTCTGTTAAAATTTTATGAACTCTAACTATAAAGAGTAAATCATTAAAGTTTCTAGGTAGAAAATAGAGGTTATCAGAAAAGTAAAATATTTCTTTTGTCATTAGATTCTCAGGTGTAAACATTAAGAGGTGGAATGAAAGAAAATTGCTTCTATATTCTAAGATAAGGCAACTTGTCATAAAACATCAGATTGAAGCAGGAATTTTGGGGGAACATAGGCAGGCTTAGGGATTTTTTAGAATCGGGGTTCATGGAAAAGCACGGGGCTGCAGACTAGGAGAAGGTACATTTCCATAACACAAGGAAGCCAGGTGCAGTTACATCTCCATAAGACAAGGGAGCAGCAACAGTTGCATTTACATAAGACAAGGGAACTGGAAGTAGCCAGGAAAGGTCTATATTTACAAAATAAAGAGAAGAAAGCCCTTCATTCAGATGGAAAAGAAGAAAGCCAAGAGGAATGGAAGGACTATGAGAAAGGAGGGCCTTAGGAATCACTATAGTAACCAATTCGAAGGGGAATATTGACCAATCAGAGGGGATATCAGGACACAGGAACTGCAGCCTTTATAAGCCATAGGGAAAAGGAACCCAGTGGGACCCATTCCCTCTCCCTACTTGAGAGTTCATTCTGTGGGACTCTTCCCTCGCCCTATGTGGGAGCCTATATCTATTCTCCAATAAATGTCCACCTTTGCTATACCACTTTCTGTCCGTGGATTCATTCTTCAATTCCCGTGGACAAAGAATCCGGGTTCCAGTCCAAAAATTCAGTATCAATATGACTAGGAAAGATATTATTAAGCTGTTAGGAAGAAATTAAGATTACCAGCAATAGGCAAGATTTCAGATTTTATGTCACTCCAGTACCTGCTCTGAGGCAAAAATTTTTAAAATAAGGACTTAAACAAGTGATTTTGAAAGGAGACTTCAAAATTAGATAAGATGAAGAGAATAACAAAGAATAGTAGTAAATGAATCTCTCTACAGCTGTAAGATACCCACAGATAATAGGAGAATTTAAAGATTTGCAAGTATTATCCTATACAATAAAAAGGTAATATGGCAGAACGACCAGCCGCTATGATGCCCACTGACCTCCATGGGGCAGACGTTCAATGCAGGAGTTGCCCCCTGGTGGTGAGTGTGCTCCCACAGGGGGAGTGCACTCAGCCAGAAGCCCTGAACTGCGCTCACAGCTGGTGATTGCAGCAGTGGTGGCAGGAGCCTTTCCTGCTCCCTGGCAGCGCTAAGGATGTCCACCTGCAGGCTTAGGCCCTCTCCCCAGCGGGCCTAAGCCGTCAGTCGGACATACTGTGAGAGCTCCCCCACTCCAGGGTTCCTGAACTGCGAGAGGGCCCAGGCCCGACTGAGGGATGCCGCTTCCCCTCCCCGCCCCAGAGTGCATGAATTTTGTGCACTGAGCCTCTAGTTTAAATAGAAGAGACATAGTAAAAATAAAATTATAACAATTATACAACTAACTTAGCTACATTCAGGAGTTGAGGAAGAAGGGTTATAAGAAAACTTCCTAGAAACTCATCAATAAATAAGGGAAACAGAGAAGAGAATGTACATGCCAACTAATCTTTTTTTATATGTACATAGCTGCAGGAGCATGGACAGTACATTGTGGGAAGCAAAGTACCTGAAAGGAAGAAATAGTTTTATCTTGCTTACAAATAATTTTTAGAATCATCTGTATATACTCAAAAGCACAGTGAAAATTATTATATTCATGAGTAAACAAGGTATAAAAATAGAGAAATAACAGGAAAATACACTTAAGATTTTATGATTATTCTAATGCTTCCTGTTAAATAAATGAGGATACGTCTAAGGGGCCTGGTGGTGAATTTAAAGGAAGGCCATTCAGCAGGGCTGGTTTTCCCCAGTTATACTCACCTGCAGAGGAACAGGTGTAGAGTAAACAAGGCTCAGAATTTATCAAAGGCCAATTTGCCAGGAAAAACAAAAAATAGGAAAAAGAGTTGGAGATATATTCATGAGAAAGATTATAATAAGTTGGATACAAGAGGGTGAGGGAAAATAAAAAAGTAATAGGACCGTTGAATTTTTAAGTCCTGGTAAAGTACAAGTGTTAATGAAGGTTATGAGCTTGAAAACAAAACAAAACACACACACATAAAAAAAACTATAATATGGTCATTAGAGATAGGAACACCTCAGACTGAGATTTTTAAAAGCACTGCATAAACAAAGGTTTGCAGATTAGTATGAGGTAATGACTGAGGTAGGATGAGAAAGATGAACAAGAGAGGTTCAATTAAGTGAAAATGAATGATTATAAACTTCATCTTCATGAATGTTAAAATAAGGAAATTCTAGAAAATAAGGCAACAAATATGCATTTGAGATTAATAGCATCTATATACTAGAATTTTTTAAATAGGCAAAGAAAAATAGATATAAAAACCTGGCTAGTAATACCTACTTTAAACCAGATACTTCTAATATACAAAAAAAATAACCAAGTAAATAGAGAAATTAGGTAATAGTCATTAGAATTGATTCATAAATAATTAATCATATATGGCATATATCATATACACACACACACACACACACACACACACACACACACATATATATATATATATATACATATATATATATATATATATATATATATATATATATATATATATGTATATACAATTTTATAAGCTGATAGACCATTATAAAAATGATTGTGTTTTTGTTTTTATATTGTTGTTTGTTTGGGTTTTATAGATTTTGGTTTTTGTTAATCCTCACTCAAAGATAATTTTCCATTGGTTTTTAGAGAGTGGAAAGGAGGGAGAGAGACATAGAGACACATCCATAGGTTGCCTCCAGAAAGCACCCCAACCAGGGCCAGAGGTTGAGCCTGTAACCAAGGTATGTGCCCTTGACCAGAATCAACCTGAAGACAGCCTGTAGGCCTGATTGTGTATTTGAACATAAAGAAAACTTTAGTAATTCTACAATATACATTTTATATTCATAAACCAATAATTTAGAAACAAATAAGAAATATTTAAAGGTGACCAAATATAAATCAAATATATATATTGATTTCAGTGAGGAAGGGAAAGGGAGAGAGATAGAAACATCAATGATGAGAGAGAAACACTGACTGGCTGGCTCCTGCACACCCTACCCTGGGAATTGAGCCTGCAACCTGGGCATGTGCCCTCACTGGAATCGAACTGTGCCCTCCTGGTTCATAGGTCAATGCTCAACCACTGAGCCATGCCAGCTGGACTGTTCTTCAGTACTTTAAAATCAAAGTACACAGTTATATAACCATTTGATAAAAGAGTAAACTAAAAGTAAAATTGTCATGATTTGGGGGATTAATATAAATTATATATTATATTTGTTTTTCATATTATATTATCTAAAATAATATTAATATATATCTCAATATGGACATAAGTTCTAGAATTAATCTTAATCAGGGCAGACATCTTTTACTTCTTAACAAGCTAATGGTTATTATTTTCTGATGCTTTATTAGGAACTTAGTTTTATATTTATATATAAGCTTCCTTTTTTATTTGGATTTATTAAGTGGTTGATATTTATTAGATGTGTTAAGTCATATGGAATATCCAGAAATAAATTACACTTCACAATCCATATATATCAAAGCAAAGCAACCAGAACAATGGAACAATCTGAATGACAGGAATGACAGGTCACTATGACGAACACTGTGGTGTCTTACAGGCCTAATCAGAGCCCTGATCAGCCTCCCCAACCTCCTGTGGCCCCTCCACCTGGCCGGCCTCACCCCCGCTCAGCCCCCCACTCCAATCAGGGGAGAGGCCAGCAGGCAACCTCCCATGGCCCCTCCCCCCTGCTAGCCTGGCCCCCAAGTGCCCCCCATTGGGATGGGCCAGCCAGACCCCACCCATGCATGAATTCGTGCAACAGGACTCTAGTATAATTATAATATAGAATGGAGAAAATATATCAAGCTTATTTTGTAGAAATAAAGTGAATTACATTACTATTAGATAGGGCATACAAATCAAAACACTGGAGTAGAAACTAGCAAAAGTTTGGTAACTTTTATTTTTTTTATTTTTTTTATTTTAACCACAGTATAAAGTGGTTTATACAAGAAGGGACAGATTTTAACAGGTAATTTACCTTCTAGTTGCTCTTCCAAGGAACACATATTTATGACAATATTCTTTGAACGAGAACAAGCAGGAAGAGATTAAGTAGGAAATAATAACTAAAGTAAATCATAAAAATACCTGGAACTCCATGTTGAAGAAAGTTGGGGAGACTTAGAAGGTTTTTTCATGGAGTTACACATAAAAACATCACTTTTAGTCTATGTTTTAAAAAGTTTCTGGTAATACTACAAATTTGTTTTTTCCTATGACTAGTTCAGTTTTGAGTAACACCACAAATCAAGTAGGTTATCTTCCACTTTATATTGCTCCCACTACTATCCTATATAAGAAAAGGCTAATATGCAAATAGACCAAACAGCAGAACAACGGAACAACCAGATGCTATGATGTGTGCTGACCACCAGAGGCCGTGCGTGGAACATCAATAATGAGAGAGAATCATTGATCAGCTGCCTCCTGTACACCTCTTACTGAGAACCTAGCCCACAACCTCGACTTGTGCTCTGACTGGGAATTAACCATGACCTCCTGGTTCATAGGTTGACATTCAACCACTGAGCCACATGGGCTGGGCAGGTTTGTGCAAATTTAAAATTAAGATTTCACCTTGACATGGCTGCTCCAGATATTGATTATTCAGTTGTTAAGCATCAATATAGAGTAAATAGTTATACTATTGATGGCAAAAAGTATAAACGGTGACTTTATAATTTTCACATATGGCTTATACATACAAGTTTTGTTGTAATTTCCATTTCTTTTTTCCCCTGAAATTCTAAATTCCAGGAGTAAGGTTTTCTCTCAACATATAATTCCCTATAGTATATCCTATATGCTTTCCTCCTAAAATACCTAGAGTAGTTTGTTTTGTTGAGAAAATCCTTACTAACATGATATTCAAGTCATCTCATTTTATCTTACACCATCTAATCACTTTCTTTTATCTGAGGTACATATCACTTAAAAGTCATATTCTTCATTGTCATATTAAGGTGTGAAATAGTAAGGGTTATTAATATGCAGTTGTTCTTAGAATAAAATGAAGAGAAAGTTAATCCACTAGTTATGAAACAATCTAAACTGGCTTAAAGACAACAAGGTCAATAGTTTACAATACTACAAAATACTTTTATATAGTTATTATTTGAACTGATGTGTGAAAAACATCTTTGATGACCTAATGTACTTACATGTCTAATAAATGTATTCCTTGCTACTTAATTATAATTATTTCTAAGGCAGCCAGCTAAAAACTATCCTAGATAATATAAATTATAATAAACAAACATTAATCCAAGCTGGGCATAATGCCCAGAGAACCAGCTAAGTAAAAATGGGCAATGAGCTCCAAAATTGGGAAGCTGGTGGAAAAGGGCTGCTAAATATGAAATAATGCCAGGTACACACACACACACACACACACACACACACACACACACACGCACGCACACACACACACACACAATAAATAAATAAATAAACTTTCCATTTTAATAGTAATCAGGAAGCATTTTTGCATACTGTGGAGCTCTGAAGTTATTTCTTAAAACTGGCTTTGTCCTTGCTTCAGTTTATAAACCTTCTTAGGGTTGAAAGCTAAAGATTTAAAAAGACTCCAACTTGGGAGATAAAAGTACACATTTATAAGAGCCACAGATTCCACTGACAATTTATAATAGTGGAACATAAGCCTTTGTAGGGAATCACAGCTAGCACTGTTAGCAACCAATAGTAAAGAATATCATAGAGAAATTTAATTTCCCTCCAGCCATCTTAAGGTATCAGAGCAATCTTGTCATTACTTTTCTTTCCTCATACACTTTGAGTGATTGTAGTCTTAGTATCAGTATCATATCTTCCAGAAACCACCTGAGAACAAAGGTTAAGCTGAAATGTAATATAAAGGGGGAAATTACAAAAAAGAATCATGAAGTTACCATTATTCATTTTCCATGGTGCTGAATACATTCATATAAAAAACCCACAATTTTTAACCTTAGCTACTATGTTAAAATCATGACAATCTGATGTAATGCACAAATGAGGCTTTAAAATAAATAAGCCTTAACTCTTATGTATGCAGAAAAAGAGAAAGAGGAAAAGAGAAGTGGATAAGCATGCGGAGGAAGAAGGGAAGTGAGAATGGTAGAGTAAAAACAAAACAAAAAAGAAAGAAAGAAAAGACGAAAGAGAAGGAAATAGGTAAGAGAAATTAAAACAATTAAAATTATTTAAGAGTAGAAATACTAACTATAGAAAGCAACCATAATAAAAGAAAGAAACTAGGAAAGGTTTATAGAAATCAAAATTGCCACCAATAATCCCCTGCTGACTAGTAAACAAAATAACCTGATTTCTAATGCACAATTTTTAAACAAACAAGTTAATGCAGATGCAGAGAAAAACTTATACCCACATATACCTGAAGCTGCTGCAGATTTTTCAGAGTGAGAGAAATTGGTACATATTAGTGTGGGATAGTATAGTGTTAGATCCTTAAACATATGAGCCTTAAGTTACCACTGAAAGAATTTATAGCAAATGTGTTTACAATTTTAAATGTTATTCTTGTTCATCAATTTTTAGTAAATATGATTTTCTTATAAAGTTATATTCACTTTTTAATATGTTTTCACTAAAATAAAGCAGATATCACGATCTCCTAGACCTCAGAAGTAAGGATAAGTTGAAAATACAGGACAAGCAAATTGAGAAATGTATATATGTGAGATTGTGTTAAAATAATAATCATCTTATAGTGATGTAGTGATATAGGTAAATCAATAGTAAATCTATATTAAACACACACTCACACATACACACATATAATATATAAATAGGTAGGTAGGTACATGTAATTTTCTGAAAATTTGAAAAAATAATACATATTTAAATTGCTAATAATTTTTTCAGAATTATTATCCCCTGAAAGTTAACACATTAGATTTGGAAACTTACATAAATGTTATTCTTTGACAAATTGATTACAGTATGTGCATGATTCATTTGAAATATACTCTCTAGAAAATAAATATACTTATTACTGCTTCTATCTCCAAAACAGGATATATTAGGCTATCTTCAGGAGTGAGTAGCAAATATCATATTTCCTGGGGGGAAATCTCAACATTGTTGTGTAATAATCATGGAAATTTAAACAAGCTATCAATTTTATTCATCTTGAAAAGGGGGCTAAAACTTATTGTGGATATTAAATCAGGAAACTCATATCAGTTCTTAGCACACTACTGGACACACAGAAGCATTTTACTACTGCTAGTAATCCTCATATTCCATTTTTTTACAGTAGTACATTTTAAAACATGTAAATTTTGAATTCGGACACCAATTTTGACAAACCAGTTTAGTTCCTTGCTACCTGCAATTATGAGTAATCACTTGATAGAACTTCCAATGTTAAATCATCATTAGGAGCTCCCATATCATAACTCATAGTGCACACATGTATTGCTCAACACTTTTAAAAGCTACATAGCTTTATTTATAATACTAGAGTTCCGGTGCATGGATTTGTGCACCAGTGGGGTCCCTTGGCCTGGCCTGTGCCCTCTCACATACCAGGACCCCTGGGGGATGTTGGATATCTGGTTTCAGCCTGATCCCTGCAAGCCTGATCCAGACAGGAGGGAACCCGATCCTGTGCATTGAACATCTGTCCCCTGGTGGTCAATGTGCATCATTGTGACCAGTCAACCAGTTGTTCAGTAGTTCAGTCGCTTAGGCTTTTATATATATAGATTAGAGGCCTGGTGTATAAAAATTCATGTACTGGAGGAGGGGTCCCTCAGCCCGGCCTGACCCATCTTACAGTCTGGGAGCCCTCAGGCAGGAGGCGACCCGGAGATCAGGGGAAGGCAATGCCCCCATCACACCTCTGCTGTTGCCACTGCCAACAGTGAAAGCCTTGTCTGTCCCTGATTACCTGAGCCTCAGGTCAGCCCTGGGCATTTGGGGGGCTGAGGGCGGGTCTGGCCACTACCTCCTTGGCAGGACTGAAAAGACTGGGGGACTCTGGCGGGGTTGAGTGGACTGGGCGCCACCATCTTTGTGATGGAGTGACAGTCAATTTGCATATTCCCGCTTTATTAAATAGGATTCCTTTCTCAGTTTAGAGGCATTTTTAAAATGTTCCATTTAATCCAAAATGAATAAATTAAATCACATATTAAAATAAAAGCGCAAACTACTTCACAAATATTTTAATTAAAAAATAAATCCAAAACTAGTTTATTTCTTTCTTTTTAAATGTATTGGGATGACATTGGTTAATAAAACTATGTAGGTTTCAAGTGTACAGTTTACAGCATGTCAGCTGTATATTGTATTGTGTGTTTACCACCCCAAGTCAAGTCTCCTTCCATCACCATTTATCCCCCCTTTACCTTTCACGTCCCCACACCCCAACTTCCCTCTGAAAAGCACCATACTTCTGTCTTTGTCAAAGAGCCTTTTTGTTGTTGTTGTTTAATCCCTTTACCTTTCTCACCCAGCCTTCAATTCCTTCCCCTCTGACCTCTGTCAGTCTTTTTCTCTGTATTCATGGTCTGTCTCCACTTTGATTGTTAGTTTACTTTGTTTATTAGATTCCACATGTAAGTGCAATCACATGGTACTTGTCTTTCTCTTACTGGCTTACTTCACTTAGCATAATACTCTTCAGGTCCACACATGCTGTCACAAAATGTATGATTTTCTTCTTTTTTATGACTGAGTAGTGTTCTATTGTGTAAGTATACCACAGCTTTTGGGTTTTTTTATTCACTCATCTACTGATGGGTACTTGGGCTGCTTCCAAATCTTGGTTATCTATATATATAAAAGCCTAAGCGACCGACTGACCGAACTACCAGGTCACTATGATGTGCACTGACCACCTGAGGGCAGATGCTCAATGCAGGAATTGCCCCCTGGTGGTCAGTGCACTCCAGAGCCAACCTCCCATGGCCCCTCTCCCCAGTCAACCTCCTGCGGCCCTGATCACCTTCCAGGTCAAGGGACCACATCAGTGCATGAATTTGTGCACCAGGCCTCTGGTGATGAATAATGCTACAATGAATATAGGAGTGCATATATTCTTTCAAATTAGTATTTCAGGTTTCTTTGGATACATATTCAGAAATTGAATTGCTGGGTCTTGAGGCAGTTCCATTTTTAGTTTTGTGAGGTTGCTCCATACTGTTTTCCACAGTGGCTGCACCAGTCTGCATTCCCACCAACAGTGCACTATGGTTATCTTTTCTCCACAGCCTCGCCAATAATTATTGTTTGTTGATTTATTGATATAGTCATTCTACCAGGTGTGAAGTGATATTTCCTTGTGGTTTTAATTTGCATTTCTCTGATGATTA
This sequence comes from Myotis daubentonii, assembly GCF_963259705.1. Lineage (NCBI taxonomy): Eukaryota > Metazoa > Chordata > Mammalia > Chiroptera > Vespertilionidae > Myotis > Myotis daubentonii. The sequence continues at coordinate 93,687,661 of NC_081842.1, forward strand.
GTGACTTTGAGCATCCTGTCATATGTCTATTGGCCATCTGTATGTCCTCTTAGAAGAAGTGTCTATTTAACTCCTTTGCCCATTTCTTAATTGGACTGTTTGTTTTTTTAACATTGAGTTTCATAAGCTCCTTATAACTTTTGGATAGTAATCCCTTATCAGATGTATCACATGTGAATGTGTCCTCCTAATCAGTGGTTTGTCTTTTTATTTTGTTGGTGGTATCCTTTGCTGTGCAAAAACTTTAATTTGATGCAGCCCCATTTGTTTATCTTTTAATTTTATTTCTCTTCTCTGAGGTGATATATCAGAAAAAAAAATATTGCTATGAGAAATGACCGAGATTTTACTATCTATATTTTCTTCTAGGATTTTTAAGGTTTTGAGTCTAGCATTTAAGTCTTCAATCCATTTTGAGTTTATTCTTGTATATGGTGTAAGAAGGTAATCTAGTTTTATTTCTTTTTGCATGTATCTGTCCAATTTTCCCAACACAATTTATTAAATAGACATCTTCACCCTCTTGTGTTTTCTTGCCTCCTTTCCCAAATATTATTTGACCATTAAAAAATTGCACATAAGCCTTGGCAAGTGTGACTGAATTTGTTGGAGCGACATCCTCCTTGTAAGGTTGCATATTTGATCCCTGGTCAGGTCACAAACCGGGGCTGGAGGCTCAATTCCAAAGTACATAAAATTTCTGCCTCTCTCAAAAATGTACTGTAGCTAAATCACACTTCTTCTGTTTGATGTCTATGGCACTGTCAGAGTTCTAGCTTCACCTTTTTTTTTTTTTTTTTTTAATATTCTGGATCATTTATAATTTTTGAGCTACAATGATCCAAGTCTTTTTTTTTTTAAGTATATTTTATTGAGTTTTTACAGAGAGTAAAGGAGAGAGATAGAGAGCTAGAAACATCGATGAGAGAGAAACATCAACCAGCTGCCTCCTGCACACTCCCCACTGGGGATGTGCCCGCAACCAAGGTACATGCCCTTGACCGGAATCAAACCTGGGACCTTTCAGTCCGCAGGCCGACGCTTTAGCCACTGAGCCAAACCGGTTTTGGCCTAGCTTCACCTTTAGTAAAAATTAAAGAGATTCTATGCACAGGATATTTTTTAAATGCTAGTTAAATAAAAATTAGTTCTATTCTAAATATCAAAGAAAACCAAGAATCTATTTTAAATTTAGATAATTGTCAACGTTGCCTGTTCTTTAATTGCCTTTACGAGTGCAAAGTTTCCTACTGCCAGTTAACAAATTCATTATCATACAGTACCAGAGTTTGGAAGTCAGAAATGAGGCTCATTGATCTAAACGTGTCGGTGTGTTGTGTTCCTAGAGGCTCTAGGGGAAATACCATTTTCCTTACTATCCCACCTTCTAGGCGGCCTGCATTCCTTGATTTCTGACCCCCCCCTCCCCCCGCCCCATCTTCTAACCCCGTAACTGTATCATTATAAGCTCTGCTTCCTTTGTCATGTCTCCTGACTCTGATCCTACTCCCTCTTCCACTCTAAGGACACTTGTGACTGTACAGGGCCCACCCAGATAATCCAGGATATTCTCTTCATTTCAAATTTCGTAATTTAATCATATCTGCAAAGTCTCTTTTTATTTCAAAAAGTTAATATTTTGTAGTCTTCCAATGTTAGAGTATGGACACTTTTGGGGGAAAAAAGACATTATTCCACCTAATATGCTAAATAAACATCAGCTATATTCATATTATCCTGCAACTTTAAGAATTGTTTTCTAAATACTTAATTTAAACTTTATAATTATTGATAGGAATTAATTTATGAGGTTGAATCCAGAGATATGTATTCTCCTTTATCTGTATTTTCTGATTTTCAAGCTACTCTAGAAATATGTTCTTATATAACATAGATTCACACTGACATACTAAAAATATATTGCGTTATAAAAATTTAAAAATTATTTTATCTATGAATTTAAATATTTTATCTCATTTCAAATAAGCAAATATATTAGCCAATTTCACTAGAAAAAAATCAATATCCACATCATGTTTTCAACCACTTAAAATGCAGCTTGTTTCTGTTATACTTACAGAATATTTTCAAAGCTTTTTTGCAAATAAAAATTTCTTGAGCTATTTACAGTCTTTTCTATAACTACACTTTGATTTATACACTTTCTATTTGAGTTAGAGTGTTTCATCATTTATAACAGTACACCACAGTCATATGTTTTATATGCTTAGAAAGTTGATGTTTGATATTCAGTCACTGATATTTACATATGTAAAAGGGGGCAGGATGCTGGCTTTGAATTGTATCATTGCTAATTTGGGGCTAAATATAAAATGATTTCTTTTTAATAATGATAAAATATTCAGCTACTGTATTCAAATACCATCCCATTTAGGTAACTCATGGGTATTCTGTGAAAATACATAGTAATACAGAGGCTTATTATAATAACTTTAAATGCTTATTGGTTATGGAAACATAACTAATTATATGAGAGGTAGTAAATGACTAAAATGAGTAATAATTTTAATGTCAAATGATAGATTATTATTAGCAGAATGTTAGAGTTCTCCCCCCAGCCCCCAAGTTCATATGTAATGTGATGGCATTAGGAGGTGAGGCCTTTGGGAATAGTTTAGGTCATGGAGGGGCTTAGTGCCCTTGCAGAAGAGATCCATGGAACTTTCTGACCCTATGTCATGTGAAGATATGAGAAGGGCCTTCACCTCTACCATGCTGGCATCCTATTCTCTGACTCCCAGCCTTCTGAGCTGTGAGAATAAATTTGTGGTTTCTGTTGTTTATAAGCTACCTAGTCTGTGGTATGTATGTCTATACTAATAAAAGGTTAATATGCTAATTAGACCAGGAGACCTTCCAGAGACCTTTGGATGTCTTTCCAGACGAAACCATGGGGGCAGGGCCGAGACAGAGGTGGTTAGGGGAGATCAGGCAAGGAGGGGAGGGCAGTTGAGGGTGATCAGGCCAGCAGGGGGGGGGGGCAGTTGGGGGTGAGCAGACTGGCATGGGGGGCAGTTGGGGGTGATAAGGCTGGGAAGGGGGGAAGTTGAGGGTGAGAATGCCAGCACAGGGGACAATTGGGAGCAAGCAGGGGGGACAGTTGGGGGAGAGCAGGCTGACAGGGGGGCCAGTTAGGGTGAGCAGGAAGGCAGGGGGGCAGTTAGGGGTGATCAGGTCAGAAGGGCGGTGCTGTTGGAGGCAATCAGACTGGCAGGCAAAGTGGTTAGGGGTGATTAGGCAGGCAGGCAGGTGAGCGGTTAGGAGCCAGCGGTCCCGGATTGCAAGAGGGATGTCCGACTGCCAGTTTAGGCCTGATCCCTGCGGGGAGACATCTTCCGAGGGGTCCCAGATTGGAGAGGGTGCAGGCCGGGCTGAGGGGCACCCTGCTGTGCACAAATTTCATGCACGAGGCCACTAGTGTATATATATATAAAACCCTAATATGGAAATAGACCAAACAGCTGAACAACCGAACAACCAGTCGCTATGAGTGTGCTGACCACCAGGGGGCGCATGCGGATAATGGCGGACATCAGCTGCAGTGGGATGGTGGACCAAGGCGGGGCGCCGGTCACTGTCATCAGGGCGAGCTTCTGGTGGTTACTGAAAATTCTTTGCTCCCATGCACTATGGTCCTGCCAGGCACTTGCACCTGTTGCCGGCACCTGCCCTGCCCACTCCTATTGCCAGCACCTGGCACCGGCCCTGATTGCTCGGTGCCATCAGCCGGTGGGAGCGGTGGCTGTCGGCCCTGATCATCCCTCAGGGCTTCTCCAACTCCCCCTGCTCCTGAGAGGTGATCTGGGCAGCAGCCGCCTCTTGCACCCACTGCCAGCAACAACCCCATTCACACCTGCTGCTGGCATCCTGTGCTGGCCCTGATCACTTGGTGCCATCAGTGGGTACAAGTGGCAGCTGCTGGCCCCGATCGCTCCTGAGGGTGATCGGGGAGGCAGGGGCTGCTCACACCCACTAAGGGCACTGGCCGGTTTGCACCTGCTGCTGGCACCAGACACAATTGCTCCATGCTGTCAGTGGGTGAGAGTGGGGCCAGTGCAGTCAGGGTGTGGGAGCAGTGGGAGCGGGACTGCCAGCAGACAGGGGACCAGGGGCCATGGTGGGAGGGGCTGGGTGGGGGCGCAGAGGATGGGCTGAGACCTGCCCACGTGCCCACCGCAGCCTTGCGGCCCACAGTTCCTTTCAAGGTGCATGAATTCGTGCACTGAGCCCCTAGTTTTGTAACAGCCAGAATGGACTAAGACAGAGATACTTACATGAACAAACAACACAGTCAGTAGAGAGAGACAGAGCAATTACAAGCAAATACGTAATACATTTTACTTTCAAATGAATTTTGCCGGTGTATTTGGGGTTTTGTTTAATTTCGAAGTTTTATATTTGAAAGCTTTCTATATTTACCTTGTTATAGATCAACAAGAATAATGGCATACATTTCCCAATTTACATAAATGATTTCATTCTTTGACAGTTTTACTGTATTATATTTCTTGGCAAAGGATATTTCCTCCCATTTGGGAATTAAGGGACACAATTCTTTCTGTTGCTACATTAAGGTTATAGTCATGATGATGTATTGTACAAATGCATTATAAATCTCAGATCAGTGGACACTGTCAGGGCCTGAAGGATACAGTCCTTACAAGGTTATTTAATAATACCTCTGAAGTCAACTCCTAGCCACATAAACTAAAAGAACACTTACCTGACCCAGGGGTGCCCCAGGGCAGAGCAGCAAAAACTGAGTGTGAAACCATATTCCAGACCAAAGCAATGGGAAAAGCAGGTTGTGCAAATGAATCTATACTAATAAAAATGTAATATGCTAATTATACAGGATGTCCTTCCAGACACCTTCCAGATGAAGCCAGGGCTGTGAGGGAAGCCTGGGTCCTGGGTGCTGGAGGGAAGCTGGTGCCAGCAGCTAGGGGAAGGAAGGCCCACTCTTGCACGAATTTCGTACTTTGGGCCTCTAGTAAATAAATAAAAGTTATGGGATGTGGAGGAAGTTCCCCACTTTTTATTTTTTTAAATATATTTTATTGATTTTTTACAGAGAGGAAGGGAGAGAGATAGAGAGTTAGAAACATCGATGAGAGAGAAACATCGATCAGCTGCCTCCTGCACATCTCCTACTGGGGATGTGCCCGCAACCCAGGTACATGCCCTTGACCGGAATCGAACCTGGGACCTTTCAGTCCGCAGGCCAACGCTCTATCCACTGAGCCAAACCGGTTTCGGCGTCCCCACTTTTTTTTCTTCCTTCCTCTTTTATCTCCATACACACTGAAAGAATTTTGTGAAAAAAAAATTCAGACACCTACCTTAAAAAATACTTTATTTTATTTATTTTTTATTAAATTTATGGGAGTGACATTGATTAATAGGATCCTATAGGTTTCAAATATACATTTCTATGATACATGATATGTAGATTTCATTGTGTTCCCATCCACTATCTAAGGTCAAATCATCCTCTTCTTTATTATTTTAAATTCTAATAATTATAAACACACACACACACACAACCAAACACCTACAGCTAAAATGTTCAGCCATGCAGTTGGTGTGCTAGGACTTCTCTCAACTATGATATTGGCTAGAGTAATGAGTAGCTTATCTGACCCAGTTCTTCAGTGTCAGGCCTCCAAACAATTGGAAGATGGCAACATTGATTCTGTCTGTTAGCTGTTGCTGTGCAACAGCCCTTTGTAACAAACTCAGTGGCTGGCTTAAAAACACACAGCACACACACACACACACACACACACACACACACACACACACACTTACTCTAAAAAATTACTCATACATTTGTGATTTATTTGAGGAACAGCTGAAGCAGAATGAGGAGCTGGATTGCTGGGCTTCAATCTGTGGCTCTGACTGGGTTTAGGTCCTCATAGAGTGTGGGCTCATGTCTGCTCCATGTGCATTGATTCTGTGGCCATGCCAGGAAAGCATCAGTCAACCAGGAACACTGCTTGCATGGAGATGACAGAGAAATCGAGTTGAAGCCCAACCATGCAAGGCTTCTTAAGGCTCATACTCCACAGAGATACACAGTCAGTTTTATCATTCAACTGGCCAAAGTCAAAAGGCCAGACCCAATGCCAAGAGTTAGGCAGGCATGCCCATCTTCAGTGGGAAGTAGCTGTATCTGAAGCTGTCTATTTTATTCTTTTTCAACTTTCTACTCATTATGCTACATTTTTATAGGAATCCTCCTTGACTGACAATCTGGTTCTTCATATATATCTTTCATGGTTGTGTGTCATTTCTTATATCTCTGTTATCTCTTTGCAAGGAGCTTTCCTTGGTTGGCTGCTACTCTCTCCTGTATATATAGTTTCCCCTTCATATTACTTGGATTTGTAAAATTGATATTAAGTTTGGAAGATTTAAAAGTCTCTTTTTTTAAAAATATATTTTATTGATTTTTTTACAGAGAGGAAGGGAGAGGGACAGAGAGCTAGAAACATTGATGAGAGAGAAACATCGATTCGCTGACTCCTGCACACCCCCCACAAGGGATGTGCCCGCAACCAAGGTACATGCCCTTGACCGGAATCGAACCTGGGACCTTTCAGTCCACAAGCCAACGCTTTATCCACTGAGCCAAACCGGTTACGGCAAAAGTCTCTTTTGATGTCTAAGTGACTGACATGGTATTCTAATATAATTTTAATGATGATGTATGTGAGAAAGTATATACATACGCATTTATTTGTTTATGTTTGCTTTTAATATTCAAAATATGAGTATCTATACAGATAGGGTTTTATTGACTTCTTACTTATTGCAGTTATCTAAAATGGATGGGAAGAGAGGAAAGAAATAAGATAAAACACAAATTATGTGAAAAAATAATTAAATGTCATTGGTAGGGCCAACTGCTATCAACAGAATCCATTCATGCCCTTTTACCTAGACCAGTGATGGTGAACCTTTTGAGCTCAGCATGTCAGCATTTTGAAAAACCCTAACTTAACTCTGGTGTCGTGTCACATATGGAAAATTTTTTTATTTGCAACCATAGTAAAACAAAGATTTATATTTTTGATATTTATTTTATATATTTAAATGCCATTTAACAAAGAAAAATCAACCAAAAAAAAATGAGTTCGTGTGTCACCTCTAACACGCGTGTCATAGGTTCGCCGTCACTGACCTAAACATTTAGTCAATCCTTAGTCCTCTGTAGTGAGATGTGATCATGGGTCTACATTCTTTCACAAGAGAATTTTTAGAGAGAAGGATCTAGGACTGTGGTGGTAAATTGATGAATGTATGCATCTGTCAAAACCCATAGAGTGGTACACGAAAAAGATTTTTTTTTTCTTTTTATTTATTTATTTATTTATTTATTTATTTTTTATTTTATTTTATTTTATTTTATTTTATTTTATTTTATTTTATTGCTTACAGTCTTACAAAGGGTATTAGATATGTGTCCCTTTTTTCCCCCCACCCTTGACAAAGTTTATGCAAATTGAAAAACAATTAACCAGGATATCAGGGGATCCAGAATTACACATATTCTGTGACAGATGAAACTACACATTTGTGATTGAAGAGAATAAGGAAAATGTTCCAAGTAACTTTGGAAAATAGTGTTTTAAATGAATATTTTAAACCAAAGACAAAAAGGAACAGCATATACACACTGTACTCTAGGTGAGAAAAATTATTTCTTAAAGGAGTATAAATTTGCAGTTCTGAAATTAATTCACCTGTTTTTTTGAGTTGAATACATAACTATATTGCCTCAATTATAATCAGTTCTCTCACTGCCAGAGAAATAAGTTACAAATAAGCAAGTGGATAGGAGGAGCAAGATTGTCATGAAATATTGTTGTGGTGAGAGTAGAGTGTGAAAAAGCATGAATGCATATAAAAATATATACACAAATACACATATACATATACACAGAGAGATAGTTATAGAAATGTATGCTGAAAGGGTCTAGAGGTAAGGACCACCTAAGAGCAATGAACATGCCTAGCATTCAGCTCTTAGTTCCTCACTCCAGGAAAAGGAACAAATGTCGAGTAAGACTCCCTCTACGTTCTGCGTGAAGTAGGGTTTGGTATCTGAAAGAGGAGCCGCACAACAAATGAGAGAAAAAGACACGAGATAATTTTGCAATATTGGGGGACCGGGCGGCAAGTCCCAAAGGACTTCCTCCGTGCTTAGGCCTCACCAAGCTTTTATTGATCTGGGATGCCCCCATAGCATAGCCCTTAGGCAGGTGACCCCTAGTAACAAGCAGACTAGCCCATCAGAAAGGATTTACATAATAATAAATGGGGGAGTAGTTTCAGCTGCCACTGTCTGGACAAACAGAGGTGGCGCCTAGCTCTGACCTTTGCTAGGGCTTCAAAGGCGCCCAGCCTTCGGGTGGCCTCTGTCTACGCTTATCAGATAGTGAAGCCAATAAACAGTTTCCCACAAACAAAGGTTTGGCTCAGTGGATAGAACGTCAGCCTTCAGACTGAAGGGTCCCAGGTTTGATTCTGATTAAGGGTAAGTGCCCAGGTTGCTGGTTCAATGCCCAGTGTGGGGTGTCCAGGAGGCAGTTGATCAATGATTCTCATCATTGATATATCTATCTCTCTCTCTTCCTCTCCTTTACTCTCTGGAATCAATAAAAAATACTGTAAAAAATCACTTAAAAATACAAAATGAGCCTTGTGTATCTTGCACTACCAGAAAGCAAGGGAGTGGGGGAAAGAAAAAGGAAAGAAAAGAAAAAGAAAGCATATGAAAAAGACAAAGTCAAAATAAAAGAGCTGCCAAGAGCCAGACCTGGAATAATTTGAACAAAAAGTAAGAATGTTGCTCTGGCCGGTTTTCTCAGTGGTTAGAGCATCAGCACTTGAACCTGAGGATTGTGGATTTGATTCCAGGCCAAGGGCAAGTACCTCAGTTGCAGGTTCAATCCCAGGCCCAGTCAGGGCTCCTGTGGGAGGCAATCAATTGATGTGTGATGTGTCTCTCTCATGTCACATCCATGTTTTTCTCTCTCCCTCCCTTCCACTCTCTAAAGAAATCAATGGGAAATTTATATATATCCCCTCAGGCAAGGATTAAAAAAAGTTAATAATGTCAATCTTAAAACACTTAAATAAAAAAGTAATAGTGATGTTAGAATATAACCCCAAAAAGTAAAATAAGTATACTTGAGCCAATATTGATATTGTTGTAATGTACCCTGCGAATCACAGAAGGACACCTCAAGAAGTCGAATTAAAGAGTCACATTTATTGCAATCCAGGACTATGAGGGGCCATTCCCCAAATCTCATAGTGATAAGATGGTGGCAAAAACAGACTTATATAGGCAAAGATCACAAAGGTATTGATTACATCTCAAGGTTTGGAATGAGGAACCTGGTTTGCAAAAAAGCAGTTTACAGAACCAGAAACAGCATGTTAATTATAGTTTTGGGTCTCTGGGTCACTGAATTGACAGAAATACATTATCTAGAGCCCTTGTGTAACCTGGGTTAAACTTAGGCATGTTATCTAAATTACAATTTTGGGTCTAGAGCCCTTGGGTAACCTGGGTTTATCTAAATTACAGTTTGGGGTCTAGAGCCCTCTGACCTTGGGATAACTGTGCTGTCCTTCCCAGGTGAAGGAAAAATGTGCTTTCTAAGACCAGTATAACTACAACCCATGGGATATTCACATTATAATCAATAAGGCATTTAATCCAATGGGATGATTTATACAGTTTAGAAAATCAGAATAACCTGTCCATTGTTAAACAAAGCAAATAGGTACCATACTTCAATATATTATCTTTATTTTTAAGTGTGGATATTCAGTCTTTAAGTTATACCAAGGGAGAGCACTTTGTGTAGTTTTTTCTTTTCTTCTTTTTATCTATTATTTTTTGAGATTATGTACACTACAGAAGAGAACAGTTGCTGTAAATTAAGTGTGATTCATCTGGGCCAAGATAGCAAAAGTTGTTAAAGCTAAATGTGACATTTATGCTCAATGATTTTAATAGCAAACACTGTTTTCAAGTGCAGATTTTTAAGATACTGTTCAAATCAGCACAGCCATGAAATCATATGCTTGGAACTCTTGCAAATAGTTTTATAAAGTGAGAATTTATGAAGCATTCTCCACCTTCCCCTCTCTTTTTTTACTGTGTCAAATGTCACCCACTCGTGGCTGTCACACCTATATACTTGCATGGACACAGTGAAAAAAACTCTGTTTATGGGTTTTCTGCCTACATTGATTCAAATCAAGGGAGAAAATTTGAAAGTCAGTTGCTAAATGAATTACTTCAATTTGCAATGAAAATTGATTTACAATGGGACCCGTAACCAGAGAGATTTAACAGAACTGTATTACACATGCTGAGAACTCTGCACTCAGCGAAAGGGACAATACAAGCAACACAATTTCTGATCCATGTTTAAAATGTCCCTAGGAGTAATGACACTCAGTTTCTTTTTATTTTGCTTTTTTTCTTAACAAATGATATATACATGTTGCCAAAAGATCATTTCTATTTTACACCTTTCTGAAAGTAAGAGAAAAAATACTAAAACTGTTCATCTTCATTCCCTTACAGTTTTCCCTAAGTATACGGCTGATAACAGATTTTTTCTTTAGATGCTTCCTGCAATATATACACATGCCCATATGTGTGTGTTTGTATCTAGTTAAATATGAGTGTACTATAAATATGGCTCTTTTGGTTCTTACTATTTTTATTTTTACTTTTAAAAATTTCTTAGAGATGTTTTCAAATGAACACATACATATTCCTTGATAAAATGTATTTTTTAATGTCTAAAAATAATTTACTTGGGGTGGTATGCAGATGATGTGTTACAGAATTGTGTATATGAAACCTGTTTAATTTTATTAAGCAGTGTCACCCCAATAAATTCAATTTAAAAAGAATAAAATAAAACATTCAAATTTTTTAATAATAAAGCTAAATGAAACTTCAGAATTCTTGATATATTTTTCTGTTTAAACCTACATACTATAATAGAAGGTTGGCAGTTCAGTTGCAATAGCAAATGGCAAACATAAAGTTCCAGTGTAGAGGTGGTGGTATACACCAGAAAAATGGATTTGCAAATCATATGAAAGCACAGTACGAGATACAAAAATGAAATACTTCATTGTCAATGAAAAAAAGAGGCAGTCAAACCTTAAAAAAATAGGCAAAGAGATTTATGAAAGGAGTGGAGACTGAGCAATTATGTTTTGAAGGTAGCAGGGAGATGTTGCTGGGCCTGTGAATCTCAGAAATAGTCTACAAAGTTCATCTTTTTGGCTAAAAGTCATATCCTGAAGTGCAACACCTGCATTCCATGTTAGAGACAGTGGGAGATACAAGGACAGCCAATGGGGCTTTCATAAGACCTCTTTTGGGTCTAAGAATCAGAGGAGGAATTAAATAAGGAATTCTAAAAACAAAACACATATTCCAGAACAAATTTTCTCTGTAAGAATAAAAGACTTTATGTTATGAAAAACCTTACAGCTTCCTGTCTCTGTTTGCTGAGAAATGAAAGCCAAGGAAGTCAAATATAAAATCCTGGCTCATAATAAAAAATTAACTTAGCCATTTTGGCTCTTTCTCTACACAAACTTTCTTGAGGCAGGCACAAATGGCCACCCCCAATGTCCACACCCTAATCCCCAGGACCTTTGAATATATTATTTTACATGGTAACAGGAACACTGCAGATATGGATATGGTTACAGACCTTGAGATGGGAAGATATGAATAAACCAAGTGGGCCCAATTAGTCACATGAGTTCTTCAAAGTGGAAGGAGGTGTGGCAACAGAAGAAGCATTAAAAAAAATGTAATGTTAGAGGACTTGACCAGCCATTTCTGGCTTTGAAGACGCAAGAAAAGGGTACAAGTCAAAGGACATGGTGGTCTCTAGTACCTGGGAAATGATAGCAAGCAAATTTTCCTGTCAAGCTTCCAAAACAGAATGTAGCTCAATAATAACATAACTTCAATTCAGTGAGACCTGTCAGATATCAGACTTATAAGACTTTTAGATAAGAAATACATTTTTATGTTGTAAGCCACTAAGTTTGTGGTCATTTTTGTAACATCACCAATAGAAGACTAAACAGTCTGCAAGAACTAAGTTGTATTGAAATTATATTGTTTTCTACAAACACTTTTCCTCTTCTATTTGTTAACAATTAATTCTATAAGCCTTTAGGATTTTGGAATAAAGTTATGACAACTTCTGTAGTGATTAGTCTACTTTTGAGAAATGGATTTTAGCTAGTATTTAAGGGTTACTAGATTGAACACGTGGCCATTAAACATCAAGTTACTATACTACCTCAGATGCTCATCAAAAATTGTATAGTTGGACCTACTAAACCATGAAGATGGACATGCAGGGCAACCAGCATTATGAAATGGAAGTGGTATATATGAAATGAGGCATATGCAGGTCCTAACATCATGAATAAGTTACTTTAAAAATTTATGCTAATGCCTAATACACTTATTCCTGTTTTCTTGCCTTTCTGCCTCAACCTGAACCTATGGTTTTTAAGGGGAGTCAACTATAAACAAATCATGGTAAAATAAATAGGTTAAATCTAGTTTATTTGTGGTTCTGCATGACATAGTGACACAACCAAAAAAGATCAGCTGTGGCACTACAGTCTTACTGCATGATGTCCCCTTAAGACAGTGATAAAGGAAAGTTCATTTCATGGGTAGATATTTTTCCATTTAACCTGAAGATTCAGATCTATAATTAATCATAAACAGTTGCCAATTGTATGGTTGGATAATGAGGACCTTTACAAGAAAATTATTGAAAGTTTAGTGGGAAGATATGTGGTTGGACTGCATAGTATTTTTAAAATGTGAATATATAGGTGTCCCAAAGTATTTACTGACTATTACATGAATGGTCAACAAAAAGCACCTCAGAAGAGAATCTAAAGAACCAGGTAGACCAGACAATCTACTCTGTAGACGTAAATTTACCTTTTTCCTTAAGCACTCCATCACTGTCCAATAGACTAATGAAAAAATTATAGAAATTGAAGTGTATGAGCTCACAAACATAGATGCCTATTCACCAAGGATGACATTCTGGCTACAGTCACTGTTATGTACCTATTACTGATTAACTGATATGCACTGTTCTCCAAAGAGGTCAGCCAACCACCCGGAAGCAGGTTTATTACATTGGGGTTACACTGAAGTAATATTGTTTTGCTTTTTATAGAATTGCTTCAGCACCAGTGAGAATATAAATTAAAAGTGAATAGGATTTTCAGAGATGAAAACTAATAAATTCTACATGTTTACAATATTTGGTCATAACCACCGTTTTTAGCCCCTTGTTCATTCATAAAATTGACCTTAAAATAAATTTAAAGAATAATGGCTATTATCATTCTGACACGGTGCCTTGCGCTTGATTCAATAAAGTATTTATTTTTAACAGGTAAAAGGCATTAATGTAAATCATTTTCCCATCAATATTTCTAAAGTATCCCTCATTTTATTTCTCATTGAATTTATTTTTCTTAAACTTCCTTTATTCTGTATTGTACAATTGTTTTAACAATGTATAAAATGGTCAGTAGTTAAAGATAGACATAGGTCTCATTAGGAAAACAATGTAAAGCATGTAAATCAAAATGAAGGAAAATAAACATGGAAATGATAACACTGATTAATAAAGTATAAGTAGAAAAGTAAAAAAAAAATCAAACATTCAATTTGAACATTACATAAAGGAGCTATCTAGCAGGAGGTAGCATGAGAAAGACTTAAAGGCAGAGAATAGAAAACAATAAAAAAAAAATAGAAAGGTACTTGCATGCAGGACAAGACTGAAGGAAGACTAGGATGGTACATTCTGATCCAAACACTGTATATTAATAAGACAAAGTGGAGATAGTGTTAATAAAATTGTTTTTCTTAGTAAAGAAACAATGGCAGTAAAGTGTTATGTGAGAAAGTATGGAAACTGTCATATATGATATATATATATATCCTTGATATGTAATCATCAGAGGTGCCCTTTTAATTAAATAGTAAACATGAAGTGGCATGCAATTGCCCCTGCAGATATTCACAGGAAAAATCATCGAAATCATTAGTCCCAGAATTTTTTGACTTCAGTAATTTAAATGTGAATTTGTGCTTCATTTTTCATGATTTTCTTCTATAATTTTGCCATTGTTTGGGATGGAGGATGAATCTATTTCTCTTCATTTGGTTTGCACTTGAGTAGCTGTTAGTGAGTAATTTCTCATCACAATTAAAATCTGGTCTGAAGCATCATTGCTTTGTGTTTCTGCTAATATTACAATAAATGGTTATTCTGGTAAGAGTGTTCCCTACCATGGGAGCCTACATATTTTTCTTAGACAAAGCAAGACAAATTTTAATATTATTTAAATCACCCTTTCAGGCTTCCTACAGGGAAAACAATGACTTGTGAAGACATGTTGTTTGAAATTTTTTATGTGATGTGAACTACAATATTTCAATTATTGCTTAGAAGAGAAATTAAACTTAGCTATCACAAGGATCATGTTATATTTTTATAAAACTATTTGGTGAGCTTTAAATGCTAAATTATACTGTAATATTCTATTTCTTGACCTTGATTGCACAGGGGTCAATCTAAAGTAATTAATTATGGTTTTCATTTATTTTTACCAAAATTTCTACATGCTTATCATATTTAAACTAGAGGCCCACTGCACAAAATTCATGCACTGGGGAGGGGGTTCCCTCAGCCCAACCTGCACCCTCTCCAATCTGGGACATCCCTCTAGCAATCCAGGACTGCTGGCTCCTAACCACTCACCTGCCTACTGGCCTGATTGCCCCTAACTACTCTCCCCTACTGGCCTGATAGCCCCTAACTGCCTCTGCCTCTGACCCTCCCACCATGGCTTTGTTTGGAAGGACATCTGGAAGACTCTGGTCCAGTGGTCGGCAAACCACAGCTCGCGAGCCACATGCGGCTCTTTGGCCCCTTGAGTGTGGCTCTCTCACAAAATACCACGTGCGGGCACGCATGTACAGTGTGATTGAAACTTCATGGCCCATCCGCAGAAGTTGGTATTTTGTGGAAGAGCCACACTCTAGGGGCCAAAGAGCCGCATGTGGCTCACAAACTGCAGTTTGCCAAGCCGCAGTTTGTCGACCACTGCTCTCGTCTATCCGGTCTAATTAGCATATTACCTTTTATTAGTATAGATATGTTAAAGCATTACTTGCTTATGGAATTATTTAAATATAAAATTACATTGTTAATGTTTCCAACCTAAATATATAAGTAAATATATAAGTAAATATATTCTAAGGTCACTTTATGATAAGAGTAAATAGAGGTAAAAATAAATTTGAAAGAATATAAGGAAGTGTACAAATATGTTGAAAAATGTATTAATAATAAAATATTTTAGCAAGTCTTTTTTCTTACATTATTATATATTGCTTATATTAATTCTGAAAAGAATTAATATAAGCAGTTGATCAACTATTACCTTTTAAAAGATAGAAAACAAAAAGGCATCCAAATTGGAAAAGAGGAAATAAAACTCTCATTATTCACAGATGACATGATATATATTGTACATAGAAAACCCTAAAAGACTCTACCAGAAAACTACTAGATCCAATAAATGAATTCAACAATGTAGCAGGATACAAAATTAACACCCAGGTATTGAAGGCATTTTTATGCACCAATAATGATTTCTCAGAAATAGAAATTTAAATTTATATATTTGATAACCTATATTTTTATATATGGTATTAAACAAATTCATACACAAATAAGTAAAAGCACATAAAATAACTTACTGCTTGACTTTATAGAATCAAATTTATAAAATTATACCTAAGCAAGTTTGAATAGTCTCCCTTTCATACAGATGCAGAATAAAAGAGAACTTTCTGATAAATTTACATGGATTATTTATTAAAGTCTGAGCATTACTTATCAGCCCCTTTCTGCATTCTCATGCCTTGACCATGTAGGTAGGCACAATTGAAGAACACCTCTGCCTACACACAACAAGGCATGTTCTTCCTAACCCCGTGACCTTAAATACAATGAAATGTTACGTTTCAATTATGCTGCATTACATGTCAAAATGAATATCTGAGGAAGAAATAAATATTACAGATTAGTTGACTTTGTTTTGTGTTTTTTTTTTTGTTTTTTTTTTACCTATGGTTATTTTTTTATCTTATTAAAGGTCAATTTTTTAAATTTATTTTATATTTTATTTTTTTAAAATCTTTATTGTTGAAAGTATTACATATGTCCCCTTTGACCTCTTATAGACCACTGCTGGCCCCTGCCCCAGGCCTTCACCATTCTATTATCTGTGTCCATGGGCTATGCTTACATGCATAAATGTTCTTTGGTTGATCTCTTCCTGCCGGAAACCATTCATTGTCTTCACTAGCTGAGTTTAGACAGAGACCCCCCAAAAGCTAGTAACCTTTGAAGTTCTAGCAAAGGTCAGAACTGTACACCACCCAGTTAATCTAGATAATGAGAGCTGAAGCAACCTCCCTACCTTTAACCATGTAAATTGCCTAAGGGTGATGGTATGACCTAATCTGTGTGTCATTGAAACCTCCTTAACCTAGGGCTACCCCAAACAAACCAATTACCTTCGGGCTACCCCAGACAGACCTCCTTACCCTAAGGCTACCCCGACCTCAATAAAAGATCTGAGCGGCCTGAGCTTAGGTGGAAGTCCTTCGGGACTTGCCCACCTGGTCCCCCAATATTGCAAAATTATCTCGTGTCTTTTTCTCTCATTTGTTGTGCGGCTCCTCTTTCAGATACCGAACCCTACTCCACGCAGAACGTGGAGGGAGTCATACTCGACATCTTCCCACCCACCTACCCTCCCCCACCTTCCCTCTGAGGTTCAAAAGTCTGTTCCATGCTTCTATATCTCTGGACCTATTTTGTTCATCAGTTTATTTTGTTAATTAGATTAAAAATATGAGTGAGTTCATGTGATACTTGCCTTTCTCTGACGGGCTTCTGTTGTTTAGCAAAATATGCTCCAAGTCCATCCATGTTGTTGCAAATGAGTTCTTTCTTTTTTACAGCTGCATAGCATTCAATTGTATAAATGTGCTGCAGCTTTTTTATCCACTCATCTATTGATGGGCATTTGGGCTGTTTCCAGATCTTAGATATTATAAATTGAACATAGGGGTGCATATATTTTTTTCTGATTGGTGTTTCAGAATTCTTAGGATATATTCCTAGAAGTGGGATTACTAGGTCAAATGGGAGTTCCATTTTTAATTTTTTGAGGAAACTCCATACTGTTTTCCATAGTGGCTGCACCAGTCTGCATTCCCACCAGCAGTGTACTAGGGTTCCCTTTTCTCCACATCCTTGCCAACACTTATCATTTGTTGATTTGCTAATGGTAGACAATCTGCCAGAAGTGAGGTGACACCTCATTGTCATTTTGATTTTCATCTCTCAAATGATTAGTGACTGAGTATTTTTTTCACGTATCTTGGTCTTCTGTATGTCCACTTTGGAGAAGTTTGTATTTGCCCATTTTTAAATTGGATTAATTCCTTTTGTTAAATTGTATGAGTTCCTAATATATCTTGATATTAACCCTTTATCAGATATATCCTTGCCAAATATGTTCTATACATTGGGCTCCCTTTTCATTTTGATGATGTATTTTTTTCTGCTGTGTGGAAGATTTTATTTTGTTATAATCCCATTTGTTTTTGTCCTTAGTTTCCCTTGTTCTAGGAATGTATCTGCAAACATATTGCTATGAGAGATGTCTGAGATTTTTCAGCCTATGTTTTCTTCTAGGATTTTTATGGTTTCAGGATTTACAGTTATGTCTTTATCCATTTTAAGTTTTTTCTTGTTTATGGTGTAAGTTGGTGGTCTAGTTTCATTTTTTTTGCATCATTTATTGAAGAACTTGTCTTGACTCCCTTGCATGCTCTTGCCTCTTTTGTCAAATATTAATTGAGCATAATGGCTTGGGTCCATTTCTGGGGTCTCTGTTCTGTTCCATTGACGTATATGCCTGTTCTTATGCTAGTACCAGGCTGCTTTGGGTGGCTTTGTAGTATAATTTGATATCTGGTATTGTGATTCCTCCAATTTTGTTCTTCTTTCTCGATTGCTATGGTTGTTTGGGGTCACTTTTGGTTGCATATAAAATTTTGGAGTATTGTTTCTAGATCTGTGAAAAATGCCATTGGTATTTAATAGGATTTGCATTGAATTCTATAGATTACTTTGGGTAGTATGGCCATTTTAATGATGTTGATTCTACCAATCCATGAGCATGGTATATACTTCCACTTGTTTAAATCTTCCTCTATCTCTTTTTTCAATATCCTGTAGTTTTCCCAAGTACAAATTTTTACCTCATTGGTTAATTTTATTTCTAATTATCTCAATTATTTTTTGCAATGGTAAATGGGATTGTTTATTTAGTTTCTCTTTTGAAGAATTCATGATTGGTGAATAAAAATGCTATCAATTTCTGGGTGTTAATTTTATATATTGCTACTTTGCCAAATTAATTTATTAAATCTAATAGTTTTGCCCATCTGATGTTGCTCAGTGGTTGAGCATAAAACTATGCTCCAGGAAGTCAGGGTTCAATACCTGGTCAGGGCATATGCCCTCCTTGCAGGCTCAATCCTCAGTGTGGGGTGAGCAGGATTCTGTATCATCTGATAAATGATAATGTGATTTTTCTCTTTCAACTTGATTATGTGATGTATCACATTTATTGATTTGTGAATATTGTACCACCCTTGCATCCCTGGAATAAATCCCACTTAGTCATGGTATGTGGTCTTTTTAATGTACCAATATATCCAATTTGCTAGTATTTTGTGGAGGATTTTTGAATCTGTGTTCATTAGGAGTATTTATCTATAATTCTCTCTTTTTTTTTTTTGGCAGTATCTTTATTTGGTTTTGGAATAATGATAGTGCTGGCCTCATAGAAAGAGCTTGAAAGTGTTCCTTCCTCTTGAATTTTTTGAAATACTTTGAGAAAGAATGGTATTAGTTATTCTTTGAATGTTTGGAAAAACTCCCCTATAAGGCCATTCAATGCATGGCTTTTGTTTGCTGGAAGATTTTTTTATTACTGCTTCAATTTCATCAGTAGTTATCAACCTATTCAGGCTTTCTGATTCTTCTGGATTGAGTTTTGGAAGATTTTATTTTTCTAGGAATAGGTGAATTTCATCCAAGTTGTACAATTTGTTGGAATACTTATTCATAGTATATTTTATGATCCTTTGTATTTTTGTGGTATCACTTATTACTTTTGTTTCTGATTTTGTTTATTTGGGTCCTCTCTGTCTTCATGAGTCTGTTTAGAGGTTCATCAATTTTGTTTATCTTTTCAAAGAACCAGCTCTTGGTTTTTTAAACTTTTGTATTTTCTTTTTAGTATCTATGTTATTTATTTCCACTCTGATTTTTATCATTTCCTCCCTTCTACTTGTTCTGTGGCTTTCTTGTTGTTCTCTTTTTAATTCTTTAAGTTGTTGGGTTAGATAACTTATTAAACTTTTTCTTTTCTTTTCTTACCTTTTCTTTTCTTTTCTTTTCTTTTCTCTTTTCTTTCTTTCTTTTTCTTTCTTTCTTTCTTTTTTTTTTTTTTTTTTTTGAGGTAGGCCTGTAGAGCTATGAACTTCTCTCTCATGATTGTTTCACTGTGTCCCATAGATTTTGGTTTGCTGTGTTTTCATTGCCTTTTGTTACTAGGGTGCTTTTTATTTCTTCTTTGATCTCTTTAGTAATCCATTCATTGCTTAATAGCATGCTATTTAGCCTCCATGTGTTTGAATGTTTTTATTGTAGTTCATTTCTAATTTCATGCCATGGTGATCTGAGATGATGCTTGATATGATTTCAACCTTACTGAACTTGTAGAGACTTAATTTATGTCCAAATATGTTGTCTATCTCTGAAAAAGCTCCATGTTCACTTGAGAAGAATATATATTCTGTGGCTCTGTGGTGAAATATTCTGAATTTGTTGATTAATTCCATCTGCTCTAGAGTGTCATTGAGGATCACTGATTCCTTGTTGAGTTTTTTGTTTATAAGATCTACCCAGTGATGTCAGTGGGGTGTTAAAGTTCCCTACTATGACTCTATGTCAATCTCTCCCTTGGTAACCTCCAAAAGTTTTATTTTATTTGTATGCTCATCTTTTGGGCGCATATATGTTTATGAGAGTAATAGCCTTTTGTTTATTGATCCCTTTAGTATTATGAAGTCTCCTTCATTATCTCTTGCTATGGCCTTCACTTTTAAGTTTATTTTGTCAGATATGAGTACTGAAACCCCAGCTTTCTTTTCATTTTCATTTGCCTTTAATTTTTATTTTATTCCTTCACTTTCAGTCTGTATGAGTCTTTTGTTCTGAGGTGGGTATCTTATGGACAGCATTTTTATGGGTCATGTTTTCTTTTCTATTCAGCTACCCAATCTCTTTTTTAAAAAAAATATATTTTATTGATTTTTTACAGAGAGGAATGGAGAAGGATAGAGAGTTAGAAACATCAATCAGCTGCCTCTTGCACACTTCCCACTGGG
The DNA here is from genome assembly GCF_963259705.1 of Myotis daubentonii. Taxonomy (NCBI): domain Eukaryota; kingdom Metazoa; phylum Chordata; class Mammalia; order Chiroptera; family Vespertilionidae; genus Myotis; species Myotis daubentonii. The sequence continues at coordinate 93,708,341 of NC_081842.1, forward strand.
GATGTGCACACAACCAAGGCACATGCCCTTGACTGGATTGAACCTGGGACCCTCCAGTCTGAAGGCCGACGCTCTATCCACTGAGCCAAACTGGTCAGGGTCAATCACTTTTGATTTGAGTATTTAAGCCATATACATTTAAGGTTATTATTGATAGGCACTTACTTATTGCCATTTTTATTTGTTAATCCTATGTTCTTCACTTTCTATCTATTTACTCTCCTTACAACAGTCCCTTTAGCATTTTTTGTTGTGCTAGTTTGTTGGTAATAAACTCTTTTAGCCTTTTTTGTCTATGAAGCTCTTTATTTCACCTTCAATTTTGAATGATATAGCTCTGCTGAATAGAGTAGTCTAGAGTACAGTCCCTGGATTTTCATTACCTTGTATACTTCATGCCATTCCCTCTGGCCTGCAGTGATTCTATTAAGAAGTCAACTGACTATCTAATGGGAGCTCCATTGTAAGTAGCTTTGTGTCTCTCTCTTGTACTCTTTAAGATTCATTCTTTGTCTTTAATGTTTCCTATTTTAATTATTATGTGCCTAGGTGTGAACCTTATGGGGTTCATCTTGGTTGGGACTTTCTCAGTGTTTCCTGAAATGAGTGAATTTTTCCTTCAATAGGTTAAAGTCATTTTATGCTATTATTTCTGCAAATAGCTTCTTTATTCCTTGGTTGATTCCTCTAATTCTTGTACCTCTATGATGCAAAAGTTTTAACATTTCATGTTGTCCCAAAGCTCTCTTAAACTCTCCTCATGCTTTTATTTTATTTTATTTTATTTTTTAAATATATTTTATTGATTTTTTTACAGAGAGGAAGGGAGAGGGACAGAGAGTCAGAAACATTGATGAGAGAGAAACACCAATCATCTGCCTCCTACACACCCCCAACTGGGGATGTGCCCACAACCAAGGTACATGCCCTTGACCAGAATAGAACCCGGGACCCTTGATTCTGCAGGCCAACGTTCTATCCGCTGAGCCAAACCAGCTAGGGCTCTCCTCATGCTTTTAAATTTGTTTTTCAAGTCACTACTATGAATGGATATTTATTTCTAACTTGTCTTCTAAAAAAAGGTGAAAGATTTATACGATCTGAAGAGAAACCAGAGTATTAACTTGTCTTCTAATTCACTGATTTGGTCCTCACCTTCTAATCTACTGTTGAAATGTTCCATGGTGCCCTTTATTTCCATTTTTTTTTTGTTTCTCATTTCCAATTGATACTTATTTATTCTTTCAACTTTTCATGTTGACGTAGCTCTCACTAAGTCCCTTAATATTTTCATTAATTTCCTTATAATTCTCATTAAGTTGCTTGTAGTTATCACTGAATTGTTTGAACACCCTTATTACCATTACTCTGAATTCTTTATCTGATAAGTTTCTTGCCTCCTTTTCATTTAGTGCCTTTTCTGGAGATCCTTCATTTTCTTTCATTTGGAGGTTGTTTCTTGTCTCCCCATTTTTTCTGCCCCTTTGTATTTTATTCTATCTATTAGATCAAACTGCTATGCCTCCCAGATTTTGTGGAGTGATCTTAGGTAGTAGGTGTTTAATGGGACCCTTTGGTGCTGTCTCTTGGATCTCCTGAGCTGTGTGCTCTAAGAAAACCCCTTACTTAAGTTATTTAGATTCTCCTGTTGTAGTTGGGTCTTGAATGTTATAGTCCCATTTGTGGATGGATTCTCCTCTCAGGCTGTCTGACTATTATCATGTGAGCTGTTATGGAGGTTCTGACTGAACAGAATAAAATACAACAAAACAAAACATAAAACAAAAGAAACAAAACAAAAATGTACACAATACCCCTAATGCATCAACAAAAGCAACTATCAGAAAAGAAAAATTAGGCAATAGAAAAATGAGCAACATGATAGAAAAATAAAATATATACTACGAGAAAACAAAAATAACAAAAACAAAACAAAAAAACAACAAGAAAAGGGGGCCAGAGTAAATAGATACAGGACTGAAATAAAAGAGAAATAACTAGAGGGATAGGGGAAGGAAAAATGGTTTCAAATAAAGGAGCAAGAAAAGAAATTAAAAGATGAGAAAAAAAATTGAAAAAGAAAACAGAAGAGAAAGCAGATAGACCTAAAATTGAAAAAAGAAAAATGATGAGAAAGCATCAGAAAAAGAAAAATAGATTAAAATATTGAGTAATGAAAAAGAGAACAAAGAGAAAAAAGAGTTGGATAATGGAAGAGGAAAATTAGATATATGAATGAAACAACAGAGACTAGAATAATAACAAATCAATAAAATAGAGATAGATAAAGAAGATAATGTCAAAGGGGAAAACCAAGGAAACAGAAAAAACTAAATACAAATAACAAAAGAGAAGAAAAAAGAAAGAAAAAATTATAAGGGAGAAAAAGGTAAAAATAAAAAAAGTGAAGAGGTATTCATTTCAGCTGAGTTAAATGCCCCATGGGAGCTTGCTTTGGATCCCACTCTTCTGTTCTGTCTGCTTCCTGTTAGGTACTTAGTACTGTTGTTGTAATGTACCCCATAAATCACAGAAGGATGCCTCAAGAGGTTGAATTAAAGAGTCACATTTATTGCAATCTGAGACTATGAGGGGCCATTCCCAAATCTCATAGCCCTAAGATGGTGGCAAAACCAGACTTATATAGGCAAAAATCACAAAGGTATTGATTACATCCCAGGGTTTGGAATGAGGAAACTGGTTCGCAAAAAAGTAGTTTACAGAAGCAGAATCAAGCATGTTAATTACAGTTTCGGGTCTCGGGGTCACTGGATTGACAGAAATACATTATCTAGAGCCCTTGGGTAACCTGGGTTAAACTTAGGCATGTTATCTAAATTACAGTTTTGGGTCTCGGGGTCACTGAGTTGATAGAAACACATTATCTAGAGCCCTCAGGTCTCCCGACCACTGAGTTGTCAGGACAATTTAGAGTAATTGTGCTGTCTTGGTCTCGGGACCATTGAGTCACTGAAACACTTACCTGGAACCCTTGGGTCTTGGGATAATTGTGCTGTCCTGGTTCCCAGGTACAGAAGAATGTGCTTCAATAACCAGTAAGATCACAATCAATGGGATAGTCACGTTACAATCAATAAGGCATTCAATTGATTGGGATGATTTATATAATTCAGAAAATCAAAATAACCTGTCCATTGTGAAACAAAGCAAATAGGTACCATACTTCACTGTCTTTTGGCTTTCAGCAACCTGCTTGAAGCTGCAAGCTATCCACTGATCCATGGATTGTGTCTGTCTCCATAGGCCTTGGGTGCAAGCAGGAGGAGACAATGTGCCCTTTAAATTAGGTTTATTAGAAGTAGGGACCCAGGGCTGGGTCAGCAAACTTCCCCTGGTTCCCTGGGCTCTGCCTCTACCTCTGCCTGTTTTTGTCAACCTTTGCCTGCTAGTCAGCTATCAATCTTAACCACTCAACAGTCTGTTTTTGAAAGGGTTTTAGGCTGAGAAGGTGCTATTTAGCTTTCAGGGAATATGTTGGGTGTATTTCCCTGTCCCAGAGCTACTCCTCTGGGAGTGGACCAAAATATTACTCTGCCCTTTGCTGGACAAAGATCTTTGTGTGGAATCCATTGGGGTAGGGTGGAAACGTAGAGTTTTTATCATTTCTCCCATGTGGGGAGATATCAGTCTGGTTCCCAGGATATTGGAATGGACGGCCTCTCCCCAACCCCAACACTGAGGGCTTCTTGAGACTGTTCAAACCTGTAAGCTTGGCCTCTGCTTTTGTTTTGATTTTGGGTTGTTTTATGGAACAGAGTGATGGCTTTCCCCAGGTTTTTGTCCAGATGGATTCAAAGAATGAAGCCACAGACAAAAGGTGGTATATGAAAAAGTGGAAATTTATTAGGATATATGCAGACTCCTACCTAGGGAGGGGGAGACCCACTAAGTCCCTCTTTCCTAATGTTTATAAAGGCTGCAGTTCTTGTGACCTGATTTCCCCTCTGATTGGTCACTATAGTAGTGATAACAATTTTTTGGACTGGAACCCAGATTCTTTGTCTACTGGAATCAAAGAATGAATCCACAGACAGAAAGTGGTATAGCAAAGGTGGAGATTTATTGAAGAACAAGTACAGACTCCCACGTGGGGAGAGGAAAAAAGTCCCCAGAACTGACTCCTAAGTAGGGAGAGGGAATGGGTCCCACTGGGTTCCTTTTCCCTATGGCTTATAAAGGCTGCAGTTTCTGTGTCTTGATATCCCCTCTGATTGGTCAATATTCCCCTTCGAATTGGTTACTATAGTGATTCCTAAGGCCCTCCTTCCTCATAGTCCTTCCATTCATCTGGGCTTTCTTCTTTTCCATCTGGATGAAGGGCTTTCTTCTCTTTATTTTGTAAATATAGACCTTTCCTGGCTACTTCCAGTTCCCTTGTCTTATGTAAATGCAACTGTTGCTGCTCCTTTGTCTTATGGAGATGTAACTGCACCTGGCTTCCTTGTTGAAAGGACAGAACAGGACTGATAGCTGTGTCCTTAACCCCTCTTCCAAGAAAAAGCCACAGAATGTATCAGTTACTCAGCCTGACCTTATCTCGGCCAATGAGAAAGTGGGGGAAACTAGCCCAAGGCCAAAAGTATGCTAGCCACCCCCCCTGTCTTTGTGTAACCAGACCCTAGCTACACCCTGCCCTTGCATCACTAGCCCCCCCGGCCCTCACTCAACCAACCGGAATTGGCCAAATCAGTAGTCAGAGTGTGCCCCCACCCCCCCGACCCCAAACCCTATTAAATTCTTTGTTCTCTTGGAACTCGGGGCTCTCTCTTGCATCCAGTAATGGAGGCGGGGCAGGGGGGGGGGGACCAAGCAAGCTTGAATAAAAGACTCTCTGCTTTTGCATCGGATTTGGTGCTCCCTGGTGGATCTTTGGGGGGTCTTGAAATCTGGGCATAACACTTGTGTTATGGAAATGTACCTTCTCCCAGTCTGCAGCCCCGCACTTTCCCATGGACCCCGATTCTAAAAAAATCCCTAAGCCTGCCTATGCTCCCCCCAAATTCCTGCTTCAGTAGCTTCAGAGCTCAAACCCAACTGGCAATCCCCATTTTCTCTCCCCCTTATCTTGTTAGTTGGAGTCACTTTTGATTTATCTTATACCTCTCCCAGTTGTGCTGTCAGAGAAAGCCTTATCTTATAGACCTCTCAGATACTTGGGTCAGGGCTATTTTGGCCTAACTTATGGTCACTTTAATTGCTCAGGTCAGAGATATCTCTGTCTGTTCTTTGTTTATGGCTGTCTTAATTGCTTAGGCCAGATATATTTCTTTTTGCCTGTGGCATTTCTCTATCCTCTGTACAAGATAAACACCCTGGCATCTTCAAGTCTCCATTATGTATTCCTTCCCATGTGCCATTTTCACTCTTAAAACTTCCTAAACCTGCCTAATTAAGCTAGCTAGCTAACCTTTTCAGTTTCTTCTGCAAAGTTCAAAATGAATGGTGTAGCAGGCAGGGCTCCTGAGGGTGGCAAGCTGTATCACCTAGATTGGGTTGTTTGTTTCTTTCTTTCTTTACCTGCCCTCTGGCTGTTGGGAGTGGCTAGCTCCTCTTGGGAAAAATAGCTGTTTTAGTTTTGGGGCCTATATCCAAATGCTCCTGGTTGCTCTTTTACCAAGTTTCCTCATAATGTTTCCCACCCCAGCCTCTCCTTAGGTGTTGGGGTCCAACCCCAGCAGGTCCAGGGGTTCCCAAAGGTGTGGACAGAGTCGGTGAAGACGGAATGACACGGAGACAGCATTCAGTTGATCAGCAGCCTAGCCAGGATCTCCAGCCAAGTTCTGTGTTTTATTGTCTTGTTACATCTGTATTTTTACCAGTTGATTTTAATCCTGTCTATTTCTATTCCAAAGGTTAGGGCATATCTTATCTCCATTCCAGGGAGTAAAGATTATGTAGCTTATGGGTGATTGTTCATAGTTAAAGTGATTAAATACCCGCCTGGCATTTAGTTAAGGGGTTTTATTCCCTCCCTAACTTCAGGGAAAAATCCTCACCTGGGGAAACAACCTTTCTCAGAGAGGTGACCTTGGTTAAAACACATAGCTCTAAGAAGGGGAGCAAACATATTAAGAACAGTATGCCATATATACCAGGTCCCTTGAAACATGCTGTGCAGATGTTTCTTCCCTGCAGCAACTGTGTTAAGCAGCAAGGATGGACCGGCTTCTGGCACTTAGGCTCCGAGCCCACATCTCCCTCCCTGCACTAAAGCTTTGGGTGACTAGTTGCAAATAAAAACTTCACTCTGGGTTTAGAAATAAAAGAAAGAAAGAAAAAAAAAGAAAGAAAGAAGGAAGGAAGGAAGGAAGGAAGGAAGGAAGGAAGGAAGGAAGGAAGGAAGGAAGGAAGGAAAGGAAGGAAAGGAAGGAAAGGAAGGAAAGGAAGGAAAGGAAGGAAAGGAAGGAAAGGAAGGAAAGGAAGGAAAGGAAGGAAAGGAAGGAAAGGAAGGAAAGGAAGGAAAGGAAGGAAAGGAAGGAAAGGAAGGAAAGGAAGGAAAGGAAGGAAAGGAAGGAAGGAAGGAAGGAAGGAACTACAGCTTTCTCTCCAACAGGATCCATTCTACCTGCTCCAGGTCCGCAGCGACCAGCAGCCCTGCCTCCTTTCACAGCTGGGTGTTATGGAGCTACTGGTCTTGGCTCTGGTGCTCTGGACTGTGGAGCTCAGTCTGGATTCTGGGCATCTATCTTCTGTGGGAACAGACCCTGCCATAGCCTAGCACTCCATCCTCATCTCTTTCAAGATAATAATTTTACTTTCATGAAATATGTAAAACTTTTTAGGTCCCAGTTAATTATATTTAAAGCAATAAATGTGACCTATTGAAATTAATGAAAGAACAGTTGATTTTTTTTTTTTTTTTTGTATTCTTACTACTTTGCAGGTCTCTGGCTATAGATTATATCTGAAATACGCATAATTACAGTGCTACCTTCTTAGATTGAGAAGATGTGCCATACTGAGTCCAAAGAAAGAAGACTCTGTATTGATATTTAGATTAAGAAGATGTGCCATACTGAGTCTAAAGAAATAAGACTCTGTATTTATCTTTTAACACATATGCTTGCTAGCAGAGGAATTAAGGTTACTCCCAGTCAGACAGAACTTTTTATACAAGAAGTATGTCCATGCTTTTCTGAGGAAGGAAAGGTAAATGTAGAGGCATGGGAGAAGGTAGGCCCAAGGAGCCTTATCCTTAACCCCACTGCAGCCTTTCTACCCTGGGAAAGTGCAGGATTGGCAAGCTCTCCCTGGGATGATAGATCAGGACTCAGGTAATAGCAGAAAGCGCCAATCCTACTCTTAAAATGGATACAAGAGAGCATTTCAGGTTTTTCTTTTTAATGCCTGCTTTTAAAAAATAAAAAAGGGGGAATTTGCCGGGAGCCGGTCCATCCTTGCTGTTTCAAGGGACCTGGCATATATGGCATACGGTTCTTAATATGTTTGCTCACCTTCTTGGCGCTGTGTTTTAACCAAGGTCACCTCTCCGAGAAAGGTTGAATCCCCAGGTAGGGATTTTCCCCTGAAGTTAGGGAGGGAATAAAACCCCTCAACTAAGTGCCAGGCGGGTAATTAATCACTTTAACTATGAACAATCATACTTAAGCTACATAATCTTTACTCCCTGGAATGGAGATAAGAAATGCCCTAACTTTTGTAATAGAGATTGATAGGATTGAATCAACTGGTATAAATACAGTTGTAACAAGACAGAGAGAGACAGAACTTAAGAAGAGAGCCAAGAAGACAGAACCTACACAGAACCTACAGACAGAAGAACTTCGCTGGAGAGAACATGGCAAAAGATCCTGGACTGAACCTGACTACAGAAATATGGCAAGAGAACCTGACTAGAACCTGGTGACCGAACCTGGCTGGAGATCTCAGACAGAACCTGGCTGGAGAACCTAGCGAGGGAACATGGCCACAGAACCTGGCTGGAGATCCGAAGCAGAACCTCTCTGGAAATCGAGACCAGAACTTGGCTGGAGATCCTGGCTAGGCTGCTGATCAACTGAACGCTGTCTCCGCGTCATTCCTTCTTCGCCGACTCCGTCTACGCCTTTGGGAACCCCTGGACCTGCTGGGGTTGGACCCCAGCATCTTCCCCTCAATAAAACACACTTTTTTCAAGTACAAGAAGGCTCATTATCACTTGAGTAGCTTGGCTAATATTCCAGTACCTTGTTCCATATCTAAACTTAAGAACCTATTAGCAATATAAACACAATTATCAATAATATCATCATCATCACTTACTACTGAATATTTTATAGAATTTAGGTAATAAAGTGACATAAAACAACTTGAAAGCACTTATAATTTATGAGAACCAGGATAAATATAGCACATTAGTAAAATAACATAAAATGTTTTATATCAATACACATAATAATTTTCAAATAGTTTTTCTTTCACAGATAATTTTCATGTATTACTACTTGTCTCTTTTTCTTAAGATTAAAAAATACTATTATTTTGACAGAGGGAATATGTATAAATACTCAAATATTCAAATATGAGCAAATAAATATTGCCTTATGTCTAGAATGAGTAGATCATTATTTTAGTTAACAAAGAAATAGCTTATATATGATCTCTTTATTAATACCCAAACTCTCAGAAAAGTCTGAAAGCAGATTATATTTTACTTCAAACTACTACTTTGGATGCTACACTCCATTTCCCTTATAAAGGCTTTGTTAATAGTCTATAAAGTCAGAATTCAAATAAGGAGAGTCTTTTCCTGTACTTGGCAATTTTTCAAAACTATGAGTCAGAATATATTTATCTATTATTATTATTATTATTACATTAAGCCACTGAAACTGTACTTGCACAATAGTTATGATTGGCTGTGCCATATAGGTAGAACAACTGGTAGCCTGGGGCAGCAAAATATTAGAGAAGTGTAGCGTTTGTGACTGTTTATTATGTGAGTAATTACTTGCTAGAAGGAGGAGACATTTTTCTTTATTGCCTCGGGCAGTGAAGATCCTCACATTGACATTAGTCTTGTTCCTTTTCGTGAGAGACACAAGGCACAAAATACATAAATGAACATCTCAATTTGACATTAGCTGCCAGTCTGTGCGTTAACTTTGGGTCTTCTTGGGTGTGATAGATGGCACCTGAGTAGTTTAAGATTTTTTTAGTTTAATGTGGTATTACATTACATAGTGTTAAAAAAGTCTTACGCTAAATTATGGGACTTCAATGATGACTTACAGATAACATTAGTTAAATTGACTCAAGCAATGTCATATTTAAAACTTAGTTGTTATGTACTGTGAAACTGTATAATTAGCTATATTTAAACTTTATCCACAAAGGCACTATAAAGGACAAATATATGAGTCTGATTTTATGCATCTCCTATGAAAAATTAATCTCTATAGTTATAATTCTTGTGAACAGTGCCCAGACATGCTTCTCATATTGAAATATGTTGACTCACAAGGGAAAAAAATCATTGGCATCAAGGCCTGCTTCAAAAGGTAGAAAGAACTGAAAGTGAATGTGTTTTGATTACTACCTTGGAAGTAAAAAACTACTTTCCTACAAAAACAAAATGATTAGAGAAGAATTGTACACTGAGAAAAGCTTAGAGTAAAAAAAGGAAGGAAGAAAGAAAAATGCTTTGTCCTCAAAGTGGAATGCAAAAATGTCAAGTTTAGGCCATGATTCTCTCTAACTTAGAATGAATTTATAACTTCAGAGGAGGTATATAATTTAAGTCACATCAATTAGTTAACCAACTAGGATAATGTTGGAAAATTTTAAAAAATTGCTACTTAAAAATTTTGCTTCACTCATTTTATTATATAACAATAAAACCATATTAAATGCCAGTATTACTGACTAAACAACAAAAATTTCAGATTTTATTTTGAAAATTTTTACATCCTCCTAAGTGTGTATATGATAAACATATACAGAAGACATAACATATATACATATATATAATTGTATATATAATTACATATATATATAATTATTTTAGCACCATATGTAAAACATTTTTACATATCCAGCATGAGATATAATTAGTAAAAAATGTGTCAGTTACTGCTCAAATATACAAATATTAGAAAATACAGAATGATGAGAAAATGACACTATTTCATATAAATATGGGAATGATAACTAAAAAAATAAAACAAACAAACAAAAACCATTGGAATTCCTACTACAACAGATGCTGACTTGACTGTATATTCTATTTCTGATGAGTACCATGATGGTATTAATGGACAATTTTACAATCAATTCTATCAGTCATCATGGAAGTGATTGCTGATGGATTTTATTGTCTTGGAATCAGGAACATCTTTTTGAAAAAAAACTTCTTTCCTGATTGAAATTCTTGACATGCAATCAAAGTTGTGGGAGCTCAGAAGCCTACTGAAAGAACTGTCACTAAAGAACAATTGCTACAGAACAATCTATAGGAACAAGTCAAGGATTTGTAAAATGTTTACACAAGAAGAAATGTCAGAGTTCTAAAATCATTTATGTGTAGCTGAAAAACTTTATTTTTAGTCCAAGTACTATTTATGTTTGTGTTGCAATAAAAATTTTGAAATTATTCAATGTCTTTTATTTAAATTAAACCTTACCATAATAAACGCAGTGTTAAAATGGTATGAAATATAATCATTATTTATTTTTAAAACATTCTAGGTATTTCAGAGTAAAATAAGTAGGGCATTGTCAGAAAAAATAATTATGACATTCAAATTAGCTAATCATATCATTACTGAGAAATGACACATAAACATAGATATTAAAAAAAAAAAAAAAGGAAAGAAACAGAGGAGAAAATGGCTGCTGAATAGGCAGAAGTGTCCTGTGCCTCCTCCTGGGGCTAGGCCAGAAAAACAAGTAAATCAGAGAACATCCACCCTAAATAAACAAATTAGACACCGCTGAGGAGACAATTTTCAATAAGGAAGGGCTGAGGACACCTAGAGAATGCCAGTTGCCAACCATAACCCACATGGAACCACCAGTGTGCCCAGGCAGTAAGTGACGCAGTACCTCCTGGCAGGCTCCCAGACATCTGCAGGGAGCATTCTCCATAGTTATGTTCTGCACCAGGACTCCTCACCAGCCCTTCAGGACCCAGGATCTCAGGATCTGGCTCCATGACCCTGCAGTGAGTACAAACCAGGGGAACTCTGTGCCCCATCCCCAACCTGGGCCCTAAAACCATACTGCTGGCCTGACCCAGAGCCTCCCAGTGGCCACTCCACGCTGAGCCCTGGAATGTGCTGCCAGGGTTATCCGGAGGAGCCCAGTTCACTCTCCACTGTAGGCCATAGGAAAATGTGGACTGTGTGACCCAGAGCAACCTTCTCTCACTCCAACTGGGGCTCAGGAGGGGAGACCCAGAGAAATCCAGTGCACGCCTCACTAAGGGCCACAGGAGAGCTCCGACTGTCATCCAGAGCAACCAGCACACACTCCACCCCAGCCCCCAGGAAAATCCTGCCAGGAATACCTGCAGCAACCCAGCATGCACCTCACTCCAGGCCACAGAAAGCAAGGACTGGATGACCCAGAGCAACCAATGCCTGCTCCACCCCTATACCAGGAACTTGCTGCCAGGGTGACCTGGAGTAACCCAGCGTGCACTACACTCTAAACCACAGGAGATACCCAACTGTGTGACCCAGAGCAACCAAGACCTGCTCCACCATGGCTGCTGGGACAGACCTCTAGGGGCTACCTGGAGCAACCCAGCATGCACCCCTTTCTGCACCACAGGAGAGCACTACCAGGGTGACGCACAGCAAACCAGTGTGCCCAGCCAGGGCCACAGAAATGTGCTGAAAGTAGACTGCCAGAGGGACCTAGGACACCACCCTGCCATAGATGCCAGGATCGCACAGCAAATCGCATGCCAGAGGGCTCTAGGTCCTCACAGGGAGTAGCACACCAGAGGAACTGGGCATGCAATCCCAACACCCTGAGCATGTAAAGCAGACAACTGAGGGACCAGATCTGTGGGAGAAGAGGATACAACTCAAAGCAGAGACAATAAGGCATGAGACTCAAGTCAGACCCAGCCTCTGGGCTAATGATTTTCAGACAATTGGCCTGATAGGGTCTTCAACTTCTCAAACTCCAAGCAGGGTGCCCAGGGCCAGAAAGAGATAGCAAAAGCAACAACCCCCAAAGGAAAGAAAAGGAAGAATTGCCAGAAAAGGCACTAAATGTAATGGAGGTAAGCAATATGTCAAAGAAATAATTCAGCATAAGGGTCATAAAGTCCCTAAATGGCCTGGATGAGAAAATCAACAACATATGCAAGAATTAAAAGGAAATGAAAAATGATATAGCAGTGCTAAAAAACACAATGGAAATCAGCCAGTTAGAAGACAGGGTAGAAAAAAAAAAAAAAACACCCAATCTGAACAGCAATTGGGGAAAAAAAAAAATTAAAAAGAAAGAAGAGAGTTTAAGGGAGCTTTGTGAAAACATGAAATAAAGCAACATCCACAAAATACGGCTGCCAGAATGTCAAGAAAAGGAGTAAGAAATAGAAAATCTATTTGAAAAAATAATGACAGAAAATTTTCTGATTTGGGGAAGAAAAAAGTCACACAATCACAGAGTCCCAAACAAGATGAACCTGAAAAGACCCACACCAAGACATGCCCTAATTACAAGGGCAAGTGTTAATGACAAAGAAAGAATCTTAAGGGCTTCAAGAGAGAAATAGAAAGTTACCTAGAAGGGATCTCCCATGAGACTATCAAATGATTTCTCAACAGAAACACATCAGGCCAGAAGGGAATAGAATGAAGTATACAAAGTGATGCAAAGCAAGGGACTGAATCCAAGAATACTCTATCCAGCAAGGCTATCAATAAAAAATTGAAGGGGAAATAAGAAGCTTCACAGAAAGAAGAAAGGCTAAGGGAGTTTATTACCACCAAGCCAGCAATGCAAGAAATGCAAAGGGACTACTGTAAAAAGAAGAAATAGAAAGGGAAGAAGGAAACAGACATAAAGAATAAAAATGACTATAAACAAGTACCTATCAATAATAACCTTAAATATAAATGGATTAAATACTCCAATCAAAAGACATAGGGTAGCTGAATGGATAGAAAACATGGCCCATATATCTGCTGTCTACAAGAGACCCACCTCAGAAAAAAGACGCACACAGATTAAAAATGAAGGAATGAAAAAAAATATTTTGAGACAAATGGAAATAAAAAAAGGTAGTGTAGCAATACTTATATCTGACAAAACAGACCTCAAAGTGATGGCCATTAGAAGAGATAATGAAGGCAACTTTATAATACTAAAGGGATTGATACAATAAGAGCATATAACTATGGTAAACATATATGCACCCAATACAGGATCACCCTAATACATTAAAAAAAAAAAAGCCTTCTGGAAGATATCAAGGGAGATAGACAGCAATCAACACTAATAAAAGAGAAAAATGGTAATTGGCGTACGAGCTACCCTTTTCATTGGCTAATCAGGGCTATATGCAAATTAACTGCCAACTGAGATGGCAGTTAACTGCCAACAAGATGGCGGTTAATTTGCATATGTAGGCACAATTCAGGGAGGCCAAAGGGAAAGCAAGAAGAAGCCCCCTGCCACTGACAGTGATCGGAAACCCAGGGGGGAGCTAAGAGCTGGGGGGCAGGGCAAAGGCGGCCCTGGGGCTGCCTTTGCCCGGCCCCCCAGCCATGATCAGAGAATCAGGTGCCTTTTCCACCCTGGCCAGTGATAGCAGGAAGTAGGGGTGGAGCCAGCGATGGGAGCTGGGCACGGTCGAAGCTGGCAGTCCCAGGAGCTAGGGGTCCCTTGCCTGGGCCTAAAGCGGAGCCCACGATCGTGGGGCCGCTGCAGCTGCGGGTCCCCGCTGCCCGGGCCGAACGCCTAGGCCAGAGGCATCAGGCCTGGGCAAGGGGCCGATCCTGCGATTGGAGGGTAATGGGGGTCAACGCCTGAGGGCTCCCAGTATGTGAGAGGGGGCAGGCTGGGCTGAGGGACACTCCCCCCCCACACACACCCAGTGCACGGGGATCAGCGGAGCCACGAGGCCTCCCGGCACCGGCATCAGTATGACAGGGGGCAGTGCCCAAACCCCCTGATCGCCCTGCGGCTCTGTGTGCGACAGGGGGCGGGGCCACAACCTCCCTATCCGCCCTGCTCTGTTCGGGACAGGGGAAGGCGCCCCAACCCCCTGATCAGCCCTGCTCTGTGCCTGATAGGGGGGAGCTGCCCAAACCCCTGATTGCTCTGCGGCTCTGTGTGTGACAGGGTGCAGTGCCCCAACCCCCTGATCGGCCCTGCTCTGTGTGTGACAGGGTGTGGTGCCCCAACCCCCTCCCCCCTCGCCCCCCCCAACGGGTCCTGCTCTGTGTGTGACGGGGTAGAGCCATAACCTCCCCTTCGGCCCTGCCCTGAGTGTGAGAGTGGCGGCGCCCCAACCCCTCTGATGGGCTCTGCTCTGTGATTGACAGGGGCCAGCGCCCCAACCCCCTGATTGGCCCTGCTCTGTGCGTGACAGGGGGTTGCGCCGCAACCTCCCCATCGACCCTGCCTTGAGTGTGACAGGGGGCGGTGCCCCAATCCCCCAATCGGCCCTACCCTGAGCGTGACTGAGGGTGGCATCGCAACCTCCTGATCCTCCCTGCTCTGTGCATGACATGGGGCGGTGCCCCAACTCCCCAAATGGCCCTGCTCTGAGCCCGACCAGGGGCTGCACCTAGGGATTGGGCCTGCCCTCTGCCACCCGGGAGCAGGCCTAAGCCAGCAGGTCGTTATCTCCCGAGGGTTCCCAGACTGAGAGAGGGCACAGGCCGGGCTGAGGGACCCCCCCCTCCCTCCCCGAGTGCACAAATTTTTGTGCACCGGGCCTCTAGTACAATAATAATAGGGGACTTTAATACTCCATGGACATCACTGGATAAGTCTTCTGGAAAAAAAATCAATAAAGAAACAGCATTCTTAAACCACTCACTAGATCAGATGAAACTAATTGAAATCTTCAAAACATTTCACCCAAAAGCAATAGAATATACATTCTATTCAAGTGCACATGGGACATTTTCAAAGACAGACCACATATTAGGCTAAGTCTCTTCAAATTCAAGAAGAGAGAAATCATAGCAAACATCTTCTCAGACCATGATGGCATAAAATTAGAAATCAACTACAATAATAACAATGAAAAAAAAAATCAAACACTTGGAGGCTAAATAGAATGCTATTAAATAATGATTGGGTTACCAAAGAGATCAAAGAAGAAATAAAAAATATCCTGGAAACCAATGACAATGAAAATTCAACAATCCAAAATCTATGAAACACAGTGAAAACAGTCCTGAGAGGGAAGTTCATAGCTCTACAAGTCTACCTCAAAAAACAAGAAAAACTTCTACTAAATTATTTAACTCTACAACAGAAAGAATCAGAAAGAGAGCAACAAGAACAGCCCAAAGTAAGCAGAAGGAAGGAAATAATAAAGATTAGAATGGAAATAAATGACATAGAGACCAAATATATATATATATATATATATATATATATATATATATATATATATATATATTTTTTTTTTTTTTTCAATAAAACCAAGAGCTGATTCTTTGAAAGGATTAACAAGATTGATGAACCTCTAGCCAGGCTCATCAAGAAACAAAGAGGACCCAAATAAACAAAATCAGAAATGAAAGAGGTGAAATAACAGCTGACCCCACCGACATACAAAGGATTGTTAAAAAACAAAACAGAACAAAACAAACAAAAAAACAAACAAAAAGAAAACACTACAAACAACTCTACTGCAAAAAAACTGGACAACCTAGATGAAATGGACGTATTCCTAGAAAAATACAATCTTCCAAAATTCAATCAGGAAGAATCAGAAAACCTGAATAGGCTGATAACTACAAGGAAATTGAAGCAGTAATAAAAACTTTCCAGCAAACAAAAGCCCTGGTACTGATGACTTCGTAGCAGAGTTTTACCAAACATTCAAAGATGAACTAAAATCTATCCTCCTCAGACTACTCAAATAAATTCAAGAGGAAAGCCCACTTCCAAGTTCTTTCTATGAAGCCAGCATTATGCTAATCTCAAAACCAGATAAGGACAATACAAGGAAAGAGAATTAAAGGCCAACATCCCTGATGAACATGGATGCTAAAATCCTCAACAAAATTATAGCAAATCATATCCAGCAAACTCTTGTTTCATGGGTTGAGGTTCAACTACTGAACCACACCAGCTGGACATTTTTCTCTCTTTTAATTTATACAAATCAAATACCATAGAAATGTTTTAATTTAAATCTCCTCAATCGGCAGGGCCCACAGTCCTTTCTCCTCCCCTTACTCCAACCCCCCTATAAAACCTCTCTCCACACAGAGTTCTCTCTCTCTGCCACTTGGCTTGCCGTTGTGTCGGTGAGTGTGGTTGGGGAGCCAAACTAGTTCAAATAAAGACTCTTTGATTTTTTTTTTTTTAAAAAAATCTCCATTAGTATGTAGCTTTATAAAAATATAGTAAAATTATTTAAGAATAAAGTTTAAACAAGAAAACATCATTCTATGACTATATCAATGAACTGAAGTGGTCTGTCAGTTACTCTCTCTAATTAATCTATAAAGATATGGTATAAAAATTGGCATAAGTGAAATAATTTAAGAAGAAAGATTTATAAATGGAATAGATGAATGCAGTAACTTGAACATGGTAGAATATTTAATTATTCTCTTAAAATGATCTCTACAGTGGTTTTATGATGTTCTTATCCAGGCCCAAATAAGATTACATAATTATTATTTGCAATTAGTTTTAGATTTTTTAAAAAATATTACTTCATTAGCTCTAATAAAAGAAACAAATGCAAAACTTTGGAGTGAACCTGATTTTTAAATTTCTATGACATAATTTTAAAATAATTATCTGATATACCATTTTTTTAAAATAAAATATCTTAACAACATTTAAAATAAATTACTCTTCCTATTGTTTTCTTTCCTACTTTTGCTGTTCATTAAGATATTTACTGTTTCTCTCTGTTCAGCTGCTTTTCACTTTGTACTTTTTGCACACTTGTCTCTCCACTCTCTTTTGTTAAACAAAATTTCAAACCACAGGAGAACCAAGATGGCGGCATAGGTTAACACCGGAGTTTGCTGCTTTGAACAACTACTTCAAAAGTGAAACCAAAAAACGGAAGGGACATCACCCAGAACCACAGGAACGCTGGCTGAGTGGAAGTCCTACAACTAGGAGGAAAGAGAAACGCACACGGACACTCAGAGGAGGCGCAGTGCTGAAGTCAAATTCTGAGGTGCGGAGTTCACGGAGTGGGCTGGCGGCGGAGGGCGAGGTTGTTGTTTTCAATCGGGAGGGAGTCGCAGACTCTGAGCACCAGATCCGGGCGAGTCTTTAGGGACCCAGACTCAAACGGGAGAAGCGGGACTGTCTGGCTTCGGTCAGAGCGAGTGCAGCTTTCTCTCCCAGCTTTGCAGCGGGTGCTGGGACTCAGAGAGGCAGAGCCCCTGGGGACAGGACTGAGAGCCGCCATAACTGCTCCCTCCGGCCCACCCTGTTGATCCTGTGCGACCCGCCCCGCCCAAGCCCTGCACAGAGGCATTTGCGGGATAGCCTCAGGCAAAGGCTAGATTAGCACCTCCCTAGAGGACAGAAGTTCTCTCACTGCTGACAAGCTGATTCTCATAGCCACTTGGCCTGGAGGTCAAACCCTCCCTGGAATTAGCTACAACAATCAAGATTTAACTATAAGACTGCGAACAAAGACCACTAGGGGGTGCACCAAGGAAGCATAACAAAATGCGGAGACAAAGAAACAGGACAAAATTGTCAATGGAAGATATAGAGTTCAGAACCACACTTTTAAGGTCTCTCAAGAACTGTTTAGAAGCTGCCGATAAACTTAATGAGATCTACACGAAAACTAATAAGACCCTCGATCTTATATTGGGGAACCAACTAGAAATTAAGCATACACGGACTGAAATAACGAATATTATACAGACGCCCGACAGCAGACCAGAGGAGCGCAAGAATCAAGTCAATGATTTGAAATGCGAGGAAGCAAAAAACATCCAACCGGAAAAGCAAAATGAAAAAAGAATCCAAAAATGCGAGGATAGTGTAAGGAGCCTCTGGGACAGCTTCAAGCGTACCAACATCAGAATTATAGGGGTGCCAGAAGATGAGAGAGACCAAGATATTGAAAACCTACTTGAAGAAATAATGACAGAAAACTTCCCCCACCTGGTGAAAGAAATGGACTTACAGGTCCAAGAAGCGCGGAGAACCCCAAACAAAAGGAATCCAAAGAGGACCACACCAAGACACATCATCATTAAAATGCCAAGAGCAAAAGATAAAGAGAGAATCTTAAAAACAGCAAGAGAAAGACACCGAGTTACCTACAAGGGAATACCCATACGACTGTCAGCTGATTTCTCAACAGAAACTTTGCAGGCCAGAAGGGAGTGGCAAGAAATATTCAAAGTGATGAATAGCAAGAACCTACAACCAAGATTACTTTATCCAGCAAAGCTATCATTCAGAATTGAAGGTCAGATAAAGAGCTTCACAGATAAGGAAAAGCTAAAGGAGTTCATCACCACCAAACCAGGATTATATGAAATGCTGAAAGGTATCCTTTAAGAAGAGGAAGAGGAAGAAAAAGGTAAAGATACAAATTATGAACAACAAATATGCATCTATCAACAAGTGAATCTAAGAATCAAGTGAATAAATAATCTGATGAACAGAATGAACTGTTGATTATAATAGAATCAGGGACATAGAAAGGGAATGGACTGACTATTCTTGGGGGGGAAAGGGGTGTGGGAGATGTGGGAAGAGACTGGACAAAAATCATGCACCTATGGATGAGGACAGTGGGTGGGGAGTGAGGGCGGAGGGTGGGGAGGGGACTGGGAGGAGGGGAGTTATGGGGGGGGGGGAAAGAGGAACAAATGTAATAATCTGAACAATAAAGATTTAATTAAAAAAAAAAATTTCAAACCACAAAAGAAGCTGCTGAAATGCAAATGAATAAAAGGTTCCAGGCAGGTGTTTTTATTTATCTCACTAACTGTATTGAATGTCTAAGAAGGGGCAGGGGTTGGGGGGAATGCCACCTTGTATCCTAGATACAATGATGTTACATAATGTCTAATGCTACCTGTAATTGAAATTGCCCAGCTATTATGTGGTAATTCTTTTGAAACTGTGGTAATTATGAAGTACAGTAGCTTTTACTGACAATTACTTCATTATATAAAGCAGATTTACCACAATATATTTAAATAATAGCTGCCACATATTTATCTGTGCAGTCATATTTACCCTCTTGTGATAATAGTGATTACTGAAAATGCTTACATCAAAGTCACTTTCTAACTTCTATGTAATTTAATTCTGCTGAAAGATTTCCATATAATGAACATGTGAGGATATGACTAAAATATTGGAAACATTTTATTTTGAATTTATGAATTAACATTATAATGTCAAAATTAAATATAAAACATTAAACTCAACCTCTTTGTGTAGATTTATTGCCAGAAGCTGGTCCATCCTTGCTGCTTGACACAGTTGCTTCAGGGAAGAAACATCTGCAGAGAATATGTTTCAAGGGACCTGGCGTATATGGCATACTGTTCTTAATGTTTGCTCACCTTCTTGGTGCTATGTGTTTTAACCAAGGTCACCTCTCTGAGAAAGGTTGTTTCCACTGGTGAGGATTTTTCCCTGAAGTTAGGGAGGAAATAAAACCCCTTAACTAAGTGCCAGGGGGGTAGTTAATCACTTTAACTATGAATAAACACACTTAAGCTACATAATCTTTACTCTCTGGAATGGAGATAAGAAACCCCCTAACCTTTGTAATAGAGATTGATAGGATTGGAATCAACTGGTATAAATACAGATGTAACAAGACAATAAAAACCAGAACTTGGCTGGAGATCCTAACCAGAACTTGGCTAGAGATCCTGGCTAGGCTGCTGATCAACTGAACGCTGTCTCCGTGTGATTCCTTCTTCCCTGACTCCGTCCACACCTTTGGGAACCCCTGGACCTGCTGGGGTTGGACCCCAGCAATTTATTAAGAACATGAGCAAAGTGCCCTGGCTAGGTAGATCAGTTGGTTAAAACATCTTCCCAATACATCAAAGTTCAGGTTCAATACTGAATTAGGGCACTGTCAGGGCACAGCAGGAGCACTGCTCAGTCCAGCTGCTCTGAGTTGTTCTGAGTCCATGTATCCTCTAAATTCTTCCCAACAAGGCCTGCCCACTGTACTAACTGTTGAGAACTTAGCCCAAGTTCCTCCTTTATTTTCTGCTCACTAGTTAGAGGTGTTGGGTCTTAGATGATGAAACCATGAGAAGTTGTGGGTATATAAGAATTTGTCTTTATTACAGAAGCCAGTGTCCACATAGCCATCAGGCAAGCCATACACTGGCTGGTAAATACATATCTTTCCTATACAGTAGTAGTAGTCTCTGAACCCACAGCTATTATCTGAGCTGCTGCACACTGCCCCTAGACTCACTGCCTCACACCTCACATCTTAGCAGTACCTAAACTCTCTGGCTCAGTAGCTTCTCCTGTCTCCCCTGCCCAACACACTGGCTGGTTAACATGGTAGCTGTATCTGAGCTCTCTATGAGCTCTTAGCCTTGTAGCAGTACCAGTTTTCAGCTCCCTCTGAGCTCCTCTCCATCTCCCTTTGGCTGGTCAATAACATGTATATTACTCCAGAGACAAAGAAGACTAGTTGCCAACAGAGACATCAATCATTTGGGTTATAGAGGGGCAGAGCATACAGTGAGATCACTGTGGCCTTGCAGCTGTGTATGGTATCTCAGCCTAGGCGCAGAGTGGCCTGGGGCAATCCGGTGTATTGACAACAAGGGCTCTGTGCTTTAAGTGGCCTTGACTACTAGGCGTCTCTGGTGTGGTTCCCATAAGCATGTACAAGAATCAGCCAATGAATGTATAAATAAGTGGAAAAACAAATTGATGTTTCTCTCTCCCTCTTTCACATCTATCTCCCCCCTATTTCCATAAAAAATCAATAAATAAAAATTTAAAAATATAAGAATATGAACAAAGATGGCATTTAGTATATTACTTTATATACAATTATATCCTTCATTTTTTTTACATCACATTGACTGACTTTTTCTACTCTTATCATAAACACAAGAGACTTTCAGGATTCAGTCTTAGGTGTCCAGTTTTTCCCCCTGTATCCCCTCTGTAATAGCTTTTATTCATTCTCTTGACCTCTATTACCATTCATATGATCGTTACCTTCAAATTTTAATCTCTGGCTCAGGCTTCTTTCAACTTCAGTATTGTATATCCCATTTCTCCTTGATATCTCTACTCAGAAGTTTTACAGCAATGCATCTTAACACATTTAATACAAGATATTTTCATTAATTATTTCTCCTGAATACTCTTCCTCTTCTAGGCTTCCCATCTCTGTAAAGGAGGCATTAGCAGATTTCAGCTACATAGTGGATAGATACTCAGCATGTATCTGTAGATTAGATTAATTTTGCATAGGACTTGATTTCCATTATCCATTGATTTGAAGTCAATCCCATAAAAGCAGATGTTAGATGAGGGGAAAAAATAGCTTTTTAAAGAGTCAGGTACTATATTTTCCATGTAAGGGGCAAGACTGTTGTTTCTTTTATTTGTTTTTGCATATTTTACAAGAAAAAAACTTCAATGGCATTTACTATTTAAAATGATAAAGATCATTTTTACTCTTTCTACACTCTTTACAGTCCATGAACCTGAGTCTGCTGGTCTTAGTGTAAAAATTTGGGGTGTGGAATATGTTACAATATTTTTTAATTCAAGCCTCATGAGAAGTTGATAGCTTTGGAAGCAAATAAGTCTTTCTTTGAATTTTTCTTTATATTAGAACTAGAGGCCTGGTGCACAAAATTTGTGCAAGTAGGAGGGGTCCCCTCAGCCCAGCCTGCACCCTCTTCAATCCAGGACCACTCGGGGGATGTCCGACTGATGATTTAGGCCCAATCCCCGGGATCGGGCCTAAACTGGTAGTCGGACATCCCGCTCACAATCCTGGACCATTGGCTCTTAATCGCTCACCTGCCTGCCTGCCTGGTCACTCCTAACTTCCCCCCCCCCACCAGCCTGGTCACCCCTTACTGCCCCCCCTGCTGGCCTGGTCGCTCCCAACTGCCCCCCTCTGCCAGCCTGGTCACCCCTAACTTCCCACCCTTGCTGGCCTGGTCTCCCCTCACAACCTCCCCGCTGGCCTGGTCACCCCATGCATCCTGCTTGTTTAGTCGTTTGGTCATCCCTCACTAACACCCCTGACAGCCTGGTCGTAGGCAGCTATCTTGTGAGGGTGTGAGGGTCAATTGGCATATTACCTATTTATTATATAGGACTATGCAGAAACTTCATCTCTTAGGATCATTTCTCCTTCCTTTCCTTTTGGTTCAAACTGGCCTCAGTCAGCACCCTGACTGATCTCCCTTCATCATTAAGACCTCAGGACAATGAGATTCTGGTCAGCATCAACAAATCTTAGGTCTGTTGACCATAGAGAGAGAGTTTCAGTCAAACTAGAGATGACATCTAGGCCTCTGCTAGAAGTAGAAGGATCCACTGACTACACTCTTGTGAAACCAGACAGCGTGAAGCTATGGCTGATATCAGGACCACGTGCAATGATCAGCTTCTCCCTACCCTGGCACAGACCAATCAATAGAGACCAGGACCCTAACTTTACCATGATTAATGGTTTCCCCCCCTATGTAGCCCAGGTCCCAGAGACGATTGGGGAGTTGGGTAAAGATGAGCTCATCAGTGACTCTGGGCATGGTGCCATTTCTTTAATTAATAAATATTTACTTTTGGCTGCAAACTGTTCTCATTTGATAGGGTTTTGATGTGCACGGGGGAATAAACCTCTTTAATTTGGTAACGAGATTAGTATTTATGTTATCTTGAGCAAGCAACTATGCCTCTGAACATCACTTCTCTTACTTCAAAACTGGAATAATACTTCCTACCTCATAGCTTAATGGTGAGGTGCTATAAGATTTCAATAATAATTGTATAATCATAACTATAACATTAGAAAAAATGGTCAATGAGAGCACTATTGGCAGCCCAAATATATAACAACAAGTAATTTTAGGTTAGAGAATCTCTAAGAATAATTATCTTTGTCATTAAAATTGGTTGCAAACTTTCTATTGACTTTATACTTTGCAGAGTTGTTTATAGAAATGATGAAAGTAAAATGTCACACTCAGCAAAACACTGAAAAAAAAGCACAAAGTAAAGCGAACCAAAAGAATTATGATACATTTAAAAAAAATTGAATCGTCAAAGTAGAAAAGCAGAGTGTTTCTGAATTTTTAATAATGGAATGACCAGCAAGGCCTCAGATTTAGTGGGAGTAACTCAAAGTGCATTTCACAGTCTGCTCCTGCTTTGGAAAATTTTGTACAGACTACCTGGGAAACATATAAGCATTTATGCAAACTTCTATGATAATCTGAACACATCACACCAGTGTCACTATATCCCTGATATGTTTGAGAAAGGGAAAAGAGAATTCAACGGAATAAGTTACACAAAGTTTATATATATTTTAAAACAAAATTTTTTGCCTTTTGTTTTTGCTAAAATTTTGAATTTGTTTGTTTTGTATTGTTTTTAATTTTCCTTCCTCCCTCCCTCCCTCCCTCCCTCCCTCCCTCCCTCCCTCCCTCCCTCCCTCCCTCCCTCCCTTCCCTCCTTCCTTCCTTCCTTCCTTCCTTCCTTCCTTCCTTCCTTCCTTCCTTCCTTTTCTTTCTTTAACTTGGTATCTTTATGGCCTTTCTTCATACAAAGTATTCAAAGAAAAGCAAACTACCTTTTGCAACTGTCACTACTAGGAATATTGTTCAGGAGAACAGAGTGAGATATTTTGCTTTTAATACAAAGCAAAACCCTGTGGGCAGTCCCAGACATGTAACCAATTACTTATCCACTTGTCCATACACCTTTTGTTATATGAATATTTTTCACAGTATGAATGTCTTTAAGACTCACAAAGATGTTTTTGGCAGATCATCAAATATCTGTTCTTTTTGAAAAAAAAAATAGTGATAGCTATTTATAATAGGGGCACTGCAATCTTGATCACTAAACAGGAACTATTGTGTGGTACAAAAGGGATAGGAGAATCTCTGCAGCAATTATTTCTGCTTTAAGTATAGTAAACTTGAGGACAGTCTGGAGAATATATGTACACTGCATTTGTGGTTTCTCATTTTAGCCATGTACCCTGTAACTTAGCAGGAAGGAAAGGTCCCAAGTTCCAAGGCACAGAAAGTATTTGTTTAGATTCCTAGAGGGAATGTTTAAATTAAAGGAAGAGAAAAAGACATCATAATATCTATTATTTTTCAATTAACATGAGTGATATATGTATATTCATCTTTTCTGCACTCAAGTCTAGTCGTTTAAAATCTGTACACAGAATTGGTCAAGGTTGTATTTTAGGTGATTATATTCAAGTACTTTTTATTTTTCTCCCTCATAGAGCTTCCTTTTCTTTCCCTCCCTCTCAACACACACTCACACTTGCACACACGTACACACACACACACATACACTGGACGAACTGATAAAAATCCTGTCAAGTTTTAATGACTGCAAGTAAAATAAGGTCTTAAAATAGGACTATTCATGAAATCTTCAGGTTATCCTGCACAGACTGGGTCCTACTTCTCATATGTCCCTCTGCTCATGCTCAGAGTGGACTTAGCACTTTTAAAAATAACAATGGGGCCACTGGAGCATTTCCCAGTTGCTTAATAGAATCGCATTCTCTCTTTTCCTTTTAAGTAGCAAATAATTTAGACCTAATGCCTATTTCTGGGATTTTACCTATAAAGGATCCTTTCTAAAATATGCAAATAACTCTTTCTCTAAAAGCAGGATATCTGATTACACTGCATTGCCCAGGGCAAAATAAAAAGAAAGGCTAAAGTACTTTAAGGGATTTTTAATTCTGTAACTTTTGCTCAGGTTGAAATTATTGCACCTTCTCAAATTACTGAAATAGGTTAATTCTTTTCTTGTGGTGGAACTAATTCAGGGAAGAATTTTCTTACACAAATTAACTTTGTAACCAAAGAGGCTGGAGTTAAGTACCTCAGATGCAGGTCAAGGTCTGCTGTTAATTATCAAAGATGGAGTGGAGTGAAATGCCAATCTCAAGTTGCTTTTTAAAATCTGTTTTGTAACATTTTTTTTTTCTCCAGGTAAAATATATGTGACCTATAATTTACAATTGAACCATATTTAACTGTACCATTCAGTGATATTAAGAATATTCCCATAGTTGTGCATCCTTAATACGACCTATCTCCAGAACTGTTTTCATCTTCCCAAATTGAAACTGTACTCATGAAAATATAAACTCCCATAACCCCCTGCCTTCACTCCCTGGAAATCACCATTCTACTTTCTGTATTTAAGAATTTGCTACTTTAGACACCTCACATCCAGTATTTGTCCTTTTATGAATAGCTATTTCACTGGGCATAAGTATTCAGGGTTCATTCATGTTTTAGCCTGTATCAGAATATCCTTTCTTTTTAAGTCTTAATAATATTCTCTTTTATCCATATACTACTTTGCTTATGCATTCATCTATTAATGAATGTTCTGAATTTTAAACTAAATTTCAAAATTCTAAATTTGAAATGTTACAAAATGCATAGCACTCCTATCAATACTATGTGCTATTTTCATCCTGCTTTAACTGAGACACATTTCTAATCTTTAAAAGATAATTTTAGATAATAATTAAATAAATAAGTAGATAATTAGAAATTACTAGTCATATTACTTTGTAATAAGGACAATTGGAAATGTTATATATAAATCAGCAAGATGTATGCGAGCCAATATTATTTATTAAATAAAAACCTGGTTATTGTTTTTATTAGACAAATTAAAATGGCTTGTCTTTCTTCTGTAGGAAATTTTATACTGTAGCAGGATTTAAATACGATATTCAGATATGTAAAAATTTCTAATAGGTGATAAGATCTGCCTCATGCAACCTCATCAAGCCACAGGGGCAAAGCAGAGGGATGGATTTTTGGCAATTCTGGTAAATTTTGACCAATTTAATAATTTGATTAAATGTTCTTTTTAGAGGATACGTTATCTTCTAATTTCAAATGGTCATGTTTGCATTAGTCTCCTCCTCCTCTCCTCCCTCTCTCTTCCAGATGTTCACAGGAAATAAGACAATTGAGGCAATTCTAATGGCAGCAGAGGAGATAGGCTTTGAGTTGGCCTCTTATGTCCTCTTCTGGTTTCTGCAGCAGGACTCTATATCTGTCTAGTTTATAGATGTGTTGGTATCTAAAGTCTGTCAGTGATAAAATTGTCTCCATTCTCCTTGTCTCAGGCAAAGATGGGAAGTCCAACATACAGATTTGCAACACAGGGTTACTGCTAAACTAACTCCCTTTACCAATATTGCCTGGCAACATTCAACTAGTTTCTCAGCTTCCTCTAGGAACACACAGTAATTTTCAATTCCTTCCTTATCCCACTCGGTTTTTTTTTGTTTTTTGTTTTGGTCTAACTTTACTATGTTGCTCAATATTTTCCTGATTGAATTCTCTTTGGACACCCAAATAGAAAGTTAGGCAAAGACCCTATGACATTGTTTCTCAGCCTATATATTAGTCTTTGGCCTACAGAAGGGTGATCACAGTTCTTTATCTATTTCTCCAAGTGTTTTGACTCCTCCATCCCCCAGTACCTTGTTGGAAGAAAGGCGGGGTTTCCATTCCTGAAACTGACAAACTATTATCAAAAATTAACGCCTGTGCAATTTGAAATAATCCCTATTAACATTAATAGGGCAATTCAAATGAACACAAAGCTAAATATACACCAATCAAAGAAGTAATATGGAAATAAATTTGCATAGCTACAAATGTAAGGCTGATGCTTATTAACCCAATTTAAAAATGTAACACTACTGACCACCCAAAGTCAAATCATCTTCCATCACCATATTTTTGGCCCCCTTTACCCTTTATGCAATATACATATTATATAAATGTAAGTTTGAAACCCATATGATCTTATTAACTTATTAAAGTCACCCCAATAAATTTAATTTAAAAAATATAACATTGACTATTTAAAAGCAAATAACTAGTTTTGTGTTTAAAACCACTTTCTAACTTTGGATGAACTACTCATTACAGAAATTAAATAAAACAAAATATACTAGTACCCATATTTTTTATGAGTCAAAATAAAGTATAAGATCATTTTTATAGATTGCTTGTGATTACTAGAAAATAAACACCCCTTCAATAAAAATGAATAATATCAAGCAAATTGTGATAAATGTCTGATGCCTGAAATTCCACCCACAGTTCTCTATTTACTAATCTAAGGATTGATACTTGTATGGATCCTACACTCCTCTGAGAATAAAAGCCATTATCAGCCAATTAGGCTTTAGTATGGAGGAGCTTTCAGTTCTCAAATGTAAAGGAGTGCATTAGCAGAATGGGAAAAGATAAATTGTCATACTTTAAAAGCATTGGTTGACTTCAGCAAATATAGTAATTAAAAAGAAATGATACTTAATCAAAATAATTTTGATGAAATAAAATATCTGTAGTAATTTAAACCAAGTTTACTTATTTGCTTCATTTTTCAAAAACAAATGGCACATGTAAAATAAAAAAAATGTATATAAGATTAAAATATTTGATGATCATCTTGCATTTCTCAAGTTGGATAGTTATCATTTTTTATATTTGCTGGCATTTTAACTTAATAGTCCTGAGAAGTATGCCCTTAAAGCAGGATAGATTTACTTAATGGATTTTGGTTTCATCATATTATTTTTGCTTTTATTCAACACTTCAAATAAGGAAATATTCCAAGTGTTGTGTACAACCAGTCATTGTCATTAGTTAAAATTAATTTTGCATATATGCTATACAGTGTACCCAGAGGCAGCTACAATAGACGTTAGCCATATATCTCTTCAAAAGGAAGTGTCAAACATATTGCTATGATGGCAAAACATTAGCAGCAGCTTAGATAATACCAATGGAAAGATGTCCTTTGTTTCAGACACTTAAACACACACACACACACACACACACACACACACACACACACACACACACTCACTAGTATAATCTTTCCCAGCAGATCTGTTCTTAGTAAAACATTTGTGAGTATTCAAGTTAGTACAGCAGTACTAAACTTTTAGACTTTCTAGAAAAATAAACAAAAGTCTAAGAGGCTGTGAAATTTATTTTGTCTAGAAGTGTAGATATGTGGTAGGTAGTATTTGATTTCAACTGAAGTAAATGTAGATTAAATGACATATGAGGAAACTCAAGATTAAATTATTATGTGTCACAGTTACTTATTGAAAAACATTGCTATGAATTACAAACCTCCATGTTCTGAATTCATTACACAAGTCCTTAAAGTTGCTAAAACTTTTAAGTTTCTCCTCTCCCATTAATTTTTAATCACTAGGCAATACCTGTTTGGTCCCTGGGGTAAATGCTGATGATACTATCAGGCAATGGTAGGACATGCTGGAGACTATTGCGTTAACAACTACTGATTTTCTGAAACTGGGAAGTGCTGTCATATACACTCTCATAAATACTGGTTGCAATCTTAAACCCAAGACAAGTATGTCTTAGAGAAAAATTTAAATGGAAACAATACAAGGGAAAAAAAATTCTGATCTGCATCACAAGCTGTTGGGCAACCCTAAATAGGATATAAACTATGACTGTAAAATGCAAATATGTTCATTCTTTTACAATTATTTTGCTTAATTGTACTTGAATGTGGTAAATTATATTTTGTTCCTACAAATTAGTGCAATGTTGGAGAGTTGTAATTTGTAAGTTATTTTTTAGACTTTTTTTTTCAGAAATAAATCCTCTTCAGAAGAGACTAATCCCTGCAGGTACAGCATTCCTATCAGCCTTCTCAGGTGGGAGCCATTAAAAATATATGCTATTTTATGTTAGGCATAGGCCCAGGGATCTCAGAACTCCCCAGTGACATTTCCATATCAGATCTTCTGTTCCCTTTCTCAAGCACCTTTGTTCAGGAAAGACTATCCTATACATTTCTGTTATCCTCGTATCACAGGTTCACGCTGTCAGTTATTGTCATCCCTCATTAATAGAGGACATTAGAATATGTTTCCACTCCTCTTTTACCATTCTCATTTCCATTTCTACCATTTTTTCTGGTTTTGCTGTAGCTTTTGGCTTCCTATTTTACAGTGCAAGAGTTCATAGTGGTGATCCTCATCCTTCAATTTATATTGAAGATTAGGGCATGGCTAAGAACTTGTAACTGGAGTGCTTGCTGGTGCTCTCATCAGCCATGATCTTCCCTCTTTTCATAAGGAGACAGTAACATGTCAGGGCCTTTCACTGGGACCTCTAAGTGCTTAGACCCCCTTTATCTGATGAA
The DNA here is from genome assembly GCF_963259705.1 of Myotis daubentonii. Taxonomy (NCBI): domain Eukaryota; kingdom Metazoa; phylum Chordata; class Mammalia; order Chiroptera; family Vespertilionidae; genus Myotis; species Myotis daubentonii. The sequence goes on from NC_081842.1 coordinate 93,737,954, forward strand.
GCAACATTTATATGTATATCAATACATTTGAAGTTGAATAAAGGAAACAAATTGAAAGTTTGACTCTTTGGCATACAATGTTTTATTACATCTTCCAGCTCCCACACCTGACTTCTGCTCTGCCTGGCCTTCCCATTCTGGAGCTTCTCTGGGTCTGTCCAGTGGAGACATGATTCTGGTTTCCTTGAGGACAATGTTGTAGTTTTCAATTTTGTAGTTTCACAAATTGCTGGCATTATATATTTTATATTTAGGTTTTTACAAAAACCCCCTGTTTTAGCCCATGAGTCATCCCAATTTTCAATATGATTAGTGATTTCAGACTTTCAGGGATCTAGGAGGCGAGTCCACAAACTTCTTCTATTTCATTTATAGCTGACATACAATATTATATTAGTTTCAGGTGTACAACATAGTGATTAGGCTTTTATATACCTTACAAAGTGGTCACTCCAATAAGTCTAGTAGCTACCTGACACTATCCATATATATTACAATACTAGAGGCCTAGTGCACAAAATTCATGCACTGGAGGGGGGGGGTCCCTCAGCCCAGCCTGCCCGCTCTCACAGTCAGGGAGCCCTCAGGGGATGTCTTACTGACAGCTTAGGCCCGCTCCCCACAGGGCCTACGCCACAGTCTGGCATTGCTCTGCGGGAGGCGACCAGGCTGATCAGGGGAAGTCACCATCCCCATCAACCTGCTGCTGCTGCCACTGCTGGCCACTGCAGCCACCAAGGTATTTTCATAAACATGGACTCCAGTCCCTTCACCACGAAAAAAATGACAACTTTCTTTAGGCATTTTCAAGATGTCTTTTTCATAGGATATGACATTTCTTTCTTTTTTTTTTTTTTTTTATCCTCACCTAAGGATATTTTTCCATTGATTTTTAGAGAGCATGGAAGAGAGAGGGAAAGACAGAGAGAAACATCAATGTGAGAGGAACACTTTGGTTAGTTGTCTCCTGCATGAGCCTGACCTGGGCCCCAGCCAGGGAGGAGCCTGCAACCTAGGTACATGCCCTTGATCAGAATTCAAACCTGGACCCTGCAGTCCCCAGGCCGAGGCTCTATCCACTGAGCCAAACTGAGTAGGGCAGGATATGACATTGCTTAGCCCCGCCAACAGTGGACCTTAGTTTTTTCCTCCAGGAGTGAGGTGGAAAAATCCTAGATCACCCTCTTGGATTCTTATTACCCAAATTACCAAGAACACTGCGAGTGGTGTACCAGAAGCTTAGCCAATGAGCAGTCAGAAAAGGTGTTTCCTTTGCAGCTCATGTGCAGAGACAGGACTGCTGGCATGCGGTGGCTGGCAGGCACCCTTCTCTGTCTCCAGTCTGGGCCTGCTCAAGCCTCTGCGGCATCCGTGGCTTGCCTCACTTCCCACACAGTCCCCTCCCACTCACCTGCATGCGCAGCCTCCTCCTGAGCGTTCATGACGTTATGGTGTCCTGAACAATTTGCATATTATATATATATATATATATATATATATATATATATATATATATATATGTATGTATATATAATTGACTATACTTATTATAGCAAGTACCTTGTTTTCATTCCTCTGCCCTTCTAATCAATTATAGCTGCTTGGTTTTCCTTCCTTTAAATAGAGTATTTTTTGTTGTTATTTATCCACACAGGTATTTTATATAAATACTAGTGGCCCGGTGCACAAAAATTTGTGCACTCGGGGGCTGGGGGGAGTGTCCCTCAGCCCGGCCTGCACCCTCTCCAATCTGGGACCCCTGGAAGGATGTCCTACTGCTGGTTTATAGGGATCGGGCCCAAACTGGCAGTTGAACATCCCTCTCACAATCTGGGACTGCTGGCTCCTAACCACTCACCTGCCTGCCTGCCTGATTGCCCCTAACCACTCTGCCTGCCAGCGTGCTTGCCCCCAACTTCCCCCTGCCACCAGCCTACTTGCCCCCAAATGCTGCCCCCCCCCCCAGCCTGATCAGCCCCAACTTCCCCCTGTACCAGTGTGCTCACCCCAACTACTCCCCCTGCCGGCCTGCTTGCCCCTAACTACCCCCACCCCCTGCTGGCCTACTTGTCCCCAACTGTCCCCCTGCTGGCCTGCTCACTCCAAGTGGCTCCATATTCTATTCCAACTCTGTCCTTTCCACTCCTAAGTTAATTCCGTGTCCTTAATATGTGGTTATGAGATGTCTCTGTGACTGAGCTGGGAAACCTTTCATGTTTCTCTTTCCTTCCCTTTCATCTCAAGATAACTGAACTCTGCGGTTTGTGTGGGACGAAAGGCCCTGGGAATACAATGCTGAGCCCCCTGAACTCATTTTATTCTTTATTGTATTATTTGATTCTTGGGGCTGAATTAAACATGAAAACAGAAGAAAATATACCCTTAGATATAGAATCTGAGTCATTACCCGGAGATTTCTGTGGTAGTTAACACTGAGGCATGAGACACATGTGTTTATTGGTCAATTTCCTCAACTATGGAACGAAGGTTGATCCTGCCCCTCGGATCCTTTGGAGGTTGGATATGATGCATCCAGAGGGATTAACTGGCAGCTCTGAGAATAAGATCAGACACTTGTTTCCTTTACCCAGACAGAGTTAGAAAAACACAATTCCTTTTATCATAACAGCAGCAAGGGCCATGCCTGTGGGAGGAGGAGCAGGGAACCAGGGCTTCCCCCTTGCTCCTTCCCTGCCCTCCCTGCCTCCGTCCCTGCACTGGTCCAGCTGCTATGGTATGGTGGAACCCCTCAACTCAGGCTCTAGCCCTGCCCATGTCACAGAAAGGAGCATGCGCACTTCTTGCAGACACAGAAGCAGCTGTGGAGTAGGGAGGTGGTGGTTATTCCCCTGAGCAGGTACTGAAGTCCTTGTTGAAGTCTCCACTCCAAAGCCTTCGAGTCCTGGGAGGCTGCGCAGTGGAGGTGCCACATTCCTTTCAGTAGAAACTGAAGATTGATAGGAGCCTGCCAGCTGAGGGGAAGGACCAGGAGGTCTGCCTTGTGCCCATTCCCAGTCCACAGTCCCGCTTTGCTGGTGGAGCCTCCTGAGTCCAACTCCCATGGCCTGGGCCACAGGGGCCAGGGTCAATGCCATCTCCATGTTCCCTCTGAGCCCCTTGTGGATGGCTGGGGCTGCACTCAGGAAGGGCTGTACACAGAGCGGGCTGCACACGGGCGGGGACCCCTGCCGTCCCCATGTTCTGCCTGAGCTCTCCCCCAATGGTCTGGCCTTACACAGAGCAGGCTGCACACGGGGCGGGGGCCCCTGTCATCCCCATGTTCTGCCTGAGCTCCGCCCCGATGGCCTGGCCGCACATGGAGCGGGCTGCACACCGGGCGGGGACCCCGCCTTCACCGCTTTCCCCCTGAGCTCCACACCAATGGCCTGGTCGCACATGGAGTGGGCTGCACACGGGGCGGGGGCCCCTGTCATCCCCATGTTCCGCCTGATCTCCACACCGATGGCCTGGCCGCACAGGGGGCGGGGCCCCATCATCGCCTCCTTCTGTTTGAGCCCCAGGGCCACTTTTGCCTTGCCACCCAGCTCATAGCTGCCACTTTGGTTTCCGATCACCATTTGGCAGGTGACTTCTTCCCCTTTCACCTCCCAGCATTGCGCCTACATATGCAAATTAACCGCCATCTTTGTTGGCGGTTAACCGCTATCTTTGTTGGCAGTTAATTTGCGTATTGCCCTGATTAGCCAATGGGAAGGGTAGCGGTCGTATGCCAATTACCATGTTTCTCTTTTATTAGATAGGATTATTCCTATATATTTTATTAAATGTGGGTGGAAAGATACTGATATTTATGATTAATTAGTATAATTTACTAAGAGCCTGACCAATGGTTGGACAGTGGTCCAGTAAATTTTTAATTTGTGGAAATAGTTTTATGCTTTCTAGGACATTGTGTATGTCACTAGAAAAGTTCAATATATGAATCATCCAGAAATATCTATCTAAGTATTAATGTATTAATAACGATATTATTATTGAAAAATTCTCACATTAATAATTCTTGGGTCTTTTAATATAGAATTTGATTTTACAAAATCTTTCTGAGTCTTTTAGCTATTTGCCAAAAATATTCCTAAATATCAAGATCAGACATTTAAATATAATTTTTCCTCTATCAAAAATAAAATGTTTTTCAATGAAAAGAGGCATTTTATTTTTGTAAAATTTAATGAAATGTATTCCTTCACCTTTTATACCCACACCATTGCTGTCAGAAGAAATTATAGTTTTTAATTTGAAGGAAATTACAAACAAGAAACACCATGATATTTTATCCCTAAGTGTGGGGGAAAGAAAGCACCATTATTTTGGAATATATTAATAAGTCAATACCACTTGATTTATTACTAAAATACTTCATAAAATGGCAATTAAAATAACTCTAGCTATGGATACACTTCTTACTAAAAGCATGACTCAATTCTGATACATTAAGACTCTCTCTGTCAAATGTCGCTTATCAATTCCAGATGCTAAAGATGCCACTTGCAATAAAAAAATTAAATAAACTTTATTATCTTGATCATCATTATTTCATTTCATAATGCAGGCATAAAAGTTATTTATATATTTTACAGATGATCATATAAAGTATCTATATATATAAAAGGCTAATATGCAATGTGTCCCCTTGGGAGTTCGACCGAGAGACTCGGAGTTCAATTGCTCGCTATGTAATGTGCTGACCACCAGGGAGCAGTGCGGAACAAAGGATGGCCCCAGCTGGCAGCCAGAAGGCCCTGATTAGTCCTGATTGCTGGCCAGGCCTAGGGACCCAACCCATGCACAAATTTTGTGCACTGGGCCTCTAGTATGTTATATATCTAAACAATCTTTATATTAGTCTCTTTGGACACATTTCTCATTAAAATGATTTATATGAAAGTATATTCTATAAAAATTTCAGGACTATTTCACTTTAATTACTTATAAAAGGAGAAAGTAGAAAATTTAAATCTGGAATGTGAATTGTTGAGGGTTATATCTCTGTGTGTTTGTTCTCAGTTACCTCAACATTAAGCTCTAGGATCTATAATTTTATAGCCAGGAGCCAACCTCAGCAATGAATCAGGTTTAAAATCCAGCAGCTCTGAAAAGAATTCCAAATGACAGCTTCATCAGAAATAAAGGATGAAGATATAAGTTTTTACAGCCATTGGGAACAAAAGTAAAGCAAGTTCTCAAGCCCAGAAGAGAGATAAAGAACAAGTTTACCATGGATTCTTTCAGTTTCCCATTGGAAGGGATAACTACTCTAAGCTACCCCTTTCTGGTATGTTTTTATGGGAAGAAGTACAAATAAAGTATGCCCAGGAAAGGCCTGTGGAAAGTAACAGAAACTGAACTTATGTTATACTTAGGGTACTCTCATTCCTCACATAGGGCACTTCAAGTGAAAAACTGATGGGAGAGAGCATGTATTTGTTAGGATACAGTATAAAAATTCAATGCAATGACAAGAAAGAAACTTACAATATTAGTCCTACTTGAAGCAGAAATTCTTGAACATGAAAGATGAAAATTCTAGCTAATACCTGGATTCTTATTTATTCTTAGAGACTGTAAAATGTGAGATAAAGTTATTCCATGAAAATGACTAGCTTAGTGAAACAAAGAGCTTCTAAAAATAGTTTAGTGACAGAATATATCTAATTCAAAAATCTCACAGATGTCAGTAGAGATATTGGCCTGCGATTTAACTTTTTAAGGAAATTAAGCACAAAGATGGTCATGCATTGATAATAATTTTTTTAAAAAAAATTAACTAGGGTATCTCTCCCATTAGGTTAGGATTACAAAGACAGCCAGATAGAATATATTTTTATGGAATATATAGATTCCATAATTATATATATACACAGTGAGAGCAGGGATGGCAAGTACATAGCTGTATGTGTAGAGAGGAAGATGAGTATTCAAGTCTAAATTTTATGCCTTAAATGAAAATTATCTCAAGCAATAGATTGAACTCAATGAATAGATTAGTTTATGTCAATTTTTGAATTATGAGTTCATGCAGTAGAAAACATTACTATTAACATTTATATGGCCCCAAACTTCTGAATCCACAAGGTTGGTTTAAAAGAAGAGTCTAATTCTTACAATATATCCCAGTTATAGCATCTTCATTTCTAAGGTGAAGTAGCTCTCCCATATTTGGGAATAATTTTGTAAGCAAGGAGATATTGGACAATTAAGAAAATGAAATTATTACTTATGTATGTTAATGAATGTATCCTAAGCATTTAGAATTTTTATAATATTGCAAAGTAAGATATTAAAAATATAGATAAATGGGTAGGAAGAATAAGGGTTTAAGAAGTATAAATTGGTAATTATAAAGAGTCATGGGATATTACGTACAGCCTAGGAAATATACGTATGCTGTCAGGTAGGTACTAGACTTATCAGGGTGATTACTTCATAAGTTGTATAAATGTTAATCACCATGTTGCACATCTGAAACTAATATAATATGTCAAGTATATGAAAAAATTAAATTATTTAAAAAAACACACAAAAATATCTGCCTTAATAACCTGATGATAAAAGCAATATTATTGTGATTAAATTAAATGAATATTTAGCTAATTGCAATAGGACTTAAAAATAATATAAAGTTGACCCAAAGTATAATCTGGCATTTTTTCTTGAGATAATCAGTCAATAATTTAAAATAATGATGAAAGAACAATTGCAGAAATATTATTTATTTTCACATGCTTATAATTAAAATAAAGTAAATCTTTTAATGCCTTTCATCTTAAGCAAATATGTTGTAGCTGATGCTACAAGATAGTTTTGATTGAGTTTACATATTTTCAAAATATAGCATGATCATAGAAAAATTCCCGGTAGTTCATACAGAATTACTAATATAATGTTTTCTTCCAAATATACTTAAAATCATTGAATGTTGCATGAGGCAAGTATCATATGTTGAAAAAAATAAATTATTTTCTCGGATGTTATTTAGCTTAACCCAATGCAGTATTCATAGTCACATAATAAGACCAACTCTATTTTTATGTACACATGTACTTCTCCTAATTTGTCAGTTTATATTTAAATTTAGGTAACATATGAATTTAGAATTTTTATAATATTGCCAAGTAAGATATTAAAAATATAGATACTCTGATTTACTGTGTACTATATAATATTCAGCTATATGAGACAAAAAAGATGTTTCACACCTGAGAATTTGTTTATAAATTTATTAATTTTACTCAATTTCTACAGGTGATACATATACTAGAAAGAGGGCCAGTACACAGAATTCATGCATGGGTAGGGTCTCTAGTGGCTGCCGACTACCAGCTGGGGCCTCCCTTCCCTGGCTGCCAGCTGCCTGCCGGGGGTCTTCCTTTGTTCAGCACCACCCCTGGTAGTCAGCGCATGTCATAGCGAGTGATCGAACTCCAGGTCAGCCGAACTCCAGAGGGGACACTTTGTATATTAGGCTTTTATATATATAGGTTAGTATTTTTCTATATGTTAATTCAGACCTCTGGGGACCCAGCCCCAGGCAAAAGGTAGCCAGCTTTTTCATTAAGTTTCCTAGTTCTCAGTATTATTTTCCAAATTTGGCTCAGTCTCAGGTCTCCTCCACTTACTAAAGAATTCTGCCTGTTTCCTTCACCTCTGAGGGAAAAATAAGTTTTTGTCATTGTTTGGGAAAACAGTTCATAACACAAGGGACAAAAACACTGCTAAAAGACCAGAGTGACTTTCTAAAGGCCAGTGGAAGTTTACTTTGTTCATATTTCAAAATGTAGAAAAATTAGACTATAAATTGAATTGGAAAAATATATGTAGGCCTAATGATAGCATTTAGAATATAACAGCCTGGTAAAAATACTTGTGATGATCCTAAGCATTTTAACTTCCCACTTTTAGAAGGCATGAATTTATTTTCACTTCTTCTCATTTTATCAGTTTGCTCTGTGGCACAGGATATATGGGTTAATAAAAGATCAAATAAAATTATTTTTAAAAAATAAACAAAAATATCTGCCTTGATAACCTAATGATAAAAGCAATGTTATTAAATTAAATGAATATTTTACTGTTACAGAACTTTCTGTGGTTAGACTGGCCATTGATAACATTAGCTTTCTATGCTAGTACCTTTTGTGTATTAGTACTTACTACATAAGTAATTTTCTTAGTATGTTTAGAGAAAATGCACTGCAGAATTTGCAGGAGATTCTAATTCTACGTTATAAAATATGTCATTAAATTTGTCTGGAGGTTTATTCTGGTTATTTATGGTCTGAAAAAAGCCTAGGAGCAAATTGTATGCATTGCGGAAGCAAGATGTATATAATGACATGCATGCCACATGTGTCTAGTTGCTGTCATGAGTTTGGTATGATTTTTATTCTGATCTGTGCTTCTATAAATGCTGTCCAGCAAATGAGGACAAATGAATCAACTTCAGTCACTCCTAAAGACTAAAATGTCAATGGACTAAGAAAATTAATTTATATAAAATATTTACATTAATGTACTTTTTATTTTTAATATCACTGTACTGAAATAAGACAAATGCTAATATTTTTTATTACAAGAATATATTTGCATGAAAGACTGTGAATATCATTGTTATAAGTATTTTTTATATTTATAGAATTTATTTCAGAGGAAATCTAAAATATCTGAAACTATTGTTTATATTACAGTTTCAGTTACATTAATAATTAAAGTAAGACACTCAGGACCACATCAGGATGAGGGGTTTTGTTGAATATCCATATGCATCTGACATTGGGCATGCACTATGTTATATAGTCTTCAGAACACAATACTGAGGTAAGTAATATTTTTTCTTAATTCACTCACAGATATCAAGCAGTATTTTGTATTTGTACAGAGATTACATGGGAGCCTTGGGATTCAAACCAACAGGTCTGTAATAACCACTATACAAAACTATTCCAGCCACACATACTGTCATTGCTCAATCACTGTCATTAAACCTTTCGTTCCCTTCAAGGATCTGGGGATGTCCTTACAGCATCTGGGAAGCATTTACCTTGGTGGAAGTAAAAGTTCTGTTCATTAATTATGAACTATGATGTTGACCTAGACATTGTAATGTTGATACTAAAAACAGCAACTTGAAGGAACTTAATCAACTGATTTAGGTATTTTTGAGAGCAGCCTCTAAATCCAAGTGCATTTTTGCATAATGACATTCTTAGGACTGGTCAGAAGGACATGTGCTTTGAATACTACAACTGTCACTTCCTGTTTGCCATTCCTCCTTGGCTAGGTGTTCTGGTGGCTTTTAGGACCATCTCTAAATATTTTCCTCATCCAACACCCTATAACATAGGGTCTGTGTTAAAGATTTAAAGGGTTTACTGATCTGAAGCATTTTTTTTTTCTTTTTTAATGCTTTCATAGAATGGCCTTCAACTGTCCTTCAGTTGCTTTTTGAGTAAATATATTTCATGTCACAATCTTTTAACTGAACTAGGTTAAGGCCTTTTGAAAAATTTCTCTACCTGGTCATGAGCTCTAATTTCACCTTGACCACACCAGGCTTAGTTTTCTGAAAATATGTTCACTTAGGGACTATGTTATTTCTTCCACTGGTGAATTATACTATTTCATGCAATTATTTTGCTTTTTTTTTAAAAAATATATTTTATTGATTTTTTACAGAGATGAAGGGAAAGGGATAGAGAGTTAGAAACATCGATCAGCTGCCTCCTGCACAGTTCCTACTGGGTATGTGCCTGCAACCAAGGTATATGCCCTTGACGGGAGTTGAACCTGGGACCTCTGAGTCCGCAGGCCGACACTCTATCCATTGAGCCAAACCGGTTAGGGCTACTTTGCTTTTCTTTATTTGGTGATACCTCTGCTACTAAGGGTAATAGTGGAGAAGATGACAGATTTAAAGAGACAGCAATAGATAGCAAAAGGTAAAAGGACTATTTACCAAATTCTTAGGTAAATGACAAGGTACAGGGAAACATGCAAGGAACTAGCAGAATAGAGAGTTGTTACTAACGCTAGGCTGAAAGGGAAATGACAAAAATGGTGTCCTCATATTCTTGGGTGACTAGAACCAGAGAAGGGAAGCAGACCCAAAGCACCTTTGACAGCAGCAGCTGGAAGTTGATGGCAGAGAAATGTACAGGTCTCTGGTATTCTGAAAACACCTGCTTTCCCTTGGCTAATGGAAGCTTGGAGTCTGAAGGTAAAAAGGAGCACAGGAGATGTTGTCTATAAATGTCTGTCTCCTGTGGCACAGATCAGAACAGCAAAGATGAAAATACAGATGGCAGCTGTAAAATAGCCAACATAATACTCAAATGGGCAGAACTCGCCTCTGAATTCCTGACCTCTATATTTAACTGCTTACTTGATATTTCCACTCAAATACCAAATGGCATTTGTAGTATGCAGACTTCTAAGATGATCCCCAAGGTTTCCACTCCCTGTTATATATGTGCCTTGAATAACCCTCTACCCTTGACTGTGAAGGGGCATATGAACATGATGGTATAGTCTCCCCCTTGATTAGGTTATGTTATATTCTCAAGATGATAGGGTAAACTCTTCATGGTTATGTAAATTCACATAGAATTTCTTGGTAGCTGACTGGCGGGTTTCTCCTACTGGTCTTGAACAAGCAACTGTCATGTTATGGAGAGGACCACTAATATAATATTGTATGTCATATGTAATTGAAAAAAACACACAAAAAACTGATTTAAAAAATAAAAAATAAAATAAACTCATATTATAAAGTGTTAATATAGTGGTGATATAGATCCCACCTCTTTCCTTGCACTACTTGTGATTTAATCTTAGGAGGGATGAGTACTAAATTATATATTTTCCAGTCAAGATCATTTGGCCACTCTCTTAGGAAGACTTACATGTACACAAGCGATTCAAAATATCTTGTTTATTATAGAAGCACTTGTTATCACAGGGCAGTATTTTTTTTTCACTAGCAATCAAAGCCATTTAGAAGCAGAATTAGTATATTAGTGCTTGTCTCTTACATAAATCAAATAATTTTTTAAATATTTCTATCTACATAGAAATATTTTATTTTTATGTAAAGTAGTTGCTAAACAGGTTCTTTGAATATTTGCAGAGAAAACTGCTGTAATAATGAAATCCTTAAAATATATTCTTCATATAAGCTCAAAAAATGTGTTCCCACCTTTCTCCTGATAAATGCACTAATAATTCATATTTTTTAATATGTCACTTCATTTTTAATACATGTTTAAATTAAATTTTTCTCTGTATTTTTGCTTTTGTATTAAGGAGAATAAGTTTATATGCTGATAAACATGACATTTTTTCCAATTTTTAGTAGTTAGTACACATACTATCATTTTTTGGATGGCCAAAAAAGTTGAATTAGACTCAGTATCAAAAATATTCAAAAGACATTATACTCTATCCTTTTAAATTCTATCATTTAAACCTCTTCCTTGGGCATTAAAATATTTATTGGTGTTGATTTTCATTTAGGAATTCTAATAAAATATAAATGGTTCTGGATGAATTTATTGGAATAAGTAATGCCTCAAGTTTAATACAAGGAACACTTTAGCAAACATTGTCTCTGGACGCAGAGAAAAGGAAGAAATTCACTCATTTGTTCGAGAAAGGCCAGACCCTGAGCTTCTACAGCAGAATAACCATGAATCAAAAAGACAAACACTGGTTTTTATGGAGCTTATGTCCAAGTGGGGCACATGCCATAAACAGGAAATATGCCTAAGTCAGGTGGGAATAACTGCCATGAGCAAGAACAAATGCGGGTGAAGGAACAGAAAGTAATGGTAATGGGAGAATGTCCTTTCACATAAAAAAAAGAGAAGGCCTGTCTTAGAAAGTGAAAAGTAAGCAGAGGTCAGAAAAGAGTGAGATGCACAGGTGTTTGGGCAAATAGATTTCCAAGCAGAAGAAAATGAAAAGGTTGTAGAAGAATAATAAAGATCATTTCCCACCTTTATGTTTCTCACTCCCTAGAAAAGTATTTCCCTGGTATAAATGAAACTAGAGAGATTTGCAGTGACACGTACCGAGGATGCCAAGATGATTTTTACAGAGCTTTGCACCTGATGGTAGGTTGCCGTGGAAATGAACCTTTGGGGCAAAGATCACCCTCCACTGAGTATGCACTAAGGTTTGTCTGAAAAAACATCAGAGAACTTTGATATGTTTTTAAAGAATTTTCCAAAAAGAATGGCTGTGAGTAATAAAGCTGCATTGGTGCCTAAGTAGTTCTGGGTCACCTACCAAACACTGTGTAGACAGCTGACTTAAAGTCACCTCCAGTCTTTCTGTGAAAAAAGCCTATTGGCTTGTCCTGGAACTTTTGCCTGTGGGAGGGGGACAGTCTTTTGATTTGGCACACATAGGAACCCACAGAGGGGAAATGATGTTTGTGCTCTCTGTCTGACTTACTCTAAGTTCACTGGTATCTTCCAGATTGAAGCTTATGTCCTTATCAGGCACCTTGCTTTTTGCAACTGACACTAGGAGCCACCTCAGATTGCCTGGCTCCAGTGGCCAAGAGGGCAAATGCACACAGACACTGGGTGACTATAACCAATGGAGAAAGAGTAATTAATTGGCTAATACCCATAGGGTACAGTGAGAGGAAATAGTCTGAGGAACCCAGAATTTTTATATAAGAACCCTATTAGCTTATCTACATAGTTGTGTAAGCTTTAAATGAACCACGTATTTAAGAGCCAACTCTAACCCTTTCCTCAGATGCTGGGCACTATCTTTGGGTTCTCCCTCTGCTGTGCTCAAGAGTCTCAGTATCTCCTGCAGGAGAGCTTTCACATGTGTCTGGTGCCACGATTTTTACATCTGGTTCCCCAGTTTTTTGTGGGTGCCACCCAGGGAACAATTCTGAGTCACTTGGCTTTGGTGGACACCAGCATTGTGTTCCTGGATTACGTGGGACTATAACAAATGGAGAGACAGCTTTTGCCCTCCTAGGGCATAGTGAAGATAACAGACTAAAACAAACCCTCAGTTATCTTTGAACCTTAGCCTAACTTGCAGCGGTTCTCAACCTGTGGGTCGCGACCCCTGAAAATACATCCTGCATATCAGATATTTACATTACGATTCATAACAGTAGCAAAATTATAGTTATGAAGTAGCAACGAAAATAATTTTATGGTTGGGGGTCACCACAACATGAGGAACTGTATTAAAGGGTCACGGCATTAGGAAGGTTGAGAACCACTGGGTAGGCTTCTGGTTTGGCACACATTTAGGGGACTACTAAGAAACTCCAGGGGAATGGAGGCAGGTACACCATTTTTGCGTTCTATCTTGCCTGAGTCCAGATCACCAATATCTCCTAGGGCGGCAGAGGGGGGGAAGCCATACACTCATCAGGCACAAATGTGCTGGGTGGCACTGGGAACACTTTTAAGTCACCCAGGTCTGAAGACCAGTAGGATTTGTGCTTGCAATTACATAGCACTGTATACATTTGCATGTTTTAAAAGCTGCAGCCAGGGCAACTAATCTCTAATCAGCCTAATCTAGGAGCTAATTGAGATTATCTTCTTTGGAACACTGACAGGTCTTGGCATTCTCAAGTACTAGAAGCCACTAAAAATAACAATGATTGTTAAACAATCACAAAGATTTGAGAGATGACCAAGAGCTAGGGCAAATTTGAATAAGGTTTATTTTTTACACAGGCCACTTCTTCAAGACTGGGAAATGACAACCCACGGGACCAGAGCCAGGAAGAGGAGCCTGCATCTGGCAGTGAAAATCAGTGGGGACTCTGTCCGCTTGGAAGAGGGGGGAATCTGCTAGAAATCCAGGTGCTCCCTTAAAGGGCCAACACTCAGGATCTTGCTTTTGGACATTTGCCCAGGGCTCTGAGAGAGGAAAGGCAGCACAGGGCATATGCGATTCATAAAGAGGAAAACTGGGTGGCATGGCCCTGGAGAGAGCTCTGGAGGGTCAACTACTGAGATCCGGGTCCTGAGTCAATATCCCACACACTCCCAGGTGCCATCTTCCCAAGGTTCGGCCCTCCTATACTCACAGCACCAGCTTGCAGAGGGCACTAACCCAGTCCTCCAAAAAGGGTGACATCACCCTGCCAAGCATGATTCCTGCAGAAAAAGGGGCCTATGGTGCACTATATTTTTGAAGAAGCTTTAGGCAGGCAGACACTCAGTCATTAAACTGTGTGGCTTTGGATCGGGGGCCAGTCTTATACCACACCTGAAGGCTGAGCGCGACCACCACCGTCAGACTATTTTGATATGTCCTCCCAAGTTCCAGTGGCCCCACCCTGCTTAGCTCAAGTCCATGGGGGGAGAGGGTGCTGTTCAGAGCTGGGACATTCAGAGTGAGTCTCCCTCAGAGGTTCCTGTTCGGGGCTCAGATGGGTATAGCTTCGGAGCTGGGGAAGGTGAAGGGCATGCTCCCCTCCTGCCAGTGGAAGATTCTTTGATCTGCCCACCCAAGTCCCGGTAGCTCTGCCCTAACGAGTTTGCTCTTTCAGTTGGGATAGATGGCTGCACCCAAACTGAACCTGAAGTGTGCTCCTCCCGAGGGAGCTAGAATTGGAGATGCTGGAAGAAACTGAGTAGTATTGCTCTGGAGTGGGGGACACTTTCTTCCCATTCAGTGCCTGACCACACTGCCCCCAAGTAGGCATCCCACTGGCCTCATCCTCCCAACCCTGGCCACCCTATTGAGCTTGTGCCTTGTGGAACGGTCTGTAGATGGCAGCCAGCTTGGGCCCATTCTACAGTCTTTCTTCAGAAGGCTCTGGAGGAAGTCCAGGCAACCTCAGGGGTGGCAGAGGAGTTGACAATTGGAGGTAGACCACAGGGAGTCTTGGAACTTTCATGGAGCATGCGTTGTTCTGGGTTCTGTGCATCCCTTATTTCTAACCTCTCTCACAAGCTTGCAAGACTGGAATCATTATTCCAGGTTTAAGGTCAAACAAAGGGAGACTCTGAGGGGCTGGATCAGGGGCCTGAAGGTGGCAGCTGGGGATGAAGAGCCATCCGAAGTGGACATCCAGTCCGATTCGCTTCCCAGCCCTGCGTACACCGGGTGGGCGGCTGAGCTCCGCTGTGCGTGGCTCTTCACCCAGAGGTGCGGGCGTCCTGGTCTGCTGCTTTCGGGGGTGCTGAGCCTGGACTCTCAGCCACAACGCCTGGTCCTTGGGGGGGGGGGGGGCCGAGCCCACCTCCCTGCATCTAGGTGGGCCAGTGCGCAGTGGCGCCTGGAGCTGATTTCCTGGCCGATGCCCCCTGGCAGGCCACTCCTCGCATGTCACCCAGCACAGTGAGTGTTTACAATCCCAGGGACACTCGTTAAGCTTCCCATGAGCACCTGGCTCTGCACTAGGGAAGTCCTGAGGGTGACCGGCAGGTGGAGTGCGAGGGCGCTGGCAGGTGGGGCTGCTCCCCTTTCTCCTGGGCCGCTTCTGTCTCCTTGTGCCTTAGTTGTTCCAGTTATAAAAGGGAGATAAGGATATCATTTAAAACCAGGGCTGCCCCCTTGCTCCTGCCCCACCCTCCCTGCACTGGCCCAGCTGCCTGGCTCAGCCCCTCCCCCATCGCAGAGCCCCTCAACTCAGGCTCTGGCCCCGCCCACCCCGCAGGGAGGAGCATGTGCAGGTCCTTGCACACACAAAGCGGCTGTGAAGTAGGGAGGTGGCGGGTTCTTCCTGAGGAGCGTGTTTGTGTTTTAAAGCTGACGTTCTCCATCCACCTCCCAGCAGTGAAGGTTGAGGGTCGCTGCAGGCTCCGGAGCCTCTCACAGAGGTGAGTCTACATCCCGGGAGGCTCCGGGTGCTGCGCAGTGGAGGTGCCATGGTCCTTTCAGAAGAAACTGAGGATTGAATGGAGCCTGCCGGCTGGAGGGAGGGACCAGGAGGTCTGCCTCGTGCCCGCTTGCCAGTCCCCAGTCCTGCTCTGCTGCCACCCAACCTGGTTCCCCTTGGTTCCCCATTGGCCATCCAGCAATGGGAGCCTGGGGGTGACGGAGGTGGGGGGGGGGGGCTAGAGGTGCTCCATGCACTTCCTGGTGTTTGGTCCTCCCTTCCGGTTGTGATGACCATAGGCTATTATTAGTATAGAAACTAGTATACTAGAAGCCAAGTGCAATTAATTCATGGAGGAAGTGTGTGTGTGTTTGTGGGGTCCCTCAGCTCAGCCTGCACCTCTCACAATCCGGGTCCCCTCTGGGGATGTCCAACTGCTGGTTTGGGCCCAATTTCCCAGCCATCTCTGTGGGATCTGGCCTAAACCAGCAGTTGGACATCTCTCTGGCAATCTGGGACTACTGGCTCTTAACCGCTCTCCTGCATGCCTGCCTGGTCACCCCTAACTACTCTGCCTGACTTCCTGATAACCTCCTAATCACTCTGCCTGCCTGCCTGCCTCATCACCCCTAACCACTCTGTCTGCATCCCTGATTGCCCCTAAACACTCGCCTGCCTGCATGATCCCCCTTAACTATTCGCCTGCCTACTTGATCACTCCTAACCGCCTGATCACCCCTAACCACTCTGCCTGCCTGCCTGATCACCCCAACCATCTCTGCCTCCCTGGCTTTGTCCGGAATGTCCACGAGAAGGTCATTCGGCTGTCTGGTCTAATTAGCATATTACGCTTTTATTATTATAGATGCTGTATACAAGAGACCTACCTCAGATCAAAGAATACACATAGACTGAAAATGAAGGGATGGAAAAAAAAATATTGCATGCAAATAAAAATAAAAAATAAAAAGAGGTGCAGTAGCAATACTTATAGCAACAAAATAGACTCCAAAACAAAAGACTTAAGAAGAGACAAAGAAGGTCATTACATAATACTAAAGGGATGGATCCAACAAGAGGATATAACTATTGTAAACATATATTTACCCAATGTAAGAGCACCTACATATTTAAAGAAAATCTTATTGGGTATTAAGGGAGAGATTGACTGCAATATAGTCATAATAGTGGATTTTAACACCCATTATACCAATAGATAGATATTTCAGATAAAAAATAAAAAAGGCAATAGTGCCATTAAATGACACATTGGACCAGATAGATTTAATTCATATTTATAGAACATTTTATCTCAAAGCAGAAGAATATACATTATTTTCAAGTACACATGGAACATTCTCTAGGAGAGACCACATGTTAGGACACAAAATGAGTCTTAATAAATTTTAAAAATAGATTAAATTTATATCACACCACAATGGTATAAAACTAAAAAGCAATTACAATAAAAAATAAACAACCTCAAACACATGGAGGCTAAATAACTTATTATTAAACAGTGACTGGGTTAACAATGAGGACAAAGATGGAATCAAAAGTTACCTTGAGACAAATGAAACTAAATACACAACAACCCGAAATCAATTCATAGCACTACAAATATATGAAAAAATGCTCAGAGTCACTAATCATTCAAGAGATGCAAATCAAAATGATAATGAGGTATCACTCACACCTGTCAGAATGTCTACCATCTACAAATCAACAAATAATGAGTGCTGGTGAGGATGTGGAGAAAAAGGAACCCTCGTGCACTGCTGGTGGGAATGCAGACTGGTGCAGCCACTGTGGAGAATAGTATGGAGTTTCCTCAAAAAATTAAAAATGAAACGCCCATTTGACCCAGTGATCCCACTTCTGGGAATATATCCCAAGAAATCAGAAACACCAATCAGAAAGAATATATGCATCCCTATGTTCATAGCAGCGCAATTTACAATAGCTAAGATTTGGAAACAACCTAAGTGCCCATCATTAGATGAGTGGATTAAAAACCTGTAGTACATCTATAAATGGAATCCTATGCTGCTCTAAAAAAGAAATAACTCTTACCATTTGCAACAGCATCGATGGACCTGGAGAACATTATGCTAAGTGAAATAAGCCAGCCAGAGAAAGATAAATATCATATGATCTCACTCATTTGTGGAATATAATGAACAATATAGACTGATGGACAAAAATAGATCCAGAGACATAAAAACATAGAACAGACCATCAAACCTCAGAGGGAAGACATGGGAGAGTGAGAAGGGGCGCCAGAGATCAACCAAAGGATTTGTATGCATGCATATAGGGATAACCAATGGACATAGACAGTAGGGGGGTGAGGGCATGTTCTGGGGGGTGGGAGCAGCTGGGGGAGGTCAATGAGGGGGAAAAAGAGACATATGTAATACTTTCAACAATAATTGAAATTTAAAAAAAGTTCTCAGAGTATGTTAATGGCTGAATCTCAGTATTCTTTTTCTGTGTATAAAAATGAAAAATAGGAGAAAGTATTTGGTGGTTTTCTCTTATTGGTAGAACTTCACTATCATGGGCTTTTCTGTATGTTTTTATTTTCTATAAAAACCAAAAATATATTACTTTAAGTCTGAAAAAAAATTTGTCTTTCATGTATGGTTTTTTCTTAAATGTGAAAAAAAATGAAATATAAAACTATTTACCAAAATAATAATCTCAACAAACAAAATAATCCCAACAAACAAAAGTCCATAATCAGACAATGTCATTAGTACATTCTACCAACCATTTAAAGTAGATTTAGCTCCAATCCTTCTCAAACTCTTCCAAAATGTAGATGAAGAAGGAGCATATCAAAACTCACTTTAGAAGGCCAGCAGCATCCTGATACTGTAACCAGACATTGCCACAAGAAAACTGCAGGACTATATCACTGATACAGGTACAAAACTCTTCAATACAATATTAGCAAACAACATTTAACAATACATTACGATAATCACATAAGAAGAGCAAAAATAGCCAAGCAGGAGTACCTCAAATTAAAAGCTTATGCACAGCAAAGAAAGCTATCAACAAAATAATAAGGAAACCTACTAAATGTGGAAAATATTTGCAAGCCATATATGTGCTAGTGGGTTAATATCCAAAATATTTAAATAACTTACACTACTCAATACCAACAATAACAAAAAAAAACCTCCACAAAAAATAATTTAAAAATGAAGCAGAGATTCTGAATAGAAATCTTTTTTCAAAGAAAACATATAAATGGTCAAAGGTACATCAAGAAGTACTCAATATCACTAATCATCAGGAAATATAAATAAAACCACATGATATATCATGTCATACATGTTAGAATGGCCAGTATAAAAAAGACAAAAAATAAGTGTTGGTGAGTATGTGAAGAAAAGGAAACTCTTGTGCAGTGCTGGTGGGAATATCAGTTGGTGCAGCCACTGTGGAAAACAGAATGGAGGTTCCTCAAATATTAAAAATAGAACTACCACATAATTCAGCAATTCCATTTTTAGGTATTGGTCTGAAAATAAAAGAAAAAAAATACTAACTTGAAAAGATATATGCTCATCTATGTTCATTGGAGTATTATTTACACAAGCCAAGATATGGAAACCACATATGTGTCCATCAAAGATTGCATGAATAAAGAAAATGTGAAGGATGTGTGTGTATGTGTGTGTGTGTGTGTGTGTGTGTGTGTGTGTCTGTGTGTATGATATTATTCAGCCATAAAAAGAAAATCTTATTATTTGTGATAATATGTATAGACTGTCAGAGCAATACTGTATGATCTGACTTACACATAGTCAGATAGTAAAATATGTCAGACAGAGAAATACTGTATGATCTGACTTATACATAGATTAAAAAAATCACACAAACAAACAAACAAAAATGAACATGAGCTCATAGATAGATAGAAAATAGACTTGTAGTTTCCAGATGCAGGAGATTGGGTGTGGTGGGGATGTGAGCAAAATAGATGAAGGGAGTTAAAAGTACAAATTTCCAGGTATAAAATAAATAAAGTGGCAGAGATGTAATTCACAGCATTGTGACTATAGTTAATAATACTGCTAAGAGTTTAGATCTTAAAATTTTTCATCACAAGAAAAAATCTTAAAAAAAAGAAATAATCTTAATTATAAATGGTGATAGATGTTAAATAGACTTTTGTAGTGTTTATATCACAACACATTCAAATCATTAGGTTGTACACTTGAAACTTATGTAATGTTACATGTCAATTATATCTCAATAGAAAATTAATATTTTGATTGGGTGACACTTTGAGGGTTCTTGAGAAGAAAATGAATGCATTACTTTAAAATATGTTTTTATTGATTGCAGAGAAAGGAAGGGAGAAGAGTAAAGAGAAACAATTGACTGCCTCCTGCATGCTCCCTACTGGGGATCAAACCCGCAACCCAGGCATATGCCCTGACTGAGAATTGGAGTGTGACCTCCTGGTTCATGGGTTGATGCTCAACCACTCAGCCACACCAGCAGGGCAGAAGTGAATATATTTTGTACACATGAAAGATGTGACTAAGTGTGACAATGATGGCAGACTATGAAATTATTGTCTTTAAATCTTCTTTTCTCATTAATCTATGCATTTTGCCACAGGAGTTTACAATCTTTCATTAGAGGCAGAGTGTAATTCTCCATTCTTGACTTTTGTGTTAGCCATATATTTTTTTTTTGACAGATGAGTAATCTGTGGACTTTGCCAGGTAAAAGCACTTTGGAATAAGATAAACTCAATAGCATTGATTAAAAAATGGGACACAATAATTTTTTTCTCATCTAGAAAACCACACAGTGTAATATATATATATATATATATATATATATATATATATATATATATATATATATATATAATTTATTCACTAGAGGCCCAATGCACGAAATTTGTACAAAAGGCTCAACCCTCGCAGCTGGGATGTCTTGCCTCAGCCCTTGTAGCACCAGCTTCGTCCAGAAGGTCATTTGGCTGTCTGGTCTAATTAGCATACTACACTTTTATTATTATAGATAATATATTAAAACATATAATAAATTTACATACAGATATATAAAATACATCAATATGTATTTTGCACAGAAGCTTTAAATGTACATATTTAATGGAGCTCATCATCTCACACTTTTGCCATCATGTAGAAAACAATAAAGAATGTTGCCCTGACCAGCCTGCTGGTCCAAAGAGCATGAGAAATATATGAACACCTGAACCTAACCTGCAACTTGAAGCCACCCTAGTTAACCCTACTCCAAAATTACCAGCCCCTGGCCGTGCATGAGAGCAACCTTTGCCTTTCATTTTTTAGCTGCTAAGTTTTGAGATAGTTAGTCAAGCAGAATTATTGGGGTAATGAACTGACACAAAAGATATAGAATAATTAGAAACAGAAGGATACCAGTAGGTGTTTTCTTTCACATTATTATTTTCATTTCTTAAGCCATGTTACCTAATTACAGCATTCTGATATAAATAAGAAAATAAAATATTCTCTAAAAATGATAACATTGAGTGATCAAAATTTTAATTGCTAGTTCTTTTATAAACTACATTTATTCCCCACCCCAAAATAAATAGTTTTTGCCTGCAGTTATATATATGAATGACTGATAAGTAGCATTTATAAAAACATAGTTTGCTCATATGCATACATTTCAATGTGTCTTATTTAAAAGTTACTATTTATTACCAAAATCTGCAATGAATGAAATTTAACTTTTAAGATACCATAGATAATTTTAGATATCTGTTCATTTATTCTAGTCAATTCAATACTTATTGAGATCCTTACCATGTTTAATATATTATGGATGATTTATGTTTTTTTTTAAAATAGAGTTTTTCATTGCAGCTATATCACTCTTCATTTCTTCTTGGGTCTTACTTAGGTTGTTGATTTTTTCATCTGTTTCTTCTAGCTTCTTCCATATGTTATCGATTTTTTCATCTGTTTCTTCTAGCTTCTTCCATATGTTATCGATTTTTTCATCTGTTTCTTCTTGCTTCTTGCAGAGGTTGTCGATTTTTTCCTCCATCCGGTTTATGCACTCTAGGATCCTTATTCTGAATTCTTTATCTGTCATGTTGCATGCCTCTGTATTACTTAGCTGCTTTTCTGGAGAGTCCTCCTTCTCTTTCCTTTGGGGGTTTCTTTGTCTACCCATGTTTGATCTCACTGACATATCTAGACGTTGAGTTGTTCAGTGGTTGCTCCCTTGGTGGCAGTGACTCCTTGGTCTGTGGTTGCTCTTCGGGCGGTTGCGGTAGCAGCTGCTCTTCAGTTGTCAGCAGCTCCTCTGGTGGGTGCTGTTCACAGCTGTGGTGGCTCTTCCGGCTGGTGGGGCGAGGTTTCACATACAGCTGCTGTTTCTCAGCAGAGGATGAGGTGCTCAGGAGGTTGGTGTTGCTTGGATCTGCTGCGTTGATTTAAAGGCACAAAATACAACACAACAAGGCACCACGTACCAGGCACTATACGCAGATATATTCACGATATTAATAACCCCAATTAAAGGTGACCACCTGAATTAAGAGAATTAGGGGATAAGGAAGAAGGAAGAGAAAAAGATAAAAGAGAAAAAGGAAAAGAAAAGTAGGGGCCAAAAAAAGGGAGTGCAAAAATGAAATTGGGAAAAAGGAAGGGGGAAAATGAAAGCGAGAAAAGAAAAGAAAAAAAAAAAAAGAGCGAAAAGAGAGAATGAAGTGGAAGAGGGGAGAGACTTATTATATGAGGAGAATACTCCTATAGAACAGCCATTAATCCCAACAAATTCCAGCAACAGCTCCCTGGATATGAATGCAAACTAGAAACAACCAATAATATAACGATGAAAATAGAATGGTGAACACTAATCCCAAAATAAAATAAAGAAAATATAAAATGGCACTTTAAAAAATGGTAAAATGGTAGCAGTAATAATACTGGTTAAAAATAAGAAGGTAGTAATTAAAAGGGTAAAATCAGGTGATGGAAAAAGAAGAAAAGAAAGAAAAAAAAAAGAAAGGAAAAAAAAAGAACAGAAAAAAAAGAATGAAAAAAAATTGGTTTCTTAGTTGAAAAGTGAAAAAAGAAAAAAAATTGCAGTAGTGGAGGTCCTTCGTTTCTTCTATTCTTCAGTGTGGCTCGCCTTAGACCTTCCAGGTATTCAGGAGAGTGTTGAGTTTCCCTGCGATATACTGTTCCTCTGTGTTGTAAACCACAGTCCTTATTTTAAAGCATGCCGCATTTATTTCCCAGACTGCCTTATTTTGTGTTTAGCAAAGAGTCAGTTTGTGGGTCAGCCTCTGGGTGGCAGCGTTCTGGGGTTGGCCTCTGAGGCTATAGGGCCTCTCTGTCCAGTGGAAGTTCACTGCCCAGAGCTGACTGCGTAATAGTTAGTTACCGGCGCTATGTTGTTGCTGGGATTGAAAATCCCCCTATAGGCCAGACCCTGTTAACTCCCAGGGACTGATCAGGTTATCTTAATCCTTGATCTCATAAAGGGTGGAATCTGGGTGTGGCTGTGCTCCTTGCCTGGGGGCTGGGGGGAGGAGACTCACTCTCAGGAGCAGGTGGCTGCCCCAGTCCTGGGCTCAGGGGTGTCTCAGCACTCAATTCACTACCACCTCTCCCAGCTCCCCCTCTTTCCCCAGTCTCTCCCCAGATTCCACTCCTCAGCACACTCTCCCTCTCTTCAGCACAGGTGAGTGTCTGTATCCGAAATGTCCCATGAACAGGATTCAGTGAAAACAATCAAACAAATGCCGGCCGTGGAAACGGGGAAGGCTTGGTTTCTGTAAGCTTCTTCTCTTACCAGGACTGCATGGTCAGGTCAGCTCTTCAGGCTGCCCCCTTTAGGCTCAGTCCTCCGTGATCACAGAACCCAGCTCTCAATTTCCCTGGCGGCGCCAGGAATCCCGCGGTTCTCCTTTCCCCCGTCAGGGGCTGTGCCTGTCCCAGGGGACGTGGCTGTCTGCCACGCGGTCTGCCTCTGACTCTCTGGGCTCAGAGGTCTGGCAAACTTTCCTGCCCAAATCCCTGTTTTTTTTTTTTTACCTTTCCAGGGGAGTTCTGCTCTTCCCGGCTGCAAACCCTCTCACCAGCTGAGCAATTTCGCCAATTCGGTGTGAGTGTTACTAGCTTCAGCTGCTCGCTCCATTTGCTCCGGGACACGACCTGGGACACGTCTGCCTATATCGTTTTTTTTTTAAATATATTTTATTGATGTTTTACAGAGAGGAAGGGAGAGAGATAGAAAGTTAGAAACATCGATGAGAGAGAAACATCGATCAGCTGCCTCCTGCACATCTCCCACTGGGGATGTGTCCGCAACCCAGGTACATGCCCTTGACCGGAATCCAACCTGGGACCTTTCAGTCCGCAGGCTGACGCTCTATCCACTGAGCCAAACCGGTTTTGGCGGATGATTTATGTTTATTTAGTTTTTGTGTCACACATCATTCCAGTAAAGGATTTGAGACAGCTTCCAGCAATTCACATACAAAATACATTAAAAAAATAACATAAGAAAAATGAAATAGAGAGCCACTAAACATAGAAAATTTAATTTAAGCCATATGGTAAGTTTGTTAAACATGCATATGTTAAGTACTATATCATTGAGATAAGCCATGAATTTGCTTTTGAGCTTCTTAGTAGCCAGAATGAAGATAAATTATAAAATGTTATTTGATTGACATAAGGATCCATAATATCAATCAATTTTATTATGAAAAGCACAACTTTCCTGGTACTGAAGAGTGAGAAGGGTCTCCTCTGAGCCTTTGTAAATAGATTGATCATTCTACACTAATGAGAGGAGCAGTATTAAAATTATCTTCACTATAAGTGCCGTAGTGATTTCTTAGAACTGAAGCTATAAGCCAGCCTTCAGGCAAATTGAATGCATAAAGCAATTGCAATAGTCAATACATTTTATTCTGTAAGAAGTTAAAGTAATTTCATTTAAATAGGGCATATCGTGAAGTTTCAAAATGGCACTGGAGTAAGGGGAAACTACATTGACAACTTCCCAGGACCAAGCTGGAATTACAACTAAAATACAGAAAAACCATCCTGAATAATCAACTGAAGGCTAGTTGGAGAGAAAGCTGATAACAGAGGATGGAAAATGGAGATCACATAGATACTGGTAGGAAGTATGGCGGCACTAAAGGTCTGGTGGGGCACCCACAGGCAGCAGCTGAAGTTCAGGAGCTATATCTGAGGTATGGGGGGTTCCCACTGAGAACTCAGGGGTCTAAATTCCAAGCTGGGTTTCCCAGCCCAGAGCACCAAACTGAGAAAGGTTCCTACAATAACATCTGAATGTGAAAAGCAGCAGGGTTGCTGCCTGCCAGGGAGAGATAGGTGGAAATGCAGTCACCCTCTTAAAGTACCAATGCACAAAATACAGCCACTCACCTTGGGCTCGAGCAGAGGGAGGGAAGAGTAGACTAAAACTGTGTGAGGAGAATACAGGAGTCATTCCCACACTGTGCTGAGTCATTCCCACACTGCAGAGAACACCTTTCTCCAGCAGATCTTTACCATCCAGGAGGTTTTTGCCTGTGGGAAAGCAATTTCCTTACTTTGTTGGAAAACCTTTCATCCCACATTGTGGACAATAGCCTGAGGCTATTCAAGACTGAATATCAATTAGACTGCAGGCAGAGGCAGATCTCTGGAAGCTTTGAGTCTTTGCATAATCTCCATCTGGGCCTGGAGCTAGTAAGGGTAGACCCTTGTGCACATCTTGTTCCATTCTAAAGGCACCCAGCCACAGCAGAGGGAGCCACAAAGGGTGGATTGCTGATAGCTTCAAACAGGGTACTCAGGACCAGTAATAAACAGTGCCTGACAGTCCTACATTAGATACTGACAGCCGTAGCAGCAGATCTACCTAATACATAGACACAAGCCCAAACAGGCAGCAAAAATGGGGATACAAAAAAAAGGCCCCAAATTAAAGAACAAGAGATTTCTCCAGAAGACGAGCTAAATGGAATGGAGATAAGCCCTAGCCATTTGGCTCAGTGGATAGAGCATCAGCCTGTGGACAGAAGGGTCCCAGGTTCGATTATAGTCAAGGGCATGTACCTTGGTTGCAGGCACATCCCCAGTAGGGAGTGTGCAGGAGGCAGCTGATTGATGTTTCTCTCTCATCAATGTTTCTAACTCCCTCTCACTCTCACTCTCTGTCTCCCTTCCTCTCTGTAAAGAAATCAACAAAGTATATTAAAAAAAAGAAATGGAGATAAGAAATTTATCATATATAGAGTTCAGAATAATGATTATAAGGATTCTCAACAGCATGAAAAAAATATATAGTAATTATGAAAAAAAAGACCAGTAGGAAATGAAAAATGAAATAGCGCTAATAAAGAACACAGTGGAAGGAATACACAGCATATTAGGCGAAACTGAGTATCAGATCAGTGAATTAGAAGACAAGGTAGAAAAAACATGACTCAATTAGAAAATTAAAAATAAATAAATAAAAAAGGAGGACAGCTTAAGGGAGCGGTGAAACTCAACAATATTCACCTCATAGGAATGCCAGAAGGAAAGAAAGTGAGCATGTTTGAAGAAATAATGGTAGAAAACTTCCCTAACCTGAGGAAGGAAAAAGTCGCACAAGTTCAGTAGTCACAGAGATTTCTAAGCAAGAAGAACCCAAACAGGGATACATCCAGACACATCATAAGTAAAAAAGCCAAAAATTAAAGAAAAAAAAAGAATCTTAAAAGTAGCACGAGAAAAGAAATTTGTTTGCAATAAAGGAGCTCCCATAAGACCTTCGATTTCTGAATTTTCATCAGAAACTACAGGCCAAAAGGGATTGGCATGAAGTATTTAAGGCAATGAACAATAAGGATCTGAAACCTAGATTACCATATGTTGAAAGGCTATAATTTAAAATAGATGGTGAAATAAAGAGTTGCCAAGATAAAAAAAAAAAAAAAAAAAAAAAAAAAAGGATATAGAAGTTTATCCAAACTAGAACTGCCAGAAATGCTAAAGGGACCATTTAATGAGAAGAAATAGAAAGAGACAGAAATATAGGCATATATAATTAAAATGGCAAATAAACACATACATATCAATAATAGGTACTTAAATGTAAATGGCTTAAATACTCCAATCAAAAGACATTGGGTAGCTGAATGGATATGAAAACATGACCCAAATATATGCTGTCTACAAGAGACCCACCTCAGAAAAAAACACTCACATAGAATGAGAGTGAAGAGATGGAAAAAAAATTTCCATGCAAATGGAAACCAAAAAAAAGCTGGGGTAGCAATACTCACAAAATAGACTTCAAAATGAAGGCCATCACAAGAGACAATAAAGGATCCTATCTAATAAAAGAGAAACATGGTAATTGGCGTACCACCACTACCCTTCCCATTGGCTAATCAGCAAGATATGCAAATTAATTGCCAGCCAAAATGGCGGCCGGCAGCCAGGCAGCTTGAAACTAACATGAGGCTTGCTTGCTTTAGTGACCGAGGACTCCAACGTTCCCCGCCTGCCTTGCTGGCCTCTGAGCTGGCAGTTTAAGAAACATTGTAACAAATATAGAAGCTAAACAAAACCCTAGAAACCTGCTTTCTGCGAGCCCGGGATCTCAGAGCTGGAGTTGATACAGAGTTTCGATTATAGAACGCAAACAAACCAGATACCTTCTTTCAGCAGCAGAGGCCTCAGAGCTGGAGCCAGAGCTAAACCTGGCCCAGAATAAAAAAAAAAAAAAGAAAAAAGGAGCAGTTGGGACCTTCAGTCAGCCTGAAAACAGCCCTCAGCTCCTCACCCAGACTGGCCAGGCACCCCAGTGAGGACCCCCACCCTAAAGAGTGTGTGACCAGCTGCAAACAGCCATCATCCCCTCACCCAGACTGGCCAGGCACCCCAGTGGGGACCCCCACCCTGAAGGGTGTGTGACCAGCTGCAAACAGCCATCATCCCCTCATCCAGGCTGGCCAGGCACCCCAGTGGGGACCCCCACCCTGATCTAGGACACCCTTTAGGGCAAACCATCCAGCCCCACCCATGCACCAGGCCTCTATCCTATATAGTAAAAGGGTAATATGCCTCCCAGCACCGGGATCAGCGTGACAGGGGGCAGCGCCCAAACCCCCTGATCGGCCCTGCAATGTGTGTGACAGGGTGCGGTGCCCCAACCTCCCCCCTCCACGGGCCCTGCTCTGTGTGTGGCGGGGTAGAGCCATAACCTCCCCATTGGCCCTGCCCTGAGTGTGACAGTGGCGGCACCCCAACCCCCTGATCTGCCCTACACTGTGGGTGATCGAGGGCGGAGCCCCAACCCCCTGATCTGCCCTGCGCTGAGTGTGACAGGGGGCGGTGTCCCAACTCCCCTATCGGCCCTACTCTGTGAGTGACAGAGGGGAGCTCCTCAACCCCCTGATCGGCCCTGCTCTGTGCCTGATGGGCGGAGCTCCCCAACCCCCTGACTAACCCTGCTCTGTGAGTGACAGGATACGGAGCCCCAACCCCCCTGATAGGCCCTGCTCTGTGTGTGACAGGGGGTGGCGCCGCAACCTCCCCATCGACCCTGCCTTGAGTGTGACAGGGGGCGGTGCCCCAACCCCCCAATCAGCCCGACCCTGAGCGTGACTGAGGGTGACATCTCAACCTCCCAATTTCCCCTACTCTGTGTATGACAGGGGAAGGCACCCCAACTCCCCAATCGGCCCTGCTCTGAGCCCGACCAGGGGCTGCACCTAAGAGTTGGGCCTGCCCTCTGCCACCCGGGAGCAGGCCTAAGCCAGCAGGTTGTTATCTCCGGAGGGGTCCCAGACTGCGAGAGGGCACAGGCCGGGCTGAGGGACGCCCCCTCCCCACCGAGTGCACAAATTTTTGTGCACCAGGCCTCTAGTGTTATATAATACTAAAGGGATTAATACAACTAAAGTATATAACCCTGGTACATATATATGCACCAATACAGGAGATCTAAATATATCCTATATAATAAAAGAGAAACAGGCAAATTAACCATCCCTCTGCTATGCTCAAGCCACGTCCACAAGAGGAAGCCAAGCTTCCCACCTGCCCAGGCCAGCCCTCGGCTCCACTCAAGGCTACAAAGTTTCAATTATAGAAGATAAATAAATCCCATAAAAAAAAGAAAAGAAAAAAAGGAGAGGCTGAGAGCTTGGGTCGCCAGGGGGCATGGCCAGCCTGAAAACGGCCATCATCCCCTCACCCAGGTTGGCCAGGCACCCCAGCGGGACCCCTACCCTGATCTGGGACACCCTTCAGGGCAAACCAGCTGGCTCCCACTGGTGTACCAGGACTCTATCCTATATAATAAAAGGGTAATATACAAATTAACCCTAACAGAACAACTGGCAATGACTGGTCACTATGACACACACTGACCACCAGGGGGCAGATGCTCAATGCAGGAGCTGCCCCCTGGTGGTCAGTGCGCTCCCATAAGGGGAGCTCTGCTCAGCCACAAGCCAGGCTGATGGCTGCCAGTACAGTGGTGGTGGCTGGAGCCTCTCCTGCCTCCTCAGCAGAGTTAAGGATGTCCAGCTGCAGCTTAGGCCTGCTTCCTGCTGGCAAGTGGACATCCCCTGAGGGTTCTGGGGCTGCCAGAGGGATGTCTGACTGCCAGCTTAGGCCTTATCCCCCAGGGAGCGGGCCTAAGCCAGCAGGTGGACATCCCCCGAGGGGTCCCAGACTGTGAAAGGGCACAGGCCAGGCTGAGGGACACCCCCTGAGTGCACAAAGTTTTTTGCACCAATATAACTTCTGGAGGACTTTAAGGGAGAGATCAATAGAATACAGTCATAGTAGGGGACTTAAACACCTCACTGAATTCCCTAGATAGATCTTCCAGACAAAAAATTCAACAATGGAACAGTGAATCTAAATGACACACTGGATCAGATGTATTTAATTGACATTTATAGAACATTTCACCCCAAAGCTTTAGAATATACATTCTCCTCAAGTGCTTATGGGTCATTTTCAAAGATAGACCACATATTAGGACACAAAACAAGTCTCTACAAGTTCAAGGAGATTGAAATCATATCAAGTATCTTCTCAGATCACACTGGCATGAAATTAGAAATCAACTATAGTAAAACTCTCAAAAACATTCAAACATATGGGGGTTTAACAACATGTTATTAAAAAATGAATGAGTTACCAATGAGATCAAGAAAGAAATGAAAAACTTCCTGGAAACAAATGAAAATGACCACATAACAACCTCAAAGTTCTGGGACACAGCAAATGCAGTCCAACGAGGGAATTTCATAGCATTATAGGCCTACTTCAAAAAATAAGAAAAATTAATAATAAAAACAAAAGGCATTCAAACAGGAAAGGAGAAAGGTAAACAGTCATTATTTGCAGATGACATGATATTGTACATAGGAAACCCTAAAGACTCCACCAAAAATTATTAGATTTAATAAATGAATTTAGTATTATAGCAGGATACAAAATTAACACCCAGAAATCAATGGCATTTTTATTTAATGAATTCTCAGAAAAAGAAACTAACAAACAATTCCATTTACCATTGCAACAAAAAAATTAAGATACTTATGAATAAATTTAACCAAGGAGGTAAAAGACTTGTACTCAGAAAACTACAGGACATTGTAAAAAGTGATAGTGGAAAATATAAACAAGTGGTAGAATATAACATGTTCATGGATTGGTAGAATTATTATCATTAAAAAGTCCATACTACCCAAAACAATCTATAGATTCAACTCAATCCCTATTAAAATACCAACTGCATATTTCACAGATCTAGAACAAATACTCCAAAATTTTATAGGGAACCAAAAAAAATCCCTAATAGCCACAGCAATCTTGAGAAAGAAGAACAAAGTTGGAGGGTTATCAACACCAGATGCCAAGTTGTACTACAAAGCCACTCTAATAAAAACAGCCTGATACTGGCACAAGAATAGACATATAGATCAATGGAACAGAACAGAGACCTAAGCCATTAGGCTTAATTAATAGTTTTCAAAGGACGTACAATGGAGTCAAGACTTTCTCTTTAATAAATGGTGTTGTGAAAATTGGACAGTTACAGGCAAAAAAAGTAAAACTAGACCACCAACCTACCCAAAACTTAAGAATAAACTCAAAGTGGATAAAAGACTTAAACGTAGGCTGTGAAAACATAAAAATCCTAATAGAAATTGTAGGTAGCAACATATCAGACATCTCTTGTAGCAATATATTTGCGGATACATCCCTAAGGCAAGGGAAACTAAGGAGAAGTAAACAAATGGACTACATCAAAATAGAAAGCTTCTTCAGAGCAAAAGAAACCGTCAACAAAATGAAAAATGAGCCTACTGTACTGGAGAGCTTATTTGGTAATGATACATCTAATAAAGGATTAATATCTAAATTAGATAAGGAACTCATTCAACTTAACAAAAGGAAGACAAACAATCCAATTAAAAAATGTGCAAAGAACCCAGAAAGATACTTCTCCAAAGTGGACATTCAGATGGCCAATGAGTAAATGAACAAATTCTCAAAGTCAGTGATCATCAGAAAGTTGCAAATTAAAATAACAATGATGTATCACCTCACAGCTGTCACAATGGATATCATCACCAAATGAAAGGTGTTGAGGAGGATGTGGAGAAAAAGGAACCCTAGTACATTGCTGGTGGGAATACAGACCGGTGCAGCCATTATGGAAAACAGTATGGAGTTTCCTCACACAATTAAAATGGAGTTGCCATTTGACCCAGTGATTACAGTTCTAGAAATGTATACTAAGAAGATCAAAACACCAATCTGAAATAATATATGCACCCTTATATTCATAGCAACATAATTTGCAATAGCTAAGATCTAGAAAGAGCCCAAGTGCCCATCAGTAGATGAGCAGATAAAAAAGTTGTAGAACATTTACACCATGGACTACTATGCAGCAGAAAAAATGAAGGACCTCTTACCCTTTGAGATAGCATGGAGGGACCTGGAGAATATTGTGCTATAAGCAAAATAAGCCAGTCAGAGAAAGACAAGTATTACATAATTTCACTCATATGTGGAATCTAATGAACAAAATAAATTGATGAACAAAATATATTCAGGGACATAGAAACATGGAACAAACTGTTGAATCTCAGAGAGTATGCAGGGGTGGGGAAGTGGGTGGGGAAAATTTAACCAAATAATTTATATGCATGTATGCCTAACCCATGGACACAGACAATATTGGGGTAGCCTGGGACAGGCAGGTGTGGTGTGGAGAGGATTAATATGGCAAAAAAGGGGACATCTGTAATACTTTCAACAGTAAAAATAAATAAATTTTTTAAAAAGCATGCACTCAGATGTCTATAGTAACTTTATTCATGATTGTTAAAAATCCAAAGCAACTAAGATATCCTTGAATGGATAAATAAACTGTTGTACATTCAGGCAGTAGCATGTTCCTCATCACTGAAAAGAAATGAGCTCCCAAATCATGAAAAAAGATGGAGGAAATATAAATGCATATTAAAAGTAAAAGAAAGCAATCTGGAAAGGCTATGCATGTAGGATTTCTACTATTCAACATTCTGGTAAATAGGACTAAAGGGTTGCCTTTTGAGGTATAGATTTTAAGCCTCTGATTAAGAAGAAGAAAAAAAAAAGGCTCAGAAAGTACCTTTAACTCCACTCTCCCTTAACCACCCCCTTCCCTCTTTCATGCCTAGGACATTCAGAAGAAAAGGAAGGAAATCTTAGAGTGTTCACTTTATTATAATTTGAATGAACTAGTAGACATAAAGGCACCAAGAAGAGGCCTAGAGTAGCATTACCTGGTGTCTCCTAAGAGCAAGAATTTACCTGCCATGTTTGTTCTGTTCTTATTCAACTCCCTATAAATTGCTCATTTCCCTTGACATCTCAGACCCCTATACCCTCATTTCTCCTTTGTCCAACATGAAATATATATACACAATTTTTTTTAATACTCACCTGAGGATATTTTTCCATTGATTTTTAGAGAGAGTGGAAGAGAAAGGGAAAGACAGAGAGAATATTGATGTGAGAGAAACACATGAATTGGCTGCCTACTGCACACGCCCGACAGGGCCGGGGCCAGGGAGGAGCCTGCAACTGAGGTACATGCCCTTGACTGGAATTGAACTGGGGACCCTTGTGTCCTTAGGCCGATGCTCTATTCACTGAGCCAAACTAGCTAGGCAATATATACCCAATTTTAACTCACTGCCTTTCTAAATTAACTCATGCTTATATGAATTCCCTGTGCACATGTACTAAAATTTTATTTTCTCCTGTTAATCTCTTTATATTATTTTATTTGCCCAAGTAAAATGACTTAGAAATGAGAAGAAAATTATTATTATTTTTCTAGCCCACATAGTGGGAAACTGCAACTATGGAGACAACAAAAATATCAGTGATTTTCAGAGGTTATGAGGGAGAGGAAAATGAATAGGCAAAGCACAGAAGATTTTTAGGGCAGTAAAACTACCCATATGGTACTGGGACTGTGGTTACATGTCATTATACATTTATGCAAACCCATAAGCTGTTCAACACCTAGAATAATCCTAATGTAAACTAAGGACTTTGAGTAATATTTGACAAATGAGGAAACAACATACAATGGAGTCAAGACAGTCTCTTTAATAAATGGTGCTGGGAAAATTGGAGTTACTTGCAAAAAATGAACCTAGACTGCCAATACACCACACACAAGAATAAACTCAAAATGGGTAAAAGACTTAACTGTAGGTTGGGAGATCATAAAAATCCTAGCAAAAACTGTAGGCAGCAAAATCTCAGACATCTTTCATAATAAAATGTTTGTGCGTAAATACTAGTATCCTAAGGCAAGGGAAAACGAAGGAGAAGATAAACAAATGGGACTACATCAAAATAAATAGCTTCTGCACAGCAAGATAAACCATCAACAAAATGAAAAGGGAGCCCACTGTATGGGAGAACACATTTGTCAATGATAAATCGATAAAGGGTTAATATAAAAATATATAAAAAACTCATACAACAAAAAATGGAAACAAATAATCCAGTTTAAAAATGAGCAAAGGACCTAAATAGAAACTTCTCCAAAGTGGACATATAGAAGGCCAAGAAATATATGAAAAAAATGTTCAAAGTCACTAATCATCTGAGATGCAAATCAAAATGACATTGAGGTATCACCTCACACCTGTCAGTATGGTCACTATCAATAAATCAACAAATGACTAGTGCTGGAGAGGATGTGGAGAAAAGGGAACCCTAGTACACTGCTATTGAGCAGAAAAACAAGTATTTCTTTCAGGTGAAAACTGTCAATTACTACATGCCTACAATTGTGATAATGTATCTTTATCAAACCATAAGAGTTGAATTGAAAATTTTATTTTTATAGTACTATTTTTATAAAAGTTAGTTTGATAAAACCACCAGGAAACAGCACATGCATTGAATTAATGTAGAAACCATGATAATCCTTGAAAAACATTTAATGACTTTTGGCAGATAAGAGTTAAAACTTTTAAACCAAAATAAAATTTTTCATGTGTCCCAGTAAACAAATGAGTTGGTGACTGAGGAAATGCAAATATACTGAAGACATATGGTTTAGGTATGTGAAACAATCAATAACTAGCTTTGGATGAGAATTTCATGTCATATACAACATGATTTATCTGACATTAGGGAAAATTAAATCTTAAAAAAACCAGAGATGTTTCTATGTAACCTTTTGCTGTCATTGGTATATAAGTAGACCGTTAAAGAGCCCACAGATGGTTGCATGGCGGCCTTGTCCATTAAATAAACAAATAAACACAAGCAACTGGGTGTGTACTCACACAGGCATGCACGCAGAGCTAGGCTGAGTTATAAAAAGAAAATCTGTAAAACAGAGTCAAAAGCAGTTGAGTTTTGGCATGCCATCTGTTGTGTGGAAGAGCATCTTTCTATGAAAGCTAGTGTGTGACAGACATTGATATTTACTCTGAGCCAACTGTATGCCACTTCATTGGCCTAAGCCTAATCTTATGTCATATGTGGCTGTGCTTGTCAGAAGTCAAAGTGTGGTCCTGAACATATTTCTCTGTAAAAGCTAAGCTGTGAAGTCTTACATTCATCCCGCCTATTTTTAACATTAGCAGATATATTTCTATGACTTGAAAGTTCAGTAAAGATACTTTGTATCTTCCCAACATGTGACTGGTTATTGCTTTCTTCTTGTGTAGATTAGATTATTGACTTGAAGCAAAGGTCACACTTTTCTGTTTGGAAAGCATCCTATGTCACTCTTAATGAATGACTGGGTCATTGATGTTATGAAAACACTTATCTGGACTTCGTTAGTACTTTAAAAAAAATTAAATATTATTCCTCAAGCTTCTTTATATTTTTTCATTCTTCCACTGTTTTCTTAGACTACAACTTCCTGATGTACTCCTATCTGCAATTCTGCAATGTCATGCCATTTGGGGGCTGTCATTCAGCAAGAGAATCTTTTTTAGCCTCTTGGCTTCTGACAGAGGAACAGATGGCTAGAGTCAGGAGAAAAAAAACACAAAAACACAATGGAATAAAGAAGATGCAAAAGTAGACAAAAATGGTAACTACCTGTCGAAATCCTGGCCCTTTAAGGAACCCGCTGTCATATCCGTGACTGGCTAAACCTCCAGCTTTACATTATTAGGGTAAAAATCCCAAATTTAAATGCCTATAGCTGACCATGAACATGTTCAGTTTTAGGTAAGCATTCAGTTAATGTTCTGCAATGTCTGCTGTTATTCATGCCATTCTTTCCTCAAGCTTCATGGATTTCTTGAATCCAGGAAAATTGAAATTCAATGAGAAATATAAAGCCTTAAATTACTTTTGTGTGTAGAGACAAAGAGAGAGTTGATAAAAGATTCAGAAAAATATAAACACCCCTACCCATGTCTTCCTTATATTAAAGAAAATCAGTTTGCATAGTTCTCAACTTAAAACATTGAAAATGGAGCCATTAATTATATTTGGTTCCTACATGTATACAATGATTCTGTTGTAGTTGGTGTAAAACAGATTTGAGTAAGATGTAATTTATTGTAAATTTATTAGAAAATGCCACAGCTGAGAATGTTCTAATAAGGTAAGGGGGGAAATGGCCGTATTTTTTAAAGATACCAAAATGCCAGAATTTTCCCAGGCATAGACTAAAACAAATCAAAGCATAATGGCCTCTGACAAAAGAGATTAAAGCAGGAGATGATGTCAAGGTTTTAAAGAGCTGCAAAGTCAGAGAAAGACATTGATCTTGATGCCATTTCATCCAACTGGAAGCTCCAAGTTGGCCATATCAAACCACAGGTGCATAATCGGCATTACTGTTCAGATCCTGCAATCTGCAGGTGTGAGATGTGCCAACGGGGCCTTTTTTCTACTTAAAATGATGCACTAAAAATTGTACATCTAGCCAAAACCGGTTTGGCTCAGTGGATAGAGCGTCGGCCTGCGGACTGAAAGGTCCCGGGTTCGATTCCGGTCAAGGGCATGTACCTTGGTTGCGGGCACATCCCCAGTAGTGGGTGTGCAGGAGGCAGCTGATATATGTTTCTCTCTCATCGATGTTTCTAACTCTCTATCTCTCTCTCTTCCTCTCTGTAAAAAATCAATAAAATATATTTTTTAAAAAAAATTGTACATCTAGAAATTTAACCATTAGGAGTTTTATCTTGTATAACCTTCTGAAACTTCAAATGTTAATAAACCCAAATCTTGTAAATTAGTTCATCTCTTTTTTATTATAGTAAGGATATAATTGTGAAATATTAGTAATAGTTCCCCATACCATTTATCCACATGGCCCTTAAACCTATGGTTCTCCTCTGAATGGTAACAGGTAAGGCTATAATTCTGCTAAAATGAGTTTTCCACTAAATAATAAGTGTAATAATAATAATAATAATAATGATAATGGCATTCTTGGCTTTAATACAAAACTTATTATCCAGGTATAAGACAGAGATTTAGTAGACTGTCTTATTCAGGAAATCTGTTCTCCTCCCCCCACCCATTTTGCCTAAGTAAACATTTCTCTTTGGCCCTAGCTGGTTTGCTCAGTGGATAGAGCTTTGGCCTGCAGACTGAAGGGTTCCGTGTTTGATTCAGGTCAAGGGCACATGCCTGGGTTTCAGGCTGGATCCCCAGTAGGGGGTGTGCAGGAGGCATCCAATCAATGATTCTCTCTCATAATTGATGTTTCTACCTCTCTCTCCCCTCTCCCTTCCTCTCTGAAGTCAATAAAAATATATTTTAAAAAAGTTTCTCTTTGCCTTCATTCTATATTCTGACCCTTTTTGCTAGAGGAAGAGAGCCAAAGTTAGATGCAGAGAAGGGTCTCTAGAAGTGTTTACCTTGTCTATATCCCTATACCAAGTTAGATCCAAAGTGTAGGGACATTAAGCATCTGGATACGATTAGTAATTTGAGAGTGACATAACCTGTTAGGAATATCCCACCTGGGAATCTGAGAAATGTTTGCTCTTAAAGTTTCCCACCTTAGAATGCTAAGGTGCAAATAGTGTTGGCTGAGTGGCATTTCAGGGGCAGAGCAGCCGTGCTTCCACTGGCTCTGGGAAGGTCCTGAATCATGACAATGATAGGAAGATAGAATATCCAAAGGGGTCTTGCATTCAGGTCTGACGGAAAATTCTAAATTCTCAGTTTAAATGTGGAATGTCTGAGAAAATAAGGATTTGCTAATAATGGTATGTGCTACTCACATGCAGAGGAGAGCTCACAATAAATTCAGAAACCAATATAAATTTTAGAAATTAAAAACATTATATGTAAGTTTAAGCCCATTGTATTTTTGATTCTGAGATTTATGTTAAATGACTCTTTTCCTGTTTTATTTTAATCTCGTGTTAGTGGATTATTTCCTAAGGAAATATAAAGAAGCAATACCACAGGGCCAGTTAAGAGAATACCCTAGTCCTCAAAGCAGGCTGGAAATCTTTCTTTTCCTGGATAGGTAGGCATTAGTCTCCATGCGTTTCAAAGTTTATAAAACTTTAGATACATTATTTAATCAAAGCTTTATTGCCAAGGAAACAATATAATAGGAAAAGTGAGTATTCTTCTAGGTAATTCTGGAAAACCAGAGGTCAAATTGCCTTCTCAAAATAAAATAAGGATAACCCTAGAGAGAATTGAGGAAAATCAAAGGAAAAATATATTTTGCTTGTACAATATCTTATCAATTCTATGGGGGATTAGAGGTAATATTTTTCTTTCATATGAATAATTGTATAATATTGTCCAATATCTCTAAACTAAAAATAATCAGAATATGCATAAGAAAATTTATCAATCGTAGGTCCTTCAGTGTAATGATATATTGAAAACAATTAAAAATAGTTTTTAATATTACTTTTTTGTTTTGCTTTTTTAACTATAGGGCAAATAAATATTTTGACCTGCCTCAGCAATAGTAACATGTAAACTGCTTTATTTACTTTCAAATACAGAAAAGAGAAAAATAATCATTGGTATTTTACTGATAATTTTCTTATTTTAATTGAGATTTGGATAATTTGTGATTATTTTGTTTCCAGGTATACTAGGTTTTCTCTTCATTTACCCTATATTCTTTATCCACAATGATATCTTGTACATCAAGCAATATAATATACATGTTTATATAAATAGCAATTTTATAAATTATTAGAAAATATTAAATAATATCTGCTAAGATTGTGAAAACTATTAGACTTTGTTGATAACTTTCCTAGAACGATGCAAATTATTACACAGATAAATCTCATCTTGAAGTACAGTGCCACTCAATATTTTGTGTAAATTCTACTAATTCTGTCATAGTGCTATTGTGAGCCAGTATCTCTCTATATAAAGAGGTAATATGCAAATTAGTCAGGACATCATAACAGCCATGACCTGTTCAGGAGGAGGCTGTGTGTGCAGATGGGCAGGAGGGGACTGTGTACGTGGTGAGGCAAGCCACTGATGGCACAGGCCCGGAGACAGGGGGCCTGCCCTGGAGCGGAGACACACACAGGGGGGCCTGCCCCAGCAGCCGCGGTGTGCCAGCAGTTCCGCATCTGTGCATGAGCTGCAGAGGAAACACCTTTTCTGACCGCTCATTGGCTAAGCTCCCTGTACTCCACTCACAGTGTTCTTGGTAACTTGGGTAATAAGAATCCAAAAATGTGCTCTAGGGTTTTTCCACCTCACTCCTGGAGGAAAAAACTAAGATCCACTGCTGGAGGGACTAAGATATGTCATATTATGCCCTAGCCGGTTTGGCTCAGTGGATAGAGCCTAGGCCTGTGGGTCTGGGTTTGATTCTGATCAAGGGCATGTACCTAGGTTGCAAGCTCCTCCCTGGCCAAGGCCCAGGTCAGGGCTCATACAGGAGGCAACCAATTGAAGTGTTCCTCTCACTTTGATGTTTCTTTCTGTCTTTCCCTCTCTCTTCCTTGCTCTCTAAAAATCAATGAAAAAATATCCTCAGGAGAGAATAAGAAAAAAAGAAAGAAAGAAATGTCATATCCTATGAAAGAGATATCTTGAAAATGCCTAAAAAAAAATTGTCATTTTTTCATGGTGAAGGGACTGGAGTCCGTGTTGATGAAAACACCTTGGTGGCTGCGGTGGCCGGCAGTGGCAGCAGCAGCAGGGTGATGGGGGTGGCACCTTGCCCTGATCAGCCTGGTCACCTCCTGCAGAGGGAGGCCAGACTGCAGCTTAGGCCTGCTCCCTATGGAGTATTCTCTGCTAATTTTTAGACAGCCTCTTATTCTAAAAAAAAATAACTTTGCTTTCTAGCCTGCTTGAATAATAAGGAAGATAAACTTAGCTATCTGACCTTGCAGGCCAGAGACTAGATATGCCCATACTCTCAATGCCATGCCAGGTGTATTTTTTAATTGGATAGAACTGCATTATTTTCAAGGCCACCGGTGAGATAACCACTTAGCACACATAGGGCTGGCTCTTTAATAAAAAGGAAAGATCTGCTTATACCTTTGCTTAGAATTAGAATTCATTTTTCTCTGAGCCCACCGAAGAATAAAGTGTGACTCCAAACTCTCTGAGCATTGCTTGATTTGTTCCAGTTTTTCTGTAACACTCTCAGTAAAAAAATCAATTAAATATATTTTAAAAAATAAAAATTAAATCTTCAAAATAAGAAGGTTGGGGTTCATAACAAGTAAATGCATGAGAACAAAAGTGTAAAAGCCTAGAAAAGACGATTAAATGAATATTATGTTTTCTTACACAATGCTTGTGATACTAAGAGATGTATGGTGCAGTCAACCAAAAGCAAATACTAAAAAAAATGTATTATCAACACTAATAAAAGAGAAAAATTGTAATTGGCGTACGAGCTACCCTTTTCATTGGCTAATCAGGGCTATATGCAAATTAACTGCCAACTAAGATTGGCAGTTAACTGCCAACAAGATGGCAGTTAATTTGCATATGTAGGCACAATGCAGGGAGGCGAAAGGGAAAGCAGGAAGAAGCCCCCCCGCCCCTGACAGTGATCGGAAACCCAGGGGGGAACTAAGAGCTGGGGGGCAGGGCAAAGGTGGCCCTGGGGCCGCCTTTGCCCTGCCCCCCAGCCATGATCAGAGAATCAGGCGCCTTTTCCGCCCTGGCCAGTGATAGCAGGAAGTAGGGGTGGAGCCAGTGATGGGAGCTGGGCACGATCGAAGCTGGCAGGCCCAGGAGCTAGGGGTCCCTTGCCTGGGCTTAAAGCGAAGCCCACGATCGCGGGGCCGCTGCAGCTGCAGGTCCCCGCTGCCCGAGCCGGACGCCTAGGCCAGAGGCATCAGGCCTAGGCAAGGGGCTGATCCTGCAATTGGAGAGTGATGGGGGTCAACGCCTGAGGGCTCCCAGTATGTGAGAGGGGGCAGGCTGGGCTGAGGGACACTCCCCCCCCCTACACACCCAGTGCACGAATTTCATGCACCGGGCCCCTAGTAGCTAATAAACCAACAAAAAGATTAAATTGAAATGTACTAAATTAATGCAAAAGGAATGAGAAATAGATTTAAAAGAGAACAAAGAATAAAAGGAATAGAAACCAGATAGAACTATTTAAGATTTTTCATAATCATATCAATAATAAAGGTAAAGTAATGGAAAAAGATATGTCATGTTAACACTAATTAAAATAAAGCTAGAGTAGCTATGTTTATGTTGGAAATATGAAAAGTCACTTTATAATAAGAGAGTAATTTCATGATGAGCACATAATAATCTGAAATATGTATACACATATTAATAGATCTTCAAAATACTTGAAGCAAAAATTAATAGTATTTCAAATTGAAAAATCCTCAAATGTAGCTGAAAATTTCAATACTTCTAACTGAATCACTGATATGAAAAAAATAGAGAGAAAATCATCAGCAAGGAAACAGAAAACTTGAATAACATTCTCAACTCACATAACTGATGATATTCATAAAACATTTAATGCAATAACAGACTATACATATTTCTTTCAAGTGCTCATGGAATATTTACTAAGCAAGAACATACTTTGTTCTATAAAACTAATCTCATTCAACTTCAAAAGAGTCAATTAATATAAAATATTTCTATTAACCACAATGAAATTAATTAGAAATCCTGGTAAAAATATAGCAGAAATACCTGAATATTTGGTAATTAAAGAACATATCTTTAAATAATTAATGTGTAAAATAAATTAGAAAATATGTATAACAAAGTAAAACTACAACACATCAAAGTTTGTAGGATACAATAAAAACAGTAAGGAAAACACTTTATCACTAGATGTTTATTAAAACAAGAAAAAAACCCTCAATACTTCAGTTACCATTTGAGAAAGTAAAGAAAAAAGAGAAAAATCACAAACAAAATAAATGGAAAAAAATAAACATCAGAGGAGAAATCAATAGTATTGAAAAAGTAAAGAAAAAATAGAGAAAAATAATGGAACTAAAAGCAGATTCTTTCAGATCAATATATTTGATAAACCTCTAACTAGAATGAGAAAGTAAAAGAAAGAGAGAAAGGAAGGAAGGGAAGAAGCAAACAAATGAAGGTGACACAAATTTCCAGTATCAATAATAATAAAAGCAGCCTTACTAAAGGTGCTGTATATATTAAAATAAAAATGAGGATATTATGTACAAATATTTGCCAATAATTTCAACAATTTAGGTGAAATGCTCAAATTGCTTGAATGACACACCTATCAAATCCCATGTAAAAAGAAATAGATTTCTTGAAGAGTCTCATATCTGTAAAAGAAATTTAACTCGTATTTAAAAAATCCTTTCCATATAGAAAATTTCAGCTCTACATGGCTTCACTAGTAAATTCTACCAAATATTTAAAAGAGAAATAATATCAATTCTAAACAAACTCTTAGACACAGCTATATCTCAACTGTTGCTATGATGCTAGCTCTGTGTATATATAAAAACTATAAAAAGACATTGCAAGAAAACTAAAGAACAATATTGCTCATGAACATAATTATAAAAATTCTTAACAAAATTAAGCATATACTATTTGTTAATTCTAGAATTTTTTTGAATTTATAAGCTATAACAGTGCAGCATGAAAAATGGATTTTGTTACAGGCATGCAAGTTGGTTTAATATACAAATAAATTAATGAAATTCGCCATATAAACAAATTAAAAAATACAAATATTAAATTATGGAAAGTATGTAGAGGAACTGGAAATCTCATATACTATTGGTGAGAATGTAACAGTATAGCAACTTTGCAAAACACATTTGACACTTTTTTAGAAACTAAATATAAACGTACAATATATCTACCCATTTCAGTCCTAAATATTTACCTAACATAAAATCAAGCATATGACCCTAAAAAGATTCATATATGAAGGGTTATAACAACTTTATGTATAACCCAAATCATAAAAAAACCAATGTCCATTAAGATGTGGGTAAATAAATAGGTACACTACACAATGAAATACTTCTCAATGATAGAAAGGAATGTATTGTCTACATATGCAATAACAGGTTGAATCTCAAAATAATTACACTGGGTGAAAGAAGCCAGACCAAAAAAGAAAAGAAAAAAGAATACATACCATATAATTCCATTTAAATATAATTCTAGAATATGCAATCCAGTATGCAGGGACAGAAAGCAGATAAGTGGTTGCCTGGAAATGGAAATACAAGGATTGTCAAGAGAGATTACAAAGAGGTATGAGTTAATTTTTGAGGTGATGGACATATTCATTATTTTGATTTTGGTGATGTTTTTATATCAAAATGTATTAATTTTTGAACATTAAATATATATGGTTTACAGTATGTTAATTATACCTCAATAAACTTATTTTTATTACCAGATGGTTCCCATACATATTAGTCAATCTTATTTTAAAATTTCCAAAAATGATAACAAATTTCTGGATCTAGCTTTGGAAATATTAAACAGAAAATCATTGAGAGCAAGAGGTTTTGAAGCTAATATTTTGACTGGGTCATTGATGAGCATTAAAGTCAGTAAAGTCATGATGGAACTTTGGAAACAAAAAATATGTTGTCAAAATCCTCAGTGAATATGTGGGTGAGAAATGAAGATGACGTGATGATATGACTGCCACAAAGAAAGAAGGTAATGATATAGAGGGCAATGAACTTTGAAGAAAAACCTACATGAAACTGGCCAAATAATTATATGGAAATAAGAGGGGAAAAAGATAATTATAAAAACATGAATTTCAGGTAAGACAATGTCTTTATCATGATGCCTTGTAACAACAGGGTTGTTATTTAACAGGAAAGAAGGACAGGGAAGACTACACATAGGCATACCATTATACATCCTTTCCCCCAAAATTGCATGTAACATTCTCCAAGTCTACTCCCTGATGATCTATGGAGGAAGGGACTGGACAAAGGCAATTCAGATGCATGCCCAGTAAAGTCTGAGTGACATGGAAAGGTGCCTATCTGTCTGCCAGTTATACCTGGGAACAAATTAGTGGCGAGGATGGGCATGGCCACTACAAGGGCACGAAACCGGAATATTTAAACTTCCAAACAAGAAAGTTCTCTCATGTACCAGGCTCCTGGCTCTCCTGTGGCAGGGGATGCACTCCCCTGTGCCCACATGGTGCAGGGCCATATGGGACTCCACATATAAACCAATAGACTTTAATTAGCTTGGATTCTGAACCAAACCAGGCTGCAACATGGAACATAAGCTCTGGACACTGGCCCTGTTTATGGCTCTGCTGAACTCACAACTGTTTTCTGTTCACAGGACTGGCTTAAGGGGCAGGGGACTTTGGAACCTGAGAAATGTAATTCCGGACAAATGAAGCC
Organism: Myotis daubentonii; assembly: GCF_963259705.1. Classification (NCBI taxonomy): domain Eukaryota; kingdom Metazoa; phylum Chordata; class Mammalia; order Chiroptera; family Vespertilionidae; genus Myotis; species Myotis daubentonii. Next base: position 93,782,182 of record NC_081842.1, read on the forward strand.
TTCTTTCACATCCCATCCTCCCAGGGGGTGTGGGGGCTTCTGAAATGTTTATTTCAGTTGTGCCCCAAGAACCTCCACCTTGCTCCCACGAGCAAAAAGGGAGTTTAATTCTCCTCTAACAGAGATAAGAAGATATTTGAGAATATAAAAATAATCCCTTTGTTTCTAGCCCCATATCCAGTTGTACCTGTAAGAAAATTGTCCTCCCATATCTAGGATTTGTAGTCTCACTCAGAATTCATGGACTCATCCAGTGTCCTCTAGCTTTACTTAACAACTTAATTCTGGACATGAACTTCAAATGCTTACACCAAGCACCCATGTGCAGGATTTTTACTACACTTGTGTGTTGATGTAATTCATAAAATTTATTCTAACTTTTGTTGTTGCTCATTATTGTTTTTCTACATTGTGACTCTGCTTTGACCCCATTCTAAATGTTTAATTTCTGGTAGCTTTCCTATATCTTATTAGTTCTCTTTCTCAAAACTGCAAGCTATCCCCTGAAGAATTCCTATTTGGTCAAATCACCTGGAATAATACCTGTCATTAGAATTCTTTATAATCTGTCCCTTTCACCTGGCTATAAGCTGAATATAAAAGAAGTCTGCTCTGACTCTAGCTGGTTTTGCTCAGTGGTAGAGCATTGGCCTGAAGACTGAAGGGTAGGGTTTGATTCCGGTCAAGGGCACATGCCCAGGTTGCGGGCTTGATCCCCAGTAGGAGGTATGCAGAAGGCAACCGATCGATGATTCTCCCTCAGCATTGATGTTTCTATCTCTCTCTCTCCCTCTCCCTTCCTCTCTGAAATCAATAAAAATATATTTTTTAAAAAAGTCTGCTCTACCAGCTTAGACAGCCTGGGAAGACCAGCTGTTGTTTCATTTTAGCTCATGCTGCTCAATGTCCTTATCACGTCTGTGCCCTTGACTTTATGACTGTACTGACCTCTTTTCTAATCCTGCCAGAAAGAGAACATCTACTTCCTTCATAAAATTTAACATGAGACAATTAAAAAGAAAAATCCCAAAAACAAACTTTCCAAAAAAAATCTAAACTATTAGATCATTTATAGGGGAGGCCGAGGGAAGGTCAATGGAGGGGGGGGGGGGGGAGGAGATATATGCACTACTATTTGTAATACTTTAAACAATAAAATAAAATTAAAAAATATTATTGGAGCCATGCAGAGGTTTGGAAAATTAATCTATCTTAAAGGTCATTGAGTACAAGAAAATAATAAATATTAAAGCTTATATATAAGTTGGCAGAAGATTTTTTAAAGCTTCAAGTGAATGCTGATTTCATGTGTCTAAAAAACAACATAATTTTCATGAAAAAGGTATAAAATCAATGCAGCAGGGTTAAGGAGAATAGAAAAAAATTTGATCATTGGTCAATGTTTTTTCAAGGGTAGCAAAACCAAAAATACAAAAAGGATAATTTTGTAGCTCAAGTCCATAAAGTGAATTAGTGGTGAAGCAGGAAATAGACCATGGTTTTCCAATTCCTACTAAGTCTGTGAACAAGTTTGTAATTTTTTTATTTAACAGTTCAGATGAGATTGAGCATCAGTGTACAAGTTTAAGAACATAAATCTTCTAATCCTTGCTTTTCTGTTTTCTAGACCTCACACCATTGATTTCAGGTCCATTACTAGGTTAAAATTGGCTTATGTTTTTTTTTTCTTTTTTCTAAATTTTATTGAATTTATTGGGGGTGACATTGGTTAATAAAATTATATAGATTTAAAGCATATAGTTCTATAATACATTATCTCTCTATTGTATTGTGTTCACTATCCAAGGTCAAGTCTTCTTCCATCATCATTTTATCCCCCTTTTTTTCCTCTCCACCTCCCCATTCCCTCCTTTCTTTCCCTCTTGTAATTAGCATACTGTTGTCTGTGTCTGTGAGTTGATTTTTGCTTGTTTGTTTGTTTTTGCTTAATCCCATCACCCTTTTCACCCAACCACTCAAATCTCCTCTCTGACAGCTCTTAGTCCACTCTCTGTATCTATGAGACTGTTTCTATTTTGTTTGTTTATTTTGTCCATTAATTCCTTATATAAGTGAAATTCTAGATAAAGTTAGAGCAGTGTGAAGGCTCAAGATGCAGAGTAGAAATAATAATCATAAAGAGAAGAATATTAAGGAGCATCAGCAGTCACAAAAATCTGGAAGAATAGCTAAATAATTATAAATGCCTCAGGCTATATGCTACTTCATTCTCTGCTGTTTAGCCTAATTTCACATATATGTAGTTTTAGTGACATATGTATATTCGCTGAATCCTCAGTAGAATACTTATGAGGAAATATTACATCCTCCATTTTAATTATTAGAATACTAAGGTCTGAGATTCAGGCTAAAGATTAATTTTCAGGAATTTTTATATGACTCTCTCATACCATAACCTATATTGTTCTCATTATATCCTAAAGTGCACCTTTAAGACTAAAATATCACCTCTTTGTTGATATTAATTTGTTTAGTTATAGAATCATTTGTTACTTAACTATGTTTAAATTGCATTTAAGCAAATTCTGATTACCTTTGATTTTGAAGATGTATTTCTTGATTTGTCAATAAGATCTAGATCTATATTTAGCTCTGGAGGTTCTATAAGTGATTATGATCAAGTTTCTTAACTTCTTAGAACCTCAGTTCATATATCTGAAAAATAGAGATTAAACAAGTGTTTTACACACACACACACACACACACACACACACACACACACACACACAATCTCAGGTTTTTTAAGTAAATAATCTGCTTAATCTTAGCTAAATATATCTTGCTTAGTATATTAATGCACATATCTTCATAAGTGTTTAGAAATATTATTAATCTAATGTTAGAAATAACTTCACATTCCGGAGAAATGTACTAAATTAAACGATGGTAATATGATTAAAGAATTTCTTCTCCAGATGGCTGTTCTCTCTGGGAGCAAATATCTGTCTACAAAATTAGCAAGGCTGACAATTTCTCTTTTTTTTTTACCTTAGTTAATATATTCTCACTCCAATCTACTTTAAAAGATAAAAAGTCTCCCAAATATTTCTCTTTCATTACTCTTCCACAGCGTTTATTCACACGGAGTTAGTTTCTTTCACCTAATGGTAAAAATAACTCAGCTTATTTGTTCATCCCAATTTTATTGCTACAACTTCAATAGCTTTAAGCTCTTGAAATATAGAAAACTCAGTACACACTTCTCCTCCTGTCATCGCCTGTGGTATTAGATAGAGATGCCTTGAAACTTCTACTTTTTGGCCAGAATTCTTAAAAATGGATTTGTCTAATATGTTAATACTTTTCACTTTCACTTTTGGGCCTTGTAATTATACAGATAATTTTAACCAAATGTCCATTCATATCAACATGTATTACATAAAAATATTTCCATACATTCATAAGTAAATATCATGTGGGGAATTTGTAAATATTTTTTCTTAAAAATATAATTTTTTAAAATACAAAAAAGTACAAAATAATAAATCAAAGAGATATTTATACATCATTTATAATTTGTTAACTTGTCTACTAATTTTTTTATACCTATGAAATAAAATAAAGAACTTTTAAGTTTGTGTTTGTACTCATCTAAGGACCACACTCAAATTTATCTACAAACCTCAGATAACCAGGATAATACTTTACATATATAAATGTTGCAATTAAGTATTTTAAAAATTTGAATAAAAGTTATGTTTTTTTTTATGTTGTCAGTTAGAGATTGCTTTTCAGTAAACTTTGTTTTAACAAGATGTTCCCATGTTGACATATATACATTTAAGTCATAGGTTTTATTTTAAACCTAGTATTGCATAATATGAACAAATATAAATAGAAATGAAACAAATAGAAATATAACATTTCTGTCTTCCCTTCACTTAAGAATAACGATGATTTTTCTAAAATGTATTTAGAAAAATTATTCAAATTATCAGTAAATTCTGCTTACTTTTTAAAAAAATATATTTTATTGATTTTTTACAGAGAGGAAGGGAGAGGGATAGAGAGTTAGAAACATCGATGAGAGAGAAACATCGATCAGCTGCCTCCTGCACACTCCCTACTGGGTATGTGCCCGCAACCAAGGTACATGCCTTTGATCGGAATCGAACCTTGGACCTTTGAGTCCGCAGGCTGACGCTCTATCCACTGAGCCAAACCAGTTAGGGCATCTGCTTAATTTTTAACTTACTAAAATTTTGGGCTTCTTGGATAAGCAAACACTATACATATCTGTATAACTAGATAATTATTGAGACATATGTAAATTAAAGTGGAAAGAAGCAGTTTATCATCTGAGAAAACCTCATTAAAGGTTATATGTAATGAATCACATTGGCAATACAATAATGGACAGAAGCAGTAACAGTTAAAACAATGACCCATACTCTTTCTATATGGTCTACATCCCATGAGGATAAACTTGAGAACAGTAGCTGATTCTTCTTTTAGAGTTGTATTGTTCTGGTTCATTCATTCTTCTCAAATGATACCATAATACATTAGAAAAGCTTAGATTTGATATATGTGAACAGATTATGCATATTGCCTATTAAGTGGAAATTTTGAAGGTTTCATAAATCTATACTATCCATGCCCAGTTTTCTCCCTATATTTCAGGCATTTTTATGCATAGTTTAATCATTAAAATTTGTATAGTGACCAGTATTTCCAACTGGTTGAGAATACAAATACCAAATAACTGGAGGTATGTAATTATACAAAATAATTATATTTTTGTTATTATAATAATAATGTACATAAAACCATTTCTTTACATAATGATACTTTTAAAAAATATGAGTTGCAATGGAAATTATGTGTCTTAAATATTTTGTTATATTTTTCTTTCTCTGCATTTAAAAATATATTTTCAAATCTCACTGACACTAGGGTTTAAGAGACTGGGTTCTGGCCAATGTGATTGGAGGAAGTGAGAAATCAGGCTTCACTACAAAACCCAAAGCAAACATGTCCATCATTTGCTTATGATGGCAGTCTCACAAGATAAAGTTTGGATAACTGAGTCAACATTTAGCATGTTGACCCACATCTGATTTTGATGTAATAGAGAAATAAACTTTATGTTCATCTACTGAAATATTGTCATCTTTAAAAGACAACAGAACATCCGAGATTATTCTGACTTATATATTTAAAGTTGATTAGTCCTTATTCTTACAGTTAATTACCTAAACTGAAGTTTATTTTATTGGTTAAAGCTCAGGGAGAAGGGGGGAAGACAACTTTCTCAGCTACAAATATCAAATGTTAACCCTTAATAATGTATGAAAAACTTTACCTAGGGATTTATATTAAAAAGTTATTAAAATTACTTATTAGTAGTAAAAATATATTTTAATGCTTTTAGATTTGGAGGAACTAAATTTTAAATATTTTCTTATAGGATAAACAAACACATTTTTAAATTTGAGACACTGGATTTTTATTTATCCTTACAATAAACAGGACAACTATGAAATGAAGGTAGGAACTATCTTATCTAATAAAGAAGGAATATGCTAATTGACCCTCACTCCATCACAAAGATGGTGACGCCCACAGCCAATAAGGAGGGAATATGCTAATTGACAGCCATGCCCTCACAAAGATGGCTGCCTCCTTGTGGTCATAAGATGGCCAGCAGGGGAGGGCAGTTGGGGACGACTGGATTGACAGGGGAGGGCAGTTGGGGATAATCTGGCCAGCAGGGGAGCAGTTAGGCATTGATCAGGCTGGCAGAGGAGTGGTTAGGGGGTGATCAGGCTGGCAGAGGAGTGGTTAGGGGGTGATCAGTCTGGCAGGCAGATGCAGTTAGGGGCAATCAGGCAGGCAGACAGGTGGGCGGTTGGGAGCCAGCAGTCCCGGATTGTGAGAGGGATATTTGACTGCCAGTTTAAACCAGCAGTTGGACATCCCCAAAGGGGTCCCAGATTGGAAGGGTGCAGGCTGGGCTGAGGTACAAATACCGCCCCCCCCCATGCACAAATTTTGTGCACCGGGCTTCTAGTCTATATATATAAAAGCCTAAGTGACCAAAGGACCGGACGACCGGTCAGTTGGTTGCATGACACACACTGACCACCAGAGGGGCAAATGCTCAATGCAGGAGCTGCCCCATGGTGGTCAATGCCCTCCCACAGCCAAACTCCCATGATCTCTCACCCCGGCTGGCCAACCAAACTCCTGTGGTCCCTCACCCCACCTGGCCAGCTCCCCCAATTGGCCCCAATTGGGGGGAGACGGCTGGACAACCTCCTGAGGTCCCTTTCCCGCTGCCAGCCAACCTCCCATGGTCCCTCCCCTCAGCCGGCCAACCTCCCACAGTCCCTTCCCCCAGACAGCCACTCCCCCTCCCAGTAGGCCCCGATGGGAGGAACTGGCTGGCCAACCTCCCAGGGCCCCTCCCTTTGTCCAGCCTGTCCCCCCCAACCCCCCAGTTGGCCTCAATCACCGAGGAACCCCACCCATGCACGAAATTGTGCTCCGGGACTCTAGTATTATCATAATTCAGTGCTTAAGAGCATGGGGTCTGAAATGATTCAGACTGGGTTTCTCTCTGATTAGCAACTTAATAAAAGTGTGATTTGAGGAAATTTATTTAACATCTCTATTGCTCTGTTATTTTTTATGGTTAATTGCTATCAATTCCATAATAAGGGTGACTTTATTGGTTTTGCTCACTACTGTGTTACTACCCCTAACAATGGGTTTGGGTCATAAGAAGCACACATAAAATTCTACAAATACATTGTAGGATTTTGTGAAATTGAATATTAATATATTTTAAAAGTGTGCTTGTATATAGAATTAACTTAGAGATACATGGCATTTAAATAATAGACTATAAATAAGTTATAACTTTAGTTAAAACAAATGTTGCAAATAGAGAACCACATTTGTATATATCTGGTGATATGTATAGTTACTGCTCTTCTAAACCCAAATTGCTTGCATGATGCATGTTCTATGATGATCCAGTGTGAATTTTTAAGAGCTTCTTTAAAAGTTTCATTATTGTGATACTACAGTCTTTAAAAACTATTATTAATATGGATAGCTCTTAAATATATCTATTAACAATATTCAAATAATTGAGGTAATTTATATTGTCCCTAGATCTTTAGCCTTGAGAGATTTAGGCTAAATTATCAATGTAAGAAGACTGAGGATAGAACAAAAGTATTTTTGTCTAGATTTGTTAGTAATCTAATAACACTTTATCTCACTATACTATGCTCTTGATAAATAATAATAATAATACCAATGAAGGGCTTATTGTAATTATTAATGGGCTTCTCAAATCTATCTGACCTCTTTTATTTGTTCTTGACACAGAATTTTGTATGAAGGTTACAGTTGTGCTGTTTGATTGCTAGGTGGAGTAAACCTATAATACTTCAATCATGCTGATTTCACCTCCAACTAATATTTCCAACATCACATTAGTTCATATTCACATTTAAAAAAATGTGCACCTCTCACTCTCTCAGTATGCTTCACCATTTTAGTCCTATTTTGTAATATTCTTGAGAATTTGAGCAACCATCCTCTTTAATTTTGGCAAGTGATACTAACCCCAAAACTTTCAACTCCAGTAATCTTTAAATCTAAATAACAAAAGCTCTAAATATATTAAAAGTAGAATTATTTTATTCCATTGACATAAACAATATAAGCTATATCTTCACTAACATAAAAGGTTCCTTAACATAAGATTTAACAGAACTACTTTGTGATTTGTCCATTAGTTCTATTTCCAAAAATGGTCAAAGAAGCATAGAAATAATTTTAAATAATGCATGAATTAAATTTCATGAGCTTTAATCAACTTTTAACTTTACTCACAAGACTAATGGAACCTGATCCTTTCAGTGTTCACGTTGACATTGGCACTATTGACTATGATAGGAAAAGAGTTTCACTACCCATTTATTATTTTTACAGTCCAATATTTCTGTTGAGTACCTAACTTCCATCATCAAAGGCACTGCAGAGAAACATAGATCAGTGCCACAGACAGGGATATAACCCAAGGATACCAACCCAGTCTGTTCTATTTTGTAGTTTTATTTTTATTATTTTTATCTGCTAAAGCACCTTTTCTTGCTATAAAATTTTATTTCTTCAATTTACTTAAAATAGAAATAAATATTGTTTATTACTAGGTGTAATTCATGGGTTTTATGCATGTTGAAAGTGAAACCTGTGAAAGATAGTTAATAAGAACTGGAATTAGACAAATGATTCTGTTAGGTTTATATTTTTGTCACCATTGCTAATTAAAATCTAGAAGCCACAAAACAAGTCACTAGGTATTGACCTCCTAAAAAAAGTCTAGTAAAAAAAGTGCCCATCAAGCTTAAAAATAATTTATCCTGCCACACAATACAAAAAGGAAAAGGAAAAGTGTAAAAAACCCCATCAGTTTAGCAAAACTAAATATAGAAATAAATTACAAGGAGACTTTATGATAAAAATAGTTAGCAATATATTATGTGAAGCTATAAAATAACAAATCTGATTCCATAACTAATTTTTGTTTTTATTTTGCTTCAAATCCACTGAGCAAATAATGCTAATTTTGTAGATCATGAAAATTTTAAACAGGCAAGATGGTTATTCAACATTCTCACCTACTTTGACAAAAGTTTGACACAGTTGATACTGTATTTTTGTTAAAACTCTTACAATATTTGGTCCCCAGGAAAATATTTTCTCTAAGTATCACCACATTGAATCCATAGAATACTTCTAGGTCTCCTTTAAGTTTTTCCCCATATTTCTCTAACCCTTGAATTTTGGAACATCTAAAGGCTGGGCCCTATATATCCTTTATTTACACTTACCTCCTGCTGGCCTTAATGATTTCTAGGATTCTAAATGTGTTCTGCAAACACACACACACACACACACACACACACACACACACACACACACCCCAAAACAAAACAAAACAAAAAAACCCTAGATGTGTTCTATATACCTACACACTTTTTGTGGGCCAAAATTCAGATCTCCTTGCATTGGTAGATGTAAAATCAATTAAATAGATTAAGAGAAAAAGGTTTTTAAGAAAAGAAACAAATCTGAAAAACAGATAAATTGTACTTCACCAAAATTAAAATTTGTGCTTCAAAGCACAAGAAAAAGTAATTCAGAACAAGGAGAAAATATTTGAAAATCTCACAAACTGAATAAAATAGTAGTCTCTAGAATGGATAAAAAACCCTTACAATAAAAACAATATAAGGGGGGATGAGGTCATGAGTGGGGGGGTAGGGGGTGACGTGAGGATAAGGACACATATGTAATAAGTTAATCAATAAAAAAACAAAAAAACAATATAAAGTAAAATAACCCAATTAAACAAATCAATTATGATAAAGTTTTAAAGAGACATTTTACATATAAATTAATAAATATAATTAATATAATTAAATATTACATGGCCAAAAAAGATGAAAAGTTTCTCAGCATCATTAGTAATTATACAAATGCAAATTAGAACCACAATGCTATAAATCATCACATCTACTAGGAGGGCTTTAATAACAAAAAGACAGACATTAGAAAGTGTTGACAAATGTACTGGAATTAAAAGCTTCAGATATTGCTGGTAGGAATGTAAAATGATTCAGTGGCTCTGTAAAACAGTTGGGCATGTCCTCAAAAAGGTAAACATAAAGCCCTAGCTGGTCTGGCTCAGTGGTAGAGCATCAGCCTGTGGACTAAAGAGTCCCAGGTTTGATTCCTATCAAGGGCACATTCCTGGGTTGTGGGGTCAATCCCCAACAGGGGGCATGCAGGAGGCAGTTGATTAATGGTTCTCTCTCATCATTGATGTTTCTATCTCTCTCTCCCTCTCCCTTCATCTCTGAAATCAATAAATACATACTCTCTCTCTCTCTCTCTCTCTCTCTCTCTCTCTCTCTCTCTATATATATATATATATATATATATATATATATATATGTATGAAGTTATCATATGGCCCAGAAATTCTACTTCTAGGTTTATACCCAGGCAAATTGAAAATAAAACCCACACAAAATTTTTCAATGAATGGTTATTATAGCATTATTCATAATAGACAAAAAAATAAAAACAACATTCATCAATTGATGAATGTCTTAACAAATGTGGCATATTCATAAAAGAATGTATTTCATCCAAAAAAAAAAGAAACAAATACCTAGAACAGCATGAATAAATCTTTAAAACATCATGCTAAGTGAGAGAATTCAAATAAATATAAAGGATCACATAGTGTATGATTTCATTAATATAAAATCTAGAGACAAATAATAGATTCATAGTAGACAAAGATTGCAGGAGGAGATTAGAATGGACAGTGATTGCTCTGTTTGGCTGAGAAAAATATTCTGGGGTTATATAGTAGTGATAATTCCATGAATTTGTAAATATTTTAAAAAGTACTGAATTGCAGGTTTATAAAAGTAATTTTTATAGTATGTGGATTATATCTCAATTAAAATAAATGTATAAATAAAAGAAACAACCACTTGCTTAGCAGATACTTAAGAAAACTTTCATTTTTAGCCCACAAAAAGAAATAACTAAATAACAACCTTATACTTCTATCAGTCTTTCTGAATTTAGTAAATGATAACTCTGTTACTCCTGTTCCTAGGGTTAACATCTTAAGACATCACACACATTTATCTCTATTGTATCTTGGCAGCAAGCTCCAGAAATATTAACTTTCATAAAGAATCATCTTTTAATTGAGTTATACTTCACATACCATAAAAACCATCATCTACACTAATAAAAGACAAAGATGCTAATTGACCATATCTTCATTATGCCCTAAGCCATGCCCACCAACCAATCAGAGCGACTATATGCAAATTAACCTAAACAAGATGGCGGCCGGCAGCCACAGAGCTGGAGCAAGCAGGAGGCTTGGTTGGCCCAGCGATGGAGGAAGCCAAGCTTCCCATCTTCCCTGAGCTGGCTGTAGCCTCCACTCATGGCAACAAAGTTTCAATAATAGAAACTAAATAAATCCCAGATACCTGCTTCCAGCCAGCCTCCACTGGGAGCTTGGGTGGCTGGGGGCCGTAGCCAGCCTGCAAACAGCCATCAGTATAGTCACACCCTCATGGGGTGAGGGTCCCTGATAGGGGGCTTCGCCAGCCTGCAAACGGCCCTCAGTCCCTCACCCAGGATGGCCAGTCTCCCCAGTGGGACCCTCACCATGAAGGGGCTGTGGCCAGCCTGCAAACAGCCATCAGCCCCTCACCCAGGCTGGCCAGGCACTCCTATATAATAAAAGGGTAATATGAAAATTGACCCTAACAGCAGGACGACTGGGAATGACTGGTCACTATAATACACACTGACCACCAAAGGGCAGATGCTCAATGCAGGAGCTGCCTTCTGGTGGTCACTGCACTCCCACAGGGGGAGCTCTGCTCAACCACAAGCAAGGCTGATGGCTGCCAGTACAGCAGTGGTGGTGGGAGCCCCTCCCACCTCCTCAGCAGTGCTAAGGATGTCTGATTACAGCTTAGGCCTGCTCCCTCCTGGCAAGTGGACATCTCCTGAGGGCTCCCGGGCTGCCAGATGGATGTCTGACTGCCAGCTTAGGCCCAATCCTCCAGGGAGCAGGCCTAAGCCAGCAGGTGGTCATCCCCCAAGGGGTCCCAGAATGCGAGAGGGCACAGGCCGGGCTGAAGGACCCCCCCCCCCTCCACAGTGCACAAATTTTTGTGCGCTGGGCCTCTAGTTTCAAATAATACAATTTAGTATTTTTTGGTATATTCATAATTGTGCAGCTATTACCACTATCTAATTACAGAGTATTTTTGTCAACAAAACACATAAAAACCCGATACCAGAGAGGACATGCTTGTCTTGTTCCTGACTTAGTGGAATAGCTTCCGTCTTACACCACTAACTATATCCTGTGTTTTTTATAGATGCTTTTTACCATATTGAAAAAAGTTTTCTTTTTTTGTTTAGTCTATTGGGTATCTTGTATCAAGAAATGGTGTTGTGTTTTGTCAAATATTTTTGCATCTTGGGATGATCGCGTGTCCTACCCACCACCACCACCAAATATTCATATTCTAATTCTTAGCAAATTCTCATCTACCACTTGCCCCAGCGATGGAGGAAACCAAGCCTCTATATGGGCTATAATAATCCCACTAAGTAGACTTTTTTTTATGTGTTTTCTTGCCCCAATATCATGTATTCCTCAAACAACATCCAATGATCTTCTAAAACATAAATCACATGTCACTATTTCGTTCCAAACTTCCAAAGGTTCCCTGTATCCCACAGAGTAAAATCTATCTTTTAAAAAAAATCATAACTAGAAAGAACTTGCATATCTTGCCTCTTTCACCCTTATACTATATTCTATAACTCTTCACTTCTCAAATATAGACTTATGGATATACTATGTGTTGCTATATTATTCAGGAGATATTTATTGGGTATTTAATGAATGCAAAACATCATGATCAGTATAATGAAATATATATATGCTTAAAATGTTTTAGATTTTTGAAGAAGAAACTAGATCAGCCGTGGGCAAACTATGGCCCGCAGGCCGGATCCGGCCCGTTTGAAATGAATAAAACTAAAAAAAAAAAAAAGACCGTACCCTTTTATGTAATGATGTTTACTTTGAATTTATATTAGTTCACACAAACACTCCATCCATGCTTTTGTTCCAACCCTCCAGTCCAGTTTAAGAACCCATTGTGGCCCTCGAGTCAAAAAGTTTGCCCACCCCTGAACTAGATATACAAATAAAGTTAGTAAAAAAAAAATTAAAAATAATATGCTTTAAACAAAACAAAGATAAAATAATATCCAAAGAGTTTGATGTAGTGGGAGATTTATCACTGAACCAGGGCAATATTAATAGGCAACATAGAATTTTCCATAGGCCTGGGAGAACAGGTTAGATGAAAAAATATAGAACATCCAAAATAGATAGAAATCAAGAGATGGATTTTCTTTCTCCTTAACTCTTTATGTTCCCCACAAATCCTTTGTGTTACAAGAGATAGCCTATGCATACATTTAAGTAATGTTTCCAATGTCATTATTTTATACCAGTGGCCTGGTGCATGAATTCGTGCACATTGAAAGGAAATTAATTAGAAGAAATACTTTAATACCGCTATTGGACCTTTCTCTATAATAGAAGTGTCAACCAAATTCATGCTCGATAATGACAAATCAAAACACACGTGTGTGATTGGTGCCAGTGAGAACTTTATATGTATCATGCAGGTGTGAGTTAACTTAGCCTTGTGTATGTAAACTAGCTTAATTAGACCTGCTTTCTAATTTAGCTAAAGTTTTTCCAGCCCAGTGAAGCACCCCAAATTCTCTTTCAGGTAATTGTCAGCAACATAGCAGTAAATATCAACACAAAGCAGATTATTATTGTAGAACATGCAGGGAGAACAATGGGTAAAATATTTAACTGCAGCAGTGTTTGACTATATTCTGTGCAGAGAGAAAACCTGAAGTCATTTTCAAGGCCCATCATTTCTTACTTCTTTTCAGTCAGGTTAAGTTTCTAAGCTTTCTAAATTTCTGTTTTCTGGCTAATGAAAAGAAAATAGGATTCCACCGAGTCTCCTATCTACCTACTCCAGGATTCCTGTGAGAATCAAATGAGATGAGGCATGGGAAAACTCTTCACAGACATTTGGTTAAAGTGTAAAAATGTTTCCACCTGGCTATATAGCAAGTCATGTTCCTGGGCTGAAGAAACTCAAAGGAGGCTAGTTGCTAGGGAGAGGAAGCCAGGTGTTGCTATGTCATGTCATTACCTGGCACCCACAGCCACTGTTTCCAGGATGGGCTGGGCTGTGGGCTGCTTTTTGCACCATGGGGTCTCAGCAGTGTCAGCTGTGACTTGGTGGGTTGTTGCTCTGGGGTACTGGCGGGGGCATTGTCTCACTCAGGGGAAGCCAAGTGTTGCTTTGTAGGCACCAAGTCCATGGTGCCTTTCTCTGTCAATGACCAGTGCGAGTCACGACAGCTCCTGCATTGAGAGGCTGCTCCCTGGTGGTCAGTGCACATCATAGTGACCGGTTGGACAGTAGGACACATGTTAGTTTTATATATATATAGATACTTTAGAAAAATAACCAAATGCATGAGAAAAATATAACAGAATACAGAACACAAAGTAAGCTCATAAAATATTATTTGTTATAATTTCTACAAAAGCTAATTCCAATAACAATTAAGAATATCACTAATGAGAAAATATACTTACAGAAAGTTATTTAATATGTAGTAGTTAAATAGACAAATCAACTGGGACTGGTTGGGCTGTACCACTGAGCAATCTCGATGTGACATAAGTAATAAGAAAAGGATTTTAGACCTGGTCAGTGCAGCTCAGTTGATTGAGCATCACCCATGCACCAAGAGGTTGCTGGTTTAATTCCTGGTCTGGGGCACTTGCCTGGGTTGCTGGCTTGATCTACAGTAGGGAACATGCAAGAGGCAGGAGACCAATGTCTCTCTCTCTCTCTCTTCCTCTCTTCCTCTTTCTAAAATCAATAAAAATATATTTTAAAAAAATAAAAAGAAGAAAATTATTTTAGTGCAATGATGAGATTGTCAACGTAAGAAAAATTTAAACTTGTAAAGAAATTTTGAGTTTTTATGAGCCAAATTGTTGACAATTGCTGGGAGGCAAAATCTCAAGGGATTGAGAAAATGCTCCAGAGAATGGCAATTTTGTACCTGATTTTATACATTATAATCAAAATAGAAGATGTAAGTAGGTTAAATAAAATATATTGGTGATAGATTAAGTAGGTGGAAAAAAGCAAAGAGGGGAAAACTCTGGTATTGGATAAAAAATAAAATGAAAGACACAGAGTTTTTTTTATATAGGTGAGTATTAAACTGAAATGTGGGATGTTTGAGTCTGAGTCCGTCATCTCAAAATTGAAGAATGAAATTGCAAACAAAAACGGTTAACAGAACTGAAGTTTATTGAGAGAAGCCAATCCTGGAAAAGGTGCAGCTGGGGTTCCAGGCACAGGCAGGGTCCATAACTTCCACTCCATGTTACAATTGGGCGTTAAAATCTATTAGTCCATGTGTGGAATTCCACATGGCTATAAGCCTCGCTAGCTCCTGATTGGTCTTTTCAAAGAAGTCTGTCTTAGCAACATCCTTGGGATTGGTTTACACATCTTATTGCCTTCTGATTGGTTATCTGCAAGTTGCTTGTCTTAGCAACATCCATACATTTTAAAGTTTGTCTCCTCGTGTGCCCTACTTTCCATATCCAGCTGGGTTGCCTTAGCAATTCTGTCTAGCTAGGTTTCCTGGTTTTACATCCTACCCCCGTCATAGACCCAATTCCTGACTACTTAGCTTCCCTCTGCCTTCCTCAGGTCCAGGATAGGTAACAGTCAATAATACGCTCAACAAGAGGGGATCTGTGGTCTCTGCTCTGGTGTTATGTCTGTGCTTTGAGAAGTCCAGAAAGAGAAAATTACTTTGACATTTTATAGGTATGTTATCATAGATGCAAAAAGACAAGAGATGGGCTTAATGAAAGTGAAAATTGACCTTTGTCAGGAAAGATTCTAGCCTAGGAAATGACCACTCACCATAAAATGCTTTTAGTCAATAAGTTTTAATTTCAGACCATCTTTTGTGGTTACTTTAGCTCTCTGAGTTTGTAAGGCCCACCATGAATACCTCCCTTAAGCTTGTCAGGTTTAGAATGTGACTCTTTTTTGTTCACAAAATGAATTTATATTGTACTTTCTAGGTTATATTTCAATATTTAGAAAATGCTCATATTTTGGCTTAATAAATAATAATGGGCAGATTGTAGTGGTAGCATAAATAAAAGAGAACTTTCATTTGTATGTAACAATTTATACTGGAATACTGCCTAATTTGAATGCTACTTGAGCTGAATTAAATGTGGATTTGAGCTTATCATCTGATCTCATCAAAGCAAATGGTTATGATAAAACATTATAAGAATGTCCAGAATATAACAATGGAAAGAATTTGGTGAAATAAGCGTTGTGAGTTTAATTACCTGTAAACAATCAGAAGGGTCATTCTCAAGATTACACATACAAAAGAATAATCAGGATGATCAAAATGGACTTTACATGACAATTTGCACCAAGTTTTTGCTGATTTACATGTGAGTTGTTGTTGTTGTTGTTGTTGTTGTTGTTGTTGTTGTTGTGTGTGTGTGTGTGTGTGTGTGTGTGTGTGTGTGTTTTCCTGGACTCACCTTGGCAAAACAAAGTTAATTCTTACCAATAAAAATGAGGGTATGGGGTGATAGATCCTCCCTTCCCCCAACTGGTGGGCAGGGTATGATGTAACTAGCAGCCCAGAAATACCTGAGTGGCTAACCAGGTACCTTATATGGACTATACATTGGACCACCAAACCACACCTGCCAAATACCCTAAGCCCTTGTCCTATATGGACAATGCAGTAAGCCACCAATCAGTGTGTGCCGAGTACACTAAGCCCCCCACCCCTTCCCATCCCGCCCCTCAAAAGGCGTGCCCACCCCTGCACGTGCTGCTCTCCCCTTGTGAGGCAGCCCGGCAGGTGCTTCTCCTCTAATAAAGCCTGTAGTCCTGGTTTTCGCCCTCTGTGTGATTTTTCATGGGGTAGGTCTAGGTCATCGAGTTTATAAGAATGCAGATGGATATTGACATGCTGATGAACAACGAAGGTTTCACTTCATAAGTATCATTACAATGTTCTCCTCTAGAGCCATCTGGAACTGTTTTTCAGATGTACCCCTGAGGACTCATCAGAGCCTGAAAGTAGTAATTTTTTTGCTACTAATTCAACTACTGTAATAGAATCTGCTATTATTTCAATGCCAACAGTCTTTAAAATGCTTCTCTTTAAGAATTGTTTACCAGCCATTGATGTGGATTCTGTTACCATTTTATTTTCCCCGTTAATTCTCACTGTAGCATGTGCAGGATATTGATGATGAAATGGAAAAAAACACCAATTATAAAGAAGTTACCTAGTTATAGTGTCATCAAATGTATGTTTTTTGTATGCAACTAGACAGTTATCATATATTATACATCACATTGTTAGAGCAATATATATTATATTATGGATTTTCATTAATAAGAATAACTTAGCTGGTTTCTTGAGGAACTTATAGTCCAATTGATAATTCTGAAATCCCACAAAATATAAGTAATATCATGATCATTTTTTGAATGGCTGAACCAGACAGACATTAAGGTGACTCATTCAAATAAAATATTTGAAAATATTAGGCAAGTACTCTCTATTGATACCCTTGTAATTAACTAGTAATGAATAACAGGAAAGGAGCAAAGAGAAGGTCAAATTTTATAGGCTTGTCATTTGGACAGCTTCACTAGGAAGCTAAAGCTTTACAGCTCCCAAGGGGCCACCACGCTGTTATCAGCAAATAGCAGGGGGAAGGGACTGGATAGGGAGGAGAGTAGATACATGCTCAGTAAAACTGAGGTGATGTTGCGGTAATGTTGGGAAGGTACTTGCTTGTCAGTCACACCTGGTAACAGGCCATTGGTGGGAATGGAAATGACCACTGCAAGGATTCAAAATTTGGGATATTTAATCCTCTAAACAAATGAATTTGCTCTCTTGGTTCCACTTATGCTCTTGGAACTCTTATTGCTTGGGGCATGCTCACCTGTATTCCTCCTGGATTCCACACTCACGCGACTGATGGACTGCTGCTATCCTGATGCTGAACTGGACCTGGTTCCAAGATGGAAAGAAAATTCTGGACACTGGCTTTGCTTCTAGCTCTGCTGAAACTCCAGCTATCCTTCTTTTATAACTAGACTAAGGGAAATGGGACTTTGGAAACCCAGGAATGTAATTTCATAGAAAAAAAACACGCACAACTTTCTACCATATCTCTTCCTCTTATGGGGGCTTCCATAATGCTCATCCCATAGAACCCCAAGAACCCCATGCACACTAGCAACAGAGAAAAGCCTCCCACACTTTTCTAGGATAACACTATGAAAAGCAACATTATAATCTTAGGCTTTAAAAACTTATCTTTTAATATGAGTTAGCAAGAATTTTAGGTATAATCAACATTACTTCTGAGAGACACTAAATGTACTGACTGTCAGGATAATAAAATGCAAAGAAATCAACATATCATTGCCTAATTTTAGCCAAGAATAGTCACTTTTCCCCATAGCTATTACATGAGGATTGACAACACTTTAAATGATAATGATGACAAAAGGCTACTTAAATTAGAAAGCTCTAAGATTATCTAGTTCAAAATATCTTGCAGTAGAAATAAGTTTTTATATCACTGAGTTTTTCTTTTTTTAAATATTTTTTATTGATTTCAGAGAGGAAGGAAGAGGGAGAAAGAGAGAGAAACAGTAATGATGAGAGAGAATCATTGATTAGCTGCCTCCTGCATACCCCCAACTGCATGATGGGCAGGTCCAGGGGTCCCCAAAGGTGTGGATGGAGTTGGCAAAGAAGGAATGACACAGAGACAGCGTTCAGTTGATCAGCAGCCTTGCCAGGATCTCTAGCCACAATCTCCAGCCAAGTTCTGTGTCCATGTTCTCTTGCTAGGTTCTCCAGCCAGGTTCTCCAGGTTCTCCAGCCAGATTCTGTAGCCATGTTCCCTCGCTAGGTTCTCCAGCCAGGTTCTGTCCAGGTTCTCCAGCCAGGTTCAGTCACCAGGTTCTAGTCAGGTTCTCTTGCCATGTTCTAACCAGGTTCTGTAGCCAGGTTCTGTCTCTAGGTTCTTCAGCCATGTTCTCTTGCTAGGTTCTGTCTCTAGGTTCTGTGGCCAGTTTCTGTCCAGGATCTTTTGCCATGTTCTCTCCAGCGAAGTTCTTCTGTCTCTAGGTTCTGTGTAGGTTCTGTGTCTAGGTTCTGTGTGTAGGTTCTGTGTCTAGGTTCTGTCTCCTGTTGTCTTGTTACATCTGTATTTATACCAGTTGATTCCAATCCTATCAATCTCTATTCCAAAGGTTAGGGCGTTTCTTATCTCCATTCCAGGGAGTAAAGATTATGTAGCTTAAGCATGATTGTTTGTAGTTAAAGTGATTAATTACCTGCCTGGCACTTAGTTAAGGGGTTTTATTCCCTCCCTAACTTCAGGGGAAAATCCCTACCTGGAGAAACAACCTTTCTCAGAGAGGTGACCTTGGTTAAAACACATAGTGCCAAGAAGGTGAGCAAACATATTAAGAACAGTATGGCATATATGCCAGGTCCCTTGAAACAGCAAGGATGGACCAGCTCCCGGCAACTGCACACATAGCTTGGGCATGTGCCCTGACCGGGAATTTAACAGTGACCTCCTGGGTTCAACACTCAGCCACTGAGAACACTGGCCAGGCTATATCGTTGAGTTTTATAATATCAACATAAACATCCAAACCTATAGATAATTTTTTTGAGTTTATTTGAACCAAACTGACAATAATTGCCTGGAACAAAAATCTCAAAGGAGAAAATGCTCAAAATGAAAAGAGGAGATGTAAATGTGTAACATGAAATTCATTGGTGGTAGATTATGGAGATGAGAAAAAGCAAAGTGGGGAAACATCTAGAATTGGATAAAAAGTCAGCAATGAACAATTAACATGGTAATAATAACTATGAAGGGATTTGTGGTCTCTGTTCAGATGTGGTGCCTGTACTTTGAAATGTCCAGAAAAAGGAAAATTATCCTGACATTCGAAAGGTATGTTACCATAGATGCAAAAAGACAATGGGAAGACTCAGTTAAGGTAAAGATTAACTTTTGTAAGGGAAAATTCTAGTCTATGACATGACTACCCACCACAGACTGCTTTTAGGGTGTGTGGGTGGGGAGAGATCAACCAAAATACTTATATGCATAACCCATGGACACAGACAATAATGTGGTGAAGGCCTGGGGTGAAGGTGGGTAAGGGATAGAAGGGGTCAAAGAGGAAAAAAGGAGATATCTTGGATACTTTCAACAATACTTTCAACAATTAAAACTTAAGATATATATCTACTTATGTAAAAACCCTAAGTGGTGTAACATCACGACTGGTCTGGTGACCAAGCGGAAGGAAGTCAGTCCTGCAGGGGTTGTCTTGGAAACGGCTGCACCCTCCCCCGAGCTGTTTCCTGGAGCTGTTTCCAGTGAGGGTGGGGTTTGAGGCAGGAATCTGCCCTCAGAGCATGGAGGCACATCTTTATAAAGTGTGCCGCACCAGCACGGCCAAGGGTGAACCTGAGTGGGGGCAGCTGAAAGGCTTAGAAAAGACAAACAAGAGAATGAAAGCCAGGCCTCGGTGGGCCACTGCTTCTCTGAGAGACAGTGACCATGCCCACAGCCGTATCTTTATTTTATAGCAGATGCCACAGGCAAAGTAAGGGCATGACCAAATGTTTACAACATTCTCTTGGGTTTCAATCCTACTCAACTACATGCACCTGAACTCTATCAAGCCTACATCAGTCAGGCATGTGAGGCCACATGTTCTGACCATAGGTTCAAGCTTACGACTACAGCTGTTGGCTGTAATTGTGCTGGGAGGGCCCTGCCCTCCAAGCTGGGACATGCACGTGGCTAGGAGAGGACTGTCCCCTCTCCGTAGTCCAAGGCTTGAACCTATCCAAAACACTGTAGCGGCTCCCCACAATAAAGTTTTAATCTACTTATATAAAAACCCTGGGTGTAACATCACAGCCAGAAGGGCGTCCAACCAGAAGGAAGTCAGTCCTGCAGTGGTCATCTTGGAAACGGCTGTGCCCTACCCCAGTTGTTTCCTGGAGGGAGAGGTTCAGGCAGGAACCTGCCCTCAGGGCGGAGCATGGAAATGAAATGATTTGTAATGGATCTATTATTGAAGCTAACTTTGGAAATACTATATCTATAGATCAGTGGTTCTCAACCTTGGCTGCACATTAGAATCACCTGGGGATCTTTTTAAAATCCTGATTTCTGGGCCTCATCCTCCAGAAATTCTGTTACTAATGTTGTGGCCCCACCCCATAACAAAGAAACAATTTACGAGTGGCCAGATTATTATGACCACATGGTGTTTGTAGGCAAATTAGCCATACACTGCATGGTACGGGATATGGAAGCCAAAGGTCTGTTTGAACACCTTTGCTGCCTGCAGTTACCAAGATAAAACATCTCCAATTCTCACAGGAACACATGCATTGGACAGTCGAGCATTGGAAAAAAGTCATGTGGTCCGATGAATCATGTTTCCAGTTGCATCATGCAGATGGCAGAGTGAGAATTTGGCGGAAACAGCATGAAAGCATGCACCCCACATGCATGAGTGCAACCCTTCAAGCTGGTGGGGGCAGTGTTATGATTTGGGGCATGTTTTCCTGGCATGATTTGGGGCCTTTAATTCATGTGGAATAACATCTGAATGGAAGAACATTTTAATAGAACAACATACCTAAATATCATTGCTGATCAACTTCATCCTATCATGTTGATGGAGTATACCAATGGAGATGGCTTTTTCCAACAAGACAGTGTGCCATGCCACGGTGCTCATATTGTGCAGGAGTGGTTTCAAGAACATGAGGGAGACTTTATCTTGCTTAGGTGGCCCCCACAATCACCAGATCTCAATACAATTGAGCATTTGTGGGGATGAAGTTAAAAGAGCCATCAGGAAGCTGGTTCCACAACCATCAAATCTCATAGAACTGGACAGTGCTATTCATCAGGCATGGTGTCAGATTCCTCGCATCACCTTTCAACATCTTGTGGAGTCAATGCCAAGAAGAATCGCCACAGTATTGAAGGCAAAAGGTGGCCCAACGAAGTACTGATGGGGTGGTCATAATAATCTGGCCACTCAATATATATATATAATCTCCCACGTTAAAAGGTTTTTAAATCGCGTTGTTTACCCATATCTTCAGAAAAAAATCTCTTCTACTGTCATGGTAAACAACCTGTTTCCCTATTTATAATGGTCTGGCCCTCTAGTAACTTCAGCACAAAATTATAGCTAATTTGCCTACAAACATCAGGTGGTCATAATAATCTAGCCACTCAGTGTGTGTGTGTGTGTGTGTTTGTGTGTGTGTGTGTATCAGTTTTAATTTTAAAGCATCCTATGTGGTTACCTTTGGTGTCTGAATTTGTAAGGCCGCCAAGCAGGCCTTCCCTGAGCTTGTCTGGTTTAGTATGTGGCCCATTTTTGTCTGAAATGCGTAAGTGGAAAACAGATTAAGCATAAGAATAACTAAAAGCATAAGAATAACAAATTAAAAATAATTAAGCATAAGAAAAATGAATCCTAAATTAGAAGCTGTTTGAAGAAAACTTGGAATATAAATAACTTAAACTTCTTAGACCATGTCAATACCATCTGGAATGAAAATTTGTTTGCAAAAGGAAACAGAGAGAGTGAGAGAGGGAATCCACCATTTTTCTTGCAAAAAATTAATATACCCCTAGCTGGTTTGGCTCAATGGATAGGAGAGTTGGCCCAAGAACTGAAGGTCAAGAGCATGCACCTTGGTCTGGGCGGGTGTGGGAGACAACCAGTCAATGTGTCTCTATCACATCGATGTTTCTCTCTGTGTCTCTCCCCCTCCCTTCCACGCTCTAAAAATCAATGAAAAATATCCTTGGGTGAGGATTAACAAATAATAATAACAATGATGATAATATAAATAGTCATTTTAAAAATTGATAAAGCAACCGAACAACAAAATATATATTAAAAAAATTTGAATTGAGTGTTCCTAAAGGATTTTTGTTAAAACACTAAAGTAATATTTAGCGACAAAATGGTAATTTTTAAATAAACAGTTATTGGACTCATTGAAAAATAATGTTCTGGGTCTCGGATTTTAAAATATTTTAAAGTTTCTTTAAAATACCTTATATGGAACATTGGTAAAACTAAAATGATGCATATATTTTACTTTTGGGGAAAAATACAAAACAATATTTTGAAAAAAGTGTGAACACCAACTTATATTATAATATATTTTTCAAGTAAGACACCATTTATGCATGGTTGTTTATGACACATTAGTAATTTCTGTTTGTAGTTAGTTTCAAATGTTTTACATAATTTATACCTGTGCTTCTCAACAAGTAACTGGCACAACACTCAGTTTTAATGGGAATGGAACTGACAATAAAACATGTAATAAAATTATAAAAAAATATTTGTACATATCCACACTACCAATTTATTAATATACAGATTTGTGATGGTTTTGAGACTTATTTTCAAATGTACAAAATTAGATATGAGGAAAAGATTGAAAGATATAAAAATAAGTTATAAGCTATGTGTAGATGTATTTCTAGCCTTTTAAACTTAATAACATGGTATATTTTACCCTATATTTAAATATATCATTTATCATTTAGTTTATTTCCTTTTTTCTAGGATAAACTAAAATATAAAATTAAAATATAAAGTATTTTAATTAGAATTTGAAGTAGAAAAAATACATTATAAAAAGTGGTATAACAAATAACTTTTAATTGGCAAAAAAGAATTAGGTTTTAAAAAGAAATGTTCAATTTTAGTGCTTTAATAGGGACTCATAGGCTGAGGAAATAATAAGGAAAATTTTGTGTAGTTAAGTAAGACTAAATTAGCAAGGGTGATGTAAGAAAGAGAAAGTTATATTAGATTATTTAGGAAAGTGTTTATACAAATGAATATATTGTGTAAAGTAGATTGCTCTAGCTTGTTAACGTAAAAAAACCATTGAACGCTGTAAAGAATTTTTGTGAGTTTATTTGAGCCAAACTGTTGACATATGCTGGGAACCGAACCTCAACAAATTGAGATAATGCTCTGGAGAATGGCGGGTTACATTTGTATTTATGCATTGCAATCAAAGGAGAGAGGTAGGTGGGTTACATGAAACTCATTGGTGATAGATTAAGGAGGTGGGATAAAGCAAAGGGGTGAGGGAAACCCCTGGGATTGGATAAAAAGTGAAATGATAGACACATACTTAGGTGGGTGCAGGAACAATTAACATGATAATAATGAAGGAATTTGTGGTATCTGTCCTGAAGCCCAGCACATTAGGTTGTGCCCCAAGGGGTCCAGAAAAAGGGAAGTTAACAAGTTATCCAGCCATTTCAAGGATATGTTATCATAGATGCAAAAAGACAGATAGACTCAGTTAAGGTAAAGGATGACCTTGTCAGTGAAGATACTGGCCTAGGACGTAACTACCCACCATAACTGCTTTTAGTTAAAGTTTAATTTCAGACCATCCTTTGTGGTTACTTTAGGTCTCTGAGTTTGCAAGACTGCCATGCAGGCCTCCCCTGAGCTTGTCAGATCAGCATGTGGCCCCTTTAGTCCTCCACAAGCTTTAAGAGGAATGAATGGGAGTTTGTGTAAGGAGTGGTGAATCTGAAAACTAGAGGGTAAGCAACAGTTTTGAAAGTATAGGTTTTGGCAGTGAATGCAAAGAAAACTTGAATCTTAGTAGCCACAAATTTAGTATTAATACAGCCACACACACAAACACCAGACTATTCCATTGACAAAAATTGCTAGAATAAGCAATCTTGACTGAAAGAAATATTTAGTGAATATAAGTGTCCACTCCAGAAGGCCATTATCATCTCCAACAAGGGGATGCATGAGTGAAACAACTCCCATCTACTCAGCCTGCCTGAACAGAAGGACAAACCATAAATCCTATTATAACCATGTGCATACAAACAAACCATAGCAACAATATCAACAAACAGCCAGTCTGCAGGGCATTCCCAAGCTGAAATGCTCCTGTGCAGAGAGAGGCAGATCTGAAAGGAACTGAAGAAAAGAGGCTGAATGGTTCCTGACAATCTTCCTGTCCCTAGTTTCTGTCCTTTTATGGTCTAACTAAATTTCCTCCTCTTTCTTAAATTATATTCTGATGTAACCTTTAATAAATGTTTGATAAACCTTTAATCCCAGTTTGAGATTATTTGAAGTGTGCTTATCATATTTCCAACCAAAAAAATCTCAACTCAAACACTCAATTAGTACAAAGATATGACTGGTTTATCCTAATTTGAGGATAAAGATGAATTTATCCTAAATGCAGAGGATAGGATAATAAATTTAATGTTCCTAATTCCATCCACTTAGCCTGGAAGGCAAAGTAGAATTATCATTTGAAAATACCGACAGTTGAAAGGAGTTTTAGGGGTAAAATAGTCAGGTTTAGGGAGATTTAGGAATAAAAGGGGTCCATAGGGGAGGAAGGCATGGAGCTGCCAAACAGCATACATTCACAGAGAAGAAAAACAAAAAAGAGGTGCCACAGAATAAGGGGAGAGGAAGACATCCATTCACAGAAGATAGGGAAAAGCCACAGGGTATGGGGAGAAAAAGGAAACAAACTTTCACAGAGGATAGAGAAATGCTGCCAAGTGGGAGAAAGAGGAAAACGATTTTCACAGGAGACAGAGAATTCCACCACTGAAGGGGGAGAGAATGAGGGGGGCACCATGTGGGGTTTGGGCTTTGAAGCCAATATTATACCAATTGAAAGGGAGTCTGAAGAAACAGACCTGCAGCCTTTATCAACCTTGGAAAAAGGGGTTAGGTGGGTTACCCCCTTGCGACCCCCTCCTTACGTAGGAGTCTGTACTTGTTTCCAATAAATTTCCACCCTTTTCATCTGCCACCTTTTGCCCATGGCTTCATTCTTCAAATCCATATGGACAAGAACCTGGGAAAGAAATCACCCTTGCATCCTGCTCAGGAAAACAACCCGAATCACAGTGAATACAGTTTACAGTGATAGTGAGAACAGTGATTCATAAACAGAACAAGTGAATTGTTCTACTAATGATACAACAAGTGATACAAGACATTTGATCCCAAAGTAGGGGATCCTGAAAATCTGTTTTACTCATGTTTTTACTAGTGTTGTTTGCATGAAACTGAGTAGTGATGTGACAAATGTTGCTTCTTAACATTAAGTACAATTCTGCAAGTGTGAGTGAATTCAACAACTCTCAGATCTTCTGGGGATTCTTAGCCTATTTAAGAATGACTCCTAGAGGCATGCAATGAAAATAGAAGCTAATAGGGAACTATTAGATACTGTGTACAAAGTTACATTTGAGAGTTTTGCCTATAGAGTTAATTTAATTCTCATAACAAATCTATAAATCCATGATTATTTTTAGTCACCTTCAGGTGAAAAAGTTTAAACCTGGGTCCCCTGCCTCCAAAGTATATCCTTTAAAACCATTTGGCAACATAACCTCCTCGATACAAGAACATGGTCTGACAGAAAGATCACTAGGCCTGAAGTTAAAATACCTAATTTCTGTTATTAATTTTGTTAATTACTACCTCTTTATCTTTAACAGATCTCTTAATCTCTCTACTTCAATTTGCTTTATCTTTACACTAGAAACAAGACTTGGTTTCTTTAGGTTCCAAATGTGATAACATAAGTGTAAAGGGTTTAATGAAATGCAAAGTTTTATTAAAACAGTTTCGAGCTCCTTTTGTATCATCCTATGTAGTGCCACAGTGTTTGAAAATGTAATCTTAATAAATATTTGTGAATTGATTATAAAAGTTGTATTGAAACAGAGAAAATATGACATAGTTTTAGCTCAGGAGGCAGGAAAAATGTTATGCCACTAACAGAAAGAGGGAAAACTGGAAGAGTTAGTTTTTGAGAAAAGAAGACCTGTTATGTGGGACAATTTCAAATACAGAAGAGCCAGAAGAGAATTTAAAGGGATTTGAGATGTTGGCAAAATATGACTGGAGATACTTGGAAAGATTGAACATGGAGATGGATTTTAAGTTATCAGTGTAGAATGTACATGAAAATAATTGAGTAGTGCTGTTTTTCCTGAGCAGAATGCAAGGGTGATTTCTTTCCCAGGTTCTTGTCCAGATGGGTTTGAAGAATGAAGCCACAGGCAAAAGGTGGTAGATGAAAAGGGTGGGAACTTATTGAAAGCAAGTACAGACTCCCACATAGGAAGGGGATCCCAAGGAGGTAACCCATTAAGCCCCTTTTTCTATGGTTTATAAAGGCTGCATTTCTTTTTTTTTTATATTCCCTTTCGATTGGTCACTATAACAGTTTCAAAGCTTAAACCCCATGTTGTGCCCACCCCTTTTTTCTCCCTCTTCAGTGGTAGAATTCTCTATCCCCTTTGAAAATCTGTTTTCCTCTTTCTCCCATTTTTCGTCATTTCCCTATTCCCTGTGAAAGTTTGTTTCCTCTTTCTCCCCATGCCCTGTGGCTTTCCCCTATCGTCTGTGAATGGATGTATCCCATTCCACTTATCCTGCAGCACCCCCTTTTTTGTTCTCTGTGAATGTATGCCTTTTGGCAGCTCCAAGCCCTCATCTAGGCAATCCTCCCCCATGGACTTTCTTTATTCCTAAATCTCCCTAAACCTGCCTATTTTACCCCTAATACTCCTTTTAGAGTTCTATGGAAAATAACCTTACAACTTAACCTGAAAAAATTCCTAACTGGATAAGTCCTGGTGGATCATCACACCCTAGGAGCCCTCCCATGGTCCCTCCCCAGCCCCGATTGGCCCAATCCAGGGTGAGCGAGACAGGCTGGACGTGCCCTGGAGACCTCCCATGGCCCCTCTCCAGCCAGCCAACCTCCCGCGGTCCTACCCCAGCTGGCCAGCCCGGAACTGGGCTAGATGGCCCCATGGGTCCCGATAGACTCAATCGGGACTGGGTGAGACGGGCTGGACGCGGTTCCTCCTCAGCCTGGCCTGTGCACTCTCGCAATCCAGGACCCCTCAGGGGATGTCCGCTTTTGACCCGATCCCCCAGGCCAGGCCTTGGGATCCTACTGGTGCACGAATCGAATCCACACACTCGGCCTCTGGTTACATTATAAAATCACAAATAAGTACAGCACTAAATTTTGTTTCATGGTCTATCTACAGTATTAGAATAAATATTATTTGCAAAAATATAATAGAATTATCAATGTATTATGACTATTACATAAGTAAAAGTCTTGAATCTTCAACATTTCTTATATTTTAAAAATATGGTATAAAGGGCAGTTGAACTGAAAATTTGAAAGCATTGTATGAAATGTGACTTTCACTTTAAAAGAAGAAACTCAGTCAACTAAGTTAGAAAAAGGTGAACTTGTGTCATTTCATGGATTTTGGTTACTCAATGAAAATTTCAAAACAAATTGCATAAATGCTGTGAATTAAGTTAGGAGTTTATAAAATTTGTAAACTGGCTCTAGGAGAATATTTATAGAGATAATACTTTGAGTTGAGAAAATATTAAAGAAAAGCTGGATGATAGACCTCTTGGTAAAAGAAAAGAAAATATACCAGGAAAAACATCACATACATACAGAAATAAAGAAACATGAATGAAACTATTTAAAATAATAAACTTGCAAAATATTTTTAGGCCACATATTCTTTAAAAATGGTTTCTAAGAAAATATGCAAGAAAATTCTGTGAAAACAAATGCAGCACTTACTACCTATCAAATGTTATTATATACAAACTAGAGGCCCGGTGCACAAAAATTTGTGCACTCGGCGGGGAGGGAGGTCCCACAGACCGGCCTGTGACCTCTCGCAGTCTGGGACCCCTCGGGAGATAAAGACCTGCTGGCTTAGGCCTGCTTCTGGGTGGCAGAGGGCAGGCCCAATCCCTAGGTGCAGCCCCTGGTCAGGCTCAGAGCAGGGCCGATTGGGGAGTTGGGGTGCCGCCCCGTCATGCACAGAGCAGGGAAGATCGGGATGTTGCGATGCCACCCTCAGTCACGCTCAGGGTAGGGCCGATTGGGGAGTTGGGGCACCGCCCCCTGTCACACTCAAGGCAGGGTCGATGGGGAGGTTGCACTGCCCCCTATCACACTGATACTGGTGCTGGGAGGCCTCTCAGCTCCACTGATCCCGGTGCTGGGAGGCATATTATCCTTTTACTATATAGGATAGAGGCCTGGTGCACGGTGGGGCCCAGCTGGTTTGCCCTGAAGGGTGTCCTGGATCAGGGGTGGGTCCCCACTGGGGTTACTGGCCAACCTGGGTGAGGGGATGGTGGCTGTTTGCAGCTGGTCACACACCCTTCAGGCTGGGGGTCCCCACTAGAGTGCCTGGCCAGTCTGGGTGAGGGGCTGAGGGCTGTTTTCAGGCTGGCGGGTGACTGAAGCTCCCAACTGCTCCTTTTTTTCTTTTTTTTTTATTCTGGGCCAGCTTTAGCTCTGGCTCCAGCTCTGAGGCCTCTGCTGCTGAAAGCAGGTATCTGGTTTGTTTGGGTTCTATAATTGACACACTGTATCAACTCCAGCTCTGAGATCCCGGCGGGCTGAAAGCAGGTTTCTGGGGTTTTGTTTAGCTTCTATATTTGTAACAATGTTTCAAACTGCAAGCTCACAGGCTGGCAAGGCAGGCGGAGAATGTTGGTTTCCTCCATCACTGAAGCAAGCAAGCCTCATGTTAGCTTCAAGCTGCCTGGCTGCCGGCCGCCATCTTGGCTGGCAGTTAATTTGCATATCTTGCTGATTAGCCAATGAGAAGGATAGTGGACGTAAGCCAATTACCATGTTTCTCTTATTAGATAGGATATATAATTGTACACATTTTGAATATATCACCATTCTTACTAATTTGGACAAAGAAAAACAAAATATGGGAACAGATTAACAGTAGCACAAAATTTTCTACTTGCCAACATGAACAAGAAACCAATATAGTCCTCACATATTATTATATTATAGTAGTGGCCCGGTGCATGAAATTCATGCACGGGGGAGGGGGTGTTCCTCAGCCCGCCCTGTACCCTCTCCAATCTGGGACCCCCTCGAAGGATGTCCAACTGCCAGTTTACAGGGATCGGGCCTAAACCGGCAGTCGGACATCCCTCATTGCAATCCAGGACTGCTGGCTCCTAACTGCTCACCTGCCTGCCTGCCTGCCAGATTGCCCCTAACCACTCTGCCTGCCCCTAACTGCCTCCTGCCGCTGGCCTGCTTACCCCCAAATGCCCCCCGCCAGCCTGATCACCCCCAATTGCCCCCTGTGCCATGTGCTCGCCCCCAACTGCCTCCCCTGCCAGCCTGCTCACCCCCAGCTGCCCCCCTGCTGGCCTGCTCACTCCAAACTGCCCCCCCCTGCTGCCCTGATCACCTCCAACTGACCCCCACTGATGGCCTGCTTGCCCCCAACTGGCCCCCCTGCTGGTCTGCTTACCCCCAACATCCCCGCCCCCCACCAGCCTGATCACCCACAACTGCCCTCTCCTCTTGGCCTCTAACCACCTCTACCTCGGCCCCACCACCATGGCTTTGTACAGAATGTCCGGAAGGTCTCCTGGAACGTCTCCAAGTCTAATTAGCATATTACCCTTTTATTAATATAGATATTATTATCATTATACAGTCACTATATTATTATAATTATAATTTCCTATTCTCCTGTAAACATAAGGATATTTTAAAGAAAATGTCAATGTACTTATGTCACCAGTGATTCAAAATTGTATTATCTATCCTATCTAATAAAAGAGAAACATGGTAATTGGCTTATGACCGCTACCCTTCCCATTGACTAATCAGCGAGATATGCCAATTAAGTGCCAGCGAAGATGGTGGCCGGCAGCCAGGCAGCTTGAAACTAACATGAGGCTTGCTTGCTTCAGTGACGGAGGACTCCAACGTTCCCTGCCTGTGCTGCCAGCCTCTGAGCCTGCAGTTTAAACATTGTAACAAATATAGAAGCTAAACAAAACTCCAGAAACCTGCTTTCAGCGAGCCCGGGATCTCAGAGCTGGAGTTGATACAGAGTTTCGATTATAGAACACAAACAAACCAGATACCTTCTTTCAGCAGCAGAGGCCTCAGAGCTGGAGCCAGAGCTAAAGCTGGCCCAGAAAAATAAAAATAAAAAAAGGAGCAGTTGGGAGCTTCAGTCAGCCTGAAAACAGCCCTCAGCCCCTCACCCAGACTGGCCAGGCACCCCAGTGGGGACCCCCAGCCTGAAGGGTGTGTGACCAGCTGCAAACAGCCATCATCCCCTCACCCAGGCTGGCCAGGAACCCCAGGGGAGATCCCCACCCTGATCCAGGACACCCTTCAGGGCAAACCAGCCGGCCCCCACCCATGCACCAGGCCTCTATCCTATATAGTAAAAGGGTAATATGCCTCCCAGCACTGGGATCAGCGGAGCCGGGAGGCCTCCCAGCACCGGGATCAGCATGAGAGGGTGCAACGCCCAAACCCCCTGATCGCCCTGTGGCTCTGTGTGTGACAGGGGATGGGACCACAACCTCCCTATCCGCCCTGCTCTGTTTCTGACAGGGGAAGGCGCCCCAACCCCCTGATCAGCCCTGCTCTGTGCCTGATAGGGGGGAGCTCCCCAACCCCCTGATCACCCTGCGGCTCTGTGTGTGACAGGGTGTGGCGCCCCAACCCCTCCCCCCCGCCCCACGGGCCCTGCTCTGTGTGTGACGGGGTAGAGCCATAAGCTGCCCATCGGCCCTGCCCTGAGTGTGACAGGGGGCGGTGCCCCAACTCCCCTATCGGCCCTACTCTGTGAGTGACAGTGAGGAGCTCCTCAACCCCCTGATCGGCCCTGCTCTGTGCCTGATGGGGGGAGCTCCCCAACCCCCTGATTGACCCTGATCTGTGGGTGACAGGGTATGGAGCCCCACCCCCCTGATGGGCCCTGCTCTGTGCGTGACAAGGAGCAGCGCCCCAAACCCCTGATTGGCCCTGCTCTGTGCATGACAGGGTATGGAGCCCCACCCCCCTCATGGGCCCTGCTCTGTGCCTGACAGGGGGTGGTGCTGCAACCTCCCCACCGACCCTGCCTTGAGTGTGACAGGGGGCGGTGCCACAACCCCTCAATTGGCCCTACCCTGAGCGTGACTGAGGGTGGCATCGCAACCTCCCAATCTGCCCTACTCAGTGCATGACAAGGGGTGGCGCCCCAACTCCCCAATTGGCCCTGCTCTGAGCCCGACCAGGGGCTGCACCTAGGGATTGGGCCTGCCCTCTGCCACCCGGGAGCAGGCCTAAGCCAGCAGGTCGTTATCTCCCGAGGGGTCCCAGACTGGGAGAGGGCACAGGCCGGGCTGAGGGACCCCCCCTCCCCACCGAGTGCACAAATTTTTGAGCACTGAGCCTCTAGTATTTATATAAAAAGCCAGTGTTGTGAAAGCCAGGATGACCAAATGACTGGTTACCATGAGATGCATTGAGCACCTTTCAGTCCCTCCCAGGTGGTCCATAGGCTCTAATTGCAGCAAGACAATCACAGCAAGGTGAGTGGGCGGGCAGGTGGGTGGGGTTGTGAGCGCTGCGGGCGTGTGGGCAGGTCTGTGAGCAGCAGTGGGCTACAGTTCATTATTTCAGATGCTGGGCCTTTAGTGTTTTATAATACATAGATTTATAAGGACTGTAAACTAAAGAAAAACTAAGTATGACAAAACTACTAGGAAAGGTGGCAACCTGAGAAAAGACGACAAATTTTTTTGCTCCATGATGACTTAATAAACAATGGCCCAAAGCCAAAGTATAACTCATCATTTACCTGCTGAACTTTTAAGGGAGTGTACATTCTGCGGAGACACTAGGGGAAAGGAAAAATAAATCATTGAAATTGACAGTATTTCTAAATCAAAGATACCAGGGGTTCATAGTGAACTTGGAAAATAATCCAACTGAATATAAATACAAAATATTCCTGACTAGATGAAGTGAAACTTGAATAGTGAAGTGAATAAAATTGCACAAAGGAGAATATCATTCGAATACAACAAAAATGACTGACAATGTAGCTTGTTTCAGATCAAGAGTCTGTATCTATCAAGAATCTAGGTGAATTTACTTTTTTACTTCTGTGCCGTCAGATAATAGAACAGCTAATCAAAAATCTAATACTCAGTTCTCAAGTAAAGATCCGGGAGGGTAAATAGCAAATTTAGATATTCTGGACATGTCTTCTAAAGAAATTCTCCAATTTTAGACTCATGGAAGTTAAGAGAAAGGCCTTCTTATTCGATATTAGTAAAAGTAAAAACAAATAAGGTAAACATGAGTCACTGAGGGCTAGAGAGATTAGCAAAAGACATGAAAAACATATATATATGTATATATATTATATTTCCACAACATTTCTTCACTATAAAAATTTTAAAAAGTTGTAAAAAATGCAGTCTAGGGAAGAAAAAAATAAAAGAAAAACAATAAGCAATAAATCCATATGAACCACACAGGATATTGAATTTGTAGGAGATGAAGTGATGAAAAATGTTTGTGCTCTTTGGCCTTTTGTTGTCTTTTTGTTTTGCTTTGTTTTGTTTTTGGTGTTTCTTTTTTGAGAGAGACACAGTAAACTCAGTTGGAAGTTTAAAGTTTGAAGTTGCAATATAAAAATTCTCTACCAATGTGATGTTTTAATAATTATTTTTTAAATCATAAAGAATTTTTATATAGAAAATTTTGAGAAACATTAACTGCAATTATTTAAAATAATCCATTATATTTTTAGTAATTCAATTTAAATTACACTTATTTTTATGTAACCCAATATTACTTATTTTTGTATTA
Organism: Myotis daubentonii; assembly: GCF_963259705.1. Taxonomy (NCBI): domain Eukaryota; kingdom Metazoa; phylum Chordata; class Mammalia; order Chiroptera; family Vespertilionidae; genus Myotis; species Myotis daubentonii. Next base: position 93,815,797 of record NC_081842.1, read on the forward strand.
TATTGCATTCTTATAAAACCATTTTATATGTCTCCCTATCTATTTGTTTATTCCTCTTTCTCTTTCTATATACGTCCATCCATCGTGGCATAACTCTGTTTTTCTATCACTTCTATATATTCATCCATCTTTCCATTTATTTTTATAATTATATATCTATTCTACTATAAAAGAGACAGATTTGGATATGCAATAATGTTTTTCTGGTGACATAATGCTTATGTCTGTAGGGTAATATTATGAATATTAATTTTTAGAAATTATTTTAATCTACCTTGTATTGTTTTTACTTAGGTATATATTAGTCTTATTAACATTATGGTATTATTAAAATTATTACATATTAAATCATTTCAGAAAATAAATTTTACTGCCATTAGTGCAGGCCTCAGAGTAAAGGGTCACTTTTTACTTAGTATATTGAACAGCATGTGTCAACATCCCTGTTACACATATAGTAATTCCCTGCTAAATGGAAAATGTGTTTTTTGAAAATGTAGCTCATGGAAAAAATGCATTAAGCAAACACAGTGAGAGGCTGGAAGAAAGAGCTGCAATGAAACTGACCTCAGAATATTTCTACACTTACTCTTCCTATACTTAGCATACATGCTGTTCAACAACTTGGCTCAGAAGTTACTTTGTTTTTACCTGCTTTGAAATTACATACAAATAAACTTACTCAGTTGCCTGAATAAATTCATTTATATTCTGAGATATTTTAATTTTATATAAATGAGAGAAAATACAGGACACTGTTGATAACTATGTCTTATGCTTATTACTCATTGATATCTAAGTTGAATTTGGTCAGTAAAATTATTTTCTAAGAATTTAAATCTATTTAAATAGTATAAATCTTAGTAAAATGTCTAAAATATGCTATTTATTAGAAGCCAGCACTGCCATTTCTTATAATTATGCTGTTTTGAGCAAGCAAACTTCCATTATAGGAAGATTGTTTATGTGAAAGTTTAGCCATAGCTCTATTTGGTTTCTATATATATATTTATATTGTAAATACTAGAGGCCTGGTGCACAAATTCATGCACAGGTGGGGTCCAGCCACCCGGCCCCGATTGGGGCCAATTGGGTCGGGCTGGCCAGGAGGAGGGGACACGACACGGGTGGTTGGCCCACCAGCCCTGCCCCCTTTTCAAACTTCCAGTCGAATTCCTGGTTGAGGGGACAATTTGCATATTAGCCTTTTATTATATAGGATGGTGAAGGATTCCACGTGTCAAGCTCTTTAACATAACTTGCCACAGGCTGTTGGCCTTCTACAAGGAAGCTTGATGAAGTCTTATATTGCCTTTATAAATAACTAGAGGCCCGGTGCACAAAAATTTGTGCACTCGGGGTTGGGAGAGGAGGTCCCTCAGCCTGGCCTGTGCCCTCTCACAGTCTGGGACCCATCAGGAGATAAGGACCTGCTGGTTTAGGCCTGCTCCCGGGTGGCAGAGGGCAGGCCTAATCCTAGGTGTAACCCCTGGTCGGGCTCAGAGCAGGGCCCATTGGGGAGTTGGGGCCCTGCCTCCTGTCATGCACAGAGCAGGGCGGATTGGGAGGTTGCGATGCCACCCTCAGTCATGCTCAGGGTAGGGCTGATTGGGGGGTTGGGGCACCACCCCCTGGCACACTCAAGGCAGGGTCCATAGGGAGGTTGCAGCGCCACTCCTGTCATGCACAGAGCAGGGCCGATCAGAGGGTTGGAGCTCCGCACCCTGTCACACTGATCCCGGTGCTGGGAAGCCTCCCTGCTCCGCTGATCCCAGGGCCAGGACGCCTCTCGGCTCCCCTGATCCCTGGCCCGGAGGCCTCTCGGCTCCGCTGATCACCGGGGCGGGAGGCCTCTCTGCTCCGCTGATCGCAGGGCCTCCGACTCCACTGATCACGGGGCCGGGAGGCCTCTGGACTCCGCTGATCACCGGGGCTGGGAGGCCTATGGACTACGCTGATCACCGGGGCTGGGAGGCCTCTCGGCTGATCACCGGGCGGGAGGCCTCTGGACTCCGCTGATCACAGGGGCCAGGAGGCCTCTCGGCTCCGCTGATCACCGGGGTCGGGAGGCCTCTCGGCTCCGCTGATCACCGGGGTCGGGAGGCCTCTCGGCTCCGCTGATCGCGGGGCCTCCGACTCTGTTGATCACCAGGGCCTGGAGGCCTCTCGGCTCCGCTGATCACCGGGGCCGGGAGGCCTCTCAGCTCCGCTGATCATCGGGGTCGGGAGGCCTCTCGGCTCCGCTGATTGCGGGGCTTCCGACTCCGCTGATTACCGGGGCTGGGAGGCCTCTCGGCTCCCCTGATCCCTGGCCCGGAGGCCTCTCGGCTCCGCTGATCACCGGGGCGGGAGGCCTCTGGACTCCGCTGATCACAGGGGCCGGGAGGCCTCTCGGCTCCGCTGATCGCGGGGCCTCCGACTCCGCTGATTACCGGGGCTGGGAGGCCTCTCGGCTCCGCTGATCACCGGGGCCGGGAGGCCTCTCGACTCCGCTGATCACTGGGGCCCGGAGGCCTCTCGGCTCCGCTGATCGCGGGGCCTCCGACTCCGCTGATCACCGGGGCTGGGAGGCCTCTGGACTCCGCTGATCATGGGGCCGGGAGGCCTCTGGACTCCGCTGATCACAGGGGCCGGGAGGCCTCTCGGCTCCACTGATCACTGGGGCCGGGAGGCCTCTCGGCTCCGCTGATCGCGGGGCCTCCGACTCCGCTGATCACTGGGGCCGGGCCTCTCGGCTCCGCTGATCACCGGGGCTGGGAGGCCTCTCGGATCTGCTGATCACTGGGACCGGGAGGCCTCTCGACTCTGCTGATCCCAGGCCCTGAGGCCTTTCTGCCCTGCTGCTTCAGGGCTGTTTGGCTTCGCTCTGCTTGGAGCCTGAGTATGCAAATTAACCGCCATCTTTTAGCTTCTATAATTGAAACATTGTATCTTTTGGAGTTGTTGCTTCAGGAGCTCAGAGCCCTGCAGCTGCGGGGATCCTTGACTTTCTCCATCGCTGGGGCAACCAAGCCTCCTATTCTCAGCTGCCTGGCTGCCAGCCGCCATCTTGGCTGACAGTTAATTTGCATATCTCGCTGATTAGCCAATGAAAAAGGTATCGGTTGTACGCCAATTACCATTTTTCTCTTTTATTAGTATAGGATATTTAGTGAAGGATTCTTACACTCTTCCCCAAGTGACTTGTAGTGTTTATTTTTATTTTTTATTTTGCTTTCTTCTTCTAACTGTAACATTTGTAGCCCTGAACTGGTTATTTTTTTTTTTTTTCAGCATGTGCTTTGCCTGCACTATTGGTTTAGACAATGACTTTGTATTTCATAGTGATTTCTGTGGTTTTAGAATCTTGTTGAAAGAAATTTCATCTAGTATGTGAGCAGAGAAATCTCTATACAGTGAAATCTCTCCTAGGTACATTACTGGTTGAGACGACACAACATGAGTAGCTATTTCTTACATCTCAGAAATTACTAGCAGCAATGTGACCTTTTTAAAGTTTATAAATGAATTGAGCTTGCCATTAATTTTCTACCCAGATTTGATGAAAGCTACTTAAATATAGTTTAATAAACACAGACATTAAAATCAAACTAACTAGACTTGGGCATTCTGATTGCAATTAGGTTTTACTTTTTTAAATTAAATATATCTTTATTGATTTCAGAGAGGGAGAGAGAGATAGAAACATCGATGATGAAAGAAAATTACTGATTGGCTGCCTCCTGCATGCCCCACACTAGAGATCAAACCTGTAACCTAGGCATGTGTTCTGACCTGGAATCAAACTGTGAATTTCTGGTTCATAGGTCAATGCTCAACCACTGAGCCACACCGACTGGGCAGGTTTTACATTTTTAATATTCAATTATCACTTAAAGCTGCATATTATTTAATATAAATTATTAAACAATTAAATAAATACCTCTTGATAAGTATATAATTGAGCTAGTGAGTTAAGAAGTTATGCTACTTATTTTACAAAATGATTGCAAATTTTGGCTAATCTGGCATACTCTTTGGGTGAAAAACAGTTTTTGCTATATTTGTTTAATATAGATGTTCTAAAAATTTTCCATAATTCTTATTCATATAGAACTATTTCTCCATGTGTAAAATATTTTTGTTTTATAGTTTCTTAGTATGTTTTTACCTTTTAAAGATAAAGCAATTATTATTGATGTTTTAGACACTTAAAAGCTACAACTATTCTTTAATTTATATAGGGTGTCCCAAAATTCACGCAAGATTTGAATTTTGCGTGAGCATTAACAACAACAACAAAAAATAAAAGCCTAATTTTACTTGGTTTATTGAATCAGATTCTAATATCTGTTGCCCTTTGATTTCAATTCCTTCAATTTGATAAGCATTACTAAGTACCAATTATGGCCCAGGAGCAGGGACAATGAAGACCAATGAAGACCACGCTTTGCGTATGTGCCAGCAAAGCCGTGGAGGCCATTTAACTGATGTACTATTCCATACATAACCTTATACTATATACTTTATGAATCAATAAAAAATGTACAATTTTTAATTATAAACCTGTGTTTTCTATCAAAATTACTTCTTGCATGAATTTTGGGACACCCTATATGTGTAGAAATTAATGATTAAACATATTTAGTTTCTTTTTTTTAAAATTAAATCTTTATTGTTCAGATTATTACATTTGTTCCTCTTTTTTTCCCCCCCATAACTCCCCTCCTCCTAGTTCCCGCCCCACCCACCGCCCTCACTCCCCACCCACTGTCCTCATCCATAGGTGCACGATTTTTGTCCAGTCTCTTCCCACATCTCCCACACCCCTTTCCCCCCCAAGAATAGTCAGTCCATTCCCTTTCTATGTCCCTGATTCTATTATAATCACCATTTCATTCTGTTCATCAGATTATTTATTCACTTGATTCTTAGATTCACTTGTTGATACATGCATATTTGTTGTTCATAATTTGTATCTTTACCTTTTTCTTCCTCTTCCTCTTCTTAAAGGATACCTTTCAGCATTTCATATAATCCTGGTTTGGTGGTGATGAACTCCTTTAGCTTTTCCTTAACTGAGAAGCTCTTTATCTGACCTTCAATTCTGAATGATAGCTTTGCTGGATAAAGTAATCTTGGTTGTAGGTTCTTGGTATTCATCACTTTGAATATTTCTTGCCACTCCCTTCTGGCCTGCAAAGTTTCTGTTGAGAAATCAGCTGACAGTCGTATGGGTATTCCCTTGTAAGTAACTGAGTTCCTTTCTCTTGCTGTTTTTAAGATTCTCTCTTTATCTTTTGCTCTTGGCATTTTAATTATGATGTGTCTTGGTGTGGTCCTCTTTGGATTCCTTTTGTTTGGGGTTCTACGCGCTTCTTGGACCTGTAAGTCTATTTCTTTCACCAGGTGGGGGAAGTTTTCTGTCATTATTTCTTCAGATAGGTTTTCAATGTCTTGCTCTCTCTCATCTTCTGGCACCCCTATAATTCTGATGTTGGTACGCTTGAAGCTGTCCCAGAGGCTCTTTACACTATCCTCGCATTTTTGGATTCTTTTTTCATTTTGCTTTTCCGGTTGGGTGTTTTTTGCTTCCTCGCATTTCAAATCATTGACTTGATTCTTGCGCTCCTCTGGTCTGCTGTCGGGAGTCTGTATAATATTCGTTATTTCAGTCCGTGTATGCTTAATTTCTAGTTGGTTCCCCAATATAACATCGAGGGTCTCATTAGTTTTCTTGTAGATCTCATTAAGTTTATCGGCGGCTTCTAAACAGTTCTTGAGAGACCTTAAAAGTGTGGTTCTGAACTCTATATCTTCCATTGACAATTTTGTCCTGTTTCTTTGTCTCCGCATTTTGTTATGCTTCCTTGGTGCACCCCCTAATGGTCTTTGTTCGCAGTCTTATAGTTAAACCTTGATTGTTGTAGCTAATACCAGGGAGGGTTTGACCTCCAGGCCAAGTGGCTATGAGAATCAGCTGTGTCAGCAGTGAGAGAACTTCTGTCCTCTAGGCAGGTGCTAATCTAGCCTTTGCCTGAGGCTATCTGGCAAATGCCTCTGTGCAGGGCTTGGGTAGGGCGGGTCACACAGGATCAACAGGGTGGGCCGGAGAGAGCAGTTATGGCGGCTCTCAGTCCTGTCCCCAGGGGCTCTGCCTCTCTGAGTCCCAGCACCCGCTGCAAAGCTCGGAGAGAAAGCTGCACTCGCTCTGACCGAAGCCAGACAGTCCCGCTTCTCCAGTTTGAGTCTGGGTCCCTAAAGACTCGCCGGGATCTGGAGCTCAGAGTCTGCGACTCCCTCCCGATTGAAAACAACAACCGCGCTCTCCGCCGCCAGCCCGCTCCGTGCACCCCGCACCTCAGAATTTGACTTCAGCACTGCGCCTCCTCTGAGTGTCCGTGTGCGTTTCTCTTTCCTCCTAGTTGTAGGACTTCCACTCAGCCAGCGTTCCTGTGGTTCTGGGTGATGTCCGTTCTGTGTTTTAGTTTCACTTTTGAAGTAGTTGTTCAAAGCAGCAAACTCCGGCGTTAACCTATGCCGCCATCTTGGTTCTCCTCTAAACATATTTAGTTTCAATCAACATTGGATGTACATAAACTAGCTTGCAATATTGAAACCTAAAAATATATCCTCTATATGCAGTGTAAACCATCTTAGGACTACTGTGAATGTACAATGCAATGTGAAGATGATGTTTTGTTCAGTTGTACAATTGAAACCTATATGGTTTTGTGAACTAATGACATCCAAAAAAAATAAATTAAAATTAATAAAATAAAAACTACCATAAATATATGATATATTACACTCATTGATGTAAAGATGTTAACTCACCTTATGTTCCTGAGATAAACTTCAGATCATCATGATGTAGTTTTTTTATATGTTGTTGTATTCAATTTTGTCTCTATATTCCTTAGAGATAACAAGTTTGTATTCCTCTCTTATGATAACTTTGTCTAATTTTGCAATTAGGGAAATGCACTTTTCACTATTTTCTGAAATACAATGGAATATCAGTATTTCTTAAAATCTTTGACAGAAAGATTTATTTAAGACATCTGGGCCTAGAGTTTTCTTTGTAGAAAGCCTTGTGATTTTAATATAATCTCATTATTTGATATGGAGCTGCTTTCTATTTTTTTCCCCAGAGTCAGGATAAGTATTATGTATTTTTCTAAAAATTTCTATTTCATCAAGCTTGTCAAATTTGTTGGCTTAAAATACTTCATAATTTTCCATTATTTTATTTTTTGAAATATCTGTTATGGTTGCTATGTCACTTCTAATTATGGTAATTTGTGAAAGTGATCTAGTTATTTTCATGATTTTTTTCAAATAATCTCTTTTTGGTTTCACTGTTTGTATTTTTCTATTGATATTCTGTTATATTTAACTTATTTTGGCTTCAACTTTGTGCTGTCCTACCTTCTGTTTTTTTTATATGTTCTTTTTTATTTTAAATCGTAATGTTAGACACTTATAGAACTTTGTTTGTTTCCAATATAGGCTTTTAAAACTACACATTTCCCTCTATTCATGGCTGCTTTCTGCAAATTTGTATATATTCAGTTCAAAATATATTCTAATTTTATTTGTCATTTCTCCCCTTCCATGCAATATGTTCTAATTATTTATAATAGATATTAGAAGCCCGATGCACAAAATTCATGCAAGAGTAGGCCTTCCTTTCCCCGGCTTCTGGCACTGGCTTCCCTCTGGCACCTGGGAACTGGGCTTGCCTTGCAGCCCTGGCTTCTTCCGGAAGGATGTCCGGTCTAATTAGCATACTAGTATTATGCATTTATTATTATAGACATACACATTATAAACTGCAAGAGACTATACTTATTATTTTAAACAACTATATAGTTGGAATAAATTAAAGAAAAATTATATTTTTGCATTAATATAGGTACTTATTTCTGTTTTTAATTCTTTTCTAAATATAAGTTGTCATCTGTCATTACATTTGAGTGTAAAGAACCACCTTACCTTACTTATGGTGCTCTTGACAACTTATTTCTCTTTGTTTTCTTTATTTCACTTTAATTCTTTTGTTTGTTTGTTTATTTATTTATATTTTAGAGAAAGAGAGGAAAGGACAGAGCGAGAGAGAGAGTGACAGAGAGAGAAACATTAATCAATTTGTTGTTCCACTTGTTTATGCATTTAGTGGTTGCTTCTCATATGTGCCCTGATTGGAGATTGAACCTATAACTTTGGGGTATCAGGAAGATGTTCCAACCAACTGAGCTACCTGGCCAGGACCTCACTTTCATTCTGAATGCAATATTTTTCTGGATGTAGAATTCTGAATTAACAGTTTTTCTTGTTAATTTTTTTTTACTGGCTTCTGTTCGTATGGTTTCTTCTTCTAATTAGTTAGACATTAATTGGATTATTTCTACCCTGTAGGGTATGTCATTTTTCTTTTGCTTCTTTCTGGCTTTGTGGTATATTTCTTACCCTAAGTTTACTGTATATGTGCTTATTCTGCTTGGTGTTAATCTTGTGTCTGAAATTCCATTTCAACAAATTTAGGAAAATTATGACACTTTTTTTTGAACAATTTTTTTCTGTGCTTACTGTACTCTCCTCTGTTATTCCAATTACAAACATTCCTGATCATATGTTATAATTCAATATTGTTAATGTTTTTAATATTTTTCTCTATAAGATTCACCTTGGATCAGGTTTCTTTATGTATGCTCAGTTTACACTTTTGTTTAATCATGTCCATTTCACTAGGTCTATCTAGGGAATATATTTTTCAGAAATTCCAATTTCCAGTTGTAGAATTTCTGTTCAGTTATTTTTATTGGTTTTATCCTTCTCAGAAATTTTCCTCTTTTTTACTGAAATTTTATGTATTAAAATATATGTTTGATCAATCTAGTGAAGATATTTATAATAGTCACTTGGTATTCTTTGTCTTCTAGGTCTAATGCTTGACGCTTCTCAGGGCCAGTCTTGTTTTCCTTTTTTCATCTTAGAATTTGTTCCATATTCTTGACTTTCCATATCTTGCATAATTTTTTTTATTTCATATCAGACATTATGTATGATCATTATTTCCTTTCCTAATGTAGATATTTTATTTATTGCTAGTACGATTTTTATTCAATGAATATTGTTTATTTTAACATGTAATTTTGTTGACTGGGTTTGCACTGTGTACTCTTTTCCCTATATGCCATCACCTCTGTCATGCATATCTTTTGTCTTTAGTTAGATTGTCTGGGATCTATTTGAAAAATACATGACTCCTGAGTTCCACAGAGACATGGTGGGCAGAACTTGGGAATCTTTGCCTTGTTTTTATGCTTGATTTTTGCTTGTTTGTTTGTTTCTCTTTCCCCAAGTCTCTTTACTGTCAACCTTTCTCCCTTCTTTCTTCCTCCTTCTTCTTCTCCTTCTTCTTCTTCTTCTTCTTCTTCTTCTTCTTCTTCTTCTTCTTCTTCTTCTTCTTCTTCTTCTTCTTCTTCTTCCTTTCCTCCTCCTCTTCCATTTCTCCTCCTCTCCTCCTCCTCCTCCTCCTCCTCCACTTCTCCTCCTCCTCTCCCTCCTCCTCCTGCTTCTTCTCTCCTCCTCCTTCTTTCCTCTTCTCCTCCTCTTCCTCTTCTTCTTCCTCTTCCTCCTATTCTTCTTCCCCACCTCTCCTTCTTCTTTTTCTCCCTTCTCTCTTCTCTCTTCCTTTCTCCCTTTCTTCTTTTTCTTTTACTTTTTCTCATTTCCCAGGCCAGAAAAATTGTGAGCTTTGACATGTGCCTTCATCTGAAACTGTGTGAAATGTGTGCACTGTCCATGGTCAAAAGCTAAAATCCAAGGAAGTGGAAACTTAGGTGTGTAGCTCCATATCTCCCCTCCATCAAACAGTATACACTCACTGTCTGCTTTCGTCCACTCTAATGCCTTAGGCAGTCACTTTTTGTTTTATGTATTGGTACTTTAGTTGTTTCCTGCAGGTGGAGGGGGACTTTTAGTAGAGTCTTAGTCCATTATATCAAGAAACATAATCAATCTCATGTTTTTTGTGGTTTTGGGTTGTTGTTCTTTTGCATTTTTGAGTCCATTCTGTAATATGTTAACTGCATTTAAAATATAGCTCAAAATGTTTTAATGTGTACACAATTAACTGAAAATGTATTTACACTGTAATACAATATAAAACACCATAAGGGAAAACAAGAAATAATAGTCAATTATCATAACATGTGAAATAAACTATTTTGAGATTTTGATGTGCAATTTCCTATATCTATATTTTTTCTTAGGAATTGTGTCTTATATTTGATATTTATTATAGTACCACTTTAACAACTGAATATCCTATTTTCCATTTTAACTCTAAATTTTAACAACATCAAATTATACTTAAATGTCAATGCAAATTTCAAATGCAATTTATTATCATATTTACCATAAATATATTTATGCATACATATGTTTCATAAGATATGCAGAAATGCCAAATTTCTATCTTTGACATTAAATGCTCAAACTGATTAGCATGAAATTTGTTGTGCTAAATGTCCTCAGAAGAGGGGAGCATGAAATTGACTTGACATGTTAATATCATATTTTACAGTGAGTCCCATTATAATTAAATGGGAATTTTATTTTAACTACACATGGTGTCTTTGCCTTATGAAAACACTCTCACTTTGAACAATTCTATGGAATATATTGGTCCGATAAGTAGTTATGCTTATTTGAAATCTGCTGAAGTTTCTTTGATTTATATATATCCAAATTTAGAAAAGACTCTTAGTGTTTAAGTTCTCACAGTGTGAATTTAAGAAAAACTAATGAGACAATCTTAAGATGCAAGTATTTGAAAAGTGCTCTTGATATTTGTGTTTTCTAAATGAAGGTAGTTGACACTTTATGTCTGATCAGGAAACTTACCTGTGCCAAAATACACAGTAAAGTGATACTCAAAGTCAATGTCCAAACTGAAAGAACTGGCCACTAATGAAAAGAATAATTATGTTTGTAACATTTAAAAAGGAGAAAATTATTTAGTTTCTTGGAAATACTATATATTTTTGCTCCCTCTCCAGTTACATTTTTTTTAAAAAGTGTTTACTATCTCATTTGAATAGGACTATATTATATATGTGTGTGTGTGTTTTCATAAGAATTGGATGGCAGTTTTTAGTTACAATCTGGATAATCATAAAAAGTTATTTTTATAACAAAATTCCTCTGTTTATAATTAAAAGCATAAAAATAATGTTGACAGCTGTGTTTAATGACTTTTTATTGGATTTTAATGGGTTCATCCCTAAGAACAAAGTGCTGATAAAAAAATTACAATTTTGTCAAATTGATTTGCACTTGATTTTGATGTCAAGCTACAAATGCAATCTCAATTTTTTTTCTTCTCCCAAGATCCTTAAAATATTTACTTATAATTGTACCCAGTATAATAACATGTTCTTCAATACCTATATAAATATTGGCATATTTCTTCATATGAATAGCATGTTAGCGTAATATATTTCAGATTGAATATATTCAAGAGAAAATTTATGATAGTTGGTCATGAAATCAATATAAACTAATAGTAGCTACAAATTTGCAAAGCCAGTTATTGATCGCCTTGGCTGGGTAGCAAAGAGCATCGTCCAGATATGCCAAAGTTGCAGGTTCGATCTCCAGTCAGGGCACATACAAGAATTAACCAATAAATGCATAAATAAGTGGAACAACAAATCAATGTCTCTCTTTTCCTCACTCACTACAATCAATAATTATTATTTTTTTTTTAGAAAGCCAGTTAATGGTTAATTCATAGTGGAGGAACATAATGTAGTAGTTAGGGCATGGCCCTGGAGCAGATCTATGTGGATTTAAAACTTGGCTGTGCAAATTACTAGCAGTCTGACACCAGGCAAGGTACTCTGGTCTCAATTTCCCTATCTGTAAAATGTGCATAAACATACTAACAATAGTAACAGTAAAAGTTTTATGTAGGTTTGTGCAGAATTACTATTTAGAAAACACACAGAATAGTAACTGGCATTATTCCTATTATTATGTACTTACTGGTAATTGCAAGACAAATATGGAAACAGCATTAGCTGTCTTGTTTGCTCTTTTAACCCTTGCCTATGGCCAAAGTATTTACAAAATCCCCAATGAGCAAATTACCTTTTATATTAATTTATACTTTTTGCTTGAAGGACACAATATTGGTTAAATATTTGATGATTCCATTCTGTTTGTATATTCAAAAGTCTCTGTCCCCTACTGTGCTTTTTTTTTCATAAATAATGTACTTAAATGTGACAGATAAAATAGCTTAATTCAGTAGATTCTGAATAATGGAAGTCAGAAAACTAAAAATATTGCACAAAAGAAATGTGAGGGGAAAAAATGATTACATTTCAACACTATCCACTGTGTGGATTTGTCTGTGGGTGTGGAAAGCTGGTCAATACTTTGTATTCATTCAGGAACTCTGGCATTACAGCGGCTGCATGCCTGGATAGAAATGTCTGGGAACAGGTGGACTTAAAGCTTCATGGGTACATCTGGTTGGTTAGCTATACACTGAAGCATCAACCAATGAACCAGGAGGTCACGATTCGATTCCCCAAGGCACATACGCGGGTTTCAGGCTCCATCCCAGTGTGGGATGTGCAGGAGGCAGCTGATCAATGATTCTCTCTCATCATTGATGTTTATATCTCTCTCCCTCTCCCTTCCTCTGGGAAATAAATAAAAATATATTTTAAAAAAGAATACATTTAAATATATTTTAAAAAGAGTCTGTATGGATCAAAATACTAAATTCAATGCACTATTTTGTGCCTAGTCATTTTCTTTGACTTCTTATCCAGGTAGTCAAAAATAGTCACTTAGAATCTTTAAGGACCTAAAGAGTCAAAAATTATAAAAGTTGATGTAAACAAGAAGCTTGAAAGTATCATACTGAGCAAAATATGAAGAATACACCTTTCTATTTCTTGATTTAATAGACTCACTATTAAATATTACTCATAAATCAGAGGTTGAGTATGTAAACAAGAATTTGAACATTAAAGATATTTGTCTCCCAATCACAACAAAGAACTGCTTTGATGAACGCTCTATTTAGTTAATATTAATTCTGCTGGTTTGGAAGTTTTAAGCCATTTGAAAAAGTGGTTGAACTTCTTTCTATACCAAAAGTTTTAAAGATATAAATATACACTCAAAATAGATTTTTATGATATTATTGTATTTGGCATTTGAGGACAGATAATTTGTAGGCATGTATATTTGTTTTTTCAAAATAAATTGTTTAATTATTAACCTACTTTTCTATAAATAAGAAACATTGTGTCTGTATTTTAGGGACTAATTTATTAAGATTAACCAAGTATAGCTTCATTATTTTTTACTTTTTAAATTTATCTTTACTGTTGAAAAATATTACAGATGTCTCCTTTATTTTTTATTTTATTTTTCCCCCATTGATTCCCTCCACCTTGCTACGGCCCCTCCCAGGCCTTTACCACTCTATTGTCTATGTCCATGGGCTGTGCATATATGCATAAAAGTTTCCCAGTTAATCACTCCACACCCACATCCACCCCCTCCTTCCTTCTGAAATTCATGTCTGTTCCATGCTTTTAGGTCTCTGGGTCTATTTTGTTCATCAGTTTATTTTGTTCATTAGATCCATATATGAGTGAGATCATGTGATACAGGTCTTTCGCTGACTGGCTTATTTGGCTTAGCATAATACTCTCTAGGACCATCCATGTTGCAAATGGTAACAATTCTTTATTTTTTACAGCAGTGGAGTATTCCATTGTGTAAGTTGTACCACAGCTTTTTTACCCCCTCATCTTCTGATGGGCACTTGGGCTGTTTCCAAATCTTAGCTATTATACATTGAACATAGGGGTTCATATATTCTTTCTGATTAGTGTTTTGGGTATCTTAGGATATTTTCCTAGAAGTGGGAACCCTGGGTCAAATAGATGTTCCATTTTTTTAATTTTTTGAGGAAACTGTATATTATTTTCCACAGTGGCTGCACCAGTCTGTATTCTCACCAGCCATGTACTAAGATTCGCTTTTCTCCACCTCCTTGCCAACACTTGTAATTTGTTAATTTGTTGATGGTAGACATTCTGACAGGTGTAAAGTTATACTTCATTGTATTTTTAATTTGAAACTCTCAGATGATTAGTGACTTTGAGCATTTTTTCATATGTATCTTGGCCATCTGTATATCTACTTTGGAGAAGAGTCTATTTAGGTCCTTTGCCCATTTTTTAATTGGATTTTTTGTCTTCCTTTTGCTAAGTTGTTTGTATTTCTTATATATAGGAAATTAACCCCTTATTGAATATATTATTGGCAATTATGTTCTCTTATGCAGTGGGCTCACTTTTCACTTTGTTGATGGTTTTTTTTTTTGCTGTGCAGAATTTTTTTATTTTGATATAGTCCCATTTGTTTATTTTTTCCTGGTTTTCCTTTGCCCTGGGAGATGTATTGGTAAACATATTGCTAAGAGAGATGTCTGAGATTTTGTGGCCTATGGTTTATTCTTGTGTATGGTATAAGTTGGTGGTCTAATTTCATTTTTTTGCATGTATCTGTCTAATTTTCCCAAACACCATTTCCTGAAAAGATTGTCTTTACCCCCAAATATTGTTTTAGATAATTTGTATACATAATGTATTATTGTCAGTACTAGAAAAAACAAAAAAAAAATCTGATGTTTTTTTCTGTGGAGCTTGCCATATATAACAGTTAGGGAGTTTCATAGTATGGACATAAGTTCTTCATATATAATTGAAAATTCTATTTTTTTATTTTAAAATAAAAGTCAATTTTTTCTCTTGAATTCAAGGTCATTCTAATCAAAATATTGTGGAAATGCCAAAACTATATCTACTTATAAAGTATTAATCTCTGGAGGTCATAAGGAGATTATTTAAATAAATAGAACTAACCACTGATCTATCTTTCAAACTAGAGTACAAATGATTACAACTGGAATCCTGTACAAAATGGGAGTTTAGTACAGTGAAATAAAGGTAATAATGGAAAACATTAGAGAATAAAGAATAAAAAGTACAATGGCATGCCCTTGGCTCACTCCTCATTCATTTACTAACATACACATCACATTAAACAAGGATTTATGAAGAGCTAATTGCATACAAAAAATTGTTAGGAAATGAAGACATGAGATGAAGGATATGTATGTAATGCCTAATAGGGATGAGATTAGAGAATGGCGAAATCCTGTGTTGGTAGCACATGCCATGTTTTATATTTAAGTAGTTATGTTTCATGCACTGGCTAGTGTTCTGATTTCAAAATAACAGAATTTTGTTCAATAAGTGCCAAAGTCCTCACATCATAAAAAAATATACCACTCAGGTTTGAAATCATAAAGAAAACTTTGCTTCTCCAGAGAAAATTGTTTACTGTTTTCTTAAGATCAATAGTAGTTATAATTCTTACCATCACATAATTAAATTGTCTACCTTGGATTGGCCTTTATTATGTTCAAAGATCATTATGTGAAATAATTTTCCTGGATTCTGTAGCATGCATTTTCTACATATACTCTCTCAGGTTTCACACTACTATTGATTTTCTTTTTTCTTTTTATTATTTATACATTTTAAAGTTATTGAATTCTATGTAAGTTATATATATATATAGACATATATAGACATTATATATATATAAATATATGTATTTTATATATATATAAATAAATATATGTATATTATATATATATACACATATATATATAAAATTTTAAGCAATTTTAAAGATATGTTGTGTGGCTGATACAGAGAGTTCCCATATACTACATGCCCAGATTCTCCTACTGTTAACAACACAGTAGAATATTTTTCACAATTGGTGAGCTAATATTTATACTTTATTATTATTTATAAAGTCCAGGGTTTATTCAGATATACCTTTGTTTTTATCTAGTCTCCTTTATCTGTTTTATATTCTCATACAGGATACCAAATTAAATTTAGTCTATAGTCTACTTAGTTTTCTCTTAGCTGATATGCTTTCTCTGGCATTCCTGAATCTTTCTAAGAAGGGCCATAGAAGTGAAATGCCATTTCATGACATCCTGTCAGAGGCATATAGTATCTTCATGAAGTATCATGTTGATGTTAAATTTGGTCCCCTGGCTGAGGTCGTACTTGTCCTATTTCCCCCCAGTAAAGTTTCCCTGTTTTCACTCTGTACTCTGGAAAAAGGTACTCTGAGCAGCTTGCACTTAAGGAACAGACAGTTATGATTCACCTCCTTAAGGGTAGAATATTTAATAAATCATTTGGAAGTCTTCTGCACAGGAGATATGTCTCTTCTCTCCCATTTATTTATGTATTCAATCACTTATTTATATCATTATGACTATTTATTTATTTTAATATATATTTTTATTGATTTTAGAGAGGAAGGGACAGGGAGAGAGAGACAGAAACATCAATGATGAGAGAGAATCACTGATTGGCTGCCTCCTGTACACCCCCTACTGAGCATAGAGCTTGCAACCTGGGCTGTGCCTTTGACCAGAATTGAACCCAGGACCCTTCAGTCCATAGGCCAACCTTCTATCCATTGAGACAAACCAGCAAGAGCTCATTATGACCTTTTAGTTTTCATTCTATGCTTTGGGTTATTATCCAATAATTTCTCTCTCAATTTTATTTTTCCATTTGCCATTGAAACCCTTTCATGTGGCTACTTATGCTTTTAACATTACCCCACCCACAACAACTTTTTATTTGAATACTTCCTCACTTTCTGGCCCTATAGGAGGCTCCAGGCTCAAAGTTTTTAAATCTTTATTGTTGAAAGTATTACATATGTCTTGCATATCTGCAGCTCCAGACAATAATCAGCCATTATTCCTTGGAGTTCTGTATTCTTTAATGGGAGAATAACACTAGAAACCAATAATTTAATGCTCATTGCTTCCATGTACTCTCATCTGATAAAGCAAGATGATATATGTATGCATTCTAACCCATGCATACACACATGATCTAGAAACATTTCTATATGTAAACACCTATGTCTATAGTAAACTAAATATAAGCTCATACTGATATCTCTCACTCTAAACCATTATCACATGGCTCATGCTAGCCTCCTTCCCTTGGTTATCTGCAACTGGAATACTGTGCTTATGTACAGTTTCTTAATACATATAGATTATTTTATCACATTATAAATTACATTATTGGATCCTCAGTCCTCCTAAATGGTTTTGTAAAGGTTGTACTTATTAATGATTACTATTTGTGCTATAAAGTTCTATATGTTTTGACAAATTCATGTCTTATATTCAGCATTACAGTACCAAAGAGAACAATCTCACTGTCCTTATAAAGTCAACTGTACTTCACCTATCCCATCTTCCTGACCAACCCCCCTCCACTCACTGCCCCATACACACACATGTGGAACCACGGATGTGACATCTCTATAATTTTGCCTTTTCCAAAATGGTGTATCATGCAGTATGCAGACATTTTTAGACTTTTTTCTCTGACTTTGCAGTATACATTTTAGACTTATTCATTCATATATTTTTGTGCCTTGTTAGCTCATTTCTTTGTATTACTTAACAATATTTTATTGTCTGAATGACCATAGTTTGTTAATCCATTTGCCAATTGTACGAACTTTTGCTTGCTCCAGTTTGGGACAATCTTATATAATAAAGAAGTAATATGCAAACTGACCTTTACTCCATCACACCATCACCAGATGGCTGCACCCAGGGCAGAGGCAGAGTTCCAGTAACATAAGATGGCTGGGCCCACAGCGGAAGCAGGGTTCCCATAACAAGCTGTAACGAGCCATCAGCAGAGACCTGAGGCTGCATGGCGCCAGGCCAGGGCAGGGGACCTGAGGCTACGACCCCCACTAAGCAGGGCTTGATGGGGGACCTGAGACTGCACCCCCTGCCTGGTGCCAGGCTGGAGGACCTGAGGCTGTGGCCCCCGCCTGGCAGGGCTTGATAGAGAGTTTGAAACATCGATGAGAGAGAAATATCGATCAGCTGCCTCCTGCACACCTCCTACTGGGGATGTGCCTGCAACCAAGGTACATGCCGTTGACCAGAATCGAACCTGGGACCCTTTAGCCCACAGGCCGATGCTCTATCCACTTAGCCAAACCGGTTAGGGCTTAACCAAAGAATTTATATGCATATATGCATAACTCATGGACACAGACAATAGTTCAGTGAAAACTTGATTGGTGGGGTGTATGGGGAGGGGTTTGGGGAGGGCCAATGGGGATAAAAAAGGAAACATCTATAATACTTGCAACAATGAACATACATTTTAAAAATTGCAGTGCATAAATAATAAGTAAACATACCAACAGGAGAGGAGGAAGAATATATGGGCCCAAATTTAAAAACTAAAGGTTAAAAAGAAGCATTTAATATCCAAGAAATGTAATTTGGAGGTAAATTTTTAATGTTTAGAATAATACTAGGATTAAAAAATAAATTTACATAGTGAAGCTAATTGGCATTGCTGTGTACCAATTATCCACAATGTCTGGTGGCCTGAGAGCATAAAATCCTAAACAAATAGTTGCCGTTACCTAGAGTTTGTTGACTGGAAAGAAAGATATGAAGGAATTGCAAAATGTAAGATTGCTGGAAAAATAATACTCTGCTAGTTGACCAATGAAATCCACATTTACGTAGTAAAAAAATGAAATCAGACACTGTTGGTCTGATAGAAATAATTTTAAAAATAAAATGAGAACATTAAGAATATTAAACATAAAAAGTGTATATTCCTGCAATGATCTAAATGAATTATATCTCCACCCATCACTATATTCTTGCATTTACCTAAGCTCGGTAAGTATCTCACCTCTTTTTTTACCATATAGAATCTGTACTCTTAACCAATGATTTCCAAAATTTTATTTCAGTCAATTTGCTATTTGCTTAGCAATCTGCTTTTGTGAACTACCAGTCCTCAAATGGAGAGCATATTTATATAACGATGCAAATAATTCATAATTTCTCTTTCTGGTAATATTATTACTCTATAAAATCAAAACCACATGGTTAATAATTTACCCCAAATTATGTCAAATATGTACCTCTAAGTTTAGATAACATAAACCTAAATATAGGGTTAGAAAAAGCATGATTTATCCATATATTTTAATTCATATATAAAGACTTCATGGACATCAAGTCTATTCAGTATAAATTCATAAACATGAAATATCAAGCTCATTATGAACCTTGTTGGATTCACATTAGTAATAGTATGTTTAAGTGAACAATAATATTAAAGAGAGATGAAACTTACAGAGAACTTACAGAGGCAGTCATACTTTTAAAAAGGCCATGCTTTCTAACAGGTTTTTTTTTTTTTTTACCTTGAAGATGCCTGCAAATTAACACATTGAAATGTAAGCTTCATTGAAGGCAGCTTCCCTAGATCTGATTTACATTAGCCCAAGTTTCAGTGGTAATCATTAGAAATGGGTCATTTAACTGGTCTGTAATTAGAATACCAATGAGCCAGTTCTCTTGGAAAAGTTCCCTGTTGTAGATAGACAACTCTTCAGTTTAAATATTTCAGCCATAAAACGCTGCTATCTATATAAGATATACATTTTTCCAGCCTGAAAAGGATAATGTGTATTCAGGCCACCCTTAATAGCCCCAAAGGAAAACCGCCCACGGTGTTCCAAAGCATTTACTCAGTCACTGGATAGTACTGATACCCTGAGCTTACATGGCTGATGGGACAAACTTTTCTGAGCAAAGCACAAAGAGTTGAACTTTAAGGAGTGAGGAGGAGGCAGTTTATGATACAATGTATCATTTTTATTGGTGCTAGGGTCTAGGGCAGGGGTTCTCAACCTGTGGGTCACGACCCCTTTGGGGGTCAAATGACCCTTTCACAGGGGTCGCCTAAGACCATCGGAAAATATATATTTTCCACGGTCTTAGGAACCGAGACAATGCTCCTCTATCCATCTCCAGGCGGGTCTGCCCACATGCAGATACACCCACATCCGAGTACCCGGTGTGATGACATACAAATACAGGTGTATGTGACAGGGTTGGCGCCATAATGTACTTATGCGGACCAGTCACACATGTGTAGAAAGCAGCTGCTGTGTTGAAAGCAGCTACTCTGTTAAAAGCAGCTACTGTGTTGAAAGCAGCAGTATTGGAGGTAAAACGACACTTCGTGAATTATAATTACTGGGTAAATGTAAAATCATGTACTGTAAAATCATCAACTACTGCAAAAAATATATATATATATTTGTACCATGGGAACTTAATCTGGATGCTGATTGGTCTTTTTATATCCAGCTGTGGTTGATGTGAATACTGCCCCCTTGTGACAGTAACAGGTATGTTAAAAAAAAAAACACAGAGGATGGTAAATCATAGGAAACTTTACTGAACTGTATTGACTGAACTATGCCATGTATCATCTTTTGTATTATTAAAACTATTGTTAAATATTATTTTCATTAGCAAACCATCCCATGACAATGGATCATGTAGAGAAGAACGTTAAGAAAATATAGTGAGGATTTTTTACAGTATGGTTTTACCTCAATAATTACAGCAGGAATTGAGAAACCGCAATGTGTTATTTGTTGTGAAGTTCTATCAGCCGAATCTATGAAGCCGAACAAACTAAAACACCATTTTGATAGCAAGCACCCGAGCTTTGCCGGCAAGGATACCAACTATTTTAGAAGCAAAGCTGATGGACTCAAGAAAGCCAGACTTGACACTGGTGGCAAGTACCACAAACAAACTGTAGCAGCCTTGAAGCTTCATATTTGGTGGCACTCAGAATCGCCAGAGCTATGAAACCTCACACCATCGCTGAGTATTTACTGTTGCCAGCGGCCAAAGCCATTGTTCGAGTTATGATTGGAGATGAATTTGCTACGAAATTGAGTGCAATTTCCTTATCTAATGACACTGTCCACAGAAGAATAGATGACATGTCTGCTGATATTCTTGATCAGGTAATCCAGGAAATTAAATCTGCTCCACTTCCAATATTTAGTATCCAGCTTGATGAGTCTACAGACGTTGCAAACTGTTCACAGTTACTGGTTTACGTGAGGTATATTAATGATGGTGGCTTTAAAGATGAGTTTCTATTTTGCAAACCTCTTGAAACAACAACTACTGCACGTGATGTATTTGACACAGTTGGTTCATTTCTGAAAGAGCATAAGATCTCTTGGGAAAAGGTTTGTGGTGTTTGCACAGATGGTGCTCCAGCTATGCTAGGATGTCGATCTGGATTTAAATGTTTGGTACTGAATGAGTCACCAAAAGTCATCGGAACTCACTGTATGATTCATTGGCAAATATTAGCCATGAAGACACTGCCACAAGAGTTAAAGAAGTAATGAAAAGCATCATAAGTTGTGTCAATTTTGTAAAGGCAAGCACTTTAAACAGTTGACTGTTTTTGCAACTGTGCAACGAGTTGGATGCGCCGAACAATGCTCTGCTATTTCACACTGAAGTGAGATGGTTGTCGAGATGAAAAATTTTAAAATGTGTTTTTGAGCTTCTTGATGAACTCAAAACGTTTTTTAATCAGAAAGCAAGACTGCAGTTCGAAGCACTTTTTGGTGATAAAAGTGAACTGCAGAAAATAGCTTACTTTGTTGACATCTTGGCCATCTTGAATGAGTTAAATTTATCACTGCAAGGACCAAATGCAACATGCCTCGATTTGTCTGAAAAGATCTGATCATTCCAAATGAAACTTCAGCTTTGGCAAAAAAAAAAAAAATTAGATGAAAATAAAATTTACATGTTGCCTCCCTTATCTGCTTTCTTTGAGGGACCTGACATTGAACCAGAAAAAAGGATTACGATGATAATTTCTGTGCAAGAACACTTGCACGTGCTTGCAGATGAAATTTCATCGTACTTTCCAAATCTGCCTGACACCCCATTTGCACTTGCCAGAAGCTCATTCACAGTCAAAGTTGAAGATGTTCCTGAGACAGCACAAGAGGAGTTCATTGAACTTATTAACAATGATGCAGCAAGAACTGATTTCTGTACAATGCCAGTTACAAAATTCTAGATCATGTGTTTGCAGTCATATCCTGTTCTGTCTGAGACTGTGTTGTGCCTTCTTTTTTTTTTAATTTTTCTTCAAAACAATACTTAACTTTTAATCTGAAATCAGATTGCTATTTTAGTTTTGCATTAACTGTGTTGCGCTTTCTTCTTCCATTTCCAACAACCTATCTTTGTGAAACAGGGTTTTCCAGATTGTTGGTTATCAAGTCTAAATACAGAAGTAGACTTGTTGTGGAAGATGATCTTCATTGTGCTCTTGCAAAGACTGCCCCAAGAATTTCTGATCTGGTGAGAAAGAAGCAATCTCAACCTTCGCACTGACGTTGGCTTTTTACGCATACTGTCGCAAAATGTAGCAATGTAGTTTACTGTTGTTATATTAAGACTGTTACCCATGCTACACCATGCCTCAAGACAAAATTTCATTTATTTGTAATTAGAAATAAATATTTCACAATATATAATTACATATTGTTTTTGTGATTAATCACTATGCTTTAATTACGTTCAATTTGTAACAATGAAAATACATCCTGCATATCAGATATTTACATTACAATTCATAACAGTAGCAAAATTACAGTTATGAAGTAGCAACGAAAATAATTTTATGGTTGGGGGTCACCACAACATGAGGAACTGTATTAATTGGTCGCAGCATTAGGAAGGTTGAAAACCACTGGTCTAGGGCAAATGCTATGATGGAAGTGGCAATTCTTGTGGGATTTATTTGAAAAGAAGTTTGCCAAACAATAATTAAATAAATGTTTAGCTTGAAAATCAGATTAAAAATATTTAAGTCAAACTTCAATTAATGTATCTTTTTCAAAACTTATGTATGTATGTATGTATTTATGTGTGTGTGTATGTACCGTTCTCTCCTTTGCTTCTATTTTAAATACAATAAAGCAGGGGCAAATGAACAATGATTAGAGTTCAATTATATTAGAGATAGCAAATAAAATTTATCTAGACTATATGGAGTCGCCGGGTTCCTGTTTCGGACAAATCCAGGTTTCAACCTTCATTTGGTCCTATGACCCTCTCATATCACCAAAATCAGTGTCTTTATTATCATCATCTTTATTAGATTTTCTTTTTGTGTGGGTTAATTGAAGTCTATCTTTCTAATAACCAAATAGTTAAGTGATACTAGGTTCTATAACTGATTGGATATATATTTTTAATACCATGTCAAATGAATACATGTGTCCATCTTTAGATCATGAGTAGAGATAAATATTTTTTCAAGAAATCTTTTCATAATTTGAATTCCTATAGATAGAATGAAATATTATATAATATAGAAGTAGGTTGTATAACAATATCAACATCTCATTTTCATTATATCCTAACATAGTTGTGGTCACTTAGTTTATTTGCCATACTAAGATAACATTCGCTATTTCATTTGCTTTAGAATTTATCACTACCTTAAAAAAATGGAACAAGATAATTTAATCTATTTAAAATATTGCTTTTTAAATAGATTTAAGATTTTCTAATTGAAAGGAGTGAGAAAATAATATTCCTTAAAAGTAATTTAAAAAATCAGAAAGACCCTCCCCTCCCCACCCCCTCAAAAAAAGTAGAAACTAGAGCAGCAGCTCTAGAAACTGCTGGGGGTGGGGGTGGGGTTGTGAACAAGATTTATAAATATGCATACCTGATAAAATCCCCCATAATTATAATCTATTTCATTGTGTTATTCTTTTCCCCTAAAGGCTATTTTGCCAGTGTATATAAAATCCTAAAAAGACACCCTTTCTTCCTGTCTACTTCCTGTCTCCTTTCATGACTACTCAGAAAAGGAGGCTGCCGGGACTCTCTTGGCCATGCTCTCTGTTTGAAAGCTTTACTTTATCTAAGTCAAATCCCTTATTGTGAAGGTCAAGCATGTGCCCTCCTTTTGCCTCCAGTAGAAAAAAATTCCTAAAGTTTACTTTTTCAAGAACAGTTGTATGTTGTAGTGATAAAAAGCACCTGTTTCTAGAACCATAACCCCTCTTGTGTTATCTTTGTTATTTTATACAATATGTTGCTCCCATTGAAATCTCCATTTCTCATATTTAAGGCAAGAAGACAAAGGCACCTACCACATCCAAAAAGTTCAGTGATGATCAGTTGATATTCTATGTCAAACTACCAGCTCATTGCCCGTCAATAATATGTACTCATTAAAGGTTTGCAGTAAATGAATGTATTTATATAGCCTGTAAGTGAAACAAATAGATTGAAATATTTTTTGTTATCCTAAAATATCATATTCCTTCAAAAGACAATCTAGGAAAAATGTGTCATTCTTTCAACAATACAAATGTTTACTAAGTGTCTACTGTGTCATAGACACTGTTAGAAGTAATGGAATTACATAGAGGAAGAATAGTTGATGAATGAAGATATCTAATATAATTGCTTGTTATATAATTTTTAAAAAGAGTATTTTGTAATATCTACTCAGGCATACTGTTTTTCATTTTCCAAGTTTTGAAGACATAGTAATCAAACAAGAACAGCATAAATTTCTAGCCCGTTATTATCTCCTAAATCAAAGGACATTACACATTTTAGCCACTATAACACTACAAAGCCGCTAGTGCATGAAATGATTGATGATGATACTTCTGATGTTGTAAAGTTGTAATCTGTCTCTTGTTCAAATGGGATGCCAGGACAACTAATAAATTCCCCAACATCGGAGAGATGGAGCATGTCAACTGGAAGAGAACAGATTCCTTTTATGAGCTTTCTCAAGTACAGGTTCAAAATTCCTTATCCCCAAAAGTGTTTTTCTTAAGTCTGTTTCAATCGCATTTGGCAGTCAAATCTGATGTGAACGATGAGAGTATATTATGGACTTTAGTCTACAGTCCTTATGGTAAATATCATATTATATTCTTGATTAGATTGTGTAGCTATAGACCCCACTGAGAGTGTTACACATTATGTAGTCTATACACAGCACTACTTTTAAAAAGTGAAAAATGTTTAATTCTAAAGTATAACTGGACTCAGGGGTTCTAAATAAGTAATTATGGAATAGTTTTGAGGAACTAGTTTTCCACTTCTAAATTTGACTTTCCCTATTTTCTCAGTCACTATGTGTGCATATTTGTATTTGAAATACATTTGATGTAAAAAATATAAAAATAGAATGTATATTATACATATTTTAATACATATGTTTTATAATATTCTTTTATATGATTACAAATGCAGACACATAATTTACAATTAATGATACACAATAAATGGCTTTTATGCAAAATGTTATAATTATTTTGATTTTTTTGTTATTAATACTCTTTTAATATTATTTCTAGAATTTCTACTAAAGTAGAAATATTTTTTAGATCCTGATTTTAATTTTGGCATTTGTGACTCATTTACTAATATAATTTCTGCTATTTAAAAAAAAATAGTAATTTTGTGTTTTGTTGATACATTAGAACTCTGTATTTTGGGTCAAACATTTCTCATTTCTATTATTTTACAGTTAAATTACATTGTTTTTGTTACCATCCTATATAATGAAAGAGAAATATGCAAATTATCCATCCCTCTGTTATGCTCAAGCCACGCCCACCAGCCAATCAGAGTGATATGCAAATTCCCCAACAAAGATGGCAGCGACCATGGAGCTGGAGGCTTAGGTTCCCCCCAGCAACCGATAGAGGAAGCCAAGCTTCCTGCCTGCCCTAGCCTCCACTGTAGGATTGGCTGGGGGACTGGGCAGCTGGGAGTGAGGTGGGAACTATGCAGCTGTAATCGGGGCGCCAGGCCACTGGGAGCGGGGAGGGAACTACACAGCCGGGAGTGGGGCACTGGGCAGCTGGGAGCGGGGCAGGAACTTTCCAAGGCGGATACTGGGCAGTCAGGAGTGGGGCAGGAACTTCCCAGGGCAGGCGCCAGTCAGCCAGGAGCGGGACGGGAACTTCTGCCAGGTATTCATGACGATGCAGCAGAAGTTCCTGCCCCATAGCCACTTGCTCATTCACTTGCTCACTCACTCACTCAGCAAACACTCCCAGGTCCCTGGCACCAGGCCAGGCACTGAAGGTGAAACAGGATAAGACAGCTATGTCCTCAAGATGTTAGTAATTCAGTAGGGCAAAGCAGGCACATGAACAAGGCAGTTGTATGCACAGACACACTGCACTGTGTTCAGTGAAGGCTGTAACTAACGCCAACTTCATTCTCTTGATTAAATGGGGCCTCGGGAGCGAGGCCACCCCAAGCCTGTAGGCCTGTGCCTAGGCCAGGAGTGGCTGGGGTCCTGGAACATGACAGAGGGTGCAGGTTGGGCTGAGGGATCTTCCCCCGCCCCCCCCACCCCCGTGCATGAATTTCGTACACCAGGTCCCTAGTTTTAATATATTTAAATATAGATATTTTCTATAAATATTTAGAAAGAAAAATGATCTACAAAATAATGACTTATTTGAACCCATCATAGAGTTAAGGCTACCATGTAACTGAGGATTGAGCTCCAGTGTTCAATACAAACTGTTTCTAGTTTGGTAGAGCATGGTAGAAAGAGGTAGCTAACATAAAAACACATATCTATTTATCTATCATCTATCTATTTACTTTGACTACTGTGCTTTTGTGTATATAAACAGTGGACAGTATATATAAACAACAGTATTAAGCTATTAACCTAAGGGGGAAAGATACTACATCATAATATATAGTCCTTGATATCTTTTGATATAATCTCTAAAACTTCTCTACTAAATTTGTTAGTATTATAAATTATTATATACTTAAAATTAGAGTGATTTGCCATATATCCCTTCAATCTTCCTGATTTAAATCAGGAGGGAGATAAATATATCCAAATTATTATTATTATTATCATTATTTTAACAAAAAGAATTAGGGACATTTTAGTCCTAATAATCAGAAATATGAATCAGAAATATGAAGTAAAATGTACAACCATAAGACAGAAAGTGACCAAATAGCTTTAAAATTCACCTGAGCATTCTTTCATTGTTAGAATAGACACAAAAATTTACCTTTCTGTATCTGAAGCAGAAACAAAACCACATATTATACTGTATCATGTTTCATTATAATCTAGTGCAAAATGTTCTCTAATTTACATTTGAGTTTTTTGTTGGTTTTTTATTACCCATGGTCAAATTATATAGGAAATTATTGCTTAATTCCAAAATATAAGGGGATTTTCAAATTATGTTTTTTGTTTGTTTGTTTGTTTGTTTTCTTTGGTTTCTAACTTAATTCCACCCTTTATTTTAGTACTTTCATATTTGTTAAAACTACCTTTTTCTATCAGCATACTGTTGAATTTTGTAATTATTTTGTGTGTGCTTAGATAATCATCTCTCTTTATATTTATGTCTGAAATATATACATGTACAATTACATACACAGGGAGAAGAGGAAGAGATCAAAAGGGATTGTCATTATCCAAAACTCGGATAAATTTTATATGTGAATGATTAATACTTTACATGGCTTTTGCTTTCTGGACAACTAAATCTAAATGTCATGTCTTTTGATTAATTAAATGACCAAACTGCTTTTTATTTTATTTTTTTTCAATTAAATCTTTATTGTTCAGATTGTTACATTTGTTCCTCTTTTTTCCCACCATAACTCCCCTCCACCCAGTTCCCACCCCACCCTCCGCCCTCACTCCCCACCCACTTTCCTCATCCATAGGTGCACGATTATTGTCCAATCTCTTCCCTCACTCCCACACCCCTCCCCACCCCAAGAATAATCAGTCCATTCCCTTTCTATGTCCCTGATTCTATTACAATCACCAGTTCATCCTGTTCATCAGATTATTTATTCACTTGATTTTTAGATTCACTTGTTGATAGATGTGTATTTGTTGTTCATAACTTGTATCTTTACCCATTTCTTCTTCCTCCTCTTCTTAAAGGATACCTTTCAGCATTTCATATAATACTGGTTTGGTGGTGATGAACTCCTTTAGCTTTTCCTTATCTGTGAAGCTCTTTATCTGGCCTTCACTTCTGAATGATAGCTTTGCTGGATAAAGTAGTCTTGGTTGTAGGTTCTTGGAATTCATCACTTTGAATATTTCTTGCCACTCCCTTCTGGCCTGCAAAGTTTCTGTTGAGAAATCAGCTGACAGTCATATGGGTACTCCCTTGTAGGTAACTGATTTTCTTTCTCTTGCTGCTTTTAGGATTCTCTCTTTGTCTTTTGCTCTTGGCATTTTAATTATGATGTGTCTTGGTGTGGTCCTCTTTGGATTCCTTTTGTTTGGGGTTCTGTGTGCTTCCTGGACTTGTAAGTCTATTTCTTTCACCAGGTAGGGGAAGTTTTCTGTCATTATTTCTTCAAATAGGTTTTCAATATCTTGCTCTCTCTCATCTTCTGGCATCCCTATAATTCGGATTTGGTACGCTTGAAGCAGTCCCAGAGGCTTCTTACACTATCTTCGTATTTTTGGATTCTTTTTTCATTTTGCTTTTCCGGTTGGGTGTTTTTTGCTTCTTCGTATTTCAAATCTTTGACTTGATTCTTGCGATCCTCTGGTCTGCTGTTGGGAGTCTGTATAATATTCTTTATTTCAGTCAGTGTATGCTTAATTTCTAGTTGGTTCTTTATCACAACATCGAGGGTCTCATTAGATTTCTTGAGGATCTCACTACATTTATCGGTCTCACCAGTCTTTTCGAGGGCCTTATTAAATTTATCGGCAGCTTCTGACAGTTCTTTAAAGACCTTAAAAGTGTGGTTTTGTACTCTATATCCAACAGTTTGCTTTCCTCCAATTCTGTCGTTTGTGTCCTGTTTCTTTGTCTCGGAATTTTTTATGCCACGCTGTGTCAATAGAGTTCCTTTCTGTGCTAAGTGTCCCAATTACCTGAGGTAGGCACTCTTGATGCACCCCCTTGTGGGCTTTGTGCACAGTCTTGTTGTAATTAAGCCTTGATTGTTGTAGTTATCACTGTGAGGAATTGACCTCCAGGCCAATTGGTTGTGAGAATCAGCTGTGTCTGCAGTGGGAGAACTTCTGTGCTGGAGACACCCCTCTGGGGCTAGACTTGCTTCAATGGGGCTTTGGTGCTCACTGAGTCTGCCCCCTGAGTGTGTCTTTTATGGTTCCACGGAGCTGCAAACTGGATGGTCCCACTCTGACCTCTGGGCTTCCTGGCTCCTGGATCTCTAGGGAGTTGCTAATCTAGCCTTTGCCTGAGGCTATGCAGCAAAAGTCTCCCTGAAGGGCGTGGGCGGGGCAGGTCCCACAGGATCAACAGGGCGGGGTTAGCAATTGTGGCTGCTCTCAGTCTTGCCCTCAGAGGCTCTGCTTCTCAGTGTCCCAGTAATCGCTGCAAGCCCCACGGAGAGAAAGCTACCCTAGGTTTCTGAGTGATACCAGACAGTCCCGCTTCTCCCATATGAGTCTGGGTCCCTAGAGACTCGCCCGGAACTGGAGCTCAGAGCCTGAGACTCCCTCCCTATTGAAAACGACAACCGCTCCCTCAGCTGCCAGCCCTCTCCGCATGCACTCCGCACCTTAGTATTTTACTTCAGCACTGCTCCTCCTCTGAGTCTCAGTATGTTTTTCTCTTTCCTCCTACTTGTAGAACTTCCACTCAGCCAGCCTTCCTGTGGTTCTGGATGATGTACATTCCGTCTTTTAGTTGTATTTTTGAAGTGGTTGTTCGAGGCAGCAAACTCTGGTGTTTACCTATGTCGCCATCTTGGTTTCTCCCAAACTGCTTTTTAAAATACATGAGTACAGCCTGGCTTTTTTGGTTGAGCATTCCCCATACACCAATAGGTCACTGGTTGGATTCCTATGCAGGGCACATGCCAGGGTTGCAGACTCAATGCCCAGAGGGGGCATGTAGGAGGCAGCCAATGGATTGATTTTCTCTCATCAATGTTTCTGTCACTCTCTCCCTCTCCCTTTCACTTTCTATAAATCAATAAAAACATATTTTTAAAAAATAAAATACATGAGTACACTCATACCTTGAATAAAAAAATCCACATTTAAAATTTATAAAAGCAATGACAAAAGTTAAATAAAACACGCACACACACACAGACACACACACACACACACACACAATCCCTGATGACATAATTCCAGTCTCTACTTGAAACACAAATTTTAAAAAATGCAGGCATGTCCCGTTTTAATGCACTTCACTTTAATGTGCTTTGCAGATGTGTTTTTTACAAATTGAAGGCAGGACCCTCTGCCAGCTAAGAGATTACAACTTGCTTCCTTGTGATACTTGCCTTCTTGTGGTGGTCTGGAAAGGAACCCACCATCTCTCCAAGGTAAGCCTGTACTGCAATATAGATTAGTCTTTCAAACCAGCTGTACTCCTTAGTTTCCTGTGGTTCAGATAAGAGCCAAGACATTTTTGTTTTCCTAAGCTAATTAAAGTTGATTTTATGTGATTTGCAGCCAAAACTCTTTCAAGTCAAGTGGCTATACATGTGAAAACCCCTTTGTAATTAAGGTAACCATATAATTTATCATCCAAGCTGAGATACTTGTGAGAATGAAAATGAATGAATGCTATTGGTAATTTATACTTGGAAATAAGCATAAACACAAGCTGTTCTGGAAAAACTGGAATGTTTGTCCATTCTACCTGTAATCAACTTACAAATAGCTCTAACAGCGGCAATGACATATTTTGCCACCAGCTCTAATAATATCATTGCAGGTACTAGAGAAACAAATATGTACAAGAAGAAGTCACATAACTTAATACATATTAATTCAAATGAACACTCAAATGAAATACCCATCTTTTCTTTTTCCAATTTTCTTTTCCTCTAGCTTTAAAATTCACCTCAGCATTCCTCTAGTAAGCTCTCTTGAGTACTAAAAGTCAAGACCAAGACTTTCTAGGCACATTATTGTTTAAGTAGATCCTTGCTTTGTATGGAGATACAATAAAATACCCTTAAAATTTGTTCTAATTTTTACAATCTTTTAATTTTGTATTGAATTGGTTAATAGTCATTCTGAAATTGCATAAATGGAAACTTAACAATAGAATCAACAATGTGCTAGTAAATTATATGCATAATCCAGTCAATAAGCCTTTAAACAAAATATAAAGTTCCATAATAACTGAATAGCTAAAAGCTCACTATGTGCCAGGTGCTGTTTTAGACACTCTCTATATAACCCATTTAGCCTCAGGGTCACCATATTTTAAAACACCAGGGGATATCATTTACATACATGTAAATGATGCCTTCAGAGTTGTATAACTCTGTGATCTTATTTAATCTTTCTAAAAACTCTATAACTTGTTACTTCTATTGTTCTCACTTTATGAATTAGCACAATGAGAAAAAATTAAGTAACTTGTTCCAAGTATTTCAGCTAGTCCAAGTAGGGGAGCTGATTTTAAAGTTTAAACTTGTAACCACATTCATTAATTGAGCACCAACTCTGGTCAAGGAAATGTACTAAAGATTGAGAATACAATTAGTATTGGTTATTAGAATGTGTGGGGGTTCAGAACTTGCCCCCTCAAGGTGTGCCTCAGTGGTGTGCAGAATACTTTGAGCTAAGGGTAATTTTAGTTTTGGGTTCAAGAAAGACTTATTTCCCTTCCTTTAAACTACCTAGAAGAGCTTGACTTAGGGCCTTGGCCCTAATAAGAGATTATCAGAGATAACTTCTTTTGACCTATCCATAGGGCAGGACAAACTTCTATTTACTAAAAGTCTGCTTGTCTTATCATCCTGCGATGACTTTTGGAAGCCCCAATGTGTATCACCTTATCCCTAGCTCAGGATGTTTTATAGACCTCCATACCCTTTTCTATTTCTGAATGTCTCCTGCATGTGGGCTCTCTGATACTCTCATGTATATGGGGTTCTCATACATATGTATGCATTAAATTTGGTTATTTTATCTTCCTAATCTGTCTCATGTTTATTTGATTATAGAAACTTGAGGGTAAAGTTTGTTCCTTCTCCACAAATGAAACCTATATCCTCTCTCTCTCTCTCTCTCTCTCTCTCTCTCTCTCTCTCTCTCTCTCTCACACACACACACACACACACACTTACACATATTTAGATAAACACACATATTACTTATATAATTAACTTGATACATCCACACATCTCTATATATATCTAGATAAATGAAAGGTAGACATTTATATGATAACTAGGGGCCCGGTGCACGAAATTCGTGCACTGGGTGGGGGGGTGGGGAGTGTCCCTCAGCCCAGCCTGCCCCCTCTCACATACTGGGAGCCCTCAGGCGTTGACCCCCATCACCCTCCAATCACAGGATCGGCCCCTTGCCCAGGCCTGACGCCTCCGCCAGAGGTGTCAGAGGTGTCAGGCTTGGACAGGGGACCCCCATTTCCCCCCGATCACTGGCTCTGACCTCTGCCCATGCCTGAGGCCTCTGGCCCAGGAATCATGCCTGGGCAGGGAACCCCCATCTCCCTCTGATCGCTTGCTCCACCCCCCGCCCAAGCCTGACGCCACTGACCCAGGCTTCAGGCCTGGGCAAGGGGACCATCATATCCCCCCACTCCCCGGCTCCGCCCCCCACCCAGGCCTGATGCCTCCGCCAGAGGAGTTGACCCTCATCACCCTCCAATCACCAATTACTGGATCGGCCCCTTGACCAGGCCTGAGGCCTCCGGCAGAGGTGTCAGGCCTGGGCAGGGGATCCCCAGCTCCCCTCGATCTCCCGCTCTGCCCCTGCCCAGGCCTAATGCCTCTGGCCAAGGCATTAGGCCTGGGCAGGGGACTCCCAGCTCCCCGCGATCTCCCGCTCTGCCCCTGCCCAAGCCTAACACCTCTGGCCAAGGCATTAGGCCTGGGCAGGGGACCCCCAGCTCCCCGCAGTTGCAAGCTCCGCCCCAGCCCAGGCCTAATGCCTCTGGCCTAGGCGTCTGGCCCGGGCAGCGGGAACCCGCAGCTGCAGCGGCCCCATGATCGTGGGCTTCGCTTTAGGCCCAGGCAAGGGACCCCTAGCTCCCGGGACTGCCAGCTTCCACCGTGCCCAGCTCCCATCACTGGCTCCAACCCTACTTCCTGCTATCACTGGCCAGGGCGGCAAAGGCGCCTGATTCTCCGATCATGGCTGGGGCCAGGGCAAAGGCGGCCCCCTGCCCCCCACCTCTTTGCTCCCCCCTGGGTTTTCGATCACTGTCAGTGACAGGGGGCTTCTTCCTGCTTCCCCTTTCGCCTCCCTGCATTGTGCCTACATATGCAAATTAACCACCATCTTTGTTGGCAGTTAACTGCCATCTCAGTTGGCAGTTAATTTGCATATATCCCTGATTAGCCAATGAAAAGGGTAGCGCTGTACGCCAATTACCATTTTTCTCTTTTATTAGTGTAGATACATTTAACTGAAATTGTGATACATGAATGATTCAAGGGAAAAGTAGCAAAATATGGGAGAAAATTAATTAAGCTTTGCCCTCTGAAGACAAACTATATAGATTAAATGTATTTGTGTATAATTACATTTTGGAGTGAGAGAAGGAATGGAACAGGGCAGATAAAACAGAATTTTCAGTGCAGCTGGAAGCAGCATGAAGTGAGATGGAGCTGGTATTATATGTAAAAACAACATTCAAATCACTTCATCAGCATTGCTTTTTTGTTGTTGTTTCTTGCAGTTTTCCATCAGACACAGCTTGTCTTTCTAGTTACTGTTTCATTAGTGGTAAGAACCAATGGGTAGATGTGCCAGTGTCATGATAAACCTGACTAAATCCAATCAGATGGTAATGGAAGCTGTAAAAAATTTGTTTCTCACTACAACTCTGCAACAAATTTAACATTCAGGAATTAGGGATACTGTAACAAACCGTTGTTGTCATGTTCAAAGGAAGTTCTAGTGAACAACTTGTTATTGGTGTAGGAAAAAATAATTTGTCAACCTAAAATGTGTCTCTCTGATATGACAATTATTTTGTTTTTTAAAAACAAAAGACTCAAGAGAACTTTTAACTTTCTTCCAAACTGCCTAAAAGAATGTAAGATAGGTGGCCACTGCCAAAAGAACTAGCACCATGGTAAAAAAAACATAATGTGAGCTGGGTGTGGTAGACAGGCAGGAACCTAGCAATACTCATTTGATCCAAGATCTCTCTGTATTCCATGTTCTCTAGATGTCTCGGCAAACATTTGTTTACTAAACATTAATTCTTTTTATCTCCCTGTCTTACCTCCTTCTCCTTAGTCCAAAATGACATATATACCTCATTTTGCCTTTACTATCTTTGGAATTTTTCTGCTTTTATAAATTTCCCATGTACAGGTATTAACTTTGCTTTTATCTTGTTAATCTACCTTAAGCCATTTTTATTATTTGAACAGCCATAAGAACCAAGAGAGGAAAGGAAATTCCCCTCCCCCACATCTCAATCCTAAATAATAAAGAGGTAATATGCCAATTAACCCTCATACTCTCACAAGAGGCAGGCAGGGGGGCTAGTGAGGGACGACCAAATGACTGAACAGCAGTCTGCATGGGGTGACCAGGCCAACAGGGGGATTAGTGAGGGATGACCAAATAGCTGAACAGCATGCTGTGTGGGGTAACCAGCCAGCGGCAGGGCCATGAGGGGCAACCAGGCTGGAGGAGGGGGGTGGCAGTAAGAGGTGACCAGGCTGGTGCGGGGGGGGGGCAGTTAGGGGCAATCAGGCCTGAAGAGGGGGCAGTTGGGGGCAATTAGGCTGGAAGGGGGCTAGTGAGGGGTGACCAGGCTGGTGGGCGGTGCAGTTGGGGGCAACCAAGCCTGCAGGGGGGGCAATTGGGGGTGACCAGTCTAGCAGGCGGGGCAGTGAGGGGTAACCAGGCTGGCTGGGGGCCAGTTAGGGGCAATCAGGCCGGCACACAGACCAGCAGGTGGGGACAGTTAGGGGCGACCAGGCAGGCAGGCAGGTGAGCGATTAGGAGCCAGCAGTCCAGGATTGTGAGATTCGATGTCCGACTGCCGATTTTGGTCCGATCCTTGGGGTCGGGCCTAAACTGGCAGTCAGACATCCCCCAAGAGATGCCAGCGCATCTGAACCCAGATAGGCTGAGCCCCCAGATGGTGCCAGCACCCAAAGACAGGGAGTCAGAGGTTTTTACAGGACTCTAGGCGGGCTTTTTCTGGGCAGAGAATTCTCTGTGCAGTCTGGATTCTGGGAAACTCCGGAGGGGAGAGGTAATGGTCTTAGCCAGTGGAATGTGGTCTAAGCAAGTGAATGTCCATGGTGAAGTGGCCTAAAGGTCAGCTCCCAGGGGATGGGGTATTAATTCAATTATTTGATCAGACCTAACATTCCAGCCTTTCTGTTTTATGGAATAGGGATGAAGGTCATATCTTCTGTATTTACTTCCTGCTGAGGGGGGATGTCAAGAGCACAGGGAAAAGGACTTTGATAGTAGTCAGCTGGCTGGATGAGGGATTGCAGCAGCATGATTTCCCTAAGAGACTGGTTGGTAAAGACTAAAAACTGGTCCTGTTGAATGGCTTGGGAGGTAAAAGCTGGTCCTGAGGCTGCCACAGCATCACTTGTCTGGTTTTGCTGCTTTTCTGAGCCTGGAGCTGAAACGCAACTGAGGCCTAGATGCTATCTTTAGGGAGGAAAAGGTCAGGGGTCTAAGTTGCCTGACTAGTTATATGAAAGGGGAGGATAGGTTACCCTGGGGGTGAGGTTCTTGTTTTCCCAGTTTTGCCCCTTGCTAGCATCCAGAGCTTTCTGGCCCAGTGAGTTTCTATACCTGTGCCTTGCTCTGGGGGTCAAAGGGATGATGAGACCTAGGCACAAAAGGTGGTTATGATGGTGTCTAGGGGTGGTGTTTCCTGGGTACAAGTAGGGCTTATAACCTGGTGGAGACAGACTGTTTTATAAATTGTAATATTACTGGGGCAAAAGATGGAAGAACAAGAATTATGATAAGTGGTCTGGTAGAAGGAAAGAGACATTGGTTTGAAGGGCTGTAGTCTAATATAGAAAAAATGAGGTTTATCCTCAAATCATTTTCTCTTTAGTGTCCTTGGTTTAGGAAAGATTGGGTTTCCATATGGCTGAAAACTGCTTGGCATCTGGATTTTTCAGATGGCTGCAAACTTCTGTTTTACTATTTCAGTTTCCCTATTCTGCTTGTCCTGGCTTATTGGCTTGTGTCATTCATATTACTTCCTTTTAACATTTTTCTCTACAAACTTTCTATAACTTTCACAAACCTTTTTACAACTTTCACATTCTTACAACTTTCACAAATATTCTTACTTTAACTCACTTTTTCCTTCAGAATGCATGCAAATACTTTATGCATTCTATTGTCAACTCTTACAAGCCTCAATTTTCCAATGATAACCAAAAAGTAAACAGCCAGCATTTCTTAGACTGACATTTATGAGCATTCTCACTTTCAAGCAACATACCTTTAACAAAGCACAAGACCTTACATTAACAGTTCCAAATCTACTTTATAGATTTTCTGTAATAAAAGCCAACATCAGGTGAACTTAAAACTTATTGAAATATTTAGATATTTATCATGTAACCCAGCAATGCCTTAAAGCTTTTAAGTTGCCAAAGAAGATTTTGGAAAATTATGTATAGGCATATAAGGCTGGAGAAGAATCTGAGGTGGGGAGGGAGCAGGCCCTACAGGCTGTTCTAGGACTGCAATTTCCAGGTCTCCAGCCATTTGTATTTAAAACTGCCACCTTTTTCCTTAGAGATAACATGCTAAGTTTGGGTGATAATGAGTTCAGCTTCTGATAGTAGCCAGACTGTTAAGTAAGCATTTGTAGTTTTGTACTAAAGAAAATTGTTCTTTGGGAAAAGGTGTGTGTGTGTGTGTGTGTGTGTGTGGAGGTGGGGAATGTGAGAAGGCACTGAGGTCAGAACAGTTTTCAGAGCATTAAAGGGGTGAGAATGCTGGCCTTGGGATCTAAAGGCTCAGTGAGGGGTCCCTTTGCTGTGTCATAGAGGAGCTTTGCAAGAAGACTGACGTTGGGAGCTCAGAGGTGAGAGTACCCAGTGAGCCCAAGAAAGGAGAGTATTTCTTGTCTAGAGGAGGGGACAGTTATGGAGGAGATAAGGTGTTTACAGTCTAAGGAATGGCGTGGCTTTGTGGGGTGAGAGTGAAGCTGAAGTAGGTGACTATTGTGTGGGACAACTGGGTTGTATGAGGGGATGCATGGTAGCTTCAGTTGGGCATTGAGGTAGAACTAGAAAAGAGTAGATAAAGGGGTGTCTAGTAAGATGCAGTGTAGATGTGAGGTGGCTAATGGCTGTGAGACTAATCTGTCAACACCCATAATAGAGACTGAGGAGGGGACAAGGGTCCCAGCGAATTCAGGGAGGGCAGAATAAGTGGCCCCAGTGTCAATTAAAAAAGAGATAAGCTTACCTACCATCACAATCATTCCCTGAGGCTCTGTCCTGGTGATATAAGTCTAAGGGGCACTGTTAGGGCCTGTGTAGCTTCAGTCTTCAGAGCCAGTTCCAGGAAGTCTGGGAGCTTCAAACCAAATCGAGAGGGTGGCCTTGCTGGACAGGCTAAGGTCCAAACTGGAGGGGCCAGGCTGCAGTCTGATTTCCAGTGGCCTTCCCTTCGCACCACGGGCAGGGCACAGGCTGGGGTCTCGGGTTTGAGAAGGACTTGGATCAGTGTCCTTCCCTGTTGCATTTGAAGCATGGGCTTAGAGAAGGCTTAGCCCCTGACTTACCCTTGGTTGGAGGACCAGCACCTCATTTGGGGTTCATGAGCGTGGTATCTAGGAGCTGGAAGGCCTCTGAGAGGTGGGAGAGGAAAAAAACTGGGTTTTCACCAGGGCCTTGAGTGATTTCATTAATTTTGTCTTAGTTGACCACCTTATGGGAAGCCTTTTTGAGTCTAGCAATAAGACAGATGATCATATGGCTAAAGAGGCGGTGCCCTGGAGAATTGACCTGATAGTCTCGTCCGGGGTCAGTTCGGGGGATTATGTCAGTGTCAACCAGGTTGACCACTGAGTCCTGTCTGTGGAGGCCTTGCCATGGTCCTGAGCTGCTAGTCAGCTGTGCTCCTTCTCCTCTGGGGTGAGAGAGGAGGACAGGAGGACTTAGATGTCCTGCCAGGTCAGGTCACAGGACTGGGTCAGGTACTTAAATTCCTCAATAGAAAAATACCTGAGATGTCTCTCATTCTGTGCAAGGTCAGACATGGAAAATGGGATGTGTACCCACACAATACCTTTAGTTCCTATTACCTTTCACAGGGGTAGAATGGGCATGGGAATAGAAGTGGCTGTTGAGTAAGGTGGTCTTTAGGTGGCCTGAGAGCAAGTGTTAGGTGGGAAAGGCTGTTTTGGAGCTTGCATTCTTAGATTTGGGCTCTCAGGGGCTGGAGGAGAAGGTGGTTGCTGGTTAGGAGGGTCTAGGTTTTGTGAATCTACTGCAGATGAGGGAGCGCATGTGTAAGGGGGTAAAGGTTGGTGGTCTGCTGGGTCAAAAGTAGATTCAGAATCAGAAGTGTTAGAGGTAAGATGTTTTGTGTGAAGGAGAAAGATCTGATTGGTAGAACAGAATTAAGAGAGAGGATTGGGCCTGAAGGGTGAAAAAGGCCTGGATGTAGGGATCTTAAACCATTTTCCATTGCAGTGACAGCAATCATCTAAATTGTGCAGTGTGTTAAAATTAAAAGTGCCATTTTCATGCCATTGAGACTTATTAGCTAGTTTATACTGTGGCCAAACAGTGTTGCAAAATAAAATGAGGTGGTTGGGCATGATATCCCCCATGAGGGTGCAGAGGGAGTGTCCATGAGAGTGGTCCATGAGAGTGGAAGGGTGAGTGATAGAGCACAAATCCAAAGGTGACTTTTTAGGTCAGGCATCCCTGCTGCTAAACAAATAACCATGAGAAATGAGGGGTGACCCTCTGGACTGGGTGTCCCCAATCCAGAAGGACCCAAAGCCAAAAGGCTAAGGAGTCATCTGGCCTAGCGCTAGGACTTTTGAGAAGAGAGACTTTCGAGAAGTCAATGAGACAGAGTGGGCAGAAAACTCAAAATGAGGGAAATTGTGGAACACCACTCACCTAGAGATGAGTGGCCAGTGTGAGATGGAGGGTCAGTAATGGATAAGGACAGATTCTCCATCCAGCATCCTCCTTGGTTGGTTCAGGAGGGTCCATAGGGAGGGAGGCCTAATAGAGGCTGGCAATCAAGTCATCCAAGTAGGATTCAGAGGTAAGCCCAGGTCGAGCTGCCACTGCCTACTGCTCTCTGAGTAGAAAACTCAGGGTGTTCAAAGGCGGAATGATGGCTCCCCATCCCCATGGAACCACCTCAGGTTTTGGCACCAAAGGTTAGGGTCACCGAAGGAGGAACACAAAGGCCAAAAGGAGTGAGGAATTATGAATTAGGTCATCTGGATACCTGATGAGCTGAGCCGCAAAATGGTGCCCACACCCAAAGATGGGGAGTCAGAGGTTTCAAAGGACTCTAGGTGGACTTTTTCTGGGCAGATAATTCTCTGTGCAGGTCTGGATTCTGGGAAACTCCGGGGGAGAGAGATAATGGTCTTAGCGAGTGGCATGTGTTCTAAGTAAGTGGAATGTCCGTTGTGAAGTGGTCAGTTCCCAGGGGAGAGGGTATTGATTTAATTATTGGATCAGACCTAACAGCGGCCAGGGGATCAGCTTGACAATGCAGTGACCTTGAGGCCAAGCAAACCAGGAGCCATCTTGGGGAGAAGGAGACACGCCAGGTTTCACAGCTCAAATTCCAGTTGAACTGGTGGAAGCGCCCAGGCTTGAGTTCAGCCATCAGTGTGGTTCCTCCACAATCCCTGTCCCATCAAACAAGCCATGGAAGCAGACGTCAACAATCAGAATCGGCAAGGGCAGGATGAAGCTTGAACTTCACTCCGGCTTCCATGGAGGACGTGCGGCCCATGGCAGGCTGTGCCTCAGCCCCTCAGGCCACCGGCTCTCATTCCTGGTCCCTGATCTTCTGGCCCCACTTCGGTACTGCCCCACCAAGCCCACAGTTGCCCAGAGAAAGCAAAAGGGGGTTTTCTTGACTATGTTTAATAGTCTCACATTAATGTATTAACTGTACTGAGCCCTTGATTACAATTCAAAATATAAATATAGGTTATGTAAATATCCTATCTAATAAAAGAGAAACATGGTAATTAGCGTACGACGGCTACCCTTCCCATTGGCTAATCAGAGCGATATGCAAATTAACTGCCAGCCAAGATGGCGGCCGGCAGCCAGGCAGCTTAAACTGAACATGAGGCTTGCTTGCTTCAGTGACAGAGGACTGCAATGTTCCCCACCTGCGTTGCCAGCCTCGGAGCTTGCAGTTTGAAACATTGTAACAAATATAGAAGCTAAACAAAACCCCAGAAACCAGCTTTCAGCCAGCTGGGATCTCAGAGCTGGAGTTGATACAGAGTTTCGAATATAGAACCTAAACAAACCAGATACCTGCTTTCAGCAA
This sequence comes from Myotis daubentonii, assembly GCF_963259705.1. Classification (NCBI taxonomy): domain Eukaryota; kingdom Metazoa; phylum Chordata; class Mammalia; order Chiroptera; family Vespertilionidae; genus Myotis; species Myotis daubentonii. Next base: position 93,856,368 of record NC_081842.1, read on the forward strand.
CTGAGGCCTCAGAGCTGGAGCCAGAGCTATAGCTGGCCCAGAATAAAAAAAAAAAGAAAAAAAGGAGCAGTTGGGAGCTTCAGTCACCCGCCAGCCTGAAAACAGCCCTCAGCCCCTCACCCAGACTGGCCAGGCACCCCAGTGGGGACCCCCACCCTGATCCAGGACACCCTTCAGGGCAAACCAGCCAGCCCCCACCCATGCACCAGGCCTCTATTCTATATAGTAAAAGGGTAATATGCCTCCCAGCACCGGGATCAGTGTGACAGGGGGCAGTGCCCAAAGCCCCTGATCACCTCACCCTGTGGCTCTGTGTGTGACAGGGGGTGGGGCCACAACCTCCCTATCCGCCCTGCTCTGTTCCTGACAGGGGAAGGCGCCCCAACCCCCTGAACGGCCCTGCTCTGTGCCTGATAGGGGGGAGATACCCAACCCCTGATCACCCTGCGGCTCTGTGTGTGACAGGATGTGGCGCCCCAACCCCCCCACCCTACGGGCCCTGCTCTGTGTGTGACGGGGTAGAGCCATAACCTCCCCATTGGCCCTGTCCTGAGTGTGAGAGTGGCGGTGGCCCAACCCCCTGATCGGCCCTGCTCTGTGGGTGATAGAGGGCGGCACCCCAACCCCCCCTCCTACGGGCCCTGCTCTGTGTGTGACGGGGTAGAGCCATAACCTCCCCATCGGCCCTGCCCTGAGTGTGACAGTGGCAGTGCCCCAACCCCCTGATCGGCCCTGCTCTGTGGGTGACAGGGGGCGGTGCCCCAACTCCCCTATCGGCCCTACTCTGTGAGTGACAGGGGGGAGCTCCACAACCCCCTGATGGGCGCTGCTCTGTGCGTGACAGGGAGGAGCTCCCCAACGCCCTGATTGACCCTGCTCTGTGCATGACTGGGGGGAGCTCCCCAACCCCCTGATCAGCCCTGCTCTGTGTGTGACAGGGTACAGAGCCCCAACCCCCTTGATGGGCCCTTCTCTGTGCATGAGAGGGGGTGGCTCTGCAACCACCCCATCGACCCTGCCTTGAGTGTGACAGGGGGCAGTGCCCCAATCCCCCAATCGGCCCTACCTTGAGCGTGACTGAGGGTGGCATTGCAACCTCCCAATATGCCCTGCTCTGTGCATGACAGGGGGCGGCGCCCCAACTCCCAAATCAGCCCTGCTCTGAGCCCGACCTGGGCCTGCCCTCTGCCACCCGGGAGCAGGCCTAAGCCAGCAGGTTGTTATCTCCCGAGGGGTCCCAGACTGCGAGAGGGCACAGGCCGGGCAGAGGGACCCCCCCTCCCAAGTGCACAAATTTTTGTGCACCGGGCCTCTAGTTCTATATAATAAAAGCCTAATATGCAAATTGTCCCCTAGGTTTTCGGTCAACTGGGAGTTCAACCGTTCACTATGACATTCGTTGACCACGAGGGGGTGACATGGAACATGATGGACGTCAGCGACACAGTGCCGGGCACCCATGAGAAACCTATCCTGCACCCGCATGGCCTTTTCTGGGTGAACTGGGCTACAGCCACCAGGACGACAGGGGCTGGCCGGGATCCCTGTGGGTTTGAGCAGGAGTTGGTCTGTGAGGAGAGAGTGTGCTGCCCACCTGTCTTCTGTGCGGTGCCATTGGGCAGCCCAGTGGCCTATGCTGCACGCTGGCCCATGGTGTCTGGCCTCGCTCAAAACATCTCCATGTGGGAACTCGGGTGCTATGACTCAAGCAGAGGGGGCCACGTGGGGGCCTGGAGCCCAGGCGCTGCCCAGGGGTCAGAGGTCAGCTGGGACCTGCCTTTCCATTCCAGACGCTCGCACTTTGATCTCCGGCCAGGCCTAGGGACTGCACCCATTCATGCATTTCATGCACCAGGCCTCTAGTTTTATATAAGGAGTACATAGAATTTAAGCATATGTAAACAGTCTCCCATATCTTTCTTTTACTTTTTTAAACTTCCCACTTTTCTGCTTTCATATAAAATATTAAATTGTGCTTAGAGAAGAAAATTACCACCTGAGAATCTATCACTGTAATTGCGGGAGACAGAAAATAATGCATGGAAGTTTGTTTAGTTTTAGTTTGTGTTCAGATATTTGGTAATGGTTTTATCAGAATGTAAAGTGGAATTCCAAGATCATTTATTTAGTAAGAAGAAATGCCAGACAAATTATTATTTGTCATAAACAATATATTATGCTTTAAAAAAACTTGTTTCTTGAACCTCTAATTTGAACAATCAATTACATCTCAGTAATGAATAGTTTAAGGGAACAACTGCTAAATAGTTCCACCGTGTTGCCATCACTGTAATTTTTCTAATTTATATGGTGTTTTTCTGTAAAAATGTCAGAAAACAGGCTTTTCTATTTCTTTATAATAATTGCAAGCTGCTTAAGTAGTGTTTAATATAGAGTAACATTAAAACTCTGGTTAACTGCATTATCCTCTTCCTAAAAAAAAAAAATCTTTATACAATCAATTTATTTCAGATCCAAAATGCATTAAGTTTTCTAAAATCATATGATTCATTACCACAGGTAATGAAAATCTTCCTATAAAATCCATACAGGTTTTCTCTAGCATCTTAAGCATGTGTTATTAACTTCTGTATAATTCAGTGCCTAAGAGCTTGTTAGCCACAATACACACTGACTGCAATTCATTTTTAAATACATTCAATGACTCAGCTCATTTTTCTTCTCTAATACAAATTAGACACAGATTATTGGCAATTTCCAGTTATGGTGCTTTGTCAAATCCCTCATTGACTATAATTTGTTAAATTTTCACTTTAAATGCAGACAGAATAGGCCTGGAGAAAGTATATTGATGGTTATTTTTCAGAAAGATTATGGGAAAAGTGTAGTTTGCAGAAATGTGGTGCCATAATACCCCAAATTTTTGTATAGAAATTTCACTTAATTTATTAAATACTAATTTAGAAAAAAGTACTAGGTGTGTGTTATATAACTTTAATTCTATTTTAATATTTAAAAAAATATGTTCAATAAAGTAGTCTGTATTTTTAAATATATTTATTTTGGAGAGATATGAATACCCCAAACCTTCCAAAAATAATTTTTAGCATTACTATGTGATTTGGACTTCAATAACATAATTGTGACCAAATATCTAGACCTTTTTACAATTGGGTCTCCTGACTCAATTTGCATGACAACAGGTTGGCAGTTTGGGCTCTGACTAGCTCTATGTGACAAACTGCATTCCCTGCATTGTCCCTTTAAGGACAAAACTAGTTTGTACAGTTTTCTTTGCAGAATCCAAGGGAAAAGGAAGTGCTGACCCATGTCTGTGACACCCTTGCTGACCATGTCTGTGAGCCCAACCTTTGGCCATATCTCCTGGCTCTACCTGCTGACCATGAGCCAGAAACTCTAGATGCTCCACAGCTCTCACCAGTCTCCATCCTGCTTGCACACACTTGCAGCCACTTATTGCTCAGTGATTTTATTTACTGTTATGCCATATACTTCTTTTTTCCTCTGTTAGTAAATGTTCATAGTTTAGATTAATTTAGCTTTCTAATTATTAAGAAGGGTAATGTTTATGCAACCTATGAATGATATTAACCTAATATTTAAAACTTCAATATATTTTACTCCTAAATAATCAACAAAGTTAGAATCACCTCTCAAAATGTTTCTATTGATTTTTAGAGAAAGAGGGAGGGAAAGATAGAAACATCAATGAGAGAATAGAAACATCAATGAGAGAATAATATCACCAATTGGCTGCCTCCTTTCTACTAGGGATTGAGCCCACAACCTCAGCATGTGCCCTAACCAGGAACTGAACCAGTAACTTCTTCATCTGTGGGTCGATGCTCAACCACTGAGCCATGCTGGCCAGGCAAGAATTATTATTAGAAAATAGAATACATTTTAAAATGTTTATTATTTTACTGGATTTATTTTTTATCTCTGCATTCAAATTCTGAGGTGTGTTTTCTTGTTTTGTTTTTTGGTTTTGTTTTGTTTTCCAATGACACTAATATCTTTCCAGATTATAACATAGTGTTGCAATTTCATTAGTGTAAGAGCATAAAAAAGTCTTAGGTCATCAACACATTCAGTGAATAATATAATTGGCTTATTTCTAAAGAGTCATTGGCTCCATGGATAATTTAATCTCAAATCTTAAACTCTCCTTGGAAGTTCTAGGTATTTTACATAATCTAATCAGTTTTATGTTAATTTACCTTATAAATTGTTCCTCCTCCTATTTTCCTTCCTATCTAAGTTTGAACTATCTCCTTTGTATATTTTTAAAGTACCTTGAAACACATGCTTTCTTTATTCCTCTGAATCTATCCTGTTAGGTCTGCTTTTGAAATCATATGTATCTAGGCCAAATATGAACCTTAGCTAGGCTCTTGGGATTAGAGGATGGAATAAACTCTGGAAGAGGAGGAACTGACAGAAAAAACAACAACAAAAAGCTAATAGCCTTAGAGACCCAGACTAAGACACACATTTAAGAGAAAAGTAGCCAGGATATGAAAAAGAAAAGAAAAAAAAAACAACAAAAACCAATTTGATTTTGGGCCAGAAAAGGACATGAAAAAAAAAAAAAGTGAGAAGACAATTGGAAATAATATTTAACCGTCAAAGTTGAGACTATTCCAATAAAGACTAGTTACCTGTAAACTTTTTCTTTTATTCTATAAATGTATCAGAGTAAGATTATAACTTTTGAAATGAATCTACTAAAAATACTTCATTACAATACTTTACAATAACAAAAATGTCCCAATAGTGATATGTTCTATGCTTATTTTCTATGGGTCATCAAGGAATAAAAAATGACTTAAGTCATGGCCAGTGTGGATCAGTTGTAAAGTATTGTCCCATGTACTGAAGGGCCACTGGTTCAATTCCCGGTCAAGGCACATGCCCAGGTTGCGGCTCAATCCCAGGTTGGGGTGCATGTAGGAGGCAGCCAATCAAGGTTTCTCTCTCACATCAATGTATGCCTCTCTCTCTTTCCCTCTTTTTTCTTTCCTCTCTCCCTAAAATCCACAAAAATGTTTAATTATTTTTTATTTTTAAAAATATATTTTTATTGATTTCAAAGAGGATGGGAAAGGAAGAGAGAGATAGAAACATCAATGACGAGAGAATCATTGATTGGCTGCCTCCTGCATGTCCCACACTGGGAATCAAGCCCAAACCTGGGCATGTGCCCTGACCAGGAATGGGAACCTGTGACCTCCTGGTTCATAGGTCAATTCTCAACCACTGAGCCACACTGGCCAGGCTCAATAAAAACATTAAAAATAATTACTTAAAATCTGGAATTAAATTGAACCCATTTTACTTACAGGTTCAATCTATTTTTAACAGGGAAGTTTGCCTAGATCTGACAATATAAAAGGATATAAAGTGCTTTAAGCCTTTAAATAAGACAGATAATAAAATTTATTGTGAATATAGCCACAGTCTTTAAAATGTTTTTATTTTCAATAGCCTAAAATTAACACTCAAAATAAAATTTCTAAAATTATGAAATAAATACAGAAAGGGAAAATGTGTTTCATGCATAGGGAATGAGAACTCAAATTTACTCTTGGAAAATATTTTAAGAATTTAATCACAAGTGTTTGGAATGAAAGAAAAAAAAAAGTCGATTACTCTATGATTTTTTTGAACAACCTCAGAAAGACCCATATGAGACACAAGAAGAAATTTTAATAAATCATGTATTAAAAATATATTTTAAGTGAGAGCATGGAGAGAGAAGGTGGAAGAGAGAATTTCCTAATTATAGAAAATTTTAGAATAAACATACCTAAAAATATTAGTGATAATTTTTAATGATGTCAATTTTCCTTAGATAATACATATACACATACATAAAATATATAATCATCATCTGTTACACTATCCACCTGGGTTTTACTTTTCTGCATTACAGAGGACAAAGTTATTAAACCAGATTACATGATTCAGAAAGAACACAACTCTTAAACACCAAATCCTACCTCTCACTTTTTCAAATTTAGGCAATTCAGAACTAATAATATAGAAAAATCCAATCCACACTGAAGTGTCTAGTATACATTTTCTGTCATCAAGAAGCCCACAATCTAATGAGGGAGAGCCTCAAGGTCCACACTGTCACCTCCCTGCACAACAGGGAGTGTCATATCAAACCAGCTCCATATGTGTGCCTCCAGATAACTCTCTCCTACGCCTCATTGGTAATCACGTTTCTTCCAGTTGTGATAACAATGTCCTTGTTTTCTTTATATTTTACAACTATATCTATATCTATATCTATATCTATATCTATATCTATCTATCTATCTACCTACCTATACCTATACCTATACCTATACCTGTACCTGTACCTGTATCTGTACCTGTACCTATACCTATATCTACATCTGCATCTACATCTACACATACATCTATATCTATATCTACTAGTATATATCTATAATCTATCTATATCTGCATTATGAGACAATCTGGTTTAGTTTATTTCTTTTTATCTTACCAGAAGGTAGTTATTCTTTGTGTAGTCTTTGGTCATTTATTTTTCTTGCATAACATTTTCTAGTGAGATTGATTTATGGAGCTCATTCATTATCTATGTTGCATTGTGTACTGTTGTGGGAATATACCACATTTTATTTTCCAGTCTCATATAGTTAGATTATTTCTATTTTGAGGCTATTGCAAATTTTGCTCTGATTAACATTCTTTTATATATGGGCATAATAGAGAACAATTACTCTTTGTCAGATGGCACACACACAAAGCAGAGCTTTACAAAAGTTGCAGGCACAATGTTGAAGAGAAGAACACAATTGGAAGACTGACACTATCTGACTTTAAGACTTACTGAAAAGCTATAGCAATCAAGATACTGTGGTGTTGGAGAAAGAATAGATGAATAGTTCAATAAAACGGAGTAAAGAGTTCAGGTATAGAATCCCATAAATACAATTAACTGATCTTTTTAACAAAAGAGCAAAAGATAGTCTTTTCAACAAGTGGTGCTGGAAGAACTGGACAGCCACATCCAAACCCCCCCCCCCAAAAAAAAAACAACCTATTTCAACAAAGAACTAATATGCTTTGCAAAAATAACAAATTGTATCACAAATCTGATTATAAATGCAATAACTATAAAACTCCTATGACTAGGAGAAATATCTAAATACCCTTGGGTGTGGTGATGGCTTTTTATTTATAACACCAAAGGCACAACTCATGAAGAAAATGGTTCATAAGCTAAGACTCCATTAACATTATTTTTTTACTCTATAAAAGACACTGTTAAGATAATGAAAAAAGTCACAGAGAGAAAATATTTACACAAGACATATTTGGTCAAATATTGTTCTACAAAATATAGAAAGAATTCTTAAAACCCAAAAGTAAAAATAAATAACCAAATTGCCAATGGGCCAATAACCTTCATAGACAATGTGCCAAAGAAGATATTCAGATTGCAAATAATATGAAAAGCCAGGCTTCTCACCTGCTGCGCCAGCTCTGAGCTCCACTCAAAGCAACAAAGTTTCAAGTATAGAAGGTAAATAAACCCCAGATACCTGCTTTCAGCTAGCCATGGCCATGGAGCTGGAGTGAGCAGGAGACATAGGTTGCCCCTGGCTATGGAGAAAACCAAGCTTCCCTCCCACCCGCCCTGGCCGTCTCTGAGCTCCTCTCAAGGCTACAAAGTTTCAATTATAGAAGGTAAATAAATCCCAGAAAAAAGGAAAAAAAAGAAAAAAAAAAAGGAGAGGCTGGGAGCTACCGTCGCTGGGGGGGCTTGGCCAGCCTGAAAACAGCCTTCAGCCCCACACCCAGACTGGCCAGGCACCCCAGTGGGAACCCTCCATCCTAAAGGTGGTGTGGCCAGCCTGTAAACAGCCATCAGCCCCTCACCCAGGCTGGCCAAACCTCCATGGGAATGAGGGTCACCACTGGAGGGGGGCTTGACCAGCCTGAAAACAGCCATCAGCCCTTCACCCAGGCTAGCCAGGCATCCCAGTGGGGACCCCCACCCTGAAGGGGGTGTGACCAGCCTGCAAACACCCATCAGCCCCACACACAGGCTGGCCAGGAATCCCAGCGGGACCCCCACCCTGATCCGGGACACCCTTCAGGGCAAACCAGCTGGCCCCCACCCATACACCAGGACTCTATCCTATATAATAAAAGGGTAATATGCAAATTGACCCTAACAGCAGAACAACTGGGAATGACTGGTCACTATGACACACACTGACCACCAGGGGGCAGATGCTCAATGCAGGAGCTGCCCCCTGGTGGTCAGTGCGCTCCCATAGGGGGAGCTCTGCTCAGCCACAAGCCAGGCTGATGGCTGCCAGTACAGCTGTACTGGTGGGAGCCTCTCCCATCTCCTCAGCAGCGCTAAGGATGTTTGACTGCAGCTTAGGCCTGTTCCCTGCTGGCAAGTAGACATCCCCCGAGGGGTCCCAGACTGCAGAGGGCACAGGCTGAGCTGAGCCCCCACTCCCCCCAAGTGCTCAAATTTTTGTGCACCGGGTCTCTAGTGTTGAATAAGAGTGGTAAAAGCAGACATCCCTCTCTTGTTCCTGTTCTTAGAGGAAATGGTTTAAGTCTTTGCCCATTGAGTATGATGTTGGCTGTGGGTTTATCACATACTAGAGGCCCCATGTATGAAATTCGTGCAAGAGTAGGCCTTCCTTCCTCCAGCTGCTGGCACTGGCTTCCCTCTGGCACCCAGGAGCCGGGCTTCCCTCATCCTGGAAGGTCATCCAGAAGAACATCCAGTCTAATTAGCATATTATGCTTTTATTATTATAGATGGACTTTATTATTTTGAGGTATGATCACTCTATTCCCACTTTGCTTAGGGTTTTTGTGGAAAAAAGATTTGGATTTTGTGGAATGATTTTCTGGATCTATTGATATGATCATGTGATTTTTGTCTATCAATTTGTTTATGTGCTATATCACATTTTTGATTTGTGAATATTGTACCAGTCTTGAATCCCAGAATAAATCCCACTTGGTCATGGTGTATAATCTTTTTAATATATTGCTGGATGCAATTTGCTAATATTTTTTGAGGATTTTAGCATCTATGTTCATCAGGGATATTGACCTGTAATTCTCTTTCTTTGTGGTGTCTTCATCTGGTTTTGGAATTAGGGTAATGCTGGCCTCATAAAGAGAGCTTGGAAACGTTTCTTCCTCTTGGATTATTTGGAATAGTTTGAGAGGATAGGTGCTAGTTCTTCTTTGAATGTTTGGTAAACCTGGCTGTAAAGTCCTCTAGACCAGGATATTTCTTTTTGGGGGGGGAGGGGGGGGAGGTTTGTTTGTTTTTTTGTTTTGATTTTATTGCTGCTTCAATTTCATCAGTTGTTATTGGCCTATTCAGCATACAATGGAGTAAAGCCAGTCTCTTCAATAAATGGTGTTGGGAAAATTGGACAGATACATGCAAAAAATGAAATTAGACCACCAACTTACACCATACACAAGAATAAACTCAAAATGAATAAAATTCTAAAATGTAAAGCATGAGACCATAAAAATCCTGGAAGAAATCATAGGCAACAAAATATCTGACATCTCTCATAGCAATGTTTGCTGATACATCTCTTAAGGCAAGGGAAACAGGAGAAAATCAGCAAATGGGACTACATCAAAATAAAAAGCTCCTTCACAGCAAAAGAAACAATCAACCAAATGAAAAGAGAGCCCACTCTAAGGGAGAACATATTTACCAATGATACATATGACAAAGGGTTAATATCCAAAACATATAGGAATACTTACAATTTAACAAAGAAAGAGAAAAATTCAATTAAAATGGGCAAAGGGCCCTAACTGTTTTCTCAGTGGTTAGAGCATTGGCATGTGGACTGAAAGGTCCTGGGTTTGATTCCAGTCAAGGGCACATGCCTGGGTTGTGGGCTTGATCACCAGTGGGGGGTGTGGAGGAGGCAGCCAATCAATGATTCTCTCCCATCATTGACCTCTCTCTCTCTCTCTCTCTCTCTCTCTCTCTCTCTCTCTCTCTCTCTTCCTCTTTGAAATCAATAAAAATATATTTTTAAAAAAATGAGCAAAGGACCTAAATAGACACTTCTCCAAAGTGGACATACAGATGGCCAAGAGACGTTGAAAAACTACTCAAAGTAACTGATCATCCAAGAGATGCAAATTAATGACGAGTTATCACCTCACACCTGTCAGAATAGATACCATTAACAATTCAACAAATGTCAAGTGCTAGAGAGGATGTGGATAAAAGGGAACCCTATTACACATGCTGGCAGGAATACAGACTGGTGTAGCCACTGTGGAAAACAGTATGGAATTTCCTAAAAAAATTAAAAATGGAACTTCCATTAGACCTAGTGATCCTACTTCTAAGAATATACCCTAAAAGACTCGAAATACCAATCAAGAAGAATATAAGCACCTCTATGTTCATAGCAGAACAATGGAATAATATGCAGCAGTAAAAAAGAAGGATCTCTTACCCTTTGAGACAGCATGGAGGGACCTAGGGAGTATTATGGTAAGCAAAACAAGCCAGTCAGAGAAATACAAGTATGACATGATCTCACTCATATATGGAATCTAATGAATAAAATAAATTAATTTACACAATAGATCCAGAGACATAGAAGCTTGGAATACACTGTGGAATCTCAGAGGGAAGGTGGGGGTGGGGAAGTGGGTGGGGTAAGATTAACCAAAGAAGTTTATGCATAACCCATGGACACAGACAATAGTGTGGTGAAGGCCTGGGACAAGCAGGTATGGGAAGCAGGTGGTCAGTGGGCCAAAAAAGGGGACATCTGTAATACTTTCAACAATATACTTTTTTTTAAAAAGTGTGTACTCAGATGTCTATAGCAGCTCTATTCATAATTGCTTAAACTTGGAAACAACTAAGATGTCCTTGAATGATTAAATAAACTGCTGTACATTAAGACAGTGGCACATTACTCATCACTAAAAAGAAATGAGCTATCAAGTCAGGAAAAAAAAGATGAAGGAAATATAAATGCATATTACTAAGTAAAAGAGAGCAGTCTGAAAAGGTTATGTCTGCAGGATTTCTACTCACCATTCTGGTGAACAGGACCAAAGAGAGAGAGAGAGAGAGAGAGAGAGAGAGAGAGAGAGAGAGAGAGAGAGAGAGAGAGACTCAGAAATTACTTTGACTCTCCCCTTCCTTAACCACCTGCTCCTTTTCACACCTAGGACATTCAGATGAAAATGCCTGATTCAGGAAGGAAATCTTAGGTTTTTCACCTTATTCTAATTCGAATAAACTATAGTAGACATAAAGCCACCAAGCAGAGGCTTTGTAGCTATATCACCCATTTCTCCTTAAAGCAAGAATTTACCTGCCATGTATGTATGTTCTGCTTTTACTCAACTACCTATAAATTGCCCACTTCCCTTGACATCTCAGACCCCTATGCCCTCATTTCTCCTTTGTCTAACATGAAATATACACCCAATTTTATTCACTGCCATTGTAATTTTTATGCTTATATTAATTCCCTGTGCAATCTCTTTCTGTTATTTTGATTATTAGCCTAGACAGAATAACTTAGAAGTGAGAAGAAAAGTATTATTATTTTCAGTCCACACACGGGAAAAAGTAAAACTATGGAGACAAGAAAAGTATCCGTGGTTTCCAGGGGTTATGGAGGAGGGGAAAATTAATAGGCAAAGCACAGAGCAGGGGTCCTCAAACTACGGCCCACCGAAAAACATTTATCCGGCCCATCGGGTGTTTTTGCCGCCGCTGCCTGTTGCTTAGCAGCCGTCTCGTCCAGGGCCTGCAGTGCGCATGTGTGGAATGTGCTCCACACTCTCCGACTCCCCTCCTTCTCTCTGTCTCTCGACTCCCCCTCTCAGTCTCGGGTGTGATCAGACGAGTCACGAGCTTGCCTGTGCAGAGCCTGCTGCTGCCTGAGGACCGAGGTAAGAACAAGTTAGGATTTATTTTTTTTTTGAAGTTAGGAGGTCTATTTTTTTTTTTTTTTTTATTTTGCAGTTAGTAGGGCCTTTTTTTTTTTTTGAAGTTTTGTTTTTTTACTTCAAAATAAGATATGTTCAGTGTGCATAGGAATTTGTTCATAGTTTTTTTTAAAACTATAGTCCCGCTCTCCAACAGTCTGAGGGACAGTGAACTGGCCCCATGTTTAAAAAGTTTGAGGACCCCTGGCACAGAGGGTTTTTAGGGCAGTAAAACTCCCCATGTACTATATGATACTATAACTGTGATTACATGTCATTATACATTTGTCCAAACCCACAGTCTGTTCAACACCTAGAGTAAACTTAATGTAAACTAAGGATTTTTAGTAATAATTATGTGACAATGTAGGTTCATCAATTTTAAGGAATGCATCACTCTTGTAGTGGATGTTGATAATATGAGAAGCTATGCATGTATGGAGGTAGGGAGTGAGTACATGGGAAATCTCTGTACCTTCTGCTCAATATTAATTGCTATGATCCTAAAACGGCTCTATTTTTTTTTCCATTGCTATATTTATTTTTTTCTTTTTAAAAAATCTTTATTGTTGAAAGTATTAAATGTGTCCCCCTCTTTCATCCCTGTCCCTATCCCATCCCACCCCACCCCTGCCCCAGGCCTTCACCACCCTATTGGATTATGCATATATGCATACAAGTTCCTTGGTTGATCTCTTCCCACACACCACACCACCCCTGCCCAAAATATTACTTAAAAAAAAAAAGTTGCAAAGAATCCATGCCATTTTCATTTTTTAGGGTGCCAGCATGTCTATCAATATATAAAAGCCTAAGTGACTGTTATGACTGGAGGACCGTAACAACCAGTCGACCAGTAGCTATGAATTACACTGACCACCAGGGGGCAGATGCTCGATGCAGGGGCATCTGGTTGTCAGTGCGCTCCCACAGCCAGCCTCCTGTGGTCCCTCCTCCCTAGCCTTCTGGTCCTCTGATAGGCCTCAATCTCCATCCAGGCCAAGGGACCCCACCCATGCACAAATTCATGCACTGGGCCTCTAGTATTAAATTAAAAAAATAAAAAGTTTTTAAAATTAGGAGCTCCTCCACTGAAAAATGGTGTTTCCTCTAAATGTCAATGGAATGTGTAATATTTTTATCAACAGAATGTTGTGTAAGATGAATGAAGCAATAAAATATGTTATACATTTCACTATCCCAATTACCAGATATTTAAATGTAGAAACCTTTGTGATAACACAAGCCCCAGACATTATAGTCCTGCAACCTCATGATCAACCCTGAGCCAGAATAGCTCACCTGAGCTGCTCTAATTCTTGATCCATAGATATGATTAATGATAATAATTACTTGTTTTGCTGCCACTTGATTTCTTGTTTTAAGTCACTTAATTTTGGGTTGACGTTAAACAAAAATAGTAACTGATATACAAATTATATTTTTTAAATTATTCTTGCTATCTTTATTTACTAATCACTTTATACATATGTTTAAAATTGATATATTCATTCGTCTTTCCAAAAAAAGTCTTAAAGCAATTGATCTTATTTACCAATACACTGCACACACCACCAAAATTACATATACTTATATATTTATAATATTAACCATGTAGAAAAGTATTATAGTTGTTTATAAACACCAATGTCTGTTGACATTAACCCACACATTCACTGTTCCTGAGGGAAGAAAAATTTAGCCATTATAGCATTTAGTATTTCCTGTACTATATGCTCTGCCTTTCTCTTTCTCTTTCTCTCTTATACTCTACACTCTCAAAACTTACAGATTGAACCACATAGCAATCTTCTCCAAATGTCTTATCTTTTGTTCTACATCTTTTTTGTTCTCTTTGTTGAGTTCCCTAGTATGTCTTCTAACCATTATGTCAGTTAATTGAGTTCCTCTCAACTGTCAGTGATGGTGAACCTATGACACGTCTGACATGCGAACTCCTTTTTTTTGGTTGATTTTTTCTTTGTTAAATGGCATTTAAATATATAAAATAAATATCAAAAATATAAGTCTTTGTTTTACTATGGTTTCAAATATCAAAAAATTTCTATATGTGACATGGCACCAGAGTTAAGTTAGGGTTTTTCAAAATGCTGACACACCGAGCTCAAAAGGTTCGCCATCACTGCTCTAAATCATTGGTTAAAAAATTATATCTCTGTAATGTATGTTTCAATTCTATAAATTCTATTTGATTGTAAAAGTATTAAAATATATAATATAATTTATCGAACATTATTTTAAAAATATAATGATATATATTATATTATATTATATTATTAATAATAATATAATATTATATTAATATATTATATATATTAATATTATATTATTAATATAAACTAGAGGCCCGGTGCATGAAATTCATGCATGGGGGGGGTGCCCCTCAGCCCAGCCTGCACCCTCTCCAATCTGGGACATCCCTCTCACAATCCGGGACTGCTGGCTCCTAACCGCTTGCCTGCCTGCCTGCCTGCCTGCCTGCCTGCCTGATTGCTCCTAACCGCTTCTGTCTGCCAGCCTGATTGCCCCCTAACCACTCCCCTGCCAGCCTGATTGACACCTAACTGCTCCCCTGCCGGCCTGATTGCCCCCAACTGCCCTCCCTTGCTGGCCCAGTCACCTCTAACTAACCCCCTGCTGACCATCTTGTGGTGGCCATCTTGTGACGATGTGGAGATGGCCATCTTGTGATGACATGAGGGCGTGGGGGCCACCTAGGCTTTTATTAGTATAGATTATTAGAAATCAATATTTTAATACCAGAGGCCCGGTGCAGAAAATTCATGCACAGGTAGGGTCCCTAGGCCTGGCCAGCAATCAGGGCCCTTTGGGGCCTTTGGCTGCTGGCTGGGGCCTTCCTTTGTTCCACACTGCCCCCTGGTGGTCAGGACACATCATAGCAAGTGGTCAAACTCCAGGTCTTTCTAACTCCCAAGGAGACAATTTGCATATTAGCCTTTTATTATGTAGTATATTTTACACTTTAAAAGGCATAAAGGTTCTTATTTAATTAAAAATAGCATAAATTGGAATTTAACCTAAAAAAAATTGTTGTTTTGGGCAGTGGGATAATAAGTATGAATAATACTATACAAATGCCCTCAAATAATTTGCTATATTTCGAAAAAAAGGCAAAAGGAAAGAGAATTATTGATTTCCAATGATGAATTTCATGGGCACTAAATTAAATCTGATAAGAGTAAGCTTGCATATTATTATCATCTCTAAAATATAGAGTAAATGTCTTGACAGCTTGAAATGAACATCATTTACATAGATATGGTGCATTTCAAAATATGCTGTGTAAATGTCTGTCTATTCAATTAGATGAAACAATTTTTTTTAGGTGAACTGAAAATTTGTGGAATATATTAACAAAGGGAAATTTTATATGAATCATCATATGTATTTAGAAATTATTCTATAAATCTTACAAAATTAAATTTAAAAAAGATCTAAAATGATTAAACACATTATTACCAAAATCAATGTCATAAGACAAGCTTTTATATGCTTATGACTAGGCCAGGTTGGTAAAGCTCAGGAGGTCACTGTTTAATTCCAGGTTAGGGCACATGGCCAGAATATAGGCTTAACCCTGGATAGTGGGAATGTAAGAGGTAACCAATGGATGATTCTCATCATTGGTGTTTCTATCTCTCTCTCCCTCTCCCTTCCTCTCTGAAGTCAATAAAAAAATCATATTAAAAAATATATATGTTTATGACTAATAACCATTTCATAAGATGACTGGAATCTAATAGTGTACTTTGATACTCATATCATATAAAATTAATAAAGCAGTAAATATGGCATGTGATTATTAAATGAAATAATTATACTTACAGAAGGTATTGTAGGTATATATTAATAAATTCTCAAATATGCACAAAAATATGACCAAATTGCTTTGTGGTATCCAAGTTAACATTACTCTTTGATAAATGATATTATGATTTGAAATATCTGCAGTTGGCTTGCTTTCTGGCTAGAAATGTAGAGTTTATTCTTTTAAAAATTTTCATTATATAAATACTAAAGGCCTGGTGCATGAAATTTGTGCACAGGTAGGGTCCCTAGGCCTGGCTGGCAATCAGGGATGTTCTGCAGGGTGACCAGCGGGGCCTTCGGGGGGATGGGGGGTCCCCCCTGGCTCCTGCCTTGGCTGGCCTGGAGCCACCTGCTCACTGGCCCTGCCCCCTGCCCCCTGCCCCCTGCCGCCACAGCTGGTCAGAGCCTGAGGGCTGGGGGCAGCTCCTGCATTGAACGTCTGCACTCTGGTGGTCAGTACTCAACATAGAGACCGGTCATTCTACTGGTTGGTCAATTTGCATATTAGGCTTTTATTATATAGAATAATTTATTTTAACTTCTATAACTACTAAGTTCAACTATACTTTTAAAAATGTATATTTTTATTGATTTTAGAGAAGAAGGGAGAGGAAGAGAGATAGAAACATCAGTGATGAGAGAGAATCATTGATCAGCTGCCTCCTGCATGCCCCACACTAGGGATTGAGCCCGCTACCCAGGTATATGGCCTGATGGGGAATTGAATCATGATCTCCTGATCCATAGGTCAACGCTCAACCATTAAATCATGCTGACCAGCTGGTTCAACTATACTTTTGATTTCATATCTCTAATAAAGTACTGATCATCCCTTTCACTCTCACACATTGGGAGTATTTTTTTTATAAATATGTTGTGGTATATCTATCTGTCTATCTATCTACCTATCTATAATGTATTTTTTAGTTACTATCGATGGTTTGGATATTAAGTACAGAAAAGAGTAGAGTAAAATTAAGATAAATTATTGCAGCTTGGAGCTTACCATTTTTTAGTAAATAAAACATTCAGTTCAGGATGTAAACTACCCTTTTGCATTCTTTATTAAACAAAACTTAGACTACTTAATTTTGCATATTTATAAAAGATCACTTATAAAATTCAATATATTTATAATTGCTTCAGAGCATTTCTACAAAATTAAATCAGTAAAATCTGTATTGTATAATATTTGACATTAGAATGACTATATGAGAAAAGCCTAACAATGTTTCCAAATTCTTTTGGGAGACTTGTATGCTGGTTTACATTGGCTTACATTTTTAGTATATTACATTAGAGCTACAATTCCATCCATTGCACCCTGAGGATTGAAAGAACAATCCCTAGATGTCAGCTTTAGATTATAAGGAAGCAATTAGTAATAGAATCTAAATTTGCATTCTTTACTTGAAGAAATGAAAAATCTCATGAGAATAATTCAGTGAACTGCATTTCTAAGAGGGGCATATATTAGAAGAGCAAAAGCATCCTGGAAAAAAAGTGTGAATATCACCAATCTGTTGAGATATATAGCTGATCCTCAAATAAGATAGGTTTGAACTGTGTGGGACCACTTATATTAGGGATATTTTTCAATTAATATTGTAACTGTATTTCTCTTCCTTATGATTTTCTTAATCACAGTTTCTTTTTTTGTAGTTTAATTTACTGTAAGAATACATTATATGATGCATGTAATATAAAAATATGTGTTAATTAACTTTATGTTATAGGTTGGGTTTCTGGTTGACAGTAGGCTATTAGTAGTTAAGTTTTTAGAGAGTCAAAAGTTATATGAGGATTTCTGACTGTGCACAAATTCAGCACTTCCAACCCCACATTGTTCGAGGGTCAACTGTGTTTATTCAAATTTGTCTGTGCAAACCACTGTGATCTGGATTTGCCCAATCACGCCTCTGAAACTATTTGCATCAAAATCTTTTAGCCTCACACAGTGATCACTCAACTAACAGAGAAATTATTTTTTTAACTTTTAACTACTTGATCACATTGTTTAATTTTAATAGTGTTAGCCACTCCCTCTCTATTAAAGAAAAATAACGCACACCTTTTTCTTATGGTTCTGCAATACTTTCCTTATTTCTCAATTTGGAGTTCAGCTTAGCCTCTTTAGAGGATGACATTCTTGAATGTCAAAAGCTTAAATGGTTAGCATTCTCTACTGTTCTTTGCTCAAACCTGGCACTTTCAGCTGTGTAGTATCCTAAACAAGGACACAATTAATCTTTTATATTACACTTTCCTAATTCTTTATGGGCAGTCTGGAGTGCCTCACTGGGACACATATATAACATATCTATCTTTATATAAATCCACTAAATGGCCAAAAGAAGACTCAATTTCATATATTCAAAATTGAATTTAATAATCCCTCCTGATAATTCTAAAACCTTCTCTGTTTTCTCTAACTTGTTAGATTATATTGCTATCTCCCTAATCCCAATCAACAAACTAGGAATATTCACATAAAACTGGAAAACATATCAAACTTATACCTGCTTTATCTATTATAGCAGATATTTTTTTTTTTTTGACTTTTTTTTTTTATTGCTTAAAGTATTACAAAGGGTATTACATATGTATCCATTTTATCCCCCCGCCCTAGACAGTCCCCTAGCCTCCCCTATCACCCAGTGTCTTATGTCCATTGGTTATGCTTATATGCATGCATACAAGTCCTTTAGTTGATCTCTTACCCCCCTACCTCCTGCCCCCCAACCCACCCCGGCCTTCCCCGTGCAGTTTGACAATCTGTTTGAGGCAGCTCTGCCTCTGTATCTATTATTGTTCAAAAGTTTATAATGGTCTCTATTGTCCATGAATGAGTGAGATCATGTGGTATTTTTCCTTTATTGACTGGCTTATTTCACTTAGCATAATGCTCTCCAGTTCCATCCATGAAGTTGCAAACGGTAAGAGTTCCTTCCTTTTTACAGCAGCATAGTATTCCATCGTGTAGATGTACCACAGTTTTCTAATCCATTCATCTACTGATGGGCACTTAGGCTGTTTCCAGATCTTAGCTATGGTGAATTGTGCTGCTATGAACATAGGGGTGCATATATCCTTTCTGATTGGTGTTTCTGGTTTCTTGGGATATATTCCTAGAAGTGGGATCACAGGGTCAAATGGGAGTTCCATTTTCAGTTTTTTAAGGAAACTCCATACTGTCTTCCATAGTGGCTGAATTATAGCAGATATTTATCATTCAGGAATCTTGACACATCCTTATAATAGTTATATAACTCTCAATTCATTATTCTTATAATATTCATCTACATTTTATATTACAATTTATAATAGTAAAACAAAACTAAAATGTAGTGAATTACAAAACAGAAAGTAAAATCTGACTTTTACTATGTGTTTGCAAAATAGAAATACATAGACAAAATTTATTTATATAAAACAATTCTATAGCACAGAATTTACTAATGGGTTGAGATCCATCATTTTGGCCTTTGTAGAAATTTTTATTTTCTATCCTAAAACATAGTACAATAATAGACATGTCAAATTGGCTTCATGGTTAGGGCTGTCAGTTTTTGTGGATGTAAATACTGTTGAAAAAATGCTGTTTTTCTATAACTGAAAAGCCACTTATTTTTGACAAACAACATTTCTATTGTGGGTTCTGCATTTCTTCAGACAGTATCTATTACTCAAATAATTTATATATAAATATACTTACATATTTTTTAATCCAAGTTTAATTCAAATGGGTGGAAAAGGCAATTCCTGAAAAACAAATGCTTCTCCATGATTTTTTGGCATTTGATAAAATTAAATAGTGCATATCTGAAATAAATGCACACAAACAAAGGGCATGAGGACATGTGACATAAACTGCTATTTAGAAAAGGCAATGTGTAGAGATTAAATGATTGAATTTGTAAAAAGTTAGATGATAAGGAGTCATGTCCTTTTTTCCCAGGTACCTCATATTTAGCCAAAGCTCCAAGAAGATAGTAAATGAGATTAAATTCATTACTATTTAATGAACTATTCAAGAGATAGAACTTGCAGTTATGTTTTATATCTTATTTTTCCTGATTGTCCCTATCTGATAAATCAGCAAGTTTGATTATCTCCATCTGCAAAACAAGCACAAAGCTGTCCATTTCTCATCAGCTTCACCACTAACCTCTCTAGATGAAGCCACACTCTCTCTCCCTTGGCCTACTGCTGTAGCCTCTGATTTGCAACCCTGCTTCTAGTTATAAATGCTTACAGTCCATTCATCTACACAGCAGCCTGTTTGATCTTAAAACTAATCAGATATAGTCATTCCCTGATCATGGCTTATAGCAGGACCACCATGAACATTGGTATGATCCAGGGAAAGATTATAAATGTTGGCAAATATACCATATATTGAAATTTGTCTGAATTTTTTAGAGTTTTACATAATGCTAAAAATTTAAACATTTTATGAGACTGACTTGACAACATATCATCATAAAGATTTAAATTTGGAATTTGTAGATTTCTCAGAATTCTGTTCCATATATAATGTTACAGGGCTAAGTGCCTCTCTAGGCACTAGATTCTGGCCCTATTCCTCTCCCACTTCCCCCACCACCATTATTTTGTCCCAGATCTTAAGGAACATACTGTGCATGATTTTGAACATTCTAACTCTTAGGTGGTAGTTCTGTCCATACTCCTTGAAAATAGGGACCCTTTGAACACTGAACAGTCTTTGAGATTACAGTGAGCCCACGGGCTATTGGTATACCTTTTGGAAATGCACCTGAGTAGGCCTTTGAAGCCGACTTATGACTACTGGGGCAAAAAGTTCTGGAGTCTCAAGTACCTAAAACATCTGGTGGGTCAGGGAGGGTAGAGCCCCTGGCAGGTAAAACATACCTTTGGCCCTATGTTTTTCTCATGCGTTAGTGAGTAACATGGCTGGGGGAGGTAGGAGGGACCTTTCTAAATAAAAGAAACAGGGAAGGGGCCCCTCATGCCCTGGACTAAGGAGGATACATAGAATAAAATCTGAACTCTTTGTCATGGTCTATAGCACCATATTTGGTATGGCCATTATCCATCTCTCAATGCTCCTATCACTCTTTTTATTGTTTACCATACCTGAGAATCTGGAGTCTGGCATGGCTAGATATCACAAATGTAAGAAATTCATCATCTGGGGTCCATTTTTATCCAGAGATGAGAGTTTATAAGTTTGATGGTATAAGTCAGTGATGGTGAACCTATGACACGCGTGTCAGAGGTGACATGCGAACTCATTTTTTTGGTTGATTTTTCTTTGTTAAATGGCATTTAAATATATAAAATAAATATCAAAAATATGTCTTTGTTTTACTATGGTTGCAAATATCAAAAAATTTCTATATGTGACATGGCACCAGAGTTGTTAGTTTTTTTCAAAATGCTGACACGCCTAGCTCAAAAGGTTCGCCATCACTGGTGTAAGTGAACAAGTTGGCAAGGACATGTGCACAGCCTGAGATTTGAGGTAAGCTTCTGAATGAAAATCAGGAAGGAAATTAATTCTGCCAATAACCAGAATGAGCTTGCAATGGACTCTTCCAATGTTGAGCCTTCAGGTAAAAATTCAGTGTGGCCAATATCTTGACTGTAGCCAAATGAAACTCTGAGCACAGGACTCAGCTAAGAGAACTTGGTAAAATTTCAAACAAATTTAGACTCAGTAATCTATTTCTATACTAGTTATTTCTAGAAAATATTTAAGAAAATTAACATGCTACTTAAATGCAAGTGAAATAACCAGGATGAAAATAATAGGTAAAACAGGAGCAATATTACTTAGAAGTTTTACCATTATTAATTTAGAGAGATTAATTCAATAATTAGTGTTGCTTTGAAAATTGTGGAAATAGATGGATTTTTGGTTTCCAAGAACTCAAAAAGTTATCCCTATATTTTTCTGCAATGATCCTACTTACTAGAATTTTAAAGTTTTAATTTTTCTTTGCTTTTCTTGTTTGCTACTGAATTTTAAACATTTTAATGTAAGGAATTATTACAAGTTTGTGAAATCCTAGGTTTTAAAACAAAACATGGGTTCTCTTCAATAATAAATCAATAACCCCTTTTACTGTTTTATTTTAGTCAAAACAAAAGATTCCCTTTAGCAATATTTCAATTAACATGGTATTCTAAACTGAGCTTCAGATCTATTGAGCCTTATATGTCATTCAAAGAGGCAACATGGGATATTAAATGGGGTAGGAGAATCATTGTCATAAGGCTTGCATTCTGCTGTCTGTCACTTAATTAGCACTGTAACTTTGGGAAAATACTTTAATTTACTGGACCCTTGATTTTTTTCATATATAAAACAGATTAAATGTAAAATGTCAACAAATTTTCTCTAAGTTTACATGTAAATAAAAATATAAGTAAAATACTGAACTAACAATATTACCTATAAATCAAAATTGTTTAAAAATGCTATTTAGCATAATTTCACTTAGCATAATGCTCTCCAGGTCCATCCATGCTGTTGCAAATGGTAAGAGTTCTTTCTTAAAAAGATAAGTATCATATGGTCTCACTCATTTGTGGAATATAATGAACAACATAAACCGCTGAACAAAAATAGATCCAGAGATATAGAAACATCGAACAGACTGGCAAACCTCAGAGGGAAGGCAGGGGAAGGTGGAGTTGGTTGGTGGTTGGGGCACAATAAAAGATCAGTCAAAGGACTTGTGTCCTGAATATGAGCATGACCAATGGATACAGACAATACGGGGATGGGGCATGTGCTGGGGGGTGGAAGCAGGTGGGGAGAGGTCAATGGGGAGAAAAGGAGACATATGTAAAACTTTCAAGAATAAAGAATTAAAAATAAATAAATAAATAAATAAAATGCTATTTAAATGCCTCCAAATGTATCATATTTTTAAAATGGAAAAGTCTTTCTTTAAACTTTATTCTGTCTACTTAATGTCATAAGGGATAAAATTAGGAAATGCTGATTAATAGTACACATTACTGAATCTAGGAAAAGAAAGAGACCCTATTTTTGTTTAATTTGCTGACCAATTACTCAGCATGGTATCCTGGACAGACAAGAGGTCTAAGCTATTCAAATTGGAAGAGTGAACTATTGAGAGATAATAGGCCAAGAAGTTGGGGTTTGATCAGGTAACTAGAAAAATAGAGATGACAATCCTCAAAGCTACTAGCAATTTCAGTTGATTTTTCTGGTTGAAAGGCTCTGTCTGAGGACTACAAATCAATTATGCTTAAGTTATATTTACCTACTCTTCAAAGATTAGACTTGAACAGCAAGGGCTTGTTTCTATGAACAGAGGGTATCACAAACAATTGGGAAAGTTACTTTCTAGGTAGGGAGCATTGGCAAATTGAAATGGTACAGAAAAAAAAAATTGCCAAAATTCTGGCCACTTTATCTGCATATATCCAAACACCTGTCTGAAAGTAATCTCTATATACAAAAGGCTAATATTCAAAGTGTCCCCCGGGGGAGTTCCACCGGGAGACCAGGAGTTCTATCATTCACTATGACCTGTGCTGACCACCAGGGGTTGGCGCAGAAGGAAGGAAGGCCTCGGCCAGCAGCTGGTAGCCAGGGAAGGGAGGCCCTGATCAGTCCTGATCTCCGGCCAGGCCTAGGGACCCTACCCGCACATGAATTTCATGCACTGGGCCTCTAGTTGTAGATAAAGTCTCAGTTTTTCAGTATCTGAATATATTATGTGTAAGAAAGCCAGATTTTTTTATACTTTTAACACAATAAAAAATAGCCTGTTTGGAATAGATTTCAAAATATAGTCATAGCACATTTAGAATTTTTAGAAAAATACCAGCTCAGGATATTTGAAAATATTTTTAGCTAAATGTCCAAAAGTAAACTATTTGGATTTCTATTTATTTATTCCTATATTCAAAGATATTAAAAATAAAATATTCAGAATTATGTTGATATCTCAATTCAAACTGCATACATCCATATAGTAGAATGTGGATAGAGATTTTGAGGAAGAAGAGTTTTTAGGTTTGAGTAAAAATATTCCTCTTATTCAAAATATGAAATGATCATTTTACATTTGTAAATCTCATCTGTCTATAAGATAAAAATGCTGACAATTACTGATTAATAGGATTATAACATTACAATGAGGTTATGGTAGTGTAATGTTATTTTTAACTACAAAGTGCATCATAAATATTAATTTTCAAGGATTTTATATTTTATGTAAGAATTTATGAATTGTTATATATAAAATTCACTTTAAGTATTTGCTGGGTATGATAATTTATAATTGAAAGTTTCAGCCTCTTTTTAAAATATATTTTTTATTGATTTCAGAGAGGAAGGGAGAGGGAGAGAGAGAGAGAAATATCAATGAAAGAGAATCATTGATTGGCTGCCTCCTTCATGGCCCCTACTGGGGATCGAGCCTGCAACCTGGGCATGTGCCCTTGATCTGAATTGAACCTGGGACCCTTCAGTCCTCAGGCCTATGCTCTATCAATTGAACCAAGCTGGCTAGGGCAGAGTTTCAGCCTCTTCATTCTATTTCTGTATGATTTTCTGATAATTTCATTGGTCATTACCCTATCAGAATAATCAGTGTTTAAGAAAAGAGTCATTATTAGAAAGCATTCACATAACTTTGCTAACCTTAGTAACAAACTTTCATATGGGACTTGAGAATAACCAAAGATGTTCATTTAGTTCCCATTTAGACCAATAGCCGGTATAATATTATGATTTTGCCTATAATGAGACAATATTCGTATTTCTCTTATCACATTGGTTGACAAAACATAATGTTTAAAAACTCTACTACTAAGGAAATGAAAATAAGCACTACTATTTGGATGAATGTTTTAGAATATTCTTTGAAGTGTAATCAGAACAAAATTAAAAATCATATTTCAAGTGAGGTGATTTATTTTAAGCATGATTTCACCACAGGGAGAATCATCAGGAAATAAGAGAATTGTTAAAGTCTTTTGTCAAATACTGGATTTTACACAACATTTAGATATTTAATTGTGTCAGTAGCATTTTGGTATTGCATTTAAAAAAATGATTGGAGACATAAAAAATCTTCAAACACAGACATTTTATCTACATCTTAAAGTATCAGAAGTAACAAGATAGTGCTTCCAGTAAGTCTCACAAGAGTAAAAATGGAGGAAAAGAAAAGGTGCTCTCAAAATTTACTTACAAAGCCAAGATTTGGAAGAAGTCCAAGTGCCATCAGTAAATGAGTAGATAAAAAAGATGTGGTACATTTACACAATGGAATGCTACTCTGACATAAAAAAGAAAATAATCTTACCTTTGGGAACAACATGGATGGACCTGGAGAGTATTATGTTAATTGAAATAAGCCAGTCAGAAAAAGACAAATACTATATGATTTAACATATATGGAATCTAATGAACACAACAAACTAACAAACAAAATAGAAACAGACTCATAAATAAAGAGAACAGATAGAAAGCTGTCAGAGGGGAAGGGTTTTGGGGGCTGTGTGAAAAAGTGAAGGGATTAAGCAAAAAAAAAAAACCTCCCAAAACAAAAACAAACAAACACATAGACACAGACAATAGTATGTTGATTACCAGAGGGAAAGGGGGGTGAGGGAGGTAGAAGAGTGTAAGTGGGGAGTGGGGGGATAAATGAGACAGAAGGATGGTGACTACACAATACAATCTACAGATAATGTATTATAGAATTGTACACTTGAAACCTATATAATTTTATTAACCAAAGTCACCCCAATAAATTCAATAAAAATTAGAAAAAAGAAAAATTAAAAATAATTAACTCTTACTAGTTGACAACTGATGCAATATTATCACAGAAAATGCAATGATAATTCTGCAATTTGAAGTATTTATTTCTATAAGATATAAATGTTAATTTATATTACATTAATTTATATGTTAATGTACTCAATCTACACCTGTCTTATATCCTCCTCTGTTACTTTCACATTCTGGCAGCTTTTCTCTGTTGTAAGAAAGTAACACAATGATTTATAGCTGTTTACCTAATTAATCTGAGACATATTGGCCAAAACAATTTGTTGACAACATTCAATATTCTTTTATTAAGAATTTATAATTTCAGGGTGATATAGATATAGATTATATAGAGAGTTAGTTGCATAATTCCTCTAACTTTTTTCTGCCATGCTAATAAATAAATTTGAACCAAGGAGTATGGCCCATGTGGCCTCTGACTTATTGTTGGGGAACATCATCAAGAAGTCATTAATGCCAGTTTGAGCTGCACCTGAGCAACTGAAGGATCCTATTCCCTTCTCTGTGCTTGGAATGTCTACTCTGTTTTCCTCCCCCATGCTGGAAGCTTCCCAACCAACACAGCCTTCAGATAGTAATGTGATGATGAATACCTGACTGAACTCAATTAAGACCCTTTGTGTACATGACTAACTCTGGTTAAGGCCTCTATGTATAAACTTTTAAGATTTGGCAAGTGATGGAAACTACTAGTCTTTCAGCCACTCAAGGCAAGCTTCATAAGCTTGTTTATTAAACCTGCCGCCTACCAATCTGAAGTGGTCTGTCATTTAAATTTCTGTGATTTAAAAATGACAGAAGAATGTGATCTAGAAAAGTGAAGTGCTCCAGAAAGTGAAGAATGTTATTTATAACTATAAGAAAATTAGGTGCACCTGGTAGATTCATTCAGCATGCACAGCAGCTGGTATTAAATATTTAGGACCCTGGTATTTGATAACATATGAACAATTGGTAGTGTTCTGTTGGAATGTCATGGGTGAAGACAGTTAATTAAGCTGCTCAGATGTCTACAATGCAGATGAAGTGAAAGACAAATGAATAGAGGCAAATAATAAAACATATATTAGAAAGCAGTTCATATGATTACTACTCATAAATGAAGACCATGGGTAATATTTATCCATTTTTTGGGGGAATAATGTTAAGAATGACACCATAAAAAGGTTAAAAAACAGATATCTATTCACTAAATCCATAGTAAAGATCTGGGGGAATATTTATTGATGCTCTCAAAATAAAAAAAGAATATGTAATAATATTAAGAATAAAGCAGTGAAATGTTCAAAACATTTTCAAATGAGGAAACCATTTCACATAATCATTACATGACATACCAGTATATATTTAATAGTATTAATTCTGAAGTAAGAGTTTAAGAAACTAGAATTTACCAAAGGGGATATGTGTATAGATATTTATAATAAAATCTAGCAATAACATAAACCTATGTGATGTTTATAGTTTTGAGGAAAGACATTTTAAGGAAATGGTGTTAACTATTGTAACATGATGTTCTTAATACTAATATACTCTTTTCTAGTAGCTCTCTGAAGGTATTAGAGTTAGAAAGAAAATCAGTCTGCAGGTCTGAAAATCTGAGAATAAAAGTAAAGATACCATTTATCCCAAATTACAGCTAGTGAATTATAGAAACAGGTCAGAAACCCATAGTAGAAGTTTATCAAAGAAACATAGTACATATTGCATAACTACTAAAAACTAGGCACTAAGGAACACCATTCAAAAAGAATGTGTGCACCAATATGTTCACAGCAGTGCAATTTACAATGGCTAAGACGTGGAAACAGTCTAAATGCCCATCAGTAGATGAGTGGATAAAAATGCCATGGTACATTTACACCATGGAATACTATGCAACAGTGGAAAATATAGATCTCTTACCCTTTGAGATGGCATGTAGGAACTGTAGAATATTAAGCTAAGCAAAATAAGCCACTCAAGGAAAGACAACATGATCTTACTCATATGTGGAACCTAATGAACAAAATAAACTGATGAACAAAATAGATTCAGAGACATAAAAGCATGGAACAGATTATTAAATCTCAGAGGGAAATCAAGGGTAGGTGAGGTGGGTGGGATGAGATCAACCAAAGAACTTATATGAATATATGCATAACCCATAGACACACACAATAGGGTGGTGAAGGTCTGGGACAAGGGAGTGGGGGCAGGTGAAAAGGGGTCAATGGGGGAAAACAGGGGGTACATGTAATACTTTCAACAATAAAGATTTTTTTAAAAAGAAAAACAAAGACAACACTAAAGTCTGACAAGGATCTGAAGAAACTAGATTTTAATACACTGCAGATAGAAATGTAAAATGTTAAAGCCTATGCAATAATTGACCCCAATACCATTTGTTGTAAAGATTATCTTTTCCTTATTAGGTTGTATGGAAACTTTGTTGAAAATCAGTTGAAAAGAAAATCACTGGAATATACATACATGTGTGTGCTCCTATATCTTCTATTTCTTTCAATTAATCTGTATGGATATGCTATTGTTAATGATATACAATTTTGATTAATTAAAATTTACAAAAAAATAAAAATAAAAATGTTAGCTTATCTCCAACTTTGTTCTTCTTTTGAAAAATTGTTATTTATTACTAGAGGCCCAGTGCACAAAAATTAGTGCACTCGGGGGGGGGGGGCGAGGGTCCCTCAGCCCGGCCTGTGACCTCTCGCATTCTGGGACCCCTCGGGCTCCCCGGGGATCGAGCCTAAGCTGGCAGCCAGACATCCCTCTGGCAGTCTGGGAGCCCTGGAGGGATGTCTACTTGCCAGTGGGGAGCAGGCCTAAGCTGCAGTCAGACATCCTTAGTGCTGCTGAGGAGGCAGGAGAGGCTCCCGCCACCACCACTGTGCTGGCAGCCATCAGCCTGGCTTGTGGCTGAGCAGAGCTCCCCCTGTGGGAGCACACTGACCACCAGCGGGCAGCTCCTGCATTGAGTGTCTGCCCCCTGGTGGTCAGTGTGTGTCATAGTGACCAGTCATTCCCAGTGGTTCTGCTGTTAGGGTCAATTTGCATATTACCCTTTTATTATATAGGATAGAGGCCTGGTGCATGGGTGGGGGCTGGCTGGTTTGTCCTGAAGATCAGGGTGGGGGTCCTGCTGGGGTGCCTGGCCAGCCTGGGTGAGGGCCTGATGGCTGTTTGCATGCTGGCCAAGCCCCCCAGCAGGAACCCTCACCCCCATGGGGTTGTGGCCTAACTGGGTGAGGGACTGATGGCTTTTTTCAAGCTGGCCACACCCCCTAGCAACCCAAGCTCCCTGCATCTCCTTTTTTTCTCCTTTTTTTCTTTTTTTCTGGGATTTATTTATCTTCTATAATTGAAACTTTGTAGCCTTGAGTGGAGGCCAGGTCCTGCTGGAAGCAGGTATCTGGGATATATTTATCTTCTCTAATTGAAACTTTGTAGCCTTGAGCGGAGCTGATGGCCGGCCAGTGCAGGAGGGAAGCTTGGCTTCGTCCATCTCTGGGGGCAACCCAAGCCTCTTGCTCACTCCAGCTCCGTGGTCCCCACCATCTTATTTGATTCAATTTGCATACTCACTCCTGATTGGCTGGTGTGCGTGACTTGTGGGCATGGCTTGAGTGTAGTGGAGGGATGGTTAATTTGCATGTTTCTCTTTTATTATATAGGATGCTGTTAGGTTGATAGAATTTGCATATAAGTGCTCATCTCTTATTTCATTAAAATGACATATTTATCCACTTATTAATTCTTTATTTTAAAAACATAGTTTTATAGTTTTAAATATGGATAAAAAACTTTTTTTCAAATTTACCACTGTTTTATTTTTGATATAATAAATCAAATAATTTTCAATTTCTATTTCCAATTTTATCTTTTTTTGCTTTAATAATAAATTTACTACTTTCAAACTTTTCCACATCTTTCCATATATTGCCATATGTCATATCCCTTAACAGAGAGAACTAGTTTTTCTTTTAATACAACCAATTCTGCTGGCAACAAATGTTCTTAATTTTTGTTAATGAAAAACAGCATTTTATGTGTATTTTCAATAAGTAATTTTACTATAGAAATTTTAGTTGACAGAATATTGTTATTTTCAGCCCAACTGAATATGTTATTTTTATGTGTTCTGCCTCAATAGTTTCTGATGAAAATCCAATCATTAACTGTAATATTGTTCCAGGACATTCATAGCAAAGTGAACTGTTCATTTTTCTATGATTATTTTTAAGATTGCATCTTTATTGTAGGCTTTTAGATATATTATCATGTTATATGTTGTATTTTTTGTATGTTTTTGTCATTTGTGATTTGTTGAGCTTCTTGGACCGGAGAAATTTTGTGAAATTTTTTACTGTGATTTATTTAGTTACTTATTCCTTTTTCTCTCTTTTTGGGACTTCAATTACTTATAGATACTTGACATTTCCTCATATGTCACTGAGGCTCTGTCAATTTTTCTCTGCTCTTTCTTCCCTCTGTTATTTAGATTGTGTTATTTCTTGATTTAGTTTTAAGGTGATGATTCTTTACTCCATCCACTCAAATCTGATAATAAATCAATCCACTCTTGTTTGTTTGTTTTTTCTTCCTTTTATAGTTATTGTTATTTGTCATCACTTAGTTTTTGGATGTTTTCTATTTATCTGTTTAGGTTTCTGATCTATTCACACATTAAGATCAGTTTCCATTCACTTTGTACATATATACCCATATATTCTTTAAACGTATTTATGTAATTTTTGGCTGGTGAATTCAATCTGGGTAAACTTAGTTTCTATTGGTTGTTGTTTTTCTTTGTTATGACTGTCACTTCCCTCAAAAGGTTGAAAAACGCACTTTTTGGATCACAGATTGCTATGGTTCTAGATTGTATTTTGAGCTTTCTGTGGTTTCTTTGCTCTTACAGGATTTTTTCCTTGCTTCTTAGTTGTTCCACTGTCCTCAGGATTTGTTCTCTGACATCTCAAATTAGTAAGCCTTCTACTTTCTGTTGCCTGGGAGGTGCACAGTTAGGAACTGAACTCAGTTAAAAAAACAAACAGAACAAAATAGCAAAATCTCAGATGTCACCCAGTGCAACTCTGTCTTTAAAAAGCAGTGTCCTCATTATTCTTTTCCTGAAATTTCACTGCCCTTCATGCTTGCTTCCCCATTTCTGCAGTTTAGATGACAGCCAGGAATGTGGGCAAGTTTACATCACAATTTTGTATCTTATTCTTCTTGTTATCCACTACCTGTCACACTCTGCCCTTTAACTTTTAAGTTTCTCTTTTAACACTACACTCTGTTCTCTGGCATCTTCAGTTGATAAAGATGAATTTTCCCTCTGTGTATGTTGTAATAGCCTTTGAGGGCTGGGGAGAACATTCAGGCCAGAAAGCCACAGACTTGCATTTCTCACTCTTTCTAGTTGCAGTATTTTAAAGAATAAACTCTCCTCTAACTCTAATCTTCTTTTGATTGCTTTCTAGTTTTTTTTAAATTTATATGTGGGAAAGGTCAAACTATCAATGTTACTGGAAGTTCTCTAAATGTGATTTTTTTATGCCAAGAAAAAAAAATTAAATCTTTATATACACTGATTTAGTGAATATTTGAAGAATTTTTATTTAATAACAGTCTTCTGGAAATAAAAAGAGGGAAATATGTGTGACTTCTAGAATTCAAAAAAATAAATAGAATTTACACATTACATTAAACGTAGTACAGTGAGTCTTTAGGTTTCTGTCTGAAAGATAAAACATACCTCACCTGGGAGGCCGTGAGAGCTTCCCTATAGTCATCCCATTTTCTAGCCTCAGGTTCTATCTGAACAGGAGGAGTGTTTAAGAACATTATAGTACATGAACTATTACATAGCCATTGATCTTATATTATAAATACTTTTTTGACACACAAAAATTCCAAAATATATACTTTTTGCTGGAAACAATTTAAATACTTGTCTAGCTATATTATCTTAATTGTGTGAAAATAGAAAACAGTAGTAATCACTGTTGATGAGATTAAGAGGGTTTCCACCCCCTGCCTTGGACAGATTTCTCAGTTGGTTGGAATAGCCTCCCATACACCTAAGGGTTGCAGGTTCAATTCCAGGTCAAGACACATAAGGGAGGCAACCAATTTCTCTCTCTCTCTCTCTCTCTCTCTCTCTCTCTCTCTCTCTCTCTCTCTTTCTCTCTCCCCCCCTCTCTCCCCCCTCCCTCTAAAATAAATAAATATATCCTTGATTGGGGGGGGGGGGGGAAGAGGGTTCCCCACACCCATTTTCCCATATTTTAAATTATTTTCCAGAGTTTTCTACAAATTTGTGCAGATAAAATACTTAAAAGTTTTTATGTTTAATTGATAAAATGTTAGTCCCTTTGGGAAGCCTAAAGAACAGGGTCCCGGTATACTGGAGTTACTTAAGCATTTTTTTTTTTTTAATTCAGAGGTTATGTATCAAGAAAAAGAAAGAAAAAGAGAGACAACTCATGGACACAGACAACTGTGGTGATTGCAGGAGTGGGAGTGGGTGGAGGTAGAAGAAGGTATAGAGAGGATAAACGGTGATGAAAAAATAAAATAAATTTTGAAACAAGAAAATGCATGTAAATAATTCATGAGATTCAGAGAGTAGTGCCCTTGCCTCCTGACTTGTATTTAATGAAGCAAATATGGTAGGAAAAGAAGGAAATACTAAAAGGGATATGTTAAATTCTATTAAAATACCAAGAATGGAGTAGCAAATTATGTCTGTGAAGAACGATTCAAAGAAATCTTCATAGGTGAGCAACCACTTACACAGATATATAAGGAGAGAAGAAAAACTCATCAAGATATATACATATGTGTGTACAATTTTTTGTATATAGCTACCGCCAAATGCTTTTTTTTCTTAAAAAAAAGATAAATAAAAAAACACACACACAAGCCACAAAGTGAGAAAAAACATTCCAAGAACAGCAAATTAAAGGGAAAAGGATAGAAATTTTTTTAATATTTTTTATTGATTAAGATATTACATATGTGTACCCTCTACCCCCCCCCCCCCCGCTCATCCCCTCACCCCCCCGTTGTCCATGTCCATTGGTTAGGCCTATATGCTTGCATATAAGTCCTTTGGTTGATCTTTCCCCCTTGCCCCCACCCTCCCCTACCTTCCCTCCAAGGCCCGACAGTCCAATCAATGCCTCTCCGTCTCTGGATCAGTCCTTGTTCATCAGTTTATGTTGTTCATTATATTCCACAAATGAGTGAGATCCTGTGGTATTTATCCGCTCTCCAGCTCCATCCATGCTGTGGCAAATGGTAAGAGTTCCTTTTTCTTCTTCCTCTTCTTAAAGAATACCTTTCAGCATTTCATATAATGCTGGTTTGGTGGTGATGAACTCCTTTAGCTTTTTCTTATCCTTGAAGCTCTTTATCTGACCTTCCATTCTGAATGATAGCTTTGCTGGATAAAGTAATCTTGGTTGCAGGTTCTTGCTATTCATCTCTTTGAATATTTCTTGCCACTCTCTTCTGGCCTGCATGGTTTCTGTTGAGAAATCAGCTGACAGTCGAATGGGTACTCCCTTGTAGGTAACTGACTGTCTTTCTCTTGCTGCTTTTAAGATTCTCTCTTTATCTTTTGCTCTTGGCATTTTAATTATGATGTGTCTTGGTGTGGTCCTCTTTGGATTCCTTTTGTTTGGGGTTCTCTGCGCTTTCTGGACTTGTAAGTCCATTTCTTTCACCAGGTAGGGGAAGTTTTCTGTCATTATTTCTCCAAAAAGGTTTTCAATATCTTGCCCTCTCTCTCCTTCTGGTACCCCTATAATTCTGATGTTGGTACGCTTGAAGTTGTCCCAGAGGTTCCTTACACTATCTTCATATTTTTTGAATCTCTTTTCTTTTTTCTTTTTCGGTTGGGTATTTTTTGTTTCTTTGTATTTCAAATCTTTGACTTGATTCTTGGGATCCTCTTGTCTGCTGTTGGATCTCTGTAAATTATTCTTTATTTCAGTCAGTGTATGCTTAATTTCTAGTTGGTCCTTTTTCATGTCCTCCATGGTCTCACTATACTCCTTGAGGGATTCATTAAATTTATTGGCGGTTTCCATAAAATTCTTGAAAAACCTTATAAACGTGGCCTTGAACTCTATATCCAGTCGTTTGCTTTCCTCCGTTTCTGCCATTTGTGACCTTTTTCTTTGTCTCCGCATTTTGGCTGCTTCCCTGTGTTGATAGAGTGGCCCTGCGCGCCAGGTGTCCTGTAGGGCCCAGTGGCTCAGCCTCCCCAGTTACCTGGGGTAGACACTCTTGGTGCACTCTTGGTGCCTTGGTTGTTGTAGGATCACTGGGAGGAATTGACCTCCAGGCCAATTGGCTGTGAGTATCAGCTGTGTCTGAAGTGGGAGAATGGTCCCCCTCTGACCACTGGGTACAGTGGCTCCTGGATCTAAGGAGGTGCTAATTCAGCCCCTGCCTGAGGCCACACAGCAGGAGCCACAAAGAGGCTCAGCTGTGAAGCAATGCAAGCCGCTGCGGGGCCTTGGGCCTTCTCTTGGAAGTTCCGGGTCTGCCTGGCTGGGCTGTAGTTAGGTACATTCACATGCAAAAGCCTCTGCTGCAGCCTGGGTGGGGCGGGGTCTCAGGGAGTCAAAGGGCGGTGAAAGCAGCTATGGTGATACTCCGCGCCCGGAGTCGCTTGTCTCAGTGTCCCGGTAACGGCTGCAAGCACCTCTGAGGGAATGCCGCCCTCAAGTTCGCCCGCTGCCGCCTGACAGACCAGCCTCTCCCCGTATGAGCCCTGGGTCCCCAGAGACCCGCTGGAACCGGAGTTCAGAGCAGTCGGGAGCTTGTGATTCAAAAAGACAGCCGCGTCCTCAGGCGCCACCCCCTTTCCGCGCGCGCGAACCGCCGCCGCCGTACCTCTGCACTTCACCTCCGCAGCTCCGCTGGCTCTCAGCGTGCCCCTGTTTTCTTCTAGTTGTAGAAATTACAGTCAGCCAGCCTTCCTGTTGTTCTGGACGATGTTTGCTCTGACCCTTGCGGCATTCTTCAATTGTTGTGTGAGGCGACAATTTCCCGGTGTTTATCTATGCCGCCATCTTAGTTTCTCCCCCGAAATTTTTAATAAGATGAAATGAGAGGGCATTTTTCCATTATCCTATATAATAAAGAGCTAATATGCAAATGGTCATCATACCCTCACGCCCTCATGCCCTCACACCCTTGCGCCTTCACACTGGGGCCGGGGGACCTGAGTCCAGCCAGGAGACCTGAGGCCGTGCCCCCAACCTGGTGGGACTTGACGGGGAAGGAGCCGGCCGTGTCTGGGTCTCGTGGGATTTCAAGGTGCATGTGGGTGGATGGGGACTTGACTCTGGGTCCTGAAGCATGCCTCACACTCTGACAGAAGGAGATTTTCATATACATTTTACTAATTTTCTTTCATTTCTGACACTTCTATTATAGAGAAAGGGCAAATAGCAATATTAAAATATTTCCTCTAATTAATTCCCTTTTAATGTGCACGAATTTCATGCACCGGGCCACTAGCGTATAATAAAACAAGTAAAATATATACTTGAATAAAAGCTGCATCTGGTCTATAGTCTTTAATTATTATTGCTATTTTCATTTAAAAATAAAGCATTTTAAAATGTGGCAAAGAAGATGCAGAACATAGATTTACAATGGATGAAATACCAGATATGATAATAATATCAGGAACCTAATGCCAGGGTTTAAGAAGAAAGTAGTTTTGTATTTCTAAGAGAATTATAATTTATAGTAAAATTACACCTGTTATTTTTAAATCAAACATGGTTATATAAAAAAAAAAACAATGGAGAGCAGTTATTATGTTTGTTACACAGAAAAATTAGCATTCAAACTTATTTTTACACAAATACACATTTGTATAATGTTCATATAGAAGTGCTTTCAAGCAAGTAATATGATACATTTATCCTCAAGTACATGGTAAATGATAAAAAAAATATATTAAATAACTAATTCTATATTAATTGACTAGAGGCCTAGTGCATGAAAATTTGTGCCCTCGGGAGGGTGTCTCTCAGTC
Organism: Myotis daubentonii; assembly: GCF_963259705.1. Taxonomy (NCBI): domain Eukaryota; kingdom Metazoa; phylum Chordata; class Mammalia; order Chiroptera; family Vespertilionidae; genus Myotis; species Myotis daubentonii. The sequence goes on from NC_081842.1 coordinate 93,892,112, forward strand.
CAGCCTGTGCCCTCTTGCAGTTTGGGAGCCCTCGGGGGACGTCTGACTGACTGCTTAGGCCCACTCCCTGTGGGCCTAAGCTTCATTCTTGCTTCCCTCTGTTGGAGGCAACTGGTGGGTCGATCAGTGGACGGCGCTTGCCAGCGAGTGGCCAGCCCTACCCTCCATCACTCCTCGACTTCCGCCAGTTGCTGCCACCCCCTGATTGCCGTCCCCTCCTTCTGCCCATTGGCACTCGCCTTGGCTGGCCTGGTGCTGCCCTCTTGCCAGCCCTGCCCCTGCCAACTGGTCATTCTGCTGTTCAGTTGATTTGCAAATTAAGCTTTTATTATATCGTATTATTTTGAAGATTATTCCACTAAATTCAAAGCTATTAATATCCATGTTCTATGTATTGCTGAAAGGCAAGTACAGCCCTAGCTGGTTTGACTCAGTAGTTAGAGCGTCAGCCTGCAGACTGCAGGGTCCCAGGTTTGATTCCCAGTCAAGGGCACATGCCTGGATTGTGGGCTAGTAGGGGGCATGCAGGAGGCAGCCAATTGATGATTCTCTCTCATCAGCGATGTTTCCATGTCTCTCTTCCTCTCCCTTCCTCTCTGACCTCAATAAAAATATATTTTTTAAAAAGACAAGTACACACCCTTGTTTTAATTTTTATTATCCACTATTTTATAAGATTTGATATTTTAAATGCATAAGAATTGGTTGGGATTTTATAAAGTTAATTATAATTTTATGGAATGCTTTTTTTTTCATGTCATCACTTAAATTTTTTCACTCATGAACAGTTAAAGACAGAGAAGTTTAAAAGTCTAACAGAAAACAAGTAATTTTTACCTCAAACCTAAATGGCATTATCAATTTTTCAAACAATAAATAAAAAATAAAAGGAAAACATGTCAGAACAAATAAACCTTTATATATACTCTGCCATCAGAGGCTGAAAACTAATTATCTAATAAAAATAAAAGTATAAAATATGTAATTTTATACTTTGTCTTGGTAATAATACACAAATGTAGTATTCAATGAAACCAATAAAAATGCAGATACTTATTATTAGTATCTCATGATAATATACTTAACACTTATAATGAAACAACAGTCTCATTTAGTTTTGTTCTTTTTTTTGTTTTGTTTTGTTTTGAGGATTTTTCAACTGAGAGGACAAATCTATTTTGTATTTGGACAGATACGCTTTACTCAAGTACTCCTGAGCAATTTACACTTTGGAGATGTGGATCATTGGGCAAGGAAAGAAATAGCTGAGAAATTAATAAAAATAACTGGATGAATTTTCCTGAAGTCTTTATTCAGCTGCAGAAATGACAGGTCAGTTCACTTGGTGCAAACATAGCCTGCACTGGTGGCTATATTACAAGGTCTGATTCAGATTGATAACTCAAAGACTCTCAGACAGTTCAACATTTATTTTAGAAATATCAAAAGCAATTAGGTCAAGAGTTTAGCATTTTATTAAAGCACCTCCTATTTGAACTTTTTACACACATAAGAAAAGGATCTGCAATCAATAGATATCTATTTTATTAAGCTCTGAAAATTCCTGGTGATTATCTTTAAGAAATGATTAGAAAAGAAGAGAAATTAGAAAATGGGACAATTGCTGGACAATTCTGCTGAATGGAAGTTTAATATAGTAAGGAATAAATGAGAAATAAAGTAACATTTAAAACACACATTGTAGGATACAGTTCTCTGCTCATGTCATACTTCTTTTCTATGAAGAAGTGATTAAAGTATGTGGGATAAAATTGGATATTTAAATATATGTTTGTATAAGGTTAAATGATTATCAATACTAATGTTATTTTAGTAACATTATCCTCTGAAGTACCTAAAAATGAAAAAAAAAAATCATGTGTTATACCTGTAAGGACTATAACTGGAAAACTGTCTTTCTACCAATCATCTGCAAAAGGGAGGCTTGATAGAGTCCTAAGGCGTGTTCATGTAAACTGCCATGATTGAAACATGCAGAACCCCAGCAAAATGAAGCTGCAAAATGAAAGGAAGTTAGAGAGTAAGAAAAAAGGGGAAACACTAGAAGAGAAGGCTATCTAGGACAAACTTCCAAACCCACTATAAACTAAAGTACACCTACTGGCAAAAGCAAGTGTTTTGTAGCAGGCTCTCATTGTCAAGTTTGCTCACTTTCAGCGGTAAGAAGTGGAATTTATGGTCAATGACTCTACTCCTATGCCTTTGAGATGATGCAGAGCACAAGAGCATAATTTTATGTCTATAGTATATCCCATCCCACAAGGTGACTGTCTAGGCCTGAATGAAAATGAGCCGGTACTATGCTACGGTGTCATGCAAGATTAGCAGAAAAGTACAGAGGAATAGAATTAGGCCCAATACCAGTAATCATATATAGAATGAACCTACCAGGAGATAGATGGTGGAGATACTGGGTGAGATAAAGTTCAAGAAGATTTTTCATAAAAGGCTGTCATTATCTTTTTTCTCTGATGGAAATACTATTCCGTTACCCTTGTGAGCTGGGGAGAGTGTTGTGTATAACTATATGCACTTCTGTGGAATAATTGAAGAAAGTTAGACTGTTTAAAAAAAATGTCCAGTAAGAAATAGGTGAAATGGATGGGATGGCTCAGACAATGCAAGTTTCAGCCCCACTTACTCTGCAGTAAGTAGCCTGTGAATAACAGGACAAGAGATGCAACCGGTGCTGGACAATGTTGCTGAATGGAAGTGCAAGGTATTCACAGGGGGTTTGGGGTCAAGTCCAGGGGAAGATGAATTGGATTGACCATGCTAGCAACCTGTTATAGGAATTCAATTATCAGAGAAATGCAGGTGGGCTTTAGAGCACTTATCAGGCCCATCCTGAGAAGATGGGTGGAGCAAAAAGTGAGGAAACAAATTTATTTAGACTTGATGGGTTCCTGGCTTCTGAGCAGGGTAGAAGCACCGAGGTAATGATTTGTTCCTTAATAGCTGAGGAAATGATGATGCTTCCACTTTGAGAATGAGGTTGTAAAACTTTATTATGGATAGTGAAGAATTGCTGGAGCAAGTTTAGAAGAACATCAAACAAGTACTACTGGAAACCACCTATGCGAGGCCTGACTAGCAGATCTTATTGTTAGAGGCCTAAGATGCTCACATAATACCCCCCACCTCCCCATCCACATGCAGAGGCATGCAAATCTCAACCTGAGGAGAATAATCTTGTTCAAATTAAGAATGGGTATTATGAAGATATGGAAATAATCATGGTTTAGGTTAGGTTTGGCAGATTATGGTTTGTGGAGTAAATCTTGTCCATTATCCATTTTTGTAAATAAAATTATATTTGAACACAGCCATGTTCTCTTGTTACATATTGTCTATGAATTCTTTGTGCAATAGTGGCAGAGTTGAATAGTTGCAACAGACTGCATGGATCTTGAAATCCTAAAATATTTAATATCTACCCCTTTGCAGGTAAAGTTTGCCTACCCATGCCTAAAATGGTAGAGTCAAGTGACAGGTTAAGGGCCCAAGGACAGAGCTCAGACATGAGATATAATACTCATGTTCCCTGGCTGGGCTCATAATCCAAAAGTCCATAGAGCTCTAATGTGAGCCTCCTGGTCTAGGCATGAGATGTTGTTAAGGATACCATGATTTTAATTCCTAATTTTCAATGGCCAGACGGGAATCTTAGCTGCCCTTGACCTTTTTGAGACAAGGAAGCAGATGGGGAGCATTTCACCTTACATACAACCAAGTTAGGTAGTACTATCTACATCAGAAGCTAATAAGAGCGATGTAACTTACTACTTTGAATTTGCTTTTAATAGCTATATGGTAAACCAACTTAAATTTTTGTGGCTTAAAATTCCCAACCATTAATTTCAATAATAACTTGGCGAATTTGCAATTTGCACTGGGCTTAGCTAGGTAAGTCTTCTGGTTTCATTTATGTGTCCGTGAACAACTGAGAGCCAGCGGTCTCACTCTGTCTGATGATTGGCTAGAATGTCTGGGTTAACTGGCATACATGCTGTTATTCTTCTGCAGATTAACCTGTGATTGCTCACATAGTTATGATTGCAGGATGATAGAGAGAGAGCAAACCAAACGTTGCTCCCATCAAGTTTTACTGTTCTGTTGATAAAAACAAATAAGCAAGACAAATGGCCAAACAAAAGCATGGATTATTTCAACAATTAACCAGATAGTATATGTCTAATACAGTGATGGCGAACCTTTTGAGCTCGGTGTCAGCATTTTGAAAAACCCTAACTTAACTCTGGTGCCGTGTCACATTTAGAAATTTTTTGATATTTGCAACCATAGTAAAACAAAGACTTATATTTTTTGATATTTATTTTATATATTCAAATGCCATTTAACAAAGAAAAATCAACCAAAAAAAATGAGTTCACATGTCACCTCTGACACATGTGTCGTAGGTTCGCCATCACTGGCCTAATTAGTTACCAAAAGCTGTAGACTGATGATGGAAACCTAATATTAAGATGTATAAAAGTTCATGGGATTTATCCATTGTGTAACTGATAGGAGATGGGGGATCCACACATGTCCCACAGGGTAAATATCATAATCTGCTTACCACACAGTACTTCACCAGACAGAGAGAAGCCTCTCCCTCCCACTGATAAGGGCAATGAGCTGGAAGGGAGAACTGCCCCCTAGTACATGGAGGGGTTTGGGGCACTAGCTTAGCACCAAGACAAAGCGTTCCCTCTTGAATTCCTTAATCCAGAGGCCTCAGAATTTGGCTAGTTCAGAAACTCCCTAAAGATAACAGAGTGTCATAAAAATAAGAATAAATATTCCTAAGCAAATGGAGATGATGACAATGGATGTGGCAGAGCAAGAGCCAGGGATAGATTAAGAATCCACCATTATCACAAATGATAAAACTATGCTGAGTGTTCTAGGACACCTTCTTGTACCCAGGTCATACCTAATGTATGGCACAGCTATTACTCTCATTCAGATTCATGAGTAGCAATCCACATACTCAAGGAAAGTTTGTGTCTCCACCTGGAGATTCTGAAAGATTTAAAATGTGCTCCCACAGAAGGCAGTAAGTAAATGATTGCCTCTTCCAGTTTACTTATAAAGTAGACATGCACACATAATGTAGAAAATAATCCAGAAGATGAGGGCTGTAGGCCAATTTAGAGTAGAATATCAGGTTTCTGTCCAAGCCTACTTGGTAGAGTCTAAAAGAAATAACTATTTGCTGGAGTTATTTTCTGCTTACATGTATTATGACTGATGACAAAGCCAAAGTTCAGAGATAAATTTGGTCAGAGATACATAATAATAATAATAATAATAATAATAATAATAATAATAATAATAAAAAATATTATAAGCACAAACCAGTCACCAATACCAATACGTTATTAGCATTACCTAGGCCTCCACCTTTAGAGGTTCTGGCCTAGTTGCTGTGGAATTCTGTCAGAGAGCCTGTGATTGCTTCTCAAATCCACTCAGGTGATTATAATATGCAGTCATCTAAATTAACCCATATTATACTCTATTCAGTAGACACTATTATATCCCATTTTAAAGATGTGAAAACTGAAACAGTGAGCTAATCAACATGTTATATATAGATAAACTAGTTTATCATAAAACTATTCACCATCACATAATTAGTAATTGTCAGAATCAGGATTTTACCCCACTCAATCTGGTTCCAGAGCCTTGATGACCACTTTCTTCTGACCAGACACACGCATTTCAAACTGCTTGCTTTTCTTGATGGCACTGCTTTCTAAAAATTAAGGCCTAGATAATTTTAGCATTGAACAATGCATCTCTGAGAGATAGACATCATCAGTTACCTTTCTGGCCAGAACAGGAATGGGCTCTGGGAATTTGGAGATCTTCAAACTGTGCTTCAGTCCTCTGGACTTTACGGTGGACGCCTGGTGATGCGGTATCATTCCCAGCAGCAGGAGCCTATGGATTTCAAGGTGTTGCCCAAATCATAGATTACCCATGTGTAGCATACACTCTTGAGTAGGTTTTCTCTCAGGAAAATGACTGCAAAGCTAGTCAAAGCTTTGGGAAAGACAGAATTCAACTTAACATTATTCATAAGACTTGGATAGATAAAATGACAAAACAATCAACGAAGCATAAATATATGACTTAAATGCAATCAGGTATTAGAGACAATAGGGTTGGATTTACAGACCCTAGTTTGATTTGAAAATTAGGTGATAATGATGACTCAAAAACAGAGATTTGACCATCCACTTTTTTGTTGTTGTTGCTGTTTTTTGTTGTTGTTGCTGTTTATTAGTCCATAATATAATGACTTTGAGTGGCTCAGCACGGCAGTTAGGGTCATGAGAAAAATTGTGCTGATGCTCATAATTATGAATTATGGTCCAGATTGATCTTTGAGCAATAAACAACCTCAGAATGCCCCCAATTTTTACTTCAGGAGGCCTACATTTTTTAGGATCATAATTTTGATAATGAGGCAGTATTATTATCTCCTGGGAGATGCAGAATTTAGTATGAAAATGAATTTAAAAAAATACTAGAATGTTAGTATTTTTGTGTTAAGTTTAGAGATGATGTATATTTTCTACTTAAGCACTTGTGATTTATTTTAAATTTTTTGACATTTTAACAGTCAAATTGATTAATCATATAATTATAATTTTACTAAGTGCAATTGAGAAATTAATATAAATTTACAAATTCATATTTGGTATTATAACATTTACGAGAACTTATCGTTTAGCTTACCATATTACATTTAAAAGAATTATTTAAGTATTCAGGAAGGTTTTATTTCTTAAATAGACAATTGAAATACTTAAGAAGAAACTGAATGTATTAAATTTACAAATGTCATTTAAAATGTTGAAGGTATTTAATTAATTAAGTTTGTAAATAGGACCAAACACTATTTAGAGGCCCATTAAAATAGGTGGTAAATTTTATTAGACTTAGAAATATAATTTTCATATGTAGAGCTTAGAAGCTTAATAAAGAGCTAGATTTTGAATTTGTAATTTTTTTTAAAAATATATTTTATTGATTTTTTACAGAGAGGAAGGGAGAGAGATAGAGAGTCAGAAACATCGATGAGAGAGAAACATCGATCAGCTGCCTCCTGCACACTCCCCACTGGGGATGTGCCCGCAACCCAGGTACATGCCCTTGACCGGAATTGAACCTGGGACCTTTCAGTCCGCAAGCCGACGCTCTATCCACTGAGCCAAACCGGTTTCGGCTTGAATTTGTAATTTTAATAAATGTAAAATTATTTTTGAAACCAACGTAAACTATAAATAATGTTATTTACATAAAAAGTTCTTTTGAGAATGTAATACATTTTACAATGATAGTTGTGTACAGTGGTTTTGAGGTAGGTAATCCATGACATGCTAGGTCTGCCCTATGGTTCCTAGTGTGTACTTCTTTTACATCGATGTAAAAAAAAAAGTCCTATCCTGTGGGTCAGCACTTGGCAGGGATATCAACCCATATGTCACCTTTTAACCATTCTTCTGGAGGACCCGATGGTTCCTGCACCCTTCAGCGGTTCACTGGATTCCTGCGTCAAAGTGCACAAAACTAATAATGGAACCAGGTCTTTCGCAACCTATTCACTAACTCCTCAATTTCTAAATGATTTATAGAACATCCGTCATACTAGATGTGAGTGGTTTCCTGAGTCATAGAGCCCACTTAATTGCAGTGGTTCGTTATTATACTCACTTGCTTTTCTCACCAGCCCTTTATGTTCTGTTTTTTTTCCATCCCCAAAACGCCTCCAAGCGTCCTGGAGTTGAGAATTTGATATTCTATATAACTGTGACCATCACAACAGAAAAAAATAATTGTAATGTTTTCCAGAAATGTTAATATATGTATGGGAAAATTACCACCGTATTAGGTTTGGTGTAATTTCTATGCCTGGGTTTGAGAAAAGTAATTCATCTGCTGTGTCAGCAGCCTAGTCTGGGCGATTTCTACCTTGACCTAGAATACACTAATGTTCTTATTCACATTTAACTGGCTTTCTCATACACATTTTAATCAGTTCAACACAAAATAAATTATTTTTTAAATTCACTTAAAAACATTTTTAAAATATGTTTTTATTGATTTCAGAGAGGAAGAGAGAAACATCAATGATGAGAGAGAATCAGTGATTAGCTGCCTCTTGCACCACCCCTACTGGGGATTGAGCCTGCAACCTGAGCATGTGCCCGTGACTGGGATCGAACACAGGACCTTTCATTCAGCCTATGCTCTATCCACTGAGCCAAACCAGCTAGGGCCAAAAATAAATTCTTTATTACAGATGTGGAACTCTTTTAATAACGTTTATCTGTATTCTAGCACTTAAAATAATTTAATAGTGCCCTGTATTTTAATAGTATTTCCAAAGTACTTTTAGGGCCTACAATGCCCTACAGTATTTGGCACACATCAACACTTCTCACCTTTGATCACATTACTCCTCTATGTGTTTTGTTTTGTTTTGTTTTATTTTATGTGTGTGTGTGTGTGTGTGTGTGTTCCTTTTAATAACTTGAATAAGTATGTCTTCTAACCCTTTGACTAAATACTCAAGTTTGGTACCTCCCAATCACCTATCCACATATAAGTGACTTAAGAGCACCAACTTGTAAATATCTTCATGATTGCACTTCTAGCAAGACTTATCTGTTGATTTTCCTGTTGGAAGACAATTTTCCATGGCTTTCCCATGGATTTCTAATGATTCGGGCCTTCTAAGCAAAGGACACATTTCAATGACAGACAGCCTTGGAAGTTGTGTTATCCCTCCAGACATTTCTACCTAGGGATGTCCCATGATACTAGAGATAAATTATGTTTTCCACAGATGTTTGCTTACATTCTAGACTAATAACCCTAGAGATGGCTCCTATCTGTTCCCCAGAGATTATTTGCTTTTTCTCTCTCTCTCTGTCTCATCTATCTTTATCATCTAATATATTATCTATTATCTATCTATCTATCTATCTATCTATCTATCTATCTATCTATCTATCACCTATCTATCTATCTATCTATCTATCTATCTATCTATCTATCTATCTATCATCTATCTCTACCTACCTACCTAACAGTATATATCTATCATCTACCTATATATTCTCTCTCTCTCTCTCTCTCTCACTCTCTCTCTCTCTCTCTCTGGAATAAAGGAAGTTTAGATGGACCAGCAGCCTTGTGAAAAATAGTAGTCTTCTGAAATCCAGGATTCCCTTTGTATGATGCACCCTGTTGCATGTAGAGACAATATCTGGCCTTCGTAGCACACCCTATGGGGATCAGGATATGAGAGCTAACACAATATGCTGCTTTGGCTGCTAATTTTGTAGTAAGAAATACACTGCCTCCCTGGCTCAGGTGCCTTGTGTTTTGTGTGCGTGTGTGATATATTTAATTAGAGGCCTGGTGCACAACATTTGTGCACTGGGGCGAAGGGAGGTCCCTCAGCCCGGCCTGTGCCTTCTCTCAGTCCGGAACCCCTTGGAGGATGTCTGACTGCAGGCTAAGGCCTGCTCCCTTAAGCCCCCAGTCAGACATCCCCCAAGGAGTCCTTAGCACTGCTTCAGAGGCAGGAGAGGCTCCTGCCACCTCTGCTAAGCTCGCCAGCTGTGAGCCCTGCTTCTGGCTGAGCGGCGCTACCCCTGTGGGAGCGCACTGACCACCAGAGGGCAGCTTCTGTATTGAGCGTCTGTCCCCTGGTGGTCAGTGCTCATTATAGCGACCAGCTATTCTGCCATTTGGTTGATTCACATATTAGCCTTTTATTATATAGGATATGTGGGTATTTGTATGTATGCATATATAAATATGAACACAAATATTAACATTTTCTGACTTAATATTTTTCCTTCTATATTGTAATCAACTTGTTTTGTATATATATATTCAGACAGAAGAGACATTATAGATATTCCTTTTTCTGGCATACCTGCCTCCAGAAGCAAGTTGAATGCCATTTGCATATATATATATATATAGAAAGAGAGAGAGAGAGAGAGAGAGAGAGAGAGAGAGAGAGAGAGAGAGAGAGAGAGAGAGAGATAATTATTTTTATCCCTAATGTTGTCTCAAGAAGAGGAGTTCAGGGCATTAATAGATAAATATAAGTGTCTTCACAAATCTTAGAAATTTCCACCTCATGTATCATAGAGTACAGACATCTATAAAGACAGCATGCATGAAACTTAGTCCACAAAAACAGTGTAATTTCATTTCTTCTCAGTCATAATAGTTCTGACTCAAACCTGGTTTTTTTTTTTCTGCCAAGTTTTTGAAATATTTTATCTTTGTTATTGATAAGGCCACCTTCATTTTCCTAGGGTCACATCAGAATACTAGATGTTTATTTAATATCATAAAAATTGGGTGAAAACTCTGCTATCTCATCTCTTAATATTCTGTACACAACTTCATTGTCTAGCTCTCCATGTAGTCTGTTAACATCCTGTTTCCATGCCACATTTGGCCCTCATAACTTTTGCAGGGCTGGGACACCCCCATGCCTAGGTTGCACACAGCCATTGCTTTTGAAGTTTGCTTCTTTTTTCCAGCTCAGTCTCAGAGAAACCAAGTCCCTAAGGCCTAATTTTGAGTCTGTGGACTCAAAATTTTAGAAACAAACCCAGAAAACTGCCATAATCCTGGAAAAGGAGCTCAATGATTGCAATGTTGGTTAGAATAGAGAAAAAGGCAAGGAAAAATCACATACAACAAACACACACACATAATAGACACATAAGAAAAAGAGAGGAGGGAGAGAGATTGAGGAAGATTCAAACTAGGTCCCTATTCCTTGTACTATCTTATCAGCTCCAGATGCATTCATTTCAGGGGCCCTGTGGGTCATTTAGCAAGACCTCCCCTGACCTTCATCCTGACAGTGACCTGGACTAGTCTTGCTCAAAGCTGGCCCAGGCCCACACTGACAAAGAGGTGTGCTAGATTCCTGAAGAGCTGCATGGTGAGGTCTTTTAAATGTCCCAGTTCAGCAATACTTGCAGCAATGCCTGAACACACCCTGCATGCCCATCTATGGGGCTCGCTGACCTGTGACCTGGCATTTTGTTTTTTGTGGTCTGCCCGCTACAGACACCCTGTGCTCTGGGCTTGGGACTCACTGTGGCATCCTCATTCACTCTGCATACTGCCCATCAACTTGGCTCACCTGAGTACTAGAGAGTGTTTTCCTGCTTGCACTGTAACTATACTCAGTGAACAGCTCCACCATCCATTCAGAGGCTTGGGATCATACCTTCTTCCATGAGATCTGAAGTCCACCCAAGTTTGTCCTTCCTTAAGAACTCTTCCCTAAGACCTAGGATACTCTTGAGAGTCTCTTTCCATCTTTGTAGTTATTCAGCTATCATTGCTTAATTATAATTTGTAGTAAACTTTCCCTGAATTACTGATAGAATCATTGAACACAGACAGATACACTTAGTCTTTAAAAATGATTCCTCGCCCTAACCGGTTTGGCTCAGTGGATAGAGCGTAGGCCTGCAGACTCAAGGGTCCCTGGTTCAATTCCGGTCAAGGGCATGTACCTTGGTTGTGGGCACATCCCCGGTGGGGGAGTGTGCAGGAGGCAGCTGATCGATGTTTCTCCCTCATCGATGTTTCTAACTCTCTATCCCTTTCCCTTCCTCTCTGTAAAAAAACAATAAAATATATTTAAAAAAATGATTCCTCAAAAGCAAAATAGCTGCATGATTAGTCACCTATTACTGAGAATAAATTCTGCAGGTACACTAACACCTAGCGGAAACATCTCCTGCTAAGAATCTGGCCACATTTATCTCCTGGGATGTAGTCTGACACTTCCCTGAGAGAAGGTGTCAGATGGCATATTCAGACAGAGGAGACATTATAGATATTCCTTTTTCTGGAAGATTTGACAGGTGTTAGAAATACACTTGCCTCCAGAAGCAATTTGAATGTCATCTTGCAGATTTCTACACTCAGGATAAGTGAAATACCAATTTATATGAAAAAAACTAAGTGTTCCAAAGGAAAGAAATAGAGTTTGTATATGTGGAGGAGGGGAAAATTTTAAAACCTAATGGAATATATTTTTATTTGTCAATAGAGAAAAAGTATCAATGTTTTCCATTAACCTTAAACTTCTGATATAACAAGAATAGGAATTGTACTTCATATAGAATACTTTTTTAAATAAAAATATTGGTGTGACCCAACAAACCCTATTTGAATAATTTATTTTGGTTTCATGAGTGTATTTGCCTTCTAAAAATTGAAATTTAAATACCATCCTCTCTAGTAGATAATTACTTTGAGATAAGATATATGAGTGGATTTAGACTTATATACACCTATGTATTTCTATTTATTTAAAGAAAATAAAGATTATTTTCACTTTTAAATGGAAATTACATTTTGTAGTCAAAACTATTTCCTGTAAATTGTTATATATCTAATTATGAATAGAAATTATTCAATTTTATTGAATGTTTATTTAAATTTATTTTTATCTAGCTATCAATTTTTGGGAAATTTGTATAATTTGATGAGAAGATTTCATTAAAAGTTACATCGAAGTAAAATCATAGGACTAAGGTAAATGCCCAATTAATTTGAAGTCCATAAATTAAAGATATGTGGTAATATAAACATAGATTGAACATGCATAATTAAAAAGTAGGGGTGCCTGGAAAATTAATATATATGATGTAGTAGAAGAAATAATTAAACTAGAAAAGGGATAGTTTTCTAGTTCTTTGCAATGTTCATTTTCATATGAGTAATATGTTATTTTTACATAAATACTTAGTGTTTACTAAATCTGGACATCTGGCAGAATATCAGGTCAGGAAGCTGTTAGCCATTTGTTGGCTCTTGTTTGAAATAAGGAAACAATACTACATTTAATGTCTGGCATATTTCAAACTTATGTTTACCCTAATTAACCTAAATTGGTTATGAGGTTTAATTAATAGCTTGATGATATTTCAATTGAGTGCCTCTTAAAGCTTTGACATAAAGAAGTAACTCCAAGTTACATAGCACCAGTGAAATTTAATAGGCCTAATTTGTTTATTTGTAAGACATTTATACTTTTTAAACATTGCTAGAACCAAAATGTATTAATAATATAAATTGTATAATGTCTATAATTAATAAACATAAACTAGTGTATAAAATAAATTGTTGATATTTATTCTTTAAATGTGAAAGAGAGTTATTTGAAGTTTCTTTTGTTTTAAGTGATATAGTAACTGAAAATTTAATACAAATGTATTGGGAATATAAATGTTTTAACTACACAGCTTATTTCATTTGGAGTATACTTAACTCTGATATCTTAGTAGCAGTCAACATGACCATATAAATTAAATTATGTTTTATATGCATTATATGAAGAAAATGAAAACTAATTTAAAAATATATATGCACCCTATGTGAATAGTCATACAGTATGAATATTCCTCAGCAACAAAAAGAATGAAACCTTGCCAATTGCAGCAATATGGATGAACTAGAGATTATTGTACTAAGTGCAATAAATCTGAGAAAGACAAACACCATATGATTTCACTGATATGTGGAATCTAACACAAACAAACAAACAAACAAATAAAAAAGAACAGACTCATAGATACAGAGAACAAACTAAAGGTTGCCATAATGGAAGGAGGGGAAGAGATGGCTGAAAAAAGGTGAAGGGAAAGAAAAGGTAAAAACTTCCCATTTTAAAATAAGTTAGGGGATGTAGTGTCCAACACCAGGAATATCCTATTTAATAAAAGAGAAACATGGTAATTAGCGTACATCCGCTACCCTTCCCATTGGCTAATCAGGGCGATATGCAAATTAACTGCCAGCCAAGATGGCGGCCGGCAGCCAGGCAGCTTAAAGCGAACATGAGGCTTGCTTGCTTCAGTGACGGAGGACTTGAACATTCCCCGCCTGCTGCTGCCGGCCTCTGAGCTGCAACTCTAAGCAACTATGTTACAAATATAGAAGCTAAACAAAACCCCAGAAACCTGCTTTAGTCGGCCGGGCTTCAGCCAGCAGGATCGCAACATTGTTTCAAATACAGAAGGTAAACAAAGGCCAGAAACCTGCTTTCAGCAGGGGAGGCCTAAGAGTTGGAGCCAAGCCTCAGAGCTAAAGATGGCCCAGAATAAAAAAAAAGAAAAAAAGGAGCAGTTGGGAGCTTCAGTCACCCGCCAGCCTGAAAACGGCCCTCAGCCCCTCACCCAGGCTGGCCAGGCACCCCAGTGGGGACCCCCACCCTGAAGGGTGTGTGACCAGCTGCAAACAGCCATCATCCCCTCATCCAGGCTGGCCAGGCACCCCAGTGGGGACCCCCACCCTGATCCAGGACACCCTTCAGGGCAAACCGGCTGGCCCCCACACGTGCACCAGGCCTCTATCCTATATAGTAAAAGGGTAATATGCCTCCCAGCACCGGGATCAGCGGAGCCACGAAGCATCCCGGCACCGGGATCACCGTGACAGGGGGCAGCGCCCAAACCCCTGATCATCCTGCTGCTCTGTTTGTGACAGGGGGCAGGGACACAACCTTCCTATAGGCCCTGCTCTGTGTGTGACAGGGGGCAGGGCCACAACCTCCTTATCTGCCCTACTCTGTGTGTGACAGGGGGCAGGGCCACAACCTCCCTATCTGCCCTGCTCTGTGTGTGACAGGGTGCAGCACCCCAACCCCCATGCCCCCACGGGCCCTGCTCTGTGCATGACAGGGGGCAGCACCCAAACCCCTGATCGTCCTGCAGCTCTGTGTGTGACAGGGGGCGGGGTCACAACCTCCCTATCTGCCCTGCTCTGTGTGTGATAGGGTGCAGCGCCCCAACCCCCATGCCCCCACGGGCCCTGCTCTGTGTGTGACAGGGGGCAGGGCCACAACCTCCCGATTCACCCTGCTCTGCTCGTGACAGGGGAAGGCGCCCCACCCACCTGATCAGCCCTGCTCTGTGACTGATAGGGGGTAGCTCCCCAACCCCCTGATCGCCCTACGGCTCTGTGTGTGACAGGCTGCGGTGCCCCAACCCCTGATCGGCCCTGCTCTGAGAATGACAGGGTGCGGCGCCCCAACCCGCCCCCCACCCCCACGGGCCCTGCTCTGTGTGTGACGGGGTAGAGCCATAACCTCCCCATCGGCCCTGCCCTGAGTGTGACAAGGTGCGGCGCCCCAACCTTCTGATCCGCCCTGCTCTGTGTGTGACAGGGGACGGTGCCCCAACTCCCCTATCGGCCCTACTCTGTGAGTGACAGGGGGGAGCTCCTCAACCCCCTGATCAGCCCTGCTCTGTGCGTGACAGGGGGGAGCTCCCCAACCCCCTGATGGGCCCTGCTCTGTGTGTGACAGGGGGGAGCTCCCCAACCCCCTGATGGGCCCTGCTCTGTGCATGACAGGGTACGGAGCCTCCCCCCCTCCCCCGATGGGCCCTCTCTGTGCATGACAGGGGGGAGCTCCCCAACCCCCTGATCGACCCTGCTCTGTGCGTGACAGGGTACGGAGCCCCAACCCCCTGATTGGCCCTGCTCTGTGCGTGACAGGGGGTGGCACCATAACCTCCCCATCGACCCTGCCTTGAGTGTGACAGGGGGTGATGCCCCAGCCCCCGAATCGGCCCTACCCTGAGCGTGACTGAGGGTGGCATCGCAACCTCCCGATCTGCCCTGCTCTGTGCATGACAGGGGGCAGCGCCCCAACTCCCCAGTCAGCCCTACTTTGAGCCCGACCAGGGGCTGCACCTAGGGATTGGGCCTGCCCTCTGCTACCCGGGAGCAGGCCTAAGCCAGCAGGTCGTTATCTCCCGAGGGGTCCCAGACTGTGAGAGGGCACAGGCCGGGCTGTGGGACCCCCTCTCCCCCTGAGTGCACAAATTTTTGTGCACCGGGCCTCTATTCTGTATATATAAAAGACTAAGCAACTGAATGACCAAACGATCGGCCAACCGGTTGCTATGGCACACACTGACCTCCAGGAGTAGATGCTCAATGCAGGAGCTGCACCCTACTGGTCAGTGTGCTCCCACAGCCAACCTCCCAGGGATGGCCAACCTCCTACAGCCCCTCCCCCTGGCCAGTCGGCCCCCCATTCGATTGGCACCAATCGCCGGCCAGGCTGAGGGACCCCACCCATGCACGAATTTGTGCACCGAGCCTCTAGTAGTTAATAATACTGAAATAACTTCACAGTGATGGGTGATTACTAGACTTATCATGGTGATCACATTGTAAGGTATATACATGTCAAATCACTATGTTGTAAATATGAAACTAATATAATATTACATCCTAACTATGTATATATTTTTTGTTTTCTTTATGTTAATCCTCACCCCCAAGATATTTTTCCATTGATTTTTAGTGAGAATGGAAGAGAGAGGGAAAGACAGAGAGAAACATTGATGTGAAACCTGTCAATTGGTTGCCTCCTGCATGAGCCCTGACCAGGGCTTGGGCTGGGGAGGACCCTGCAACCAAGTTATATTCCCTTGACTGGAATGAAACCTGGGACCCTCTGGTCCACAGGCCAATGCTCTACCCAACTGAGCCAAGCTGACTAGGGCTCAACTATATTTTAATGAACAATTTTAAAAACTAAAAAGATCAAATTTGAGAAAAAAATAATTAAGAAAGCTTCTTTAGATATTATTTTTCAGAAATAGAAATATTTTATAAAATAGTTTTTTAAAGAATTCAATAATTTTTTAAATTTCTATTCACTCAATATCAAAATGAGTTAATTAATATTTACTGCCCTCAATTTATTTTCCAAATTCACTTATTTTTTTCTACCCTGGCACAACAAAAACTAAGTTGTTTTTGTTCACTATAGAATAGTTTTTCCTGCTCTGGTATAAAAATATGCAGTAAATTGAATTTCACAGTATCTTCTCTTTTGCTCAGCAAAATATATTTTAGGTGAATTCATAGGGTTGCATGTATTGGTAGTTTGTTTCTTTTCACTGTTGAGTCATTATACATTCCTCATTTTTAAACCATTTTACTAGTTAATGGCGTTTTGTGTTGGTTCTAGTTCTTTTCTTTAATAAAGCTGCAATAAGCATTTCTATACATTTTTTGTAGATATATATATATTTATTTCTCTGTTAAATAACGAAGAGTGGAATTTCTGGGTGGCATGATAAGTACATCTCTAAGTTTAGATAAATAGATAAACCTCTCTCCCTATTTTCTTTACAGAAAGAAGAAATCTATTCCAAGGAAGAAAGCCCAATGTATAGCTTTTATGGGAGAATGCTGGTTCTACGAGTAGCAGTGAATGTCTGTGGATGAATCGCATTAGAACTCTGATAGCTGGATACATGTCATTTGAACAAATGATAAGTATCCAATTGAGTTACTTTATGGGCCCGCCGCAGGAGTGGGATAGCCTGTACTAGTATTGCTTCAGAGAAGAAAATCATTCATAAAAATTCAGCAGCCTGAGCTTTAATACAGATATTCTGTAGCAATAAAAACCAAAACATTTAGAACAACACACACACACACACACACACACACACACACACACACACACACACACCTTGGTGAGCTTGTTAAACTCTAATGATCCTCAGGTCTGGCATCTTTAGAGAATATATCCCTTTGTGGATTTAATATATCCCTAGAGTTTTGGGGTAATTCAAGATGAATCTATGCAGGAATAATCTCAAGAGGGAGTTGTTGGAATTCTTAATGAGAATAAAAATAAAAGATATTCAATCTTACTTGTACCTGGAATTATAAACATTTTACAATTGATTAAATTGGATATGATACTTGCATAAGAAGAACAATCAAGAAAAGTTAACATTTATAAAAAATGTAAAGCACAGTCTTTGGGCTTAATCATATCTGAGTTTGAATCATTATCACTTACTTTGGATAAATTATTAAACCTAGAGAGTTGCCTTTTGATAAATAAACTGTTACATTAATATAATGAATTGGAGATTACCTTAAGAAAAATCAAGATTCTGAGCCAAACTATTAAATGGAAATATTTTTTTTAAAAAAATACTTCTTTCTCAAAGGGGTGGAGCAGAAATGGAAACAGAAAATTAAAAATTGAGTCACAGGGGACACTATCTGTGCGCAGACAGTGTCTGATATACCCAGGAGAGAGTAATGTATTCATTTCAACTGTACAGATGGCCTTGACCATGTTCTCAGCTTCTGTAAATTTGATGTTTTACATGTACCCGATGTACATAATCTGTACATGCTTTGTCGGGACGACCTGATATGCCGCAGTCGCCTCATCTTGGCATTATGCCCGCCTTGCCTCCCTCTGCAGGAAGCATCCTCCTCCTGGGGTGTGCTTTTCAAATAAATACAAACCCACTAATCTAGAGCATATATTCCAACTCACTTCTCTTGTTGGGCCCTCATTCTCTGGGTCATTATACTATACCTTCCCTCGTCATCCTAGTACCAGACAGAGCCACTGAAATTATTCAAACTAGCCAATCCTAAGATTGTTGTTTACCCCTGTTTGCCTGTTCATTCCTGTGAAAACCACAATGAACATTTTGCCCACAGTTACCCCAACCTGAATGCCACCAAACTTGCTTTTGTCCTATGTGGTCCTTAGCATGGCGTGTCCTTGCCTTGTGGGAAATATGACCAATAAACTGTATTTTCAATGGAAAACATCTACTGATCCATTGACCTTACTATTTCTTAAAATTTCTATTAATACTCTATATTTTAAAAGGATATACTTTTAGCCATTGATCTACATCAAGGGCTATAAGGAATATGAAACAAACTCCAATAATCCAAATTTCTTGTTCAACTTTGTTTTTAATTTAACTTCACATTTAGTTTGCTCATAGCTAGACAATGAACTAATTAGATTTCTGGTCTACTAATAGTCATTTTTCTTATTATATATTAACTAGTGGCCCGGTACACAAAATTTGTGCACATTAAAATGGAATTAACTAGAGGAAATACTTTAACATTGCTATTTGCCCTTTCTCTATAATAGAAGTGTCCAGCTGGCCCCAAAAAACAACATTTGGTGCTGTGGATGGCAGAATCCTCTCCCTTTCCCTTTGTTTTTTCTGCTTTCCCATGAACCTATTTGTGCTCTGCCTCGAAATCAACACAGAAGACAAAATCAAATGCTGTAATCTGCATTTTATAGCGCCATTTGAGTACAAAGAGGTGTTTTTCAATCTTTACTCTTTTTTTTTTTTAATCAATGCAGCTCAAACTTGCGCCCAACATTCCAGGAGCCAGGCCAACAAGGTGCGGACGCACCTTTGCTAGGTGCTGTCAGG
Source organism: Myotis daubentonii (assembly GCF_963259705.1). Taxonomy (NCBI): domain Eukaryota; kingdom Metazoa; phylum Chordata; class Mammalia; order Chiroptera; family Vespertilionidae; genus Myotis; species Myotis daubentonii. The sequence goes on from NC_081842.1 coordinate 93,911,452, forward strand.
CTTCAGGGCTGGGGCAGGGAACACGCCAGGTGTCGGTGGAAATGAATCAGCTCTCCTCTCTACATAGCAGGAGTCTTTTCATTAGAAACTGCAAAGCAGCCGCCATTTTCCAATTACCCCCATCCCCAGCCTCCTCACCCAGGGGTAGGAAGGGGCTGGGAGGATATTTACTCTTGGCTCTTTGATTTCTCTTATTTAACGGAGCCCAGTGACAGCTGCTTCTCTGAGCGCGACGCCAGCCGGCTCAGGGCTAGCCGCACCTGGAAGGCAAGCGGCAGAGCTGACCAGGGGCTCTGACCAGGGGCTCTGACCAAGCCCGAGTGTGCGGATCACAGCAACCTCAGCAGGCGGGCTGCTCCCGAAGACTCTAGGCCCCTCCCAGCTCTGCTCCCCAGCTCCCTGCTCTCCCCCTTTCACCCACAGGCACCACCAGTGTGGTGTGCCCCAAGGCTTGGTGTGCAGACGCCAGGGCTGCAGGTTCAAGACGCTCTGCCTCCTCCTGGCACTTTGAGACATAAGCGCCGGCAGGGACCTTTTAACTCGGTCTTGGTCTTTGGTCACTGCGGAGGTTTTCTGGACTCTCTAGGCCAGGGACAGCCAGGACCTTTGCCTCTGACCAACGCGTGCCTGCAGCCTGCCTGGGGTACCCCCAGCCCCGGGAAAGCGTGGGGCGTGGCCAGCCTGGGGGGGTGGGGGGTTGGCTAGCCACCCCACCCTCAATTGCAGTGGAAGAGGCTGATCAGGGGTGGGGCCAGGGGAGGGGTTGGGCAGAGCAGCCATCTTGTGACAGCATGAGGGTCAATTTACATATTACCTCTTTATTGTATAGGATTATTAGCTTCTGTTATTCTATATTGGTTTCTGTGAGTTAAGCTAGATATGTTTGCCCACGTGAGGCTGACTTATCCCAATAGTTAAGAATTCATTTTGGCTGGGGATCATTTGGATAGTGGCAAATTAACCATTACTACCACCCTGGGGAAGATGTCTGGCAGCCTGCTACATTCTCCTTGGTTTACTGCAAGAACTTCTATTAAAACTATTTTAGAAATAATTGAGGGAAAATTGGTATTAGTGTTGCCCAGAATAAGCATTCATTTTCATGATCCTCATCACTATTACTGCTATTACCTATGTGGAATTAAGGTATTGATCATATTAGCTCTACGCTTTCTTTACTTCTGAATAGTGCCTGTGATTATTTACTAATAATTTATGTTGGAAGATTGGTTATTCTGATCTAAACTGTCATAAGTCATAAATACCTCAGCTTGACTGATTTTCTAATATAACATGAAATGTGTTTCTTACATATAAATAGAAAACATATATATTTATTTACAAATATAACCACAAACAATATCAGGGAAAGTAATAAACAATCAAAATTCAATTGTGGATTTCAATGTTGACAAATCAAATAGAATCAGGTGATTTTCAGTAATAGAAAATATAATGTCTGAAATGATTTAAAATAGTTTTCATTAAAGGTTAACCTCTGGAATATAAATGTGACAATTGAATAAGAGTCTTTTAAGCATAAAGTTCTGCCAATGTTTTAAAATTCATTATGTAACTGTATATCATATGTGTAAAATCACTATATAAATTATATGGGCCCTGCCAAAACTGGTTTGGCTCAGTGGATAGAGTGTCGGTCTGCGGACTGAAAGGTCCCAGGTTTGATTCCGGTCAAGGGCATGTACCTGGGTTGCGGGCACATCCCCAGTGGGAGATGTGCAGGAGGCAGCTGATCGATGTTTCTCTCTCATCGATGTTTCTAACTCTCTATCTCTCTCCCTTCCTCTCTGTAAAAAATCAATAAAATATATTTTAAAAAAAATTATATGGGCCCAGTCAGTGTGGTTTAGTGTGGTTGAGCATTGACCCATGAACCAGGCAGTCCCTGGTTTGATTCCCAGTGGTCAGGAAACATGCCCAGTTTTAGGGCTGATTCCCCAGTAGGGGCATGCAGGAGGCAGCCAATTAATGTTTTTCTCTCATCGATGTTTCCATCTCTCTATCACTTTTGCTTCATCTCTCTCTAAAAAATCTATAAAAATATTTTTTTAAAAATAATTATATAGATAAAAGATAGATTATTATTTATGAGAAACAGGCACAGAATTTGGCCATAAATATTAGCTTCTGTTCTTATATTTAGTACATTTAATTTCTCCATACTTATATTTAAAAAATACATGCATATTTTAATGACCAAAATTGTAGAGCATCTTATAGATATATAAGTAGTTCATTGTACTAGCAAATAGTGAAGTGAAACACATAAAATATTATTCAGACACTACTTTAAAATTATATTTGGGGACATTTATACATGACCTTTCTATGATAACATATACATAACTTGGATAATAAACTTTGAATATGTTCACCCTACTCTAAGAGGTTAATAGAACATGGCACTCTCATGATAATTGTTTTTGGTGAATTTATCACTTTATCTTTGTTCATAATTTTCTATCATATTCCCTCAATTGCTTTTATACGTACATCTTTTTTATTAAATATTTTTATTGATTTCAGAATAGAAGGGAGAGGGAGAGAGAGATAGAAACATCAATATTGAGAGAGGCTCATTGATTGGCTGTCTCCTGCATGTCCCCCACCAGGGATCAAGCCCACAACTGGGCATATACTCTGACTAGGAATCGAACCATGACCTCCTAGTTCATAGGTCCATGCTCAATTACTGAGCCATGCCAGCTGGGCTACATACATCTTTTTTTCCTTAGTGTCCTTATGGTTTCTCCTACAGTATATATATATATATATATATATATATAACATAACATTCTTATAAAAATGCATGAAACAAATATGTAGAGTTTAAAACATGTTTATAAATCAAACATCCATTTAGCTACCATTGAGATGAAGAAACAAGATTATTTTTTCACACAGGTAGCCTCTCCATGAGATTTATAATATAGCTAACTTGGTACTTCCAAAATCAATTCTGAAATAACAACTCCTTAATATAGCAGTTGTATCTCCAAAACGGCCTCTCTTTTTTATTCATGTAATTGGTATTTTGACTTAATGCAGGTATCTCCAAATTTGAAGCAGCCACAACAAACCTAAATTTCTTTAATGATTTTAAAAACTATATTCACTTTTAGCTATGAGTATTACAGTGTTAAACTGCCTGTCTTCTTAGATGATCTGTTTTAAAGTCAAATTGGACTCATAATGAAGTAAAAAAAATCAATATGGGAAGAGTATCTTTTCATTTTGGATTACAAGAGTCACAAGGGTAAACACAATTTTGAGAAAATTAGGATATTGCACACCACACAAGTTTGACAATAATGAGTAAACTAAAAGAAAAAAAAAAGGGGGGGGGGGCTATATAGCAGAATGAGAGCTCCTGCCCTTCAAAAGTAAAGAACAAAGATGCTCTTTAGAAAAACTGAATTAAATGTTGCCACCTAAAATAAAAGTACTTTAAAAATTTATTCGACTATAACTGGCTTTTTTTAAGTTGTTGCAAATAACTTTTTTTTATTGCTGAGTAATAGTCTATGATATGAATATACCATCATTTGTTTAAACACTCAACCAATGAAGGACATTGGATTGTTTCCAGTTTATGGCTGTTATTATTTTTTCCTTTTTATTGAATATATTGCGGTGACACTGGTTAACAAAATTATACAGGTTTCATTTGCACAGTTCTACAGCACATCATCCATAACCTGTACATTATACTTTGAGCATTCAACACCCCAAGTCAAGTCTCCATCCATCACCATTTATCCCCCCTATACATTCCTGAACCTTCCTACATGCCCCCTCTCCAAGGCAATCACCACACTGTTCTTTCATGTCCATGAGTTGATTTCTCTCTTTTTCTCTTTTGCTCAATAGAAAGCTCATGTTGTAAATAAATTTATTTTGACTAAAAATTAATGACTTTTTAAAATTTGGGAAATTATATTTTTGAGTAGAATACCACCTAAATCATCTTAAGATTATGTAAAGTAATAGGTTATCTATAACAATAAAAGCATAATATGCTAATTAGACTGGATGTCCTTCTGGACATCCTTCCAGACGACCTTCTGGATGAAGCCTCAGAGGGCGGGGGCCAAGGCAGCTGCCACGGCTGTGGGGACCAATCCCCTTGCACAAATTTCATGTATCAGGCTTCTAGTAGAGATATAAATAGAAAATGGATAGATGGATGGATGGATTGATAAACACATAGACAGATAGAATTACATATTGAGTTCTGTCAACCTTTCTGTGTTTCACGTTGCTTGATATGACACATTTCAGTGTCTATTAATTGACTTCCCCTTTGCCTGCACTCTATAATCTTCTTCATAGTAATAAAAAAGCAATTTTAAATGCAAAGCACACATGTAAATGTATCAAATCAAATGTCCAAAGCTGAGTATGCTTGTATTGAAGAGTGGTTAAAAATATTTGTTCTGATCTTTGTCAACTGTGCATCCTTGACTTAATTAATTACACTAAGCCTCAATTACCTCATTTATTAAATTAGGGATAGTTATGCTTGCCTATTTAGAGTAGATGCCTGGTTAGAAGAGAAAGAATATATAAATTTCATATACAGATTGAAGCTTATTAGATATATACAGGGAAAAAACTATTTTACCCACTATTCAGTCAAATGTTACTACACATGCTCATTTAGATGAAAATTAGGATAGGTGACATGACTTCTAATGATTCTTAGGTAATTAAAAGTTATTTGATTCCTCAAGTGTTAAGAATATATTAGTTCAATAGTTAATATGTCTATCCAGCAAATAATTAAAAATTTAATCTTCATTCTAAGTAAAATTTCTGTCTTTTCCATACTTATATTTCTCAAAGTAAATTGATTACTGTGATGAAGAAATGCATGCATTTTCTTTCTTTTCCTACCTTGAATTTGCAATTCTGGGCTGATTCAGATGTTTTTAGTATTGAAGTGAGGAAAGAATTGTAACTTAAGAGGAAAATAAAACTACATTTGATTAGCAATATTGTGAGATGGCACTGACAGTCTTTGTGCTTAGCATATGGTTAAAGATAATTCTTCTTGAAAGATACATTCTGAGTCTTTTCCCTGTTACCATTAGTGGTTTCCCACAACCTGTTCCATTAATTTAGGACACTGAATCTCCTCTGTCTGACCACAGAGATCTCTTTCACAACTGAAAGTCAGAAAGAGTACACCCCAGTTGGATCACATTTTCCTTGCAGGTAGCTCGCTTGGAGGAAATATAAAACAATCCCAGAGATTAAAAGTGGTGGCAGAGTAAATGGGTGCTGCACAGACATGCTCCCAGGAACAAACAGGTATTATAACTAAAATACAGAAAAACTTCCTGAGTAATCAACAGAAAACTCTCAGGAGAGAACCGTGATACCTGAGGACCAAAAGTGGAGACTGCATAGAGACTGGTAGGAGGGGCGGAGGCGAGAAAGGGCTGGCCGGGCTCCAAAGAGAGCAACTGAAGTCTCAGAGAGATATCTCAGCTGTGAAGGGTTGCCATTGAGAACTATGGGATTTAATCCCCAAGGTGGGTCCCCCAGAAGAGAGCAACAGAACTGAGGAGGGTACGCACATAACATCTGGCTGTAAAAAGCAGCTGGATACTGTCTGCCAGAGAGTAACAGCTAAAAATTCATGCATCCTCTTAAAGGGCCAGTGCACAAAATTCCCTGTGGAGCCACCCACCTTGTGCTCCAGCAGAGGGAGGGTGAAGAGGACTGGAGATGGGAGGGCAGAAGCCACGACTGGGGACTCAGGGGATAGAGCTCAGAAGGCAGACACCCTAAGTTTCCTGTGCTGAGTCATTCCCTCACCCAGCAGAGGACATCTTTCTAACATAGACATCTGCCTTGCCGGGGAAAGAAAGTTGACATACCCTATTGGAAAACACTAGAGGCCTGATGCATGAAATTCATGCATAGCCCACTCTTATTATATAGGATTATTGTATTATTTATTTGTATAATTTGTCATCTTATTATTTTGTATACTTACGATTTATGATTTAGGTAACAATGGCTATTAATTCAGCCTAATTTTGTCCATCCCTATGCATTATGCATCTCTCTCTCTCTCTCTCTCTCTCTCTCTCTCTCTCTCTCTCTCTCTCTTTCTCTATATATATATATATATATATATATATATATATATATATATATATATATATATACTAGAGGCCCAGTGGGGTGCCTGGCCATGCTGGGTGAGTGGGTGAGGGGCTGATGGCTGTTTTCAGGCTGGCCAAGGCCCCCAGCAACCCAAGCTCCCAGCCCCTACTTTTTTTCTTTTTTTTTTCAGCGCCTCCTTGAGTGGAGGGAAGCAGGTATCTGGGATTTATTTATCTTCTTTGTATTTGTTTATTTATTGAAACTTTGTAGCCTTCGGCAGAGGTCAGGGCTGGCCAGGGCGGGCAGGAAGCTTGGCTTCCTCCATCGCCATGGACAACCCAAGCCTCCTGCTCACTCCAGCTCCGTGGCCGCTGCCATTTTGGTTGGGTTAATTTGCATGCTTGCTCCTGATTGGCTTGTGGGTGTGGCTTGTGGGTGTAGTGGAGTGACACCAATTTGCATGTTTCTCTTTGTTAGTGTAGATGTTTATAAAGTAATTTCCATATTTTTGTTAAAACTAAATAAGTACTCAGATTTAAGAGCATCTTAACCTAAAAAATTATGCTTTTAAGTGAATATTATTATATTAAAATTAAAAATTATTAGATAGCTCCTTAGCAATATAGTACTAGATGAATTTTTGAATAAATGCTATTTTCCATGGTAAGAATTCTAATTCCCTTAGAAACATAGTCTTGAATGCAAATTTGATAGCCTCCTTAAAGAAAAAATAGAAAAACATATAGGGAGTAAAAAACATAGAATTTGTCCACATAGACTTAATTTTATAAAAAGAAAATTATTATATCAAAAAAATTCAAGACATCCCTTAGAATTATAAGTATATACAAAGCAATAAATTCGTAAGCCACTTTTATGACTACAAAATAAAATAAGATATACACCTAATCAATATAAAACTATCAATGCTTTTATTTATAAACTAGTGGCTTGATGCATGAAATTCATGCAAGAGTAGACCTTTCTTACCCTGGCTGCTGGCACTGGCTTCCCTCTGGCACCCAGGACCTGGGCTTCCTTCACAGCCCTGGCTTCATCCAGAAGGACATCCAGAAGGACAACCTGTCTAATTAGCATCTTATGCTTTTATTATTATAGACTAGAGGCCCAGTGCACAGATTCTTGCACATTGGGGTCCCTTAGCCTGTCCTGAACCCTCGTGCAATTTAGGACCCATTGTCGAACGTCAAAGAACCGGTTTTGGCCCTACCCCCACAGGCCAGGCCGAGGGACCCCATACTAGGCCAGGGCAAGGGACCTTGAATCCATGCACTGGGCCTCTAGTATGCATATAAGATCTTTGGTTAATCTCTTCCCACCCTCCTCCTACCCTCTTCCCTCTGAAATTCATCAGTCTGTTCCATGTGTCCATGCCTGTGGTTTCCGCTCCTGTGTTGAGCGTTTACCCCCTGATGGTCAGTGCACATCATAGCTACCAGCTGGTCAGACCAGTTGGCTGGTTAGCCGGTCACTTTATATATATGGAGAGAGAGAGAGAGATTAGAAATTGGTATAGTTCTAGATGCAAGGATTTGCATCTGTACAAAATTTATCAAGCAAATCCCAATAAAATGAAATTGTAATATGGATATGAAGTAAGATTTAATTGTACATACCGGGTCTTTCTGTCAAGAGTTTCATAGCCCATTAAAATAACAGAATATTTCCATAATTTACTCCATTGAAAGGCCAATGCTAGTAAGATATTGTTGCTACAACAACTTTAATAAGAAGGGAATTAAATAGTAGGAAAAGTATCTTCACAATTCTCTTGTACAGTATTCTTTTGATATGCAAACTTGGATTTGTCTGTGTCGGATGATATCACAGCATGTAAATAATGAATATATAATTAATTAAATATTATTAAAATATGATATCAACACTAATAAAAGAGAAAAATGGTAATTGGCGTACGAGCTACCCTTTTCATTGGCTAATCAGGGCTATATGCAAATTAACTGCCAACTAAGATTGGCAGTTAACTGCCAACAAGATGGCGGCTAATTTGCATATGTAGGCACAATGCAGGGAGGCGAAAGGGAAAGCAGGAAGAAGCCCCTGCCACTGACAGTGATCCGAAACCCAGGGGGGAGCTAAGAGCTGGAGGGCAGGGCAAAGGTGGCCCTGAGGCCGCCTTTACCCTGCCCCCCAGCCATGATCGGAGAATCAGGTGCCTTTTCCACCCTGGCCAGTGATAGCAGGAAGTAGGGGTGGAGCCAGCGATGGGAGCTGGGCACAGTCGAAGCTGGCAGTCCCGGGAGCTAGGGGCCCCTTGCCTGGGCCTAAATCGAAGCCCACGATCGCGGGGCCGCTGCAGCTGCGTGTCCCCCCTGCCTGGGCCGGACACCTCAGCCAGAGGCATCCTGCAGGGGCAGGGGCAGAGCCCGCAGGATCGCGGCGCCCCCCGCTGCCACTGCAGGTCCCCGCTGCCCGGCCAGACGTCTAGGCCAGAGGCGTTAGGCTGGGCAGGAACGGAGCCTGCAACCGCGGGGAGCTGGGGGTCCCTGCCCAGGCCTGACACCTCTGCCGGAGGCCTCAGGCCTGGTCAAGGGGCCGATCCAGTGATTGGTGATCGGAGGGTGATGAGGGTCAACTCCTCTGGCCGAGGCCTCAGGCCTGGGTGGGGGGCGGAGCCGGGGATTGGGGGGATATGATGGTCCCCTTGCCCAGGCCTGAAGCCTGGGTCAGAGGTGTCAGGCTTGGGCGGGAGGTGGAGCAAGCGATCAGAGGGAGATGGGGGTCCCCTGCCCAGGCATGATTCCTGGGCCAGAGGCCTCAGGCCTGGGCGGGGGCCAGAGCCAGTGATCGGGGGGAGATGGGGGTCCCCTGTCCAAGCCTGACACCTCTGGCCGAGGCGTCAGGCCTGGGCAAGGGGCCGATCCTGCGATTGGAGGGTGATGGGGGTCAACACCTGAGGGCTCCCAGTATGTGAGAGGGGGCAGGCTGGGCTGAGGGACACTCCCCCCCACACACACACCCAGTGCACGAATTTCGTGCACCGGGCCTCTAGTTAATAAATAAATAATTATATTATTTTTATTAATATAAATAATAACATCATAAATAATGATAGAAATAAAAAAAAATTTCAACTCTCATTTTCTCCTCAAAGGAGTAATACCTATAAATGGGAGAATTATTTTGTCACAATATAAAGTTTTTAAGATGTCTATTGAATATTGCCAAATTGCTTTTCAGGGAGGTTGTACAATCTAAATTGCCATAAAATATGAAATTTAGTATCTATTTTGTTATACCACATTAACATTTCTTTGCATATGAAATTTAACATGTGTACCTCTTAGAATATTAAACAAATGAGAATTTTATTAGGTACTTAAATTTCTTTTAAGAAATATCCTGTGTTTATTTCTGTGCTTAATTATAATATTTTTATTATTATCATTGGATTTTGAATGTCCAAACTTTGTTATAATTACTGAAAAATTAGAGAATGCTTTTTTTAAAAAATATATTTTTATTGTTTTCAGTGTGAGGAAGGGAGAGAGGGAGAGAGATAGAAACATCAACGATGAGAGAGAATAACCAATTGGCTGCCACCTGCATGCCCCACACTGGGGCCTGGGCTGCAACCTGAGCATGTGCCCTATCAGGGAATTGAACCTCCTGGTTCATAGATCGATGCCCAACCACTGACCCACGCTTTTCATATGATTTTAAGATATATAATTTAGAAGATAATGAACCATAAAATTTAACACTAAATTAGAACAAAGAAAACATCTAAAAAATAGTATGACCAAGATGATTATGCTTCTTTATGCTAGCAACAAATCCTTAGAATTCAATATGGAAAATTATTCTCTTTAAAGTAGCAATAACAAAAAGAATAAAATAAAAGTAATATATGTGCTAATAAATGAGCAATAATTACCAGACCCTAATATATATTAGGGAAATTTAAAAATATTTAGAAAAATAAGCATGGAACAGAGAAGAATAACAGAGCACCATAATACTCAATGTCTAGATTTAATAATCATACCTATACTTCACTAAACAATTTTAATTTTTTTCTAAAAACTCTTATGTTCAATGAAAAACTATCAAGTAAAAAAGCATTAACTTTAATTGAAAATATTATAATAAGTACTACCACAACTATGAAGTCCAAGCAATTGTCACTGATTAGAAAATATTAAAACCAAGCAACATACTTAATATAAGTAGTAAACAATAATTGGAAAGTAAATTAAAACACTTTGTATATAAAACATAATGTAGTGATAAAACATAATGGCTAATAGTGAGTGGAAGAAGGTTATGAGGAATATTATTTAAATTATGCATTATTTTATTGCTTTATTATACAATGTTTTCTACATTGACTTTTTTAGCTTACAATAGACTCAAAGTTATTTTGCACTTAAAATGAACTCAAGAATAAAGCTTAACACAGAAAAACTACCCTTAGGGTAAAATAAGAGCTAAACAGCAAGAATATTTTGTAATGTATGAAAATGGTACATATGGAAAATGAGCTGGAAAGTCATGTAAATTACCATTTCTCCACCCCTTTCAATTGGTATAAGTATGCAAAGAACAACATTCTGTATTTATGTGAATACAGTACACAATCAAAATATGTCCCATGTGATATTTTCTGATAAGAAACTGGTATGTTGAGTAAATTGGAGGGTGTGCTTTTTCCTGATGCTCAACCCTTAAAAGATGATTTTTAAAAGTTTATTGTATTTGAGAGTATAAAAATTACATTTGTTTTTTAAAAGAAATCAAAAGGAATTTATGTTTGATTAAAAAGCAAGTTTTTAATTGCCACATTTTTTCAATTTATTTTACTATTTTAAATAGTATACCAAATATTATGACACTTCACCAGTATGTAGTTTGCCATGCACCTCCAAAAAACTCTGACAAGTTTGTATAAACAAAATACATCTAATGTTCTTAAGACTGCTCTGATACTGTTATCTAATACTAGAGGCCTGGTGCATGAATTCGTGCACCAGTGGGGTCCCTCGGCCTGGCCTGTGGAATCAGGCCAAAACTGGCTTTCCGACATCCCCTGAGGGGGTCCCAGATTGAGAGAGGGTACAAGCAAGGCCGAGGGGCCCACTGGTGCATGATCGGGGCCAGGGAGGGACATGGGTGGTTGGCCAGCTAGGGAAGGACCACGGGAGGGCTCCAGGGCATGTCCAGCCAGTCTTGCTCAGTCCCAATTGACCAGACTCCAGCAGCAAGCTAACCTACCAGTCAGAGCCTCTGCCCACTGGTGGTCAGTGCACATCATAGCGAGTGGTTGAGTGGCCTTAACATATCATTAGCATATTATGCTTTGATTGGTTGAATGGATGACCAGACAATTGGCCACTTAGCATATTAGGCTTTTATTATATAGGATGCAGTCTTATACTAACTTTTCCCCAATTACCCCCTCAACTGCCGTTTAACCATTTACTTCAGTGGTGGTATGTTGCCTATTGGAATATTTGTTAGTAGAAAGAGGTTAGGCTTCATTGGATTTCCAGATGTTAGATCTAATATGAGTGAGCAAATATTATAGGCAGGCATATTTTTTCCCCAACATTGGGATTACCTGCCTTTTGAAATAATAAACTTCAATTATTTAAGCAAGATATGACTTTGCTACCCAAAGGAAGAGACAATTTAATTGAAAATTAAAATAACAGGAAAACATTCATCAGACTAACACTAATCAAAACAATGCTAGATAGATTATATTAATAACAGACTAAATTTCTGAGCAAATGTACCAGTTCCCATGGACATTGACAGGATAGTAAAAGAATACTATGAACAACTCTGTAACTTCAAATTCTTAACCCAGATAAAAATAGATCAATTCTTTGAAGGACACAATCTTCCAAAACTTACACAAGAATAAATATATAATTGACATATACTTCTGTCTAATAAAGAAATTGAATCAACAAATAATAACCTTTCAAAAACAGAAAGTACGAGGATGAGATGGGTTCACTGGTGAATTCTACAAAAACATTTAAGGATAAAATTATACCAATTCTCTAAAATCTTCCTTTAAGAGATAAAAATCAGAGGGAATGATTTCTAACTTTCCCAATTTGGCCAGCATTATCTATCCTAACACACACACAAAAAAAGACTTTACAAGGAAAGAACTATAGACCAACCTTTCTTGTAAATATAGACGCAAAAATCCTCAACAAAATATTAGCAAAATGAACCCAAGTAAATATAAAAAGACTTATACATATCCAAGTGGGATTTATTTCAGTTATGCAAGGATGTTTTAACATTCAAATATTAATGTAATTCATCATATCAACAGACTAGACAAGAAAGTTTACACAATATCAATAAAAAAGGTATTTTTTAAAAATTCAACACTCATTCATGATAAAACAACCAGCAAGCTAAAAATAGAAAGGTATTTTCTCACTTATTAAAGTCTATCTACAAAAAATGTGTATACACAGCATCTACCATACTTAATGATGAGACAATTGAATTTTTGCTATTAAGATCAAGTACAAGACACCCAGCCGGTGTCGCTCAGTGATTGAGCATTGACCTATGAACAATGAGGTCATGGTTGATTCCAGGTCAGGGCACATGCCCAGATTGTGGGCTCAATACCCAGTAGGGGGCATGCAAGAGGCAGCTGGCCAATGATTTCTCTCTCATCACTGATGTTTCTCTCTCTCACCCTCTCCCTTCCTCTCTGAAAATAATAGACATATGTATTTTTTTTTAAAGATCAAGTACAAAGCAAGAATGTCCCCTCTCACAATTACTTTGCAACTTCTCAACAAAAAAATTAATTTTTTTAAAAAAACTTCCTGGAATTAAAAATAAATTTTAGCAAGCTTTGTTGGATAAAGGTTAATATACAAAAGTTAATTGTTTTCCTATGTATCAACAGTGAACAAGTGAAATTTGAAGTTAAAAACACAATAACATTTATATTAGTATCCAAATAAATGAGTACTTAGGTATATATCTAACAAAATATTTATAAGGTCTATATGAGGAAAATTACAAAACTCCAATAAATTAAATAAAAAAAGAATAAATAAATGGAGAGATAGTCCATGTTCACAGACAGGAAGAGAATATTTCCAAAATGAGAGTTATTCTCAAATTGATTTACAGCTTCAATGCAATTACAATTAAAATCTCAACAAGTCATTTCATCAATATACTGATCTAAAGTTTACATGAGAAGGCAAAAGACCCAAAATATCCAAAACAATACTGAAGAAAAACAAAGCTGGAAGATCAACAGTCCACAATTTTAACACTTATTATAAAGGTACAATAAACAAGAGCATGTAGTAATGACAAAAGAATAGACAAACAGATCAATAAATATAAGCAACTGATCTTTGACAAATGAGGGAAGGCAAGACAATGGATTAAACATAGTTTCATCACGTGTTTTGCTGGACCAACAGGTCATTCACATGCAAAAAAGTGAACCTAGATACCGACCTTAAACCCTTCAGAAAAAATAGATTACACATGTAAAATGAAAAACTATATAACTAACAGAAGATAACATAGAAGAAAACATAGGTAATCTTGGGCACGGTGATGGTTTTTAGATACAACACCATAGACACAATTCATGAAAGAAATAATTAAGTTGGACTTCATTAAAATAAAAAGTCTTCTCTGTGAAAGACAACATAAAGAGAATGTTTAAACAAACTGAAGACTGGGAGAAAATATTTGTAACACATATTTTTCATAAGGACCACTAATCTATATATATAAAAGCCAAGTGACCGGAATGACTGGTTGCTATGATGCACACTGCGGCAGCTAACTGGTCTGATTAGGGCCCCAACTGGCCACCCAACCCTCCTGTGGCCCCTCCCCCAGCCATCCCGGCCCCCAATCGCCCCCCCAATTGGGGGGGGGTTGGCTGGTCAACTGCCTGTGGCAATTCCCCCCTGCCGGCCCCATGAGTCTGCATAGTGGCGGGGCCGCCAGCTCCCACCCATGCACAAATTCATGCACCGGGCCTCTAGTGAAAATATAAAAAGAACATTCAAAACTCAACAGTAAGGGGAAAAAAGCACAACCCTATTAAAAGTTGAGCTGAAGACCTTCACAAACACCTCACCAAAGAAGATATACAGATGGCAAATATACATATAAAAAGATAGCCCACATCATATGTGATCAAGGAAATGCAAACTGAAACAATAATGAGATGCCACTACATACCTATTAGAATGGTCAAAATCCAGAACAGTAACACCACCAAGTGCTGGCATGGTTGTTGTACCACAAGAACTGTCATTTGTAGAAATGCAAAATGGTGCAGCAACTTTGGAAGACAATTTGGAGGCTTCTTACAAAACGAAACAAACTCATACCATACTTAAATATAAATATAGTCTTATCTAACAATCATTCTTCTGGATATTTACTCAAAGGAGCTGAAAACTTATGTCAACACAAAAAACCACACATGGATGTTTACAGCAGCATTACTAATAATTGTCCAAAGTTAGAAGCAACCAAGATGTTTTCTGGTACATCCAGACAATCAATTATTTTTCATCACTAAAGTGAAATGAGCTACTGAGCCATGAAAAAAAAACACAGAGGAGCCGTAACTGGTTTGGCTCAGTAGATAGAGCTTTGGCCTGCAGACTGAAAGGTCCCAGGTTCGATTCCAGTCAAGGGCATGTACCTTGGTTGTGGGCACATCCTCATTAGGTGGTGTGCAGGAGGCAGCTGATTGATGTTTCTCTCCAATCGATGTTTCTAACTTTCTATCCCTCTCCTTTCCTCTCTGTAAAAAAAATAAAATAAAATAAAAATAATAATAATGAAATATATTTAAAAAAACACACACATAGAAAACTTAAATGTATATTAATAAGTAAAAACAAACAAACAAAAACAAAACCCCAGAAACCTGACAAGACTTCATACTGTTTGATTATCCTATCTAATAAAGAGGGAATATGCTAATTAACCCTCATGCCATCACAAAGATGACAGCACCCACAGCCAATAAGGAAGGAATATGCTAATTGACTGCCCCACCCTCAAAGATGGCAGTGCCCACAGCCAATAATAAGGGGGTATGCTAATTGACTGCCACACCCTCAAATATAGCAGTGCCCACAGCCACAAGATGGTGGCACCCAGTCCCTTCAGCCTCGCTGGAGTGGCAGGCACGCGGCAAGGCCAGGCCCGCCCCTAGGCAGGCCCAGCTGCTCCACATGCCTGCCTCCAGAGTCCCCCAGTTCCCTCACCCCTCCAGCCACCCAGGGCCGACCTGAGGCACAGGCAAGCCTTGGATGGCAGCTGCCCAGCTGATGCCCGAGGCACGGGCAAACCTTATATGTCAGATGCCCATCTGCCCAGGGCTGCCCGAGGCTCAGGAAACCAGGTCCAGTCGAGGCTTGCACTACTGGCAGTGGCAGCAGCAGAGGTGTGATGGGGTGTCGCCATCCCCTGATAGCCAGGTCACCTCCCACTTCTGAGGGATCCCGGACTGTGAGAGGGGGCAGGCTGGGCTGAGGGACCCCTCCTACTCAGGACTCATTCGCTCTTTAGCCATGCTGTTCTTGGCTAGAGAAGCCTCATAGATGAGTGGTTGATAGGGTTTGGAGTTGGGGAGAGATAAATAGGCAAGATACAGAGGATTTTTAGAACAGCAAAAATAATCTGATACATATATCCTATATAATAAAAGAGAAACATGTAAATTGACTGTCCCTCCACTATACTCACCAGCCAAACATGGCGGTTAATTTGCATATGCAGGTGCCGAGTGGCCTGGGTCCTGGGAACATCCTCAGGACCCAGGCCACTCCTTACCTGTAGGCCAGTGCATAGGCCCCGAGCAGCTGGGGTTCCAGAACACCCCTGACTACTCTGGGCCTATGAGCGCAGGTGCCAAGCAGATGTTCCTGCCTGTGACCACTTGCGTATGCACAGGCACCAAGCTGCAGCCTGGGCCCACGCCTCCCAGCCCAGCACCCATCATGGGGTGAGCAGAACAGGCCTCCCCGTGATTGATCGCAGGGCAAACAGGCCTCCCCACGATCAATGGCAGGGCGAACAGAACTGGCATCCCCGCGATCGATTGTGAGGCGAACAGAACAGGCCCCGCCTCCCCATGATCCCAGGTGAAGAAGCTGTTCTGTTGAACAGCCGGCGCTATGGACCTGTTCTGGTGGGTGGCGCGGAGTCCGGGGCCTCTAGCCTGCAGCCACGGGAAGTCTCCCTTTCCCCAGAGCAGGGGTCCTCAAACTATGGCCTGTGGGCCACATGCAAATACAAATATTGTATTTGTTCCCTTTTTGTTTTTTTACTTCAAAATAAGATATGTTCAGTGTGCATAGGAATTTGTTCATAGTTGTTTTTTTTTAAACTATAGTCTGGCCCTCCAATGGTCAGAGGGAAAATGAACTGGCCCTCTGTTTAAAAAGTTTGAGGACCCCTGCCCTAGAGTTAAGAGCACCAGCCCAGGCCCACCCAGCGCCAGGTCCTGACTGCGGGGGTGAGTTCCTGCAGGCTGGGGTTTGATCCCTAGGCATTAGCAGTAGGAGACCAGTGCCTTTGTTATTGCTGTGTGTCCAAGTTTTAATTGGACAAATGCCCTGTGGTCCCAGGGGCCAGCTTGGCAAAATCTTTTAGGAGGAGAATCCTGTCTGGGTTTCCCCAAAGTCCCTCAGCCACTACTCACCCCTCTGTAAAGTTACAGAATAAGTAAGGCCCCTTAAATAAAAATCAGAGGTCTCCAGCAACAATGGGCCTCTCTCATCACAGTCATTTGGACTGGATGGCATTTGAGTATTTATCTAGGCACCATGACAGGGAACACACAAGCTCAAGGCATGATCTCTGCCCTTAAATAATTCACAATCTTATTAGAGCAAGTGGATGATAAAAACGCAGTAATGACATCAGAATGTAAGGCAACAATACAGAGAGGAACAGAGGCAATTGCTAAGATGATTTTCCAACAATTAGTACAAAGAGTATGTGCTGTGAATTAAATTAAAAAAATGTGTGGAAGTAGCTGCTTCATGAGTATGGGGTCCCTTCCTATTTTAAAGGAAACTGAGTTACATGTGAACTGTGTAATATGCTATGATATCTGAGGCACAGGACAAGGGAAGCCCTAAGTGTAATATGCTTTGATATTTGAGTCATTCTTTTTTGTTCAATGTGATTTATTTCTGCATGCCTGTTTTGTAATAAATTACTAGAATAATACATCTTGCTATAAAATATTACTAGAAGATCAAATGATCAGGTGACATTTATTGTTATTTTCTATAAGTGAACACAATCTCTGGTATGCTCAAGTGATAGGTATTATAGAAATATTCAGAGAGGGAGATCTACAGGCTTGATTACAAGTGAGGCTCTATCACAACCCAAATTTATTGCTTAAAAAAAAAAGCAGGGAGCCAAGTAGAAACTGAACCAAATATAAGCCCTTGAAGGGCAAATGTAAATTGGATAAGCTTTGCTATTACAAGAGCAAGAAGAAAAAATTCAGATGCAAGAATGAGAAGCACATTGCATCCACTCTAAGTTGCTGTTAAAGAAAAAGAATGATATAATATGAAAATACTTAATACAGATTGTAAAGAGAGTTGTTCAAAGAGGATTTCCTAGAGTAGGTAGTATTTCAGTTAATTTTTTTAAATGTGAAGAGGTTAGCTAGATAAGAAAAAGGTGTAGGGGTCCCAAATTGCAGAGGGTGAAGGCACAGCTGAGGGACCACCCCCACCCCCATGCACGAATTTCGTGCACCGGGTCTCTAATATATATATGTGTGTGTGTGTGTGTGTGTGTGTAATGTGCTAATTAGACTGGACAACCTTCTGGACGACTTTCTGGATGAAGCCACAGTGGCGGGGGCTGAGGTAGAGGCTGCCACCTTGGCAGCAGGGACCAGGCACCTTGCACAAATTTAATGCATCAGGCCTCCAATATATATATATATATATATATATATATATATATATATATATATATATATATATATCCTATATAATAAAAGGGTAGTGTGCAAATTGTTCCCTTGACTGGGACTTCATCTGGGAGTTTGACCAGGGGGCAGGGCTGGCTGGGGGAAGGGAGTACCCGGCCAGCAGCTGGCAGCTGCTAGGGACCCAACCAGTGCATGAATTTTGTGCACTAGGCTATATATATATATATATATATATATATATATATATATATATATATATAAATTATACTTTTGTCAAAACACACAGTGTGCAACACAAAGAGTGAACCCCTAAAGTAAACTATGGACTTTGGATGATTGTGATGTATCAATGCAAGTTCATCCTTAATAAAAATCATTACAATTCTCTATGAGTGATACTGATACTGGGTGAGGCTATGCCAGGTGAATATAGGAAATGTCTATGCTTCCCTCTCATTTTTTTGTGTGCAAATATAAAAGTGATCTGCAATTTGTCTTAAGAAATCAAACATATAATTCATCATTAGTATTAATTTGCTAGGTCTTCTATATCAAAATACCACAGATTAACTGGCTTAAATACAAAAATCTATTTTTCACAGTTCTGGAACTTGGCATTTAATTTAGGTGTCTACAAGGTGAACTCAAAGAGGCTCACACCAGAACATATCATAATTAAAATCCCAAAGGTTAAAGTCAAAGAGAGAAACTTAAAATAAACAAGAGAAAGACAGTTATCTACAAGGGAGTTCCCAGAAGACTGTCACCTGATTTCTCAACAGAAACATTGCAGGCCAGAAGGGATTGGCAAATATGTATTTGAAGTGATGAAAAGTTAAGGACCTACAACCAAGATCACTCAACCCAGCAAAGCTATCATTTAGAGTCGAAGGACAAATAAAGAGCTTCCCAGACAAGAAAAAGCTAAAACAGTCCATCACCACCAACCAGTACTACATGAAGTATTAAATACATATCTAAAAACAATTACTTAAAATGCAAATGATTAAATGCTCCAATCAAAAAACATAAGGAGACTGAATTGATAACAAAACAATAC
The DNA here is from genome assembly GCF_963259705.1 of Myotis daubentonii. NCBI lineage: Eukaryota > Metazoa > Chordata > Mammalia > Chiroptera > Vespertilionidae > Myotis > Myotis daubentonii. The sequence goes on from NC_081842.1 coordinate 93,930,633, forward strand.
CCTCACAGGTGCTGTCAATAAGAGATTCACTTCAGATAGAAAGACACACAGAATGAAAATAAATGGATGCAAAGAGATATTTCAGGAAAATGTAAGAAAAACAAACAAAATCTGGGATAGCAATACTAATGGAAGGCACAATAGAATTAAAAAAATAAAAGGCTATACCAAGAGATAAAGAAGGACCCAGCAACTTCACTTCTGGGTATTTATACAAAGAAACCCAGATACTAAATTGAAAAGGTATATACATTCTTCATATGTTTAGTGCAGTATTTTCAATAATCAAGATACAGAAGCAACCTAAGTGTACCCTAATAGATGAATGGATAAAGAAGAAATGTTGCATATATATAATAGGATATGTTTCAGTCATAATACTGAAATCTTAACACCTTAAACAGGATGGACCTGGAGAAATTGTGCTTAGTGAAATAAGTCAGATAAAGACAAAGGCCAGATTATTTCACTTACATGTGGAATCTAAAGAAAAAATAAACATACAAGCAGAACAGAAGAAAATTCATAGATACAGATAGCAGATTTATGGTTGCCAGATGGGAGAGGAGTTGGGGGAATGAGTAAAAAAGTGAAGGGATTTAGAAGTATAAATTGGTACTTACAGAATACTCACAGGATGTGTATATATATAGTATTGGCCCTAGGCACAAAATTCGTGAAAGAATAGGCCTTCACAGCCCTGGCTGCCTCCACCCTTGCAGCCCTGGCTTCGTCTGGAAGGTCATGCGGAAGGATGTTCTCATAGTGGTTCTGCGGTTTGGCCGTTCGGTCGATTTGCATGTTACACTTTTATTATTACAGATACTAAAGGCCCGGTGCACAAAAATTTGTGCACTCAGGGGGGGGGGGAAGCCCCTCAGCCCAGCCTATGCCCTCTTGCAGTCTGGGACCCCTCGAAGGATGTCCACCTGCTGGCTTAGGCCGGCTCCCTGGGGGATCGGGCCCAAGCTGGCAGTCAGACATCCCTCTGGCAGCTTGGCAGCCCTCGGGGGATGTCCACTTGCCAGCGGGGAGCACACCTAAGCTGCAGTCGGACATCCTTAGTGCTGCTGAGGATGCGGGAGAGGCTCCCACCACCACTGCTGTACTGGCAGCCGACAGCCTGGCTTGTGGTTGAGCAGAGCTCCCCCTGTGGGAGTGCACTGACCACCAGCGGGCAGCTCCTGCATTGAGCATCTTCACCTTGGTGGTCAGTGTGTGCCATAGTGACCAGTCATTCCCAGTCTTTCTGCTGTTAGGGTCAGTTTGCTTATTACCCTTTTATTATATAGGATAGAGTCCTGGTGCATGGGTGGGCGCCGGCTGGTTTGTCCTGAAGGATGTCCCGGATCAGGGTGGGGGTCCCCACTGGGGTGCCTGGCCAGCCTGGGTGAGGGACTGAGGGCCGTTTTCAGGCTGGCCAAGCCCCCCAGGGATGGAAGCTCCCAGCCTCTCCTTTATTTTTTATTTTTTTTGTTTTTTGTTTTTTTGTTTGTTTGTTTTTTTAAAATATATTTTATTGATTTTTTACAGAGAGAAGGGAGAGAGATAGAGAGTTAGAAACATCGATGAGAGAGAAGCATCGATCAGCTGCCTCCTGCACATCCCCCACTGGGGAAGTGCCTGCAACCCAGGTACATGCCCTTGACCGGAATCGAACCTGGGACCCTTCAGTCTGCAGGCCGACGCTCTATCCACTGAGCCAAACCGGTTTCGGCTATTTTTTTTATTATTCTGGGATTTATTTACCTTCTATAATTGAAACTTTGTAGCCTTGAGAGGAGCTCAGAGCCACCCATGGCTGGTGAGAGGGAAGCCTCCTGCTCGCTCCAGCTCTGTGGCCACAGCTGGCTAAAAGCAGGTATCTGGGGTTTATTTACCTTCTATAATTGAAACTTTGTTGCTTTGAGTGGAACACAGAGCTGGCAGCAGGAAGCTCGGCTTCCTCCATAATGGGGGCAACCAAGCCTCCTGCTTGCTCCAGCTCTGTGGCTGCCAGCCGCCATCTTGGTTGGGTTAATTTGCATATAGTCGCTCTGATTGGCTGGTGGGTGTAGCTTAAGGCATAGCAAAGGTATGGTCAATTTGCATGTTTGTCTTTTATTAGTGTAGATAAAAGGCTAATATGCAACGTGCCTACTCGGGAGTTTGACAGAGAGACCAGACTTCACTTGCTATGAAGTGCACTGACCACCAGTGGGCAGCGTGGAATGAAGGAAGGCTCCGGCCAGCAGCCGGAATGCCTGATTGGCCCTGATTCCCGAATTTTGTGCACCAGGCCTCTAATTATCAATTATATAATTATATTATAATTACTATGTATGGTATCAGATGGGTACTAGATTGATTGAGGTGATCATTTTGTAAATTATATAAATATCTAAACATGGGGTTATATAACTGACACTAATATAATATTGTATGTCCACTGTAATGTAAAAATAAAATTTAAATTAAAAAAAATGATCACAGTGTCTCTTAGCAGGTTTGATTTCCATTGAGGCTTCCCTGAGTTCTCATGTGGTCTTTTATTTTCTTTCTCCTTTTTTTCCTGCATATGTATTCCTAGTGTTTCTCAGTGTTCTAATCTCTCCTTAGAGGAACACAATCAGATTGAATGAGGACCTAATCCCCAAACACAGTCACATTCTGTGGTACTGGGGATTGGATCTTTAACATATGAAATTTGATTGTGACACAACTAGTCCATAACTCCACCTTAACAATAAAAATGTAGCATTATCATCTCAATAGACACAGAATAAAAAAAAGTCTGAATTAATCTTCTGGTCCTCATTAAACCTCTCTGAGACACTGGTTGGGGAGCTCAGTTTGTGGGAGCCTAGTCCCAATATGCCAAGGTTACGGATTTGATCCAAGGACAGGGCATATACAAGAATACCAATGAATGCCTAAATAAGGGAACAACAAATAGAGATATCTTTCTTTCTCCCTTACTCCATTTCTCTAAAATTGATTTAAAAAACACACAACCAAACACTAAGGATGGCGGCTTCGGGGAGCAGCTGGCCAAGGGGCTTAAGGCAGGAGTGATCGCTTGAGCTGTGAGGAGAGTCTTAAAGAGCTTCCGTCTATGTGAGTGTGACAACTCGCTTAGTCCTGAGAGTGAATACCTGGGGGTCTTTGATCCATGAGCCTCCTGAGGCATGAGGAGTCTATCTGCGATCCAGGCTGTCACTGCTGCTGTGGAGCTCGGAACCCTCCGCCAGGAGGCGCAGCTGGCCAGCCCCAGGTCCCCGCCTCCATAAGGAGAGCCTGAGCCACTCTCTGTGTCGCAGCTTTGCAGATTCCCATTGGCAATGGAAACTGATCTCAATTCCCAGGACAGAAAGGATCTGGAGAAGTTAATTAAATTTTTTGCCCTCAAGACTGTTCAAGTGATTGTCCAGGCTCAACTTGGTGAGAAGAATTGTACTCATTCATCTTCATCCCCAACGAGTTCAGATTGGTTCAATTTAGCAATCAACGACACGCCAGAGGTTACACATAAAGCAAAGAAGGCCTTGGCAGGGCAGCTGCTTGCTGTTGGGAGACCTATGTGTACGGGGATCTCACTCAAGACATCGGAGGGAGATTCTGTGGAACTAGAAATTTGGTGTCTTGAAATGAATGAAAAGTGTGATAAAGAATTCAAAGTTCCCTACAAGGTGTACAACAGACTGCCCTTGCTGCTGAAGTCTCTTCTGGCTATAACGAGGGTGACAACAGCTTATAGACTCTCCAGGAAACAGGACATGAATATGTCATATTCTACAGGATATATTTTGGTGAAGTCCAGCTGAATGGTTTAGGGAAAGGCTTCCAGACAGTTCGTGTTGGGACAGTGGGTACCCCCCTGGGCACCATCACTCTTTCTTGTGCTTATAGAATTAACTTGGCATTCATGACACCAGGCAATTTGAGAGGACCCCACCTATCATGGGGGTTATCACTGATCACATTGTGGACGGCTCCTCGCCGATGTGCCCCTGCAGTTACAAAACTACTGGCAAGGACATGGAGGAATATATCTTTCTGTGGAAGAGTCTCAAGAAGTGTGCACCACCTTTCTCCACCTCCCCTCCATCCCAGCTAAGGATTCTCTGGAAAGAAGGTGGGGTGCCCCTGCTCCCAACCAGCCTGCCTGTGGTGCCCAGGCTGATCAGGAGAGACTGGCAATCTGCACCCTTTCTGATGGGGCTCACTGTGCTGCCACACTTTCTAGCAGCCAGGACACTGAAACTATCAAATAGCGGTGAGGGACGGGCCTCTCCCCACCATGTCTTGGCGAACATCTTTGCCTGAAAAGTGGGGGCTTTTGTCAACAAACCCATTAGCCAGGTGGCATTGATGAGTTTGGACATACCTTTTGCTCCCAAGAATTTAGAACTGGAGGAGGCCAATCCCATGGAGAATCCTCCAGATTCCCCAGAAACTGAGTCTCCTCTCCAGGGCAGCCTGCACTCTGATGGCTCCAGCGGCGGCAGCAGTGGCAATACCCATGGGGACTATTTCATGATCGACTTCAAACTGGATTTTTCTAAAGATGGCAGTCTTGCTATGGACTTGGGGGACCTTCTATCCTGAATTTCAGAATCCCCCTCAACTGAACATAAATATCGGGCACAGTCCATGGCTGAGGGCTTGGACTTGCTACCAGAGAAGCTGGCTGTGCCTGAGGAGAACGTCTGAGAATTTGATCTCTTTCTGGAAACTCTGCAGTAAAAGTTGGTGTCCTGGAGTAGCAGCAGCACCCCTTTTGGTGGCCCAGGAGACAGAGCCTCCCACTCATGAGCTGCTCCCATTCCTCATCCTGCTCCAAGCCAGGAGGAAGGGAGGCTGGTTTCCCCCATGGGGACCCAGAAGTCCCTGCTCTTGCCCCTCCTGGAGACTCCATGGCAGTTGTCAAGCCCAGTTAGAGCATTTGAGAACACTTCCCTCTGGCCTTGAAAATGGTAGGACCCTGTAACACACGGCCCTCTGCAGGCCTGCTGCTCCCACTGCCCATCAGCATCTGTTCACAAAGGCGCCCTCTCATTCTTCCCACTGCTGGCCCCACTCTTGGTCTGCCCCACAGCTGGCCCCTCGTCTGCCTGCCATTATCACCAACCTTCTGACATTCCAGCTGGTGGCTCAGAGACTGGCATGGAGTCAGAGAGAGGAAGGAGACAGTGCTGGGAGGAAGAAGGAAGGGCTCCTCCGGCTGTGTTGTCTCCTTTAGTTCTGGTATTTTCTTCCTCTCTCCTTCCTGCCCCTGTGCCTGTACTTTTGTTGGCAATATGACAGGCCTCTTCCCAGGATGAGAACTTGAAAGTCAGCCATTCCTAGCCTTGAAGGTTGTGCCGGCCCCTCCACTAACAGAGGGTCTTAGCAGCCTTGGTGGCTGCCTGTGCTCAGCTCCTCAGCTACATGGGACTGAATCTCGTGTTGCTAGGGTTGGGAGTCACAGCAAAGGTTCTCTTGCTTCTCTTCCCTCCCCTATTGCTGCTTCTTGGTGATAGGACACGGTAAATATTTATTACTTTCAGAGAAGTCAGATATTTCATAGAGAAATTCTGTCTGAGGTTGGATGTCTTCGCTTGGGGACGGTGAAGGGCCTCTTCCGGGACAGGGCCTCCTCCTGCGGAGGAGGAGATTCCTCAGATTCCAGGTTTCTGCTCTGGGGATCTCCCTTCCCATATAGCAGGTGGGAGCCAAGAATGGGGCTGGCAGGGGCAACAGACCTCCCAGACTTGCTGCATTTGCACTGACAACAGGCTTTACCTACATATGCGCAGTGGAGCTTTGGATCATTCATGTGCCTGCAGAGTGACTGGCTTTGCTCTGGCAGCCTGGGGAGCCTTGGGCACTAAACATGATGACTCCTAAGGGTGTTATGTGTTTCTCTCCATGGGCCTGGGGAAGTCCAGACAGGCCCCTCCAGGGGTACTTGCTTCTGTTTCTCAGGGCTGCGTTATGGGCCTGGCCACCACCCTCCTTTAATCCTAGGGTCTGTACCCTGGCCTGAGGTTTACTGGTTCCTTTTTAAGAAACTAAAGCTGGGCACCTTATTGACTCAACCCTTAAGAAATTGTATGTGGGTGAGTCAAGTGCCTGGCCTCAGCCACCTATGCTGTCTGTCTCTCTCCCAGCCTAACTGGTAGTCTTGGCCATGGAAACCTAGGCCTGCCCCTTTCCTCCTGACCCACCAGGGGTATTCACTGGCAGTGGCTGTTCGGCAGTGGGACACGGCCTTCAATTGCTTGTTAGTAAATGTATGTGACATTGTTTCCACCTACGAAGCTGATCTCTGAGGGCTGGAGTGGGCTCTGATGGTGTCTCCGTTAGGCCGAGCCCTGCCCCTGTGCGTGTGTTCTCTGCCACAAAGAAGTGTTCCCAGTAGTGGTGTCCAGCTGGCCCCCCTATCTCTTGGCCAGAGCACACCTAGGGCCTGCTAAACCTATCCAGGTTTACCCCTATGGCCCCAGTGCTGAGAAGGTTGGGGGCCCAATGTAAGTTATCCGTTCCCTGCCCCTCAACCCTCAGCCCCAATGTCTCAGCCACTACCCTCCTTTTGAGGCCAAGTGTGGAAGGCCTGTTAGCTGTTTTCCTCTTTGATTCTTAGTGGCCTGTATAGGCAGAATCCTTTCTTCAGGACCCCCGCAGTGAGAAGCCAGGAGCCCTGACTTTGAGCTGAGCCAGGAAGGAGCAAAGAAATGGTCAAGGCCGGCCCTTGCCCCTCAGCCCTGTACAATTAAAGGTATGAGCCTAGATTGACCTCTGCAGAACTGGGGGAGGGCTGGGACCAGTCATCTGTCTCCAGGAGGCAGAGTCCCTCCCTACCTCCAGCCTACCTTGATTGGAAACACTGAGTTATACTTTAAAACATATTCAAGATATTTCCAATGATTTTTTTCTGTACTTAACAACAACAACAACAACAAACCTTATCAAAAACTACAATAGAAAAAAACTTCTTTAATCTATGATAACCTACAGCTAATATCACATTTAATGATAATAGACTGGTTGTTTTCTCCCTTAAATCAGGAACATGCCTAGCATGTTTACTATCCTTAGTTCTAATTAACATTATACTAGAAGCTCTGATAAGACAATGAGGAAAGAAATAAAATGCTTCCAGAGTGACAAGGAAGAAGTAAAACCTCCTTACTTACAAATGACATAATTAATAGAAAATCCACTGACATGTACAAAGAAGCTACTTGAGTAAGCACATTTAACAACATTGCTGGATACAAAGTCAATATTAAAATAAATGTATTTCTTTATATTAGCAACAGATAATTGAAAAATAAAATAAATACAATTTATAATAGCAACAAAAATAGGAAATCACAAGAAAAATATTGGAAGAGATAAGAGAATCTCTACTTTGTAAACTATAAAATACTGTTGAGAGAAATTAAAGAAGACCTACATAAATGGAGAGAGAGAGATGTGCTTATGGATGAGAACAATTAACATTTGAAAATATTTAATCTCCCCCAAATAACAATTAGATTCAAAATTATCCTATTTAAAATCTAATAGCTGCCTTTAAAAAATACAGTTATTCTAAAAATTCATGAAGAAATTCAAATGACCTAGTTTAGCTACAAAAAAACCCCAAAAAAACAAAAACAAAACAAAACAAAACAACCTTAAAATTAAAAACAAACAAACACATATTTGGAGTACAAACTGCCTGATTGCAAGCTTTATTATAAAGCTATAGTAGTGAATAGAGTAGAGGCAAACAATTAGCACATTTAAACAACTGAATGTCCAGAAATAGTCCAACACACATAAAAATTGATTTCTGCAAAAGGTGCAAAGGCAATGCAGAGGAAAAATTATACTGGAGCATTTGGACATCCATATGCAAAAATGTAAACTTGGATTCATACGTCACAATATATACAAGAATTAACTCAAAATATTATGAACCCAAATATAAAACTAAAACTGTACAATTTCTAGAAGTAAACATAAGAAAATATTCTTGTGATCCTGGTTTACATAGAGATTTTTTAGTTATGACACCAAAAATATTATTCATGAAATAACAAATTATTCAATTAGACCTCACCAAATTAAAAATTGCTACCTGAAAGACACTGTTAAGACTATAAAAGATAAGCCACATATTGGGAAGAAATATCTGTAAAACACATGTCTGAAGGACTTCTATTCTGAATCTATAAACTAAATGCTAAACTTAATAACAAATAATAATAATGCAATAACAATATTGTGAAAAGATTTTACCAATCATTTCATTACAGAAGATTGACAGATTGCAAATACATATATAGGAATAAGCTCAATATTATTAGTCATTAGGGAAATTCAAAATTAATTCATAATATGATACTACTACAGAACTACTAGAATCGTTAATAGGTAAGACTAAATATATATATTGTCAGGCATGTATGGTGGAACTGGAATTCTTGTATATCCTATCTAATAAAAGAGAAACATGGTAATTAGTGTACATCCGCTACCCTTCCCATTGGCTAATCGGCGAGATATGCAAATTAACTGCCAGCCAAGATGGCGGTCGGCAGCCAGGCAGCTTGAAGCTAACATGAGGCTTGCTTGCTTCAGTGACGGAGGACTTGAACATTCCCCGCCTGTCTTGCCAGCCTGTGAGCCTATAGTTTGAAACATTGTTACAAATATAGAAGCTCAACAAAACCCCAGAAACCTGCTTTCAGCCAGGTGGGATCTCAGAGGTGGAGTTAATACAGTGTTTCGGTTATAGAACTCAAACAAACCAGATACCTGCTTTCAGCAGCAGAGGCCTCAGAGCTGGAGCCAGAGATAAAGTTGGCCCAGAATAAAAAAAAAAAAGAAAAAAAGTAGTAGTTGGGAGCTTCAGTCACCCGCCAGCCTGAAAACAGCCCTCAGGCCCTCACCCAGACTGGCCAGGAACCACAGTGGGGACCCCCACCCTGAAGGGTGTGTGACCAGCTGCAAACAGCCATCATGCCCTCACCCAGGCTGGCCAGGAACCCCAGTGGGGACCACCACCCCGATCGAGGACACCTTTAAGAGCAAACCAGCCAGCCCCAACCCGTGCACCAGGCCTCTATACTATATAGTAAAAGAGTAATATGCCTCCCAGCACCGGGATCAGCGGAGCCATGAGGCCTCCCAGCACTGGGATCAGTGTAACAGGGGGCAGCGCCCAAACCCCCTGATCACCCTGCGGCTCTGTGTTTGACAGGGGGTGGGACCACAACCTCCCTATCGGCCCTGCTCTGTTCATGACAGGGGAAGGCGCCCCAATCCCCTGATCAGCCCTGCTCTGTGTGTGACAGGCTGCGGCGCCCCAACCCCCTGATCGGCCCTGCTCTGGGTGTGACAGGGTGCGGCGCCCCAACCCCTCCCCACGGGCCCTGCTCTGTGTGTGACAGGGTAGAGCCATAACCTCCCCATCAGCCCTGACCTGAATGTGAGAGTGGTGGCGCCCCAACCCCCTGATCGGCCCTGTTCTGTGGGTGATAGAGGGCGGGGCCCCAAAATCCTGATCTGCCCTGCTCTGTGCGTGACAGGGGGGAGCTCCCCAACCTCCTGATCGGCCCTGCTCTGTGCATGACAGGGTACGGAGCCCCAACCTCCTGATGGGCCCTGCTCTGTGTGTGACAGCATGCGGCGCCCCAACCCCCTGATGGGCCCTGCTCTGTGTGTGACAGGGTGCAGCGCCCCAATCTCCCCATCGACCCTGCCTTGAGTGTGACAGGGGGCGGTGCCCCAACCCCCCCAATCAGCCCTACCCTGAGCGTGACTGAGGGTGGCATCGCAACCTCCCAATCCGCCCTGCTCTGTGCATGACAGGGGGCGGCGCCCCAACTCCCCAATTGGCCCTGCTATGAGCCCGACCAGGGGCTGCACCTAGGGATTGGGCCTGCCCTCTGCCACCCGGGAGCAGGCCTAAGCAAGCAGGTCGTTATCTCCCAAGGGGTACCAGACTGTGAGAGGGCACAGGCTAAGATGAGGGACTCCCCTCCCCCCCCCCTGAGTGCACAAATTTTTGTGCACTGTGCCTCTTGTAGTAGTATAACTGTAAAATAGTGCAACCACTGTATAAAATTTTTTGTAGTATCTTAAAAAATTATGTACTTATCTAACATGTGATCCAGACAGTCCACTTATAAGTATTACCCAAAGGAAATGAAGGTATATGTCCATACAAAAACTTGAATGTGAATGTTTATAACAGCTTTATTTGTAATATCTGGAAAAAAATTCAAATGTCCTTTATCAAGTTAATGAATAAACAAAATGGGGTAAATCTATGGAATACATTACTCCTAACTACAAAGTAATGGACTATTGATACACACCACAATGCAGACAAATCTATCTACACTAATAAAAGAGAAAGGTGCAAATTAACCATCACTCCATCACTATGCTACACCCACAAGCCATGCCCACCAGCCAATCAGAGTGACTATGCAAATTAACCGAACTAATATGGTGGCGGCCACGGACCTGGAGTGAACAGGAGGCTTGGGTTGCCCCTGGCAATGGAGGAAGCCAAGCTTCCCGAATGCCCTGGCTTCCATTCAAAGAAACAAAGTTTCAATTATAGAAGATAAATAAATCCCAGATGCGTGCTTCCAGCCCACCCTGGAAAAAAAAGGGAAAAAAAAAAGGAGAGGCTGGGAGCTTGGGTCACTGGGGGGCGTGCCCAGCCTTAAAACGGCCCTCAGCCCCTCATTCAGGCTGGCCAGGCACCCCAGAGGGACACCCCCCCATCCTGAAGGGGCTGTGGGCAGCCTGAAAACAGCCTGCATCTCCTCACCCAGGCAGGCAACACCCCTATGGGTGAGGGTCCCTACTGGGGTGCTTGGCAAGACTCCAAACAGCCACCAGCCCCCAGGCTGGTCAGGTACCTCAGTGGGACCCCTACCCTGATCCGAGACACCCTTCAGGGAAAACCAGCCAGTCCCCACCCATGCACCAGGCCTCTATCCTATATAATAAAAGGGTAATATGCAAATTGACCCTAACAGCAGAATGACTGGGAATGACTGGTCACTATGACACACACTGACCACCAGGGGCAGGTGCTCAATGCAGTAGCTGCCCTGCAGTGGTCAGTGCGCTCCCACAGAGGGAGCTCTGGTCATCCACAAGCCAGGCTGCCGGCTGCCAGTACAGCCTCTCCTGCCTCCTCAGCAGCACTAAGGTTATCTGACTGCAGCTTTGGCCTGCTTCCCACTGGAAAGTGGACATCCCTTGAGGACTCCCGGGCTGCCAGAGTGATGTCTGACTGCCAGCTTAGGCCCGATCCCCAGGGAGCGGGCCTAAGTCAGCAGGTGGACATCCCCCGAGGGGTACCAGACTGTGAGAGGGCACAGGCTGGGCTGAGGGACCCCGCCTGCCCCTCTAGTCCGATCTAATAATTGACAAACATGGTAATTAACCATACCTCCGACACGCTTCCCATTGGCTAATCAGGGAGATATGCAAATTAACTTCCAACCAAGATGGTGGCCAGCAGCCAGGCAGCTGAAGCGAACAGGAGGTTTGCTTGCTCCAGTGATGGAGAAAGCCAAGGTTCCCCGCTTGCCGCTGTCAGCCTCTGAGATGCACCCTAAGAAACACTGTTGCAATTATAGAAGCTAAACAAACTCCAGAAACTTGCTTTCAGCCAGCCGGGTCTCAGAGCTGGAGCTGCAACAGTGTTTCAATTATAGAAGCCAAAGAAACCCAGATACCAACTTTCAGCAGCCAAGGTCTCAGAGCTAAAGCTGGCTCTCAGCTCCAGTGACAGCCATAGAAGGTAAATAAATCCCAGAATAATAAAAAGAAAAAGAAAAAAAAGAGAGGTTGGGAGCTTCAGTCACCTGCCAGCCTGAAAATGGCCCTCATCCCCTCATCCAGGCTGGCCAGGCACCCAAATGGGACCCCCACCCTGATCCAGGACATCCTTCAGGACAAACCAGCCTGCCCCCACCCATGCACCAGGCTTCTATCCTATATAGTAAAAGGGTAATATGCAAACTGACCCTAACAGCAGAAAGACTGGGGATGACTGGTCACTATAGCACACACTGACCACCAGGGGGCAGACGCTCAATGCAGGATCTGCCCTCTGGTGGTCAGTGCGCTCTCACATGGGAGGAGCTCTGCTCAGCCACAAGCCAGGCCGATGGCTGCCAGTACAGCAGTGGTAGTGGGAGCCTCTCCTGCCTCCTCAGCAGCACTATGGATGTCCGATTGCAGCTTAGGTCGGCTCCCTGCTGATACAAGTGGACATCCCCCAAGGGCTGCTGGGCTGCCAGATGGATGTCTTACTGTCAGCTTGGGCCCGATCCTCCAGGCAGTGGGCCTAGGCCAGCAGGTGGACACCCTTCGAGGGGTCCCAGACTGCAAGAGGGCATCGGCTGGGCTGAGGGACCTCCCAAGTGCACAAATTTTTGTGCACCGGGCCTCTAGTCCTATCTAATAAAAGAGAAACATGGTAATTGGCGTACGACTGCTACCCTTCCCATTGGCTAATCAGTGAGACATACAAATTAACTGCCAGCCAAGATGGCGGTCGGCAGCCAGGCAGCTTGAAACTGAACATGAGGCTTGCTTGCTTCAGTGACGGAGGACTCCAGCGTTCCCACCTGCCTTGCCGGCCTCTGAGCTTGCAGTTTAAGAAACATTGTAATAAATATAGAAGCTAAACAAAACCCTAGAAACCTGCTTTCAGCGAGCCCGGGATCTCAGAGCTGGAGTTGATACAGAGTTTCGATTATAGAACCCAAACAAACCAGATGCCTTCTTTCAGCAGATGATGCCTCAGAGATGGAGCCAAGCCTCAGAGCTAAAGCTGGCCCAGAATAAAAAAAAAGAAAAGAAAAAAGGAGCACTTGGGAGCTTCAGTCCCAGCCTGAAAACAGCCCTCAGCCCCTCACCCAGACTGGCCAGGCACCCCAGTGGGGACCCCCACCCTGAAGGGTGTGTGACCAGCTGCAAACAGCCATCATCCCCTCACCCAGGCTGTCCTGGCACCCCAGTGGGGACCCCCACCCTGATCCAAGACACCCTTCAGGGCAAACCAGCCAGCCCCCACCCATGCACCAGGCCTCTATTCTATATAGTGAAAGGGTAATATGCCTCCCAGCACCGGGATAAGCGGAGCCATGAGGCCTCCCGGCACCGGGATCAGCGTGACAGGGGGCAGCGCCCAAACCCCCTGATCGCCCTGCAGCTCTGTGTTTGACAGGGGGCGGGGCCACAACCTCCCTATCGGCCCTGCTCTGTTCGTGACAGGGGAAGGCGCCCCGACCCCCGATCGGCCCTGCTCTGTGCTTGATAGGGGGGAGCTCCCCAACCCGCTGATCACCCTGCGGCTCTGTGTGTGACAGGGTGCCGTGCCTCCACCCCTCCACCCCATGGGCCCTGCTCTGTGTGTGATGGGGTAGAGCCATAACCTCCCCATCGGCCCTGCCCTGAGTGTGAGAGTGGCGGCACCCCAACCCCCTGATTGGCTCTGCTCTGTGGGTGATAGAGGGAGGCGCCCCAACCCCCCCTCCCTCACGGGCCCTGTTCTGTGTGTGATGGGGTAGAGCCAAAACCTCCCCTTCGGTCCTGCCCTGAGTGACAGTGGCGGCACCCCAACCCCCTGATCCGCCCTGCTCTGTGTGTGACAGGGGGCGGTGTGCCAACTCCTCTATCGGCCCTACTTTGTGAGTGACAGGGGGGAGCTACTCAACCTCCTGATGGGCCCTGCTCTGTGTGTGACAGGGGGGAGCTCCCCAACTCCCTGATCAGCCCTGTTCTTTGTGTGATGGGGGGAGCTCCCCAACCCCCAGATTGGCCCTGCCCTGTGCGTGACAGGGGGTGGCGCCGCAACCTCCCCATCGACTCTGCCTTGAGTGTGACAGGGGGCGGTGCCCCAACCTCCCAATCGGCCCTACCCTGAGCGTGACTGAGGGTGGCATTGCAACCTCCCAATCCGCCCTGCTCTGTTCATGACAGGGGGCGGCGCCCCAACTCCCCAATCGGCCCTGCTCTGAGCCTGACCAGGGGCTGCACCTAGGGATTGGGCCTGCCCACTGCCACCCGGGAGCAGGCCTAAGCCAGCAGGTCGTTATCTCCCGAGGGGTCCCAGACTGCGAGAGGGCACAGGCCAGGCTGAGGGACCCCCCCTCCCCCCTCGAGTGCACAAATTTTTGTGCACCCGGCCTCTAGTATATATATAAAAGCCTAAGCAGCTGGCCACCAGTTGACTGGCTGGTGGCTATGACAAGCACTGACCACCAGGGGGCAGACGCTCAAAGCAGGAGCAGAAACCACAGGCATGGAAACATGGAAAGGACTGATGAATCTCAGAGGGAATGGAGGAGGAGCGAGGACGGGAAGAGATTAACCCCAAATCTTATATGCATACTAGAGGACCCCATGCACTGGCGTGGTCCTTCGGCCTGGCCTGTGCCCTATCACACTCTGGACCCCCAAGGGGATGTCGGACTGCCAGTTTTGCCCAATCCCTGCAGGCCAGGCTGAGGGACCCCACCAGTGCACTAATCCATAGCTTTGAAACTAATTACTTTTTAAGATATCTACTTAAAATACCCATACTCATTTGGAAAAAGTTACAAAAACTAAAAGTATGTCTTTTTCAGGCCCCATACTTGCATCTCCACTCTCTGACCAGTCAGCTTATTAACAAGCCCTCCTCCGTTTAGTATGACAGTCTCTAACCCTTGCAATGAATAAGCTCTTCCCTAAGTATTTCTTTGCCAGTAAGCTTTATTATTAAATTCTGGGACAACAAACCAAACCCAGGTTGCTAGCAATTTTCTATTAAATTTAAAAGGAATCTGTTGCCCTAACCGGTTTGGCTCAGTGGATAGAGCATCGGCCTGCGGACTCAAGGGTCCCGGGTTCGATTCCAGTCAAGGGCATGTACCTTGGTTGTGGGCACATCCACAGTGGGGAGTGTGCAGGAGGCAGCTGATCAATGTTTCTCTCTCATCCATGTTTCTAACTCTCTATCCCTCTCCCTTCCTCTCTGTAAAAACTCAATAAGATATATTAAAAAATAAATAAATAAATCTGTTTAAATTTATCACATAACATAATGTTAGTAAATAAAAGGATCTAATATATTAGGTTTCAGATTACAATGTAAAATATGGAATTGGGTAACTAAATTTTTGCTTTGAGATTTAAATTTGGAGTGTATAAGAATTTATTTGATTTCATGTGTAAGCAGTATGAACTGTTTAAGCAAACTTTAACTTTATTGTGCTTAATTCATTTTATTAGATTTAAGAGATGTTTAATCATTACAAAAGTTCTCTTACTATGTCATACATAAAATGGAACTGTTTCAAAGAAAATTGAATATATTAAAGTTGAAATATAGTTTAAACTATTTAAGGAAATATAAGTTATAAATTGAAAATTACTTAAAGAAGTTTAATCTACTTAACTTGAAGTAAGCAAACATGAATAAAACAGAAATATAAGTGATTTTCTTCATTAGATTTATAAATATAATAACATTATTTATAAACTGTATTTAAATTATTATAAAGCATACTACATTATAGATCTTTATTAATTAATAACTATTAATTTAAAACTTGAATCCTAATCTGTGCAGAAAGGTAACCTAAGATTCAAAAATTTCACAATACCATTGGCCACTGACTATGTGAACAAGTATTAATCTACAAAAGGGAATATATACATATGAGACAGCAAAGCATTTATATTTAAAGTTCTTTTTTAAAAAAAATATATTTTATTAATTTCAGAGAGGAAGGGAGAGAGAGATAGAAACATCAATGATGAGAATCATTGATAGGCTGCCTCCCGCATGCTCCCTACTGGGGGTCAAATGTGCAATCTGGGCATGTGCCCTGACTGGAAATTGAATCATGACCTCATGGTTCATAAGTTGATGTTCAACCACTGAGCCATGCCAGCTGGGCCATATTTAAGCTTCTTGAGCCTGAATTTATCATGTTTGTAACATGCCCTTTATTATGACTCTAATAATGCACAAAAATAAATTATAGAGTCTTCCATGGTTAGTGTTTTGCTATGCAAGGCCAGGGATTTATGTGTTTAATAAATGAATGTGGTATGAACTTTTTGCTGGGTAAGAAAATAAATAAATCTCTTACCACTTGGGACAGCATAGATGGGCCTGGAAAATATTATGTTAAGTGAAATAAGCCAAACTGAGAAAGACAAATACCACATGATCTCACTTATTGTGGAATCTAATGAACAAAATGAATTAACCAACAAAATAAGACCCAAAGCAGGAATAAATGGAACAGATTAACATACCTCCATGTGGGGTGGGGGATGAGAAGAGATACATCAAAGAACTGATATACTTACGTGCACAGCCCATGGACATAGGCAATAGGGTAGTGAAGACCTGGGGAGGGAGGTGGGGCTGGTAGGAGGGGGAGAAAGGGAAAGAAAATGGGAGATATCTGCAATACTAGCAACATAAAAATATATTTTAAAAAAGAAAATGAATGAAGAAAGATTTACAGAAGGAAGGAGGACCCTTGAACTAGGTGTCCTAATAAAAAGAAAACTTTATTTATGATTTTATTTGTGATTAAGGAGTTACTATGTTTTTCCTAAAGAGGCAGGTTTGAATTGTTCATTTTAGAGATTTGATGACAGCAGAATCAAAAGTTCCTATTGCTGAGGAGGCATTAAGAAAAACGTATCTCTTAAATTCTCAGGAGGTTAAGAAACTCTGGGACAAAGTCATCAGAAGAAAAGTTATATGCACAGTACATAAAGCCAATCAAAGAAATGACCAATGTCTTTTTTGAGAGATAGTTTCTAAGAATTTAAAATATGTCAATTATTTGGAGTGGTGGGGAGAGAGTTTAAACAATGGCAGAGACCACAAAGCCTCATATGTATTTTATTGTGTTGTTTTTTTGTTGATTGATTTTCCTAGAAGGTGGTGACAATTAGGTTAGAAGCAATAATGGGGAGCATCGTTTGAGGCAGGGTGGGGGTTTGACAAGAAAAAGGTGTTTTAGGGAAGAAATAGTTTTTAGTCATGAGAGAAGGAATAGGAATTTGTTTTTTATTAGTGGATGATTAACTCACTGAAAGTGTAGTATAAATTATTGTAAGCAGAGAATATTGGGAGGTAGTGGATGAACAAAGGTCATGATTGAAATACAGGATAGTTGGAAATATTTGGCCTAGGAATTAAGTTTTGAGCACTGCTTTATTAAAACATGAATAAGAGGCCTGGATATCTGGTTTAAGAGTTTTATTGAGATCATCTGAGTTTTATATTTCTGAGTAACAAATCACAACTAACGTAGTGGCTTAAAACGGCACCTATTAATTAGCTCACATTTCTGTAGGTCAGAAGTCCTGGTGGGCTTGATTGTTCTCTGCTGAAGATCTCATAATACCGGATTCAGAATTTCAACCAGCCTGAAATCTTATCTGGAGTATCTGGGGGAAATTTGCTTCCAAGCTCATTCAAGTTGTTGGTAGAATCCAGTTCCTGGGGTTTTATTCCTGAGTGCCCCCTTTCATTACTGGCTCTCAGTCAGGGGGTGCTTTCCTCTTCTAAAGGCCATGGCTCAGTCCTTTTCATGGTGCCCTTTCCATCAAAAAACCAAGAAAAATACATTAGAGCATCCCCATGCTTAGAATCTGTTTGACTTGTCCTTCTCCATCACCAGATGGAGACACTTCTCTGCTGTTAAGAGCTCACATGACCAAATGAAGCCTACCAGGTATTCTTAAGGCCAACTGAGCCACAATTTAATGTAACATAAATTACCAGCGTGATATTTCACCACATTCTCAGTTTCTAGGGTTTAGGGTGTGATATTTTTGGAACATAGTTTACAAATTTTGCCCACTATAAGGTCTTTGAGGAAAGTCGGAATTGGACCTGAAGGCTAAATTAGTGCAGCTCATCTACACCAACAGTCTTAACCTGGAGTACACTTTTGAATCAATCATTTACTCAGGCTTGGGATCTTCCCCAGAACAATCCAGTTAGAATTCCCGAGTATGGGGACTAGGGATCAGAAGAACAAAGCTTCCCAGTTACCTTAACCTGATGGTGGCCTCAGCAGTTCCAGAGTAACTTAGTACAATATATGTGGTAAAAACAACAGAAACAATTTGAGCTAACTAACAGCAGATAGTCTCAATCTCAGTTGACTCTAATTAATGTTTTCTCAGTGTCTCTCTAATTTCAAAGATTCTGAGAGTTCTAATTAAGTTGAATATTTGTGTGCACATTATGGCCCACATTTTCACAATGTACATATGCACATAGGAATCAGTCTACAGATGGACATGTAGGTCTTGCCAAATTTGGAAAATCACTTAACAACATTCAAAACCTGCTGAAGCATTAAATCATTTCCAAAGGTGGCTTATGCAATAGAAATGGCAGATTTCTGAGTGAGACAGTGGATCCACTAAAATACCTATAAAGCACTAGGGAT
The DNA here is from genome assembly GCF_963259705.1 of Myotis daubentonii. Taxonomy (NCBI): domain Eukaryota; kingdom Metazoa; phylum Chordata; class Mammalia; order Chiroptera; family Vespertilionidae; genus Myotis; species Myotis daubentonii. The sequence continues at coordinate 93,949,097 of NC_081842.1, forward strand.
GTTATTTGATATTTTTGTAAAGGAGTATATAAGTCTTGATTTAACTGAAAGGTTTTCTACTTAAAATTTATTTTGGAATTGTGTTTGTCAAGTCAGAGCTTATTTTGTAATAATTCTGAATAGTTTTAAATTATTTCCTAAATTTGAGTTAAACCTATCTGATTACGCAGAGATAAAGCATTTAATATTTGAAAATGACTGATTTCTAAGGAAACATCTAAAACCATCACTAGCAATGGCCATAACTTATCAGCATGTAAACATATTGAATATATTAAGATTATTTGCATCCTTGTTCTATTTGAATTTGGAGGTATGTGCCATATAGCCAATACATAGCTGACCTGTTTAAGTTTTGAAATATTATTCTAAGCTTCTGAAAAGATAAAATAGAATTCAGCCAGTTAAGTTTCAGAAAGCATACACTTCGCCACTTTATTCTACAAACTCCCACAGTGGTAGAGCTAGCTGTTAACAAAACTACAATGTGGAATAAAATGCCTGCAGCCACATGTAAATGAGAATTATTCATTTAGATTTGGGAGGTGACATTTGAATTAAAGGTATAAAATTTGAGGGGGCAGAGAGTATTTAAGACATCGGCAATATCATGAAGTCTTTATGAGTAATTTGAAACACTGAGACTGCATTGTTATCTTTCTTTCAGAAATCTCAAAGCGGTGTTCATTTTTTGCTCCCTTCATTATCGTATCTCTTACCTATTCTTAAAATATCTTAATTTGACTTTTATCTATCCCATAGAAGTATATTCTCTGCATCATTTTTTACTTTATTGAAATTATTGTGCAAAAGTATATAAAATATTGTTGTCAAGTTGTTTTACACAAAAACTGTATGTATTTGCATTTTTACCATAAGCATACAAGGAAATTAAATGCTCACCAGCATTTAAAAAATTATTTCATTATTTAGAGTTACTACTTGGTATCTTTTTTCATGACTTTTCTCATAACAGATTTGAAATTTCTTAACATAAAGGGAATTTAAATAAATTACAACTAATAACATACCTGGTACAATATTGAAAACTTTTCCATTGTCACTGGAAATAAAATGTATGTTAACTTTTACTACTTCTATTCACAATTTTACTGGAGTATGTAGTCAAGTGTAATAAGGCAAAAAAAAAAAATCATAAAGTTACAAAAGCTAGAAATAAAACTGTATTCACAAGAGACCTAACTATTTACAAACATTATTCTGAAGAAACTCAGGATGCATAGCAGAAATAATTAGTAAATTTATCAGTCTTCTGATAAGAGGTCAACATACAAAAATCAATTGTATTTATTTTATTTCTATGTAAAATGATTAGATATAAAAAAACACACAAAATATTCACATTATCAAAAACCATAAAAAGAAAAATGTGGGTTAAACTGACCTTCTAAAATATATACCAATGTCCTAATTCTTAGAGACTATGAATGTTACCTTATTTGTAAAAGGGTTTTATAGATGTAACTGAATTAAGGATCTTAAAACAAGGAGATTATTTTGGATTATCTAAATACTAGGGGCCCGGTGCACGAAATTCGTGCACTGGGTGTGTGTGTGGGGGGAGTGTCCCTCAGCCCAGCCTGTCCCCTCTCACATACTGGGAGCCCTCAGGCGTTGACCCCCATCACCCTCCAATCACAGGATCGGCCCCTTGCCCAGGCCTGATGCCTCTGACAGAGGTGTCAGGCCTGGGCAGGGGAGCCTCATTTCCCCCCATCACTGGTTCTGCCCCCAGCCCAGGCCTGATGCCTCCGCCAGAGGTGTCAGGCTTGGACAGGGGACCCCCATCTCCCCCGGATCACTGGCTCTGGTCCCCGCCCAGGCCTGAGGCCTCTGGCCCAGGAATCATGCCTGGGCAGGGGACCCCCATCTCCCTCTGATCGCTTGCTCCACCCCCCGCCCAAGCCTGACACCTCTGACCCAGGCTTTAGGCCTGCGCAAGGGGACCATCATATCCCCCCAATCCCCGGCTCAGCCCCCTGCCCAGGCCTGATGCCTCGGCCAGAGGACTTGACCCTCATCACCCTCCGATCACCAAACACCGGGTCGTCCCCTTGACCAGGCCTGAGGCCTCCGGCAGAGGTGTCAGGCCTAGACAGGGGACCCCCAGCTCCCCGCGGTTGCAGGCTCCGCCCCTGCCCAGGCCTAACGCCTCTGGCCTAGGCGTCCGGCCCGGGCAGCGGGGACCCGCAGCTGCAGCGGCCCCGCGATTGTGGGCTCCACTTTAGGCCCAGGCAAGGGACCCCTAGCTCCCGGGACTGCCAGCTTCGACCGTGCCCAGCTCCCATCGCTGGCTCCACCCCTACTTCCTGCTATCACTGGCCAGGGCAGAAAAGGCACCTGATTCTCCGATCATGGCTGGGGGGCAGGGCAAAGGCGGCCCCAAGGCCGCCTTTGCCCTGCCACCCAGCTCTTAGCTCCCCCCTGAGTTTCCGATCACTGTCAGTGGCAGGGGGCTTCTTCCTGCTTTCCCTTTCGCCTCCCTGCATTGTGCCTACATGGGCAAATTAACCGCCATCTTGTTGGCAGTTAACTGCCAATCATAGTTGGCAGTTAACTGCCAATCATAGTTGGCAGTTAATTTGCATATAGCCCTGATTAGCCAATGAAAAGGGTATCGTCGTACGCCAATTACCATTTTTCTCTTTTATTAGTGTAGATTACCCAAATCCAGAAGTGTTCTTAGAAGAGAAGCAAAGAGGAAATGCGAAAGTGGAATAGACTGGAGAGATGTTGCCACAAGCCAAAGAATGATAACAGCCAACAGAAACTGGAAGAGGCAAGAAATGGAATCTTTCCTAGAGTCTCCAGAGAAAGTGCAGGCCTGCAGATAGCTTAATTTAGACTTCCCACCTTCAGAGATGTGAAAGAAAATGCTCTCACATTAAGATACCAAATTTATAATAACTTCTTACAGTAGTTCTAGGAAACTAATATAATAAGAAACAATTTTAGAAAATGGATATAGCATAACATTGAAAACTATAAAATATTGCTATAGAAAAGTGAAGAATAACTAAGTAAATTAAGGAAAATAACATATTGAAATATTTAAAATTGCTGTTATCATTATCCCCAAATTGATCTACAGATTTAATCAACTCTAATAAAAATCCCCAAGGGCTTTTTCTTCCTACATATTTATTTTATAATGTATATGAAAATTGATATAGAATTCTGTTTTTTTATCCTTTGGTTCACTTTAAATATATCATCTCACTGCCTTCTGCCCTCCAAGGTTTCTGCAAAATAGCAACTGATATTCTTATGAGAATCACTGTACATGATAAGTTGCTTTTCTTTTACTACTTTCAAAATTCTCTCTTTGTCTACATGTGTCAATAGTTTGATTATAATTCGTTTCAATGAAGTTCCTTAACATTTTTCTTTTATTTGAAAATCCATGTATATCCTCAATTTAAATTAATTAATTAGTTAATTATAATTATATGTCTTAATTATGTAATATCCTATATAATAAAGAGGTAATATGCAAATTGACCCTCACATCCTCACGTCATCACAAGATGGCCACACCCACATTGTCACAAGATGGCTGGCAGGGGAGGGCAGTTGAGGGCAATCGGGCTGGCATGGGAGCAGTTAGGGATTGATGAAGCTGGTAGGGGGGGGTGGCAATTAGAGGCAATCAGGCAGGCAGGCAGGTGAGTGGTTAGGAGCCAACAGTCCCCGATTGTGAGAGGGATCCTAGATTGGAGAGGGTGTAGTCTGGGCTAAGAGACAACCCCACAGTGCACAAATTTCGAGCACCGGGCCTCTAGTAATTATATATATTAATTTCTCAAATAATCTGCCTCTTTCTCTCTTTCTTCACTTTCTAAGACTCTTATAATATGTATATTTAGTCCAATTTATGATATCCCAAAAGGTCCTTAGATTTTGTTCACTTTTCTTTAAACTTTTTTTATTTCTCTTCTAAAAACTAAATAATTTTAAATGTCTTCAAATGCACTGATTATTTTTTTCTGCATGTTTAAACTTGTTGTTGAATACCTGTATACCTATAGTGCTTTTTTAAAAAATATATTTTACTGATTTTTTACAGAGAGGAAGGGAGAGGGATAGAGAGTTAGAAACATCAATGAGGGAGAAACATTGATCAGCTGCCTCCTGCACACTCCCCACTGAGGATGTTCCCACAACCAAGGTACATGCCTCTGACCAGAATCAAACCTGGGACCCTTCAGTCCGCAGGCCGACGCTCTATCCACTGAGCCAAATAGGTCAGGGACCTATAGTGCTTTTTAAAGTTCAATTTTTATATTTTTCAACTCCAGAATTTTTCTTGGCTCCTTATTAATTCTTTTTCCTTTCTTTGCTGAAATTTGCATTTTATCCATATACTGTTCTCCTGATTTCCTTTAGTTCTTTTTCTATGTTTGTTGTTGTTGTTGTTGTTGTTTGTTTTAGCTATTTGAACATATTCAAGACAGAAGTTTTAAAGTCTTTGTCTGGTTAGTCCAATGTCTATATGTCCTCAGGGACAGATTCTGCAGATTGATTTTGTCCTTTGAATGTACCATATTTTCCTGAGATTTTGTATGCCTTCATAATTGGGCACTTGTGTGCCAGGTGGGTATAGAAATAAAAAGCACAAATTCTTTGTAAAGTGTACGATTTTCTAGCCACTATGCTCTACAGCTAAAACTAATACAATATAATATCGAATGTAAATTATAATTGGAAAAAATAGGCATTGAACAAAAGCCAACTTTCCCTGTTTTTTCAGACTGGTTTTGTGTGGGGAAAATACTCATTATTTGGGTATTCCTTAATCCTGGGGATCAGCCTCAGGTAAAGACTTAAGGTATTTCAGTTCTTCTCTGATCATGCATCTTGTCCAAGCCTTTGTGTGTCTTTTGATTCCCCGGGTACGCAGCTGCTTTTGAATGTTTAACTTTCCCACAGATTCTCCTCAGTGCCTTATTATCTACTGTATAACTCCATCTGGAATCACTTACCCTAGTCTGCAGCTTTCTCATGCAGTACTGCTGCTTCTCCTTGCCTGACATTCAAGTTATACAATTGCCCTCAACCTCTTGCCTGAGCTCCAAGTTAGATATCAATCCTTCAGACAGCCCCAGACAGATTGGAATATTATAAATAAGGTTGTTTTTTTTTAACATTTCCATTTAAAAGAGAGTTGGGAACTTAGCTATTGTCTCCTCTAGAACAAAACTGCACTGTACTGAGAAGAGGAGGGTGAATAAAATTGACATACATTTCCTATTTGATGAATGTGGCTTTTTCTTGAGTGGGTGTTCTCTTGACTGCTCTAGACCTTTCACTGTTTTACAGAGCTCTTATAAGGTTATTTTAGCCAGTCTCTAATTTAGTAGTTTTTATTTGTTTTTGCTTTTTAAAATATTTTGGTTTTTTTAAATGTTAACGAGGGTTTGGAGCTTTCTAACAATGTTACTGATATAATTCTTAAAATTGTATTTTTAATATTTTATGTTTAAACTAGGACTTCTTTATATGACTTATTTCTCAGCAAATGTTAAAAAGTATTTAAATGAATTAGGTTACCATCACTTATTTAGTATGTATCAGGACCTGTATCAACATTATCATTTTTAATTTCCTATTGTAAAATGAAAAAAGAATGGAGGTGCAAATAGTTAAAGCAATTTTTTCCTAGCATTAATTTTTTGTTACTAACTGTAATACTGAATTATTCTTAAATATTTCATAGGATTTTATAATAATATCATGATTCTTGAAATGAATTAAGTTCAATGCATAAGGTATTGCAATTGTTAAATAATTTTAAATTGCTGTTGTTATACTTATATGGCTTTATAATAAATAATCCAGATTTTAATATCACTTTGACACCAAATTATGCTTTTACTATACTATATTTTGAGCCAATATTTCATAGAATGTTGAGAAACTTAATCTTATTCTCTGTAATAATAAAAATTAATGTAGATTTGACAGCCATATTGATGCAAATACTGGTAAATATAGACCTCATTTTTTTATTCCCATGTCTATGGCATTATAAAAAAATACAATGAAAGAAAATTCAAAAGCACCTTTTTTTCTGGTTGGGGGGACCTGAAAAGAAGAACAAGGGTAAAAAATTCTTCAGAATATTATGTTTACTGCATATTTATTTTCTGAAAATACTCTAGCTATGGGAAAAATATGATGATTGTCATTTTAATTTTTCATAAGCCACATATTTTTTTTTCTTTCAAGTAAGCTATATATATATTTTGTCATACAGAAAAGAATGTTAAATTGTATTGTTAAATTTTTCATGAATTTACTCCATGCTTTTTATGCTCTCTGTGACATTTAAAATGCCACAAACTTTTTAAAAAGGTAAAAAAAGACAAGTATAAATATGTTTAATATATACACTCTTCAAATGCAAATAGACTTTGCATAACTGGGCAAAATTTACTGTAGCATATTTTGAATTTTTAAAATTAGATGTTTTCTACATTCTAGACATGTAAATATTTAAATCTATAAAACACACAACCATCAAATTTTTAAATGTTGCTTTTATGTGCAATACTACACATTTGGCACTTAAAACTAAAATAAGTATGATTCAAATGAATCAAGTTCTAATTAATGTGTATAGTATCTCTACCATTTTCAATATAAAACATTTGTTAGGCGAACCAAGATGGCGGCGATATAGGCAGACGTGTCCCAGGTCGTGTCCCGGAGCAAATGGAGCGAGCAGCTGAAGCTAGTAACACTCACACCAAATTGGCGAAATTGCTCAGCTGGTGAGAGGGTTTGCAGCCGGGAAGAGCAGAACTCCCCTGGAAAGGTAAAAAAAAACCAGGGATTTGGGCAGGAAAGTTTGCCAGACCTCTGAGCCCAGAGAGTCGGAGGGAGACCGCGTGGCAGACAGCCGCGTCCCCTGGGACAGGCACAGCCCCTGACGGGGGAAAGGAGAACCGCGGGATTCCTGGCGCCGCCAGGGAAATTGAGAGCTGGGTTCTGTGGTCATGGAGGACTGAGCCTAAAGGGGGCAGCCTGAAGAGCTGACCTGACCATGCAGTCCCGGTAAGAGAAGAAGCTTACAGAAACCAAGCCTTCCCCGTTTCCGCGGTCGGCATTTGTTTGTTTGTTTTCACTGAATCCTGTTCATGGGACATTTCGGATACAGACACTCACCTGTGCTGAAGAGAGGGAGAGTGTGCTGAGGAGTGGAATCTGGGGAGAGACTGGGGAAAGAGGGGGAGCCGGGAGAGGTGGTAGTGAATTGAGTGCTGAGACACCCCTGAGCCCAGGACTGGGGCAGCCACCCTCTCTGGAGAATGAGTCTCCTCCCCCTGGCCCCCAGGCAAGGAGCACAGCCACACCCAGATTCCATCCTGTACGAGATCAAGGATTAGAATAACCTGATCAGTCCCTGGGAGTTAACAGGGTCTGGCCTATAGGGGGATTTTCAATCCCAGCAACAACATAGCGCCGGTAACTAACTATTACGCAGTCAGCTCTGGGCAGTGAACTTCCACTGGACAGAGAGGCCCTATAGCCTCAGAGGCCAACCCCAGAACACTGCCACCCAGAGGCTGACCCACAAACTGACTCTTTGCTAAACACAAAATAAGGCAGTCTGGGAAATAAATGCGGCATGCTTTAAAATAAGGACTGTGGTTTACAACACAGAGGAACAGTACATCGCAGGGAAACTCAACACTCTCCTGAATACCTGGAAGGTCTAAGGCGAGCCACACTGAAGAATAGAAGAAACGAAGGACATTCACTACTGCAATTTTTTTTCTTTTTTCACTTTTTAACTAAGAAACCAATTTTTTTTCACTTTTTTTTCTGTTCTTTTTTTTTTTTCTTTTCTTCTTTTTCCATCACCTGATTTTACCCTTTTAATTACTACCTTCTTATTTTTAACCAGTATTATTACTGCTACCATTTTACCATTTTTTAAAGTGCCATTTTATTTTTTCTTTATTTTATTTTGGGATTAGTGTTCACCATTCTATTTTCATCGTTATATTATTGGTTGTTTCTAGTTTGCATTCATATCCAGGGAGCTGTTGCTGGAATTTGTTTGGATTAATGGCTGTTCTATAGGAGTATTCTCCTCATATAAAAAGTCTCTTCCCCTCTTCCACTTCATTCTCTCTTTTCCCTCTTTTTTTTTTCTTTTCTTTTCTCGCTTTTATTTTTCCCCTTCCTTTTTCCCAATTTCATTTTTGCACTCCCTTTTTTTTGGTCCCTACTTTTCTTTTCCTTTCTCTCTTTTATCTTTTTCTCTTCCTTCTTCCTTATCCCCTAATTCTCTTAATTCAGGTGGTCACCTTTAATTGGGGTTATTAATATCGTGAATATATTTGTGTATAGTGCCTGGTACGTGGTGCCTTGTTGTGTTGTATTTTGTGCCTTTAAATCAACGCAGCAGATCTAAGCAACAGCAACCTCCTGAGCACCACATCCTCTGCTGAGGAACAGCAGCTGTACGTGAAACCTCGCCCCACCAGCCAGAAGAGCCACCACAGCTGTGAACAGCACCCACCAGAGGAGCTGCTGCCAACTGAAGAGCAACTGCTACCACAACTGCCCGAAGAGCAACCACAGACAAAGTATTCACTGCCACCAAGGGAGCAACCACTGAACAACTCAACGTCTAGATATGTCAGTGAGATCAAACATGGGTAGACAAAGAAACTCCCAAAGGAAAGAGAAGGAGGACTCTCCAGAAAAGCAGCTAAGTAATACAGAGGCATGCAACATGACAGATAAAGAATTCAGAATAAGGATCCTAGAGTGCATAAACCGGATGGGGGAAAAAATCGACAACCTCTGCAAGAAGCAAGAAGAAACAGATGAAAAAATCGATAACATATGGAAGAAGCTAGAAGAAACAGATGAAAAAATCGATAACATATGGAAGAAGCTAGAAGAAACAAATGAAAAACTCAACAACCTAAGTAAGACCCAAGAAGAAATGAAGAGTGATATAGCTGCAATGAAAAACTCCATTGAAAGTATCAACAGTAGACTAGGAGAAGCGGAGGACCGAATTAGTGAATTAGAAGACAAGGAAGCAAAACACACCCAAAATGTACTGCAATTGGAGAAAAAAATTAAAAGACAGGAGGAGAGCCTAAGGGAGCTTTGGGACAACATGAAATGAAACAACATACGAATAATAGGAGTACCAGAACAACAGAAGGATGAACAAGGATTAGAAAACCTACTCGAAGAAATAATATCAGAAAACTTTCCTGAGGTGGGGAAGAAAAAAGTCACACAAGCCCAGAGAGTCCCAAACAAGGTGAACCCGAAAAGACCCACACCAAGACACATCATAATCACCATGGCAAATGTTCAGGACAAAGAGAGAATCTTACAGGCTGCAAGAGAGAGACGGAAAGTTACATACAAGGGATCTCCCATTAGATTGTCAAATGACTTCTCAACAGAAACACATAAGGCAAGAAAAGAATGGACTGAAATTTACAAAGTGATGCAAAGCAAAGGACTGAATCCAAGAATACTCTATCCAGCAAGGCTATCATTCAAACTTGAAGGGGAAATAAGAAGCTTCACAGACAAAAAAAGGCTAAGGGAGTTTGACACCACCAAGCCAGCATTGCAAGGAATGCTAAAGGGACTGGTATAAAAATAAGAAATAAAAAGCTCAGAAAGAAAACAGCCACACAAAAAAAGAAATGGCTACAAACAAGTACCTTTCAATAATAACTTTAAACGTAAATGGACTAAATGCTCCAAACAAAAGACATCGAGTGGCTGAATGGATAAAAAAACATGACCCATACATCTGCTGTCTACAAGAAACCCACCTCATTAGAAGGGACTCACACAGACTGAAAGTGAAAGGATGGAAAAATATCTTTCAGGCAAATGGAAAGGAAGAGAAAGCTGGGGTAGCAATACTTATATCGGACAAAATAGACCTCAAAGTGAAGGCCTTAACAAGAGATAAGGAAGGCCACTTCATAATACTAAAGGGATCAATACAACAAGAAGATATAACCCTGGTAAACCTATATGCACCCAATGTAGGAGCACCCAAATTCATAAAAAAACTCCTGGAAGATATCAAAGGAGAGATCGACAACAATACAATCATAGTAGGGGACTTTAATACACCATTGACAGCACTGGATAAGTCCTATAGACAAACAACCAGCAAAGATACAGCAATCCTAAATGACTCACTAGATCAGATGGACTTAATAGACATCTTCAGAACACTTCACCCCAAAGCCAGGGAATATACGTTCTTCTCAGGTGCTCATGGGACATCTTCAAAAATAGACCACATATTGGGTCACAAGCAAAGTATCCCCAAATTCAAGAAGATTGAAATCATAAAAAGCATCTTCGCAGACCACGATGGCATAATACTAGAAATAAACTACAATAAAAACAACCCAAAATACTCAAACACCTGGAAGCTGAATAGCATGCTATTAAATATTGATTGGGTTACCAATGAGATCAAAGAAGAAATTAAAAACATCCTGGAAACTAATGACAATGAAAACACAACAATCCAAAACCTATGGGACACATTGAAAGCAGTCCTGAGAGGGAAGTTTATAGCTCTACAGGCCTATCTCAAAAAACAAGAAAAAATGGTAGTAAATCATCTAACTCTACAACTCAAAGAATTAGAAAGAGAGCAACAAGAAAACCCCAGAGTGAGCAGAAGGAAGGAGATAATAAAGATTAGAGCAGAAATAAATGACATAGAGACCAAAAAAACAATACAGAAAATCAATGAAACCAAGAGCTGGTTCTTTGAAAGGATAAACAAGATTGACAAACCTCTAGCCAGACTCACCAAGAAGCAGAGAGAGAGGACCCAAATAAATAAAATCAGAAACGATAGAGGCGAAATAACAACAGACCCCACAGAAATACAAATGATTGTTAAAAAATACTATGGACAGCTTTACTCCAACAAACTAGACAACCTGGAGGAAATGGACAAATTCCTAGAAAAATACAACATTCCAAAACTCAATCAGGAAGAATCTAAAAATCTCAACAGGCCAATAACTATGGAAGAAATTGAAGCAGTCATCAAAAAGCTTCCATCAAACAAAACCCCAGGACCAGACGGCTTCACAGGGGAGTTTTACCAAACATTCAAGGAAGAACTAAAACCTACCCTCCTCAGACTACTACAAAAAATTCAAGAGGAAGGAACACTTCCAAGCTCATTCTATGAAGCCAGCATCACCCTAATACCAAAACCAGGTAAAGACAACACAATGAAAGAGAATTACAGGCCAATATCCCTCATGAACATAGATGCCAAAATCCTCAACAAAATCTTAGCAAATCGGATCCAGCAGTACATCAGAAAGATCATACACCATGACCAAGTAGGATTTATCCCAGGGATGCAAGGATGGTACAATATCCGCAAATCAATAAACGTGATACATCACATAAACAAATTGAAAGAAAAAAACACATGGTCATATCAATTGATGCAGAAAAAGCATTTGACAAAATTCAACACCCATTTTTGATAAAAACTCACAGCAAGGTGGGAGTAGAAGGATCATAACTCAACATAATAAAAGCCATATATGACAGGCCCACAGCCAACATCATACTCAACGGACAAAAACTAACACCATTTCCCCTAAGAACAGGAACAAGACAGGGATGCCCCCTCTCACCACTCCTGTTCAACATAGTACTGGAAGTGTTAGCCATTGCAATTTGGCAAGAAGAAGAAATAAAAGCATCCAAATTGGAAAAGAGGAAGTAAAACTGTCCTTATTTGCAGACGACATGATATTATACATACAAAACCCTAGAGATTCCATCAAAAAGCTACTAGACTTAATACATGAATTTGGCAATGTAGCAGGATACAAAATTAACCCCAAGAAATCTGAGGCATTTCTATACACCAATAGTGAACTTTCAGAAAGAGAGATTATAAAAACAATCCCGTTTACCATTGCACCAAAAAAATTAAGCTACCTAGGAATAAACTTAACTAAAGAGGTAAAAGACCTCTACTCAGAAAACTACAGGACGTTGAAAAAAGACATAGAGGAAGACATAAATAGATGGAAGAACATACCGTGTTCATGGATTGGTAGAATCAACATCATTAAAATGTCCATACTACCCAAAGCAATCTATAAATTCAATGCACTTCCCATTAAAATACCAACAGCATACTTCAGAGATCTAGAACGAACTTTCCAAAAATTCATCTGGAATAAAAGAAGACCCCGAATAGCTGCAGCAATCCTGAAAAAGAACAAAGTAGGTGGGATCTCAATACCAGATATCAAGTTGTATTACAAAGCCACTGTTCTCAAAACTGCCTGGTACTGGCACAAGAATAGGCATATAGATCAATGGAATAGAATAGAGAGCCCAGAAATCGGCCCGAACCAATATGCTCAATTAATATTTGACAAAGGAGGCAAGAACATACAATGGAGCCAAGATAGTCTCTTCAATAAATGGTGTTGGGAAAATTGGACAGATATATGCAAGAAAATGAAACTAGACCACCAACTTACACCATACACAAAAATAAACTCAAAATGGATACAGGACTTAAATGTACGACAGGAAACCATAAAAATTCTAGAAGAATCCAAAGGCAAGAAAATCTCAGACATATGCCGAAGCAATTTCTTCACGGATACAGCTCCTAGGGCACTTGAAACTAAAGAAAAAATGAACAAATGGGACTACATCAAAATAAAAAGCTTCTGCACTGCAAAAGAAACCATCAACAAAACAACGAGAAAACCCACTGTGTGGGAAAACATATTTGCCAATGTCATATCTGATAAGGGCCTACTGTCCAAAATTTAATGTTCTTTGTCATACAACTTAACAAAAGGAAGATAAACAATCCAATCAAAAAATGGGCAAAGGACCTAAATAGACACCTTTCAAAAGAGGACATTCAGAAAGCCAAGAGACATATGAAAACATGCTCAAAGTCACTAATCATCCGAGAGATGCAAATCAAAACAACAATGAGGTACCATCTCACACCTTTCAGACTGGCTATCATCAACAAATCAACAAACGACAAGTGCTGGAGAGGATGTGGAGAAAAAGGAACACTGGTGCACTGCTGGTGGGAATGGAGACTGGTGCAGCCACTATGGAAGACAGTATGGAATTTCCTTAAAAAACTGAAAATGGAACTCCCATTTGACCCTGTGATCCCACTTCTACGAATGTATCCCAAGAAACCAGAAACACCAATCAGAAAGGATATATGCACCCCTATGTTCATAGCAGCACAATTCACCATAGCTAAGATCTGGAAACAGCCTAAGTGCCCATCAGTAGATGAATGGATTAGAAAACTGTGGTACATCTACACGATGGAATACTATGCTGCTCTAAAAAGGAAGGAACTCTTACCATTTGCAACGTCATGGATGGAACTGGAGAGCATTATGCTAAGTGAAATAAGCCAGTCAATGAAGGAAAAATACCACATGATCTCACTCATTCATGGATAATAGAGACCATTATAAACTTTTGAACAATAATAGATACAGAGGCAGAGCTGCCTCAAACAGATTGTCAAACTGCAGCGGGAAGGCCGGGGAGGGTTGGGGGGCAGGAGTTAGGGGGGTAAGAGATCAACTAAAGGACTTGTATGCATGCATATAAGCATAACCAATGGACATAAGACACTGGGGGATAGGGGAGGCTAGGGGACTGTCTAGGGCGGGGGGATAAAATGGATACATATGTAATACCCTTTGTAATACTTTAAGCAAAAAAAAATAAATAAATAAAAAAATAAATTTTCATAAGGCTAAAAAATAATAAATAAATAAATAAATAAATAAAACATTTGTTAAATAAATGGTTGGTTAAAATTTTTCAGCTAAACAGAGAACACCATTTTTTTTATCTTGGCTAGACTTCATGACTGTTACTAAAATTAATTCAGAATTCTAAATTAAATTATTTATGAAACTGAGTCATAAAGATTTCTTTTGTTAGATGGCAGAGAAAAGGATTTGTTCATTACAGGGGAGTGGAAGAATGGGCAGTAACTATTAAGAGTTTGAAGTGTAATTTAAGATTATAGTCCAATTCTCTCTGGCTCAAAAAATTTAAGTAACTCCCTTAAGTTGTCATCAAATACAGTGGGGCTTTGACTTATGAGTGTCCCGACTAACGAGTCTTTTGAGCTATCAGCTGTCTCTCGGCGATTTTTTGCATTGAGTTGACAGAGTAATTTGAGTTAACAAGCTCCTTAACGAGCTCCTTAACGAGCTCGGTCTCGGAACGAATTAAACTCGTAATTCAAGGCCCCACTGTACTAGATTTCAGAACATGAATGCCACAATAAACATTTCATTTTTCCACCAGTATAGTCTGTCTTCAAGTGATATGTTTCCTCTTACTTCTGCCAATATTTTTTTTCTGGGATTTAATGAAATAAATCTATTTGATATCTATATAAATATTAAAAGATTAACAAATTTAATGAAAAAAATTAACTGACAAACAAAATAGACCCAGAGACATGGAAGCATGCAACAGATGAGGATTCTCAGAGGGAAGGGGTTGGGGTGAGATCAACCAAAGAGCTTGCGTGCATATATGCAAAACCCATGGACACAGACAGTAGTGGGTTGAAGGCCTGGGTAGGTGACAGCAGTGGGGAGGAGTGGGGGTCAATGGGGGAAAAAGAGAGACATCTGTAATACTTTTAATAATAAAGAGAAATTTTAAAAGAAAGATGAACCAATCAGTCCTGGCAAGGTTGTTCTGTTCGTTGGAGAGTCATCCCATACATCAAAAGGTTTTGGGCTCCATTCCCAGTCATGGCACATACTTAGGTTGTGGGTTTCTTATCTGAGCAGGGTATGTACAGGAGGCATTGCCTCCTATTGATATCACTCTCTTCTCTCTCTCTCTTTCAAAATCAATAGACATATCATCCAGTGAGAATTTTAAAAAGAAAATGATAAAGATTAACAAATCATCAGATTTACCTTTTTTGCCTTTCATTCTCTTTTAAATCCAGCCCAAGAATACTTTGTCTTTATTTCTCTATTAAATTTACATATATCAAGGTTATGAACTATCCCTAGGTGAACTGATTAATTTCTGATTTTTATTTCAACATCTTTCTTGCTTTTCAGTGGTATTTGACACAACTGATCACTCCTGCTTTCTTTAAATGCTATTTTACTTGGCTTCCAGTACACCTACTTTGCTAGATTTCCTTTTATTTTACAGACCAGTGTTTATGTTTCTAATTTTCTGAATCTTTATCCGTGTCTCAAATGCTGAATGTTAGAAGATTCCATGGCTTAGTCTTTGTACCACTTTTCTTCTTCATTATAGTCTATAAAAGTATTCTCTTCAAGTTCCCTGACTTTAAGTAGCATGTATTCACTAATTCCCAAATCCTTTCCTCACCCCTCAGTTACTAGTTTTAGGTGTGTTTTTGTAACCACCTGTGAAGCATAGCTCATATCAATAATGCAGATCACTCTATTTTAAAATATAACTTGAAGTAACCACTATGACTATGACTATAATCCTTGTACAAGTCCTCAACTCCTTTATCTAAACTATTTCAATATCTTCTTTACTAGTCTCCCTGCTCACACTAATAACTCTATGTAGCCTTCTCCATAGATTAGCTAGAATATTATTAATCAGTAAAACATATTGCATTCTTTGTTTGTTTATTAATTTAATGTTCTAAAGTGGGTTTTAACAAAATTAGAACAAAATTCAAAGTACTATGAAGCCCGCCCTGCTGGTGTGGATCAGTTGTTGAGTATGGACCTGTGGACCAGGAAGTCTCAGTTCAATTCCAGCCAAAGCACATGCTGGGTTTGTGGGCTCAATCCCCACTAGGGGACCTGCAGGAGGCAGCTGATCAATTACTCTCTCTCATCTTTGATGCTTCTATCTCTATCTCCCTCTCCCTTCTCTGAAATCAATAAAAATATATTTTAAAAGATCTGTGAGGCCCTATATGCTATGGCCTGTATTAGTTTCCTATTATTGTTGTTACAAAGTAACACAAATTTAGTAGCTTAAAACAATAAAAAAATTATCATATAGTGCTGGAGATTAGAAGTTCAAAATGGGTTTCACTGGTCTAATATCAAGGTGTCTAGAGAACTGTGTGTGTGTGTGTGTGTGTGTAATTTTTTTTTAATTTAAATTATTAATTGTTGAAAGCATTACATATGTCTCATTTTTCCCCCATTGACCTCTCCCAGCCATTCCCTCCCTCCGCCCCCCACACATGCTTTCACCACCTTACTGTCCATGTCCATCGGTTATGCTCACATACATGCACACATTATTTCTTAAGGAGGCTCTAGGGGAGAATCTGCATCCTTGCCTTTTCCAGTTTCTCTTGGCTGCCCTCATCCCTTGGCTTCTATCTTCAAAGCCAGAAATGGCCAGTGACTCTCATTTTGCATCTGATACTGACTCTTCTGCCTCTCTCTTTTACTTATAAGGGCCTTTGTGATTACATAGGCCCACCCCGATCACCCAGAATAATGTCCTCATCTCAAAGTTTGCTGATGAGCAACCTTAATTCCAACTGCAATCTTAATTCCCCTTTGCCATGTAACATGTCATATTCACAGGTTCCAGGAATGAGGATATGCACATTTTTATGGGACCATTATTCTGCCTGGCACATGGCCCTTGGACACATTTTTTACCTCTTATTCTAAAGTTCTCTTTCTCCTTTATTTTATGCATTCGTACTAATGAACTTGATCTTCTTCCAACATACTTGTTGTTCCCAAACCAGAGCATAGGAAGTTCTGATTCTTTTTACTTGGAATAGTCTTCTTACAGGATTTGAAATGACTTTCTCCTTTCATTCAGATTCTGCCCAAATTTACATCTCAAGTTTTCCTCCATCATCCTATCTATAATTCTCTTCTGCCCCTTTAATCTTTTCCCAGTTAACCTTTCTTATTAGTTAGCCTGTATCTAATAGTGCATATTATTATATTGTGTTTTTATATGGTACTGTGTGTGTGTATATATGTAAATTTCTCTGAGTCTCAAATTAGAATGTAAACTAATTGGGAGTAAGAAATAGTTCTTCATTATTTATTCAACATATTCTTAGTAATTGAATCAATGTTTGTTTACGGTAGGTGCTTCATAAACCTTTATGGAATAAACACATTTATGTAAAGAATACTTTGAATTACAAACTATCATCTGTTAATTCATTTAATCTATTATTAACCTTTTGAGTAAACAAAAATTCAAAGAGAAAGTATGACAAGCTTACTGAAGCACTAGAACTAGGAAACTAATATTTTGAATTATTGTTCAAATTTACATCAATTTACCTCTGAGATATGATTCAATTTCTTTACTTTTGGTATCTTAGAAAATATTAAATATAATTAATACATATTATAATGGAAACATTGATAATGGTGATTCATTTTTGTGTGAGAGACTCTCACTTCTCATTTTGTTGTTCAAAAGATATAACAATCAATATATAGTATTTTATATTAAACTAGAGGCCCAGTGCACAAAATTTGTGCACAGGTAGGGTCCCTAGGCCTGGCTGGCAATCAGGGCTGATCAGGTTCCCTACCTCCCTACCTCCCTGCTCCCTGCCTCCTCCTTCCCTTGCCACCCGCGGGCTGTCACCGAGCAGTTTCCCCTGCCTCCTCCTTCCTTCACTCCCTCAGCATCCTGCTGCCGCCATTGGTCACCTGCCATGTTCCGCATCACCCCCTGATGGTCAACGCATGTCATAGTGAGCAATTGAACTCCCAGTCTCCTGGTTGAATTCCTGAGGGGACACTTTGCATATTAGCTATATATATATTTATTGGGGTGACATTGGTTAATAATATTATATAAGTTTCATGTGTTCATTTCTATGATACACTGTGTGCCCACTATCCAAAGTCAAATCATCTTCTGTCACAAATATATGGTAATGAAATATAATATTAAAACTAAAAAACCTTAAAAGTCAAGAAGAAAAACATTAAGAAATCACAAATAAAAATTTAAAAAAATAGTATCATAGTCAACATCTGTGAAAATAACTTTAGTTCAGAGAAATCACAGGTAAATCAAAACTAGATAAAGACCTGAAGAACTGGAAGTTAGGATATTAACATCTGCCTGTGAATAAGGAAGAAGTACTTTATCTTTTGGAACACATTCCAAATCTGTGTTATCATATCAAGACAGTAGCTACAAAAAAGCTATTGCATCAGCAAAATGAAATTCTGAACTCCTTGTTTTATCCTTGAAACCTGCTGACCATTCAGGATCATAAGTAAAGGACACTGAGATATCAGAGTCCTAATCATTCATCGTGCTTGATAATGAATTCTAAATACATATAACCTAAAAGGTACAGGTACAGGAACTCCAAATAAGTTCACATGACGTGTAGTGAATTTGTAAAACTGTAAATCCTTGCTAAGTGCAAAAGTGAACTCAGGGATTTGGCATTAAAACAAAAACATGACAATAAACTTGAACTCAAAGTAAAAACAAAACAAAGAAAAAGAACAGCATAGAGTACAGGGTCAGGTTATTCCAGAAACAAAAAGAGTATTTTAATAGAAAAGTTAATAATGGAAACTTTAAAGTCTTTAAAATAAGTATATTCAAAATATTCATATGCATTAACCATAATTCAAGATTAGATAATGAGAAGTAACCTAAATTTTGAAGAAATATATTTGAATAAGAGCAAAATTTCAGAAGTTGAAAACATACTCAGTAAAATGAGAATTCCAAGAAAATGCCAAAGTGGGAAGTATCAGAAATCTGTTTCCCACTAGACAGCAATTGCACTGGCCAAATTTCTCTGATATAACTGTTTTGGAACTTTGGAGTCTAATGAATGTTTGAAATTTCCAGGGGGAATGGACAGTAATAGCAGTTAATTTCATCAATTTAAACTTTCAGCCTAGTGGCTGTTACCCACAGCTCTCCTCCAGGCAGGCAGCTGTGTGCTGGTTGCTGGACCAACTAGTACATAGCTTGCAAGTGCCAAGGTAGACAAAAAGGAACTTGTCCTACACATATAAAGAATCAGTGGTCTCATCGCTAAATGATGCTTTTGATTGCAGAAGTGAAGAAAAGAAGTCCAGCAGCCATTATTGTTGTTCCTACAGGGATTGTTACAAGCCCTTCCTCCTCTGGTTAATGTGCCTCGCAAAGAGAATATAAAGGGTCAGTGTCCATTTTCCCAAATCCATTCATTTTTTTCTTGTTCCCTTTTAGGAGCTAGGGATTCCAAAACATCTTCATATACTGAAGAAATCAGAGAGTGACTATACACGCCCAGGGAAAGGTACAGCTCAGAAAATACCTGATATGACCTTAAGTTTACACCTCAGGTTGATTCTTGGACTAGAGACAGACTACAATAATAAAAAATAAGAATAAAAATAAATAACAAATAAAAACAGCAAACCTTGGAGTAGTTACATCATTAGGTTTAAATGTCCAGTTTTGTTTTTTTTGTTTTTTTGTTTTTTTTTTTTTTTACAATAAAAAGAGATAAAAAAGCATACAAAAAATAGGAAAGTATGGTCCATTTAGGGAAATAAACAAAAAGAACCTGTCCCTCATATAGACTTGATGACAGATCTTTAGACAAAAAGCTTTGTCTTAACAATGTTAAGACCAAAGTCATTAATCATCTGAGAGATGCAAATCAAAACAACGATGAGTTACAATCTCACCCCTTTCACAATGGCTAACATCAGCACATCAACAAACAACAAGTGCTGGAGAGGATACGAAGAAAAAGAAACTCTCTTTCACTGCTGGGGGGAATGCAGACTGGTGCAGCCACTGTGGAGAACAGTATGGAGTTTCCTCAAAAACTTAAAAATGGAACTCCCATTTGACCCAGTAATCCCACTTCTAGGAATATATCCCAAGGTATGAAAAACACCAATCAGAAAGGATATATGCATCCCTATGTTTACAGCTGCACAATTTACAATAGCTAAGATTTGGAAACAACCTAAGTGCCTATCAGCAGATGAGTGGATTAAAAAATAGTGGTACATCGACACAATGGAATACTACACTGCTGTAAAAAAGGAAGAACTCTTACTATTTGCAACAGCGTGGATGGACCTGGAGAGTATTTTGCTAAGCGAAATAAAGCCAGTCAGAGAAAGATAAATATCATACAATCCCATTCATTTGTGGAATATATTGAACAATATAAATGATGAACAAAAATAGACCCAGAGACAGAGAGGCATCAAACAGACCACCAAAACCTCAGAGGGAAGTCAGGGGAGGGTGGGAGAGATAAGAGATCAACCAAAGGACTTGTTTGCATGCATATAAGCATAACCAATGGACATAGACAGTAGGGGGTTGAGGGCATTTGCTGGGATGTGGGAGTGGCCGGGGAGAGATCAATGGGGGAAAAAGGAGACATATGTAATACTTTAAACAATAAAGAATTTTTTTAAATGTTGAAAGAACTAAAAGAAGATGGAGAGAGATTCAAGAAAAAAATTTCTGAACAAAATAAAACTAGCAAAAAGAGATAGATTAAAGAATACTCCAGAGTCTGCCAATTAAAGAAGTTTGGCTTGAGTTACCAAGGTTTACAAATTATTTTATCTATATTTCCTATCTTAGTCATTGCACAGCCTTAAGGCCATTCAAATGATAGGGAAAAGGAGTATTGAAAAAGAAATTCACAATGATATCACTGAAATATATGATGAATGTTCAATCTAACATATCTGGAAAGGTACCTGCAGCAATTTAGCAGTTTGAATGACAAAACAAAAGGAGAATATTTTTGCCCCTTTTGAAATAAAAGGCCTTCAGTGTGGAGGATATCCGTATTATTCATGAGAACAGAATAACCTATTCTAAGGATGCCAGTTATACAACTTCCTCTAAAACCTCAGAGTTTCCTGAAGTTTTGAGAGAAGAAAAAAGGCTGTGATGACACAATGGAGGCTATTCAGCAACTGATCAAAAGAAAGTTCACATCACCAACACTGATTTGACCACTGCCACTATTGAAGGCACAATTTGCCCATCTTCAATTCCCGCAAATTGTACATAACACAGGATTACTTTTCCCAGAGAGCAGGCTGTTAAACATTTACCAGTAAACCACTGAGGCATACCACAGTTATTTCTAAAATTGTCAGGACAGATGTTGGGAGGGTTTATAATCATCCCTGGTGGTGGGGAATTATTTGTGGTTAATCTTTGTTCTGCTTCTCAACAGTAAAGGAGACCGAGCACTCCTTGGCAGCAGATTACTCAGCCTTCTTTCTGCATATTCAAGGTTAGGAACACAAGAGTCCATTTTCATTCTCAAACTACCTAGACTGCAGCTTCTTTAGAAAGAACAATTCTTAAAAAAAAAAATCCAAAGGTATTATACTTCTTTAGTTCCAACATATACAATGTGCAAGAAAAAAAATGCAATATTTTAGATATATTTCTTTGATTACTAATACACATGTCCTTTTCTCTATTTCTTTCCAGCTATCTTGACCTTTTTATGCGTGAGTGGGAAAAACACATACATATTCTCTTTTCTCTAAGGCATTTTGTACATTTGTAAAAATATAAATTCAAGTAAGCTCTATACTCTTAACTTGATATTTGCTCTGAGACACTTTAATCCATGGTTTTAAAAGTGATAGAAAGCAGATCAGGAGTTGCCAGGAAAGGGGGTAAAAGAGGGAGGGTTATATAAGGAAAAGGAAACTTTTTTGTAGGTATTGGCATTGTTTATATTCACATTCGTGGCAATGGTTTCTTGGATTATATACATATGTCAAATCTGAACTGAATATATACTTTGATAATATTCAAGTTATTATATTTCATTTTTACTTAAATACATTTTGGGAGAGAAATAATAAATGTAAAGTCCATACTTTGTTTTGATCTTTGCAACCAGGCCTTTTCAGTTTTATTGTTTTGTAGTTGTATGGTGGTGGCAGAGAGGGGTGGAACAAATTGTCACATAATTGTCACTTATTGTTGTGTTTGTCTTTTTTATCCTTATTTATAAATGAGCTATTTATTTTCTGAAGTCTTCTCTCTTGTTGGTGCCAATAATAACAATATACAATATTAACATTCTTCTTTCCAACATCAGCACCTTGAGCTACATTTAATCAAGTCAAACATTGCACCATTGCCCAATATGGATAACCATCATCCAAGTTTCTAGCATCTTCTCTGATACTAGGCCTTTAGACCATATCCACATTCACATAGCACTTCTGGGAGGCAACATATTTCTCAGTTAAAATAGCCTAGGTTATACAGTGTAACAAATAACTTACAAAAATATTGAGTATTTTAAACATTAAAATATTATATCTTATTAACTTCTACACTTAGTGCTATGGCCTTAGAATAGAAATTTACATAGCAAATATCAAAACAATAGGGAGGATACATGTATGTACATCATGGGTTGGCAGGTACTTTAATACTTATTCTTACTCTGAGATTCAAATAACCAGAGCAACTGCTATCTAGAATATTATCAGTAGCTCCATGTATAGACAAGTTGTAGAGATCTGTGTGCCACAAGAGGTACTGAAGGATTGTAGATATTGGGAATGACAAGGTCTGGAATATGACCATAGGGTTGAGGGTCTAATGTATATTAGTGAGATTACAGGACAAGATCTTTAGAAGCCAAGGCATTGGACTTATCTAGATATATATTAAAAATGATAAGAATTAATATTGGAATAAAACTTGGGAGAGTAACATAAACCATGAGATAAAATTATTGAAAAATGAACTAGAGTGAATTGAGCTCATAAATATTCACTGTTGCTTAGAAATAGGAGTAGTAAGGACAACAGCAATAGCTACCCACATTTTTATCTATGGTGTGTCAACAATTGTAACTATATTTTAACAAAATTAACATTCATATTAAAATATTCTCTATTCTTTTCACTAATGTGCACAGGTGATGGTTAAGTTTACATTTTAGCTCATAGATTATGGTACATTGAAAGATGATCATAAAGTGACATGGATGAAAATAGAGATTTGTATCAGAAGTAAATGATAACACTGCAGAGTTGAGGAGGACTATTTTTATTTGTAGTACTAGGAAATGAAAATTATATTAGAAATATTTTTTTAGAAGAAAATGCTCAAAGTGTTGAATTGACGTGGCTCTTATTGCTCATGGATCTGAAGATCTGATACTACTTTCTATTAAAAAATGGCCTCTAGCACTGGAATTGGTCGGAGGTAAAGTCTGCATCCTATTATAGACAGGCACCTATTTTCTTATCTTTTCTTGCAGTGACAGCATGGATATACCTCTGAGACTGGGTCAAATACAATCACATTGGACAACACAGAGGCCTATGTTTCACTCAAAAAGGAACAGTGGAACATCTTTATAAGTAGGCACAGCAACATAGTCTCTAGCACCCAGTGGAGGTGGCTGTAAAACTAGTATACAGTGTCCAGCATTTGTGGTGTTGCCCGTGCAATCTATCAAGTCTAATGCTCAGAGCAGTGGCGGTGTACTCCTCTTCGGGCTCCTTTGTGGCATACACTTGTCTGAGCTGCTGATTCTTTCCTTTCCTATACATCTGCTCATTCTGATTCCCTTTCTTCTGCCTCCCCTCTGATATATTTTATTTTTAAATCAGGCAGTTTATCTGTTTCCTTGCAATTAAGAACATTGACTGTTAGGGATCTCAGTAATATAATAAACAGAAAGGGGAGGAGAAAACATTCATAGAATTAAAGTCTGAACATTTTCCAGAATAGAAGAAGGACCTGAGTCATCAAATTAAAAGATCACATCAAGTTTCAAGCAGGAAATACAAAAACAGTTTCATACTGAGACTCATCAGACTGAAATTTGCAGAACATCAAAGACAAAAGAATACGTAGAGAGAGCTTTAAAAAGACTGACAGACTGATATATCTAGTTTGTAACAATAGACAATATAACTGAAGACAGTAGAATGCATTCAAAACAATAAATTCAAAATAACTGTCAATCTAGAATTTTATTGGCCATTCATAAATGAGGTGATTAAAAAAATGTTTTTTTCAGACCAAGATAATAATGTTTTTTTCTCATAGGCCTTTACTAAGAAAACCATTAAAATATACACTTCAGAAAAAAAGAAAATTGAAAAAGAAATAATTTGGTATTTTTTAAAATGTTAATAAACAGGAAAATTAATCATATAATGTGGTAAATAAGTATTCACTACAAATATTGAAATAGTAGACAATATCTACTTAAAAAACAACATTAAATATACTTTCTATATAAAAATACATCTATTATAAATGTACATTTTGATGCATTTTTAAAACTTATGTTTTGGGACCACTAGAACAATTAAGATACAGAACATTTCCATCAAGTGAAAAGTTCCTCTGTGTACCTTCCAGATCCATTTCTGTGTAGCCACATAAAAATATGCTCAGCTCCCTGAGAAGAACATGTTACAGGGACCACGATTGCCTGACTGCCTAGATTCACAAATGCCTTCATGACAAGACTATGCTCCAGCAGGCAACTCCCAGTGAAGAGCTAAGACTGCAGAGATGCTAAGCTGGCCCAGTCCTGCAGGACAGGGACTCCAACTATTGCCCACTGTCGTGGGCACAAATAAAACCAAAACTGCAGCCGAGGAGCCTGTAGCATCAGTTTCATCTTATTCTTTACAGACATTTCCCCAATAAATCTCTTACATATTAAATTCCACTTGGTGTGTGTTTCTCAAAGGACACAAACAGACACATGTACTAATCAGAGTGGGCAAAGAAAGAGTTAGCAAAATAAGGTTTTGAAATTGTCTCATTTATCTGACTAGCATAAATGTGTGAGTGCAACCTAAAAGTGCAAAACGCATAAATCATGTTTAGATTTGCTTTCTATAGTTTATTTTATTATTATTTTATTTTTAGTATTTTTGATCTAAGTTCAGTTGGAATACAATAGTCTATTGGTTATATTAGTTTTAGGTGTACACTGTATTGACTCAAAATTTTTATATCTTACAAGCGATGGATTACTAATTCTAGTAATTATCTGTCACCATGCAAACTTATCTCAAAAGTATCTACATATATATAAAACCCTAAGCAACCAGCCGATGGTCCAGTAGCTATGATGCTCAATGACAACTAGGGGGAAGATGCTCAACACACAAGCATGGCAACTTGGAACAGAATGATGAATCTCAGAGGCACTGGTGGAGGGGGAGGGCAGGAAAAAATTAACCAAAGATCTTATATGCATACTAGAGGCCTGGTGTACGTGCACAAGTGGGGTCCCTCAGCCTGGCCTGTGGGGATTGGGCTGAAGCTGGCTCTCCACCATACCCTGAGGGGTCCCGGATTGCAAGCAGGCACAGGCCAGGCCGAGGAATCCCATGAGTGCACGATCAGGGCCAGGGAGGGATGTGGGAGGTAGGCCAGCCAGAAGGGACCACAGAAGAGCTCAAGGGTGTGTCTGACCCATCTTGTTCAGTCATGATAGGCCGGACACCAGCAGCAAGCTAACCTACCAGTTGGAGTGTCTTCCCCCTGGTGGTTAGTTCACATCATAGCAACTGGTCGACCAGTCTACTGTCTGCCCCCTGGTGGACAGTGCAAATCATAGCAAGTGGGAGAGCGGCCTTAGCATATCACTAGCATATTATGCTTTGATTGGTTGGATGGATGACAGGATGACCAGACACTTAGCACATTAGGCTTTTATTATATAGGATGCTGAAATAAACATAAGGTGAATACAACTTTTCAAATTAGTATTTTTATTTTCTTTGGATAAATAACCCACAGGTGGCATTGATGGGTTGTGTGACACATATATTTTTGTTTTATGAGGACTCTTCTTATTGATTTACATAGTGACTGCACCAGTTTGCATTCCCATCAGCAGTGCACAAGGTTTCCCTTTTCTCCACAGCCTCAACAGCACATGTTAATTGTTGACTTTATGATAACAGCCATTCTGATCAGTGTGAGGTGATAGCTCATTGTTTTTTATTTTAGATATAAAATTATATTATCAAATATGTTTCTCGGGAGACAACCAAGATGGCGGCATAGGTAAACACCTGTACTTGCTGCCTCTCTCAACCACATCAAAACTACAACTAAAAGACAAAGCAAATACTATCCAGAACCACGGGAAAGCTGGCTGAGTGGAAGTTCTACAACTAGAAAGAAAGAAAAAAGCTCATTGAGACTGGTAGGAGGTGTGGAGGTATGGAGGCACGCATGAAACAGGCTGGCAACTGGGTGAGCTGTTGTTGTTTTTAATTGGGAGGGAGATGCAAGCTCCTGATTGCTCTGAACTCCAGTTCTGGGCGAGACTCTGGGGACACAGACTCATAGAGGGAGAAACTGGACTGTCTGGCATCAGGACAGGAACGCGAGGGAGGGTTTCTTTCAGAGGTGCTCGCAGCAATCATTGTTCCTGCACAGGACCGCGGGACACAGAGACCCGGGGACCGCTCTAGTGCAGGGCAGACTGGCAGCCATTGCTGTTTGCTCCACCCTGGAGATTCCCTGAGACCCTGACCCACCCAATTTACAACCCCACCCAAGCTGTGAGTAGAGGCTTTTGCATAAGACTGGCCTATCCTTTTGCAACCTAAAACCTAACAAACTGCAGCTGGGTCAGAGAGCTCCAAAGCTTCCAAAAGAAGGCCCAAGGCCTGGCAGCAACAGCTTGCCTTGCTTCACAGCTGGCCTCATCTGGGCACTTCCAAACCCCAAACAAAGAAGAGGAATATGAAAATCTCTCTGTAGCTCCTGCTGGGTGGCCTCAGGCAGTGGCTGACTTTGCACCTCCTTGGAGATCCAAGAGCCAGTGTGCCCATTGGTCAGTGTGAGACCATACCAAATTATATCTTTTTACATCCATAAGCAACAGACTCAAAGGGCAGACTCAGTGAGCACCAAAGCCCCACTGAAGCAAGTCCTGCCCCGTAAGGGTGTCTTTAGCACATCAGTTCTTCCATTGTAGACACAGTTGATCCTCACAGCCAATTGGCCTATAAGGTCAATTCCTCCCAGTGATACCAACAGCAATCAAGGCTTAACTACAACAAGACTGCATACAACCCACAAAGGGGTGCACCAAGAGTGTCCACCTAAGGTGATTGGGGAGGCTGAGCCACTGGGCTCTATAGGACACCTACCATACAAGGCCATTCTATAAACACAGAGAAGCAGCAAAAATGTGGAGACAAAGACACATGTCACAAATGAAAGAAATGAAGGAAAGCAAAATACTGGATATAGGGTTCAAAACTATGGTTATAAGGTTACTCAAGAATCTTCTAGAAATCTCCAAGAAATTTAGTGAGACCTCAAGGATATGAAAAAGGACCAATCAGAAATTTAGCATACACTGACTGAAATAAAGAATAATATACAGAGATCTAACAGCAGAATAGAGGAGCCCAAGAATCAAGTCAAAGATTTAAAATATGAAGAAGCAAAAAACACCTAACTGGAAAAACAAAAAGAAAAAAGAATCTAAAAATATGAAGATAGGGTAAGGAGCCTCTGGGACAATTTCAAGTGTACCAACATCCGAATTATTGGGGTGACAGAAAAAGAGAGAGAGCAACTAGGGGACTGTGTAGGGCGGGGGGACAAAATGGACACATATGTAATACCCTTTGTAATACTTTAAGCAATAAAAAAAAAAGAAAAAAAAAAGAGAGACAGCAAGATACTGAAAACCTATTTGAAGAAATAATGACAGAAAACTTCCCCTACCTGGTGAAAGAAATAGACTTACAAGTCCAGGAAGCACAGAGAACCACAAACAAGAGGAATCCGAAAAGGACCACACCAAGACACATCATAAGTAAAATGCCAAGGGCAAAAGATAAAGAGAGAATCTTAAAAGCAGCAAGAGAAAAACAGTTAGTTACCTACAAGGGAGTACCCATACGACTGTCAGCTGATTTCTCAACAAAAACTTTGCAGGCCAGAAGGGAGTGGCAAGAAATATTCAAAGTGATGAATACCAAGAACCTACAACCAAGATTACTCTACCCAGCAAAACTATCATTCAGAATTGAAGGTCAGATAAAGAGCTTCACGGATAAGAAAAAGCTAAAGGAGTTCATCACCACCAAACCAGTATTATATGAAATGCTGAAGGGTATTCTTTAATAAGAAGTGGAAGAAGAAAAAGGTAAAGATAAAAAATTATGAACAACAAAGTGACAACAAATACATATCTATCAACAAGTGAATCTAAAAATTAAGTGAGTAAAAAATCTGATGAACAGAATAAACTGGTGAATATAATAGTTTCAGGGGCATAGAAAGAGAGTGGACTGACAATTCTTGGGGGGGAAGAAGTGTGGGGGGTGTGGGAAGAGATTGAAAAAAAATCTTACACCTATGGACAAGGACAGGGGGCAGGGTAAGGGGATGGGGTGGGGTGGGAACCGGGTGGAGGGGAGCTATGGGGGGAAAAGAGGAACAACTATAATAATCTGAACAATAAAAATTTATTTAAAAAAATATGTTTCTCAAAAATTGTGCATTCCTCTTGAATCCAACATCTCAGAATCTAGTAGACACACATGGTGCTACCCAATGACCTTGGGTATTGTGCATATTGTAATGGGCAATGCATACCTGAAGAAGAGATTACTGTGAATTTATGTCCAAAGGTGCTTATATATATAGATGTTATATAAACAGCTGATCCAGTATTATCTTATATAATAGAAGCCTAATATTCTAAGTGTCCAGTTGTCTGGTCATCCATTCAACCAATCAAAGTGTAATATGCTAATGATATGCTAAGGCCACTCAACCGCTTGCTATGACATGCACTGACCACCAGGGGAAGACACTCCAACTGGTAGGTTAGCTTGCTGCTGGGGTCTGGCCAATAGGGAATGAGTGAGATGGGCCGGACATGCTCTGGAGCCCTTCTGTGGTCCCTCCTGGTTGGCCAACCTCCTGCATCCCTCTCTGGCACTGATCGTGCACTGGTGGTGTCCCTTGGCCTGTCCTGTGCCCTCTCACAATCCGGGACCCCTCGGGGGATATCGGAGAGTCAGTTTCGGCCCAATCCTGCAGGCCAGGCTGAGGCACCCCACCAGTAATTTAATAATTCTGGACAGCCATTTATTCAACAATATTTTTTGTCAATCTATACTGATACTTGAGTTTTAGGGTTTTATTTTCTTTTATATAAGAAACACCTTAAATCATTCTTAAGATTTACACCTTAAAACAAAGTAGAAGCCTGGAGAGAGCAAAAGAGCAAGAGCATTATTTACTAAAGAATAAGAGACTTAAACAAGGTTGTTAAAGAAGTTTAGATGTAGTCCAATTTTTTTATTTTCTCCTTTGATTCCATTATTCTCGGAGCTGTATTGGTAAAGATATTGCTATGATATATGTCTGACATTTTGCTGCCAATGGATTCTCCTAAGATTTTATGGTTTCCCATCTTACATTTAAGAACTTTATCCATTTTGAGTTTATTTTTGTGTATGGTGTAAGTTGATGGTCTAGTTTCAATTTCTTTTTTGCATATATCTGACCTATTTTCCCAATACCTTTTATTGAAGAGACTGTCTTGACTCCATTGTATGCTCTTGCCTCCTTTGTCAAATATTAATTGAGCATAATAGCTTGGGTCCATTTCTGGGTTCTCTGTTCTGTTCCACTGGTCTATATGTTTGTTCTTGTTCCAGTACCAAGCAGTTTTGAGAAGAGTGGATTTGTAGTATACCTTGATATCTGGTATTGTGATCCCTCCAACTTTGTTCTTCTTTCTCAGGATTGCTGTGGCTATTCAGGGTCTTTTTTAAAATATATTTATTCCAGATGAATTTTTGGAGAGTTTTTTTTAGGTCTGTGAAATATGCTGTTGGTATTTTAATGGGGAGTGCATTGAATCTATAAATTGCTTTGGGTAGTATAGACATTTTAATGATGTTGATTCTACCAATCCATAAACACGGTATGTTCTTCCATTTGTTTATTTCTTCCTCTATCTCTTTTTTCAATGTCCTGTAATTTTCTGAGTACAGGTCTTTTAACTCCTTGGTTAAGTTGATTCTTAAGTATCTTGTTTGGGGTAATGGTAAATGGGATTTTTTTTTTCATTTCTCTTTTTGAGAGTTCATTATTGGTATATAAAAAGGTCATAGATTTCTGGGTGTTAATTTTGTATCCTGCTACATTGTAAAATCAATTTATTAAGTCTAATAATTTTTTGATGGAGTCTTTGGGGTTTTCTATGTACAATATCATGTCATCTGTGAATAATGACATTTTCAATTCTTTTTCAATTTGGATGCCTTTTATTTCTTCTTCTTGTCTGATCACTATGGCTAGCACTTCTAGTACTATGTCAAACAGGAGTGGTAATAGTGGGCATCTCTGTTTTGTTCCTGCTCTTCAGGGAAATGGTTTTAATTTTTGCCCATTGGATATGATGTTGGCTGTAGGTTTGTTATATAAGGTTTTTATTACATTGAAGTATGATCCCTCTCTTCACACTTTGCTAACAGTTTTTATCAGGAATGGCTGTTGGATTTTGTCAAATGCTTTTTCTGCATCAATTGATATGATTATGTGATTTTTGTCTATTAATTTGTTTATGTGATGTATCACATTTATTGATTTGCAGATATTTTACCAGCCTTGTACTCCCGGAATAAATCCCACTTGATGTATGATCTTTCTACTGTAAAGCTGGATCTGATTTGCTAGACTTTGGTTGATGATTTTAGCATCCTATATTCATCAGAAATATTGGCCTTTAATTCTTTTTCTTTGTAGTGTCTTTATCATCTGGTTTTGGGATTACGGCAATGCTGGCTTCATAGAAAGAGGTTGTACATAAAAATAAAAAGCTTCTGCACAGCAAAAGAAACCATCAACAAAACAACAAGAAAATCCACTGCATGGGAGAACATATTTGCCAATATTGTATCTGACAAGGGTATAATTTTCAAACTTCATAGGGAACTCTTACAACTTAACAAAAGGAAGATAAGCAATCCAATAAAAAATATGCTAAGGAACTAAATAGACACTTTTGAAAGAGAACATGCAGAAGGCCAAGAAACATATGAAAAGATGCTCAAAGTCACTAATCATCAGAGAGACTCAAATCAAAATAACAATGTGGTACCATCTCACACCTGTCAGAACGGCTATCATCAACAAATCAACAAACAAGTGCTGGAGAGGATATGGATAAAAAGGAACCCTCCTGCACTGCAGGTGGGAATGCAGTCTGGTGCAGCCACTGTGGAAAACAGTATGGAGTTTCCTCAAAAAATTAAAAATGGAACTACCATTTGACCCAGTAATCGTACTTCTAGGAATATATCCCAAGGTATGAGAAACACCAATCAGAAAGATATATGTATAAAACCCTATGTTTATAGCAGCACAATTTACAATAGCTAAGATTTGGTAACAGCCTACGTGCCCATCAGCAGATGAGTGGATTAAATAGCTGTGGTACATTTATACAATGGAATACTACGCTGCTGTAATAAAGAAGTAACCCTTACCGTTTGCACAACATGGATGGACCTGGAAAGCATTATGCTAAGTGAAATAAGCCAGTTGGAGAAAGACAAATATCACATGATCTCATTCATTTTTTCGAATATAATGAACAACATAAACTAATAAATAAAACTAGATCCCAAGACATAGAAGCATTGAGCAGAGGGAAGGCTGGGGAAAAGGGGGAGGAAGAGATCAACCAAAGGACTTGTATGCATGTATATGAGCATAACCCTTGGACACAGACAGTAGGGGGGTAAGAATATGGGCTGGAGACTGGGAACGACTGGGGTGAGGTCATTGGGCAAAAAAGGAGACATATGTAACACTTCAAACAATAAAGAAAAGAAACGGAGTTTAGAATTGAGACAACAATGAAACACTATTAACAGCAACAAGGGAAATATCACTAGTTTGGTTAAGACTGGCTATTTTTTACTTTATATTGTCAAAAGTAAATTTGCAATTCTAAAGAATGTTGTTTCAGAGATTGTTTTTATAAGAATCAACTTAGTTTATTTCCATTTAAGCACTTTTTTTTTGTTCAAAAACATGCCTTCTAAGTTACCAAAAAATGTACTGAAAGAAAATATGGCTCAAATTCTTAAATTAAGTACAAAAATATATTCTAAAATAGCTAATAAATATTGTTATTTATTTTATAGTCACACATAGTATATTGTTTTTTGTAAAACAAATGGGCTCCCTCAAGATAAATGCTGCAAAAATAATTCCTGTTCAAACAAGAACAAAATTGACAGTAAGGATTAAACTCACATTATGCTAGAAAGGCAAAGGATTTCAACTGAGCCTCAAGCAACTAGAAGTTCTAGTTAGAAATGTGTCAGTAAGATTAAATAATTCAGACTTTCCTCTGGGTAATGTGGACAAGACTGAATTTTCAAACATATTTTATTGTGAAAGAATGGTAGTTAATATCAGAAAGTAACTTTTATTCAACATACATTAATAAGGCCTTATTATGTGCCAGGAAAAGCTTTAGGTTAGTCTAATAGCAGTACACTGAACCAAAAACTCTTTTTATTGTGAAGTTTATATTCTGGGTAAGTCGACTTCTAAGCCAAAATATAAAATTTCCAATGCAATGCAACTGCATATACTATCTTTCAAATATATATATATATATATATATATATATATATATATATATATATTTAAAATATTATTTTCTAGGCCTTGGTAAAAATGTAACTAATTTTTAATTATAAAACCAGGACCATGTGAAGATACAGCCAGAAGGCAGAGTCAGCAAGCCAGAAAGCGAGAGCTCTTACCAGAAACCAATTCTTCCAATACTTCTAGTGCCCAGAATTGTGAGAAATAAACTTATGTTGTTTAAAAACAAACAAACAAAAAAACCAAAAAAAACCAAATAATTCTGTTATTTCTAAACATAATTAGTTACCTCTTAAACAAAAAATAGTATTTCCTAGGAAATGTTTTATCATTTGTGTGTGTCTGTATGTAATTCACTAAATTACAACTTAGTGTTTTAAGAAATTACTATAAAATGTAGTACTGAGGCCTGGCTGTGTTGGCTTAGTTTTTGAGAATTGATCTATGAACCAGGAGGTCATGGTTCAATTCCTGGTTGGGGCATAGGCCCAGGCTGTGGGCTTGATCCCAGATCTTGCAGGAGGCAGCTGATCAGCTGATTAATGATTTTCTCTCTTCAATGATTTTTGTTTACTCTCTCCCTTCTCCTTTCCTTCCTCTCTGATTATATATATATATATATATATATATATATATATATATATATATATATATATATTTAAAATGTAGGACAAAAAAAGGAGTCCATTGAGAGCATTATTCAAAATTCCTGTATTACCTAGTAAATTCTTTGAGGTAACAGCTTAGTTTTATTCATTTCTGCAATATAACATGGTTTTAATTATAAAGTGCTATGCACTCCTATGAATTAGTACTAAAAATTAGCAAATTTAAAAGATTCCATTCACATAGCAGATTGTCAGGGATAATAGTAAAATTAATGACCAAATTATTCTATTTGTGGCAGTACATATTTTTCCCCAAAATTATATTTATTGATTTCAGACAGAGGTAGGGAAAGGGATAGACAGATAGAAACATTGATGAGAGAGAATCATTGATCAGCTGCCTCTTGCATGCCCCCCACTGAAGATCGAGCCTGAAACCTAGGCATGTGCCCTGACTAGGAATCAAACCTTGACTTCCTGAGTTAATGCTTAACCACTGAGCAACAATGGCTGGGCTCCAAAAATTATTAAGCTTCACATTTATAATTAAGTTTATTTATAGGCCATAGGATAATATCTTATTTTAGGTAAATAGATGTTTATGTTTGTAACCTGGACTTTGACAAGTCCTTACTTAGCTAAGAAATTTGAATCATTTGGTTAGTGACAGGAAACACAATATTATTTGCAACTGTCATTATCAGTTTATGATTAATAATAAGGCATGTTCACTTAAATTTTAATTTACTAAAAAAGGTGAGTTTTTTTTTAAAAAAAAAAATCAAATTTAGCCCTATCTGGTTTGGCTCAATGGATAGAGCATCGACCTGCTGAATAAAAGGTCCCATGTTTGATTCCAGTCATGGGCACATGCTTGGGTTGCAGGCTTGATCCCCAGTGGGGAGCGTGCAGTAGGCAGCCAATCAATGATTCCCATCATTGATGTTTCTATCTCTCTCTCCCTCTTCCTTCCTCTGTGAAATTAATAAAAATATATTTTAAAAATGAATAAATAAATTTTAAACTACAGAAATATAGGCAAAGAATGAACGAGCATGTCATGCTGTAGAAATGTTGTTGTTGCTGATTGTTGAGATAGATTATACCGAAATGCCTTGCTAGGTTGGCTAGTATGGTTAGTGATGGACCGCCAACTTAACTCTACCTTTGCTTGCTTTTCTGGGTTTCATTTAGACCTTTAACTTCATTTCAGCACACATTTTTTGGTTCAGTGCCTTCTTGCTAAGCAGCTCAGAATTTCCACCAGGGTGCCTATGGGCTCAGTGTTGGACCTAGTGAAACTTTCTTTGATGAATAATCTTCTGATAAGTGTGACTTGTGCAGCAAACACACACTTATTTATGGCTGACATAGTCTTGTGTCAAAAGAACATAACATTGAAGTTAGAGTTAATAACCTGCCACTTTGGTATTATACCTGAATTTTTGCTCCTTTGCAGTTAAGGTTGTATGAGTATTTCCATTAAAAATTGATTTTCAGTGGTTTGTAACTTAACTGCAAATGATCTGTCTATGAGAGATGAAACCTAACATATGAGTGCATCCCTTAGGTCCCAACGTAAAATTAAATTTGCATGCTTGTTTTAAAGTCAAATCACAGTAAGTTAGGGGTGACAATAAAGAAGCCATGGGTTTAGGAGAATATTGCAAATTAAATTTAGGTTGTATCCCTTTTATTTTTAATTAGCAAATACTATTATTTTAAATAACCACTTTGATTTCATAGATATTATAGAAACATCCAAATGCATAACATTTTTTTTCATTTAAGAATATGTAGGTTTGCCACGTGCTAGGTATCAATATTAGGAACATTCTACAAAAGGTATGTTTTGGATTTTATTGTGATATCCACTTTATATCAATACTAGGGGTCCAGTGCACGAATTCATGCACCTTGAAAGCACTGTGGGTCAAGAGGCTGTGGTGGGCACAGGGGTGGGTCTCGGCCCATCCTCCATGTTCCTGCCTGGCCCCTCCCACTATGGTCTCCGGTCCCCTGTCTGCCAGCAGCCCCACTCCTGCCCTGCTACTCCCACGCGCTGATGGTCCTGGCCCTGCTTGCACCCGCTGATTGTGTGGAGCGATTGGGGCTGCTGCCCCAATCACCCTCAAGAGCAGAGGGAGGTGGAGAAGCCCTCAGGGGCTATCAAGGCCAGGAGCCACTTCTCGCACATGCTGACAGCACCAGGGATTGGAACTGTCACCAGGTGCTGACAGTGGGTGTGAGCATTAGCTCTGGTGTCAACTGCAGGTGTGAGTGGGGCTGACACCAGCAGTGGGTATGAGGATTGTCACTGGCAGTGGGTGCAAGCAGCGGCTGCCACCCTGATCACCCCTCAGGAGCAGGGGGAGGTGGAGAAGCCCTGAGGGGTGATCAGAGCCGGCAGCTGCCGCTCACACCTGCTGATGGCACCAAGCTATTGGGGCTGGCACTGGGCACCGGCAGCGGGTGTGAGCGGGGCTGACACTGGCAGCAGGTGTGAGTGCCCAGTGGGACTGTGGCACATGGGAGCAAAGAATTTTCAGTAACCACCAGAGGCTCGCCCGATAACAGTGACTGGTGCCCCGCCTTGGTCTAGCGTCCCAGCTCACCTGCTCCACCACCCCACCATGGCCTATGACCACCATGTTCTGCATGTGCCCCCTGGTGGTCAGCGCACATCATAGCAACCGGTTGTTTGGTTGTTCAGTCTATTTGCATATTAGGGTTAAATATAGGTATCTTTTAAGTTATAATTTTAAAATAATCATTTGAATCAATAAATAATTATTTACTTTCTTTCCATAAGATTCTTTATCAGGTGCTGAAAATTCAAAGATAAATGATGCTATATCTGCCTGGAGAACCTGCTAGTCCATTATGATAGAAAAGAAAATATCACATAACAATGTATAAATGATAAAGGCATATAGAAAGGATGTCAGAAAAGGGAGGCAGGGCTGCAAGTTAAAAGTGGAGGATTTCAACTATTTGTCCACGAGACAAATGAATTTTGGGAGAATAACTTTAAGAAAGCTATATATAAGGGAATGCAAATATGTTTCTCAATAATGTAGGGATGCAATTCAGAAAAGGGAAAAAAATTGGGATAAAAATCAGGTTTGAGGCCACAATTTCATCATTAGGCAATAAGCTATCACTGACTGTTTTTAAGTGAACATTGTGCATGTTGGAAGACTATTTGAATAAGATTAACCTGGAAATATTGTAAATTGGCATCATTGTATTTTGTTTAAGATTGTTGACTTAGGTCATATTACTGGATTTCAATCTCAGCAGCAATATCCCCTTGCTTTATAAACATGAAAAAGTCTTTTAACTCTCTAGACTGTAATTGATTTAATGCTGAAATGCAGATAAGAGATGATAAAATATAGTGCCCCTTGTGTAAAGTTGTAAGAATTAATGAGAGAATACACATAGCACTTGGCACTATGTTTGAATACATGATAAGTATTAGTTGTTGTTACTAAGATGAAGAAAGAAAGGGAAAGAAAATATAAATGACAATTTTGAAATAAATACAATTGTTCAAGATAGGACTATTGATAAACCTGTATGAGGGCTTTAATCATCAGGAATCAAAATAAAAATATGAATTAAATATAAAAAATGTAAAGGTGGAATATGCAAGACTAGACAATAGATTGGAGTTAAGTGGTGAGAGAACTGAAGTAAAATAACAATTTCCAAATTTTATGCCTGGATAACTGAGTATGAAGCTAGTTTCATGATCATAAAATGGACATCATTAATCTTAATGATATGGTTAAGGATGACTAATATAAATGTTAAAGCTTCAAGTATTCATTGTACATATAACTGTCCAGAAGATAGTTGTAAATAGGATGAGAAACCTTAGCATAAAGTGTCTCTTAAAATATATAAGAATGAAATAGAAATTTACAGTTGTAATATATGTAGATTCACAATCACCATTTTAATTCCTCATTGCCCATGTTTATAACACTTGCATTATAACACACATAAATAAAATTTACATGCAAACTAACTGCAAAAAAGTTTATAAAAGTATATGTAGAAATGAAAATAGTACTATGTAAATAATTTTAATCAATTACAAAAATATAAATAACTACAAAATTTGGTGTAACTTACAAAGATGAACTATCACTGTGAACAATAAACAGCTCTCCCCACCTCCTAAATTTTTTTTTGAATTTTCTAGAAACAAAGAAAGGCAAAGCAATACATTTACAAAACTTATAAGTAAGTGTCTTTAATAAATATCCACAGATATCAAGATCACAGGGAAATCAATATTCTCCTCCAACACAATATTCTGGACATATCAGTGATGTTCCTACAACATTGGCTCCTGAATCTGCTTTTGTCCTCTTGGATATAGCATTGCTATTTGTTATGTAAGCAGCAAATTCAAATGTGAGTGCTCTCAATTATTTCCTATGACTCTAATTTATTTTCAGGCACCAGTTATTGAAGAATGGCTTCGTTAAAATATATTTAAAACCCATCCCTTATTTTCAATGATCAATCCTACTACCAAAATTTAGGTGTAAATAACATTGTGCAAGAATAATTGTAGGTGTTTTTAAGATTTTCTTCATGTCTCTAAAATGTCCTTTGTCTAAGTTATTCTTCATTCTGTTCTAAGAACAATATTTTTAAAGGATTCACAATGCTTAAATAATGTATTTTTTCATAATAATATGTCTATTGTAAAGCAGAAACCAAGAAGCATCATAAAAGGGAAGATTCAGTCTTTGGTATATTTATTCCCATTAAGTAAATAATAAAAACAATAAAAGTAATTATAGTATTACTAAAGGAGAGTTTACCCCTTTGTCCCAATGAGAAAAATGTGGCCATTGGCAAAAAAAAAAAAAAAAAAAAAGAAAAGAAAGAAAAAATAAAAAGAAAGGAAGGAAGGAAGGAAGGAAAGAAAGAAAGAAAGAAAGAAAGAAAGAAAGAAAGAAAGAAAGAAAGAAAGAAAGAAAGAAAGAAAGAAAGAAAAGAAAAGAAAGAAAAGAAAAAAATATGGCTAAGAAACCTAAACACATAGATAAGTTTCCTTTGTTATTATCAATTGGAACCTTGCAGTACAGATTGATTAACCTAAATCTAGTCACTTTGTTTTATTGGATGGCAGGTAGTGGTGAAGTATTGAGAAAGTAAGTCAATCATTAAAGAGAGGCAAAGAATAAAACTTCATGAACAAAATAAAACAAAAAAATGAACAACTATCACCGCACACACAAATCTGATGAATTAAATACAAATCAATTTGAAATGAATTCTGTATCAACATCTTAAAATCGCCCAGCTAGCAAAATCACTGCAGTGAAATACAGGAGGAAATGCCTGCAAAAGGTGAATGTATGCAGGAAGTATAGTGAAATGCATTAAGAAAAAGTAATTGAGAGAGATAAATACAGTTTAAAATGCTATAATTTTCTAGTGTACGTTGTAGTAAATTGACAGTTTAATAGAGCATGGCTATAACAATACAAGACAGAAAAAGGAACAAATCAAGATAACCAAAAATTGGTGGTATAGAAAGAACACAGGTTGTAAAACCATAAAATCTGAATTTGAGTTCCTGCTTCATTGCATACCCGCTGTACAACCCTCCACTTACATCCCCTCTTACAATATCTATTTCCAAACCTATAGGATGAAATATAAAAATATGTTTGAGCCTTCCACATGTTAAATAAGGGTTCCTGAAGTTAAATACTAGTAGCTCCAAATCCCATAGTAATATCACAGGTAGGAGGGGAATTAGGCTGGTTTTACTGTAAAGTCTATGCTCTTTCCATTACTCTAAAACTTCAATAAATAAAGCAGCAAAAAAGGAAATGTTTACATGAAAAATACACAATTCTTGGTAGACCCTAAATTACCTGGACACTTTTCAGTGTCCAGGTATTTACTTTTTGTTTCACTCACTAAACATTTATTGAATAACTACTATAATTCAAACATTGTGTCAAATAGTAATAGGTGACTGTCTATGGTGGAATCCCAACTACATGAAAGAAAGCAAAGGATCCAGGATCAGTTTTGTTTTGTTTCATTTTAAGGGTGGTCACAGAAATGGTACATAAAAAGAAATGCCTACT
The DNA here is from genome assembly GCF_963259705.1 of Myotis daubentonii. Classification (NCBI taxonomy): domain Eukaryota; kingdom Metazoa; phylum Chordata; class Mammalia; order Chiroptera; family Vespertilionidae; genus Myotis; species Myotis daubentonii. The sequence continues at coordinate 93,988,566 of NC_081842.1, forward strand.
ATGAGATCAGAGGTACAATTAGACTAAACAAATAGTGAGTTACTGGTATATTTCCTAGTTGAATTCTTAAGGTATATTTATCAAGCAAATATTATTATTCTGCTCATAATAAAACTAGAGGCCCAATGCACGAAATTCGTGCAAGGGTAGGCCTTCGCAGCCCTGGCTGCCTCACGGCCCCACATGTTTCTCATTCTATTATTTCCCAAATCATCTGTTCTGGAAATAACCTGATCTGGCTAATATATTTGTAACTGATAAAGGATATTTTGCTTTTGCATAATCTTTGAATTTTACTACATATAACTTTACCTTCCTATAAAATAAGTAATAATACTTGACTAACATCATGGCTCACAGATGTTTTTTACTTGACTAAGATCTCTCAGGTACTTGAATGCAAAATACATTATTACTGTTGTTATGCAGCCAAATGATATTAAAATACAAATGTATCTTAAGACCTCCCCTGGGTCATGGTCTTTTACGTTTCCACTCTTCTCCTTGTCAGACAGCCATGAGTACGATTTCATAGTAGATCAAAGGCTACTGGGCACAATGTGTGTGCTTGAAACACACCCCGTAAGGCGAAAATTAGTTAAGCTTCTTGGTCTTTTCCTCCTAAATTTATAGAAGGTCTGTGCTTTTTGTAAGTGTATTTTACTTTCATGGGAGGATAACTTAGTCGGCACATATAAAACTACATGGAGATACTGAATGTGTTGGAAAGATAAAATATGTTAGCTTAAAATCTAATTCTTCACATGAATTACTTGCCTTAGTAGAGTGGATGATGCTTTCTTAAATCATGCATGACAGAATTTTATTTTCTCTTTTCAGTCATTTGCTACTATGTTGTCAGTTTTGATTTTTTCTTCTGATATATGAGGATAAGGTTTTCCACCTTATGTGTCTGTTTGTAGATTAAAAATCAGATATACGAAGACCATGGGAAAAAGCAAGTGATCAGCTCTCAGTCGCGTATGTTAGCTATCATACATATTGTGAGCTCTGATAACTTACCAAAATAATTAGGATGAAACTAGTGTGAATTTATATTTCAATCCCAATGAAGCAAAGACACCTGAAAATGTCTGGTAGAGCCCATGCGTTTTGAGGGTCCTTTGTTTGTCCTGACAATTCAAGCTGGGAAACACGTGTGTGCTGAGCAGTGTCTACTGACCATTACTTTAAAAAAAAACCTTTTACTAGAAATGAATGAATAAATAAATAAATAAATAAATAAATAAATAAATAAATAAATAAAATAAAAAACCCTTTACTTCTGCATCTGACCATTTGAAACATACCAAAATATGCAACTCTTTCCACTTTAATGTTAAAAACTCATGACAAACATCTATTAGCCATGAAATATGGTAACACCATACCTTTCCTTTCTTTAATTTTCACCTTGGGACTTCAGAAAAAGAGAGATGATACACAACTTTTAAAGGATTTTCAATTTCTTTGCCCAGTAAGTGTGGCTCAGTGGATTGAGCATTGTCGGTTTGATTCCAGGGGAGGGCACATCACTGGTTTTCAGGCTTCATCCCCAGTGGGGTGCTTACAGGAGGCAGCTATTCGATGTTTTTCATTCTCATCAATGTATCTCTTTCTCCCTCTCCCTTCTTCTCTCTCTAAAATCAGTAAAAATATATTTAAAAAGTACTTTCATCTTCTATTATAAAAATACAAAATATATAAATATTATTTCTAAAGTAATAGAATAGCCACTGAAAGTAATAAAGTTAAAAATATGGAGGTGGACTCTCTTTTAGATTTCAAAGAAAATATATATACAATCCTATATAATAAAAGGGTAATATGCAAATCGACCCTAATGGCAGAATGACCGCTGACCCAGTCACTATGAGGTGCACTGACCACCTCTTGGTCCTTTTCCCCAGCCAGCAGGCTCCGATTGCCTGATGGCCACCCACCTGCAGGGGGACACCGGCAGGCAGGCGGGAACAGATGACCCCTTGGTCCCTTCTCCTGGTTGTCAGGCACCAATCACCCGATGGCAAATGGGGAATCAGAGGTGGGCGGTGGGAGGGCAGGCTGACTGTGGGCAGCTGGTGAAGATGGCCCTGGTTGCAGGCCAGGCCTAGGGACCATACCTGTGCACGAATTTCATGCACTGGGCCTCTAGTATGTACATAGTTGTGTGATAACAAATAAAAATATGATCAGTTTTTCAAAAAGTTATTTATATTATCTAAACTAAAATTAGCAAATTCAATATAACTATCACAGTTTCAATAATTCAATATTTTGATTTATTTGCATTTAATTTATACAGGATAATCCATTTAAACTCAGATTAGATGCTTTGTTAAAAAATGGAGCATATTGCCCAGTTGGCATGGCTCAGTGGTTGAGCATCAACCTATAAACCAGGAGGTTGAGATGCGATTCCTAGTCAGGGCACATTCCCAGGTTGCAGGCTCAATCCTCAGTTTGGGGAGTGCAGAACAATGATTCTCTCTCATCATTGATGTTTCTATCTCTCTCTCCATTCCTTCTTCTCTGAAATCAATAAAAATGTATTTTTTAAAAATAGAGCATATGATTATTGTAGTAGTGTTTCATCTAGAATACCTCAGAAGCAAAATGACAATTCTCTATTGAGTTATATGCAGCAGAAAAAATTATTGTAAAGTTCATCAAAATGATAGAATTTTGATGCTTTATTCTGTGCTTACTTGAGGATATCATCTGACATACATTGTTGGTAGCTTTCCAAGTGTCCTCCTATTCCCCTTTCTTTCTTGCTAGCAAAAATAAACAAACAAACAAACAAACAAATAAATAACTTTATATACCAGATGGCCATAGCTTCCAAGAAAACATTCTGGTTCCAGGAAATAAGTTTTGATAATTTAAGAGTAGGAGTGTGTCACAAAAATGAGGCTATGATGCATTTCTGGCCAATGTGTCACTAGGTGACGTGTGCTAAGGCTGCTATAAAGAAGATAGAAGATGTGATATAAGTTAACTCCCTATGTTACTGCAATTTCTGTCACCACAGGAAAACAGCGAGATCATACAATCTGTAACACTAAGGATAACAGAACAGAAAGATCTCAGGGGTGGCTAGAAAATCTGAGTACAATACTTGACAATGTAAAGCTGTTCAATGAACCAACCCTAGAACTGAAACCTTTTATATAGGAAATGATATAGTCTTATTGTTTAAGTCATTTATGGTTTGCATTTGTGTTAACTGCACCCAGAACCACCCTCTCTATTTTAGGTGCTTTGATAAAAAAGTAAAAAGATAAATAACATCATTCATTCAAAAATATTTTGAGTACCTCTTCTAATTGCAAATCACTGTTCCAGGTGCTAAGAATGTATTTAGATCAAGACATTCCTCTAGCCATATTCTGGTTTTCATAACAATTAAGACAAGAATATATAAAGAAAAAATAAGTACACATTAAACTTTTAAAAAAGTCAACGAAGGAACATAACATTGTCTGCACAACTCTTAACTAGTTTTAAAAGGAATTAAATGAGATAATCTTGTAAATTTCCAGATAGTCTTTGGCACATGGTAAGCATTGAGGTAACTAATCCTTTCTAATAAAGAGAGAATAAGCTAATTGACCCTCACGCTGTTGCAAAGATGGTGGCATCCACAGCCAATAAGGAGGGAATATGCTAATTGACTGCCATGCCCTCAAAGATGGTGGCGCCCACAGCCACAAGATGGCAGCGCCTAGTCCCCTCAGCCCTGCCAGGGTGGCAGACATGCAGCAAGCCTGCCTCCAGAGTCCCCCAGTCCTCTCAGCCCCCAGCCACCCATGGCCAGCCTGAGGTGCAGGCAAGCCTCAGATGGCAGCTGCCCAGCCACCCAGGGCCAGCCCGAGGCTTACGCTGCTGGAAGTGGCAGCAGCAGAGGTGTGATGGGGCATCTCCTTTGCCTTCCCCTCATCGCAGGGTTGCCTCCCGCCCTTGAGGACTCCCGGACTGTGAGAGGGGGCAGACCAGGCTGAGGGACCCCCCCTCCAGTGCAGGAATTTTCATGCACCAGGCCTTCAGTAATAGTAATATTTGAACTATAAATATTACTAGGAAGAACTTTTGAAATATAATGATGAATTCTGAATTGAATAAGAAAGTTCTTTTAAATATTAGAAAAAATATGTAAAACTGTAAACACATGTTTAAACTATAAATTTTAAATCAAATGTTGCTTTTGAAAGGAAAAGACTGTCAGCTTGAGCTACACTTAAAAAATCCTGACCATTTAAAATTTGAGCACTATAATAAAAAATGTGCAATCTCTTAAATTAGGGTGGTCTTATTCAGACACTAAATGAAGTTCCATGAGTTGGGAGACTATAGAACTCCAAATATGCCTTACAGGAAATATTGCATCTGTAGTTTCTCCAGGTAGCTTTTCTTTTTTGCATAAACAACATTAGTAGCCTTCTCTAAAATGTTTTTCCAAAATCTTGCATAGGCAAGCAAAATTAAGGCACTCTCTGATTCTAGCAAAAGAATAGTAGTGTCATAAAAATAGTAGTATCAATGAATATTAATTTAATATTAATGAATCACTACCCCATGTGTGGAAAGATAATCCTACCACAGACTATCGAATCCTTCATCAAAACTACCAACATCAGAATTTGCATTTCTGTTTACATTTCCTTCCGTCATAATTGGTAGTTTGTCACTATTTCTTAACTTGCTTGGAGGCATTTTTCTAACTGAATACATTCTGCAAGTACAGAACAATCCCCACTCATCAAGACTGTCAATTTAGCCAGCTCCCCTTTTAGTTTTTCTTGCTAGTTACTCTCCCTTTGCTTTTACTTACTTAAGTCATGCCAATAACTCAGCAGATGCACTGACAGATATTTGACTGACGTGTAAATTTATTCACAGAAAAGAAAAGAACATTTTTGTTCTCAAGTTTTATTTTTATCCCTGTGTGCCATCTTTATTTGACAGATTATAAAGCTATATCCATATTAAAAAGCATTTTTAAATAAAAAGCAATTTGCCATATCAATATTGCCTTCCCACCTCTTTTATTTCCATGGTCTTAGAAGGCTCACTGAATATAACTCTTCTCACATTTAGAGACAGTAATCCAAGTAATGGTGAATAGCCACTCTTTTTTTCTTTTTCTTTTAATTTTCTTTCTTTTTTTTTTTTTTTTTCGGAGGAGGGGGTTATTTCTGACTTATTCAATGAACACAGAGAAAATGGTTTGTTTTCCTGTATCATGGAAACAAATGGATTGGGGATTGCCATACACTCTGCTTGTACTTTTCTAAAATGCTTTAAGAGATTACAATTCATGTGCATAGGGAATAAAATAGTCAAAATTCAACAACTTAACAACAGGAGTCAAGAAGAAAATCTGAATTATATCTTACTTAAGAAAGACCTTTTATAAAAGTAGGATCAAGCTCTCCATTATATGTCAGTGAAATGAAAAAATAAGTTGTTCTCTAATTAAAATATATAGGCTTTATTTGTTTTCTTTAACAATTTTAGGTATGGAAGTTGAATATTGTTTTTTGTAAGATGGTATTTGAAAATGCATATTTTCTTTATATTTAAAGAATGTATATTTAGTGTAATTATCATTTGAGAGAGAATAATAACCCAGACCAATATGCTCATGGAATCAGTCATCCTGGATGTTAGAAATGAGCTGTGTAGCCACATGCACTGCACACCTGTTTAGCCAAAGGCAACAAACACACACCACTCATGGGTAGTCTAGTAGTTCTGAACACAAGTAGAGTAAATAATATGAATATTTATCAGATGCCATATATGCCCTAAAATGACATTTTATTCCATTAAGCTAATTCTTTCCATGAGTAGTAATGCTCAAGTGGTCCTCTCCATTTTCCAAATCACTTAATTCTTTCTAAATGTCTTACAATTTAGATATTTAGGGGTTATCTCAGTCAATATGATAACTGATGTGAATAAATGAGCACTCCACCCAGTATTTGTTAGGTATGTCAGAATAGTTTACCACTTACATAACTTTTCATAGAGGTATTTAATTTTGTAGCATGTTTATTTGACCCAGAATCAGTGTTCTAGAATCAAGAAACATCAAAAGTTTCACATGTGGACTTTACATCATCACAATGTGAATTTTAGAGAGGTAAGTCAAAAGAAACATGTGAGGACAATTAACATGAATTAATATGATACTAGAATTGAAAAAAGATTAAAAAAGTGTTTCTCATAACTATAAAGGTTACAAATTAATGTTTTAACATTAAATCTTGAGTGTATAGTGCACATGTTGCTAGCATAGAGTAAGCACATAATTACTGATTATTAAGTGAATGAACAAATAAGTATATGAATATCCCAAACCTACATTTTAAAAAGACTTATACAATTCACTGTCAGGTTAAGTTCTTAATAATTTATCTTTTCAATTTGCAATAGCTCATTGATCTTAAAACTAAATAAAATAATCATTAGTTTATCATTTTCATCTGGGTAACTCAGCAGCAGGAAAATGTATGCTTTTTTTTCAGAGTTCTGTTATCTGTGTTACTCTTCACATAAGGTTAAAATCGCTGCTCCAATAACTTATTCACATTTTCAACAACTAACCTGTTTTAAAGACTTTGTGAAAAGAAAGGACCAACAAACAACAATCATATTTATTTGGACGTTATCCTTTGAATATATGTTGAGTTATTAAAATCTGTCTTCAGAGGGCCCAAATGAAAATCCTAACATGAGGCAAGGAAAACATGTTACTAACAATACAAGAAGTTAGTTTTTTCTGATTCTACATTGGCAAAAGAATCTGCATCTCAACTTTTAATTACATTATTTTTCCTATTACCTGGAGACATAATTGTGAGCTGATATCTGTCAAGTTTTCCTGACCCTTTCATTCAGCTCATTCTTCTGCTATATTTGTAGTCCACACTAGCTGTGCTCATAGAACAACTGATTTCCTGGGCATGGCCGCAAATGCTTCTTGATGTACTTGGATAGGAGTTTTACATACAAGTTACTGAAGCAGTCATTTCTTTTGCATGAAAAATGAGTCCAAAACCTTCACGATACAACAAAATGACTGATGAATTATAATTTCTAAGAAAAGCTGACTTGGAAAAAAATAAATGTTCCTCATGATACCTATGCATTCCTAGTTCCTTAGTATTTAAAGCATTTCCATCCCAAATTCTGAGATAAACCCATCTCCTTTGTGACCATTTGTGTAGATAAGTGCCTTCATATAATTATTTCATCTTATTGACATTGCTGTAACACTATTTGTTCACTCTGATTTTAGTATAAACATTTCTTTTTTTGTCTTCTTTTAAAAATATATCTTTATTGATTTCAGAGAGGAAGGAAGAGGGAAAGAGCGATAGAAACATCAATGATGAAAGATAATCATTGATTGGCTGCCTCCTGCACATCCCCTAATGGGGATCGAGCCTGCAACCCAGGCATGTGCCCTTGGCCAGAATCGAACCTGGGACCCTTCAGTCCACAGGCTGACACTCTATCCACTGAGTCAAACCAGCTAGGGCATAAACATTTCTTGTTTAATGTTTCTACAACTGTTCTTCCTCAGGAAACTATTTTCTGAATAATTTGAGAAATATTAAAAAAAATAATGGCCTCATAGAGGAAGAAAACATTGTTTTATAAAAGAGTTGAATACTTTATATGCATTAGTGTTACTTTTTAACATTTACTATGGAATATTTATTCATTACAGAATAGGAGAGTAATGAAGAAATGTAGCAAAAGAAAAATGTATATTTGACAAGTTTGCTCTTTCTGGTTACTTTCTTTCAGTATATGCATTATCAAAATATGGCTGTAGTTACAATGTGTAAGTGGGTACATCTTACAAAAACATATTACCATTTTTCCATGTTATTACATATTTCCATTAGTGCCTACTTAATATTTTTCATTGCACTTTTTTATGTATGCTACATACAAGGTGGGGCAAAAGTATGTTTACAGTTGTGAGTATGCAAAAGAGTGTGTTCTTATATTATTATTATTTATTTATTATTGTGTTATTTCCATATGAATATCTGTATTTGACCCACCCTGTATTTCTAGTCATATTTGAAGTTCCACAATTTGTCCTTTCTTTTCTAATTAAAACTATTATTTTTTTCTTTCTTGTTTTTTCTATAACTTTTATTCCTAGAAATTCCACTCTCTTCAATATTATGTCTTATTTTTGTAATGATTTTATTTCAAAATATTTAATTATTACATGCATGTGAAATTAGTTTAACTGCAAATTGTTGATAAAAATTCTAACTAAGTTGAAAACCAAGATGGCAGCATAGGTAACTGCTGATACTCACTGCCTCCTACAACCACATCAAAATTACAACTAAAATACAGAACAACAACTATTCAGAACTGCCTGAAAGCTGGCTGAATGGAAGTCCTACAACTATAGAGATAAAGAAGAAAGCATTTTGAGACTGGTAGGAGGGGCAGAAGTGCAGAATGGGCTGGACTAGCACCCATGCATGCTGCGTTTTTAATCAGAAGAGAGATCATCTCTGCAGAGACCCTCCCGGAGGAGCAAGGGGTCCCAGGCCTACGCTAGACCCCCAGCCCAGGCTTTGAGAGTTGGGAAAAGAAGTCCCAGTAACTAAGGGCTGTAAAAACCAGCAAGGATTTTCTCTGAGTGACAAGGAGGCTGCTGAAGACCCAGGTGTCCCTCTTAAAGGGCCAGTGCATGAACTTACATGGACTCGCTCCCTCTGAGCTCCATTGCCCAGTGCAGGGCAGTGACTCTGGGGGAACCAGACACATACGGGGAGGAACTGGATTACCTGCCATCAGGGCAGGAACTCGGGGGCAGCTTTCTCCCTGCCTTGCTTCACAGCTGGGCTTTGCCTGGGCACTTCCAAACCCAATACAAATAAGAGAAATCAGCAGATCCCTCTGTAGCTCTGCTGGGTGGCCCCAGGCAGTAGCTGACTTTGCACCTCCCTGGAGATCCAAGAGCCAGTGCAACCAGTGGTCAGTATCAGACCTTAACAATTACAACTCTATACATCCATAAGGGACATACTTAAGGGGCAGACTCAGTGAGCACCAAAGCCCCACTGAAGCAAGTTCTCCATAACGGTGTCTCTTGCACAGCAGCTCTCCCACTGTAGTCATAGCTACTCCTCACAGCCAATTGGTCTGTAGGTCAATTCCTCCCAGTGATGCCAACAGCAATCAAGTCTCTACTCCAACAAGACTGTACACACAGCCCACAAAGGGGTGCATCTAGAGTTCCCAACAAAGGTGACTGGGGAGGCTAAGCCACTGGGCCCTATAGGACATCTACTACATGAGACCATTCTACCAACTCAAGGAGACATAGCAGCTCTACCCAATACATAGAAACAAACACAGGAAAGCAACCAAAATTCAGAGACAAAGAAACATGTCACAAATGAAAGTAATGGAACAAAACAAACTACTAGATATAGAGTTTAAAACCAAGGTTCTAAAGTTACTCAAAAATATTCTTGGTATCTCCAAGGGGCTTAGTGAGATTTTCAAGGATCTTAGTGAGAATGCCAAAAATAATTGGAAAAGGACCAGTCAAAAATTAAGCATGAACTAAGTGAAATAAAGAATAATGTACAGGGATTCAACAGTAGAGTAGAGGATTCAGAGAATCAAATTAAGGACTTGAAATATCAGGAAGCAAAACAAACAACAAACAAAAAAACAAAAAAGCAATCAGAAGAACAAAAAGAAAAAAGAATCAAAAATATGAAGATTGTGTAAGTAGCCTCTGGGACAACTTCAAGCACACCAATATTCATCTTATGGGGATGCAGGAAGAAGAGAGAGAGAGCAAGATATTGAAAACCTGCTTGAAGAAATAATGACAGAAAACTTCCCCTACCCAGTGAAAGAAATAGACTTACAAGTGCAGGAAGCACAGAGAGTCCCAAACAAGAGAAACTCAAAGAGGACCATACCAGACACATCATAATTAAAATACCAAGGGCTAAAGACAGAGAGAATCTTAAAAGCAGCAAGAGAAAAACAGTTAGTTACCTACAGGGGGGTGCTCATATTACTGTCTGATGATTTCTCAACAGAAACTATGCAGGCCAGAAGGGAGTAGCAAGAAATTTTCAGTTATGAATATCAAGGACCTACAACCAAGATTACTCTACCCAGCAAAGCTATCATTCAGAATTGAAGGTCAGATAAAGATTTTCACAGATAAGAAAAAGCTAAAGGAGTTCACCACCACCAAACCAGTATTACATGAAATGTTGAAAGGTATTCTTTAAGAAGAGGAAGAAGATAAAGAAAAAGATAAAACATATGAATAATGACATGGCAATAAATACATATCTATCAACAATTGAATCTAAAACTTAAAAACAGATAAGTAATCTAATGAACAGAATAAACTGGTGAATAAAATAGAATTAGAGGAATGGAAATGTAACAGTCTGATGATTATCAGAGGGAATGGGGGTGGGGGGATGAGAAGAGATTTAAAAATAGATTTTATATGCATATATTCATTACCTATGGACACAGACAATAGGGTGGCGAAGGCCTGGGGTCGGGCAGGAACTGGGTGTAGGGGAGCAATGGGGGGGGGGTAAAGAGGGACATCTGTAATACTCTCAACAATAAAGATAAAAGTAATAATTACAAAATAAAATAAAAAAGAAATCTGCAAAAATATAAAACCACACACAAGCCGAAACCGGTTTGGCTCAGTGGATAGAGCATCGGTCTGTGGACTGAAAGGTCCCAGGTTCGATTCCGGTCAAGGGCATGTACCTGGGTTGCGGGCACATCCCCAGTGGGGGATGTGCAGGAGGCAGCTGATCGATGTTTCTCTCTCATCGATGTTTCTCTCTATCTCTCTCCCTTCCTCTCTGTAAAAAATCAATAAAATATATTTTAAAAAAAAAAACCACACACAAAATAATTCTAGCTAAGTTAATATATGTAACGTACATTTTCTTTTTTCCTTACACTGATATTGCTATTAAGATTTTGAAATAATATTTTACATAGGATATTCTCACTGGTACTCTAATTATGTACAAATATCTTTGCTTTGTGTTTATTATTGTTGCATTCATATTATTAATCAGATCCCTGTTTAATTTTATTCTTTGAAGTTTTGGTCATAAAGTCATATACCTGTGCAAATAACATTAAACGTTCTCCATTTTATAACATTTGTCAGCATTCAAAAGACAAACCTCTTGCTTTTACTACATAAGTCCACACTTACTATTGTTCCCATTTTTGGTGGCTGTTTATTTTAAGTTATTTTATCAGGGATTTTATTTCTTTCTCTGTGTCTAGAATGTTAGTATTCAACCTCCCAAAATTGAGAATTGTAGTGTAATTTAATGAGTAAAGACACCCATCTTAGTAGATAAGCCTATAAGGTGAAACAGAAATCAAAGCATTTGTTCCTCAAGGTGGGTATTTGAAGTTATTTATTCTTTTTTTTTTTTAATAATGAGAGTTGGGTTTGATTCTACAAATATAAAAGCAATGCTAGGTAATTTATAGGTAAATTATTTCACATCTATATATATAAAGGCTAATATGCAAAATGTCCCCTCTGGAGTTTGACTGGGAGACTGGGAGTTCGATTGCTCATTATGACGTATGCTGACCACCAGGGGGTAGCATGGAATAAAGGAAGGCCCTGGACAGCAGCCAGAAGGCCCTGATCGGCCCTGATCACCAGCCAGGCCTAGGGACCCTACCCATGCATGAATATCATGCACCAGGCCTCTAGTTTTTATATAACAGGACAATAAAATAAAGGGGCAGAGGAGGCAAATAGTCTTCATATTTCAAAGTTTCTTTAAGAACTCTTTTAAACAATCAAATCCATTGAAGAACTCCAAAACAGATATTTGTGTAAACAAACATACCTTTAATTTATGATTTTACCACAGTATTAAATAAATTAAACTTTGTGAGCAGAAACTCAATTCAAACTGGCTTTTTCACCAGTCTAGTGGGAATAAAAATGTTAGCTTTGACTTTGCCAATTATCTAACTACTCTTGATGTGGCTCTATGTATTTTCACTAAATTATATCATTTTAAGTCATTTTAATAAAATATATTTTTAGAAATACTTTCTGGGAATTTTAAATGATAGGGTGTTTTAAACAATATTAAATGTTCATACACTTAGTAAATATATCCAAAAATTAGTTTTTACCAAAAAGACATGAACAATAGATACTACCAAATAAATCACAAACAATTATAAAGTGCTTCAAGACTACAAGGATATTTGAAAAACTTACATTTTTAGATTCTTTTCAGAAATTTTACTTCTGGATTTCATAGTTAGCCCCTATGTGTGCATTAGTATTTTCAACAGATCTCAAATCTCTCCATACAGCATTATCTTCAGAAAGCATTGTTTTTAAGGAACACGTTGCAAGTAGTGTCTGTCCGGTGGTTCTGCCTTTAGGCTCCCCATTAAACTACCAATTTCTACATCAAAAAGTTTTGCCTATGTTTTAAGTATGCTAATGACTTTACTTGAGAGATAACAATAAAAATAAAGATGATGCACCCATTCCTGGTGTGTGTCCATGCACATACTTCCCAATTATGTCTTCTCCAAATGAAACTTGGTTTCAACCTTTACATTGGTTTGATTCCTCAATCTGAAATAAAATTTACCTCAGACCAAATCAACACCTGAAGAAAATCAGAAGAGTTTTATAATACAGTAGCCAAAGAGTGTATCTATATAAAGGTTTGAAAAGACTCCATATTGTCAGTTGACTTTCTAACTAAGGAATAGTACAATATGAGAAGAATAGTTTATGTGTTTTTTTCTTTCAGTGTTTTTTATATGGATTTACTTTCTGCTGTTACTAAAACATCCAAGTATCCACCCAATATTTTAAGTCTTTGGACTACAATTCTAAATTAAAATCCATATACTTAAAATATTCAAAAATTATTCATGTGAAAGTATTAATTATTCTTAATTTTGCATAAAATATTGAATTACATTAAGTAAGTTATAAGATAAAATATTACTTGATTAAAATAAAACTTTATAAATATACCAAACTAGATCATTAATGTGAGAGGCGGGACTTTTTTGTCCATTCTAGCATATTCCTTTCTTGTTTTAAATTGTGAGGATGCACTTCTAATACTTTCTCTTCTGTTACTATTAACAGAGTCTTAGAAATCACATTTTTCTTACTATTAATATATAGGAGAACATATGCAATATTATAAAAAATCATAGCTATTTAAATAAGTATACTATGCAATACTGTTTAGTTTTGAAATATAAAGTTAGTGTTTGTGTTTCATTGTGACTAAATAGGGCACACACATGTTTCATATCATTAAATAATTTATATAAGGTTAACACAATTAGTGTCATATTTGATAAATTGTAATAGAATATTTTTAATATTATTTTGATGTTTATTAAGATTGTTATCATTTTCTAAATATATTGTGTTCCAAAAATGTGTACACACCTTAATACCTTATTATATTTTGAAAATGAAATGTATTTTAATAAGCACTGCCTTTATAATTATTCAAAAATCTCTATACATTGTTTGTGACACCCTACATATTGTTAGTAATGATATCAAACATTTGATGAACCTAGCTAAATTACTTCATTTTAGAAATCCCTAACTTATTTAGTAAATATTAATTGCCCACTGCCGGGGTCCAACCCCAGCAGGTCCAGGGGTTCCCCAAAGGTGTGGACGGAGTCGGCGAAGAAGGAATGACACGGAGACAGCGTTCAGTTTGATCAGCAGCCTAGCCAGGATCTCCAGCCCGGATCTCCAGCCAAGTTCTGGTCTCGATCTCTAGAGAGGTTCTGCTTAGGCTCTCCAGAGAGGTTCTGTCCAGGTACTCCAGTCAGGTTCAGTGTCCAGGTTCCAGTCAGGTTCTCCTGCCAATCTCTGTGGTCAGGTTCAGTCCAGGATCCCCTGCCATGCTCTCTCACCAGGCTTTGCCTCCAGGCTCCGAGGCCAGTCCCGGTCCAGGATCCTCTGGCATGCTCTTGCCAGCGAAGTTCTTCTGTCTCTAGAGAACGCTCTGTGTAGGTTCTGTGCCTAGGCTCTGTCTCTCTTGGTCCTGTCTTCCAAGCCCTGTCTCTGAAGTTCTGTCTTATAAGTTCTGTGTTCTGAGTTCTGAGTCTTTCTGTCTTGTTACAACTGTATTTATACCAGTTGATTCAATCCTATCAATCTCTATTACAAAGGTTAGGGCGTTTCTTATCTCCATTCCAGGGAGAAAAGATTATGTAGTTTAAGCATGATTGTTCGTAGTTAAAGGGATTAATTACCCGCCTGGCACTTAGTTGAGGGGTTTTATTCCCTCCCTAACTTCAGGGGAAAATCCCTACCTGGGGATTCAACCTTTCTCGGAGAGGTGACTTTGGTTAAAACACAGCGCCAAGAAGGTGAGCAAACATATTAAGAAAAGTATGCCATATATGCCAGGTCCCTTGAAACAGCAAGGATGGACCGGCTCCCGGCAAATTCCCCCTTTTTTATTTTTTAAAAGCAAGCATTAAAAAGAAAAACCTGAAACGCTCTCTTGTATCCATTTTAAGAGTAGGATTGGCGCTTTCTGCTATTACCTGAGTCCTGATCTATCACCCCAGGGAGAGCTTGCCAATCCTGCACTTTCCCAGGGTGGAAAGGCTGCAGTGGGGTTAAGGATAAGGCTCCTTGGGCCTACCTTCTCCCATGCCTCTACATTTACCTTTCCGGCACCTTTCCTTCCTCAGAAAAGCATGGACGTATTTCTTGTATAAAATGTTCTGTCTGACTGGGAGTAACCTTAATTCCTCTGCTAATAAGCATATATGTTAAAAGATCAATACGGAGTCTTTTTTCTTTAGACTCAGTATGGCACATCTTCTTAATCTAAAGATCAATACAGAGTCTTCTTTCTTTGGACTCAGTATGGCACATCTTCTCAATCTGAGTTCTGTACTATCCACCTTCTTACCCTACTTATCCTCTATAGGGGGGTTTGCAGCACCCTGGTGGAGTCCTATCCGTCCCGAATGTGGGGGTTCTCAATGGGGGGGGGCTTACCTAGGAGAATCCTTTTCCAGGTGTTCCCAAATGTGTGGACGGAGTTGGCGAAGACTATCCACCCTCTTCCTACGGTGGAGTCTGATCCATCCCGAGTGTGGAGGTTCTCAATGGGGCGGCTTACCTAAGGGAATCCTGTTCCAGGGGTTCCCAAAGGTGTGGACGGAGTCGGCGAAGACTATCCACCTTCTTCCTACGGTGGAGTCCGATCCGTCCCGAGTGCGGGGCACTTACTTAGGGGTCCCTGTTCGGGCGCCAGATGCCGGGGTCCAACCCCAGCAGGTCCAGGGGTTCCCCAAAGGTGTGGACGGAGTCGGCGAAGAAGGAATGACATGGAGACAGCGTTCAGTTTGATCAGCAGCCTAGCCAGGATCTCCAGCCCGGATCTCCAGCCAAGTTCTGGTCTCGATCTCTAGAGAGGTTCTGCTTAGGCTCTCCAGAGAGGTTCTGTCCAGGTACTCCAGTCAGGTTCAGTGTCCAGGTTCCAGTCAGGTTCTCCTGCCAATCTCTGTGGTCAGGTTCAGTCCAGGATCCCCTGCCATGCTCTCTCACCAGGCTTTGCCTCCAGGCTCCGAGGCCAGTCCCGGTCCAGGATCCTCTGGCATGCTCTTGCCAGCGAAGTTCTTCTGTCTCTAGAGAACGCTCTGTGTAGGTTCTGTGCCTAGGCTCTGTCTCTCTTGGTCCTGTCTTCCAAGCCCTGTCTCTGAAGTTCTGTCTTATAAGTTCTGTGTTCTGAGTTCTGAGTCTTTCTGTCTTGTTACAACTGTATTTATACCAGTTGATTCAATCCTATCAATCTCTATTACAAAGGTTAGGGCGTTTCTTATCTCCATTCCAGGGAGAAAAGATTATGTAGTTTAAGCATGATTGTTCGTAGTTAAAGGGATTAATTACCCGCCTGGCACTTAGTTGAGGGGTTTTATTCCCTCCCTAACTTCAGGGGAAAATCCCTACCTGGGGATTCAACCTTTCTCGGAGAGGTGACTTTGGTTAAAACACAGCGCCAAGAAGGTGAGCAAACATATTAAGAAAAGTATGCCATATATGCCAGGTCCCTTGAAACAGCAAGGATGGACCGGCTCCCGGCAGCCCACCTAAGGAAATTGAGGGTCCTTATGATTTTGATTAAAGTTTGTTTTAAATCCTAGCTCTAGAAATAACATCTTGCTCTTTCATTCTATACTCCTCAGCAATCTAGCCCCCCTCCCCCCCCCTCGCCCTCTGGATAATCACCAACCCTGGTGGCAGCAGAAGACGGTAGTAGCCTGGACGTGAATAATGGTCACAAGGTTCAGACCTCTAGCAGGCAAAAGATAACATCTTGACCCAAGTTATGTTTCAGCTCCTGAGACATAAGCTGGAACAACCCCCTTGCTACTTTCCCCTGAGACTGAAAAAAAAGGATACTGGAAAAGACCTCAGAGATATCCTCAGAAGGTCCTGGCTGCATAGCTCAGTTGATAAGAGTATTGTACTGATATAGCAAGATTGTGGTTTTACTCCCTGGTCAGGACATATAACAACCAAGGAATGCATAAATAAATGGAACAACAAAACAAAACAATGTTTTTGTTTCTGTTTCTCTCTTCTCTCACTCTCTCAAATCAATCAATCAATCAATAATCTTTTACACCCTAGCTGGTTTGGCTCAGTGGATAGAGCGTCAGTCTGTAGACTGAAGGGTCCCAGGTTCCATTCTGGTCAAGGGCACATGCCTAGGTTTTGGGCTTGATCTCCAGTAGGGGATGTGCAGGGGACAGCCAATCAATGATTCTCTCTCATCATTGATGTTTCTATCTCTCTTTCCCTCTCTAAAATCAATAAAGATATATTTAAAAAATAATAATAATATTTTACTAGTATTATACAAACTAGTTGTTAGGGACAGAAACTCCAACCCTAAATGGCTTAAAAAGAAGTTATTGACTCATGTGATGAAAAGTCCAATGGTAAGCTGGCTTTGCGGAGAGGCTTGATCCAGTGGCTCAACAATATTGCCAAGAGAGAGATTAAAAATGGCAACAGAGTAAGTGGATGCTGCATGGACATGCTCCCAGGAACAAACTGGAATTACAACTAAAATACAGAAAAATTTCCTGAATAAGCAACAGAAGACTTGCTGGAGAGAACTCTGATAACTGAGGACCGGAAGTGGAGACTGCATAAAAACTGGAGGGGCAGAGGTATAAAAGGGCTGGCCAGGTTCCAACAGACAGGAATTAAAGTTCTGGAGAGATATCTCAGTTGTGGGGGGTGGCCACTGAGAGCTACTGGGCCTCCCCAGCAGAGAGCACAAGAACTGAGAAGGGGACCCACATAACATCTGGCTGTGAAAAGCAGTGGGGTTGCTGTCTGGCAGGGAGATATGGCTGGAAATTCAGGCACCTTTTTAAAAGGCCAACACACAAAATTCCCTGTCGAGTCATCTATCTTGTGCTCTGGTAGAGGGAGGGCACAATATACTGGAGCTGTGTGAGCAGAATCCAGGATCAGGGGCTCTGAAGTTAGAGCTCAGAAGGCAGACAACCTGGTTTCCTGTGCTGCGTCATTCCCTCATGCTGCAGAGGTCATCTTTCTCACACAGGCATTTGCTACATAGGTGACCTTGACTGAGAGGAAGACAGTTGATCCAACATATTGGAAAATACCTTGCCCCACAATGTGGAGTGCTCAGGTCCATTAGACTGAGAATAACAATTAGCTTCCAGGCAGAAGCAATTGCCCCACCCTGTGGAAAAAAACACACACAAAAAACTCTTGCTGCACCTGTGGACAATTGCCTGAGGGCAATTCAGGACAATATCCTATCAATGTGTAGACAGAGGTGGTCTCAGGAGGCTTTGAATCTTTGCCTGATCTAATCAATCAGAAAAAATCGTTTGACATTGCCCTGCACTAGAGATTGAGAGGTGCAGAGATCTATCTAATACATAGTCAAAAACCTAATCAGACAGACAAAATGAAGAGGCAGAGAAACCACCCCCAAATGAAAGAACAAGAGAATTCTCCAGAAGAAGAGATAAATGAAATGGAGATAAGAAATTTATGACACAAAGTTCAGAATGATGATGGTAAAGATGCTCAACAGCATGAGAAAAGATACAGTAACTATGAAAACAGAAATAAAGGATGACATAGCACAAAAAAAAAGAACACATTGGAATAAATACACAACAAATTAGGGGAAGCCAAAGATCGAATTAGTGAATTAGAAGACAGGGTTGAAAAAAATCACTCAATCAGAGAATCAAAAAGAAAAAAAAAAACAATTAAAAAATAGTAGGACAGCTTAAGTGAGTTATGGGACAACATGAAACATAACAATAGTCAAATAGCAATTGTTACAGAAGAGGCAGAAAGGGAGAATGGGATAGAGAACATGTTTGAAGAAATAATGGCAGAAACTTCCCTAACCTGGTAGGGGAAAAAGTGACACAAGACCAGGATGCACAGAGAACTCCAAGCAAGAAGAACCCAAGCAGGCTCATGTGCAGACACATCATAATTAAAATTTCAAAATTAAATTCAAAGAGAGAATCTTAAAGGTAGCAAGAGAAAAGCAAACTGTTACCTACAAAAGAGCTCCCCTAAGGCTCATACCTGATTTCTCATCAGAAATTCTACAGGCAGGAAGAGAATGGCATGAAGTACTCAAAGTAATGGAAAGAAATGATTCTCATCCTTGATGTTTCTATCTCTCTCTTCCTCTCTGAAGTCAATAAAAATATCTATTAAAAATAAACATCTTGGGGTAAACCAACACACACACACACACACACACACACAAACACACACATACACACATGCATGCATCATGAAGCATTTTTTTAAATTAATTTCAGAGAGGAAGGGAGAGGGAGAGAAAGGTAGAAATATCAATGATGAGAATCATTGATTGCCTGCCTCCTGTAGGTCCCCTACTGGGGATTGAACCCAAAACCCAGGCATGTGCCCTTGACTGGAATCAAACCCAGGACCTTTCAGTCCACAGGCCAACACTCTACCCACTGAGCCAAACCGGCTAGGGTATGAAGCATGTATTTTTTGTCTCATCTTTTAGTCTGGATCAGAGAGCTCTCCTTGGAACTTTGGAAACACTTCTATCAGAGAACCATATGATTTTACTCATACGTAAGATATAAAACTGAAACTCATAGATACAGACAGGAGTATGGTAGTTACCAGAGGGAAAAGAGTGGGATTGGAGCGGGTAAGGGAGACCAAATGTTTGGTGATGGAATATGACTTAACTTTGGGTGGCGGATACACAATGCAATATGCAGATCATGTGTCATAGAAATGTACCCTTGAAACTTATGTGATCCTATTAATCAATACCACCCAAAAAAATTTAATTAAAAAAGTAAAACACTTCTATCACAATCCAGACCATGTTGTACTGTAATTGTCATTCAATTTATGGAGAGAGAGTAAGTATTACTTAAAATTTACTTTGTACCCTTATTTAAGTCATTAGCTTTTGGAAATTATAGTGTGCAATAAATATGTGATAAATGAAAGAAAAGGAAAAAAAACAATTCACGTTCTCTGTCATTTTGGACAAGCCACTGTTTAACCTACAGCTTCTAAATAAATTAATTTGTTTGTAACTCAAAGACTGAGCACATAGAAAAAAATAAGTAGCACGTGTGTTTTGTAACTTCGGCAAGTTGCTTCACTTCTCTGGGTTTCAATATGTTTCACAAAGTGAAAAATAATTTTAAAAAGTACTCAGACTGATTAAATTTATATCTTATGCCATTTGGGGAGTGTTTTCATCTATTGCTTCCTTTGACTAAACAATTATGTACAAAAATAGTCTTGGTTTTCAAATAATGTTCAGTTATGTCGATAGAAAACCATATTTTAAGGTGTTATGTCCACCTAGGTGACATTATGGTGATTAAATACTAAAAGATTTTAATTAATGAATATTATATTACATTTATATTTTAATGTGTTATTAGACATTGTTTACAGATATGTATTGTATTAGTGGTGATCTAAATTTAAGTGGTTTGTAAGTCACTACATAATATTTTTCTTAATTATTCTGAAATACAATAAGGGACCCTCTGCAATAAAAGCTATATTTTTACAAATAAAGATGTTTATACAATATCTACTTTATGTCATATTAACCTACCCCTGTTAAAATCCATATGACATTGAGACCTGAAGAAGATTCAGGCTTACCTCATATCACACTAAATTGTCATGATTTATTGCATTTGAAAGAATTTACAAAAGGTATATTTGGAGGCATAGTCTAAGAGATTTAATGAAGATTATTTTCTTTTCTAGTTGATATAAAAGAGATACAAATTTATAATTTTGATATTTCAATGAGAATGACTCATGATATTTAAGTTATTTTTGCAGTGTTACTACTTTTTAGAAATGAAAAATTTAATAACTGTTTTGGAACTATTTTTTTGTTTGTTTCAGATTTTGAAAATCTGTTCCCTGGATATTTATTATGCAAAAATTCACGATGGAGCAAGGAGTAACAACCATTGAATTTTATATTGAAAATCACCGCTCCATTGTTCTAATACAGAGCACACATGTGCTATTTCCATGTTGGGAGTCCACCCGCAAGCCCAGCAATACAGCACTTGGTTTACCATCTCTAGCACCAGGGGCGTGTTGGTGATTGGCCACAGGCGGGGAAATCACATAGATTCTCCTGAGCTTGGAATTTAGTGGACTTCCTCTTGCAGTAAGTGCAAATTTATGCATGTACCATACAAGGTGCAGTTGGTGCATGAAGTAAAGCCCAGGACTATCCAGCAGCTGTCCTGAAGGACAATGTTCGGGAGGAAATTCAAGCACTGGAGGCAGACACCTAAAGAGCCATCATGAAAAATGCCTTAGAAAGAGCCTGTACTTGCAAAGTGGAAAATGAGGTCATTTAGGAGACACCGTTTTTTAAACATAGCTAAAAATCATTCACATTTCTTGTACTTTATATTATAAAAAATAAATAGAAAAAAGTAAAAAACCAAAAATAATTATTCAATTTTTAAATGTTAAAGCAACTTATGGGCCACCCTGTATTTTAGAGAAATGAGGCATTTTTATATTTGGTATTGTGAAACAAACTCATTCTGGAAGTGTTTTTTCAAAAATATTTTTCACAGTATGAATCAGTGATTTATTTAAAATATTACTCAATCATATAAGGGAAATAAATAATAGAATGTGTCTGATTTTAATAGTTATACATGGCTAAAATGACCATTTATTTAACTTTAGCACATTAATATGGATAAAAATGTAAGTATGTGGTTAGGAATGATGGTTTGTTCTGTCATTGATGACTATAGATATACCAGTAGGCGGTCTTGTAATGTTCATTGACCATATGTCTAAGTTACTCCATTGGAAATGTTTGCAGGATAAATAAGTTTTACATCTCAGATGTCACTGAGCATTTCACAGGACTACTTGGAATATTTCTTATATTCACTTTTTTGTGTTCGATTTATGCTGGCATGTTAGATAGCACATACTTGCATACTATGTGCTTCAACAGCTTTTGAGTTGGTTGTACCTAGAAACACTAAGTTCTGGCAAAAATTCTTGTTTTATATTTTTAAACATGTATTGGGAAGTTTTATTTTAATTTATATGTTCCCTATAAATGATTTTTAAAATGTAGTGGATTGTAGAAACCAATTAAATGCCTAGAAATAACTTCCATATCGGATTAAAATATCAGATATAGTGTATGGGAATATTTTAACTTTCCCTTTGGTGTATCAATATATGAAAAGAAGTACATTCTTTCTTCAACCATTTTCTCTTCAATAGTGTCTCATAATCTTACTCATATGAAATTATGCCACAAAGCTAGGTCATCTATTGGCAGACCCTTCCTTCAAAATAAACTCTAAGCTTTGGGCTTCCAGAAAGATCTTATAAATTATATGATGTATTTCTCACTTGCATACTGACTGGGAATTTAGTTCATGTACCTTCTGGAGCTGTGCACTTTTTAGGCCATTGCATTATATTATACAGAAAAAACTGTGGGTAATCATTTTTCCAAGTATTTTAAAGCCATGTCAGGTAAAGCATAACTGGTATTTTAGCTTTATAAGAAAAACAACCTATATCTCTACTTTTATACTTTAAATGTTTAAGGTAGTAATTTAAAATAATAATTTGTATATAATTGATGATAAATCAATATTGATTCTTTTATTGATCTGCATTTAATTTGGCAAATGCCCTAATATCAAATTTTGATATCTTAAGTATTAAATAATTATTGTATCTTCTAATGTGAAAATGAGAACATGTAGGTTTACATAGCAATCTAATTCAGTGAATTTTTATATGAAGAAAAAACATTATTAATTTACTGTTACATATTTAAATAAGACCCTAGGAATGACAATCCCAACTTATTGATAATTTCTAAAAATTCTGCTGGGCCCATAAGAGCTAATATCCTATCTAATAAAAGAGTAATATATAAATTAACCATCACTCCATGACAAAGATGGTGGTGCCCACAGCCAATAAGGAGGGACTATGCAAATTGAGGGTCACTCCGTGGCAAGAATGGTGGTGGCCGGGCCAGTGGTCCAGGATTGTGAGAGGGATGTCCGACTGCCGGTTTAGGCCCAATCTGTAGGATTGGGCCTAAACCGGCAGTCGGACATCCCCCAAGGGGTCCCGGATTGGAGAGGGGGCAGGTTGGGCTGAGGGAACCCTTCCCTCTCATGCATGAATTTCATGCACTGGGCCTCTAGTTATAAAACAATTTAAGTCAATTATTAATAAAAGTTACCAAGGTCAAGAGTCTTATCTAGGTTCTAACAATAAGAAAAACTTCAACTCAGTGGAACAGAATAGTTA
The DNA here is from genome assembly GCF_963259705.1 of Myotis daubentonii. NCBI lineage: Eukaryota > Metazoa > Chordata > Mammalia > Chiroptera > Vespertilionidae > Myotis > Myotis daubentonii. Next base: position 94,011,544 of record NC_081842.1, read on the forward strand.
GCCCAGAATAAACTCACATCTTTTTAAAAATATATATATTTTTATTGATTTCAGAGAGGAAGGAGAGAGAGAGAGAGAGAGAGAGAGAGAGAGAGAGAGAGAGAGAGAGAGAAAGAGAGAGAGAGAGAAACAGCAATGATGAGAGATAATCATTGACTGGTTGCCTCCTGTTCATCTCCTACTGGGGACTGAGCCCTCAACCCAGGCATGTGCCCTTGACCAGAATTGAACCTGGGAACCTTCAGTCCACATGCTGATGCTCTATCCACTGAGCCAAACCAAAACTCACATCTTTATGGCCCATATACATAATACAAAAGATGCAAAAATATACAATGGGGTAAAGATAGTCTATTCAATAAATGGTGCTTGGAGAATTTGGCACATACATGCAAATAGAAAGAAAGAAGAAAGAAAGAAAGAAAGAAGAAAGAAAGAAAGAAAGAAAGAAAGAAAGAAAGAAAGAAAGAAAGAAAGGAGAAAGGAAGGAAGGAAGGAAGGAAGGAAGGAAGGAAGGAAGGAAGGAAGGAAGGAAGGAAGGAAGGAAGGAAGGAAGGAGAGAGAGAAAGAAAGAAGAAAGAAAGAAGAAAGAAAGAAAGAAAGAAAGAAAGAAAGAAAGAAAGGAAGGAAGGAAGGAAGGAAGGAAGGAAGGAAGGAAGGAAGGGAGGAAGGAAGGAAGGAGAGAGAGAAAGAAAGAACAAAGAAAGAAAGAAAGAAAGAAAGAAAGAAAGAAAGAAAGAAAGAAAGAAAGAAAGAAAGGAAGGAAGGAAGGAGAGAGAGAAAGAAAGAAGAAAGAAAGAAAGAAAGAAACAAACAAAGAAAGAAAGAAAGAAAGAAAGAAAGAAAGAAAGAAAGAAAGAAAGAGAAAGATCTAAACCACCTTCTTACACCATACACTTGTATAAACTAAAAATTGATTAAAAATTTAAATATTAGACTTGAAACCATAAAAATTCTAGAAGATAGCATAGTCAGTAAAATTTTGCACACTTCTTGTAGCAATATTTTTTTCTGGTATATCACCTCAGGCAAGAGAAAAAATAAGCAAATGGGACTACATCAAACTAAACAGTTTTGCACAGCAAAGAAAACCATCAACAAAATGAAAAGACAACCCACTGATTGAGAGAATATATTCTCCAATGAAACATCTGATAAGGTGTTGACATCCAACATTTATAAAAAACATAAAAAACTCAATACCACCCTGACGGGTTTGGCTCAGAGGACAGAGCGTTGGCCTGCGGACTGAAGGGTCCTGGGTTCAATTCCAGTCAAGGACATGTACTTTGGTTTCTGGCACATCCCCAGTATGGGGTGTGCAGGAGGCAGCTGATCGATGTTTCTCTCTCATTGATATTTCTAACTCACTATCCTTCTCCTTTCCTCTCTGTAAAAAACCAATAAAATATGTTTAAAACAAGCAAACAAACAAAAAAAAAACCCTCAACACCAAGAAAGCATACAATCTAATTTAAAAATGGGCAAAATACCGAAATAGACACTTTTCCAAAGAGGACATACAAATGGCTAATAGACATAAAAAAGTTGCTCTAAGTCGCTAATTAACAGAGAAATGCAAATTTCAGCCACGATATCACCTCACCCCCCAGAATGGCTATCATCAATAAATCAACAAGTGTTGGTGAGGATGTGGAGAAAAGGAATTTTTATTCATTGTTGGTGGGACTGCAGATTGGTCCAGCCACAGTGGAAAGCAGTATAGAGTTATCTCGAACAATTAAAAATGGGACTGCCTTATGATTTAGTGATTCCACTTCTGATAATATATCTGATGAAACCCAAACTCTAATTCCAAAAATATATGCACCTCTATATTCACTGCAGCACTATTGACAATAGCCAAAAATTGGAAGCAGCCTAAGTGCCTATCATGAGATGAATGGATAAAAATACCATGGTAGAGAGAACCAAGATGGCGACGATATAGGCAGACGTGTCCCAGGTCGTGTCCCGGAGCAAATGGAGCGAGCAGCTGAAGCTAGTAACACTCACACCGAATTGGCGAAATTGCTCAGCTGGTGAGAGGGTTTACAGCCTGAAAGAGCAGAACTCCCCTGGTAAGGTAAAAAAAAAAAACAGGGATTTGGGCAGGAAAGTTTGCCTGACCTCTGAGCCCAGAGAGTCGGAGGGAGACCACGCTGCAGACAGCCGCGTCCCTCAGGACAGGCACAGCCCCTGACGGGGGAAAGGAGAACCGCGGGATTCCTGGCGCCGCCAGGGAAATTGAGAGCTGGGTTCTGTGGTCACAGAGGACTGAGCCTAAAGGGGGCAGCCTGAAGAGCTGACCTGACCATGCAGTCCCGGTAAGAGAAGAAGCTTACAGAAACCAAGCCTTCCCCGTTTCCGCGGCCGACATTTGTTTGTTTGTTTTCACTGAATCCTGTTCATGGGACATTTTGGATACAGACACTCACCTGTGCTGAAGAGAGGGAGAGTGTGCTGAGGAGTGGAATCTGGGGAGAGACTGGGGAAAGAGGGGGAGCTGGGAGAGGTGGCAGTGAATTGAGTGCTGAGACACCCCAGAGCCCGGGACTGGGGCAGCCACCCGCTCCTGAGAGGGAGTCTCCTCCCCCCAGCCCCCAGGCAAGGAGCACAGCCACACCCAGATTCCACCCTGTAGGAGATCAAGGATTAAGATAACCTGATCAGTCCCTGGGAGTTAACAGGGTCTGGCCTATAGGGGGATTTTCAATCCCAGCAACAACATAGCGCCCATAACTAACTATTACTCAGTCAGCTCTGGGCAGTGAACTTCCACTGGACAGAGAGGCCCTATAGCCTCAGAGGCCAACCCCAGAACACTGCCACCCAGAGGCTGACCCACAAACTGACTCTTTGCTAAACACAAAATAAGGCAGTCTGGGAAATAAATGCGGCATGCTTTAAAATAAGGACTGTGGTTTACAACACAGAGGAACAGTATATCGCAGGGAAACTCAACACTCTCCTGAATACCTGGAAGGTCTAAGGCGAGCCACACTGAAGAATAGAAGAAACGAAGGACCTTCACTACTGCAATTTTTTTTCTTTTTTCACTTTTTAACTAAGAAACCAATTTTTTTTTCATTCTTTTTTTTCTGTTCTTTTTTTTTTCTTTTTTTTCTTTCTTTCTTTTCTTCTTTTTCCATCACCTGATTTTACCTTTTTAATTACTACCTTCTTATTTTTAACCAGTATTATTACTGCTACCATTTTACCATTTTTTTAAAGTGCCATTTTATTTTTTCTTTATTTTATTTTGGGATTAGTGTTCACCATTCTATTTTCATCGTTATATTATTGGTTGTTTCTAGTTTGCATTCATATCCAGGGAACTGTTGCTGGAATTTGTTGGGATTAATGGCTGTTCTATAGGAGTATTCTCCTCATATAAAAAGTCTCTTCCCTCTTCCACTTCATTCTCTCTTTTCGCTCTTTTTTTTTTTTTTCTTTTCTTTTCTCGCTTTTATTTTCCCCCTTCCTTTTTCCCAATTTCATTTTTGCACTCCCTTTTTTTGGTCCCTACTTTTCTTTTCCTTTTTCTCTTTTATCTTTTTCTCTTCCTTCTTCCTTATCCCCTAATTCTCTTAATTCAGGTGGTCACCTTTAATTGGGGTTATTAATATCGTGAATATATTTGTGTATAGTGCCTGGTACGTGGTGCCTTGTTGTGTTGTATTTTGTGCCTTTAAATCAACGCAGCAGATGCAAGCAACAGCAACCTCCTGAGCACCTCATCCTCTGCTGAGGAACAGCAGCTGTACGTGAAACCTCGCCCCACCAGCCGGAAGAGCCACCACAGCTGTGAACAGCACCCACCAGAGGAGCTGCTGCCAACTGAAGAGCAGCTGCTACCGCAACGGCCCGAAGAGCAACCACAGACCAAGGAGTCACTGCCACTAAGGGAGCAACCATTGAACAACTCAACGTCTAGATATGTCAGTGAGATCAAACATGGGTAGACAAAGAAACCCCCAAAGGAAAGAGAAGGAGGACTCTCCAGAAAAGCAGCTAAGTAATACGGAGGCATGCAACATGACAGATAAAGAATTCAGAATAAGGATCCTAGAGTGCATAAACCGGATGGAGGAAAAAATCGACAACCTCTGCAAGAAGCAAGAAGAAACAGATGAAAAAATCGATAACATATGGAAGAAGCTAGAAGAAACAGATGAAAAAATCGATAACATATGGAAGAAGCTAGAAGAAACAGATGAAAAACTCAACAACCTAAGTAAGACCCAAGAAGAAATGAAGAGTGATATAGCTGCAATGAAAAACTCCATTGAAAGTATCAACAGTAGACTAGGAGAAGCGGAGGACCGAATAAGTGAATTAGAAGACAAGGAAGCAAAACACACCCAAAATGTACTGCAATTGGAGAAAAAAATTAAAAGACAGGAGGAGAGCCTAAGGAAGCTTTGGGACAACATGAAACGAAACAACATACGAATAATAGGAGTACCAGAACAACAGAAAGATGAACAAGGATTAGAAAACCTACTCGAAGAAATAATATCAGAAAACTTTCCTGAGGTGGGGAAGAAAAAAGTCACACAAGCCCAGAGAGTCCCAAACAAGGTGAACCCGAAAAGACCCACACCAAGACACATCATAATCACCATGGCAAATGTTCAGGACAAAGAGAGAATTTTACAGGCTGCAAGAGAGAGACGGAAAGTTACATACAAGGGATCTCCCATTAGATTGTCAAATGACTTCTCAACAGAAACACATCAGGCCAGAAAAGAATGGACTGAAATTTACAAAGTGATGCAAAGCAAAGGACTGAATCCAAGAATACTCTATCCAGCAAGGCTATCATTCAAACTTGAAGGGGAAATAAGAAGCTTCACAGACAAAAAAAGACTAAGGGAGTTTGTCACCACCAAGCCAGCAATGCAAGGAATGCTAAAGGGACTGGTATAAAAATAAGAAATAAAAAGCTCAGAAAGAAAACAGCCACACAAAAAAAGAAATGGCTACAAACAAGTACCTTTCAATAATAACTTTAAACGTAAACAGACTAAATGCTCCAACCAAAAGACATCGAGTGGCTGAATGGATAAAAAAAACATGACCCATACATCTGCTGTCTACAAGAACCCCACCTCATTAGAAGGGACTCACACAGACTGAAAGTGAAAGGATGGAAAAATATCTTTCAGGCAAATGGAAAGGAAAAGAAAGCTGGGGTAGCAATACTTATATCGGACAAAATAGACCTCAAAGTGAAGGCCTTAACAAGAGATAAGGAAGGCCACTTCATAATACTAAAGGGATCAATACAACAAGAAGATATAACCCTGGTAAACATATATGCACCCAATGTAGGAGCACCCAAATTCATAAAAAAACTCCTGGAAAATATCAAAGGAGAGATCGACAACAATACAATCATAGTAGGGGACTTTAATACACCATTGACAGCACTGGATAAGTCCTATAGACAAACAATCAGCAAAGATACAGCAATCCTAAATGACTCACTAGATCAGATGGACTTAATAGACATCTTCAGAACACTTCACCCCAAAGCCAGAGAATATACGTTCTTCTCAGGTGCTCATGGGACATATTCAAAAATAGACCACATATTGGGTCACAAGCAAAGTATCCCCAAATTCAAGAAGATTGAAATCATAAAAAGCGTCTTCACAGACCACGATGGCATAATATTAGAAATAAACTACAATAAAAACAACCCCAAATACTCAAACACCTGGAAGCTGAATAGCATGCTATTAAATATTGATTGGGTTACCAATGAGATCAAAGAAGAAATTAAAAACATCCTGGAAACTAATGACAATGAAAACACAACAATCCAAAACCTATGGGACACATTGAAAGCAGTCCTGAGAGGGAAGTTTATAGCTCTACAGGCCTATCTCAAAAAACAAGAAAAAATGGTAGTAAATCATCTAACTCTACAACTCAAAGAATTAGAAAGAGAGCAACAAGAAAACCCCAGAGTGAGCAGAAGGAAGGAGATAATAAAGATTAGAGCAGAAATAAATGACATAGAGACCAAAAAAACAATACAGAAAATCAATGAAACCAAGAGCTGGTTCTTTGAAAGGATAAACAAGATTGATAAACCTCTAGCCAGACTCACCAAGAAGCAGAGAGAGAGGACCCAAATAAATAAAATCAGAAACGATAGAGGCGAAATAACAGCAGACCCCACAGAAATACAAATGATTGTTAAAAAATACTATGGACAACTTTACTCCAACAAACTAGACAACCTGGAGGAAATGGACAAATTCCTAGAAAAATACAGCATTCCAAAACTCAATCAGGAAGAATCTAAAAATCTCAACAGGCCAATAACTATGGAAGAAATTGAAGCAGTCATCAAAAAGCTTCCATCAAACAAAAGCCCAGGACCAGACGGCTTCACAGGGGAGTTTTACCAAACATTCAAGGAAGAACTAAAACCTACCCTCCTCAGACTACTACAAAAAATTCAAGAGGAAGGAACACTTCCAAGCTCATTCTATGAAGCCAGCATCACCCTAATACCAAAACCAGGTAAAGACAACACAATGAAAGAGAATTACAGGCCAATATCCCTCATGAACATAGATGCCAAAATCCTCAACAAAATCTTAGCAAATCGGATCCAGCAGTACATCAGAAAGATCATACACCATGACCAAGTAGGATTTATCCCAGGGATGCAAGGATGGTACAATATCCGCAAATCAATAAACGTGATACATCACATAAACAAATTGAAAGAAAAAAACCACATGGTCATATCAATTGATGCAGAAAAAGCATTTGACAAAATTCAACACCCATTTTTGATAAAAACTCTCAGCAAGGTGGGAGTAGAAGGATCATACCTCAACATAATAAAAGCCATATATGACAGGCCCACAGCCAACATCATACTCAACGGACAAAAACTAACACCATTTCCCCTAAGAACAGGAACAAGACAGGGATGCCCCCTCTCACCACTCCTGTTCAACATAGTACTGGAAGTGTTAGCCATTGCAATTCGGCAAGAAGAAGAAATAAAAGGCATCCAAATTGGAAAAGAGGAAGTAAAACTGTCCTTATTTGCAGACGACATGATATTATACATACAAAACCCTAGAGATTCCATCAAAAAGCTACTAGACTTAATACATGAATTTGGCAATGTAGCAGGATACAAAATTAACCCCAAGAAATCTGAGGCATTTCTATATACCAATAGTGAACTTTCAGAAAGAGAGATTATAAAAACAATCCTGTTTACCATTGCACCGAAAAAACTAAGCTACCTAGGAATAAACTTAACTAAAGAGGTAAAAGACCTCTACTCAGAAAACTACAGGACGTTGAAAAAAGACATAGAGGAAGACATAAACAGATGGAAGAACATACCGTGTTCATGGATTGGTAGAATCAACATCATTAAAATGTCCATACTACCCAAAGCAATCTATAAATTCAACGCACTTCCCATTAAAGTACCAACAGCATACTTCAGAGATCTAGAACAAACTTTCCAAAAATTCATCTGGAATAAAAAAAGACCCTGAATAGCTGCAGCAATCCTGAAAAAGAACAAAGTAGGTGGGATCTCAATACCAGATATCAAGTTGTATTACAAAGCCACTGTTCTCAAAACTGCCTGGTACTGGCACAAGAATAGGCATATAGATCAATGGCATAGAATAGAGAGCCCAGAAATCGGCCCGAACCAATATGCTCAATTAATATTTGACAAAGGAGGCAAGAACATACAATGGAGCCAAGATAGTCTCTTCAATAAATGGTGTTGGGAAAATTGGACAGATATATGCAAGAAAATGAAACTAGACCACCAACTTACACCATACACAAAAATAAACTCAAAATGGATAAAGGACTTAAATGTACGACAGGAAACCATAAAAATTCTAGAAGAATCCAAAGGCAAGAAAATCTCAGACATATGCCGAAGCAATTTCTTCACTGATACAGCTCCTAGGGCACTTGAAACTAAAGAAAAAATGAACAAATGGGACTACATCAAAATAAAAAGCTTCTGCACAGCAAAAGAAACCATCAACAAAACAATGAGAAAACCCACTGTGTGGGAAAACATATTTGCCAATGACATATCTGATAAGGGCCTAATCTCCAAAATTTATAGGGAACTCATACAACTTAACAAAAGGAAGATAAACAATCCAATCAAAAAATGGGCAAAGGACCTAAATAGACACCTTTCAAAAGAGGACATCCAGAAAGCCAAGAGACATATGAAAACATGCTCAAAGTCACTAATCATCCGAGAGATGCAAATCAAAACAGCAATGAGGTACCATCTCACACCTGTCAGACTGGCTATCATCAACAAATCAACAAACGACAAGTGCTGGAGAGGATGTGGAGAAAAAAGGAACACTTGTGCACTGCTGGTGGGAATTCAGACTGGTGCAGCCACTATGGAAGACAGTATGGAGTTTCGTTAAAAAACTGAAAATGGAACTCCCATTTGACCCTGTGATCCCACTTCTAGGAATATATCCCAAGAAACCAGAAACACCAATCAGAAAGGATATATGCACCCCTATGTTCATAGCAGCACAATTCACCATAGCTAAGATCTGGAAACAGCCTAAGTGCCCATCAGTAGATGAATGGATTAGAAAACCGTGGTACATCTACACGATGGAATACTATGCTGCTGTAAAAAGGAAGGAACTCTTACCATTTGCAACGTCATGGATGGAACTGGAGAGCATTATGCTAAGTGAAATAAGCCAGTCAATAAAGGAAAAATACCACATGATCTCACTCATTCATGGACAATAGAGACCATTATAAACTTTTGAACAATAATAGATACAGAGGCAGAGCTGCCTCAAACAGATTGTCAAACTGCAGCGGGAAGGCCGGGAGGGTTGGGGGGCAGGAGGTAGGGGGGTAAGAGATCAACTAAAGGACTTGTATGCATGCATATAAGCATAACCAATGGACATAAGACACTGGGTGATAGGGGAGGCTAGGGGACTGTCTAGGGCGGGGGGATAAAATGGATACATATGTAATACCCTTTGTAATACTTTAAGCAAAAAAAAAAAAAAAGAGGAAAAAAATACTCTGATTTAAACTGACAGGTACAGTTTGGGTGTTGACTATATTCTCTTTAGGCTTAGTATAATAAAAATTCCTATAAAAAATAAATAAATAAAAAATAAAAATACCATGGTACCTTTAAACAATGGAATACTACTCAGCCATAAATAAGAAGGAAATCTTACCCATTGAGACAAGCATGGGTGGTCCTGGGAAGCATTGTGCAAAATGAAATAAGCCAGATAGTTAATGACTAGTACCATATGATTTCATGCATGTGTGGAATCTGATGAACAAAATAATCCAACAAAATAGAAACAGACTCATAGATAGAAAACAGACTGATAGAGGGGAGGGAGGTTGTGGGGCTGGTTGAAAAAAGGTAAAGGGATTAAGACAAAAGTATGGTGATTATCAGAGGAAAAGTAGGCGGCGGGAGGTAGAAGAGATCATAGGCTGGATAAATGGTGATGGAAGGAGACTTGAGTTGGTGTGGTGAACACGCAGTACAAATGACAGATGATGTATTACAGAATTGTAGTCCTGAAGCCTATATAATTTTATTAACCAATGTCACCCCAATAAATTCAATAAAAAATAAAAAAGAAAGAAAAAAAACAACAGTTTTATATTAACTGCTTCAGAAATTTTATATGACAAAGGAAATTGCCAGCAGAGTAGAATAGATATATAAATGTAATGTATTTAGCATTGCTTCCCTCTTAGCTTGATAATGTAAAAATTTCAGATGAAAGCAATTCCATCAAGTACTTTGTTTCATATGACTAAAGGTTTTTAATAATGTAGTTCTCTTATTTGACTATCAAAACCACACAATAAATTCATAACAGTTAGTTATTAATGAGTCATAACAGAGGTTGAGATACAGAAAAAAATGTCTTAAAATACTTGTAAAAAGCAAATATTTTCATGTGCACCAGAAAACAAAACATTATTTTCCTCCAGAAAATTATCCTGAGTTTTAAGAACAGTGAGATGTGTTTCAGGTTTTAAGTAATCTACTGCTCAATGAAGAGCATAATTTCCCTCATCCTTGGTATGTTTATTAAACAATCTAAACAATCAGTTGGTAGGATTTAGGCAATTGCAGTGACTGGAGGGAGGAACCACAACATGAGAAATTATTAAAAAAACACACACAAAAATACTGAGGGTCCCAGAGGTAGAATAAAGGTAACTCCCTGATTTCCAAAGAGATAATAGGGATTGGATCTTCAAAAAAGTAAGGGATCAATAGATTAGATCTTACTTTGCAATCATGTCTAAGTTATCACTTTGTTTATATTACTATTTCATTTAAATTTTATTGGTATAATTTCTGTTAGTTGAATATCCATTATTATTTTAGAAGAATATCTAGCCCATAATCCCAATTTTATTACTCTCTATTATGGGAGTATGGTGACCTCTTTTTGAGGTCTGATTTCCAGTTTGGTCAGCATTTCATGAGGAACAAGTGAGACAATGGATATAGATAAAGATATAGATGATATAGATAGATATAGATTAGATATAGATAGATATAGATAGATGATAGATATAGATATAGATATAGATATAGATATAGATATAGATATAGATATAGATATAGATATAGATATAGATATAGATATAGATAGATATAGATATATAGATATAGATAGATATGTAGCCCCTCCTTAAAAACTAAAAAGGGAATAGTTAAAGGCCAATATACTATTACTATTATATTATCTTCTTTTTGAAGAGATAACAATGCCTTAAAATTTCTAATAGAATCTAAACCTTGATCATTATACTTATTCTTATTACTGTTTTTATTAGCATTTGATTTAATTATTGGCACAACTCCTTTCATTTAATGTAAAAATATTCAATCTAGATCAGTTTTGAACTGTATTAGACTTTTTATAATCTTTTCTTTCTTATTATTAATCATTAATGTTCAACTCATTCTAATCTAATTAACATAATTCCACATAATTACAGCTACAGAAATGACAAGTTATTTCCAACTTACGTTACTCATATCATATCAAAGGAAATCCTAAAATAATGTCATATTTCAATTTAATTATATATTATAAAACATTTTGAATTTTTTATTTGTGATTATTTTTTCTTGATCATTATATAATTCTTGTTATAGGCAAGAAATTAGAATAATCATTTTTATATAAGAAAATAAATATTGAATAATTTTCTCAAATGTTAATGAATCAGTTTATATAAGTCATAAATATAATATTCCTTCTATTAATCCAGATACAGTTATTTTTTCTGCAAAAATATATATTTTGTCTGTTAGTTAAAATTTCAAAATATAAGGAAGGTCATAATAAAAAATGGTTTGATGCACCTACTGCAATTCTCTTCAAGCTCTGATATTTAGGAGAAACTGAATAAGAATTTCCAAGACTAATCATTTTCCAAAACTACTATTTCCAGGGCTATTAAATGAAAAAAGAAAGAAAGAAAAGAGCAAAGGCAACCGTCATTTCATGGACATGCTGCACACTGGAAAAGATAAAACCAAAAGGTTATTTGCTGATTTCATTTTAGGCTAATGATAACTATTTGTGTTAATGGACTGAAAGCATTTTTGTAGTTTTAAAAGTTTTTTTTTTCTCCTTAAAAAGTCCATCACCCCAAGAAAAGCAATACACCAAGTAACTTAATTATAAAATGTCAAAACTCAAGATCAAGCGTTCGCAAAGCACCATTATGAAATTGCAATAGCACCGAGCCCTGCTCAGGTTAACCTGCCAACTATAGATTCTATTTGCAAGTAAAATTTGCCCTCTATCCTAATCAACTGCTCTAGAGCTGATTAGTTCCCATTTATTCAATGCTATCTGCCAGGCCTCCCAAATGTTTTAGTCCTTATTTTAGGGCCATCTCAGACTCATTAGCCTTTTGCCTGACAGTGCCAATGTGACTGTCTGACAGTCTGAAATGTGGAGATGTTATGCTACTGAGTGTCAAGGTCTTTCCAGGAAAATGTGTTTAAAAAATACACGAACATATATTTAAATAATGCCGATTTATATGGCAAGGGAAGAAAGTCAAGTATTCTATATTATGGCTGATATATCAGGACATTATTATTTTTTAAACTCAACCAGAATAAAATGATGCTTGTTTTCCACAATTCTGGAAGCAATGTCCCTTTTGAATTTTTTCACAACCAAGTGACCTTTTGCAATAAGTTATATGTTATGAACCCTTTGTAGAAATAATTAGTTTTGATTATATTTACTTCAACACATGCAACTACACTTTTTTTTATCTTTACCCAAATGATCAAATAACAGCATTTTTATGATTCAATTCAATATACTACATATAGAGATCCATTTTTGACATTTATAGATAAATTTTAAGTTCACAGGTCCAAATCAAATATCCTATTTGCTAACAAATTATTTTACATTTCTCAAGGAATCAAAATGAATTCATCAATGATTTAAAGTAAGAAGGACCAAGCACAATAGGAAAAAAAATAGGGCTTCTCTATCTAATTATGAAATTATGCTCAATTCCCAAACAATGAATTTTATTTTCAATCCAGACCTACAGAAATTAGCCATGTGCTTAGCTCATTTAAATTAGGTTTTCATGATGTTTTGGTACCATCAGCACTTACTCTGGATTGGTAACCTAAATTTACTAGGTCACCTCAGGGAAAACCTAAATCTTTCTACATTATTTTGATCTGGGAGGAAAACAAATCAACTTGAGAAAAATAGAATCTTATAGTATGTCATAAATTTACTTAAAAGAACCATAAAAATCCCACTAGCTTATAACTTTGTCCCAGCCACTCTGAGCATAATCATGCAGAACTTCAGAAATGTTAAAGAACCTATCAAAGGTCACACACGTGATCTTTGCTGCTGAAATTAGAACCAGGTGATCCCAAAGCCTTCATCCGACTCAGATTGCTTTTTTAATCTTCCCAGATGCATCTGTGGGTCAAGAGTTTAGCTGAGCTGCTCCGTGGTATTGTTGCCTGGCATCCATTTGGTCTGGCTAAGCAGCCTGCAGGGACCTTAAAAGAACATTAGCCACTCATGCAAGCAAATGCCCCTGGACAGCTGCATTGTCACAGCAGTCTATTTTTTTTCCACTTAGTTCTTGTTAAGACTTATCTAACAGCCCTTATGATCAACAGTCTCCCCTGCTCCTAGAATCTGTATGCCTTGTGTACCCTTTAAATAAGATCCCCGAGAGACTTATCAAAACCCAGTTATGACCCTCTCCCTTCATCTCTCTCTCCTCTGCCTTGACTTGCCTGTTTGACCCCTCAAGTTGTGCTATTTACTTCCAATCCAAGTCCTATGAATTGTGAATAATAAACTCTTCTATTTCAATGTCTCTTGTAGTCTATAGTTGAACTGTGGCTCATCATCTAGCATCCTGTATTTCACTTAATAAATTTTAATTTAATAAAGTAATAACAGCATCCTTATATCATTTATTCATCAAAGGGGGAAATAAAACTTTATTTGACGTGATAACTATGTATAGAAACATAATTAAAATCATTTGAAACATAGGCCGTAAAAGCACATTACACATCAGATTGAGAATTCACAAGGTTCATTCTGTATGCTTCTCAAATGAAGCACACTCTTATTTGTTCATTAGTTAAGTATATTCAGATCAAAATTTTGCTTGTTATATAAATTGTGGACCATGTGCCAATGATATATTGGTACACAATTTCAGTAACTAGATAAAAGTCACTGGTTAAAACATGTTTCAAAAATTACTTTGTTTCAAATGGGAATCTTAAGAGTATAATTATCAGGTAACTAGAATAAAAATCAATCAATCCTATATAATAAAACCCTAATATGCAAATTGACCAAATGGCCCAATGACTGGTGGAACAACTGGTCGCTATGACACGCATTGCCCCCTGAGAGGGAGGCAACCTGCAGCAGAGATCAGGGGGCCGGGCCAGCCAGCGGGCAGCACCAGGCTACCAGCCAAGGCGGTGCCAGCGGGGGCCCCCCTGATCATCCCACCCGCTGGCTGCCCCACAGGTTGGCCATGATCACCGGACAGGCCTAGGGATCCTACCCTATATATTGGGAACAGTCTCTTAGATTTAAAAATTAAAACCTGGCAAGGCTACTCTAACACTGAGAAAACAGGATAATGCAGCGATGACATGTATGGACTCTGGCTTGCACATTTTGTGGTCAGCCCTGATTCTGACACTTATAACTGTGTGACAAGTCCAATTACTTAACTTCTCTCTGCTTCTGTTTATCCACCCATAAGATGGGAAAATGGTACTACTGCCTCAGAAAGATCATGTTATGTACTACTTTTTATAATTAGGGCAAAAAAATGTAGCTGCCCATACAACAGCAAGACACCTTTCACCTGTATGAAAACTGTGGTCACTGGTTCATGCAGCATCCTGGATTGCGAAAGGGATGTCCAATTGCTGGTTTAGGCCCGACAATTCCCGAAGAGTCCCAGATTGTAAGAGGTCGCAGGCCAGGCTGAGGGACTCCCCCCCCCCCCCCCCCCCCGCCCACACCTCACTCCCAGTGCAGGAATTTTGTGCACTAGGCCTCTAGAAATAAATAACAGAGTCAGTTCAAGACTAGTATAAATTCAAAATGTCATAGTTAGCCAGCAGAGTCAAAAAGCTTAACAGAGTAATCTCAAAATAGCTGTTCCGATATGGTTCCTAGATGCAAATACAAAGCACTCATGATCTTTAGCAGCAGAGAAGTTAAACTGCAACTTACAAACAGGATAAAATGTTACAATAGGTGAAACAAGCTTAAGGAAAGACAGTAAGCAGATTACTATAGAAAATTTAAAATTCTTAACCAATTTGGTCCAAAGTAGTTAATAAGTAGAGTGTGAAAAAGTGACAGATGTCAGCATATTTCAAATGATTTTCAATACACAAACATGCATAGATACGTATATTATGTGTATATAGATATGTCTATATACTGATTTATATAATCTGTGGAGTTAATGGAAAGATAAAGATGAAAACCATTTTAAAATTGATCAATACCCAAGAATCCTTTTAAAGGAAAGTCTGCCAATTCCATTCAACAAATACATGGTTTGCACAAACATTGATTGATATAAGTCTAACAGTACTTAGTAATATATTATATTTACGGTGTCAACTATAAAACTAACAAAAGATATAGACCTGGTCTTTACCATGTTTTAAAGAGTCAACAGCCGAAATTGGCTAAGACGTGATAAACTGTTTTTAAAAAATGGTCCTTTTTCTATAATTCTTTTGGGTTTGCATTCTATTTAATTTTCCTTTCCCCTCTCATTTCACGCCATTGCTTACAATTGTGTCACGGTTTTGTTTTCCTATGTAAACATTACTTACCAAGGCTGGGTAGGTTTGGGATGTCCTTGCCCTTCTTTCCTTTCCTCCGGTTAGCATACGACTCACACGGCCATGTCATGAGGGAGCATAAGGCCAGAGCCATGCTCACCTTTGTGCTCCCTGCGTAGTCATTATGGATAGGCTTACAGCAAGTTCAGCCTAGAGAGCTGTGACCACCCTGCTTCACACTGAGAACAAAGTCACCTTCACAGTATGCAGAAGACTTCTGACACTCTTTCTTCCCCTCTCTGTGGAGAGGAACCTCCCCGGTGAGTCTCTAAACCTGACCTTCCAGCATGACAAGACAATCTTCAGGATACCATGCTGCTCCCATGGCTAAAGCCACTGCTTCACACTGCTTGGACTTTCACCCTTTGACACACTACATTACCTTTAGAGTTTAGAAATTTAGTATTACACTGATCTTGCCTCTTTTTAAATTATTTTGTTATGTTTTTTGCCTTTCTTAACTTTAATGGTAAACAAAATATTTCACATCTTAGGGGCATGATTCTCAACCTAACAAGTTCATAAGAAGATATATAACCATGGCAAATAGCATAACCTTATACTTCTTTTAATTTTTCTAATTAAAAATACTATTAAATATATTTTTTGCTTTCAGTTAAGATGGAGAAACAATCATTAGATTTACACCTCTGCCTAAAACAAACAAAAACATAAACCAACAATAAAACAGACAAGATATAAGCACAATGTTTTTTAACACAACAGACATGAAGCAACAAAAGACATTGAACCCTTAGATACTGTAAACCCATAAGGCGAGCCTTGTGAGTGTATTAGAAATGGCAACAGAAGAAGGAAACTAAGGAGAACCCACAGATAACAATATTTGAAGAGACAGTTAAGAGTACAGCAAAGCAATGTAGATGGAGTTCCAGGATATGGTACCAATTATTAGAAAGCCACGCGCGCGGGCACACACACACACACACACACACACACACACACACACACCCCCTGCAGAAATCTGCAGCTATTCAGCAGAATGTTGATTAGCACATTGCCTATAATTACCTGAAAACATGGTATTATGGACCAAATGTTTGGGGCTTCCTAATATTCACATGTTGAAACTGCTTCCCCAATGTGATGGTATTTGGATTTGGAGATTTCAGGAGGTAATTACATAAGGGTAGAGCCCTCATGAATTGGTTTAATGCTCCTATAAGAAGAGGTCAGAAAGCTAGCATGTTCTCTTTCCTCCATATACCAAGATACCAGAAGTCTGCAGTCTGCAACCTGGAAGAGAATTTTCACCAAAACTCTACCATGTAGCACACAGACTTGTAGCCTCTAGAACTGTGAGAAATAAATATTTGTTGCTTAAGCCAGTCAATGGTAATTTGTTCTAGCAGTCCAAACTGAGTAAGATAATGTTACTGACAACTGGGGTGTTGATATAATAAATATCTGGAAGCAGCTTTAGAACTGGGTAATGGGTAGAGGTTGGAAGACTGTGGAAGAGAATGCTAGAAAAAGCCAAGATTGTTTTGAAGGGATTTTAAAAGGCAAATCTAGTGAGCTCTCAGGAAGGTAAACGAAGCTTTTGTTGTTTAGAGAATATATATATAAATAATAATGTACAGCATGAACAAACTGTGGAATCTCAGAGGGGTGGGTGGTTGGGTGGTGGGAAGAGATCAACCAAAGAATCTGTATGCATATATGCATAACCTGTGGACTCAGACAATAGGGTGGTGAAGGCCTGGGGTGGGGAATTGGGGAGGGCAAAAGGGGTGAATGGGGAAAAATGGGGGACATATGTAATACTTTCAACAATAAAATTTAACTAAAAATTAAATGTTCTAAAATAAAAACAAGAAATATTGCATTAAAGGCCATTCTGATGAGGTTTCAGGCAGAAAAAAGGAGCTGTTATTGGACAATGAAGAAAAGGTGATCCTTATTATAAAGTGTCAAATAAATTGGCTGAATTATATTTCTGTTTTAGTATTTTGTGAAAGGTATAACTTGTAAGCAATGAAATTAGACATTTAGGGAAGGAGAAAATTACTGAAAGATCACCTTGGTCCTCCTGTCTGTTTATAGTAAAATATAAGAAAAGAGAAATGACTTGAAAATGGAATTATTAAGCAAAAGGAAACTAGAACTTAAAAGTTTGGAACATTTCCAGACTATCCATATTGCAAAAAAAAATGAGATAGCATGTTCAGAGAGAACATTAAAGGTATGGCCAGGTGAGCATTTGCTAAGGAGATTAGTATGAGTATGAACCAGAACCAATGGCATTAGTGCCCTTATAAGAAGAAGCCAGAAAGTTGCATGCTCTCTTTCTGCTGTTTAAAAAATGCAAGAAGCAATCTGCAAACTAGAAGAGAGCTCTCACCACGACTAACCATGCTGCCGCCTTATTTCAGACCTCCAGCCTCCAGAATTGGGAGAAACAAATTCCTGTTTTTATAAGCTATCCAATCTATGCTAATTTGTTATAGCAGCCCAAAGAGACTAAGAAAAAGGGATGAACTATTCAAAAGAATTAAAGGGAACACTACGTGACACTCACAAAGGAGGGCTTCATAACTCATGGGATATTGGGAAAATTATTCAAAATGGTTTAGCCTCAGTAGAGAGGAAAATTAACCCTAGATTAAGCTCCTTTCTGGCCCTACCAAACAATTTCTAAAAGCAAGAAACCAAATAATTACACTTAACCAACTTAATTACTTTTGAGAGCAATGCTCAATAATATGTGTAAGGATACAAAATATCCAGTGCATGTACACACACACACACAAATGACATGCATAATATCTGGTATATTAGTCAGTGTTATCCAGAGAAACAGAAGCAAAAACTTAGTGTAGAGCTATAGTAATCAAGAAAGTGTGATACTGAAGAGAAAATAGACAAATAGATCAATGGAACAAAATAGAGAATCCAGAAACAAAACCATAAACAGAGTCAACTCATATTTGATATGGGTGGAAAGGCAATACAATAACATCTCTCATAGCAATTTGTTCACCAATACATCTCCTAGAACAATGCAAACTAAGAAGAAAATAAATGAATGCGACTAAATTAAAATAAAAAGCTTCAGCACAGCAAAAGACACCATCAACAAAAGAAAAAGAGAGCTCACTACATGGGAGAACATATTTGCCAATGATACATCCTATAAGAGGTTAATCTCCAAAATATATAGGGAATGCATACAACTTAACAAAAGGAAGAAAAACAATCCTATTAAAAATGGGCAAAAGACCTAAATAGATACTTCTCCAATGTGGACATACAGAAGGCCTAGAGACATATGAAAAAATGCTCAAAGTCACTAATCATCTGAGAGTTGCAAATTAAGACAAAGAGGTATCACTTCACACCTGTCAGAATGTCTATCCTAAATAAATCAACCAACTACAAGTGCTGTTGAGGTTGTAGAGAAAAGGGAACCCTAGTACACTGATGGTGAGAATGCAGATTGGTGTAGTCATTTTGGAAACCAGTATGGAGTTTCCTCAAAAAATTAAAACAGGAACTCCCATTTGACCCATTGATCACACTTCTAAGAATCATTCTTAAGAAACCCGAAACACTCATAAGAAAGAATATATGCAACCCTATGTTCATAGCAGTGCAATTTATAATAGCTAAAATTTAGAAACAGCCTAAGTGCCCATCAGCAGATGGGTGGATTAAAAAAAAAAGGCCCAGAGTCATAGAAGTATAAACAGACTGTTGAACCCCAGAAGAAGGCAGGGGTGGGTGGGAAGAGGTCAACTAATGAACTTGTATGCATATATGGATAACCTGTGGACACAGACAATGGGGTGGTGAGGGCCTGGGTTAGAGGGAGGACAGAAGTGGGCTGGAAGAGGTTAATGGGGGAGAAAAGGAGGACTTATGAAATACTTTCAACAGGAAAGATTTTTTAAAAAGAATAAAAATCATCAATGGAACAGAATAGAGCACTCATGTGTATATCTAAATATCTATGGACAAATGAACTTTTAACTTTTTTATTTTGAAACAATTTGACTTATAGGAAATTGCAGAAATAGTATAGAGAGTATCTTAAATTCATCACCTAGCTCCCCACAGTGGTGACATCTTAAGCAATTGTAGTATAATGTCATAACCACAAAATTTGCATTCTTTTAATACTGTTCAATACAAAACAGAGCTTATTTAATTTTTGCCAATGTAAGACAATTTTTGACAAATGCACAAAGGTAATTTAGTGGAGAGAAATAGAATTTTCAAAAAATATTGAAAAATTACATTTCCTTTTATAAAGAAGAAAAAAATGATTGTGTAGCATAAATAAAAACTAAAGTGGATGATAGACCAAACAATAAAGCCTAAAACTGTAAAACTTCTAGAAGAAAACATAAGTGAAAATCTTTGTGGCCTTAGGTTGAATCTATTATGTTACATAAATCTCTTACATATAACAATGAAGAACATTCCATAAAAAGCAAACTTTATAAAAATTAAAAGTTCTGCTCATCATAACACACTATTAATAAAATTAAAAGCAAGCAAGTGAGTGGGTTAAAATATTTGCAAAGCATATACCCGATTAAAACTTTTAATCTATTTCGCTCATCCTAAATTGTTAATAAGCTAACAAACAGAACACTTACATGATAGCTAAATATTTGAAAAGATCCTTTACCAAAGAATATATATGGGTGGCATAAAATCTCATGTAAAGATGGTCAATATCATTAGTCACAAGGGAAACTAAGAATTAAGGAACAATGATACATCCTGAGACACCTATTACAATGACTAAAAATAAAGATTAAAAATACTTATAATTATCAAGGATGTGTTGTAATTGGAACCTTCATGCACTCAATGGGAAAGTTCACTGAAACAAATTAGGAAAGTTTTGACATTTTCCTAAAAATTAAACATATATATAAGGTTAAAGAATGTGTATCCACACAGAGACTTGTACATAAATGTATAGCAACTTCATTTTAATAGTCAGAATTGGAAACAACTCCAATGTCCATCAACAGGTGAATAAAAAATATTTTTGTTATATTAATATAATATAAAGTAAATATTTTGGTATATTAATCATATATAATAAAAGGGTAATATGCAAATAGACTGAATAGCAGAACAACCAATCAAAGCGTAATATGATAATGACATGCTAAGGATGCTCAACCATTCACTATGATGTGCAATGACCACCAGGGGCAGACAGTCAACTGGTTGACCAATCGCTATGATGTGCACTGACCACGAGGGGGCAGACAGTTAACCGGTCAACCAGTCGCTATGACATGCACTGACCACCAGGGGACAGATGCTCCAACTGGTAGGTTAGATTGCTGCTGGGGTCCGGCCAACTGGGACTGAATGAGATGGGCCAGACACGCTCTGGAGCCCTCTGTGGTCCCTCCCCAGCCTGATCGTGCACTGGTGGGGTCCCCAGGCCTGTCCTGCACCCTCTTGCAATTCAGAACCCCTCAGGGGATGTTGGAGAGCTGGTTTCAGCCCAAGCCCACAGGCCACTCCCCTTGGGAGGGTGCCAGATGCAGGGGTCATGGCTGGTGAGTACT
The DNA here is from genome assembly GCF_963259705.1 of Myotis daubentonii. Classification (NCBI taxonomy): domain Eukaryota; kingdom Metazoa; phylum Chordata; class Mammalia; order Chiroptera; family Vespertilionidae; genus Myotis; species Myotis daubentonii. The sequence goes on from NC_081842.1 coordinate 94,032,571, forward strand.
GCTGCAGCAGTGTGAGCCTCTCCTGATCAGGACTGATTGGGTGTGAGCCTGTGGCAGGCACCGTGGGGCCAGGATGAGTGGGAGAGGCAGGTAGGAGCTGCAGGTGGCATTGGACTGTGAATTTAAGCCTGATTCCTGCAGGCCACCCAGAGGGATCCCATCTGTGCATGATATCATGGACTGGGCCTCTAGTATAATATAAAGTAATCAGATACTGAACCATGCTACAACATGCAAGAATCTTAAAATAAGTTTGCTGAGTATAAAAGCTAGACCAAAAAGTACAGTTTATTTTATTTCATTTATAGAAATATCTAAAAATGCAAAATAATCTATAGTGATAAAGAGCAGATCAATTTTTGCTTGGCAGGAAGAACAGGGAAGATCAAAGTCATTACAAAGGTCATAACAATCCTTCTGGGGGTGCTAGATAAGTTCACAATCTTGACGGTGGTGATGAGTCCATCACATATATCAAAACTTTCAACTTGTACAATTTAAATATAATGCATTTTGCTGAATATTAATACCTTATATAAACTATAAAAAATACTATTTAATAATGAGCACTTGTTTGTAGCAAGTCTCATTATAAACATAGCTCTTTGAGTTTCCTAACTAGTGTATTTATTAAAGTTTTATACAAAATGTATCATTTATCTATATTAAAAATATTAAGCATTTTTCTATTGTTCAAGATTTATTTTAATCTTATAAGTATATTAAAATCTTATATGATGACTGCACTCTTTACATGGTTGAAAAGGGAAAATGAATATTTATTATAGTGACTTTGGAAGATATTTTATTTTCAAGAGCAATACATAAAAATTACCTTTTGTAACAACTGTATGGCTTCTATGATTTAAATAAAATATTGAATTCATTATTAGGTTTGTTTTGGTTTCTGATTTTTAACATAATAGTTTTAAAAAATAATATAATTTAAAAGGTATGAAAATCTGGCTTTAATAACATAAACCAACATAATGAATTCTAGTTTTAAAATAATGTATTCAATTTTTAGTAAAAAGTGGAATTAAATTATATATAGCATTCAGATATGCTGGACAAAGACAATAAGGATGTTGACATTATTCTTTGCTATTATATTATAAAAATATGAGTGTGAAATGTATAGGTACATTGTCAAAATTATAATTTTCAAATTTAAAAATATTCACAAAGGGAATAAAACACTCACATTGATTGACTCAAAGGTTAAATACACACATAGAGAAACATATGAATAAGCATTCTGGTGAAATAAAAATATATATTTTTATAATAATTAACATATAAATAGAATTATAATACACATATATAAACACATTGCAGGATAATCAGTTTCTGTCACTCTGTAAAGGGATGACAATTTCTATTCTACGTATTTTCCAATTTTAGATATTGACTATGGTATATTACTACATCAAACTTGTTATTTTATATTATTTTACTTTATATTTTATCTATAATAAGTTAAAGTTAATTTTTGGGAGGGTTGAACTGTTTTGCATTAAGAATTAATACCTTCAAAGGTGCTTAAGAGAACATAATGTCTAATATAATGTTTATATCAATAATGCTTTAATAAAAGAGAAATATAATAGTTTATTTCCTTTTCTCTATATACCATGTGCATTGATCCAAATATTTATTATTTTTGTCTTCAACTAGTATTTATAGTTCCATAATTATACCTGTTAATAACCAGGCTCACTTTTCACTGCAATAGTTTCACTTCTTCATAACATACTCAATGGCATAGTGTTTGGGGCATCGCAATTCTAGTGTTTCTGATCAGAAATTCTAAACAGAGGATGAGATATCAAGAATATTTTTAAGGAAGAGAATAAATGTTTTAATGTGAAACAGCCACTAAATATTACATGTGGTTGTGTGTGTGCTTTTAAATTTGGCTGTCTTTCTAATTACTTCAGAGATCTGAATAAATCATGTTTGCTTGACATTTATGATAGTATTTTTAAATTCTTAGTTTTATAGTTTCATTAAAATTCTCAAAACCATTGATGTTTTATAATAGAAACTAGAGGCTCGGTGCACAAAAATTTGTGCACTCAGAGGGGGGGGTGTCCCTCAGCCTGGCCTGTGCCCTCTTGCAGTCTGGGACCCCTCGGGGGATGTCTACCTGCCAGCTTAGGCCCCTAAGCCGGCAGGTAGACATCCCTCTGACAGCCCGGGAACCCTCAGGGGATGTCCTCTTGCCAGCAGGGAGCAGGCCTAAGCTACAGTCGGGCGTCCTTAGCCATGCTGAGAAGGCGGGAGAGGCTCTCACCATCATCGCTGTGATGGCAGCCATCAGCCTGGCTTGTGGCTGAGCAGAGCTCCCCCTGTGGGAGTGCACTGACCACCAGGGGGCAGCTCCTGCATAGAGCATCTGCCCCCTGGTGGTCAGTGTGTCATAGTGACCAGTCATTCCCAGTCTTTCTGCTGTTAGGGTCAATTTGCATATTACCATTTTATTATATAGGATAGACTGATTCACGTGTGGGATCCAGCTGGTTTGCCCTGAAGGGTGTCCTGGGTCAAGGTGGGGGTCCCCACTGGGGTGCCTGGCCAGTCTGGGTGAGGGGTTAATGGCTGTTTGCAGGCTGGCCAAGCCCCAACGTGGGGACCTTCACCCCATGGGGGTGTAGCCAGCCTGGGTGAGGGGCTGATGGGTGTTTTCAGGCTGGCCATGGCCGCAGGCTGGAAACAGGTATCTGGGATTTATTTATCTTTTATAATTGAAATTTTGTAGCCTTGAATGGAGCTCAGGGCCGGCCAGGGCAGGCAGGAAGCTTGGCTTCCTCCATTGCCAGGGGCAACCCAAGCCTCCTGCTTGCTCCAGCTCCATGGCCACTGCCATCTTGGTTGGGTTAATTTGCATATTGTCTCCTGATTGACTTTTGGGTGTGGCTTGTGGGCGTGGCTTGTGGGTGTAGTGGAGGTATGGTCAATTTGCATGTTTCTCTTTTATTAGATTAGCTAATAGAACTTCAATAATTTCCTTGATTACAAGGCTATTTATGGACATACAACTAAAATTTATATTCAAAATAAAATTAACAGATAATTTTAGGAGAAGACAAGAGAAAAATAGATAATTTATGTATCTTTTTCTGTCAAATTTACACTCCAGTATTTTATGTATGGTACTATACTTATTGGCTGGTACCTCTTGAAGAATTAAAAGCAAAATCTAGACATTGTTCTCAAGAGCTCTGCATGAAACACTGAGCTGATCCTGTTAAAGCATTGTCTGCCATGACCCAGAAACTAAGTATCAGAAAATGAAATCCTCTTATTGACATGTGCTTCACATTATCTGATGCAATCTGAATCCCATATTGAGACACCATATGTGTGACATTTCCTGCTTTTTATAAAGTATTCAAAACACTAATCAAAATATCAGGATTATGTAAAGGATTGTCAGCTGTACGAAGATGCATTTCTGTTGAGTTTATATTCCCGTAGGGGAAAATAAGGGACTATAACTTTCTAACTTCCCTTAGGGGAAAATAAACTGGTCGCCTGAGTCACATTAAGCATATTTGTCACCACAGCTAGTATGAGGATTTTTACTAGTGATGATTATTAACATCCTATCTATAATTTGGAAACCAATTTGAGTGAGAGGTTGTTGTTTTTTTTCCCTCTACATCTACAACTATCAAATGTTCAAAAAGAAATAATTTATAACATATTTGTATGTTGCTTTATAATTTTGAAATAAATAAAATTCTGTATCATTTAGATGATTTAAAATGTTTTCTTGATGCTTCTAAACTTAAATGATTTGAGTAAAATTTTCCATTTGAAGTTAGTTTCCTTTCTCTTTAGCATTCACTCTGCCTTGCAACTCCTCCAGGTCCAGAGAAAGTGGGAAGCAAATGAGCAAGTTTTGTCTCTTTTCCTTTATTTCTTTCTTTTAATATATTTTTTATTGATTTCAGAGAGAAAGGGAGAAGGATAGAGATAGAAACATCAATGATGAGAAAGAATCATTGATCGGCTGCCTCCTGCATGTCCTCTTCTGGGGATCAAGCCCGCAACCCACGTATATGCCCTTGACCAGAATCGAACCTGTCATTCTTCAGTCCACAGTCTCTATCCACTAAGCCACATTGGCTTCAGCTCTTTTTTTTTTTTTTTTTTTTTTTTGACTAGAGGCCTGGTGTATGAAATTTGTTCATGGGGTGGGGGTCCCTCAACCCAGCCTTCACCCTCTCTAATCTGGGACCCCTCAGGGGATGTCCAACTTGCAATCCAGGACCACTGGCTCCTAACCGCTTGTCTGCCTGCCTGCCTGATCACCCTTAACCCCTCTGCTTCCCGGCCTGATCACCCCCTAACTGGTCCCCTGCTGGCCTGGTCGCCCCCTAAATGGTCTCCTGCTGGCCTGATCACCCCTAACTTCCTCTGCGTTGGCCCCACCACCATTGCTTTGTCCAGAAGGAAGTAGGAAGTCCAGAAGATGTCCGGTCGGACGGGTAATTAGCATATTACTCTTATTAGTATAGACTGGAGGCCCAGTGCACGAAATTTGTGCACTGGAGGGGGGGGTCCCTATGCCTAGCCTGCCCCCTCACAGTCTGGGAGCCCTCAGGGGATGTACTACTGACAGCTTAGGCCTGCTCCCTGCAGGCCTAAGTTGCAGTCTGGACTCACCCTGTGGGAGGCAACCAGGCTGATCAGGGGAAGGCGCCAGCCCCATCATCCCACTGCTGCTGCCACTGCCGGCCACTGCAGCCACCAAGGTGTTTTCATCAACATGGACTCCAGTCCCTTCACCATGAAAAAATGACAACTTTCTTTAGGCATTTTCAAGATGTCTCTTTCATAGGGTATAACATTTCTTTCTTTCTTTCTTTCTTTTTTTTAATAATCCTCACCTGAGGATATTTTTCCATTGATTTTTAGAAAGCGTGGAAGAGAGAGGGAAAGACAGAGAGAAACATCAATGTGAGAAGCACACTTCAATTGGTTGACTCCTGCATGAGCCCTGACCTGGGCCCTGGCTAGGGAGGAGCCTGCAACCTAGGTACATGCCTTTGATCATAATTGAACCCGGACCCTGCTGTCTGCAGAATGAGGCTCTGTCCACTGAGCCAAACTGGCTAGGGCAGGATATGACATATCTTAGCCCCTCCAGCAGCGGACCTTCATTTTTTCCTCCAGGAGTGAGGTGGAAAAACCCTAGATCACCTTCTCGGATTCTTATTACCCAAATTACCAAGAACACTGTGAGAGGTGTACCAGGAGCTTCGCCAATGAGCAGTCAGAAAAGGTGCTTCCTCTGCAGCTCATGTGCAGAGGCGGGACTTCTGTCATGCGGTGGCTGGCAGGCCCCCCTTTCTGTCTCCGCTCCAGGCCTGCTCAAGCCGCCACAGCCAGCGCTGGCAGGCCCCCCTGTCTCTGCTCAAGCCTCCGATGCAGCTTGGGCAGGGCCCCCCTGGCTCCGTTCCGGGCCTCACTTGCGCTCACAACCTCCTCCTGTCTGGTCATGACCTGTTATGGAGTCCCAGCCTAATTTGCATATATATATATATATATATATATATATATATATATAGAGAGAGAGAGAGAGAGAGAGAGAGAGAGAGAGAGAGAGAGATGAGTGGCTTGGAGTAGCCTATATTCATGTTTTTCAATGGTCTCACAGTAACTATTTTAACCAAATTAATGAAAACAGGAATGATTCAATATCATGTAAAAAGAAGAAGAATAGGCTATATGGGTTAATAAGTGAGGGTTATAGTGCCATGCGTGATTTTTCAGGCTTACACAGAGGCAATTACAAAGGCTATACTTGGCATGCTTGAGGGGCAACACCGCCCTTCCCACAACAGACTTGGTGCATGGCTTTGCACTGCAGTCTCTTAAAGGAGTTGTAAATAGGTATTTGGGGTCCTCAGCAGGCCTGTGCTGAGACCTCATTTTTGACGCAATCAGAGAATATTGAAAATATTCAGTGTTCAGTAGTTCTCTAGCATGCTTACCCCCCTCTCCCTCCTCATTGCCCCTTGGCAATGAAAAGATGCTTGCGTCTGTGCAACCCACCTGACTCTGGCCCAGCACTGTTCCCTGGGAAAATTAGAGAGTGGAAATGCCAGCACTTTTTATCAGTTTAGTCTCCTGCTTATAGTATGGGACTAAGTGATTAAAAACTTGAGGGTTACTTTCATTTTGGTTTGTTATAATTGATTACTCCTACACCTGGCAGCTTCGCTCAGCTGAGATCCTGAAAATATGGGATTACAAACACCACACTGATTGAAATAAAATATTTAACAATCACCAAAATGAAAAAAAGCTAACATTTAAAAGTGTGCTCAAAGTAATAGTTATAATAATCAGATTTTGAGACTATGCTAAAATTTTGGGAGAGAGGAAATCTTTTATTTAAAATAATTAAATAAAGTTAACCCAAGAGTAACTGGCTTTTTTCTTGTGCATACAAGCAACTGTATCCTCCACTTAAACTATTATTGAGTAATAAATACTTTTCTGATAACAAATAATTAAATGTAACATTTCAATTAAATTTTTAAATATAATTATATATTCATATGCAGTTGTGGAAATAATATAGAAGATTTGGTATACTTTTGACTCAGTTTCCTCCAATAATAACATCTTGTAAAGTACAGTAAAATATAAAAACCAGTATATGACATTGATTTGATGCAGTCAAGATATTGAGCATTCCCATCATCACAAAGATCCCTCCTGAGGTTCTTTTATAGCTTTGTTTATCCACTTCTCTCCAGATCCTACTCTCTCTTAACACTGGAAACTATTAATCTCTTCCCTACTTTTATAATTTTATCCTTTGAAAAATGTTTTATCAGTAGAATCATATAGTATGTAACCTTTGGGAACTGGCTTTTTTTACTCAGCGTAATTCTGAATATACCCATTCATCTTGTGGCATGTATCAATGGTTCTTTCCTTTTTATTACTGAACAGTAGTAACCCATCTATCATTTGAAGAGCATCTAAGTGGTTTGGAGTTTTACAGATAAAGCTACTATAAACATATTCTTGGGTAATGTCCAGGAGGTCAGTTGCTGGGTCATATACTATTTGCAGGTTTCGTTTTTTTAATATACTTTATTGATTTTTTACAGAGAAGAAGGGAGAGGCAATAGAGAGTTAGAAACATCGATGAGAGAGAAATATCGATCAGCTGCCTCCTGCACACCTCCTAGTGGGGATGTGCCCGCGACCCAGGTACATGCCCTTGACCGGACCTTTCAGTCTGCAGGCCAATGCTCTATCCACTGAGCCAAACCTGTTAGGGCTGCAGGTTCCGTTTTTAAATAAACTGTCCAACTGTTTCTTGTTGTTATTATGTGTTTCACTCATTTGCTAAACAGATAATTTCTTTTTTACTATTGAGGTTTGAGAGGTTTTGATACATTCTAAATACTAGTTCTTTGTTGGATATGAGGTCTGCAAATGTTTCCTAACATAGTGTAGCTTGTTTTGACATCCTTAAAAGGGTATTAATAGAGCAAAATTTTTAATTTTTATAAAATTCAATTTGTCAATTCTCATTTATTCATCATGCTTTTGTTATCATGTCCAAGTACTCTTTGCCTAAATCCTTAAGATTTTCTAAAAGTTTGATAATTCAAACTTTTTTGTATTTAAATCAGTCATGCATTTTTAGAAAATTTTTGTTTAAAATGTGAAAGTTAATTGAAGTTTTATACAGAGTTTGATAAAAGTAGGTTTACAGTTGTTCGTATGGAAACCAATACAATAATTAATAATAATATAAGAATAAACACTTTTTTGGTATATTCACCACTATAAATGCACTTTTGCCCCACCCTGTATATTTACTTATTTTTGCCTTTGGATATTCAATTGTTCTAGGGCCATTTGCTGAAAGGGGTATCTTTTTTTTACTAAAATGCTTTTGTACCTTTTTCAAAAAATCAGCTGGCCAAATTTCTGTGAATCTATCATAGAAGATACATTTGGAGATTTCTATATTATCTTTATTTTATTGATTTCTAGTGTGAGTTCATGTGGACAGAAAACATATTCTGTAATGGTTTCAAATTTTAAAATTTATCTAAGTGCATTATACGTCTCAGGGTATGGCTTCTTTTGTTATGTGAGTACTTTAAAAGAATGTGTATTTTTCTGTTGGTGGAAGGAAAAGGAAGGGGAATGAGTTACTGCCCACTGGGGATAGAGGCCCAAGTTTCCCACTCTGCCTCTGACAGCAGAAGGGTGACTCCTCATCATTGCTGGGTGGGGAAAGGAAGATTAATTCCCCAGTAGCCTTCCACTGATACTTCCCTGGCTGGGAGAGCTAGGAGTCCTTGTTACTTTAGTCATGTGCCATATAATTAGGTTTCGGTCAATGACAGATTGCATATAGTAAGGTTACAAGAATGGCATCTGGACAAAGACATTCAAAAGGTTTATCTGACTTTAAAAGATTGGTCAAGGATGAGGAGGTTGCAAAAATCAACAAAGCTGTGGTTGAAATGTAAACAACTTTATCCTGGCTGTGGATGAGAAAGCCTTTGAGGAACTCCTAGAGTCAATGCACCAAGAATTGACTAATGAGAAATTGTTGGAACCTGAACATGACACATAGCTGAAAAAGAGGTGGGAGAAAACTGAGGGGAAGTAAAACAAGAAGAGTCGCCAAGAAAACCAGTAGTGAAGGCTGTAGTGGAAGCTTTTGCAGATCTCAACAGCTCTTTAAAAAGCTTGAAAATATGGACCACAACCCCAAAAAGTTTTCATTAAAGAAAGGAATGTTCATGGTACATTATCTGCTTACAAGCGAATCTATAATAAATAAAAAGAAAAAAAAAACAGGCAAAACACTATAGATGTCTTTATGATCAGCATGATACCGCAGAGAGCCAGGCGCTCTTTAGGAGACACTCCAGGGGAAGGCATTGTTACCACCGGAGGCGGCAGTGGTGCGTGTTATTGCCCGTGAAGAACTTCAGAAGGGATATGATTTGGAGGCAAAAGATAGTGACATTGATAATTCGACCCTACCTATGCCTATTTTAACAAAAATGTTTTTAAAAAATTAAATAGGAAGAAAACATAGAATAAGGATATAAAGAAAAAATATTTTGGTACAACTGTAGAATGTTTTTTTGTAACACAGCTTAAAACAAGAGTAAAAAAATAAAGCACAATTAAAAAGCAGGGTGGGGATGGAGGGTAGAGGGAAGAGATTAACTAGGGAACCTATATGCATACATGCATAGCACAATGACACAGACAATAGTGTGGTGAAGGCCTGGGAGGGAGGGATCAGGGGCAGAGGGGGTCGATGAGAAAAAAAATGGGGACATCTGTACTACTTTCAACAATAAAGATAAATTTTAAAAACAGTTGATAAATTTAAAAAAAGTTGATAAAGTAAAAAAGGTACAATAAACTAGGATTAATTTATTATTAAAAATAAAGGTAGTGTAAGCTACGTATACAGTGTTTATGTACAATAGTGTACAGTAATGTCCTAGACCTTCACATTCACTTTTCACTCTCTCACTCACCCAGAACAGCTTCCAGTCCTGTAAGCTCCATTCATGGTAATGCCCTATACACCTGCCGTTCATGGTAGGTGCCCTATACAGATTTTAAATCTTTTATACTGTATTTTACTGCATTATTTTCATGTTTCAATATAACTAGATGCACAAATAACATCGAGTTGTAATTTTCTATAGTATTTAATTTTCTATAGTATTTAATACAATAATATGCTATATAGGTTTGTAGCCAAAGAGCCATAGGCTATACCATATAGCCTAGACATCTTGATTTGTATAAGTGCACTCTATGATGCCTGCACAACTTCAAAATTACATACTGATGCATTTCTCAGAATGTATCCCATCATTAAGTGACACATGACTTACTTTCCAATGTGGCTTCATCTTATACCTATGTGAGGAAGAGGTGTACCAGGTAAGGTGAAAGCCAGTCACAGAAAGACAAGTATCACATGTATCTTAAAGACTCCAAGTCTTTAGGGTTATTCCAAATGAGTAGAATAAAAATAAATAATTTCAAAAGAATTTTATTCCTGATAAATACATATCTTTTATATAACTTCATATAATAATTTAAAATTCCTTTATTAGCTCTATGTACCTCACATGAGAGAAAAAAAGAAAACACTCCCCCCTCATTTGCATTGATATTCATAATAAGAATAAAGAATTTCATCAGCATTTCCTGGTCTATTTTAGAAGATGAAGCACTCACCACTTCCACTTAGAATTATATCACAACTAATCAGGTAAGAAATTGGAAATCTATTATGGAACTGAGCCAAATTTTTCTATTTATAGTTTCCCTCTGCCTGGGACCACATAAATCTCCTCCCTACTTTCTGCTACCACTATTCAATTATGAATGTCGTGATTTTCACTTTTAAAAATAAAAACTAAGGAGAACACTGAAACTTTAGCAAAAATATGTTATTTAATTCAGCAACAGGATATAAATAACAGATGTATTTAATTGGGTTTAATATATAATAACTATAACAACATGAAAGATAACCCGAAGTTTCAGAAATCAAATCCAAATGAAATGAAAATATATGGAAGGCTATTTTATCTTTTATGTACAAACACATGATTTCCACTTTTGTTGGTATTTGATACTGCAGTTGTTTGATCAGAACACAGGAATGTGCACTTAATTTGATCACATGTTTGAAAATTATTTCCAACTTGCTTTATGTGTGACTGGTGGAGTTTATGATGTACTTGTGAATGTGAATCTGTCTTTAAAGCTAATAGCCATAATAACCATAATAACAATTATTATGCCTTTGACTAATCATGCTAATCATGGCTGTTTTGGGCACATAGCATAAAGCATAAAAAGATACAAACTCATAAAGAGCTACTATCATTAAACGTGATTGCAGATCCTGGGGCAGGAGTGTATATTATACTTAACTCCATTTAGGCACATTTCCCTGCACTAGTTCCTCAGCTATAAAGCAAGTTTCTAATCTATGTGCCTATATATTTCTACCTAAATTGAAAACTTTCTAAATTTAAAAGATAGAAAATTAGAGTAGTGAGAAGAATAGAAACCGTGTCACCACTGGAAAAAGAGTTTAAAGGACTGTAAACAAGAAGGGGTTTTGGCAACAGGTGATCCCTTCGTATCCTGCCTCTCAGTCTGTGATGCCTATGGAACTAAATAGAGGTAAGGATTTGTTATCTCTCACAGGTAGCACTTTTCAACCCTGTAAGATCTTTTACTCACTTTTGTAACATCCCTTTCCTATCCTGAAGTGAGTCACAGATAACATAACCAACCTGTCCAAATCATTTCCAAAATATCCACATTGATATAACACCATGTCAGTAAAGTGAAAGAGATGTATAAGTCATACTGCAATAAAAAAACAAAAAAAAATGACATAGAGAATTGCTTACACCTAATTCTGCAGCTGCCAATGCAGACAGGTGTGGTCTTCTTACAATTCAAATATTTTGTAAGGTAATACCATTGCTGTAAATGACATGGCCAGAAAATTGTGACAACCAAAGGGACAACTTGAACAAAATCAAGTACAAAATACCCTTGATTTTAGTTGTAGCTTGAAATAAAATTCTGCTTATTTATTATAATTGTACAAGGTAATTGATTTTAAGTATAAATTATTATTGTTTTATAGTCCCAATAAGTAACAATTTCACACACACAAATGGTGATCTTTTGTTAACATAATCTGCCATGATCATTGTGAGTTGTCTACCAATATTGCCTTCCAAATGATATTAGTCAAAAATATGCTGAAAAAATTCCTAAATTCCACTTTAGGTAGTCGTACTAGCACTACCTGACTGGCTTATTTCACTTTTCACATGATTTCATTTATCTGTGGAATCAAATGAATAAAATAAACTATATGTGAAATCTAATGAACAAAATAAATTAACAAAATAGAAACAGACTCATAGGTACAGATAACAGAATGGCTACTGTCAGAGGGGAGGGGGTTGGGGGCTCTGTGAGCAAGGTGAAGGGAATAAGCAAAACAACAACAAAAATAAACATAGAGACAGAGACGATAGTATGGCAATTACCAGAGGGAAAGGGGTCATGGGGACATATAGGGAGGATAAGTGGTGATGGAAGGAGACTGACTTGTGTCCTTTGTTCCTATTCCAGTGGAATTGCCTAGCAAGAGTAAAAGTCTCTTCTCCCCAGTTAGCCATTGGGAACTTGCTCATAGTTATTTTTTTCTTGTTTTGTTTGATTATTTTGTTCTGGTATTTGCCTGCAATAGAGCATTTGTTTCCAAAAGGTTTATGTCTTGCTAACTTCCCCTTTCCCAGTACCTTGGCTACAGAAAGCAAGCTTTGGCGTGGCCTTTCTTTGTCTCTGTCCACTGGCATTTCCAGGTTACTGGTGCTATTGTTCTAACAGAACACACAATCCTGACAATTCATAGAGACTCTAGGCAACATGTATACAAAAGCAGAGTAGTCAGAAAATTTTAAATGAGACTGATCATTCTAGTAAGTAGTGTTTTATATTCCACCTTATCAGTGTTATCTTTTTTGGGGTGGACTACTATGTGTCAGTACTTTCTAAATGAAATATCAAAGCAGATATTTAAACAGATCTCTAAACATAAATGCAGAGATACTCCCAATCGTCTTATAATATCTTTTCTTTAACTTTCTCACACATCTATACTAATAATAGAGGAATATACAAATTGTTTGGGACTGTCACAGTAAGGGCCAAACAGGCTGCATGTGGTGACCAGGCTGGCAGTGGGATTAGTGAGGGTTGACCAAACAGCTGAACAGCAGGCTGTGTGGGGCAACCAGGTCAGCAGGGGGGGGAAGTTGGGGTGACCAGGTCAGAGGGGGGGCAGTTGGGGGCAATTAGGCTGGCAGGTGAGGTGGTTGGGGGTGATCAGGCTGGCAGGGGGGCAGTTAGAAGTGATCAGGCAGTCAGGCAGGTGAGCAGTTAGGAGCCATCGGACCAGGATTGTGAGAGGGATGTCTGACGGCTGGTTGGACATCCCCCGAGTGCTCCTGGATTGGAGAGGGTCAGGCTGGGCAGAGGGGACCCCCACCCTGTGCATGAATTTTGTGCACCAGGCCTCTAGTGTTTATATAATAGAACTTATTTACCTTGATTTGCCAAGGATGAGAGGCTGCGAGAGGTAAAGTAATAAGAAGCTTCAAATATTTTAAGCACTTTCTGCTTTGTGGTGATATTTCTTTCTTTCACTAACTTTGCCATTCTAAGAACATTAAGCTCTTGATGATTTTAGAGTAATACTTTCTTTCTGTGAGAACTGACCCACATGATTTGTCTTGATATTTTATTTTTGCATTTTTGTAACAACTCACTTCAAGGAACTCAGGTATTACATGAAATATGTCATTAAGTCTAATAATATTCCTTTGGAAGATGCAGTAGTTTTGGTGGTGGTAGCAGTGGTGTGTGTGTGTGTGTGTGTGTGTGTGTGTGTGTGTGTGTGTGTGTACAACTAGATCAAGCTTTCCAGAGATTTTGCCTTTACAATATCTTGGTATATTTTTTTTTATCTTGTCTCTCTTTCTCTATCTCACTCTGTATTGCTCTTAATCTATTTTGAATATAAGGAGAGGATGTATGTTCTAAAACAACACCTCAGTTCCTAAATAGTCTCAGATTCTTAATCTCGCTAATGTTTCAGCCTCGATTCTTCCTAACTGCAACCAAGTTTTATATCCTGTGATTCCCACTGTAATTCCAGCTGAATTGTGCCTGTCTGCATAACTGATTCAACATAAAATACTTGGCCTTAGCCCCTTTAATTAATTAGTACTACCCAAGTGACCCTGTGTTTCCAAGTTCCTTCTGGAGGTGCCCACCTTATTAAGTTGCCAGCTAAAGTCCATATGCCAGTGGGAAGAACTGGATTTTTTCCAGGCTTCATGTCTCCTTCCACATTGAATCTTTATATTATTGCTTGAGGAAAGCAAGGTACTGGGAGTCTAAAAAGCCTCTTAAATAGGTGATATCCCTTTAAAATACATTTTTATTAATCATGACAAGAGCTAACTTGGCATATTACAAATTTGACTTACTAGGATTTTTTTCTCATACATTCTCCTTTCAAAGGATTCAAGTCTCTTGTCCTCTTTTTCAACAAAATCCCACTAATTCACATAGCTTTGTCAAAAAAAATACTCTTATATCTGTTAGATTATATTTGAGAAATCTGTTTATAAGGCCAATTTATATTCTGCTTGCAAAATACAATTAACCAATATTTGTTTGTGTGTTGAAATGCTGCATGCTAAAAAATAATGGTGATTTATGCAAAATTATCAAATTAAGCAAGTCTAGACACATTAAATACTTATTTGGCTATTAGAAAGGTGAGTTTATTTTGTCTGAGAAAAATTGAATAACTATTTTAATATGTTATATAGAACTACTGAGAAACCATAAAATAGGGATCAGCAAACATCATCTGTAAAGGGCCAGATAGTAAACACTTTAGGGTTTGCACGTCAAGAGGCAAAACTGAAATTCTTATGTGGGCAATTACATAGCAAGAGTGAAAAAATTCCAGAAATTTAAATATTAAAAAATCATTCTTAGCTCATTTTCCTTAGACTTGCATACTATTTTACATATCAAATTATGATGCCTTTTTTGTATTATTACTAACTTTTCATGTTTGTACTACATATTTATTATGAAAAAAAAATAGCATTTAGCGATTCCTCTCCTGTCATCATTTAAAAAAATATAAGTAGACCTAAGTACTAAAATGATTACCTGCATTAGTTTTGCTCAGATATTTTGAAATATACACCACATAAAAAAAGGGAAAAAACACACCATGTGATCATATCAATAGACATAGAGAAAGCATTTGATAAAATCCAGCACCCATTTATGATAAAAACTCTCAGCAAAATGGGAATAGAGGGAACATATCTCACTGTAATAAGGCCATATATGACAAACCCATAGCCAACATCTTACTCAATGGATAAAACCTACAAGCATTTCCCTTAAGATTGGGAACACGACAGGTATGTCAACTTACCACTCTTATTCAACATAGTACTGGAAGTCCTAGCCACAGAAATCAGACAAGAAGAAGAAATGAAAGGCATTCAAGTCATAAAGGAAGAAGTGAAACTGTCATTATTTGCAGATGACATGCTACTGTACATAGAGAACCCTAAAGATTCCACCAAAAAACTCCTAGAACTGGTAAATGAATTCAGTAACATAGCAGGATACAAAATATCCAGAAATCAGTTACATTTTTATATAAAACAATAATGAACTCTCTGAAAGGGAAACAAATAAAGTAATTCCATTCACAATTTCTTCAAAAAGAATAAAATACCTAGGAATAAACTTAACCAAGGATATAAAAATACTGCACTCAGAAAATTATAGGACACTAAAGAAAGAAACCAAAGAAGATACAAGTAAGTGGCAGTATATACAATGTTCATAGATAGGAAAAATAAACATCATTAAAATGTCCATACTACCCAAAGCAATCAATAGATTTAGTGCAAATCCTATCAAGATACCAATGTCATATTTCACAGAATTAGAACAAATATCCCCCAAATTTATATGGAACCACAAAAAGCCCCATACAGCCATGACAATCTTGTGAAAGAAGAACAAAGTTGTAGGAATCATGCTACCTGATATAAAACTATACTATAAGGCCATAGTAATCAAAACAGCATGGTACTGGCATAAAAACAGACACATAGATCAATGGAACAGAATTGAGAGCCCAGAAATAAACCCAGGCCTTTATAGTCAATGAACATTTGACAAAGGATACAACAACATACAAAGAAACCCACCTATTCTTTAAGGGTAACATTTGGTTGAGGTTGAGTTTTGCTATACTTCACATTTACTTAAGCCAGATGAAAGATTTAGAATGAACCCTAGCCAGTTTTACTCAGTGGATAGAGCACTGGCCTGCAGACTGAAGGGTCCCAGGTTTGATTCTGGTCAAGGGCTCATGCCCAGGTTGCGGTGTGTAGCTCGCAGGAGGCAGCCAATCAATGATTCTCTCTCATCATTGATGCTTCTATCTCTCCCTTCCCCTCTCCTTTCCTTTCTGAAATCAATAAAAATATATTTAAAAAATTTAGATGAATTTATTCTATGACAAATAAAAAAATACACTGAAATTTGTCAGCTTAATGATCACAGTTTTAACATCCTTTATTCCATGTAGTTTTCTTAATTATATTAGAAATTAAACACTAAGTTAAACAATATTTTAAAGTATCCCATTTATTTTTAATGACATTGTACAATTAATTGCTTAGATACCATTGTGAACAATTAACCTTTCTAAACAAATTTCTGTTCCCTGAAATATTTTCAAATTACTTGAATAAACTTCCCAATACTGTGAGTTGAAAACTACTTAATTGAAATTATAATTTAAAAAAATACCTTTGTTCTGTCCACATAGATGCTGATGACAGGAAGGAAAAGTGGTTATGACTAGGATCGTCCTCAGAACTTAAGTATTCCATTTACCTTTAGTTATATATATATGCCTTCAATTTCTGAAAATATTTTTTAGAAAATGCCTAGAGCAGTGCCTAACATATGCACAGAGGTTGTTAAATGGACATAGGCAATTGCAAATAGAAATCATGAGTTGCTAAGACCTCACACATGATTGGTGATAATAAATGCTAATATTGACACAGTTCCCCAAACATAAATAAAACATTTTTAATCAATATCCACTGTAAAATAGTGCTTTCCTGAAGTGTTAGTGTAAATAAATTAAACCCCTCTAATCTTTACAATTCCAAATATCTTCTATATATTTTTAATAGGCTAAGGTCTTTTCAAAACAGGTGCATATATTTGTTCCTGCCCTATGATTGGCTTGTCAGAAAGCATAGGGTCTCATATTCGCCAGCCGTTTTTTATCTTTCCTGGGAGGTTAGTGGAGTCATCCTCACAATTTCTAAAAATCAGCTTCTAATTAGTTTCATTTCTGCTAGGGTTTGTAAGAAGACCTGATGCGCTTAATAAATTATTTATTATGAGAACATGCAAGTGAAACAAATGATGAAAAGGAAAATTTCAAGTAATGTAGAAAACAGTGCAGAGAAAGAGGAAATATTAAGCAGATATATAAATAAGATGTTACTGTAGAAAATATTATATCATTCTTTTTATTTGTTTGGGAAGTCCAGCATCTTTTCAGCAAAATATAGGAAGAGAAGGGGATAAAGATATAGCTTGTTCTTTTAGGTTCCAGTGAGTGAAGGCTGCCCTGTGCACCGTGAATTTCCTGGCCTGAATTCTAGGGCTTCTTACACAGCTCACATCGAAGCCTCTCTCCCAGGCTGACCTCCCATCACAGCTGGGCCCATGAGATGATGCAGTCCATAGCAGGGACATTTGTAAAGCTTCTTGAATGTTTAGTTCTCTAATTATCATTGTTACTTAGATATCTAAGAGGCATTTCAAACTTTACATCATAATTATTCAATTCTTGCTACCCTATACCGGGTCTGAAAACTCACTCCTTCCTTGATCTGTCACACCTCAGTTGCTAGCGATTCCATTTTCCAGTTGTTAGATCAAAAATATCAGATATACATTTGACACTAATACCTATCCCAACAGCAAATCTTATATTTGGTCTCTCTAACAGATATCCAGGCTCCCAATCCTCAACATTTCCATCACCACCATCTGAGGCTATGATATTTTTTATAGGACAAACTGTGTTCCCTGAAAATTCATATGATCAAGCCCTAACCCCCAGAACCTCCAAACATGACTGTATTTGGAAATAGAGCCTTACAGTCACACAAAAGTAAAATGAGGTCATTTGGGTGGGCCCTACTTCAATCTGACTGGTGTCCTTATAAGAAGAGGAGGTTTGGACAAACAGAGAGACACCAGGGATATGTGAGCACAGAGGAAAAACCATGTGAGGACACAGCTAGAAGGCAGCCATCTGCTGGCCATGGAGAGAGACGAAGAAGAAGAAGAAGAAGAAGAAGAAGAAGAAGAAGAAGAAGAAGAAGAAGAAGAAGAAGAAGAAGAAGAAGAAGAAGAAGGAGGAGGAGGAGGAGGAGGAGGAGGAGGAGGAGGAGGAGGAGGAGGAGGAGGAGGAGGAGGAGGAGGAGGAGGAGGAGGAGGAGGAGGAGGAGGAGGAGGAGAAGGGAGGATTATCACTCACTGATAGGGGTGTAGTGTTGTGTGATGTTTCTGTTTTTACCTGCACTCTCTATATCCATACACCACACAAAATCTAACATTAACCCTTTTAAAAAATTATCACATTACTTTTTTGTCAGAAAATCCAATTACTTTCCATCTGACTCAGAATAAAACACAGTCTATTCCTTTGTACTGCTGGGCTGGAAGATCTTCCCTGAAGCTACTTTCTGACCCAGCTGTTTCCACAACCACCATCCTCCTCTCTCTCCTCTAACGACATTGGATCCCGGGCTGTTCTATTAACACACTTCCACATGCTCCTACCTCAGGGACTTGGCACCTGTACTTCTATCTGCTCTTGATTCCCCTCCCCCCCGAGTCTTCCATGCCCTATACCTTCAACTTTTATATCTCTGTTCTAATATAAATGTATCAGAGAGGCCTTTCTTGAAAACTTTGCTCTAAAATAATGACTCCTTTCCTACACCTTCATTCTTTATATTTCCTTTACCTGCTTCATTTCTTGCAGAGTATATTTATCTACATGTTTACATGTTTTTGGACTCTTTTCCATCCCCAAAATTAAGCTGCATAAGAGCAGACCCCCTATTTATTTCACTCACTGACTTCCTAATGTTTAGAACAGTTTATAACACATATTTGGTAGTATTATTAAATATGTGAATTATCCAAAGAATTTTTTATGAATATTATCAATATAGATCATCTGTTAATCAATTGCTCAGCCACATCTCAGAACTATTTCTTCCCCTTAATTTTGTAGTTCTATTATTAGCTTTTTTTCCCTCCTACTTCTGATATACTTTTATCTAGAGTGCTTATTTTCTCCTAGTCTTTTTTTGTGCCTGTCTCAATTTAGAATCTGTTCCTGGTATGAATTGTCTTCTTGGTTATAATAAATTATAATTGTCAAATATAATTTTAATTGTTATTAATTTAATCATCTAAAATTTATTTTATCTAAATCATTTCTGTGTTGTTTTTGTTGGTGGTGATGTTATTGTTACCTGCATATTTTTGTTTTCTGCAACAACAACAAATTATTTGACTGCAAAGAAAATTTACAGACTGGAGATAGCTAATTAAAATACAGTATTGCGTTTTTTTCTCCTCATCCAATATAACCTACCCTTCAAACATTTCCATTTTCTCATGCTGTTTCCTGGCTAAAGATTGTTTGTAACATCCATCACTTTGGCACATGTCTCCTCACTCATATTTCATATCTTTAAAAGGAAATAGAGAAGTGTTGCTGATACCAAAACTGTGCCTAGTCCTAAGGAAAAATCAAAGATATAATTATTTCATTGATAGATAACAGTTGTGAAATATCTGGTGTAAATAAGTATACTGTGTCTCTGTCTGACACCTATGTCCTGCTTACATTTTAGTCTCTCTTGAAGTTGAGATTTTATTACAAAACTAAAGTGAAACTTGGGAGTGAGCTTTTCCTGAAAATTAAAATTTTAGCCTGTCAAAAGAAGCAAATATTTTTCTAATATTTGTAATTCTGATTCTATGTTTTTATAAGAAATACAAATAAATTTTATGTAATTAATTTGGTTTGTCATTTAAAAAAATGTTATGTCACTGTAGCTGCATTATATCACTGAGTTTTACACATAAATGACAAAAAATGAGAATAAAAATAAAATAAACATTATACAAAACAGCATGTTACAACACAAAATTTAAAACTTTCCCTAACCGGTTTGGCTCAGTGGATAGAGCATCGGCCTGCGGACTGAAAGGTCCCAGGTTTGATTCTGATCAAGGGCATGTACCTTCATTGTGGGCACATCCCCAGTAGGGGGTGTGCAGGAGGCAGCTGATCGATGTTTCTCTCTTATTGATGTTTCTAACTCTTTATCCCTCTCCCTTCCTCTCTGTAAAAAAATCAATAAAATATATTTTTAAAAAAACTTAAATTTTCAGATTAAAAGTTTAACAACATCAACACTATGCAACAAATGAGATCCATAATTATGACAACAGTAGCAGCCAAAATATTTACATTGCTCCTAGGAAAATGACTTCTGAAGTAATACAGGGTGCGGTTGACTTGACATACTGCATGAGTTTTCTATTGCTAGTCTAACAAATTACCACAAACTCAATGACTTAAAACAAATTTGTTTACTTACATTTCTGAGGGCCAGAAGTCTAAAGTCACAGTGTCAGTAGAGGTGCATTCTCTGTAGAGGCTTCAGGGAATAATTTTTCCTAGTCTTTTACAGCAACTGGAGGCGCCTATATTCCCTGGTCCATGGCTCCTCCCTGGAATCACTCTAACCTCTCAAATCCTCACTTACACTGATTGACCCTCCTGGCTCTCTCTGAAAAGGACAATTCTGATTACATTGGGCCCACCTGGATAATCCCGGACAATTCCTTTTAATCTCAAATCTCAAATCTTTACCTTAATCACACCGGCAAATTTCCTTTCTCCTGGTGAGGTAACACATTCACAGGTTCCAGGCAGTAGGATGTAGCTACTTCTGCAAAGAGTATATGCAGCCTACCACACATTGGAATAAAATTTGAATACACACACACACATATGAACATGTATAACTGTTTATGTATATGTATCATATTGCTCAATAAAGCATTGAGTTGCATTACACAGTACTAATAGATAAGTATCCTAAAGATAGATAGCCTTTTTGACTTTTTGAGAGTTTACATTCTGTACTATTCTCAAAATCAGCTAGTCTGTAACTGATTTTTTTATTTTTATTTTTTGCCTGTGACAGCCACATTGAAGATGTCCTTGTTTGTGCCGGGAGAATTCTCATGTTACATGCTAGACACACTAGGTAGTCGGACACATTAGTCACCCTGTAGTATTGATTTAGTTTTATTATATCAAAACTCACTGCATATCTTAGCCCAAGATTTTAACACATCACCAGGTTAAAGTTGCTTCAACAATCTTGTCGTTTCAATTTTTCATACTTTTTCATTTGTTTGTTATTGTTACTATCCTATACCACAACACATAACAATAGGTAATACTATAGAAAAATGTGAAAATGTTATATCAAATTTGTCAAAGTTGGTGTCATGAAGTCATTCAAATCATTTATTTGATAAACTCAATCTATTATATGAACTTTCTACTACTCTCTTTATTTTTAGTGAAAAGGGTCACATTAAACCCCAATACTGATGCTTTTTTCCTTCCAGTCCATCTTGTGTTTAAAGATTTCATGGTTTGGCAAACAAGATCCAGGCCAAGTCTGCCCATGGCCATTTGTTTAAATATCGACCAGGACTGCTTTTGCACTATAGTGACAGAGTTCAGTAGTTGCAATGGAGACCTTCTACCTATAAAGCTGAAAATACTTACTATCTGATCCTTTATGGAAAAGCTTGCTAACCCTTGCTTGAAAGGATTGAAAGCCATCAGTGAGTAGCAGTGATGTTTTCAAGGAACTTAATTAGATTTATTATACACACTAGAGGCTCAGTGCACAAAAATTTATGCACTCAGAGGGGGTCCCTCTGCCCGGCCTATGACCTCTCGCAGTCTGGGACCCCTTGGAGGATGTCCACCTGCTGGCTTAGGCCCGGTCCCTGGGGAATCAGGCCCAAGCTGGTAGTCAGACATTCCTCTGGCAGCCCAGCAACCCTCGGGGGATGCCCACTTAGGGAGCAGACCTAAGCTGCAGTCAGACATCCTTAGTGCTGCTGAGGAGGCGGGAGAGGCTCCCACCACCACCGCTGTACTGGCAGCCATCAGCCTGGCTTGTGGCTGAGCAGAGCTACCCCAGTGGGAGTGCACTGACCACCAGGGGGCAGCTCCTGCATTGAGCGTCTGCCCCCTGGTGGTCAGTGTGTCATAGTGACCAGTCATTCCTAGTCATTCTGCTGTTAGGGTCAATTTGCATATTACCCTTTTATTATATAGGATAGAGGCCTGGTGCACATGTGGGGGCTGGCTGGGTTGCCCTGAAGGGTGTCCTGGATCAGGGTGGGGGTCTTGCTGGGGTGCCTGGCCAGCTTGGGTGAGGGGCTGATGGGTGTTTGCAGCTGGTCACACCCACTTCAGGGTGGAGGTCCCCACTGGGGTGCCTGGCCAGTCTGGGTGAGGGGTTGAGGGCCGTTTTCAGGCTGGCCAACCCCCCCTGCGATGGAAGCTCCCAGCCTCTCCTTTTTTTCTTTTATTTTTTTATTCTGGGATTTATTTGCCTTCTATAATTGAAACTTTGTAGCCTTGAGTGGAGCTCAGAGCCGGCCAGGGCAGGGCGGGGAGCTTGGCTTCCTCCATCACCAGGGGAAAACCAAGCCTCCTGCTCACTCTAGCTCAGCCATGGGCAAACTACGGCCCATGGGTTGGATCCGGCCCATTTGAAATGAATAAAACTAAAAAAAAAAAAGACCGCACCCTTTTATGTAATGATGTTTACTTTGAATTTATATTATTTCACACAAACACTCCATCCATGCTTTTGTTCCGGCCCTCTGGGCCAGTTTAAGAACGCATTGTGGCCCTCGAGTCAAAAAGTTTTCCCAACCCTGCTCTAGCTCCATGGCCACAGCTAGCTGAAAGCAGGTATCTGGGGTTTATTTATCTTCTATAATTAAAACTTTGTTGCCTTGAGTGGAACGCAGAGCCAGCCGCAGCAGGCGGGAAGCTTGGCTTCCTCCATCACTGGGGCAACTAAGCCTCCTGCTTGCTCCAGATCCGTGACTGCCGGCCGCCATCTTGGTTGGGTTAATTTGCATATAGTTGCTCTGATTGGCTGGTGAGCATGGCCTAAGGCATAGAGAAGGTATGGTCAATGTGCATGTTGGTCTTTTATTAGTGTAGATATGCACAATATACTATACATACATATATATAATTCATATCAAGTTATAATTTACTGTACCATCACTTGATAACAAGTAGTAAAAACAGTTTAATGTAGTTTAATATGTTCAATCCAAGTTATCAATCAAGGATATGGAAACATTTTATGTATTCCTCCTGTGTGTAGCTCTGCATTCTATATCATTTCATCTCTCAAGATCTGCCCTTATTCTCTAGGGTTTGATGGAGAACCTGAACATACCTTTTGACTCTTCTGTTTGCTTTATCCTCTAAAACAAGCAATCTTGTTGGTTCATCCTGTCATGTGTATATGTGTGTGGGTGTCTGGAAATATAGACATATATTCATTACTCTGCATTTCCACTGCTATCAATCAAGATCAAGCCAACGTTGCCTCTCAACTGTACAATTACTCCTCAATTCTGTGCTCGCTTCCCTTAATTGTTGGAACAGAAAGCTAATATAAACTTTTTAAAATTCGAAATCCATGTTTTCTCTGCTTTTGCTAAAATTCTTGACTGATTCTCATTACTCTTAGGATAAAATATGAAATAATTAACATGGCTTAAAAGCCCCTGAATCTGAAAACTCTTGTTTTATTTTTTTATCCTCACATTTCACTCTCTATGTGCTCTCTATAGTCAAGGTAAAATGTTTATCTACTGTCTCATGGAATGATCTACTAGAGGCCCGGTGCACAAAATTCTGCACGGGGGCGGGGGTCGGTGGCTCAGTCCAGCCTGCACCCGCTCACAGTCCGGGACACCTCAGGGATATGCCTCCCCTGTGGATCATGCCTAAGCTAGCAGTGGGACATTCCTTCCACAGTCCGGGACCCCTTGCTCCTTACAGCTCAGCTCTCTGATCCCTCATGTCAGGCTCCTTACTGCTCAGCTCGGCTTGCTGCTCTTTAGCACTGCTGTGGAGGCAGGAGAGGCTCCTGCCAACACCACTGCGCTGGCCAGCCCTAAGCCCAGCTTCTGGCTGAGCAGTACTCCCCTGTTGGAGTGCACTGACTATCAGGGGGCAGCTCCTGCATTGAGCATCTGCCCCCTGGTGGTCAGTGCGCATCATGGTGACTGGTCATTCTAGTCATTCCACTGTAAAGGTCACTTAGGCTTTTAATATATAAATTCCTTTGACTTGTTAGAGTTACCTAACATTCTTCTAGTTTTACTACTTCATGCTTGATATTTTAAAAATATTTTTTATTATTTATAAGTCCTTCATTCTACTTTGGAGACTTGTCTTCTGCTTAGCTTTTAGCATTGCCTTCTTATTCCAGGTGAACCACTGGCTACTTTGGAAACTCTTACCCCTATTGGCTACTTTATCTATGTTTGTCAGGTGACCCAGTATCATATATTCATGGAATAAAAGATCTATTTCCACTCTTTTCTTTTTGAATCAACTGAAAGCATGACTAAATAGCACAACTGAAATTATTTTTCAATTGACTTGTTCGAACAAAAACACAAAAACGGGGAGGCTATTAGAAGCATGAACAATAGACAGATCAGATACTCTTCCTTCTGATTTTTCCATTTAGTGGACCCAGTCCACACTTGCCAGTCAGTTATAAATGAGAAGAAATGGGAGAAAGAAGGACAAATCATTAAAGTGGAACTGCTAGCTCTGGTAATCACCCAGATGATTGTAAAAAAATGTTACTCTAATTAATACTTGTAGACACAGGCAACATGCATTTAATAATTGCAACACTCCAAAGTAATTCTCTCTGGTTAAAATATGTACCCCAAAGAATAGCTCATCATTTTAATATACTGCATAGAACATTATTGAATTTTATGATGAATATTTATTTTATGCCAGAGAGCAAACTCAACTAAGGGCAAGGATTTTTATTTGGTTGTGTACCACTGTGTCCAAGGTTAGTGCAACAGTGATTTGTACATACTAGATACTTGGTTTAAGTTTTTGTTGAGTTATTGATATTAATTTTATAACATTTAATATTTATCTGTTTCATAGGAAGAATCTTTTTAGTTAGTAGAAAAAATAAATCTCATAAAGTCAATAAACAAATCAAACCCCCTTTTCACAACTTGATTACATTATTTCTTATACAAATTATTACAATTTCAAGGAACTTTAAATACATCCCAATTATGATGCATGAGCCTGTGACACTCATGTAAGATTCTTTCGTTTCTACAAAGTAATATATTCCTGAAATCTATCAGTAAGAATTAAATATTCCATAATGAAGAAGAGTGTCAACTTTTGTGGAAACTGAGCTTTGAGGAGTGTTTTGACTCCCCTTTTTACACCAGGCTCTGGTAGCTTCATCCAGTTCTGTGGGGGCTGACGACCAAGACAGGAATTTTCACATCTTCACTCTAGTTTAAATGTTTCTCCGAATCCTTTAAGCAATGGCATTTCGAGTGAAAACACTTACTCACACAAATCCTATAAATAAGCCATGCCTATAATGGGCCAATATGATTTGTTGAAAAGTAAAAACATGACTGTTTTGTTTGATTGACACCTAGCTCACCCACTCCGAGGTACAAAGATATGCTTTGCTATTCTCAGAAATTCTTTATTAATGATAAAAAAGTACTCAAATGACAGACTCCATGAAAAAGTATGGCCTCTTTTTGCTGAGGTGGGGATAGAAGAGAATTTTAACAGTTGACAATGAACAAAGAAAATGGATTTTAAAATATAAAAAGCTAAAAAATCTCCCAGACCTACAAATAGGGCACGTCACTAAGATGGAGGCCCTGGACGCTGGTGTGGGAAAAAACAGAGGAACGGCCACATTGGGAAGTCAGGAATCAGGCAGTTAAAGCCTCTTCTGGCAGGGAATTCTGTTACTCTTTCAGGAACTTTGCCACAAGCCAAGTCCACCTATACTTGACCTGATTTTTTTTTCTTTTCATATATTTACATATTTAATACCAACAAATAATCCCATATGTAGTGCTTTGTAAAGATTCAAAGTTAGGTCATTTTATTTTGTTTTGTGGGGGCAGTGAAGAAAGTACTGGTTGGGAACAAGAAATGGGACAGAAAAGGGCATGGAGTGTGCCCACAACCACCACTGCAGGTGAAGGGAGCTTGATGCTTGAGGAAACTGAGAAACAGGGTAAACCCCACTCCTCTGTTATACCACCAGGGAAAGCCAGACTGCAAGTTTTATATTCCACCTCTCATTAGTAGTCAGTCAAGGCTGCTCAGAGGGTATTAATTTCCCACCTCTCTGTCCTAACTCCTGGACAGGCATAGAGACCTTCTCTGACTTCATAGAAAACCTTCTGGAAGTGATGCAGCTACTGGTAGTAGAAAAATGGTAAAGTCTGAGGGAGTTGGTGATGCACTAGGGTGTACTAGTCTATGTTACTAGGAATTCTTCAAAATAAAAGTTAAAAATCAACAAGGTGTTTTAATGAAGACACAGTATTTCTTCATTTAATTAAAGCTCAAGTATATTAAGCCAACACCTTGTTTTGTTTCTGAATGACCTCAAATATCTGGGAAAGTGTGAAATTCAGTTTTAGCTCAGAGATACAAATGTTTAACATCAGAATGAATGAATCAATAATTAAAGGCACAACCATTCTTACATCTTTTATATATATTGCAAATTTACCTTCCAGAATATCTTTGCCAAACATCCTTAAATATCCAATTGTAATGAATGAGAATATAGTCTTCCCAATGCTCACAGTGAGTTGTTTATTTTATCCTTGAAAAATTGAGAAGAAAAAAATTATCTGATCATTGTTTTAATTTGATTTTATTTAATTGCTAGTATTTCACATTGCTGGTATAACAAAGTACCACAAATTTTGTAGCTTAAAATAATACAAATTTATTATCTTATGATCCTGAAAGTAAAAGTATAAAACGGGCCATTGTTGCTCAGTGGTTGAACATCGACTCATAACCAGGAGGTCACAGTTCCAATTCAGGTCAGAGCATGTGTCTGGATTGTGGGCTCGATCCCCAGGAGGGCGAATGCAGGAGGCAGCTAATCAATGATTCTCATCACTGATGTTTCTCTCTCTCTCTTCCTCTCCCTCCCTCTCTGAAATCAATTTTTCAAAAAGTTTAAAATGGGTCTCAATATACTTTAATCAAAATGTCAAAGAGCTGCATCTTCTGGAGGTGTAAGGTAGAGAAAGTTCCCTTTGTTTATTTGTTTGTTTTTTCCTAACTTCTAGAGCAGCATTTTTTACCTTTTTAATCTCATGGCACAAATAAACTAAGTATTAAAATTCTATGGCACACCAAAACATATTTTGTTTTTTGCTGATCTGACAAAAAATAGGTATAATTTTGATTCATTCACATTGGACAGATATTGTGTTGACTGTTGTCATTTTTAAATTTGACAATCTAAAGGAAAAGAGCTCAGTGCCCCTGACTAAATAGTTTTAAACATTCTTGTGGCTCACTGTTGAAAATTGCTGCTCTAGAGTTACTCACTTTGCCAGCTTCATTTATGCTTCCACCTTCAAAGCCCTTTCAATCCCTCACACTGCATATCACTTTGACTCTTCTGCTTTCCTCTTCATCTTCTAAGGACTCCTGTGATTATATTAGGCCTACCCATAAATCCAGGATAATCTCTTTATTTTAGCTATTTTATTGGTTAGTGAGCAACCTTGATTTCCCCTGGCCTTTGCAGGAGAGGCAAAACTTTACCTCTACCCTCTTAGTATCTTTGGTTGGGGCTGATAATTAAACTGACAAACAGGTTAAGAAGGGAAAGGCACATGAATTCATTTACCGGTAAGTTTTATATGACATAGAAGCCTTCATAAGGAAATAAAGATTCAAAGAAGTGGCAAAACTTAAGCACTTAAGTGTGAGGTTGAACAAAGAGAGGCAATGGTGTAAAAGCAAACATGTGGGGAGTCTAAAGGATGACAAGCTTTATTTTAACAAGGTGCATTTGTACAAATATTCCTTGGCTTCCACTCCCAGCCTCTAGTGGAAGAATGTTTCTTTCCTTCTGGTATAGGGTCGCCTTTCACACAAGAGTTTTATCTCCTTTTTTCAGAAAGAAAAGGGAGGAGTCAGAGCACCCTTCTTGAACCTGCTATATTCAAAGTGCCTTTAGCTCCAAGTAATCCTTATGCAAAAGGGACATATTTTTGAGTGGCATATTTTATCACCCGTCACCCTATAGCGCAACATATGTACTGGTGTCAGAGGTTATAATATAAACATTTTGGGGAAGGCCATTATTCTCCTTACCAATACTAACAAAGCTGAATATTTTGCACATTTTATTCTCAATTTGTACTTACTTTTCTGTGAATGCTTTTTTTTTCATGATTTTTGCTATTTTATTAGGGAGTTCATATTTTTCTCTTGTTTTCTAAATTTACCTTTATTTCTTTATATTTTGTATATGGTAGGGTTGTTTGCAAGTTCATTAAGGATATATACTGTGTCTTTTATTTTGTTTTCAATTCTTCTGCTACTTGATAAACAACGGTCACTTAAAAATATACTGAAAAATTAAAAATATATATGATCAGATTCACAGACTTTCTTAGCTAAGATATAACAAGCTTCACAGATACTTTCAGAAACAATAACAAATCACACAGAAACTATGTGGTGTGATATCTTTGTATCATGATTATGTAAATAAGACATGGTGAGAGTGCATTTGAATAACATTATTTAAGTGTTAAGCTGAGAAGTTGAAGGAAAAATGAATTATACATTTTCAAAAATAGGCATTTTTTGAAGTGAAGATTATAATTCTTAGTTGATTTTGTTTTAATTTGAAATTGATTTAGTTCCATAAGAATTTATTTTAGGAATTAAAAAAACTAACTAATTTAATATGTATACATTTTCAATTTAGAATTTTATTTTTGGAAAGTACCCCGCTGTATATCGAGCAATAATATCAAAAATACATCTTGAGCCTTGGCTGGTGTGGCTCAATTGGATGAGCATTGTCCCATGCACAGGAAGTTTCCCCAGGTTTGATTCCTGGTCAGTGCACATGCCTGGTTGATGACTCAATCCCTGGTGGGGGGCATGCAGGGGGCAAGTTATCAATGTTTCTTTTTCATGGATCTTTCTCTGTCTTCCTATCTCTCTCTCTCTCATCAATAAAAAATCATAAAAAATACATCTTTATTTCAATCACATCATTTTGCAAGATTACATGTTATATCTAACTTTGCCCCAGTTATTTCTATTATGATTCATAAATTCCATTTATTAAATTATTTAGATTCTCTAAAATTAAATTAGTCAAAAATATAAAGCTACACCACAGCTATCCTTTACTTTTACACTTCTTGAGTTGAGTTAATTTTGTTAATCTCAGTATCTTTATTCTCTGTGTGATTTAAAGGAATGGTCATGATTATCCTCTGATTTGAAAATGAATGGAATTACTAAATAATTTAATTGATTAATGTGTACATTCAAAATATGATCTATGTGATTATTTATTATTTTTGGAATATGGAAATGACAAATGTTTCAGAAAATTTCTCTGAATGAGAAGTTAAATGTGATTTTAACCAGATTTGTGTGTGTGTGCACACACACATGCACAAATAGAAAAATCTATGCACAGATATATTGTATTTTCATGATAAATTTATTTTTTTAATTAAATCTTTATTGTTCAGATTATTATATTTGTTCCTCTTTTTCCCCCCCCATAACTCCCCTCCTCCCAGTTCCCACCCCACCCTCCGCCCTCACTCCCCACCCACTGTCCTCATCCATAGGTGCACGATTTTTGTCCAGTCTCTTCCCAAATCTCCCACACCCCTTTCCCCCCCAATAATAGTCAGTCCATTCCCTTTTTATGTCCCTGATTCTATTATAATCACCAGTTCATTCTGTTCATCAGATTATTTATTCACTTGATTCTTAGATTCACTTGTTGATAGATGCATATTTGTTGTTCATAATTTGTATCTTTACCTTTTTCTTCCTCTTCCTCTTCTTAAAGGATACCTTTCAGCATTTCATATAATCCTGCTTTGGTGGTGATGAACTCCTTTAGCTTTTCCTTATCTGTGAAGCTCTTTATCTGACCTTCAATTCTGAATGATACCTTTGCTGGATAAAGTAATCTTGGTTGTAGGTTCTTGGTATTCATCACTTTGAATATTTCTTGCCATTCCCTTCTGGCCTGCAAAGTTTCTGTTGAGAAATCAGCTGACAGTCGTATGGGTATTCCCTTGTAGGTAACTGAGTTTCTTTCTCTTGCTGTTTTTAAGATTCTCTCTTTATCTTTTGCTCTTGGCATTTTAATTATGATGTGTCTTGGTGTGGTCCTCTTTGGATTCCTTTTGTTTGGGATTCTCCGCGCTTCTTGGACCTGTAAGTCCATTTCTTTCACCAGGTGGGGGAAGTTTTCTGTCATTATTTCTTCAAATAGGTTTTCAATATCTTGCTCTCTCTCATCTTCTGGCACCCCTATAATTCTGATGTTGGTGCACTTGAAGCTGTCCCAGAGGCTCCTTACACTATCCTCGCATTTTTGGATTCTTTTTTCATTTTGCTTTTCCGGTTGGGTGTTTTTTGCTTCCTCGCATTTCAAATCATTGACTTGATTCTTGCGCTCCTCTGGTCTGCTGTCGGGAGTCTGTATAATATTCGTTATTTCAGTCCGTGTATGCTTAATTTCTAGTTGGTTCCCCAACATAACATCGAGGGTCTCATTAGTTTTCTTGTAGATCTCATTAAGTTTATCGGCGGCTTCTAAACAGTTCTTGAGAGACCTTAAAAGTGTGGTTCTGAACTCTATATCTTCCATTGACAATTTTGTCCTGTTTCTTTGTCTCTGCATTTTGTTATGCTTCCTTGGTGCACCCCCTATTGGTCTTTGTTCGCAGTCTTATAGTTAAACCTTGATTGTTGTAGCTAATACCAGGGAGGGTTTGACCTCCAGGCCAAGTGGCTATGAGAATCAGCTATGTCAGCAGTGAGAGAACTTCTGTCCTCTAGGGAGGTGCTAATCTAGCCTTTGCCTGAGGCTATCCGGCAAATGCCTCTGTGCAGGGCTTGGGCAGGGCGGGTCGCACAGGATCAACAGGGTGGGCCGGAGAGAGCAGTTATGGCGGCTCTCAGTCCTGTCCCCAGGGGCTCTGCCTCTCTGAGTCCCAGCACCCGCTGCAAAGCTCAGAAAGAAAGCTGCACTCGCTCTGACCGAAGCCAGACAGTCCCGCTTCTCCGGTTTGAGTCTGGGTCCCTAAAGACTCGCCTGTATCTGGAGCTCAGAGTCTGCGACTCCCTCCCGATTGAAAAGAACAACCGTGCGCTCCGCCGTCAGCTCGCTCCGCGCACTCCGCACCTCAGAATTTGACTTCAGCACTGCGCCTCCTCTGAGTTTCCGTATGTGTTTCTCTTTCCTCCTAGTTGTAGGATTTCCACTCAGCCAGCGTTCCTGTGGCTCTGGGTGATGTCCGTTCCGTCTTTTAGTTTCACTTTTGAAGTAGTTGTTCAAAGCAGCAAACTCCGTCGGTGTCATGATAAATTTAAAAGCATGATTGAATGAATCCATTTAACAAATATTTATTTATTATAGCAATGACTATAGAAAAACTCACAACCTAGTGAGAAAATCAACATAAATATTTAGAATACACTTTGAAAAAATAGTGTTATGTACAAACTTATATGAGGACTGTTGGATTTAATGATCAAGAAAGGCTCTTGTGCTGGAGAGCATTATGCTAAGTGAAATAAGTCACTCAAAGAAAGATAAATATCACATGATCTCACTCATTTGTGGATTATAATGAAAAACATAAACCAAAGAATAAAAACAGATCTAGAGATAGAGAAGTATGGATCAGATGCTCAAACCTCAGAGGGAGGGTGGGGGTAAGGGGACAGATCAACCAAAGGACTTGTATGCATGCATATAAGCATAAGCAATGGATGCAGATAACAGGGGGTGAGGGTAAAGGCAAGACTGGGGGGATGAGGGGACAATGGAGGGATAAAGACACATTTGTAATACCTTAATCAATAAAAAATTTACAAAAAAGAAAGGCTCTTGTGCCCTGGCCTTTGTGTGGTTCCATTGTTTGTTTTTGATCACGTGCACCAAAAGGTTGCTGGTTCGATTTCTAGTCAGAGCATATGGCCTGGTTGTGGGCTTAATCCCAAGTAGAGGGCATGCAGGAGGCAGCCAGTCAGTATCTCACATCAATGTTTCCTTTTCTCTCTCCCTCTCCCTTCCTTTGTCTCTAAAAGATTATATATATATATATATATATATATATATATATATATATATAGAGAGAGAGAGAGAGAGAGAGAGAGAGAGAGAGAGAGAGAAAGGCTATTAGGACACAGGCAAAGTCTCTTCAAATTTAATACGATAGAAACATAACAAGCATCTTCTCAGATCACAATGGCATAAAATTAGAAATAAACTACAATAAAAACAATGAAAATGAATAAAATCTTAGAGGCTAAAAAGCATGGTGCTAAACAATGATTGGGTTACCAAATAGATCAAAGAAGAAATAAAGCGGCCCCGGCGGCTCCGGCCTCCTCGCTGGCGGTGGCGGCGGTGCTGCCCGCGGGCCGGAGCGGGGAGAGGATGAGCGTCCCCACCCCGAAGCAGTTCTGCCCGGTCCTGGAGCGGCCGCTCATCAGCTACATCCTGCAGGCCCTGGAGAGAGTATGTTGGATAAAGGACATTGTTGTGTCAGTAACTAGAGAGAACATGGAAGCAATGAAGGGTATTATTCAGAAGTACCACTGCAGCTCGACAATCTGTTTGAGGCAGCTCTGCCTCTGTATCTATTATTGTTCAAAAGTTTATAATGGTCTCTATTGTCCACGAATGAGTGAGATCATGTGGTATTTTTCCTTTATTGACTGGCTTATTTCACTTAGCATAATGCTCTCCAGTTCCATCCATGACGTTGCAAATGGTAGGCCGGGGAGGGTTGGGGGGCAGGAGGTAGGGGGGTAAGAGATCAACTAAAGGACTTGTATGCATGCATATAAGCATAACCAATGGACATAAGACACTGGGTGATAGGGGAGGCTAGGGGACTGTCTAGGGCGGGGGGATAAAATGGATACATGTAATACCCTTTGTAATACTTTAAGCAATAAAAAAAAAAAAAAAAAGAAGTACCAGCATAAGCGCATCTCACTGGTTGAAGCTGGAGTGACCCGCCACAGGTCAATATTCAATGGACTAAAAGCTCTGGCTGAGGATCAGTCAGACTCCAAGCTCTCGAAGCCAGAAGTAGTGATTATCCATGATGCTGTGAGACCTTTTGTGGAGGAAGATATTCTCCTTAAAGTGGCCACAGCTGCTAAGGAACATGGGGCAGCAGGAGCAATTCGCCCTCTTGTATCCACCGTCATCAGTCCATCTGCCAATGGTTGCTTAGACCACTCCCTGGAACGTGCCCGACACAGAGCAAGTGAAATGCCACAGGCTTTTCTATATGATGTGATCTATGCAGCATATCAGCAGTGTAGCGACTATGACCTGGAATTTGGAACTGAATGTTTGCAACTGGCTCTAAAATACTGTCATGTCAAAGCCAAACTTGTGGAAGGATCACCTGATCTCTGGAAGGTGACCTACAAACGAGATTTGTATGCAGCTGAATCGATTATTAAGGAAAGAATTTCACAACACATTTGCATAGTTATGGACACCAAAGAAGATGAAGAACATGTAGGTCATCATCTTGAAGAAATGCTAAAAAATGAGTTAAATCATGTGAAAGTCACATCTGGGCCTCTGGGTCATGCTGGCAGAGATCTCCAGCAAATCATCTTAGAGCAATGCTACAGTTTTGTTTGCGTGAATGTTATGACCTCTGCATTTGAAGAAACCCAGAAACTACTGAATATGCTTAAAGAGAGTCATCTTTCTGTTTTGTATCCTGTTGCTGTTATTTCAGTGCATTTTCTTGATTATAAATCAGTACATTTTGATCATAAAATGGAAAACCTAATGCAGATTAGGGAACTAGCAAAGGAAGTGAAAGAAAGAAATATTTTATTATGTGGACTTCTCATATATTACTCACAGGATGAGCAGAAGCTCCAGGACAGTTTAAGGCAAGGGGCCACAATAATTGCCACACTCATCAAAGAGAGAAATTCTGCATTCATTGGTCAGCTACTGGTAGCATGAAGGACACAGAGAAAATTGCCTACTGAGTTTAAAGAAGTGTTTAAGTTCCTCTGTCCTGCTTCCCCTCCCTGTTGTGTGTGGTAGCATATTTAAGTTGTCTTTTATGTCTCATAATTTGTAGGATATGATGCTTGGGTTATAAAAGTGGATTAATGTTTTATATTTGTGAAATAAAATTTTTTTTTTAAAAAAAGAAGAAATAAAAAGAATCCTGGAAAAAAATTATAATGAAAACACAGCAATCTAAAATCTATGGAACACAATGAAAGCAGTCCTAAGATGGAAGGTCATAGCTCTATAGGCCTACCTCAAAAAATAAGAAAAAATGGTAATAAATTATCTAACTTTGCAACTTAAAAAAAAAAGAGAGCAACAAGAAAAGCCCACAATAACCAGAGGAAGGAAATAATAAAGATCAGAGCAGAAATAAATGACATAGAGACCCCCCCCCCAAAAAAAATACAAAAGATCAATGAAACCAAGAGCTGGTTCTTTGAAGGGATAAACTAGATTGATGAACCTCTAGCCAGGCTCACCAAGAAACAAAGAGAGAG
Organism: Myotis daubentonii; assembly: GCF_963259705.1. NCBI lineage: Eukaryota > Metazoa > Chordata > Mammalia > Chiroptera > Vespertilionidae > Myotis > Myotis daubentonii. Next base: position 94,067,333 of record NC_081842.1, read on the forward strand.
GACCCAAATAAACAAAATCAGAAATGAAAGAGGTGAAGTAACAACTGACCCTACTGATGTACAGAGGATTGTCAAAAAATACTATGAACAACTCTATTCCAACAAACTGGACAACCTTAACGAAATGGACATATTCCTAACAAAATACAAGCTTCCAAAATTCAATCATGAAGAATAAAAAACCTGAGTAGGCCTATAACTACTGATGAAATTGAAACAGTAATAAAAAAGCTTCCAGCAAACAAAAGCCCTGGACCAGATGGCTTCACAGGGGAGTTTTACCGAACATTCAAAGAAGAACTAAACCAATCCTTAGACTATTCCAAAATATTCAAGAGGAAGGCACACTTCCATGCTCTTTCTATGAATCCAGGATTATCCTAATCCCAAAACCAGGTAAAGACACTGCAAAGAAAGAGAATTACAGGCCAATATCCCTGATGAACATAGATGTTAAAATCCTCAACAAAATTCTAGGGAAATGGATCCAGCATTACATTAGAAAAATCATACACCATGACCAAGTGGGATTTATTCCAGGGATGCAAACCTGGTACAATATCTGCAAATCAATAAATGTGACACATCACATAAACAAATTAAGAGACAAAAATCGCATAATCATATCAATTGATGCAGAAAAGGCGTTTGACAAATTCCACACCCTTTTCTGATAAAAAAGCTCAGCAAAGTGGGAATAGAGGGATCATACCTTAACATAATAAAAACCTTATATGACAAACCTACAGCCAACATCATACTCAATGGGCAAAAACTAAAACCATTTCCCCTAAGAACAGGAACAAGACAGGGATGCCTGCTTTCACCACTCCTGTTTGACATAGTACTGGAAGTGCTAGCCACAGCAATCAGACAAAAATAAGAAATAAAAGGCATTCAAATTGGAAAAGAAGACATAAAACTGTCATTATCCACAGATGACATGGTACTGTACATAGAAAACACTAAAGACTCCATCAAAAAATTATTAGACTTAATAAATGAATTCAGCAATGTAGCAGAATACAAAATTAATGCCAAGAACTCTAGGGCATTTTTATAGACCAATAGTGAACTTACAGAAAGAGATTTAAAAAAAATCCCATTAACCATTGCCCCCCCAAAAATAAATAAATAATGTGGGGGGCTGTTTCTCTCTTCTCCATGTCCCGCATGGAAAAGGAAACAGTCCATTTGCTGAGTGGAGGAGCTGGGGATTAAGAAATTAAAGAAAAACCAAGACGCAGAAATAGATTTTAAGCTGGGGCCAGGTGGGCGCCATCCTCTCTGATGGAGAGGCGGCAAAAAGCGGGGTGAGCCACACAGCAGGTTTATTTTAAAGGCCTAGATTTACATATCTAGTTCCGCCCCTGCCTGATTAACATGTCCAGCCTTATTGGGGAAGCATGTTCCCAGGGCGTGGCTCTGCCTATGTGCTGAGGTCAGCTGACAATAATTATAAGAAAATGCCTAGGTGCCTCCCAGGCGGCCCTCTACAAAATAAGATATCTAGGAATAAACTTAACTAAGGAGGTAAAAGAACTGTACTCAGAAAACTATAGGGCACTGAAAAAAGAAATAGAAGAAGACATAAATAGTTGGAAGAACATACTGTGTTCATGGATTGGTAGAATCAACATCATTAAAATGTCCATATTACCCAAACAATCTGTAGATTCAATGCACTCTGCATTAAAATACCAATGACATATTTCACAGATCTAGAACAAATTTTCCAAAAATTTATCTGGAATAAAAAAAGACCCCGAATAGCTGCAGCAATCCTGAAAAAGAACAAAGTTGGAGGGATCTCAATACCAGATATCAAGCTGTATTACAAAGCCACTGTTCTCAAAACTGCCTGGTACTGGCACAAGAACAGACATATGAATCAATGAAATAGAATGTAGAACTCAGAAATTGACCCAAACAACTATGCTCAATTAATATTTGACAAAGGAGGCAAGAATAAACAATGGAGTCAAGACAGTCTCTTCAATAAATGGTGTTGGGAAAATTGGATAGATACATGCAAAAAAATGAAACTAGACCACCAACTTACACCATACACAAAAATAAACTCAAAATGGATCAAGGACTTAAACGTAAGATGGGAAACCATAAAAATACTAGAGGAATCCACAAGCAGCAAAATCTCAGACATATGCCGAAACAATTTCTTCACCAATACAGCTCCTAGGGCAATGGAAACTAAAGAGGAAATAAGCAAATGAGACTACATCAAAATAAAAAGCTTCTGCACAGCAAAAGAAACCATCAGCAAAGCATCAAGAAAGCCCACTGCATGGGAGAACATATTTTCCAACGTTATCTTTGATAAGGGTTTAATCTCCAGCATTTACAGGGAACTCATATAGCTTAACAAAAGGAAGATAAACAACCAAATCAAAATATGGACAACTGACCTAAATAGATTTTTTTGGAAAGAGGACATAAGGGAGGCCAAGAGATATATGAAAACATGCTCAAAGTCACTAATCAGCTGAGAGATGCAAATCACAACTACAATGAGTTACCATCCCACACCTGTCAGAATGGCTATCATCAACAAATCAACAAATGATAAGTGCTGGCGAGAATGCAGAGAAAAGGGGACCCTTGTGCACTGCTGGTGGGAATGCAGACTGGTGCAGCCACTGTGGAGAACAGTATGGAGTCTCCTCAGAAATCTAAAAATGGAACTTCCATTTTACCCAGTGGTCCCACTTATAGGAATGTATCCCAAGAAACCAGAAACACCAATCAGAAAGGATATATGCATCCCTATGTTCATAGCAGCACAATTTACAATAGCTAAGATTTGGAAACAGCCTAAGTGCCCATCAGCAGATGAGTGGATTAAAAACTGTGGTACATCTACACAATGGAATAATATGATGCTATAAAAAGGAAGGAACTCCTACCATTTGCAACAGCATGGATGGAGCTGGAGAGCATTATCCTAAGCAAAATAAGTCAGTCAGAGAAAGATAAATATCACATGATCTCACTCATTTGTGGAATATAATGAACAATATAAACTGATGAATAGAAACATATCCAGAGACAGAGAAGCATTGATCATACTGTGAAACCTCAGGGGGAAGGTAGGGGGAAGGGGGAGAGAGCAACCAAAGAACTTGTATGAATGCATATAAGCATAACCAATGAACACAGACAACAGTGGGGTGAGAGCATGAACCGGGGTGGGGGGGGTGGCAATGAGGGAATAAGGACACATATGTAATACCTTTATCAATAAAAAATGACTTAAAAAGTATCATTTTAGGAAAAAGGTAGACAGGACATTAATAAGGGGATATCTGAGGAGAGCAAAAGAGGAGGCAAGGATTAGAGAAATATGAAAGATTTAGGAAATGAATATATGATAACACTGCTAGTTGAAGATATAGAAAGAATGACAGATCTATTTTAAATCATTGTCATTGACAGCTTCATCATCATCATTATAATTGCTATTAATAATTTTTTTTGATTGATGAGTAGGCAAGATGGAATAAATTATTGTTTTTATTAACTGATTTGAATAGTGAGCTAGTCCTTTAGGTGGAGATGGCTAGTTAGGAAATTGAAAATACTGTCTACCTTAAATTAGGCATCTAATAATATATTTGGCCATTTTTTTGTATATAATAATAATAGTTACATAACACTTTGTGATAGACATAATTATTTAGGGAGTGTAAACCAAAAAATCAGTGTTAGAAATAGAACTCTTAAGAATTTTTGTATATTTCGTGGAGCAAGTGGGGGTGGTGATACATGAAGAGTTAAAAGATGAAGAGAGCCAAGTACATAATCTTTTTTGAAATTTAACAATAAAATTTGAAAATCCTATATAATAAAAGAGAAACATGTAATTTGACCATCCTTTGATACAATCACCAGCCAGTCAGGAGTGAGTATGCAAATTAACCTGACAAAAGTGGTGGGTTAATTTGCATACACAGGAGTCAGGCAGAGAGAAGAGAGGGAGAGCAGGCAGAGAGTGGAGCAGCTTGGGGAAATTGGCTCCCCAAGCCACCAGACAGAGAGCAGAGAGGGAGAGCTGGCAGCTTGGAGTACTTGGCAGAGTGGGAGGCCATGGGAAGGAGACAGCAGGAAGGGAAAACCAAGATCGCAGGGAGCATCAGGAATTCTGGGAATAGTAGTTCTGGTGGCAGCCACAGGACCAGAAGTGGAAGCCCAGAGCACAGGGAGCACCAGGAATGCTGGGAATCATAGTTCTGATGGCAGATGGATCTCCTAGTAGACACTAGAGCAAAGTGAGCCTTGAGCAAGTTACTGTTGTGGTGGGGGATGGAGGGAAAGTGAAGGTGAGAGACATAAGTAAAAGCAGAAAACTACCAATGTACATAATACAGATGGAATCAAACACATTATATATTAAAAAAAGGAAGTCAAAAACAAAAGAGTATATCCACTATGCAGGTTCCATTCCAAAAAGTACAAATCTAGTCTATAATGTAAGAAAGAAGATCAATGATTGCCTGGGGCAAGGTTAGGGTATAGCCTAAGAAAATACATTAGGAAATATTGCATATCCTATCTAATAAAGACAGAATATGTAATTGACTGCCCCACCCTAAAAGATGGCAGCGCCCACAGCCACAAGATGGTGGCATCCCGTCCCCTCAGACCCAGTGGGGCAGCAGGCATGCGACAAGGCCTGGCCTGCCCCCAGGTGGGCCTGTCCTTGCCACGTGCCTGCCTCCAGAGTTCCCCAGGCCCCTCAGTCCCCCAGCCGCCAGGGCCAGCCGAGGCACAGGTAACCAGAGCCAGCTGAGGCTTGCAATGCAGGTAGTGGCAACAGCAGAGGTGTGTTGGGGGCATCGCCTTCCCCTGATTACTGGTTGCCTCCTGCCCCTGAGGGCTCCTGAACTGTGAGAGGGGGCAGGCTGGGCTGAAGGACACCCCTCCAGTGCATGAATTTTCATGCACCGGGCTTCTAGTTGTTTATAAAATAGCATTACTGAGATATAATTCACATCTCATACAATTTACACATTTAAATTTTCAATCTAATTTTTTGTGTATTCCAGATATGAGCAATTATGATCATAGTCAATTTTAGAGGGAAAGAAAGTGCAGTCTTGGTTTAGATACCATAGACTATTGCATTTCCTACTGAGTTTTAGTAGATGTTCTTGAATGAATGTTTCTTTATTTCCTGTATGCCTGCAGGACCAATTGGAAAGACTTTTTTTTTTATTAAACATATTGGGGTAATATTGATTAATATGAACATATATGTTTTAGGTGTGGATTTCTATGTTACAAGATATGTATATTGCACTGTGTGCCCACTACCCAGACTCAAATATTCTCCTGTCACAATATATTAGGCCCCTTTTATCCCCAATCCCTTTCCCTCTGGCAGCCACCACACTGCTATTTCTATCCACAAGTCTCAGTTTTATATCCCACATGTGAATAAGATCATATGGTTCTTAGCTTTTTTTCTGCATGAATTATTTCACTTAGTTCAATTTTCTCAAGGTCCATCCATGTTGCTGCAAATGGAAGTATTTCATCCTTTCATATGGCTGAGTAGTATTCCTTTGTGTAGATGTACCACTTCTTCTGTATCCAGTCCTCTATCACAGGACACTTTGGTTGTTTCTGTCTTGGCCACCATGAATAGTGATGCAATGGACATAGGGACACATATATCTTTGCAAATACATGATTTTTGAGTTTTCAGGTATATACCCAGGAGAGGAATTGCTAGGTAGTATGGTAGCTCTATTCTTAATTTTTCAGAAATTGCCAGACTGCTTTCTGTAATGGTTGTACCAGTCTACATTCCCACCAGCAATGAATGAAGGTTCCCTTTTCTCCTCAACCTCTCCAATACTTCTTACTAGTCTTGTTGATAACAGCCAATCTAACATGTGTGAGGTGGTATCTCATTGTAGTTTTGATTTGCATTTCTTTAATTGCTAGTGATGTTGAATATATTTTCATATATTCATTAGCTGTTTGCATGTCTTTTTGGGAGAGGTGTCCGCTCAGGTCCTTTTTTCCCATTTAAAAAAAAAAAATATATATATATATACTAAAGGCCCAGTGCACAAAAATTTGTGTACTTGGGGGGGCTGGGGGGTCCCTCAGCCCAGTCTGTGCCCTCTTGCAGTCTGGGACCCCTCGGGAGATAACGACCTGCTGGCTTAGGCCTGCTCCTGGGTGGCAGAGGGCAGGCCCAATCCCTAGGTGCAGCCCCTGGTCGGGCTCAGAGCAGGGCCAATTGGGGAGTTGGGGTGCTGCCCCTTGTCATGCACAGAGCAGGGTGGATTGGGAGGTTGTGATGCCACCCTCAGTCACGCTAAGGGTAGGGCCGATTGGGGGGTTGGGGCACCGCCCCCGGTCACACTCAAGGCAGGGTCGATGGGGAGGTTGTGGCGCCACCCCCTGTCATGCACTAAGCAGGGCCAATAAGGGCTTGGGGCGCTGCCCCCTGTCACACACAGAGCAGGGCCAATCAGGGGGTTGGGACGCTGCCCCAGTCACACACAGAGCACGGCCCATCAGGGGGTGGGGCACTGACCTCTATCACCCACAGAGCAGGGCCGATCAGGGGGTTGGGGTGCCGCCACTCTCACACTCAGGGCAGGGCCTATGGGGAGGTTATGGCTTTACCCCGTCACACACAGAGCAGGGCCCGTGGGGGGGGGGGTTGGGGAGCTCCCCCGTATCAGGCACAGAGCAGGGCTGATCAGGGGGTTGGGGCACCTTCCCCTGTCACGAACAGAGCAGGGTGGATAGGGAGGTTGTGGCCCCGCCCCCTGTCACACACAGAGCTGCATGGCGATCAGGGGGTTTGGGCTCTGCCCCCTGTCACGCTGATCCCGGTGCTGGGAGGCCTCATGGCTCCGCTGATCCCAGTGCTGGGAGGCATATTACCCTTTTACTATATAGGGTAAAGGCCTGGTGCATGGGTGGGGCCGGCTGGTTTGCCCTGAAGGTTGTCCTGGATCAGGGTGGGGGTCCCCACTTGGGTGCCTGGCCAGCCTGGATGAGGGGATGATGGCTGTATGAAGCTGGTCACACATCCTTCAGGGTGGGGGTCCCCACTGGGTGCCTGGCCAGCCTGGTTGAGGGGATGATGGCTGTTTGCAGCTGGGCACACACCCCTCAGGGTGGGGGTCCCCACTGGGGTGCCTGGCCAGTCTGGGTGAGGGGCTGAGGGCTGTTTTCAGGCTGGGGGTGACTGAAGCTCCCAACCACTCCATTTTTTCTTTTTATTCTGGGCCAGCTTTAGCTTTGAGGCTTGGCTCCAGCTCTTAGGCCTCTGCTGCTGAAAGTAGGTTTCTGGCCTTTGCTTACAATGTTGCAATCCTGCTGGCTGAAGTCCGGTGGTATTTGTTACAGAGTTTCTTAAACTGCCAGCTCAGAGGCCTGCAGGCGCAGGCGGGGAACGTTGGTTTCCTCCGTCACTGAGGCAAGCAAGCCTCATGTTAGTTTCAAGCTGCCTGGCTGCCAGCCGCCATCTTGGCTGGCAGTTAATTTGCATATCTTGCTGATTAGCCAATGAAAAGGGTAGCGGTCATACGCCAATTACCATGTTTCTCTTTTATTAGTATATATATATATATATATATATGTATATATATATATATATATATATATATATATATATATATATTGATTACAGAGATAGTGAAGGAGGAAGAGATAGAAACATCAATGATGAAAGAGAATCATTGAATGGCTGCCTCACCCCACACTGAGGATGGATTGAGCCCTGACCCTGGTTCATGGGTTGATGTTCAACAACTGAGCCATGCTGGCTGGGGAATTACCCAGTTTTTAATTTCCCCTTCTAAGGAGTATTCCTGGAGGTTCTTCCTTTGCTTGGAATTTAGTCACATGGATGGAAACTGATGTCTTTTAGAACCTGAATAATGGTTCCATGACTGTAAAAGACAGAAGGATGGACATTGGATAGGAAACTTAGAGCCTGCCACACAACAAATCTATTTGCTCCTTTGAGACTACAGTCAGCATGTTAAGTTGTGAAATTCTACTATTTCTCTTTATATCCCTAGCACCTGGCAAGGCATCTCAATATATGAATGAATAAGAATTAAGGAATGAGAATAAACAACCTTATCTTTTTGGAAACTGGTTTTAGGCTAGACAAACTGTTTTTGCATGTTTGGTGTTGAGTTTTGAGTTCTTTATATATTTTGGAAATTAAACCTTTGTCAGAGCTGCTGTTTGCATATATCATCTCCATTTGGTTGGCTGCTTTTCTGTTTGTTGTCAGTTTCTTTTGCTGTGCAGAAGCTTTTTAGTTTTATATAATATCATTCATTTTTTCCCCTTTATTGATTAAAGTATTACAAATGTGTCCTTATCCCCCCATTGTCCCCCATCACCCCACTCATAACCTTACCCCCCGGTGTCTGTATCCATTGGTTATGCTTATATGCATGCATACAAGTCCTTTCATTCATTTATTTTTGCCTTTGCTTCACTTGTCTTTGGAATCAAGTTCATAAAATGTTCTTTACAACCAAGGTCCATAAGTTTGGCATCCATATTTTCTTTATGTAACTTATTGTTTTGGGTCTTATATTTAGATCTTTGATGCATTTTGAATTAATTTTTGAAAGCTAATTTTTAAGACAATTTCAGCAGTTTTTCTGGAGAGTGGGTCCACAAAGTTCTTCACACACTCCTGGCATTAGTATATCCTTATTTTGAATATACATATGGTTATACAAGTGTACATATACTTCAAATTATGAAAATATATTATTAAATATTAGAGCATGTTATACTACTGCAGTTATACTTTAATAAAATTTATGTTTAATATCTTAAATTGTGAACTTAAGAGGAAAAGAACATATTTCAAAAGCACCAAAGTAGCACTCTATTAGTAGTTTAAATAGTAACAATTAAAGAATTTCACATCATTTTATTGTGAAATTAAATGGATGAACTTTGATGCCCCTGCTTTGCCAAATGTGTGTGATGCTGTTGCTATGTTACTGCAACATGTTATTTTCATATCCCAGATTATATGTCAAGAAGTCAAGTGTGGGACCAGAATTTGTGGGGCTGAATTTTGTACAACTCAAGAGTGCTCTTTAAGAAAACCATCCAAAAATATCATATATTGTAAACTTTGCAAATATGTTTGCTAGTTATCTGTGAGCAATGTATAACCATGTAAACACTACTGAATTTTGAGCTTTATTAGCTCTGTGTCATACTGCCTCTGCCAGGAATAATTGCTATGATTATCTTTTGTGCCAGGACTCCCTTTCTAATGCTCAGTGTTTTCTGAAAATGTTGACCACTTGGGAGCAGCTAATATTATGATTTTCAGTGGTGCTCTGTTAAAGACATAAACAAGAAACATAATTCTGTGACATCTTTAATTTACCACTATTCCAGTATTGCATTTGGTAAAGACATAAATGAGGAACTTACTTACGTGACATCTTTGATTCACCAACATCTAAATGAATTCACTTGAATAATATTATTCGTATATAAAGACTAAATAATTTTCAGTTGCATTATGGTGGTAGGGAAATCATTTAACATGATTTCTTTTAAACTAACCTAGTGTGTCATTCTTCTCCAGGGGAAATTAAACTTTTATTAAAGGTTTAGAATTCTTTAGTGTGATATATCCCTTTATAATATGGTGAAAATTACTTAATTAAAAATATATAACATTTAAAATCTTTGAGAACTATAGGACTAAGGCCCAAAACATAAGAACATTTTGAAAATGAGAGGAAATGTATAACCAAAATAGATAGGATTACCCATTAATGCAAAATAAGGAGTTTGAAAAATTCCAAAGAGGAAAAATAGGATCTGTTGATTATGTTTCAGGGTAGTACAGAAAGGAAAACTGATAAAAGGATATTTCTTTGAATTTAATGACTCACAAAAAGCATAATGTTGTCAAGCAAACACCGTTATGTAGTGTCTGAAACATCAAATAAGTAAACCTGACACATGAAATAAAATAAAATTCTATTTATAAATATATTGCTAGTTATTTTTGCCAGGCTGTCTGCTAGTTGTGGTTTGCCTGCAATAAAGTCCTGTGAGGCAAAGGGTTAGCCTTTTCCTCTGACTGAAACACTAGGATATAGTTCTTCTCTGAAAGATGCATGTATGGTTTCTTAAAAAGTCTAATGTATCACTTCTAAAGAAATATCTTTTTTTTTTTCTGTTTGAACTTTTCCCTTTTTCACTGAGCAGCATAACATAAGACAGCAATGGTTCTCTACTATAAAAAACAGATCATGTTTTTCCTGTGGACCTATTAGGATATTAAACATATGTACTCTCTGAGAAATAGTTTAAGTAGAAAGTTTGATTATACTTCCCCTTGTCTGTTTTTAATTAAATGCCCCCAGCAGGAAAGTTACATTCAAGCACTGGGTGTAATATATATATAAACGCTAAGCGACCAGAACAACTGGAATGACCAGGTTGACCAGTCACTATGTCTCCCACTGTTGGGGGCAGGGCCAGCTGGCCAACCTCCTGAGGCCACGCCCCCTGGCAGGCCCCACCCCAATGGCCCCAATAGGAGCAGGGCTGGCCGGACCCCACTCATGCACAGATTTGTGCACCAGGCCTCTAGTAAGTTATAATATTCTTTATTGGATATATTTAGTTTTTTCAAATTTTTATTTAAATTTTGCTATTACTTGCTGTGTGACCTTAGCCAAAGTACTTAATGATTCCAATTTTTATTTTTATTTAAATAAGAAAAAATTTCTATATATTTGTCAATGTGTTTGAGCATTTTTTAATATATAGATGGCAATGCAGGACTTAAGTGTAAATAGTATTTATTTATGTGGAACCTATGGAGTTGCACCATTATATAAGCTCTTGAGTAACTTGACAGAATGGTAACGAGCCCAAACTTTTATGTCAAGTTACCTTGGATTTGAAATTTAGCTCCAATATTTATTAAATCTGTGATTTTGAAAAAGTCAATTAACCTTAATGTTTTTGTATAAAATATGGGCATGAAAACAGGTATTGTAAGGATTAAGTAAGCTTAATTATGAGAGTTCAATTAAAAGTCACTTGTTCTTCATTACAGCCTATACTCTACATCAAAAAATCCTTAAAATACAGGTTTTCCTTTATTTTAGAGCATATTGATTATAGGGAAGAACAAAGAGAGAATGAAAATGACTATTGTTTTTTTTTTAGAATTTTCGATCTTATCTTTCTCATCTAAAAGATTTTGCATGAAACATTTCTTGCTACAACAAACAACCTGCTAAAACACCTCAGAGTATATTTATAAGCTCCCATATTCATCATCTCTTTGGAAGCAAAAATGACTTGGAATATAATCATCTATTCCTTAGGGGAGAGATTCTACATAGATATCTGTCCCCCCCCCCCCCAATTTTTTCTTTTCTATGAGACATTCTGTAAAAACTCACCTTTTCCCTACAAGTAAATGCTATTGAAAATATTAAAACACTAGAAATAGGGTCATGATGTATTTATGATAAGTGCTAAAAATTAGAATGGAATTGTGATAATTAACTTAATAGTATCTGCCTCTATAATTCCTCAGTGATTACCATAGAAATTTTCTAGCTTGGAGCCACAGGAAACTGCTTTTTAGTCTTAGAAATACAATAACTATTCTTAGAATTTTAAGGAAAGATGTCACTCAACTCTGTATGTCATATTATGTTCTCAGGCACAGAATTCTTTAATAACTTATATCTGGCTTGTACTGCTTATACCTCACATCTTGCATATTTGCTTTAATTTTAAACTTCAATGCAAAGCAATGTTACATCAATATTTAGAGTGTCAATGATAGGTGATCGCTATAGTTCAATCTTGCATCAAGAAGTTTTGACATTTGATGGGGACCAAATAAAATCAATGTCAACACATAGCTCTCTAACAAATGACATGATAAATCCTTGGCGGAATAATTAGCAACGCTTTCCATTCATCACTGAAAAGACATGCATTTCCTTGTAAGCTGTTTTGGTTGTGAATCTAATAATGTGTGGTCCAGGTTCATATTTAGTTAATTTCTAGTCAATGACAAGAGAGACAGCTAAAGAGAATGTTGTATTTCCTGCTTAGATGAGGAAGTAATTTAGTTTCCATATTCTAACCTAATCTGAACTCATATGGGAACATAATCTTGCACATTAAAGAAAAATAAGCTCTTCGAACCAATCCACTACATTTCTTAGCATAATTATGTGAAAACAGCAAAGATGTCAAAACAGATTGAGATTTTTTAAAAAAAGGGCTCACTAAGGAGAAAAACACCTGGGTATTTTCCAGGAATGATGGTTGAAGATGGTTATGAAAGAGAGAGGAAAGAAGAAGAAATCTCCCTGAATATAATGCAAGGTAATTAACTCAATTTCACTAGGAATCTCCTTCATTCAAGCCAATATTCATATAGCATACATGTACCCTCATGCCTTTTAGAACACAGTCCTAAGGTTCCAAGAATTGTTGCAGTGAAATGAAATGAGATGTATGAAATGCATATAGAAATATGAAGCTTAAAAGGGTAAAGGAATTAAATCATTTTAAGGCTTATTCCATTTTAAAGTCAGGTAAAATGACCTCTCTGGACTCCATTTCTGCTCTTTGCATTTCCTATTAGAAGGCCTATTTTTTAAGAAGGCCTACAATTTTAATAGTAATTTAAAATAATTCCACTTAACATTAAAAAAGTTTTTCATTAAAATGGATTTTTCTCTAAATGCTTCTCATATATTTGTTCTCTCTTATTCTGCAACGCATGCTTAATTTCATCTTTTACATTCAGGAATATTTTTCCACAATCCAGGAACAATTATGTCACCATTGAAAATAGTCATAATACCAATGTATTATTATTATACTAAATATGTTCATTAATGTATTAAGAAAACAAAATTGTGATTTTCTACTACAATTTAATTTTTAAGTAGTAAACAATGGGGTTATTATGACATGATACCTATTTGAGACACAGTTTATTATATTAATAACTATTCTCAAAAATGTTTTCTCTCATACACAGACAAATCCATATTAGTATATAATTTCAAAAAAGAAACAATTAATATTATAGGCTAGTTAACCAAATTTTAATAAGTGATCCAAAGTATCACACAGCACCTGCCTTAAAATCAGAGCTATACTTCTGTGCTTTGTTTTACTGAAATGATATTGAATGTGAAGATACTACTGAGAAAACTCAAATAAATTTGTGCTGGAAATTTGAGTTGCTGAATATAAAATCATTATATAATATTGGTACACAAGTCACTTCTATCACATAAAGTAAATTTTATCAAAAAAGACTATGAAGAGTATGTAAGATGTGATTAAGTGATTTGTGAACCAGGCATTTGATATTAAAACTTAAACAAATTATTTATTGGATTGTCTAATAATTATAGCATGCTATTCTTCCTACTTGGATTTAGTATAGGTGCTAATCTAAGCATGTTTACAATAGATCACTACATTTTTATATGCAGCCCACACTCTAATTAGCACATTCTAATTTCTAGTTTACAAGAAAGCACAAGTAGCATATGGTTTAAAAGATTTTATTGTTAACAATTAAGCTGTATGCCTCCCTGTAAGAAAAAATTAAATCTTTCTTTGCTTTGATTCAGTTTTGCTCTCTGACTTCTTATTTTTATTGGATAATTAAATAACTAAACAAGATGAAATGAGTTACATAATTTTATTATAAATTAAAGACAGTTTTTAGAAACTTTCCTGAGCACTGGAATGTTTTCCTTGTGTCAAATCTTCTGAACTTGTTAGTATCTAATTTTTTTCATCTCTAATATTTAAGTCAAATATGTATTGTGGTGTATATGCTTATAGTAATGGAATATATTTGTTTATATTTTCTTTTAAAAATATTTTTGATGTCCTAAGACTGCCTCACTTTAAAAAGATATCTACTATTGCCCTAGCTGTTTTGGCTCAGTGAATAGAGCATAGGCCTTCAGACTGAAGGGTCCTGGTCAAGGGCACAGACCCAGGTTGCGAACTCAATCCACAATAGGGGGCATGCAGGAGACAGCCAATCAATGATTATCTCTCATCGTTGATGTTTCTCTCTCTCTCCCTCTCCCTTCTTCTCTGAAATCAACAAAAATATATTTTTAAAAATCTACTATAATTTGAATTACTATAATCATCAAATATGAAGAATAAGCCTATGAGTTATATCATTTTCTAGCACAAGTAGGATCAGAGTTTATACAGAACACATAGTTAAATTTGAATCTCAGATAAATAATGAAAATTTTAATATAAGTATATTCCAAATATTAAATGGAATTTACTTGTATTAAAATTTTATTTTTACACAAAAATAATTTTAACTGGTGTCTGCCACTTTTATTTGCTAAATCTGGAAAATTTACTTACAAAAAACACCAAAGATTATTTCGACATCAGGTTTTTCTCTCAGCTGGTCAATGGTTGCCCTTATGGTATTAAGTCTCTTGAATGTCCTGGCTTAAGAGTCAGTGTGCATGAGTAGGTTCTCAGAGGTATTTCATTGCACAAGCCCCAGAGCAGAAAGAGGCATATAACATAGCTGAAAACAATTCAGTCAAGTGACAACTATACACAATTGACACAACCACCCTAGCAGTAACAATGGGGGACAGAACTGGTGAGCTTGAGCACAAGGCTCTGCCACTCAGAGGTTTTAAACTTCAAGTCCTACATTATGTGGGTCAGATTTCTAGCAAGAGGCCTTTCCCTCTCATGTCCCAGTTAAGTGGCAAGTTTATATAATATACTAGAGGCCCAGTGCACAAAATTCGTGCACTGGGATGGGGGGAGTTGTCCCTCAGCCCAACCTGCACCCTCTCCAATCTAGGACCTCTGTGGGATCAGGCCTAAATGGGCAGTCGGACATCCCTCTCATAATCCAGGACTGCTGTCTCCCAACTGCTCACCTGCCTGCCTGCCTGATTGCCCCTAACTGCTTCTGCCTGCCATCTTGATCATCCCCTAGCCACTCCCCTGCCAGCCTGATTGATGCCTAACTGCTCCCCTGCCAGTCCGATTGCCCCCAACTGCCCTCCCCTGCAGGCCTAGTCCCCCCCAACTGCCATCCCCTGCATGCCTGGTACCCCCAAATGCCCTTCCCTGCAGTCTTCATTCCCCCCAACTGCCCTTCCCTGCCAGCCATCTTGTGGTGGCCATCTTGTGACCACATGGGGGCAGCCATCTTGTGCTAGGACGTGACAGTTAATTTGCATATTACCTCTTTATTATATAGGACTAGAGGCCCAGTGCATGACATTTGTGCACTTGGAGGATCCCTCTCGCAGTCCAAGAGCCCTCGGGGAATGTTTGACTGATGGCTTAGGCCCGCAGACAGACATCCTTAGTGCTGCTGCAGAGGCAGGAGAGGCTCCTGCTAATGCAGCAGTGCTCGCCAGTCAAGAGCCCGGCTCAGGACTTCTGGCTGAGTGGCGCTCCCTCTGTGGGAGCACACTGATTACCAGGCGGCAGCTCCTGCATTGAGTGTCTGCCCCCTGGTGGTCAGTGAGCGTCATAGCAACTGGTCATTCAGCCATTCTATCGATTTGCATATTAGCCTTTTATTATATAGGATTCCCTGACACAATCACAGAAATTTCTAGGTGCACTGATAGACTACACAATGTTTTACACTTCCTAGCTTTATGAAGGGGTCTCTGTTCGAGCTCCCTGAGATATGGTATTTTTTTTTTTAATCCAACAACCTGTAACAAATGAGATAACAATTAGATGCTTATCAGGTCTGTGTGCCTGCTGGCTTCAACTCTCTTCCAATTCTGTGACTTGGAGTTAACTTTCTCTTTCTTTCTACTGATGGAGACTGAGTAAATATTTTTATATGTAAAGTGTTTTCCTGGTAGGGACATTTTTTCATATATATATATATATATATATATATATATATATATATATATGGCTAAAATGGTAAAGGTATCCTTTCCCATTTTAGCTCAGTCTTTCATACTAACAAGAACACTCATCTTTATTTCTAGTCTTGGTTGTTATCCAAGGGTCCAAGAGAAAGGCCTTGAGTTGACACGCAGTGCTTTGTTATAATAGTTTTGGAGAACATGCATTTCCAAAGACTGTTGTGTCTGATGGCCCACTTGCCTTACTACCGGAGCTCAAACCCATTTCCTGATTGCTCCAGCACTCTCAGGTTCTCTCAACGTTACAGAGGAGACTTTAATAATAATATGTTACTTTTAGCTTTTCTGGCTAAAAAGGTTTGGGTGCAATTGCCCAGAATATTCATTCTGTCCTTGCTGGGTGCTCAGTTGGTGCACCCGAAGGTCACAGGTTTGATTCCTGTTCAGGGCACATACCTAGTTTGTGGGTTGGATCCCTTCTTGGGGCACTTGCAGGAAACAAACAGATGGATGTTTCGCTCTTCTCTCTCTCTCTCTCTCTCTCTCTCTCTCTCTCTCTCTCTCTCTCTCTCTCTCATCAGTGAAAATATATCCTTGGGTGAAGATTAAAGAAAAAAAGAATATTCATTCTACTTAAAGGTGTCAGAGCAAGAAAAATGTGCCTGTTCCAAAAATTAAGAAATGTACCTTTAGTTCACATAGAGAAAGCCTCCCTCAGGGCCTTAGGAGTTCCTTTTCCCTGGGCCTTCTCTCCTACTGCCTTTACTGGCTCTCCATCCTTTACAGCATCAGTGTCTATTCTGCTACAGTCAGTATGGGAAGGTAAATGTGGATCATTACACTCTTTATAGTGTCTACACAAAGACAGTGAGGATCATTTTGCTAATACTAGTAATCTTTTATGACATATTGTTGGTGATTGCATTGCTAAAATCCAGCCTCTGCCAGAGGACAATGGGAAGGCAAAAATCACGTGTTGTATACATGTGTGTATACACACACATAAATACATATACGTACATGTAAATATATATGAAATGCATATACATATGCAGCTAAAGATGTATAAATGATATGATACAGCTTTTGAAATTTATTATTTTTATCACTTTGAATTTGCCATCTCCATATCATTTGTTTTCAACTCAGAAATATTATTTAAAACTTTTCATAAATGTTTTGTCAAAAATTTTTATTTTACCCAATATATTGCTGAGCTAAAGAAATTCTAGATCTTCATGAATATATTTAATATCATTTTAATGCTGGAAAGAGACTAACTCCAAAAAGAAGTGTCTGGCCGTAGCTGGTTTGCCTCAGTGGATAGAGCATCAACCTGCGGACTGAAGAGTCCTTGGTTTGATTCCGCCCTGTGGTAAGGGCACACGGTGGGTTGCTGACTTGATCCCCAGTAGAGGGCATGCAGGAGGCAGCTGATCAATGATTCTCATCATTGATGTTTCTATCTCTCTCTCCCACTCTCTTCCTCTCTGCAATAAATAAAAATATACATTTTTTAAAAAATGTCTGTTCTCTTCTACCACTTGACCTGGGACCTATAACAGCAAATAAATGACTAACGCTTAGGACTGAAATATTATCTAAAATAAGGAGACACGTGATATTTATAACCTTTATCATCTCATAAGTGTTAATTGCTCAAAGGTTTTTAAAAAGCAAAGAATGACATTTCTTATGAAATATTGAAGTTGAGAGGCAATAAGCACTGCTCGCTTCCTAAATTATCATGCATGAAGTTGGAGATAGAATTATGTTGTTTCTCTTTAGTCTCTCTCTCTCTCTCTCTCTCTCTCTCTCTCTCTCTCTCTCTCTCTTTCTCTCTCTCTCACACACACACTTTGCAGAAGGAAAATAATATTTTTATGTCTCAAGCTACAGAAAGTAAGGCCTAATAGAAGTGAGAGTAGAAATGAGAAAAGTATGTGGTTTACAGTTGGAATTGAAAGAACTGTTAAAAGGTGGGATATTATTTTGAGGGGGAAAATAGTTGAGTATTTATTCTCTTTGAATTAAAGGGAGAATCAAAATAGTGGTTGGTTCCTTTGTTGAGTAGTGCCTATCAAAGGAAGGATATTGTGGGAATTAACATGCTTAGTTTTGAATATAAAAAATGACTCAAAAATAAAAAGTGTACTGTAAAAACAAGCAACCAGAATAATCTCTGCTGCCATTTGATCATTGATTTTTTATAATATACTTATAAAAACAAAATTATATTGTTTCCAGTGCATAGATCTGAAGCAATTAATATTTTAATAGATGGGAGTACTATGCACAACTAAGTGGGGTGGGGGAGTCAACAATAAAAAAGAATACAGGTAATAAATTTAGTTGAACTAAACAAAAGGATAGTATGCTTAATTCTTCTCTTTAAACACAAAACAAATCCAAAAACAACTAAAAAATCTGAAAATTTTGTTCAATTATGTGTAATGAGTTTTGAAAATACTGCATTTATATAAAATATGAGCATTAATATGCATAATAAATAAATTCTCTGTTTTTAAAAAATATATTGTATTGATTTTTTACAGAGAGGAAGAGAGAGAGATAGAGAGTTAGAAACATCAATGAGAGAGAAACATCTATCAGCTGCTTCCTGCACACTCTCCACTGGGGATGTGCCCACAACCAAGGTACATGCCCTTTACAGGAATCGAACCTGGGATCCTTGAGTCTGCAGGCCCACGCTCTATCCACTGAGCCAAACCGGTTAGGGCATAAATTCTCTGCTTTTTTATGAAACATTTTGTCATTGAATTTGGGGCCAACCAGGATAGTGCAGGATGATCTCTTCTTGAGATCTTTAACTTCATTTATATATGCAAAGACCCTTCTACCAAATATTGTCACATGAACAGTTTCTGGGAACAAATCTTTTTTGGGACACCATTCAAACCAATACAGATATAAAGACATAGTTTAGATAAGATATTTTTGCTTGCAAAGAGCACATACACCGTCAAACTAAATCAAGTAAAGGACCATTATTATAATCATATGTGAAGCTATGAGAGTACAGTTGACCTTTAATCAACGTGGGTTTGAACTGGGTCCCTTTATATGCAGATTCCTTCAATAAATGCTATAAATGTATTTTCTCTTTCTTATGATTTTGGTAAGGTTTCCAGTCAACAGAAGGCTATGATTAGTTAAGTTTTGGGGAGTCAAAAGTTATATGGTGGACTGCATGGAGAGTTAGTACCCCTCACATTATTCAGGGGTCAACTGTATTTGTATAAAGATTTATGAAAACAGGATACATAATAGGGCAGGCCAAAGAGAGCCTAAACCAGAGAGCACCTCAAGATTCACATTGGCTCAGGGCTCCAGAGAGAGAAGTAGTTCACCAATCTTTGCTGTAGCCCTCTGCTGCTAAGATGATTCCATTGACAGGAAGGAATGCTTAGCATTGATAGTAAAAATACAGCAATCAGTTCTTTGAACATTATATGGATCCTCAAATTTCCTTACAACATTAAGGAGATATTAGTTCATTTTGACAGGAAGGAAATAATATATTTTCTAATACATTAGTAACTTTTATTTTTTCAAAATTTGATAGAGGACATAAACATTAGAATTTCTAATACATGATTCTAAATTTCAAATCTTTAAGTGTAAGATGAAATGCTTGTATCATTGACCATTAGAAAACTTTCAACACATGTTTTAGAGTTTTAGTTTAGCTTTATAGGCATATAAAGAAAATAAGAAGAAGAACATGACTTTGGCCTAAAGATTATGTTTTAAATTGAAAGTAATGTTAAAATACATACATGTGCTTAGCTCTAGCTTTAAAAGTATAAAAGTATTTTATATTTTAATCATTTGATTAATGTAATATGCTAAAACTTTGTTTTCAATGTAATTTTGATTATTACTAGGTTATATAATAAAAATTAATAAAAAATTTAGTATAGGGCATGTAGATAGAGTTTCAGGAAAAGACACTATAAAAGAGATTTAATTCCAAAAATGTAAATAATCATTTTTGGAACAAAAATAAAATGTTCCATATGACTTTAGGTTCATGGGTTATTTTTACTATATTGTAGTATTTTATATTTTTATGTTAAAACACTCAAAATCATAGATCTGACACATAACATATGACTTATAAATCCCTGGTGAATCAATGTTATTTTTTATCTTATGAATAAGGAATATCCCCTATCTTATGAAAATCTATATCCAATCCCTGTTTTCTCATTTTATTAACCATTATTTTTCTTCTGAGCCAGCCCCCTTTCTTACACTTTAAATATCAGATATTTCAAAAAATTGAATGAATAAAGTAATATAATCCTCAACATGGACCACTTTAAATGGTTAGGCGCTGAATTCCCTATGTGAATTTTCCCTATATACCATGGATTCTCTTATCATTGATATTTTTTTTCCTTCTCTTTCATAACCGTTAATAGTATACAAAAACAGTTCTATGTCTTCATTTTTTACCAATAGTTCTTTTAAACATATTATGCTTTCAGTTACTTTTACAAAACAAATTACTATTTGAAATCTAAAAGTTGCCAAATCTCTGAGGAGTTAAACAATAAAATCATCTTATACTGGATCTTATCAAATAATTGCCAAGTCATCTGAAAAAGCTAAAATTCTTCCACAAAATAGCTAAATCTGTGGTGCTAAAATTAAAAATATTGAGTTGGTGAAATGGATATAACCATCAAGGAGAAAAAAGAAAAAAGAACATGAGTATTTGGAAGGAGGCCTCCAGCACTTATTATTTAAAAACCACATTTACTCCAGCAGAGTGATTAGCCAGGTTCCTAGAAACATGACAAGTTGTGTGATGCTTTATTAGACTTATTGTCCTGTGGATTAAATGTACTTTATTATTTTCTGCCTCCCCTTTCTCTTGTTCAGTTCTTTCAAAGTAACTTTCCCTTCACTAATTCTCTCCCCAAAAAAGTAGTTGAATTCAAATAAAACAGCATGTAGTAAGAGAGTAATATAGCATAACTTTCTGGATTCTTATACTTGTTTTGTTTGCATGATTAAATTCAGGTTAGTATTTCTAAATCACCAACATCCCAGAGATCACTGGCAAGACCAAGTTTTCAGACTTCAAATTTCAACAGTCAGACTCTGGAATTGCTATTCCAAGTGTGGTAGTTATGAGTTCAGCCTGGGCAATTTTCTGGAGTTCTCAGAAATGTAGAATTTCAGGCACCATCCCAGACCTTCTGAATCAAATTCTTCTCTTTATGAAGACACTCCAGGTATTCTTTCGCACATTATATTCTAGGAGTTCAGCTACTCTGAAATCTCTGGCAGGCACCCAACTCTACATGGAAAGAGAACCTGGCTTATTACATAAAGTCTCAAAAGCGTGGAACTGGTTCATTGAGATATCTCAACACTATACCATACTCTTAGCCTTTCATAATGCTTTTTAAAATATTTTTCCATTATGCTTGAGTCAGGTGTTTGTATGAGAATAAAACTGAACATGCTGTCAGTCATCAAATACCTACCGGGAAACAACATGCCTATCACCCAGGTTGCCATATTTAGACAATAAAAATGCAAGGTACCAGTTAAACTTTACTTTCAGATGAATAACTTTCTTTAATTATGTCCCAAATATTGCATTGGACATATATGTAACACAAAAAATTATTATTTACCTAAAATTCATATTTAACAAGGCTTTCTGACCACCCTACTATCATCTTTTTTAAAGGTATTTCTAATTTCTGCAAATGATGAAATGATGCTCATAGATCCTCCTTTACTTAAAAATTCTGGGTAGAAACACCCACATGAGAGAGGGAATAATATTCTTTGTGTGATATCATCATTATCCAAAAACAACCACACTGTTTGCTCTCACTCATGTTTTCCTAGGGAGATGTTTCCAGGTCTGGCTGATAATAATAGTGTTATTTCTGTCATAACTCAATAAAGCCTGTAAGAGAGGGACTAAGTCCAACTGCTAGTGGCATTTTTTTTAAAAAAGGGGCTTTTCAAGATATTTGACTCTAGCATTGTGGCTTTTCAAGACATTTGACTCTAGCTAGTAAAGGAGGATCTTTGAGCATCATTTCATCATTTGCAGAAATTAGAAATACCTTTAAAAAAGATGATAGTAGGGTGGTCAGCAAGCCTTATTAAATATGAATTTTAGGTAAATAATAAATTTTTTGTATTACATATATGTCCAATGCAATATTTGGGACATACTTAAACAAAGTTATTCATCTGAAAGTAAAGTTTAACTGGTACCTTGCATTTTTATTGTCTAAATATGGCAACCTGGGTGATAGGCATGTTGTTTACTGGACAACACGTGCATACACACACACACACACACACACACACACACACACACACCACTGGACATCCAAATCTACAAAACAATATCTTCCCATCCGAAGAATTTATTGTTTTTGAAAATATCCCCAGTCCCTATTTCATACAAACAACAGCTAATCCATTTTTTTGTGAGGATTTTCCCAAGCTCATAATCAATGCTATTTCTACTCAGTAAGAAGGCAAGTAAATATAATCATTTCCTTTGATTTTCAGAGTGTTTCCAAGTCTAGCTAAAACTTTCTCTTTAATTTTTCACATACTTTCTATTAGTTTGCACACGTATAGCCATAAGCCAGAGCTCTCATCCAGGAAAACTCAGCCTGAATCTAAATGTCTGTGAAGTTCTTCCTCTCTAACCTCTCCAGCACCAGTTTCTGCTACTCTAATCAATCACACCCCAGAGCACCAAGAATCATTTCCCAAAAGTGTCATTTTGATAATGTCACTCTTTTTCTCAGACTCTGAAGTACATCAGGGCAGACTTTGAGGCAAAGGAGTATAACTTTGAACTATGATAAGCTCTGTAAATTGTGTCTGCTGTACTAAAATGGCTTGTCGGTGTGTAATCTGGAAATATATTTTGATCAATTACTGATCATTGAAAGCCATTAGTCAGTCATAAGGCTCTTGCAGTGAGAATCCTTAATCAGTTTCATGAAGTATACTATAGGTACAATCTAGAGGTGTCTTCATGAGGAAAGAGTAAATTACCCCTTTCAAATTGGACTTAAACAAAAACCTATAAGATACTATCATGATGCAAACATTTATCGTTCTGCCATTCTCACAGAGAGTGAAAGATGATTCTGTCACTAACAATAAATAGTTTTTCATATGCCTAAAAAAACCTATCATCAAGGGATATTCCTGTCCCTGTTTTCACTCTCACTGAGAAGAATTAAGATGACTATTAACCAATTTTTATTTGATGCATGTAGTCAATATATTTAATGGAGATTTCTTTATAATAGCATTGGGTTAGAAATTTATTTCTTTTAATATGGCTGCTGCTGGCTATAATTACACATTGTACTAGATAGTTCATAGATAAAATATGCAAAAAAAATTCACCTACTGAGAACCTGGGTAGACTGAGCTGTTCTATATAAATGGCTTTCAGGCAACAGGTAAGTGTATTAAGTATGGTGATGCTCTAAAATATAGAAGACATATTCCTGCTTTATTATATGTAATGCACTGGACATAGTTCTAAGTTTTTTTCATGATTTGGTCTTATAATTACACACTTCTATTATATTCTGTGGAAATATGTAAATCGTGACAAGATCTACATAATGTATATGTAAAACTGTGAATTACATTAAAATGGCTAAAAATTGGCACACTGGCATGACTTTTTGCTAGCTCAATGGCTTTTCATTTTCCCTAGTTTCCTCTGTTTCTTTCCACTTTCTTTCATTTTGATAGTGTATTTATCTCAAAATTATTAGCATTAGACATTTTATCTCATTATTATACATGGAAGATGAGTAAACTGTGACCCTAAGGTTGGCCTGGGGTGATTGATGGTTGAGTCTTTTCAATAATTGAGTTCACAGCATTTTCAGATGGCTGTTCTCATGGGGTGTTGGGGAAACTTTATCTGGGGGAGTTAGAGTCTACCTAGTCCAGGTGCTTCCTTAAATCAAATGAAGAACTTCTGGTTTCAGTAGGAGTATATAAGTCAGAACTTTAAAGTCATTACTCCTGTCCTTACAAAAACAAATTAAGCTAAAAATTCTAAATAAACTACTCTTCTTGGATCCATCAAACTTCAAACTTCAAACTGTCACTCCAAAATCTTGAGTGACAGGTGAATGAATACAAAGATTAATAACTGAGACCTGCTTACCTAAAGCAGCATCTGCTGAAAAAGTAAATGGTGGGAACATATAACTGATATAACTGCTCATTTGGGCGATTTGCTGAAGTCTGAGTATGAACTAGTGTGAGAATAAGAAAATCTTGGGGGCCTCAGTCTTAGGGGGACCTCTACATATTTGTG
This sequence comes from Myotis daubentonii, assembly GCF_963259705.1. Lineage (NCBI taxonomy): Eukaryota > Metazoa > Chordata > Mammalia > Chiroptera > Vespertilionidae > Myotis > Myotis daubentonii. The sequence goes on from NC_081842.1 coordinate 94,091,645, forward strand.
AGTCTCATCTCTAGAAACTCACCAGGTCCTCATGATGATGAGTCACAAACAAACAAACAAACAAACAAACAAACAAACAAACAGAAACCCCCTCATGTATCTGGCAGGAGTAGGGAAAGATGAAACTTTTTTTAGAGTTTAAAGTGAAGGAGAATTTATTAGTGAAGCTTGAGACTGGGAGTGTCTACTCCAAAGACAGAGCCTCAAAGGCAACAGTAACAGCACATGGACACTGTACTCCAGTAGATTAAGTTTATGTCCACAGGGGGAATTCTTGACAATTCTGATACTTAAATAGCATATACTGGAAGTGCAGACTCAAGAAAATGGATGGCAGATTGTAGAAGCCAAGTTTTTGAGTGTTAGAGTGAGAATTTAAAGATAAGCGAAGGGAGTGACGCACACAGAGATCCTTCTCTGGTAATTAGTGTTGGAGGCATCAGTAATAATTCATGTTTAGCTTAATATAGATACAGAGGTTTAATTACAGAAATATATGTTACCATATACAGGTTTGTATACAAACATATGTCCTTACTCTTGTCAGCTGAGAGGGGCCTAAAAGGAACCAACATCCAGTAGCAAATATCACACCTAGCACCCCAATCTTAGTTTTGAATTCTATTCTCCAATAAAAGAAACCAGGCTCCTTGAAGAAATGGATAATTGTAGGATTGATACAAGAATATATAAGATGATCCTGGAGGCTCTTGTAATGCCAGAAAATAAAGGAGTGCTTAAACAAAGTAAAGGTAAAATTTACTAACCACACACCACACACACACACACACAGAGACACGCATATAAAACACCATACAAAATAAGAGTGTGCCAACTGAAAGATCTTCCAATGGTCAAACTTAGAACAATTTAATCAATAAAATAAAGTAATAATGGATTATAACCCACAGGATAACATAAATACCTATGAACCTATAGAGATATAACTAAGTGATGAAATTACTTAATAAGAGGCAAATCTATACAGAGTTCCAAAGAATTTACATAGATAATCTGTACAAAAGACGTAATATAACTTTGTCTTAAGTGTATGATGCACATAATTGATTTTTTCCAAAGAGCACAGTATAAAGAGGGGGGAGGTCAAATTTACTGTGAAGGACCCTTACAAACACCACCTCAGCCAGGCAATCTAACATCAATAGTCATAAATTATGCTGTATTATTTACCTTTATTCTGTATACAGCAATGGCACTTTACCTCTCCAATCATCCTCCCAATAATCCATAACCCTTGTTTTATCATAAGTAAAATATCAGAAATATTTAAATAGTGAAGCATCCTTAAAATACTATTACTTTTCAAAACTGTCAAGGTCATAAAAACAAGGAATCTGAGAAACTGATATCTTCCAGAGGAGACATGATTAACTGAATTAAATGTAATATGGTCTCCTGGAGGAGATTTTCCTATATAATAAAAGGCTAATATGCAAATCAACCAAATGGTGGAACAACCAGTCACTATGATGCACAATGATCACCAGGGGGCAGATGCCAAATGGAGGAGCTGCCTCCTGGTGGTCAGTGTGTTCCCACAGGGACTGTGCTGCTCAGCCAGAAGCCCTGAGCTGGGCTCACAGCTGGCAAGCACAGCAGCGTTGGCAAGAGCCTCTCCCACCTCCATAGCAAAGCTAAGGATGTCTGACTGCTGGCTTAGGCTCGCATCCCCTGAGGGCTCCCGGACTTCGAGAGGGCACAGGCCGGGCTGAGGGATCCCAATCAGGCAGGCAGGGGAACAGTTAGGGGAATTAGGCAGGCAGACAGGTGAGTGGTTAGGAGCCAGTGGTCCTGGATTGTGAGAGAGATGACCGGCAGTTGGACATCCCCCAAGAGGTCCTGGATTGGAGACTGTGCAGGCTGGGCTGAGGGACATCTTCCCCCTCTGTGCCTGAATTTTGTGCACTGGACCTCTAGTAAAACCATAAAGGACATTAGGTAAAAATGAAGAAAATCTGAACTACTTAATAATAATGCATTAATATTGGTTTATTAATTAAAACAGTGGGTCTCAACCTTCTTAATACCGTGACCCTTTAATACAGTTCCTCATGTTGTGGTGACCCCCAATTTCATTGTTACAAATTGAACATAATTAAAGCATAGTGATTAATCAGAAAAGCAATATGGAATTATATATGTGTTTTCTGATGGTCTTAGGCGACCCCTGTGAAAGGGTCGTTCGATCCCCAAAGGGGTCGCGACCCACAGGATGAGAACTGCTGAATTACAACATATGTACCATATTAAAGTAAGATGTTAATAATAAGGTAAAATGAGTGTTCTGTTTATAGGAACTCTATTATTTTTTCTATTTTCCTTTAAATATGAAACTGTACTAAAAGAAGTCTACCAAAAGTATGAAGGTGCTCTTTTGGATAAAGACATTATAACATAATGAAAAGACTTGATTCATACTGGTTAACTAAAGGAATATATATATATATATATATATATATATATATATATATATATTTCCTTATATCTGTAAATTATATATATATGTGTGTATATATATGTGTGTATATATATATACACATATATACACATACTTGTATTCATGTGTAGTATATGTGTATGCATACAAATAAATATTCTAGAATTTACTTTGTTAAATGAAGGGTTTACCTAACTTAATATATTGATGCCATGTCAACAGATATATTGAAAAAAAGAGGAAATATTAGAAGCTTTGGGAACAAATGGAAGAGGCACCTGATTCTAATGCAATGGGAGTTTGGGGAAGTCAGTATATCAAAGCTAAGACCTGAACACAGTTGAGTAGAAGTTCATCAAACAGAAACACATGGAAGCAGACAAAAAGATAGAACCATAAAAAAATGGGGGAAATGTAAGAGTTTGGTTTCTATTTGATTACTTTTTCACTGCCTTTAAAATAATACTACATATCAGCTGAGAATCAATAAGTATATCATAGGGTCAGAAGTTTAAAAAAGGGAAAAATGATTTTTAATATGATAGTGCTGCCAAGGGACTGGAGAAGATTATTAGGTAAAAGAGAAGGTAAAGAAAATTACTGAGTTAAGGGAAACGAAGGATGTGTAATTTTAATTAGAGTGGGATGGAAATACAATTCTGACACTAATCCCAATGTGTTTTTGTTTTGTTTTTCCAACTTATTCCTGGACAACAGCTAGTGTCCTATGAATCAACTGAATTCTGGTACTACTTACCTGGAGGTACAGTCAGATCCACAGGTTAAGGCCACAGTGCTACAAGACTGCCCCCACACCCACACACATGCTTCAGACACCAATGGCAAGTCCAGGTGTCACCTGTGCTTCTCACTGACGGGCTATAGATTGGGGATTCCAAAACCCACTTCTTGGCTTCAATTAATTTGTTAAAACAGCTCCCAGAACTCAGAGAAACATTTTACTTACTAGATTGGCAATCTATACTAATAAAAGGGTAATATGCTAATTAGACTGGACATTTTCAGGACATCCATTCGGATGTCCTTCTGGACAAAACCACAGTGGCAGGAGCTAAGGCAGAGGCAGTTAGGGGTGATCAGGCTGGCAGGGGAGAACATTTAGGGTTATCAGGCTGGCAGGGGAGAGCAGTTAGGGTGATCAGGCCAGCAGGCAGAGGTGGTTAGTGGTGATCAGGAAGGCAGGGGTCCCGGATTAGAGAAGGTGCAGGCCAGGCTGAGGGACCACCCCCTCCGTGCACAAATTTCATGCACCAGGCCTCTAGTATACTATAAAATAATATAACTTAGGAACAGCCAAATAAAGAAATTCAAAGGGCAAGATATGGGGAAAGGGCTTGAAGTTCCCATACTCATAGCAAAACATACCATTAAGGCTTTAATCACAGGAGATTCCAAGGGTTTTAGGAATTTTATACCAGAAACAGGTCAAAACAAACTACATTTTAAAAATTATAAATCCCAATATCACAGATAAGTTTAGTATTTTAGAGGTATAATAACTTGAGGCAAAGACAAAATCAACTTTGTGGGCATAAATGTATGTGGTTGAAATGTGGAGGGGGAAATTTCTATTCAAGCAGATGACTTTGGTGTGTGGATCATTCATGTGGAAAATAATATCACCTAGAAGATACAGGTGTTCAGATAAATAGAAAGACAATGTAACTGCAGAACTAACTCAAAATGATTCTATCCTATTTAACAAGATACTGAGTTGCTTTTCAGAGATAACAGATCAAAACCACAAGTCATGAAGCCAAAGCATGGGGAGAGGAGAGAACTTTGACCTCCAGTTGCACACAAAACCTAAGTTTTGCCTTCCCCCACACCAACATGCACACAGTACCAAAGCACCAGGACACAGCAGAAACTTAAACACCAAAACCTTTCAGAAGCAAATGGTACCTTGTTCAGGCAAATCTGGTGTTGACACACCTTTAGCATAAATGGACAAGTTCCACTGTCCTCCAATTAAAGCTTGCCCTACTAATACTTCCACATAACTGCTCCCCCTATCTCCTTAAAAACCTGAACCTAGTCCAGTGAGTGAGCAAGATGGATTTGAGGCACCATTATGTCTCTCATCTTCTCAGTTGGTGCCTTCTCGATCAATAAACCTCTTCTTCTTATTCCAAAATCTGACATTTTGGGTTTTAGTCATTTGAAGCCTCAGGCACATGAATTGGTTTAGTTAACTTATAATAATAAAAGCATAATATGCTAATTAGACCAGATGACCTTCTGGACAAAGCCTGGGCTGCGAGGGAAGCCCAGGCGCCAGCTGCCAGACGGAAGCCAGTGCCAGCAGCCGGGGGAAGGAAGGCCTACTCTTTCACAAATTTCGTGCCTTGGGCCTCTAGTAACACTATATCTCCAATACTGAAAGGAAGTAACTACAAGGTTATATTGCACTGCATGGGAGAAGAAAGGTGCTGGGCAGTAGGACTGAACATGTGACTCAGAAGAGCTGTAACTATATTAAGGGTGGAGAGCATTGTAAGTGGCCAGGGAAAACTGGAGGAACATCAAATGTTTTCCAAACTTAAAATACACATACTTAGAGAATGTACTTCCCTCACCACTCCAGAGGAACTGGTAGATCCTAGGGGTGACCACAAAGATGGAGAAAATATTTGACTATAATGTAGATATTTGTGCATGTGTGTGTGAGGGGTGTCTAGCTTTCTTTCTTTATATCTATATTTTACAAACATTAAATTTCATTATATAAAATTCAAAAACTTTAATATAATGTACTGTTTAATATTATATGTATTTAATATTTCTGAAAGGTAATAGAAAACCTGTAGACACATGGTATTTTCTGATTATCTTATTTATTTATTTATTTTAAAAGGGAAGGAAGTAAATATTTCCCTTATTTTTTTTTAATTATGTTTTTATTGATTTCAGAGAGGAAGGGAGAGGAAGAGAGAGATAGAAACATCAATGATGAGAGGGAACCATTGATTGGCTGTTTCCTGCACGGGCCTCCCACTGGGGACTGAGCCTACAACCAGACATGTGCCCTTGACCGGAACTGAACAACTGAACATGAGACCTACAGTCCACAGGTTGAGGTCCTACCCACTGAGCAAACCCAGCTAGGGCTTCTGCTTATCTTTAGCACAGCTTCTTATTTCAGAGTTAGATATGTATTGCAGCTGGGTTTGACATGCTTACTTAACTTAATATGAAGTTAAAATTTTAGTGGATTTACAGTGTGATTAAGTTATTTTTAAAACCAATGGACACAAGGTACTGGGAAAGGGGGGAGGGGTGAGGGCATGTGCCAGGGGAGTAGGTGAGGCCAGAGGGAGGTCAATGGGGAAAAAAAGAAGACATATGTACTACTATTTGTAATACTTTACATAATAAAATAAAATAAAATAAAATAAAATAAAATAAGATAAGATAAGATAAGATAAGATAAGATAAGATAAAATAAATAAAATAAAATAAAATAAAATAAAATAAAATAGAAATAAACTCAGGCATGTAGTGGTCCAAAAAAATAAGTAAATAAAGACTCAATATATATATATTAGAGGCCCAGTGCACAAAAATTTGTGCACTCGGGGGTAGGGGATCCCTTAGCCTGGCCTGTGCCCTCTCATAGTCTAGGACCCCTCGGGGGTGACCACTCGCTGGCTTAGGCCTGATCCCCGGGGGATTTGGCTTAAGATGGCAATCAGACATCCCTCTGGCAGCCCAGCAGCCCTTGGGGAATGCCCACTTGACAACAAGGAGCAGACCTAAGCTGCAGTCGGACATCCTTAGCGCTGCTGAGGAGGCAGGAGAGGCTCCCACCACCACCACTGTGCTGGCAGCCATCAGTCTGGCTTGTGGCTGAGCAGAGCTCCCCATGTGGGATCTCCCTGACCACCAGAGGGCAGCTCATGCATTGAGCTTCTGCCCCCTGGTGGTCAGTGTGTGTCATAGTGACCAGTCATTCCCAGTCATTCTGCTGTTAGGGTCAGTTTGCATATTACCCTTTTACTATATAGAATAGAGGCCTGGTGCATGGGTGGGGGTCAGCTGGTTTTCCCTGAAGGGTGCCACGGATCAGGGTGGGGGTCCCGCTTGGATGCCTGGCCAGCCAAGATGAGGGACTGATGGCTGTTTGCAGCTGGCTGCACCCCCTTTAAAGTGGGGTTCCCCACTGGGGTGCCTGGCCAGTCTGGGTGAGGGGCTAAGGGCCGTTTTCAGGCTGGCGGGCGACTGAAGCTCCCAACCTCTCCTTTTTTCTTTTATTCTGGGATTTATTTACCTTCTAGGGCTGTCACTGGAGCTGAGAGCCAGCTTTAGCTCTGAGGCCGGCTCCAGATTGAGGCCTCGGCTGCTGAAAGCAGGTATCTGGGTTTTGTTTAGCTTCCATAATTGCGACATTGTTTCTTAGAGTGCAGCTCAGAGGCTGGCAAGGCAGGCGGGGAACCTTGGCTTCCTCCATCACTTGAGCAAGCAAGCCTCCTGTTCGCTTCAGCTGCCTGGCTGCCTGCCGCCATCTTGGTTGGAAGTTAATTTGCATATTGCCCTGATTAGCCAATGGGAAGCGTGTAGGAGGTATGGCTAATTACCATGTTTGTCTATTATTAGATAGGATATTTAGATAAGTTGAACATGGCTTTGTTTCTAAGTCAGAAGGGCCAGTTGTCCAGTTCCTAAAAGGATGTCATTAAAAGCAAACCCCTCATCAGAAAGCATTGCTTTTTCCAGTCTTACCCATCAAAAATTTAGTGTGACTTTTAAAGTGATATTAAATTTTTTAGCAGCAGTGAACAAAGAGGATCAGATTTTTTAAAAAAGATGACTTCGGGTAATTAAGAATTCAATAAGTATGTGATTACCTGCCAAGCTGGCAAGCCTTTCTATTTTTATTTTACCATACTTTATAGAAAAGTTCCCAAGATGTTTTAAGCTATTACCTTAGTTCTTGACTGGGTAAACTGGCATGTCAACTGGATTTAAGAATAAATTTTTCACACTCTCCTCTTTGATTTATGTCTCCTTGTTTTTTAAGCTTTTTCACTTTTCTGATGGTTAATAATTCTTCAAAGTTAAAGCAGCTTGTCTTCATTGATTCCTTTCCCTATCAGATATTCGTGTTGCTCTCCTGTGCTTTTGGGGTTGTTTCAGTTAACCTTTATGGCCTTAAGGTGATCAACTTAAAAAAAAAAAAAGGGAAATTAATGAGTAAATATTTTACTAAATGAAAGTGAATCTAGCTTGTCTACTGTGCTGTGCCTGCCTTTAGTTTTCCACTGTGTGCCATTTCTTTCCTTGGTCATCACATACTTTTCAGGTTTCACTTTTTATCTTTTCCTTCTCCTATGTTTTACTTGTTCCAGGAAGAATGGTATGATAATCTGACTGACATGCATAGCTTTCCGTCACTGTAATGCTGAGCCAGGTCAACCATTTATTTTATGTTTGTCTTTTTTGCTTTCAGTAGCTTGCAGGCAATGCAGCTTTGTTTGATTTTACAACTGCTTTCAGAAGTATATCTAGCAGACAGCAATTTTGCAAAATCAGCCCAGACCTAACTCTTGACAATTCCATGTTGTTGAATCCTATTCAGAAACTGAAGCAGTCAAACAATGAGAGCTTTGTAAGCTGAAGTTAAAAAAAAAATAAGGTATATGAAAATTGAATATTTTAAAAATAAATAAAACAATTTTCCAGAAAAACACACACACACATATCTTTCTTAATATGTACATATCAGGTTTCCTTTTTGGTGAGTTATTTGTGTTTGTTACTGATGTTAATTTTGACTAGATTTTACTCATATGATGAAAGGAATTCTCAAGAATGAGTCACAGTGTGATTTGCTTCAGTTTTTATCAGTCTTAGAACTGATATTATTATTTTTCTTGAGTTAAGTACTTTAATTTTTCTCTATTCCTACTGTTAGTATTTGGTTGCATAACATCATCACCTTTAATACAAATATGTACCACAAACTCATTACTAATTTCCAAGTCTTAATTTTCCTTCTCATCATTGCTAAACTACATTTTTAAAGCAGAACAATTTAGAAAAATTCTTATGTAATGTTATTGCTTGAAAACTTTTATTAGTTTGTATTTCCCATCCCACTAAATTCATTATGTCTTTAAACAATATTCTCTAAACTGATTTTCTCATGCCTGCCCGAAGATAATATAAGCATTTACTTTTGGTTTCTATCAGTTTAATATCCTTCTTGCTCTATACGGCCATCCTAATTCTGCAGGTGCACATTCATGAATGTTTCTATACTTACTTGTGAGTTTCTCTATCCAACAACCTCTGCCCACCTAAATCCTATAAGCTCCCAATCCTTCTAGAAAAATCTCTCTGTATCTCTTTCTTCTACTTCGGTTGTTATTGATATTAACATTCCTCAATGCTTAGTTATAACAATTAAGCCTGAACCCTCTTGAACTGTTGGTAGGAATGCAGTCTGGTGCAGCCACTGTGGAGAACAGTAAGGCGTTTCCTCAAAAAATTAAAAATGGAACATCCATTTGACTCAGGAATCCCACTTATAGGAATGTATTCTAAGAAAACAGAAACACAAACCAGAAAACATATATGCACCCCTATGTTCATAGCAGCACGATTTACAATAGCTAAGATTTGGAAACAGCTAAGTGCCCATCAGCAGATGAGTGGATTAAAAAACTGTGGTACATCTACACAATAAAATACTATGCTGCTGTAAAAAAGAAGTAATTCTTACCATTTGCAACAGCATGGATGGAACTAGAGAGCCTTATGCTGAGCGAAATAAGTCAGTCAGAGAAAGATAAATGTCACATGATCTCACTCATTTGTGGAATATAATGAACAACATAAACTGATGAACAAAAATAGAATCAGAGTCATAGAAGCATGGAACAGACTGTACAACCTATGAGGGAAGGTGGAGAGTGAGGGGTAAGAGATCAACCAAAGGACTGGTATGCATGCGCAGGAGCAAAACCAATGGACAGACAGTAGGGGGGTGAGGGCTTGTGATTGGAGGAGGGGGTGGCGAGGGAGAGGTCAATGGGGGAAAAAGGAGACTCATGTAATACTTTAAACAATAAAGAATTAAAAACAAACAAAAAACAATTAAGCCACATATTTAGCAAATTTATTTCTATGTATTCTGTTCTTACATAGTGTAAATGTTTCTCAGAGCCACACTTAGAGTTTATCCTCTTTAACATAATGGTCCAATTTCTTACATTTTTGTCTGCAGGTTTGTCTGTGTGTACTTTGCTGATCTTGCTCAAGGTGAAATGTATACCAATTAAATATACCAATTATAATATATTCTTCTCATTTAAATGTTTTCCTCTACATTATCTCAATTACTATTCATAGAATTTAGGTCAAGAAGTTATTAGCAATTTCATTTTACAACTTTGGAAATAAAGTCTCAAAGAAGTTGAGTGACTTGCCCAAAGCCCAGGGTTAGTACTGAACTAACACATAATTAAATTCCAAATCATTATCTTGGAAAAGGAAAGACCATTGTGTCTGTTGGAACAACAACAGCAAAATAAACCGTGGGTAGTTTTACTTAAGACATCAATCTAGGTACTATACTGATTAATATCCATTTCTTAAAAATTCTAGTGCATCAGATCCAAAACTCATTGCCTCTCTTTCTCTTCATCCCCTAAACCAGTGGTCGGCAAACTGTGGCTCGTGAGCCACATGTGGCTCTTTGGCCCCTTGAGTGTGGCCATGAAGTTTTAATCGCACTGTACATGCGTGCCCGCACGTGGTATTTTGTGGAAGAGCCACACTCAGGGGGCGCAAGTTTGCCGACTGCTGCCCTAAACTAAAGCAAACTTTGAAGCCCTCCTTTTTTCTCTTAATCTGCCCTAATGAAATGAAATTGATAAATGTGAAATATTTAAAAAGATAGCCTCCATGTCAAGCTTGAGCATTTCATGTTTTCCTGTTGTCTGATATTTGTGCCAGAATTTTAGCCCTGGGCCTAGGTAGTGATAAAGCATCAAGTGGCAACATCTCAGTATCAGTGAGAACTAGCAATGAAACTTGGAAGGAAATTTAAGGGTCTGGTCAGCTGACACAGAGTTAATGGGATCTTGACACTGAACTGAAAAGGTATGTGTATCAACTCAGCTGGAGGGAGTTGTGCAGGAAGAGCTTTTGATAGCCTCCCACTCCCTAGGGAATGACACAGGATTATCCACTTTTATAGTATGAAGCTAGGAAAACAGGACGTTTCCTATACCCTACAACATCTTGATTTTTATTTATTTTTTTAAATATATTTTATTGACTTTTTACAGAGAGGAAGGGAGAGGGATAGGGAGTTAGAAACATTGATCAACTGCCTCCTGCACACCCCCTACTGGGGACGTGCCCACAACCAAGGTACATGCCCTTGACTGGAATCGAACCTGGGACCCTTCAGTCCGCAGCCCGATGCTCTATCCACTGAGCCAAACCAGTCAGGGCAACATCTGATTTTTAAAATAAAGTAAACCATAGTGTTTCCGAAGGTTAACTATAATTCAAGGGTAATGTTGAAGTTTAGAAGACATGACCCTAACAGTTTTTCTCAGCTCCTCAAATAGTGCCTTTTCTTATGTATCCTCTACAGAATGCATTTTTAATTCCAGTAGACTTCATTTGTCTATAGTTCATGGTCTACACAGTGCTTTCATATGCATTCTCCTTTGTGAGGTAGGCAGGGCAAGAATTCTTAGGCATGTTTTTTACTTATTGAAACAGAATAGGACGGTGATGAATGAAATTTGTTTCAGGATCACAGAGAGACATAGTTTAACTCACATTCTCTAATTTCCAAATCCAGTATTTTCACCCCACGAAGGGAATGCTTCTGATGTAACCCTTCCACTAACTCTTGCCCAGGCAAAATTCTAACCCAAATATAATAAAAAGTATTTTAAAATGTCACGTACTAGGAATACATTTTAATGAGAGCATCCCATTGTGTCACTAAATTGAAAATGGAAAATATGCCTAGAGTTCAATAACTGATCATTGATTTAAAAACCTACTTATAAAAAACAGAGAATTCAAAGTCAGGTGAAAAAGCTGAAATGTCTAATTAGTAGATGTATATGTTTAACGTAGAACTAACAAAATTAGAGAGAAAATGCCCCTAACTGTCCGTAAAAATTACCTGCTCTTTAAAAAAAGTGCATATATTAGGCAAAAAAGGATAATCAGAGGAAATTAACTTGACAGGTAAGGAGAAGTACTGATAATAGGCAGCAATAAAGCTTTCAGTGTTTGAAAAAACCTGTTACCTGGAGCATGGAATGAGGATCAGGCTGAAATGAGAAAATATCTCCTGGAAAAATGGAAAGAATTCTAATCAGGACATTCTCCTGTCATGTGCCCTGAGGGTAATTAAGAAAATGTCAGATGTCATTGATGAACCACTTGCCATTATCTTGAGGAAATCATGCAGGACAAGGAATCCTTGAGGACCCGAGAAAGGAATATCTTTTGTCCATCCTTATTTTTCTTTAATGATCTTGTTATATATTGGTCAGCTGAAAATCCACTCTAGAATAAATCAATCCCCCCAAATTCAAAATTATATCTTCCTCAAAAGCCATAGAAAATATATTTAACCTAATATAAATGCTGAACAAAAATTTAGATTGATATTCTGTTCAAGAGCATGGTTTGCAAGACAAGTGTTTTAAAAGTAATTTTTGAAATCAACTTTTTAGACACACATACCTGCAGGAAATACTGACTTTACAATAATTTGAACTGTAAAACAAAATCTACTAAATGCATCAAAAGGTCTTATAGGTTGATTAATAAATAAGCAGACAATTTTATGTCATTAAAACATTTTAGAAACACTTATAAGTAACAGATGTTTTAGTCACAAATTATATTAACTAAAAACCAACCACAAATAATAGAATAATACAAATAAACTAGGAAGCATGTCCAAACTTTACTGTTACAATAATTATAATAAACTTATAAGAGCTGTTAAAATAATTAAATGCATTTAATTATTTATATAAGGGCAATTATTATTTTTTAAAATATATTTTATTGATTTTTTTACAGAGAGGAAGGGAGAAGGAGATGGATAGAGAGTTAGAAACATTGATGAGAGAGAAACATCAATTCAGCTGCTTCCTGCACATTCCCTACTGGGGATGTGCCCGCAACCAAGGTACATGCCCTTGACCGGAATCGAATCTGGGACCTTTCATTACGCAGGCCAACGCTCTATCCACTGAGCCAAACTGGTCAGGGCAATACTATACATATTATGTTATATGTTTGATATGAAATATATATGTATATATAATGTATTTTGTGTCTGCACTTAATCAGCTCAAACTTTTCTCACATTATTTTTTTAATAGATTTTTATTGATTTCAGAGAGGAAGAGAGAGGGAGAGAGATACATTGATGATGAGAGAGAATCATTGATTGGCTGCCTCCTGCATGCCCCCTACTAGGGATCGAGCCTGCAACCCGGGCATGTGCCCTGACCTCCTGGTTCATAGATCTATGCTCATCCACTGAGCCATGCCAGCCAGGCTTCTCACATTCTTATAGCTGTATTAACTCTTTTATTTTAATTTTATTAATTTAATTAAATTTTTTCAGCACCACTAATCCCCTCTATGCACTTTTTTACCTCCAACCCCTCCCTCCCACAAGCCCCATACTGTTGTCCATGTCCATGAATTCTCTCTCTCTCTTCCCCTCTCTCTCTCTCTCTCTCTCTCTCTCTCTCTCTCTCTCCTCTTTTCATTTTGTTCAGTCCTTCCACATTCCCCAACATCCACTCCTCCACCAGAGCTATCTGTTTGCTCTCTATCTATGAGTCTGTCTCTATTTTTCTTGGTAGTTCATTTTGTTTATTAAACTCCACATATTAGTGAAGTCATATGATACTTGCCTTTCTCTGACTGGCTTATTTCACTGAGGGTTTTGTCCTTACCTGAATGTGGTGATCCTATTGAGCTAAAGACGGAGAGGACCACTGCAGATCTGCCAGAACTGTTTCTGGATCTTTCTCCTCTCCACTTTATTGCCTTGCCGTCCATCCTGTGTGCACTATCTGGATTTTTTAGTTCCACCCCCTCAACACTTAAATCTTGACAGGTTCCACTTGAGCTGTGACCTGGAACTCTCTCCAGCCAGTACTGTGGGGCAATCATAGTGCTCATATAAATTGCTTCCCCTCTCTCATGGGTTAGAATCCTGCACTGCCTGATAAACAATGTCTAAAAATCATTGTTTATTATAGTTCCCCGCCCCCCAGATTATAAAGTGTTTCAGGCAAAAAGTAACTCTTATCTCTGTTTGCCAGAAAAGGAAGTCAGTAATGGTGAACTAAACCATAGGTAAAGCATCCCTCAAATGATCTAAATTTGAAAAATAAATAAATAAATCATTTTTTAATGGGAGGAAGGAAGAAAGATACTATTGTTTTTGCAATAGCTATGAAGAAGAACTTTTTGATCACCTGGGTGAAAGCTCTTTGGAATGAAAAAATGTGTGTTTTATTAAAGAGAGATCTATGTGAAAAGACTCATATGAACTAGAAGGTTTGACTCAGTTGTACTAAGTTATTAAAAATGAATTTTAATAGCATGAAAGAAAGTAGATAGGGAGCCATCTCAGTTACACAGGAAATTACCCAGATTCAATAAAGATTATCTGGGTTAGAAATGTTTCTCATTAAATAAGCGAACACATACCAGATATTTAAACCTATCATTCATTGCCACTTACTGATAATTATTTATTTAACCTAAATATATTAACTTTTCTGCACACTAATTTAATGTAGATCAAATGAAGTGAGTTTTGTTAAGGAGAAGGCAGTGAAGAGTGGACTGATTTTTTAATCAGCCAAAGTGGTGGTAGGTTAGGCAGGCAGAGAGAAGAATGAGAGTTTTATAGAGATGCACTAAAGGGTTCCAATCTATTTTTAACCCCTGAAATTTTTCCAGGAGCTCTGACCATAAAAATTTGTCTACTCAATAAAATTTCTTGAACAATCCACAATACTAGACACAAACTGTTTAGCAGAACAGGGTTTTGAACTCATGGAGTCAGTACCTGCTCCCTGACTTTCTTGTTTATCTCCTTTTGAAAATTAATAAATCAGCCCTAGCCAGTTTGGCTCAGTGAATAGAGCATCAGTCTGTGGACTGAAGGGTCCCAGGTTTAATTCCAGTCAAGGGCACATACCTCGATAGCAGGATCCTTGCCCTGGGTGTGGGAGGCAACCAATTGATGTGTCTCTCTCACATCAGTGTTTCTCTCTGTCTCTCCCTTTCTCTTTCACTCTCTAAAAATCAATGGAAAAAATATCCTCAGGTGAGGATTTAAAAAAAAAAAGTTTAGTAAATCAGAGCTTCATTGCTTATCGTATACTAATAAAAGAGAAAAATGGTAATTGGCGTACAACCGATACCTTTTTCATTGGCTAATCAGCGAGATATGCAAATTAACTGTCAGCCAAGATGGCGGCTGGCAGCCAGGCAGCTGAGAATAGGAGGCTTGGTTGCCCCAGCGATGGGGAAAGTCAAGGATCCCCGCGGCTGCGGGGCTCTGAGCTCCTGAAGCAACAACTCCAAAAGATACAATGTTTCAATTATAGAAGCTAAAAGATGGCGGTTAATTTGCATACTCAGGCTCCAAGCAGAGCGAAGCCAAACAGCCCTGAAGCAGCAGGGCAGAGAGGCCTCAGGGCCTGGGATCAGCGGAGCCGAGAGGCCTCCCGGCCCCGGTGATCAGTGGATCCGAGAGGCCTCCCGGCCCGGTGATCAGCGGAGTCGAGAGGCCTCCCGGCCCCGGTGATCAGCGGAGTCCAGAGGCCTCCCGGCCCCTGTGATCAGCGGAGCCGAGAGGCCTCCCGGCCCCTGTGATCAGCGGAGTCCAGAGGCCTCCCGGCCCGGACATCAGCGGAGCCGAGAGGCCTCCCGGCCCCTGTGATCAGCGGAGCCGAGAGGCCTCCCGGCCCCGGTGATCAGCGGAGTCCAGAGGCCTCCCGGCCCGGACATCAGCGGAGCAGCGAGGCTTCCCAGCACCGGGATCAGTGTGACAGGATGCGGAGCTCCAACCCTCTGATCGGCCCTGCTCTGTGCATGACAGGAGTGGCGCTGCAACCTCCCTATGGACCCTGCCTTGAGTGTGACAGGGGGTGGTGCTCCAACCCCCCAATCAGCCCTACCCTGAGCATGACTGAGGGTGGCATCGCAACCTCCCAATCCGCCCTGCTCTGTGCATGACAGGAGGCGGGGCCCCAACTCCCCAATGGGCCCTGCTCTGAGCCCGACCAGGGGTTACACCTAGGATTAGGCCTGCCCTCTGCTACCCGGGAGCAGGCCTAAACCAGCAGGTCCTTATCTCCTGATGGGTCCCAGACTGTGAGAGGGCACAGGCCAGGCTGAGGGACCTCCTCTCCCAACCCCGAGTGCACAAATTTTTGTGCACCGGGCCTCTAGTTGTTAATAATATACCATAAGAAATATGTAAGTGAAAAAACTAAACTTATTGACAACAGCTGCCCTTTGCCACTACAGGAAGCCATTATTGTTTCTCTAGCAAAAATACCGGTGCTTTTATATTGTACATTCAGTTCATATCCCAATTTTTTTCAGTTATCCTAATTTATTACAGCATGTATGTATTTAATAAGCATTTTAATGACTGCATAGTTATCCATTTCTTACTTGTGGAAATTTAGATTGTTTTCATTTTTTGATGTTATTAATAAAGTTGTGCTAATCTAATTTCTTCCTCCCCTTCTGGATAGGAAAGTTTGTACATGCTGTTTTAATGTTAAAGTCCGATAGAATTACTGAGGTAATTTCTAGGTTTATTTTTTTACTCTTCTTAAGTATTTTCATCATTTTTGATTGTATGTATTACCTATATATAATTAATGAGATTATCCTATATAATAATAGACAAACATGGTAATTAACCGTATCTCTGACACGCTTCCCATTGGCTAATCAGGGCGATATGCAAATTAACTGACAACCAAGATGGCGGCCAGCAGCCAGGCAGCTGAAGAGAACAGGAGGCTTGCTTGCTCCAGTGATGGAGGAAGCCAAGGTTCCCCGCCTGCTGCTGCCGGCCTCTGAGCTGCACTCTAAGAAACAATGTTGCAATTATAGAAGCTAACAATCCCTAGAACCCTGCTTTCGGCCAGCGGGGCTTCAGCCAGCAGGATCGCAACAGTGTTTCAATTATAGAATCCAAACAAACCCAGATCCCTGCTTTCAGCAGCCAGCCTCAGAGTTAAAGCTGGCTCTCAGCTCCAGTGACAGCCATAGAAGGTAAATAAATCCCAGAATAAAAAATAAGAAAAAAGAATAAAAGGAGAAGTTAGGAGCTTCAGTCGCCCACCAGCCTGAAAACGGCCCTCAGCCCCTCATCCAGACTGGCCAGGCACCCCAGTGGGGACCCCCACCTTGAAGAGGGTGTGATCAGCTGAAAACAGCCATCATCCCCTCATCCAGGCTGACCAGGTACCCCAGTGGGAACCCCTACCCTTAAGGGGGTGCGGGCAACCTAAAAACGGCCCTCAGCCCCTCACACAGACTGGCCAGGCACCCCAGTGGGGACCCCCAACCTGAAGCAACAAGATGGTGGCTAATTTGCATACTGAAGGCAGGCTGCAGCGGGCAAGGCTTTCCACGGTGCGGGACTGGATCTGTGACCCTGCGGGTGGGGGGCAGCACTTGAGGCTGTCCGCGGTCTGGGACCCGGATCTGTGACCTGGCAGATGGGGGGCAGTGCTTGAGGCTGTCTGATGTCCCAGGACCCGGATCTGTGACCCTGCCGGGCAGGGGACAGCACTTGAGGCTGTCCATGGTCAGGGACCCGGATCCATGACCTGGCGGGCAAGGGCAGCACTTGAGGCTGTCCGCAGTCTGGGACCCGAATCTGTGACCTGGCAGGCGGGGGGCAGTGCTTGAGGCTGTCCACGGTCCCAGGACCTGGATCTGTGACCCTGCTGGGCGGGGGGCAGTGCTTGAGGCTGTCCGCAGGCCAGGGACCCGGATCCATGACCCTTCCCGGCGGGGCGGCAGCTCGCACAGGGTCGGATTGGCTTGGGTTGGGCAGGGCAGGACGCCTGGCTTCCACCCAGCCCCAGTCACTCTGGGCAGGTGAGCAGCGCAGAAAGCCTCTGGACAGGGGAGGCAGGCCAGCGGAGGGCGGCCTGTACTCCCCACATAGTGGTGGTGACAGCTGTGAGCGCGCCAAGTGGAGCCTGCAGGCTGAGCTGAAGTAGCGCCTGCAGGCCATCAGCGCCCAGGAGTGGCTGCTCAAGATCCGCCTCCTGGCCCAGAAGGTGCAGGATCGCAGGGACAGCCACCATGGCGGGCCAGACTGATGTCCCCCTGGCCACACCACGGGGGTTTGTGGATCTGCAAAGCCAGAGGCCTCTGGTGTGCACATCCCCCTCTGGCATGCGAACATCCCCCAGCACACTGTCACCTTCCCGCGCCTGCAACAGTTGCAAACCAAGGCGTGCACAAGTTCCCCCCGCCTCTCCACCACACTTCCATCAACCCAGCATGCCTAACACCCCCACAGGATGTGCACACATCCCCTCTGATGGACTCATGTCCTTTGGAGAGTGTCTGGGTGTTCTGGGTGCTGAGGGTGGGTGCCTGTGAGATGACAGTGAGAGGGCGGCGTGGTGATGCCCTGTTCCCACGGAGGCCAGTGAAGCTATGAGATCACCTCTGGGGGGTTAATGCAGGTGCTGAGGCGGGAGCAGATGCAGACAGACACATCTGGTGGGCAAGGGTGGCCCTCACTGAGGTGCCTTCAGTCAGCGTTCAAGATCAAGAACCCAGAGGTGGAGAGGAATTCCGTCCTCTCAGTGAAACAGTGGGATAGTCGGGGCGACTGTAGAGGAAGAATGTGCACTTTGGGTGCCAGCACCCATGAGTGAAGGCTGCCCTGACTGAGCCTCGCTTGCTTGGGGCCTAGCTCATTCCTGCCGGGCAGCGGGTGACAGGACGTGCTTTTCCGAATTAATGAGAGAAAACGTTGATTCTCCTGCTGCCCAGGAAGGTGGAAAGTGAAGTGGGGAGACATGGGGAGTGAGCGAGGTTCCCTGTCTGGGGGTTCCAAATCTGCTGTTGGTTTCTTTCACCACTGACTAGAGATATACAGGGTGTCCCCCCCAAAATGTATACACACTTTGAATACCTACTAATTCCAATGGTTTTAAGCATAAGAAAGAAACAACAATGGAGCTGTTATCTGTTAAAAGTGTGGGCACAAACAGGTAGTTGGACATTCCCTGAGGGGTCTCAGATTGGAAAGGGTGAAGGCCAGACTGAGGGGCCCCTTTCCTCTCCCCCTACCCCAGTGCATGAATTTCGTGCACCAGGCTACTAGTTTTTAAATAATATGCATGGACCTTACCTATGAATTAAAACATTTATACCACTAAATAATAATGGACACTCATTTTTTTTAATGTACAGAGCTGATGGTGATAAAAACACACGCACACAACATTTATGTAGGTTCTGGTAAATTAATTAATTAATTAAATTTTAAAAAAGAAAAAAAAAATCACTCCAAAGAAAAGTCTCTAAAATAGTTTGAGAAAGTTAGCATACTTACAATTCCCAAAGCAATTACTCAATGCAAAAAAAGCTTACGTAATATATGGAATTTCATGTGGCCATGTTGCTCTTATTTATATTACAATGTTACAAGGTAGAAGAATTAACACGACTTGGGTTAAGTAAATTGTACTCAATGTCTTGAAAATTGTAGTTGCCTGATAACTATAGAAAGTAGACACTTGCAATTTTCTAAATTGCTTGAGTGCCTATTTGCAGAGAATTTTTTCCCCTGGACCTCATTAAGTAAATTACTGTTTTTTAGCCTACCCATCGTTTCTTTGTGCTTACCCAAGTAGCTTTGGAGAGACAACTCCCAAAGAAAGTGGACAATTGTTAGCTCCATGCGTGGTGAGAATAAATAATTCCCAGTGATCAATTTTGCACAGCATCATTATGATATCTCTCATTTTGCTCCTGGAAAAGACTCAACAATTCCATGAGGATATATAATTTAACCCACTCTTACTTTGTTTATAGTTTTTTGTCTGTTTTTCCGTTTTACATAAAATAGAAACATCAACATATTTAGTTACCCTTAATAAAATATTTCATATATATTTACTGTACTCTACTTTTAAAAACTGTCATGAATTTTATGTATGCAAGGAAAACTTTTCCAACATAATTAACAAGACAGAATGCGAAACAAAAAGACTTTGTGGCACTCTTCAGCATTTGAAATATGTCTTTTTCCATTGATTTTCAAAAATAGGATAGATGTTTATCAAGAATTTAGAAGTATCAAACCAACATCTATGCATATTTGTAACATGAATAAGAGACAAATAGCCCTAGCCAGTTTGGCTTGGTAGACTGAAGGTCTCTGGTTTGATTCTGGTCAAAGCCACATGCCGGGGTTTTGGGCATGATCCCCAGTAGGGGGCACGCAGGATGTAGCTGATCAATGAATCTCTTTCATCATTGATGTTTCTTTCTCTCCCTTCCTCTCTTAAATCAATACATATATCCTATATAATAAATGACAAGAATGACCAGAGACCAGAACGACCATGGCCCCTCACCCCAGCCAGCCACCCACCAGTGAGGGGTTAGGGGCGATCAGGCAGGCAGAGGGATTAGGGGCAATCAGGCAGGCAGGGAGTGGTTATGGGCGATCAGGCAGGCAGGTTGACCGGTTGACTGTCTGCCCCCTGGTGATCAGTGCATGTCATAGTGAGCAATTGAGTGGCCTTAGCATATCATTAGCATATTACCCGTTGATTGGTTGAATGGCCGGCCAGTCGACCGGACACTTAGCATACTAAACTTTTATTATATAGGACTAGAGGCCCAGTGCACAAAATTCAGGCATGGAGGGGGTGTTCTTTGGGAGATGTCCAACTGCAGAAGGGATTGGGCCTAAATTTGCAGTCGTACATCCCTCTCACAATCCAGGACTGCTGGCTCCTAACCACTAGCCTGCCTGCCTGCCTGATTGCCACTAACCACTCTGCCTCCCAGCCTGATAGCCCCCTAACTGCTCCCCTGCCAGCCTGATTGATGCCTAACTGCTCCCCTTCTGGCTCAATCACCTCCCACTGGCCTCCCCCGCGGGTGTGAGGGGACTGGGGGACTGAGGCTGGATGAGGCTGGATGCTGCGGGGACTGGGTAAGGCAGGTCTGAGGGGACTGGGGAACTCCGGCTGGATGAAGCGCACAGTGCCTGCTGCCCCCCGGCGGGGCTGAGGGGACTGAGGCTGGATGAGATGGGCCTGAGGGGGCTGGGGGACTCCAGCTGGACGAGGTGGGGCTGTAGGGACTGGGCACCGCCATCTTGTGGCTGTGGGCACTGCCATCTTGTGAGGGTGTGATGGTCAATTAGCATATTCCCTCTTTATTAGATAGGCTATTTTTCATCATCGTTGTAACAAAATGAATTTAAACAAGACAGCATTATTCATGGACCTGTTGTACATAGTACATGTTTATCAATAATGCAACCTAAAATATATATTTTTTTAATCTGAGGTTGGTTCATTGTGTAGATGCAGAACCAGTGGATATGGAAGGCTGACTATAATTATTATTTCTTATTTAAATGCATGCAATATTATTTTCTACTTTTTATGTTTAAACTGTTATGTTTTATGAGTAATGTACAGTTGACATTTCTTAAGTACAACTAATCACTCTAAGTTATAAAAACTCTAAGTTGAAATTGTGTTTCACAGTGTCTTGTGTCAAGAGGTGTCTCAAGTATACATAAGGTAAAATGTTCACCCTCAGTGCTTACCATAAAACCTTGCCCCATCACCTCTCAAAACAGGTGACCTGGAGTAATAGAACAACTTTAGAATACCTCAGAAGTTAGGTTTTCATAGCATTCTACTTGATGATTAAATCTGCAAAGTAAATCTATTTCATCTGTGTAATTTATTATCTGTCTTTTTATAAACCAAATTATAATGGGATGCCTAAAATATAAATGTTATTACATTAACAAACATCTTTATAGTATAACTATAATAAGGACTGGACACTTTCAGGTGAATGTACATATCCAATACTTAACTGGACTCAACTGTTTCTAGTCATGGAATATCATAAAGAATAAGCTGAACTGTGCACCATATTTATATGTAACCAAAATGGTTTCCTTTGTGTAGTTAATCTCCGAATGTGGACAAAGACATGGCATCTTCTATGTATCTTCAGTCTGGTCTACCCATGTACTATTTCCATATATTTTGAAGTATCCTTGTGCTTGTTTTTTTCCCATGTGACTCTACTTTTGTTTAAAGGTATTTTGGCATTATGTGTTTATTTACTCATTTATTTATTTTTATTGTTTAAAGTATTGCAGGTGGCCCCCTGTTTCCCCATTGACCCACTTCATCATCTATATGTTTATTTTTAAATGTAGTTTGAGATCAAAACATCCTTAAGCCTCAAGTCATAAAGTTTGCCTGCCTGAAAATTGACTGCCTGATTATCTATCAGCTACAAAGCATGTGTCTCTCACATCCTTCCTTTATCAAACTAATATTAAGTTCTTCATTCATTGGTTGCAAAGTACCATAAATATTTAATAGATTATATTATTGCAATGGATGTGTTTACTATCAACTTATTCATCTTATCTAATAAAAGAGAAACATGCAAATTGACTATACCTCCACTACATTCACAAGCCACGCCCACCAGCCAATCAGGAGCGAGTATGCAAATAAACACAACCAAGATGGTGGTGGCCATGAAGCTGGAGCAAACAGGAGGCTTGGGTTTCCCCTGGCGATGGAGGAAGCCAAGCTTCCCACCTGCCCTGGCCGGCTGTGGGCTCCACTCAAGGCTACAAAGTTTCAATTATAGAAGGTAAATAAATCCCAGATGCCTGCTTCTAGCCACTGTGGCCTCTGCTCAAGGAGGGTCTGGGAGCCTGGGTTGCCCCAGGCTGTGGCCAGCCTGCAAACAGACAGCCACCCCTCAACCAATCTGGCCACACCCCCCAGGTGGGTCTCCCATTCTGAAAGGGGTATAGCCAGCCTGCAAACAGCTCTCAGCCCCTCACCCAGGCTGGCTACACCCTCATGGGGTAGGGTCCCTGCTTGGGGGCTTGGCCAGCCTGCAAACAGCCATTAGCCCCTCACCCAGGCTGGCCAGGCGCCCCACCGGCGCCCTCCACCCTGAAGGGGGTGTGACAAGCTTGAAAACAGCCCTCAGTCCCTCACCCAGGCTGGCCACACACCCCCAGTGGGGACCCTCACTCTATGGAGGTGTGTCTGGCCTGAAAACCACCACAGGCCCCTCGCCCAGACCACCCCACACCCCAAGGGAACCCCCACCCTGATCTGGGACACCTTCAGGGAAAACCAGCCAGCCCCCACCTGTGCACCAGGCCTCTATCTATACTAATAAAAGGGTAATATGCTAATTAGACTGGGAGACCTTCCAGGAGACCTTCCGGACGTTCTTCTGGACAAAGCCATGGTGGCAGGGCCAACGTAGAGCCAGATAGAGGCCAAGAGGGGAGGGCAGCACTAGCCAGTTAGGCTCAGTGGATAGAACATTGGCCTGCAGACTGAAGGGTCCCAGGTTCAATTCCGGCCAAGGGCACATGCCTGGGTTGTGGGCTTGATCCCCCGTGGGGGGTATGCAGGAGGCAGCCGATTGATGTTTCTCTCTCATCATTGATGTTTTTATCTCTCTCTCCCTCTTCCTTCCTCTCTGAAATCAATAAAGAAATGTATTAAAAAATAAAGAGGGGAGGGGAGTTATGGATCAGCTTGGTGGAGGGCGGGGCCATTTGGGGGTAAGCAGACCACCAGGGGGGCCAGTTTGGGGCAAGCAGGCCATCAGTGGAGATCAGTTGGAGGTGATCAGGACAGCGGCGGGGGGGGCAGTTTGGAGTGAGCAGGCAAGAAAGGGGGGAGTTGGGGTTGAGCAGTCCAGTGGGGAGGGAAGGTGGAGGCAAGCAGGTTAGCAGGAGGGACAGTTGGGGGTGATCAGGCTGATGGGGGGAATTTGGAGGAAAGCAGGCTAGCAGCGGAAGGCAGTTAGAGGTGAGCAGGCTGGAAGCAGAGTGGTTAGGGGCAATCAGGCAGGCAGGCAAGCAGGTGAGTAGTTAGGAGCCAGCAGTCCTGGATTGCGAGAGGGATGTCCGACTGCCAGTTTAGGCCCGATCCCTGTAAACTGGCAGTAGGACATCCTTCGAGAGGTCCCAGTTTGGAGAGGGTGCAGGGCAGGCTGAGGAACACCCCCTACCCCGTGCATGAATTTCATGCACCGGGTCACTAGTTCTTTATATAAAACTGGTTTTCATTTCTCAACATATTTTTATTTGAAAAAATTGTTTAAATATTTTGGGTTGGATCATAATTTCTTCCACTAAAATATATGAAAATATTTCACTCACCTAATGGCTTTTTTGTATGTGACAGATAGTTTAGAAACAATTAAAATAAAAACATGAGAGACAGTCATCATTTGCAGCACAAAATATAAGAACTAAACTTACCATTGATTCTCAGTAGCCAAGAAAAAAGATCTATTTATTCAAAGCAGGCTTGAGAGCAAATGATGTTATATTTGAGGGAGAGGAAATGAATGAGAAAAATTAACATAAAAACACTTTGACATTTATAACAATAAATATTTAGTTACATTTATTCAATAAAAGAATAAATGAGAAGCAGTTTTCTTAGTAAAATGAACTACCAAATTATGTTTATAAAATTCAAAATTCATTGATATGTACCCAATATTGAAAGTCACGGCAGTATTGTATCAAAATCTAACATACTATATATTATAGTTGAATTATAATATGGCTTATACAAAATACTGCTGTGGTTAATAATTTTTATTGTTTTATAAATGTGTTCCCCACTGAAATGTAATAATTCTGAGAATAGTAATCCTCACTATTTTTGTTAACTCGTATAATTCAAGCATATAGTAGGCACTCAATGAATATTTATTGAATGAATGAATGGATGGATGAATAGACTACTAATGTTATTATGCAATTAGATTTTGTCTATGTATACTTGTAATCAAATTTATTTCTATTATTTAGGTTTGAACAACTAATAGCTAGAATAAAAATTGAGATTAACAATATTAACATAGAGAGATTCCAAAATGGCTGCTGAGTAAGTGGCAGCTACACCGACAACCCAACCAGGACCAAACTGGAATTACAACTAAAATATAGAAAAATAATCCTCAATAATCAACTGAAGACTACCTGGAGAGAAGCCTGGTAACCAAGGTCAAAAAGCAGAGACCACATGGAGACTGGTAGGAAGTGCTGAGGCACAAAAGGGCTGGCAAGGCCCCCACAAACAGAAGCTGAACTCCTGGAGGGATATCTCAGCTTTGGGGGGATCTCACTGAGAACTCTGGAGTCTCAATCCAAAGCTGGGCCTCCCCAGCCCAGAGCACGGGAACTGAGAAAAGTGTCCACATAAAATCTGACTGTGAAAAGCAGCATGTTTGCGATCTGACTGTGAGAGAAGGCTGGAAATGCAGGCATCCCCTTAAAGGGCCAACACAGAAAATTTCATGTGCAGCCACTCACCTTGGGCTCTGGCAGAGGGAGGGCAGAGTGGACTAGAGCTATGTGAACAGAATACAGGACTGGGGGCTCTGGGGTTAGTGGTCATAAGACAGCCACCCTGGTTTTCTGTGCTGAGCCATTCCCTCACACTGCAGAGGACATCTTTCTCCAGCAGATCTTTACCATCCAGGCAGTTTTTGCCTGGAGGGTGAGGGGGGAAGCAATTTCCCTACCCTATTGTAAAACCTCTCACCACACACCCCGGATGATAGCCTGAGTTTAATCAAGACTGTATATCAACCAGACTGCAGGAAGCAGATCTCTGGAGGCTTTGAATCTTTGCCTGATCTTCTTCTGGGCCCAGGACTAAGAAAAGTAACCCCTGGTGCACATTTTGGTCTTTACCCCAGGCACGCAGCCTCAGCAGAGGGAGCCACAAGCTGTGGATTGTTGATAGCTCCAAACAGGGTACTAGGGCCAGCCATAAACAACATCTGTCATTGACCTGTACTAGAGATTAGGAGTCATAATTGATCTACCCAATACATAGAACCAAAGCCAAACAGGCAGCCAAAACAGGGTGGGGAAAAAAACAACAAAAAACAAACAAAAAAACACAACAAAGAAACAATGAAAGAACAAGAGAATTCTCCAGAGAAAAAGCTAAATGAAATGGAGATAAGAAATTTATCATATATAGGGTTAGAATAATGATTACAGGGTTCTCAATAGCATGAGA
Source organism: Myotis daubentonii (assembly GCF_963259705.1). Taxonomy (NCBI): domain Eukaryota; kingdom Metazoa; phylum Chordata; class Mammalia; order Chiroptera; family Vespertilionidae; genus Myotis; species Myotis daubentonii. The sequence continues at coordinate 94,117,493 of NC_081842.1, forward strand.
AAAGATAGAACTATGAAAAATGACCAGTCAAATATAAAGAATGACAGAGCACTAATAAAGAACACATTAGAAGGAATACACAGCAGGTTAGGGAAAGCCAAAGATAAGATCAGTGAATTAGAAGATAGGGTAGAAAAAAAAAACACACAATCAGAGAACCAAAAAAATAAAATAAAATAAAATAAAATAAAATAAAATAAAATAAAATAAAATAAAATAAAATAAAACAAAGGAGGAAGTTAAAGGATCTGTAGGAGTACATGAAATATAACAATAATAGAGGCCCAGTGCACAAAATTCATGTGTGGGGGGGATAGGGAGGTTATGTCCCTCAGCTCAGCCTGCACCCTCTCCAATCTGGGACCCCTTGAGGGATGTCCGACTGCCCATTTAGGGATCTCCGACTGCCCTGAGTGGGATTGGGCCTAAATGGGCAGTCGGACATCCCTCTCGCAGTTCAGGACTGCTGGCACCCAACTGCTTGCCTGCCTGCCTGCCTGCCTGATTGCCCCTAACCACTTCTGCCTGCCAGCCTGATCACCCCTAAACACTCCCCTGCCAGCCTGATCAACACCTAACTGCTCCCCTGCTGGCCCGATTGCCCCCAACTGCCCTTCCCTGCTGGCTTGGTCCTCTCTTGCTGCCCTCCACTGCTGGTCTGGTCGCCCCCAAATTCCCTCCCCTGCTGGCCTGGTCTCCCCCAACTGTCCTCCCCTGCTGGCCTGGTTGCCCCAAGCCCTCCCCTGCTGGCCGGGTTGCCCAAAACTGCCTTGCCCTGCTGGCCTGGTTCCCCCAACTGCCCTCTGCCGCTGGCCTGGTCGCCCCCAACTTCTCTCCCCTGCTGGCCTGGTCCTCCCCAACTGCCCTCCCCTGCTGGCCTGGTCCCCCCAAGCCCTCCCCTGCTGGCCGGGTTGCCCAAAACTGCCTTGCCCTGCTGGCCTGGTTCCCCCAACTGCCCTCTGCCGCTGGCCTGGTCGCCCCCAACTTCTCTCCCCTGCTGGCCTGGTCCTCCCCAACTGCCCTCCCCTGCTGGCCTGGTCCCCCCAAGCCCTCCCCTGCTGGCCTGGTTGCCCCCAACTGCCCTCCCACTGCTGAACATCTTGTGGCAGCACTTGTGGGCAGCCATCTTTGACCACATGGGTGCAGCCATCTTGTGTGTTGGAGTGATGGTCAATTTGCATATTACTCTTTTATTAGATAGGATAGGAATGCCAGAAGGGGAATAAACTAAGCAAGAGATAGAGAATGTATTTGAAGAAAATAATGGCAGAAAGCTTCCTTAACCTGGTGCAGGAAAAAGTCACACAAGTTCAGAAGGCATAGAAAGTCCCAAGGAAGAAGAACCAAAATAGGCCCACCCCCAGACAGATCATAGATAAACCATCAAAAATTAAAGACAAAGAGAGAATTTTAAAAGCAGCAAGAGAAAAGCAATTTGTTACCTACAAAGAGTTTCCAGCAGATTTCTCATCAGAAACTCTACAGGCCAGAAGGAAATGGCATGGAGTAGTAAATAAAAAGGAGGGAATGAAACAAAAATTACAATACCAGCCAGGTTATTATTCAAAGTAAAAAGGCTAAAGGGTTGATCACTACAAATCCAATACTTCAAGAAATGCTAAAGGGACTGCTATAATGAGAAGAAATGAGAAAGAGAAAGAGAGAGAGATAGAGAGGCATAAAGAATTAAAATAGCAATAAAAAAGTACCTATCCTATAAAATAAAAAGGTAATATGCAAATTGAGTATCACTCCAACACACAAGATAGCTGCCCCCAAGTGGTCAAATATGTCTTCCACCATGTGGACACAAGTTGGCTGCCACAAGATGGCAAGAAGGGAAAGGCAGTTGTGGGCAATCAGGCCAGCAGGGTAGGGCAGTTTGGAGGGACCAGGCCTGCAGGGGAGGACAATTAGGGGCAATCAGGCTGGCAGGGGAGCAGTTAGGTGTCAATCAGGATGGCAGGAGAGTGGTTAGGGGTGATCAGGCTGGCAGGCCAAAGCAGTTAAGGGCAATCAGGCAGGCAGGCAGGTGATCAGTTGGGAGCCAGTAGTTCTGGATTGTGAGAGGGATGTCTGACTGCTCATTTCAGCCTGATCCCACCAGGCCTAAATGGGCAGTTGTACATCCCCTGAGGGGTTCCAGATTGGAGAGGGTGCTGGTTGGGCTGAGGGACACACCCCCATGCACGCATTTTGTGCACCAGGCCTCTAGTCAATTTTAACCTTCAATGTACTAGTAAATATATTAAATGATCCAATCAAAAGGCATAGGGTAGCTGAATTGATACAAAAATATGACCCAAATATAAGCTTTCTATAAGAGACACACCACAGAACAAAAGACTCACACAGGAAGAGAATGAAGAAATGGAAAAAAAAAATTCCATGTATATGGGGAAAAAAAAGCTGAGGTAGCAATACTCATTACTGACAAAAATAGACTTTTAAATGAAGGCCATTGCAAGAGACAATAAATGTCACTACATAATATTAAAGAGATCAAACCAACAAGAGGATATAACTCTGGTAAACATATATGCAAACAAAATAGAAGAACTTAAATATATAAAAAAATTCTGGAGGTACTTTAAGGAAGAATCAATAGCTGAAACCGGTTTGGCTCAGTGGATAGAGCGTCGGCCTGCGGACTGAAGGGTCCCAGGTTCGATTCCGGTCAAGGGCATGTACCTGGGTTGCGGGCACATCCCCAGTGGGAGATGTGCAGGAGGCAGCTGATCGATGTTTCTCTCCCATCGATGTTTCTAACTCTATCTCTCTCCCTTCCTCTCTGTAAAAAAACAATAAAATATATTAAAAAAAAAAAAAAGGAAGAATCAATAGCAACACAATTATTGTAGGGTACATTAACACCCTGCTGACTTCACTGGATAGATTTTTCAGTCAAAAAATTAACAAGGAAACAGTGACTCTAAATGACACACTAGATCAAATGGATTTAATTGACATTTATAGAACATTTCACCCCAAAGCTACAGAATATGCACTGTTTTCACATGTGCATAGGTCATTCTCAAAGATAGACCACATCTTAGGACAGAACAAGTCTCTGAAAGTTCAAGAAGATTGAAATCAACTTGAGATTAAAAATGGCAGCTGAATAAGTGGATGCTGCATAGACATGCTCCCAGGAACAAACTGGGATTACAATTAAAATACAGAAAAAACTTCCTGAATAATCAACAGAAGACTCGCAGGATAGAACCCTGATACCCAAGGGCCAAAAGTGGAGACCACATAGAGACTGGTAGGAGGGGTGGAGGCGTGAAAGGGCTATCCAGGCACCCACAGGCAGCAACTGAAGTTCCAGAGAGATATCTCAGCTGTGGGGGGTTGCCTCTGAGAACACTGGGATCTAATCCCTAAGCTGGACACCCAAGTAGAGAGCACCAGAACTAAGAAGGGTAAACACATAATATCTGGCTATGAAAAGCATCAGAGTTGCTGTCTACCAGGGAGTGACAGCTGAACATTCAGGTAGACTCTTACAAGGCCAACACACAAAATTCCCTGTTGAGCCATCCAGCTTGTGATCCAGAAGAAGGAGGGCAGAGTGGACTGGAGCTCTGAAATCAGAAGCCTGATTTGGGTACTCACGGGTTAGAACTCAGAAGGTAGACACCCCCAGTTTCCTGTGCTGAGTCATTTCCTCATTCAGTGGGGGACATCTTTCCCACACAGACATTTGCCTTGCCTGTGGGGAAGACAATTGACCCACCCTGTTGGGAAACACTTTGCCCTGAGGCCACTTAACTAAAAATAACAATTAGCCTCCAGGCAGAAGCAACTGCCTCACCCTGTTGAAAGAAACCCTCTAGACATCTGAAGGCAATTACCTGGGGCCATTCAAGTAGGAATTCTATCAATCTGTAGTCAGAGATAGACCCTGGAGGCTTTGAGTCTTTGCCTGATCAAATTATTCAGAAATATCATTTGACATTGTCCTGCACTAGAGATTGAGAGGTGTACAGGATCTACCTAATACATAGTCACAAACCCCAACAGACAGCCAAAATGAGGATACAAAAAAGCAACTCCCAAATGAAAGAATAAGAGAATTCTCCAGAAGAAGAGATAAATGAAGCAGAGTTAAGAAATTTATCTGAAACACAGTTCAGAGTAATGATGGTAAAGATGCTCAACAGCATGAAAAAAGATATAGTAACTATGAAAAAAGAACACTTGGAAACAAAGAATGACATAACACAAATAAAGAACACATTGGAAGGAATACACAACAGGTTAGGGGAAGCTGAGGATGGACTCAGTGAATTAGAAGACAGGGTTGAAGAAGATTTAAATCATATCAAGCATCTTCTCAGATCACTATGGAATTAAATTAAAAATCAACTAGAGTAAAAACACTCAAAAACATTCAAACACGTTTTTGACTAAATAGCATATTATTAAACAACTAGTGGCCCAGTGCACGAAATTCATGCATAGGGGAGGGTGTGTTCCTCAGCCTGGCCTTCACCCTCTCCAATTTGGGACCCCTCGAAGGATGTCCTACTGCCAGTTTACAGGGATTGGGCCTAAACCAGCAGTCGGACATCCCTCTCTCAATCCGGGACTGCTGGCTCCTAACTGTTCACCTGCCTGCCTGCCTGCCTGATTGCCTGATTGTCTCTAACCACTCTGCCTGCCGGCCTGTTTGCCCCCAAATGCCCCCCCCCCGCCAGCCTGATCACCCCAAACTGTCCCCCCTGCTGGCTTGCTCGCCCCTACATTCCCTCCCCACTGGCCTGCTCATCCCCAACTGTCCCCCTGCTGGCCTGCTCACTCCAAACTTCCTCCCTGCTGTCCTGATCACCTCCAACTGACCCTCACTGATGGCCAGCTTGCCCCCAACTGGCGCCCCTGCTGGTCTGCTTACCCCCAATGGCCCCACCCCCCACCAGCCTGATCCCCCACAATTGCCCTCCCCTCTTGGCCTCTAACTGACTCTACCTCAGCCCCACCACCATGGTTTTGTCCAGAAGAACATCTGGAAGGTCTCCCAGTATAATTAGCATAGTACTCTTTTACTAGTATAGATATTTGTCTATAAATATGATTATGATTGCAGATATGAGTAGGACCAGGTAAAATTTTATAGAATGGGCCTTTTATTACAGATGGTTTGCCATGTATGCATTTTTTCTAAAGAAGTAAAAATTACTTTAAAAAATGTTTCAGGAAGACTTTGTGAAATTTATAGTATCTGCTTTTCTTCCAAGGAAGTTGTCACTTTTATGCCAGAGTGAGAATTATTTGTATGCTTTGTATGTCAGCATTGGGCCACTGTGACTGGGGGGCACTTGACTTGAGAGTAATTATTTTGCTCACTGGCTGGGAGGAAGGGTGTGTGGCAGAGGAGATAAATACTCGGTTCTGGGTTATTCATAGATGGCTGACTTTCTGGATTGATTGTGCAAGCCCCTCCTTTTATTGATGTCCACCTTCTATTGACAGACATCTACCCTGGGAGAGAAATAAGATGAAACTCTCTTTCTTTTCATTGTAAAAAGAATTTGAATTCCTAAGATGTGATAAGGCCACCCAGCCATCCACAGTCAAGGTACACATTTTCATGGAGGATGTTCCCACTCTTGAATAAATTAAAACAATTTTTTTCTTTTAATTTAAACTTTCTTCTATAACTGTTTTCTTGTTACTTAAAAGCTAGTTTTTTTGAAACTACTTCCAAAGCTTTTCAAGCTGTATATATATCCTTGGAATGAATTTATAATTAAGAATTGAGCCTGGCTGGTGTGACTCAGTGGTTTAGCATCGACCTATGAACCAGGAAGTCACAGTTTGATTCCAGGTCAGGCCACATGCCCGGGTTGTGGGCTGGATTCCCAGTACAGGGTGTGTGGGAGGCAGCTGATCAATGACTCTCTCTCATCATTGATGTTTCTATTTCTCTCTCTCTCCCTTCCTCTCTGAATCAGTAAGAATATATGAGAGAGAGAGAGAGAGAGAGAGAGAGAGAGAGAGAGAGAGAGAGAGGAGTATATATGTTTATAAATAAGAAAACATGTATTTGATGCTCTTAGAAAGTCTTATTTTCTTTCATTAAAACTTGTGCAGTATAGGGAACTCCATAGATTCTCTTAATTTGAAGAAAGTTAGAGGGAAAGGTACTAATTCAGAGTTCTTGGGAAAAATGTGTCACTTATATAATTTTTTATGTTTATTTTTTTAAATAAAAAACAAATATTTTCTATTCAGTAAATATATTTGGATCTAAATATCTTCTATAATTTTAACCCTAAAATATCAATTTAAATATTTTAAAAATGGTTGGGGTGTTTGTTTTTTTAAATAAGTTAGGTTACTGGAGTTCTACATGTTACTGGATCACCTGGGGTAATTTTCTGATTGTAAAATTAAGAATTATAGTCAGAGGGGAGGACATGAGAATTTTTAAAAAACATATTTAATTTACTTTAGAAGCTGAACCTCTCTTATCATGTGACTTTTTTTGTATGTTTGTTAAACTATATTATCACATAAGCATTGCTGCTATTGGGACAAACAGTGACAGTTGATTCGGGTCATTTGAATGTCCACTGTCTGTTTTAATTTGTATGTTCGTTTTGACTCTGTCATATGCTCAAACTTCAGTGGAAGTCATGAGAACCTAGTATTTTTGTCTGCTCCCTCCTTTACGTTGGAACTATTCTTTTTTACTCAGTGGGACCTTAACTTTGATGTAAGGGATTGTTTCCGTTGCCAACTTTTTTCTTCCTTGCCAAGTAAGACAGTTGTTGTGAACTCTTCAGTGATGCCTTCCCCAGGGTATTTGCAGATGTGGTTGGGAGAAGTCATTTCATCCTCGACCTTTGCATGTTAGGTGCTGGGGTGCCTGGGTGCCGCCTCGCCTGTGGCCCAGCTTTCTGATTGTGATGCTGCTCTCTCTCCCTCTGATCACCATGGCGACCACGGGGCTGAAGGCCAGGCAGCACCCCCGGGCTCCTGGGGGGTGCCACCTCTCCTGCGGCCGGCTTTCCGATGGTGATCACCGGCTGGGGGATGGGCAAAGGTGGCCCCGGTTCTCTGATCCAGGGCCTGGGGACAGGGCAAAGGCGGGCCTAAGCCAGCAGTCAGACATCCCTCTTGTGGTCCAGGACTCTCACCCTCTGGGACCACTCGCTCCTTACCAACTGCTTACAGCAGAGGCGGGAGAGGATCCTGCCACCACCGCTGTGCTCAAGAGCTGTGAGCCCAGCATCTGGCTGAGCGGTGCTCCCCCTGTGGGAGCACACTGACCACCAGAGGGCACTCCTGCATTTAGCGTCTGCCCCCTGGTGGTCAGTGTGCATCATAGCGACTGGTCATTCCACTGTTCAGTCGATTTGAATATTAGAGTGTTAATATATTGGATGAATGGGTTACCAGTGAGGTTAAGAAAGAAATCAAAAACTCCTGGAAACAAATATAAATGAACACACAAAAACAACCCAAAATTTCTGGGACAAAGCAAAAGCACTCCTGAGAGAGAAGTTCATCATCCTACAGGCCTATCTCAAAAAGCAAGAAAAATTAATAATAAACTATTTAATCCTACAAATTAAAAATTAGAAAGAGAAAAACAAGAGAAGCCCAGAGTAAGTAGAAGGAAGGAAATAGAAAAGACAAGAGCAGAAATAAATGACAGAGAGGCTTAAAAAAAATAAAAAGATCAGTGAAACCAATAAATGGTTCTGTGAAAAGATAAATAAAATTGATGAAACATTAGCCAGACTCATTTAAAAAAAAAAAAAAAAAAGCACAAAGAAACAGGTTCCAAATAAATAAATCAGAAGCAAAAGCAGTGAAGTAACAAATGACATCATAGTGGTATAAAGGATTATAAGAAAATACTATAAACAAATATAAACCAACAAACTGGGCAATGTGGATAAAATGGTAAAATTCCTAGAAAAATACAATCTTCCGAAATTGAATCAGGAAGAATAAGAAAACCTGAATAGGCCAATAAGAACTAATGAAATTGAAGTAGAAAAAAAAAATTACAACAAAAGGTCTGGACAGCTTCACAGGGGAGATTTACCAAACATTCAAAGAACTACCACCTATCCCCTTCAACCTTTTCCAAAAATTCCAAGAGGAAGGTATACTTCCAACCTCTTTTTTATGGGGCCAGCATTATTCTCAAAAAAAAAAATATTAGCAAATAGGATCCATCAATATATTAACAAGCTCATATGCCATGACCAAGTAAGATTTATTCCAAGGATGTAAAGCTGTTACAATATTTACAAATCAATTAAAATTATATACCACATAAACAAATTGAAAGACAAAAAAATCGCATGGTAATATCAATAGCTACAGACAAATCATTCAACAAAAGTAAAAAACCATTTTTATAAAAACTCTCAGCAATGTGGGAATAGAGGGATCATACCTCAATATAATAAAGGCCATATATGACAAATCTACAGCCAACATCATACTCAATGGGCAAAAACTAAGATAATTTCTTCTAAGAACACAAACAAAACAGAGATTTCTGCTTTCCCTACTCTTATTCAACATAGTGCTAGAAGTCCTAGCCGCAACAATCAGACAAGAAGAAAACATAAGAGACATCCAAACTAGAAAGGAGGAAGTAAAACTGTATTCACAGATGACATGATATTAAACATAGAAAACCCTAAAGACTCCACGAAAAAACTACTAGATTTAATAAATGAATTAGGCAATATATCAGGATACAAATTGACACCCATAATTGATGACATTTTTATATACCAACAATAAATTCTTAAAAAGAGAAACTAAACAATCCCATTTACCATTGCAAGAAAAAAATTAATACACTTAGGAATTAACTTATCCAAAAAGGTAAAAAATTTGGGAGAGATAAGACGGCGGCTGTATAGGCAGATGCATCCCAGGTCTTGTCCCGGAGCAAATGGAGTAAGCAGCTGAAACTAATAACACCCACCCCAAATCGGTGAAATTACTCAGCTGGTGAGACAGTTTACAGCCGGGAAGGGCAGAGCTCCCCTGGAAAGCTAAAAAACCAGGGACCTGGGCAGGAAAGTTTGCCAGACCTCTGATCCCAGAGGGTCAGAGGGAGTCTGTGTGGCAGACAGCCGCATCTCTTGGGACAGGCACAGCCCCTGACTGGGGAAAGGAGATCCATGGGACTGTTGGGGCTGGGGGATTTGAGATCTGGGTTCTGTAATTACGGAGGACTGAGCCTAAAAGGGGAAGCCTGAAGAGCTGACTAGGCCATGCAGTGCCGGTAAGAGAAGAGCTTACAGAAACTCCCATTTGACCCTGTGATCCCACTTCTAGGAATATATCCCAAGAAACCAGAAACAACAATCAGAATGGATATGTGCACCCATATGTTCAAAGCAGCACAATTCACCATAGCTAAGATCTGGAAACAGCCTAAGTGCCTATCAGTAGATGAATGGATTAGAAAACTGTGGTACATCTACATGATGGAACACTATGCTGTTGTAAAAAAGAAGGAACTCTTACCATTTGCAATAGCATGGATGGAACTGGAGAGCATTATGCTAAATGAAATAAGCCAGTCAATGAGGGAAAATTACCACATGATATCACTCATTCATGGATAATAAAGACCATTATAAACTTATGAACAAAAATAGATACAGAGGCAGAGCTGCCTTAAACAGACTGTCAAACTGCAGTGGGAAGGCCGGGGATGGTAGGGAGGCAGAAGGGGGGGGGGGTAAGAGATCAACTGAAGGACTTATATGCATGCATATAAGCATAACCAATGGACATAAGACACTGGGGTTAGGGGAGGCCAGGGGATTGTCAAGGGTGGGGGAAAAAAGGAGACATATGTAATACCCTTTGTAATGCTTTAAGCAATAAAAAAAAGATAAAATATTTGTATTCAGAAAACTACAGAACTTTGAAAAAAGTTATGGAGGAAGATATAAGTAAGTGGAAGAATATACTATGTGCATGGATTGGTAGAATTAACATCATTAAAATTTCCATACTACCCAAAGTAATCTACAGATTCAATGCAATCCCTATTAAAATAAAAAAGTATATTTCACAGATTTAGAACAAATACTCCAAAAATTTATATGGAACCAAAAAGACCCCATATAGCCACTGCAATCCTGAGAAAGAATAACAAAATTGGATGGATCACAATACCAGATATAAAGTTATACCACAAAGCAATTTTAATCAAAACAGACTGGTACTGGCATAAGAATAGGCATGAACAACGAGAGCAGTGGTTCTAAACCTTCCTAATGCAGCTACCCTTTAATACAGTTCCTCATACTGTGGTGACCCCTAATTTCATTGTTACAAATTGAACATAATTAAAGCATAGTGATTAATCACAAAAACAATATGTAATTATATATGTGTTTTCCGATGGACTTAGGTGACCCCTGTGAAAGGGTTGTTCAACCCCCAAAGGGTTCGCAACCCACAGGTTGAGAACCACTGAACTAGAGGCCCAGTGCACGAAATTCGTGCATGGGGATGTGTGGTGTGTGTCACTCAGCACAGCCTGCACTCTCTCCAATCTGGGACCCCTCGAGGGATGTCCGACTGCCCGTTTAGGCCTGATCCTGGTCGTCCTAAATGGGCATTCGTACATCCCTATCACAATCCGGAACTATTGGCTCCCAACCACTCACCTGCCTGCCTGCCTGATTGCCCCTAACCCAGCCATGGTCAAACTACGGCCCGTGGGCCGGATCCGGCCCGTTTAAAATGAATAAAACTAAAAAAAAAAAAAAAAAAAAAGACCGTACCCTTTTATGTAATGATGTTTACTTTGAATTTATATTAGTTCACACAAACACTCCATCCATGCTTTTGTTCCGGCCCTCCGGTCCAGTTTAAGAACCCATTGTGGCCCTCGAGTCAAAAAGTTTGCCCACCCCTGCCCTAACTGCTTCCCTGCCAGTCTTATTGCACCTAACTGCCCTCCTCTGCCAGCTTGGCCACCCCCAACTGCCCTTCCCTGCTGGCCTGGTAACCCCTAACTGCCCTCCCCTGCAGACGTGGTTGCCCCCAACTGCCCTCCCCTGCAGGCCTGGTTCCCCCAAACTGCCCTCCCATGTTGATCTGATCACCCACAACTGTCCTCACCTGCTGGCCTGGTTGCCCACAACTGCCCTCCCCTGACTACAATCTTGTTGTGGCCACATGGGGGCGGCCATCTTGCATGTTGGAGTGGCGGTCAATTTGCATATCACTCTTTTATTAATAGGATGGAACAGACAAGAGACCTGAGAAATCAACCCAAGCAATTAAGCTCAATTAATATTTGACAAAGGAGGCAAGGGCATACAATGAAGTCAAGACAATCTTGACAATAAATGGTATTGGGAAAATTGGACAGATACATGCAAAAAAATGAAACTAGACCAGCAACGTACACCTTCCTATCTAATAATAGACAAACATGGTAATTGACTGTACCTTCACTACACCTCCCATTGGCTAATCAGTGCCATATGCAAACTAGCCGCCATCAAAGATGGCGGCTAATTTGCATACTGCGGGCAGGGCTGGCCAGTGCCAGACACCATCCGGGCCCCCGTTTGCGGCTCTGGGAGGCTGGGCTTAGATGGTGCAATTGTGTCACCTAAGCCCAGCCCCAGCCGGGACCCCCATGTGCCGCCTAAGCCACGTGCACCTAAGCCCCACCCCCAGGTGGGACACCCATGTGCCGCCTAAACCCTGTTGCCAGTCAGGACCCCATGGTGATCCCAGAGCAGGCAAGTGCGGAGGGCGGGCGGCCCCCAGGTGAGCTTGCTCCTGGGATCGCCATGGCGATCTCAGAGCAAGAAAGTTCCCCATAGGCAGCACCCAGCAGGGCCTGCCCCCGGTCTCTGCAGTGATCCGGTGATCCATGAGCAGGAAAGCACAGCCTGCAGACAGCACCCCACCCTGGCCACAGCTCAAGGGAAAGAAAAACACGCAGTGGAGGCCAGAGCCTGAGAGATCAACACAGAGGGGCACCTGCTCCAAACTTCTATGGTGTGGCTGGGGGCAGGCCCCCAGCAGACACACACACTCACACACACACACACACACACAGGACGCCTGCTCTGAGCCTCTGCTGCCAGACTGTGGCTGTCAGTAGGACATCCACTGAGGGCTCCCGGACTGTGAGAGGGGCAGGCTGGGCTGAGGGAACCCCACCGCCCAGCGCACAAATTTCGTGCACTGGACCTCCAGTACACAATAATAAACTCAAAATGGATAAAAGACTTAAATGTAAGTCAGAAAACCATAAATATCCTAGAAGCAACAAGAGTCAGCAAAGTCTCATACATCTCTCATAGCAATATGTTTGTAAATGCATCTCCTAGGACAGTGATGGTGAACCTTTTGAGCGTGTCAGAATTTTGAAAACCCTAACTTAACTCTGGTGCCATGTCACATATAGAAATTTTTTGATATTTGCAACTATAGGAAAACAAATATTTATATTTTTGATAGATATTTTATATATTTAAATGCCATTTAACAAAGAAAAATCAACCAAAAAAAATGAGTTCACGTGTCACCTCTGACAGGCGTGTCATAGGTTTGCCATCATTGTCCTAGGACAAGGGAAACTAAGGAGAAAATTAACAAATGGGACATCCTATATAATAAAAGCCTAAGATGCTAAGTGTCTGGTTATCTGGCCGTTTGTTCAAACAATCAAAGTTTAATATGCTAATGATATGCTAAGGCTGCTCAACCCCTGGCTATGATGTGCACTGACCATTAGGGGGCAGATGCTCCAACTTAGGTTAGCTTACTGCTGGGGTCTGGCTAATCAGGACTGAGTGAGACAGGCCAGGCACACCCTGGAGCCTTCCCACGGTCCCTCCCTAGCTGGCCAACCTCCCTCATCCCTCCCCAGCCCCAATCATGCACCAGTGGGGTCCCTCAGCCTGCCCTGTGCCCCTTCGCAATCCTGGGTGAAGGACCTCTCCTGAGTGCACGAATTTCATGCATCTGGCCTCTAGTCTAAAATAATAAAAGGGTAATATGCTAATTAGACCAGACGTCCTTCTGGACATCATTCCAGATGTCCTTCCAGATGAAGCTGGGGCCAGAGTGAAGCCTGGGTCCCGGGGGCTAGAGGGAAGCTGGTGCTGGCAGCCAGGGGAAGAAAGGCCTACTCTTGCACAAATTTTCATGCATTGGGCCTCTAGTATCAAAATATAAAGCTTTTGCACAGAAAAAGAAATTATCAACAAAATGAAAAGGAAGCCCACTGTATGGGAGAACATTTTTGCCAATGATAAACCTGATAAAGGGTTAATATCCAAAATATATAATGAACTTATACAACTTAACAAAAGGAAGACAAATAATCCAATTTAAAAATGTGCAAAGGACCTAAAAAGACACTTCAAAGTGGACATACAGTTGGCCATGAGACATATGAAATAATGGTCAGTCATTAATCATCAGAGAGATGCAAATTAAAAGGACAATGAGGTAGCACCTCACACCTGCCAGAATGGCTATCATCAACAAATCAACAAAAGACAAGTGCTGGTGAGGATGTGGAGAAAAGGGACCTTAGTAAAGTGTTGGGGGAATGCAGACTGGTGTAGCCATTATGGAAAGCAGTATGGAGTTTCCTAAAAAAATAAATAAATAAATATGGAGCTTCCATTTGACCCAGTAATCCCATTTCTATGAATATATGCTAAGAAACCTGAAAAGCCAATCAGAAAGAATGTATGCACCCACCCCTATGTTCATAGCAGAGGAATTTACAATAGCTAAGATCTGGAGGCTGCCCAAGTGGTCATTAGTAGATGAGTGGATAAAAAACTTTGGTACCTTTACACCATGGAATACTATGGAGCAGTAAAAAAGAAGGATCCCTTACCCTCAACATGGAGGGAACTGGAGAGTATTATGCTAGGCAAAATAAGCCAGTCAGAGAAAGACAAGTATCACATGGTCTCATTCATATGTGGAATCTAATGAACAAATTAAACTGATGAACAAAATAGATCCAGAGACATAAAAGCATGGAACAGACTGTTGAATCTCAGAGGGAAGGTGGTGGTAGGTGAGGGTTTGGGAAGAGATCAACCGAAGAACTTGTATACGTTTATGCAGAACCAGTGGACACAGACAATAAGACGGTAAAGGCCTGGGCTGGGTGAGAAGCGGGGATTTGAGGAGTAAGGGGAAAATAAAATAAAAGGGGGGACATCTGTAATACTCCCAACAATGAAGATTTTTAAATTGCTCTTTTAAGGCTACTTTCTCTAAGGAACTTTTTAAATTAATCATTATATAAAGTTTACATATATATTTTATAAATGTAAGTGTGAAACAAATCACCTTCCTGTGAAATCTATAACATATTTAATTGGATACAAAACAATAAAGCATAAATATGCATCAGGATCATGGAGATGAGCTGCTTTTGCCACTGGGGAAAGCACAAATATAGATTGATCGTTAAAATTCAAGGCTATGAATTCACTCCTTCAGGGTAAAAATACATTTTATTTTGATGTTTTTTCAGTGGATTTGGCAAGAATAATATTAACAAAGATTAGTGAATGTACTTGAATCATTCAGTGTATTGGAGTAGCAGTGTTTTGCAGTGAACATGCTAATATATTTAATGCATTTTGAAACTTCTTTCTTTATTATGTAATTTACTCTAAAATAATTAATTTTTTGGATGCTGCGAACATCAGCTACTTTAATAATATTGGACAAATGTTCATTGTAAATGTCAAAACACAAAGTGAGAAATAAAATATCACTGTTATTTTTAACCATGTGATTTACCAAAAGCAGTTTCTAGGGACCAGCAAGAAGGATGAATGACACAAAGTATTCCTTTAATCAGAATTCAAGGGTTGGTATATTATTTATTGCTCAGGTTTAAATGTAGGTTTACTACAATTCTAAAACAGAATTGTGTATAACTTTATCAATATTTTTAGAACATATAAAAGTTAGCTTATATTTTGTTATAAACTTTTTTAATGACTATATATATATATATATATATATATATATATATATATATATATATTAGAGACCCAGTGCATGAAATTCATACACTGGGGCAGGGGTGTCCTTCAGCCCAGCCTGCGCCCTCTCCAATCTGGGACCCCTCAGGACAGTCGGACATCCCTCTCACAATCCAGGACTGCTGGCTCCCAACCGCTCACCTGCCTGCCTGCCTGATTGCCCCTAACCATTCCCCTGCCAGCCTGATCAATGCCTAACTGCTCCCCTGCTGGCTCGGTTGCCTCCAACTGCCCTCCCCTGCCAGCCTGCTCACCCACAACTGCCCTCCCCTGCCAGCCTGGTTGCCCCTAACTGCCCTCCCTTGCTGGCCATCTTGTGGCTGTGGGTGCCACCATCTTTGAGGGCGTGGCAGTCAATTAGCATATTCCCTCCTTATTGGCTGTGGGCGCCGCCATCTTTGAGACGATGTGAGGGTCAATTAACATATTCCCTCTTTATTAGGTAGGATATATACATTTAAATCAGTAGACTCTTAATTCAGGTGCAGTTATTTTGATTCTCTATAAACATCCTGATTTATTTATTTATGTTTTTAATTTACCTTTATTGTTGAAAGAATTACAGATGTCCCCTATTTCTCCTCATTGACCCCTTCCAACCCCGCCCCCCCAAAACCCTCCCCACCACACTATTGCCTGTGTCCATGCATATAAGTTCTTTGGTTAATCTCCTCCCCACCCCACCCCCATTCCCACCTTCTATTCTACTTAACATTTTGAGGTTAATAAATATATCATTGACTTCTTTTTATCCACAAAATTTAGACCACAACGATTATATGTTATAGATGCTAAATACCAGTACATATTTGGTAAAGGAAGAAAATGTAAATAAGGAATATTTTAAAAGATGATTTTATTACATAAGATAGTTTATACTGTTTGAATCTCCAAGAAATAACAATAAAAATTTATTTAAACAAACCCAGATGCAGTCACAAAATATCTGAAGATGATGTTTAAGTTTTTCACCTAACGCCTTTAGAGAACTCTTCTTCTTAAGGTGAACAAAAACCCCATTTAGTCTAGTCAAATGGATACAATTCTGTCTTAAATCTATTCTTAGTCTTAGCTGTCTACTAGAAGACAGGTGATCAGCTTCAACCCATCATTTATGAAACATTTATTTATTCTTGCTTCTTTAAACTAACCTGTTATGTCCACTTCATTTTTTGTTGTTGTTAATCTTGCTCCTTCAGATGTTGAATACACCAGGCATTAGTCATAAAACTTTTAATTTTCTCTATGTAAATTCTTTGTGTGTGTGTGTGTGTGTGTGTGTGTGTGTGGTGGTCATATTATCATTGGCTTGGTTTCCAGTGGTTCTAAACATAGGCACATGCCCCACAGGGGGGGCAATTTAATTTTTAACTCAGGCAATTTGAGAATGAGTTATTAATAGTGAATTGTTTGCATTTATTGTGGTTCTAGGGGCCTCATATACAGTATGTAAATATATATTCTGACATATTTATGCATTTCAGTTCTCTATTATATGTTTTGAAACTTTATTTGCTATTTTTCATATCACTTCATATTATTATTTTTTTAATATATTTTATTGATTTTTACAGAGAGGAAGGGAAAGGGATAGAGAGTCAGAAACATCGATGAGAGAGACACATCCATCAGCTGTCTCCTGCACACCCCCTACTGGGGAAGTGCCTGCAACCAAGGTACATGCCCTTGACCAGAATTGAACCTGGGACCTTTCAGTCCAAAGGTCGATGCTCTATCCACTGAGCCAAACCCGTTAGGGCCATATTATTATTTTTTTTTAACAATTTCTTACTGCTCTCTTCCTCAGTACTTCAACTGTCGTTTCATTCTTTTATTTTTCTCTTTCATGGATGCCATGATCTTTGGAAGCTGGTTTAGACCAAGTAAGTGTCCTTTTAGGCTTCCTCCACGTGAATAGGAGTTCACTCTTTGAATGATAAGAATTAGATGTCGCAGGGCAGGCATCAGGATTTTAGAGATGCTTAGGTGGACATGACCAAGAAAATGTTGGGAACCACTGCTCTAAACACTTTGAGGAAACTCATCCTGCTCTCTCAGTTGAGAACCAACTGTTGATTTGATATCTCCATTTATAAGTCTAGCAGGCCTCCCTAACTCAACAGGCTGAAAGAGATTAGTTGATTCCCAACCCCTCCATCCGGATTTTTTCTTTAGACATTCTTCCTAATCTCAGGAAATACCATAATTACACCCAGTAGCTCCAGTCCAAAACATAGGAGTCATTCTGAATTTCCCCCATTTTCTCATTCCTCATCTACCTCATCTCATTTCTCATACCAAACCTATTAATAAGTCTTTTAAGTCCTATCTAAAATATCAAGTTCAAATCTATCTACTTCTCTATGCCTACCACCACTCCTGAATTAAAGCCACGATTTTCTTACCTGGACCTTAGAAATTGTTTCCCAATCATGTTCTCTGCTTCAATTTTTGCCCTACTCTTTTTTTTATTATTTTTTTAAAATTTCTATACAGAATCCAAAGAAATTGTTAAAAGTGTAAGTCAGACAGTGCCTTTCCAGCTTACAGCCTCTTAAGAGATGTGATATACTAAGAATAGAGTCCATATACCTTACCTAGAAGGTTCTATATTATCTGGCTTCTGCTTACCTTGAACCATTATCATCCTCACTCAACAAGATCAAAGCACACCAGATTATCTAGGTTTTCAAGTACTTTCTGGATTCAGACACTTAGCTGTTCCTCTGTTAGAACGTTTTTTGCTAAGATATTTATACAGTGAGCTTCTTTATTCCATTCTTAGTTGAAATGTCACTTCCCATATAGGGTTGCCAGAAAAAAAATACAGGATGCCCCTTAAATTTAAACTTCAGATGAACAACATTTATATATTTTTGGTGACTCTTGTAAATATTGCAAAGGACATAAATATACAAACAGAAAATGTGTTGGTATTCTGAAATTTAGATTTAACCAGTGTCTTGTATTTTTCTTTGCTCAGTCTGACCACCCAACTACCAGAAGCCTTCTTTCACTTGCAGTATCTCATCCTATGTGTTACTTATATTGCACTTCACACATTTTATAATGATTTATATATATTTATTTGAATATATGGCAAGGCCTTTTCATTAGCAAAATAGTCCTTTTTGGCACATAGTAGGTACTCAATGAAAAATTACAAATGAATTAATTAATTCAATATATTGTTTTGAAAAGTGTGCCAGAGTGTAACCAGAGGACCAAGTTCTACCCCGGACTCCCACATTTGCCTACTAAAGAGTTTATGAAAATTGCATAATTTTCTGAGGGTCATATTTTCATCTTTATATTGGGAAAAACAGTACCAGTTCTTCTGGCTTCACAGAGTGGTAAAAAGACTAAATACTATGGTTATAATATTTTTACATTTTATAAAGTGCTAAAAGGAAAAACGTGATATTATGAAAACACAGTGACTATTATTATAATGTTAATACTGCCCAGCCTTCACCGGTTTTGTTCAGTGGATAGAGCATTGGCTTGCGGAGTGAAGGGTCACGGGCTCGATTCCGGTCAAGGGCACATGCTTGGGTTGTGGGCTTGATCCCCAGTAGGGGTGTGTAGGAGGCAGCCAATCAATAATTCTTTCTCATCATTGATATTTCTATGTCTCTCTCCTTCTCCCTTCCTTTCTGAAATCAATAAAAGTATATTTAAAAAATAAAATGTTAATACTGCCCAAAGCAGTATACATATTTTCAATGTAATTCCTATCAAAATTTAAATTGCATTATTTTACAGAAATAGAATAATTCTAAAAGCTGTATGGACCTGTAACAACTTTGAATATCCAATGCAATCTTAAGAAAGAACAAAGCTGGAGGCATCATACTCCCTAATTTCAAATTATATTAAAAAGCTATAGTAATTAAAGCAAAATGGTGTTGGCATACAAATAGACACAAAATAATGGAACAGAATAAAGAGCTCAGAAACAAACCCATGCATAGATGGCCAATTAATTTACAAAAAGAGTCAGAAACATATAATAGAGAAAGAACAATCTCTTCAAGAGATAGTGTTAGCCATTGGACAGCTATATTCAGAATAATAAAACTGAACTACTATCTTACACCATGCACAGAAATTAACCCAAAATGGATTAAAGACTTGAATCTACAACCTAAATCCATAAAACTCCTAGAAGAATCATAAGCATCCGTCTTGGTGGTGACTTTTAAAATATGATACCAAAAGCAAAAAATGAAAAATAAGTAAAAATATATTAAATTAAAAAGTGTCTGAAGAACAACAAAACTCATAGACAAAATTAAAAGGAAAAACACTAAATGGGAACAAATATATTTAAATCATGCATCTAATAAAGAGACTAATATCCAAAATATTTAAAGAACTCATACAATTCAATGGCAATAAATAAATAAATAAATAAACAAATAAATAAATCCCCTTCAAAACTGGGCAGAAGATCTGAATAGACATGTTTCCAAATCTGACACAGAGATGGCCAAAAAGTGTAAGAGAGGATACTCTTCATCATTAACATCCAAGAAATGTCAATCAAAACCACAATGAGATATCACCTCGCACCTGCTGGAAAGGCTATTGATAATAAGATAATACATATCAAACGTTGGCAAAGACCTGTTCCTGGGAATGTAAATTGTTGCAACCACTATGGAAAGTAGTATGGATGTTCCTCAAAAATTAAAAATAAAACTGCCATATGCCACAGCAATTCCACTTGTGGATACTTATCTGAAAAAAAAAAAATAGTAATTCGACATGGTACATGAACCCCCATGTTCATTGCAGTATTATTTACAATATCTAAAATATGGAAACAACTTGAATGTTTATCAACAAATAAATGGATACCAATATTATACATGTCTTCTAATATATAAAGAGCCAGGGTCCGTCATGACCTAAACAACTGGACAGATGACCGAACAGGAGGCTAGGGTCCAGGCCAGCGATGTGGAAGTCAGTCCTGGGTCCTGGCCAGCATGGCAGAAGTCAGTCCTGGGTCCTGGCCACCCATGGTGTGGTGGCAGGAGGGTGCTGTGGGCCCTGGCTGCCCGTGGCACAGTAGCGGGAAGAAGCTGTGGGAGCGGTGCCATTCTGCGATCAGACTGACCTCTGGGTTCCTACCCCAGGCCCACAGGCCTGGGGAACCAGAGCCATGCTGCAATGGGACCCTAGTCGAGGGGTCCCAGATTGTGAGAGTGTGCAGGCAGGGCTGAGAGACCCCCCCAAGTACACGAATTTTTGTACACCAGGCCTCTAGTGTGTGTGTGTGTATAAAAATAAAGGGGTAATATGCAAATTGGCTGTCACACCTTCACACAAGATGATGGTTCCCATGTTGTCAAAAAGATGGCTGCCCCCATGTCATCACAAGATGGCCATCACAAGATGGCCAGCAGGGGAGGGCAGTTGTGGGTGATCAGGCCAGCAGGGGAGGGCAGTTAGAGGTGACCAGGCCTGCAGGGGAGAGCAGGTGGGGGTGACCCGGTTGGCAAGGGTGGGCAGTTAGGGGCAACCAGGCTGGCAGGAGAGGGCAGTTAGGGGTGACTGGGCCAGCAGGGAAGAGCAGTTGGGGGCAACCAGGACAGCAGGGGAGCAGTTAGGCATTGATCAGGCTGTCAGGGGAGTGGTTAGGGGGTGATCAGGCTGGCAGGCAGAAGCAGTTAGGGGCAATCAGACAGGCAGCAGACAAGCAGTTGGGAGCCAGCAGTCCCGGATTGTGACAGAGATGTCCAACTGCCGGTTTAGGCCCGATCCCAGAGGGATCGGGCCTAAACCGGCAGTCGGACATCCCTCAAAGGGTCACATATTGGAGAGGGTGCAGGATGGACTGAGTGACCTCCCCCCCAGTGCATGAATTTTGTGCACCGGGCCTCTAGTATATAATATTTAGCCATAAGTAAAATATAAAATAGTGCCATTTGCAACAACATGGATAAAACTTCAGAGCAATATGCTAAGTGGAATAAGTCACTGAGAAAGACAAATGCCATGTAATATATTTTATGTGTGGAACCTAAAAATAAATTTTAAAAAATCATAGATACAGAGAATAGATTGGTTGTTGCCAGAGGCAGTGGGTAGAGAGTAGAAGAAACAGGTAAATGTTTGTGTGTGTTGGGGTTTTCTTTTTTTTTTTTTTGATCTTAAATAAATTGAAAAATAGCTCATAATGTAATATATACCTCATTTTCCATTTCTGTCTCTGCATCTCCCATATTTACATATGTAATTAAATTTGGTTATTTTCTCTTGTTGAACTGTTTCGTGTTGATTTATTTTTTCTCTTTTATTGAATGTATTAAAGTGACATCTATACTAATAATAGCCTAGGTGATGTCATGCCCTCATGTTGTCACAAAATGGCTGTCACAAGATGGCTGTGCGCACAGCAGGGGCGAGGCCCGGTGGCCGTTACATGAGGTATGGCCAGGGGGTCCCACGGCTCTGTGCAGTATTGAAGAGGCCGGTCCTGGCATCTCTGCTGCCTCACGTGGAGGAGGCGGGTCCTGGTGGAGGAGGTAGGTCGCATCAGGGGAGGGCAGTTGTAGGCGATCAGGCCAGCAGGGGAGGGCAGTTGGGGGCAATCAGGCTGGCAGGGAAGCAGTTAGGCATCAATCAGGCTGGCAGGAGTGGTTAGGGGGCGATCAGGCAGGCAGGCAGGTGAGCAGTTAGGAGCCAGTGGTCCCGGTTTGTGAGAGGGATGTCTGACTGCAGTCAGACATCCCCTGTGGGGTCCCAGATTGGAGAGGGTTTAGGCCGGGCTGAGGGACAACCTCCCCTTGCCCCCATGCACGAGTTTTGTGCACCAGGCCTCTAGTTGGTTAATAAAGTTATATAGGTTTCAGGTGCATAAATCTATTATACGTCATCTGTATACTGTATTAAAAATGTCATATTGCCAAATCCAAGAAAAACTTTTCAAATTTCATTTTTCTCTTCCCCCATTTTATTGATATATAATTGTCATGCATTACTATATAAATTTAAGGTGCACAGCATGATAGTTTGATTTACATACATTGTGAGGTGATTACTACAATATGCTTTTTAGCATTCATCATGTCATTTAGATGCAATAAAAAAAGCAATAAATGAAAACAAATTCCTTGTGATGAGAACTCTTAAGATTTACACTCTTACTTTCACACAGACCATGCAATGGTGTTAACTATAGTCATCATTATGTGTATCACATCCCTAGGACTGATTTATCTTATAACTACTAGTTTTACCTTTTGAACATCTCCCTCCAATTCCCCTTCCTCCCACCCCAGATTTTTATTTTCTTAAACTCCTAGGAGTTTTGACAATGTTGTCAATGCACGCGCACATGTGCACACATGCACACGCGCACACACACAATAAAAAAGAAACAAACACAATGAGTACATATTGCTAATTTTAAAATGCCCTGTTTTCCTGCTAGTATCTATAAATGAGAAGATATAGGTTGCATCTAATATAATTCAAGACTAAAGATACAAGTTTTACTATGTAAAAGGGTCATCAATGTAGCATTTAAAGAAAATATGGACTATGTGTTCCATTTATTTTAACTTCTCTTCTATCACCTTGAAAATAATCAACCCAAGGATGTGTGGATCTAAACTACATGTGGTATATGTGGTATATGTTTTTCTGACTCTTCATTAGTTATTGGGGGAACAAGTATCACACTAATATATTAGTTCAATAAATAGAACTAAGTGCTGTCATGTGTGAGCATCACAGATCTGCAGTGAAGAGGAAAGGTACTGTTGTAAAAGCCTCTGGAGCCTAGAAGATATGAGTCTATAGGCAAGATGTACAGTCACATATTCCCATATTCTCTTGGCTATTTTCCAACTAAACTTGTGGAATGAGACAGCTGTGCCCTTTAATCTGTTCCCTATTGCCTCTTTATATGGTTAGTTCAAAAGGAGATATTTTGCGTGGTGCTTGGATTGTCACTTTACGAATTCATGTTTAGTCTTGTGGAAGCACAATGTGTTGGTTTAATATTTATTGATCTCTCACAATATGTTAGGAGAAATACAGAAAATATATACAAAACAGTCATCAATTTATAAAAACATATTTTTAAGTAAAGCACTATACATATCTGCTAGAAATATATATTACATAAACATACTACTCTTAGTTACTATGTTTAAGTCTATTTGTGTGATAGGACAAATCAGAATAAGTACTTCGGAAGAAAGGGGTAATCAATAGTTTTAATGAAACCAATCTTGTCAGCTATTATGGTTAGAATTTCTGATGGTTTGCTGCAAGAATTGCTATTGGACATTTATTTGGTAACATATTATTGAAAATAAATAAGCCAAATATGTTTCTTTCAATATGTTTAGATGCTAATTTTCCTCTTAAGGAATTTACTCATATTGTGAAGGATTTACAAAGAGAAACAGAAACTATTTTTCAATTGATGTCATTAACAAATTGAAATGTGATTGAATGGGAAATTAAGTCCCAATGAGGACAAATGCAAATGTCCATATCCCAGCATTTTGGCAGGGCTATAAGAGATTAATTAATTAATTCATTTCTCTCTGAGGTGAGTATAATTATTACCTCTTCATAGAAAAGGTAATGGAAGTTTCTCAAAATTAAGTAAATTTTGCAGCAAACAAGTCCCACAGCCAGAAATAAAAACTCACCATTTGCCAACCTCAAACTGAAATTCCTCAGGAGTATCCTCCTAAATAAACATAAGAGAAAAGATCTGATGACAATGTGAATTAAAAACTAGATTTGAATGAGCAATGTATTATGATAGTTTAAAAAGTAATGAGCCGTGGGGAAGAAATGTTCAATCAATTATGTTTATAAGTTTCCCCAAATCACCTCACAGAAGCAGACAGTAATTTGGGTTGCAATAGAGAAAAAAAAATTCAATACACTAGTGACATAATATGCCCAAATATTTCAGAAGATAAGTAGGTTTTCTAAACCACCTATAACTAGGAGGTCTACAAGTTTCACAGTGGTGCAGAGGATAGTGAAGGGAAGGTTTTTTGTTTTTTTTAAAGAACCCTGCATTCAGGCAGGGGAAAAATGACATGGAATACTGAACACTGGTTTAAGACCATCCCCACTAAAATAATGTCATCTAGTAATTGTAGGAAAGCCATGGAAGAATGGCACATAACTAAAACATAGCTTTGATTATCAGTGTAACCATGGTTTTGAAAATACATCTCACAAATTAAATATAGCCTTCCCCAAGCATCAGAATTCCTGGAGTGGCCTTTGGTTTCAACAGAACATTGAACTCTGAGTTTTCAGAGAAGACAGATTGCAAGATCAGTGTTTTTTTTTTAATCTTGATTTTTTATTTGTATTTATTTATTTTTTGAAAATGTATCTTTATAGTTTAAAGTATTACAGATGTCCCCTTTTTTTACCCATTTATCTCCTCCACTCTGCATCCACCCATCCTAGGCCTTCACCACACTATCATCTGTGTCCATGGGCTGGCTATGCATATATGCATAAAAATTCCCAGGTTAATCTCTCCCCACCTACCTCAGCCTTCCCTGAGAGTCAACAGACTGTTCCATGCATCTATGTCTTTGTATCTATTTTGTACATCAGTTTATTTTGATCATTACATTCCAGTATGAGTGAGATCATGTGATACTTGTCATTCTCTGATTGGCTTATTTTTCTCAGCAATAATACTCTCCAGGTATCTCCATGCTGTCTCAAATGGTAAGAGAGCCTCCTTTTTTAAGCTGCATAGTATTCCATGGTATAAATGTACCACAGCTATTTTATTCACTCATCTACTGATGGGCACTTGGGCTGTTTCCAGATCTTAGCTATTGTAAATTGTGCTGCTATGAACATAAGAATGCATATATTCTTTCTGATTGGTGTTTTGGGTTTCTTAGTATAAATTCCTTGAAGTAAAATCACTGGGTCAAATGGAAGTTCCATATTTAATTTTTTGAGGAAACTCCATACTGTTTTCCGTAGTGGCTGCACCAGTCTGCATTCCCACCAGCAGTGTATTAGGATTCCTTTTCTCCACATCTTCACCAGCACTTGTCATTTATTGATTTGTTGATGATGATTGATTTGTTGTGTGTCCCTCAGCCCAGCCTGCACCCTCTCCAATCTGGGATCCCACTGGGATCAGGCCTAAACAGGCAGTCAGACATCCCTCTCACAATCCAGGACTGCTGGCTCCCAACCGCTCGCCTGCCTGCCTGCCTGATTACCCCTTACTGCTTCTGTCTGCCAATCTGATCACCCCCTAACCACTCCCCTGCCAACCTAATTGATGCTTAACTGCTTCTTAGCCAGCCTGATTTCCCCTAACTTCCTTCCCATGCCAGCCTGGTCACCCCCAACTGCCCTCCCTTGCTGTCCATCTTGTGGTGGCCACCTTGTGTCCACATGGAGCGGCCATCTTGTGTGTTGGAGTGATGGTCAATTTACATATTACTTCTTTATTATATAGGATAACCCTTTATTATATAAGGTTTTCTCTTATACTCATATTTTATCTTTGCAGGATGAAAAAACAAAATAAACATTGCTTTTTGTTATTCTTATATTAAATATCTATATAAAAAATAGAAGACTCTTCCTTCCCATCTATGTTTTCATTTCAAAGCCCTTTAAAGGTCTCTATAAATATATAATAATTCTGTACCATATTATTCTTTGTCTTACTTGCACTGGCATCATACATTCTTGTACTTCTCCCTAGAATTATAAAATGAGCTGAACAATTCAAGATTCATTTTTCTTTATAAGCTGTCATTTTAGAAAATATCATAATGTGCCCAAATAAATGAAATTTGAAGCAAAGTGTTAATATTCTGAATTTTAAGAGGAAAAATGCACTATATACATGACACTGTTAAATTTGGGAAAACTTACAGTAGAAAACTTCTTTATATAGATTTAAAATCAGATCCAAAGAATATTTTGACTATGATTTCTTTATTAGATAATATGATTGTATCAATAATAAATTTCCTGGGCATGTTTAAAAAGTAATATATAATTTAAATGCTAATATACTTAGGAGTGAAGCCTTAAAATGTTTGGAAATGGTTTAAAATGATTCAGCAAAAAATTAAAGAGAGAAATGGAGCAAGAAAAAAATGTGTGAATGTTAGCAAAGGTATACCTATACTTAGTTTTCCATCTTCTTGGCAGATTTGAAAAATTTTTAAATAAAATGCCATGTGAAAAAGCTTAAATTATATACTAGAAAAATGTGTGAAATTGAGAACCACTGTTATAGAAATATTTACTAATTGTTTGCAAATGACAGAATTTGTTAAAGTGCCACTGATATTTATTATAATATACATTTAATTAGCACAATACTATTATCACCAACTGTAAGCAGCAGGTTTTCTACAAACCTTGGGTATGAGTAATCTTGCATTTTGTTAATATATTTTTCTGATATTGAAGAACTACTGTTACACAGATCACTCTTCATAACCCCTCACTGTTTTTTACACAAGTCAGTCTAAATAAACTTGGGAGTCTATTATTTATATTACTAGGGGCCCGGTGCACGAAATTCGTGCACTGGGTGTGTGTGTGTGTGGGGGGGGAGTGTCCCTCAGCCCAGCCTGCCGCCTCTCACATACTGGGAGCCCTCAGGCGTTGACCCCCATCACCCTCCAATCGCAGGATCGGCCCCTTGCCCAGGCCTGACGCCTCTGACAGAGGTGTCAGGCCTGGGCAGGGGACCCTCATTTCCCCCCATCACTGGTTCTGGCCCCAGCCCAGGCCTGATGCCTCTGGCCCAGGCATCAGGCCTGGGCAGGGGACCCCCAGACCCCTCCGATTGCTGGCTCTGCCCCTTTCCCAGGCCTGATTCCTCAGCCAGAGGCATAGACCCCCATCACCCTCTGATCACCTGATCGGCCCCTTGCCCAGGCCTGATGCCTCCGCCAGAGGTGTCAGGCTTGGACGGGGGACCCCCATCTCCCCCCGATCACTGGCTCTGGCCCCCGCCCAGGCCTGAAGCCTCTGGCCCAGGAATCATGCCTGGGCAGGGGACCCCCATCTCCCTCTGATCGCTTGCTCCACCCCCTGCCCAAGCCTGATGCCTCTGACCCAGGCTTCAGGCCTGGGCAAGGGGACCATCATATCTCCCCAATCCCTAGCTCAGCCCCCCGCCCAGGCCTGATGCCTCAGCCAGAGGAGTTGACCCTCATCACCCTCCAATCACCAATCACCGGATCGGCCCCTTGACCAGGCCTGAGGCCTCCAGCAGAGGTGTCAGGCCTGGGCAGGGGACCCCCAGCTCCCCGCAGTTGCAGGCTCCGCCCCTGCCCAGGCCTAACGCCTCTGGCCTAGGCGTCCAGCCCTGGCAGTGGGGACCCGCAGTGGCAGCGGGGGGCGCCGCGATTATGCGGGCTTTGCCCCGCCCCTGCAGGATGCCTCTGGCTGAGGCGTCCGGCCTGGGCGGCGGGGACCCGCAGCTGCAGCGGCCCCGCGATCATGGGCTCCACTTTAGGCCCAGGCAAGGGACCCCTAGCTCCCGGGACTGCGAGCTTCGACCGTGCCCAGCTCCCATCGCTGGCTCCACCCCTACTTCCTGCTATCACTGGCCAGGGCGGCAAAGGCGCCTGATTCTCCGATCATGGCTAGGGGGCAGGGCAAAGGCGGCACCAGGGCCGCCTTTGCCCTGCCCCCCAGCTCTTAGCTCCCCCCTGGGTTTCCGATCACTGTCAGTGGCAGGGGGCTTCTTCCTGCTTTCCCTTTCGCCTCCCTGTATTGTGCCTCCATATGCAAATTAACCGCCATCTTGTTGGCAGTTAACTGCCAATCTTAGTTGGCAGTTAATTTGCATATAGCCCAGATGAGCCAATGAAAAGGGTAGCGTCGTACGCCAATTACCATTTTTCTCTTTTATTAGTGTAGATACTGAGAATTCTCAGAATGAAGGAGGAAGGAGAGGAGAAGAGATTAACCAAAGAATTTATATGCATATATGCAAAACCCATGGAAGCAGACAATAGTATGCTGAAGGCCTGGGGGTAGGGGGGATGGGGTAGAGGGAATCAATGGGGAAAAAGAGGGCACATATGTAATACTTTCAATAATAAAGATAAATTTAAATAAATAAATAATGATAGAAAGTTTGGCACTGAAAAAATAATAAAGCCAATAAGATCTTTAAAAATATATATATATATATATATATATATGTGTATATATATATATATATATATATATATGTGTGTATATATATATATATATATATATATATATGTATTAAGTTATGCATTACATTATATGCAATGGATATTTTACATGTGGCCACATTACAATGAAAGCATGCAAATCTAGGTAATAAAAAAATCAAGTTTTCTTCAAGTGTTATTTTGGAGTAAAAAGGACAACTGAAATAACAGGGTGGTAATATTCTTGTATGCTTAGATGGAATCTAAGACGTAATATTCCAAAAAGTATGCAACATTAGTTGGTTGTATAGAGCCCTCTGTATATGATATATATATTCAGAGGGAATCTCAGATGTCTGCTGTTGTATCTCAAGGTTTAAATTTATAAATTAAAGGTTTAGATAAAATGAATTCTTATTAAAAATTATATTTCTAATACCTTTAATATTATGAACTATAGTAGGCATAGTAGATATCCTATATAATAAAGAGGTAATATGCAAATTGACTGTCACACCCTCACAAGATGGCTGCCTGTGACCAGGCCAGCAGGGGGGTTAGTGAGGGACAACCAAACGACTGAACAAGCAGGCTGTGTGGGACAACCAGGTTGGCAGGGGGGTTAGTGAGGGCCAACCAAATAACTGAACAGCAGGCTGTGTGGGGTGACCAGGCTGGAAGGGGGGGGCAGTAAGGGGTGACCAGGCTGTTGGGGAGGG
The DNA here is from genome assembly GCF_963259705.1 of Myotis daubentonii. Classification (NCBI taxonomy): domain Eukaryota; kingdom Metazoa; phylum Chordata; class Mammalia; order Chiroptera; family Vespertilionidae; genus Myotis; species Myotis daubentonii. Next base: position 94,146,446 of record NC_081842.1, read on the forward strand.
GCAGTTAGGAGCAACCAGGCTGGCATGGAGGGGGCAGTTAGGGGACTGGGCCTCTAATATATATATAGATTTCAAAGTCCTTTAAAGGTTATATATATATATATATATATATATATATATATATATATATATCCACACACATATGAGTGGCCAGATTATTATGAGTGGCCAGATTATTATGACCAGCCAGATTATTATGACCACCCCATCAGTACTTAATTGGGCCACCTTTTGCCTTCAATACTGCGGCAATTCTTCCTGGCATTGACTCCATGAGATGTTGAAAGGTGATGCGAGGAATCTGACACCATGCCTCATGAATAGTACTGTCCAGTTCTGTGAGATTGAGTGGTTGTGGAACCAGCTGCCTGATGGCTCTTTTAACTTTGTCCCACAAATGTTCAATCAGATTGAGATCTGGTGATTGTGGGGGCCACCTAAGCAGGGTAAAGTCTCCCTCATGTTCTTGAAACCACTCCTGCACAATATGAGTACTGTGGCATGGCGTATTGTCTTGTTGGAAGAAGCCATCTCCATTGGGATACACCATCAACATGATAGGATGAACTTGATCAGCAATGATACTTAGGTATGTTGTGCTATTCAGACATTTATAATGATCTGTCCCTCTAGCAACTTCAGTGGGAAATTATAGCTAATTTGTCTACAAACATCAGGTGGTCATAATAATCTGGCCACTCAATATATATATATATATATATATATATATATATATATATATATATATATATATACTTGCTGTTAAGTAGACATTTGTATTAAAGATAAACTGAGCACATATTCCCTGAATGCCTACAATGTGCTACACAGTTAAAGCATATTTTTTCTTATTTTCTCTGTATAACAGATCTGAGAGGCCTGTGTTATTCTCCCCATTTTCCAGTTGATAAAACTTTAACCAAAAAGAAAGAATAGTTGACGGAAAATCTGATAGTACTTTAGCAGAGGTAGGACCTAGTGATAGGGGATTTTTGGATTTGAACACTCAGCGTTCCCCTGGGCAAGATGGTTCCCCTGATTCTTTGTCCATCAGAGTCCAAGAATGAATCCACGGACAGAGGTGGTATAGCAAAGGTGGAAATTTATGGAAGAACAAGTACAGACTCCCATGTGGGGAAGGGGAAAGAATCTCACAGCACAGATTCCCACCTGGTGAGGGGGAAAGAATTCCACCTAGTTCCTTTTCCCCCCAGTTTATAAAGGCTGCAGTTCCTGTGTCCTGATAACCCCTCTGATTGGTCAATATTCCCTTCGATTTGGTCACTATAGCACTCCTGAGCTCAAAAGTCAAACATCACATGGGACATGTGAGTCCCTCCTCCCTCATTGTTTTCCCATTTCCTCTGGGCTTTCTTCCCCCTTCTTTATTTTGTAAATATAGACCTTTTGTTACTCCCAGTTCCCTTATCTTATGTAAATATAGCTGCTACTGCTCCCTTGTCTTATGGAAATATACCTTCTCCCAGCTAGCTTGTCTTATGGAAATATAACTTCTGCTCTGTAGCCCTGTGGTTTTTTTTTCATGGACCCTTAATTTTTAAAATTTCCTAAACCTGCCTATATCGCCTAAAAATTCTTATTTCACTAGGGTTTAAATCTAGATATATATGCATGCAACAGAGATTAAGGCATATATTCCCTGTAGTTTCAATAATACCAACCCTTACTTCCTTCCAGATCCTAGTGCATCCACTGTATTTACTTCACAATTAGAAATTAATTCTTCTCTCTATAGTTCTGGAATAATTTAATGTGCTTACTTTGAAATCACAGCAATAGATTAACTTATGTTCCAATTCATAGCATCTAACATAGTTCTGGGCAAAGAGCAGCCATTAAGTAAACAACAGTACTTGTTTCCATTGCTATTTCAGGACAAAAGGTGGTGGCACGTCTGATTATGTTTTAATATTATCCTTTAGGGTTGTTCTAGATATAATATGCCATCTCTTTTATTTTTAATAGTTCTGAAACTTAAATTTTTAAATGTTAATTTGTCAGCCAATCCCCAATCAACAGGTATATACTGAACTGCCGCAGGGTGCATTATCTGAATCTTCAACAGTAATTTCCATAAAAATGTAAGGTTCTTTTAAAAATAGATGTAATTATAGTTGCTGGTGTAAACCTGCCTTTCCCCACAGATCAGCACTTTTCATATGTACTTATGGAGATGTTCATTGGAAATAACTGCATCACTTCTAAATCATGTTACCCTGATTCTCTGCTTGTCCTTGAGATTCCTTTATCATCCTCATCATTGTGTTGCATGTTCAGCCCTATTAGTTTTTAGCTTAATGCTCTGCAGTTTAGCTCGCTGATAAAAAGCTTCATTGTAGTGTTTTTAATACCTACAGCGCCTCTGTGATTTTGCACAAATTAATTGTTCTTTTGTAGCTATTTTAGCTTTTTAGTACTTTGAGGCTGTTACTAAGGAGATAGACAAGAAGGGACTGTGGTTTACAACACTACAGCTTAATTTACATAGGCACTGTGGAGTGGAATGACTGACGAGGAAATTAAATTGAGGAAGAAAGAAAAAACCCTGCACGAGTGAAAAATATTTGTATTTGATCTGAATGATCCAGCTTGAAAAACAACTTGAAATGAACTACCCAGATGATTGCTATGGTCTTCACCTAAATTTATTTGAATAAAAGCCCATATTTCTTTAAAAAGAAAAAAACAAACAAGGTTTATGATCTTAAGCAACACTGGATGGGAAGTGAAAGATGGGAAGTCATTTATAATATTTGAGCATTTTTCTAAGTGATGAAAGGAAGATTCTGGCCTAGGTGCCCCTCCATGTGCAAGGAGAAGTATAGAGGGGTGTCTTTTCTAGTCACCTCTTTCATTCAGTGACTCTGAGGAACACCTCCCACCCTCTCTCCTAGATTTAAGTGTCTCTGAAGCAGTCTTTTCAGATTTCACCAACTGTGTATTCACATCTTTCATGTCATCATAAGGGACCATATATTCAATCATGTGGAATATTTTAATACTCTTTGCATAACATTAGTAATTATTGCAATGTATTTTTAAATTGAACAAGCAAATCATTTAGGTCATTTAACTTGGTGCGAGGGATAAAAGAATGAGTGGGAGAGGCACAACACCTTCCTTATAAGAGCTAACTATATAAATATAAAATCAAAGTTTAAAGATGCAACTGTAAATTAAAATAGATAAGACTTACAGTATAAGTATTAATATCAATATAAAGTATATGTTTAAATATTATGAAAGGTTATGAATGTGCAAGTTTATAGAAGCAAGAAGTTATTGTAAGACAACTTAAAGGTTAAGGTTGTGATTTCCTATGTGATCTGGAGGCAGATGAAAGTAAAGAGGTTGCTAGACTATGGGTATGTTTCAATAATAATTATTTTCCATTTCCTTCATGTTTTGTATTTTTTTCTAGGGATTTTTTTTTTGGGGGGGGATCTTAATATCCCAAATATGGCTGGGGCCAATAAAAGTTTAATTCCTATTCAAAGTCATCATCATGAGGACTAGGGTCCGAAGCACGATTGCTTCTTAGTTATCTTTAGTTTCTAGAATCTTTTAGCACCTCTGGCACTGACTCAATCACTTCCAGAATTAGCAAAGAAGATGAAGGACGAAATGTTGCTGGAAAAAGGAACAAAAAGTAGAATTAGAAAGAATGAAAAAAGAGGAGAGGGAGAAAGGAAAAAGAGGAGTATGAGAAGGTGGAAGGGAGGGAATGATAGATTGAAAGAGGAGAGAGAAAAACTTGGAGAAAGTTTATGGAAAATATTTTCCAAGTGACAGCGTAGAGTTGACATGACTACTTTGATGTGGAGGAAGCCGTGTTACCCATTTTAAACTTAAATGATATTACTGGCTCACTCTCCTATTGGCTCTTATTTCCCCAGATGTATCATTCTAAAGGACAGTGGCAGTGAAGCATAGTAACCTCCATCTTGTGTAAAAACTGCTGTTTGAAATTTTAGCCCTGCTATTTTGGCTTCTGTAAACGCTTGCTTGCTTAAATAATAGGGAAAAATAAGACTACTCCCATTCCAGAGAGGCCATAAACTGTGCCCCAGGCAGAGTTGTCAGTACTGGCGCCAGGCCAGGCCTTGAGATGTAGTCTCATGGCCCTTCTCAGCACACAGGCCTTCTTTCTCAGGAATGTTCGGGAGTCTCATTCCAAATTTGGAAGACAAAGAACTAGGAAAAGTATAAATAAGAAAGACTTCCTCCATATGGGGCCCAGAATTTGACAGAGATATTCTACTCTGAGTCCACTAGTGCTAGCATAATAAAAGACTCCAAATTAATTTGGCTTATTGATTAAGGTGTCTCATGTCAGCTCACTGATTTGCACTATAACAGCAGGAGAGCATGCTCACTGGGACAACCATGAAATTAAAAAAAGAATAGCTGCCTAAACATCAGTGACTATTAAAAACATTGATTTTAATGAGTACTTGGCTCTGAGGAGAAGGACAGTCTTTGATATTATTAATGGTTATCTACTCAATTTTTCTAGATCTGGACATGGGCCAAGTATGATAAGTATTATGCAGTAGTTTATGTAATGATTTTAAAATGGGTTTTAGGTGTGATGTGATTATGAATGTTATTTTTTTCTTTTCAAACGATAAGATGTATTTTATTCCCTGACATACTATATAATAAAACCCTAATATGCAAATTGACCGACCGGCAGAACAACTGGTCACTATGATGTGCACTGACCACCAGGGAGTAGACGCACAATGCAGGAGCTGTTCCCTGGTGGTCAATGAGCTCCCACAGGGGGAGTGCCGCTCAGCCAGAAGCCAGGCTCATGGCTGGTGAGTGCAGCAGCGATGACGTGAGCCTCTTCTGCCTCCACTGCCGGCGGGCAGTAAGGAGTGAGGGGTACTGGACTTCCAGAGCCCTGGACTGCAAGACAGATGTCCTGAGGGGTCCCGGACTGCAAAAGGGCACAGGCTGGGCTGAGGGACCCCCCCCTCCCCCCACTGCAAGAATTTCATGTACTAGGGCTCTAGTTATAATATGAAAATTTCTACATGTAGTTTTACAACTTTCAGAAAGTTTTGAGTTCTCTAATATTCTGTATGCCATGATGATTGTACTTTTACACCATTTTATTTCTATGAATTAATGGCAAAGATCAAATTAATATAATAAGATTGGGGATAGGGAAATTTTTTCTGTAACAGACCAGATATTAATATTTTAATTTGCCTATCTTATGATCTCTGTCATACTATTCAACTTTGTGATTGTGCCCCAAAAGTAAACAAACAGGCCTGTGTTCCATTATGAGTATTTAAAAAACAGGAGGCATTCTGAATGTAGCTCACAGGCCCTGGTTTGGAGGCATCTTTGCCTACTACCTTTAAAATATTATCAAAATTTAACAATTATGTAAATGTGCCCCGGCCCGCGGGACAACAACGGGGGAACGCAGAGACACCCTAGGAGAATGAAACAAACAAGGGACACGAAAGAATGGAGGCAAGACAAGTCCTGATCAAGCCTCAAACTTTATTCTCACCACGGCAGAATATATACTGTTTTAGGGAAGGGGGGTGGGTAAAGGGGTCTATGGGCAGTAACCTATTACTAGAGATTTATTAGGCTCCTGAAGGCTGTGTGTTTATCAGTGGAGATGTGTGATTTAGCGGCTGTGTGAGGGTAGTTTATCTTTAACTGCTGGCCAATTTGCAAGACACAGGTGGTTTCTGGTAATTAGGAGTTTCTGGAGGAACCAGAAACTTAGAGTTTTTAAGATGGCTTTGTCTAAGCCAATATTTCTAATGGCTCCCAACATAAATGCATGTGTTAATATGCCTTGATATTACTATTCATTATTTGAGAGGTGCTAGAGTTACCATTTGGATATCAGATGATAAAAAGAAAGAAATAAACAATAAATTTTAAAATTTAATAGTCTTGAATTGTTAAAATTGCCAAATAATTTGAAACAAGTGAAAACTAAGCAGTTTTGTTCATTAACTCAAACTGACATTTTTTTTGCAATATTTTATGTAACAAATCTCTTTTCATCCATTAGTCTGCAGTTCTTATAAATCTCTCGTGTTTAAATACTTTTGAGGATATTATGTTGATAAATATTTCATACTCCCTTTGAAATTAGATTTGTTTCCTGCAACAAAGATCACCCTGTGTTTGCTGTTGGCCCTTAGATAGGCTCCCTTGTTCCCCCTCTACTCAGCACCTCTGCCACCTCAGCACCTTTGAGACTTGTGAGAAAGAGCACCCATGTGTGCCCTCTGCCTCTGTGGGCTGGTAAGAATTTCAGACAGTGCAGCCCCTAGTCAATAAGAATTCCAATCCAGGTTCATTCCCTACCCTCAACAAAACTCTGAGCCACCTCCCTCTTCTAGTCCTCCTTAGACTCCTATGTGAGCTCTTCCTTCCTGGGAATCCTCAACTTGATCTGAGCACGAAAGAAACTTTATTCATATTTTCTGGTGAGTGGTCTGTATTATCTATTTCTACATCTAAATAAATTACAGGGTGGTGACCATGCTGGTTTTTGGACTAACTTAGCAAAACAAATCCTTATATCAAAAGATATCCTGCCCTGACCGGTGTGACTCCATTCTTGGGCATCATCCATGCACCAAGAGGTTGCTGGTTTGATTCCTGGTCAGGGCACATACCGAAGTTGTGGGTTTGAGCCCCCATTAGAGGTGTGCAGGAGGCAGTCAATCTATGTTTCCCTCTCATATTGATCTCTCTCTCTCTATCTCTCTCTCTCTTTCTCTCAAAATCAATAAAAATATATATTTTTAAAAGGGATCTCTTTATCTCAGATGACCTTTGCATGGGATCTTCCATTACCTTGGATACTTTTGCATGTGAAAGTCTACTATGTTCTACCTCTTACTTCACTTCTCTGCTCAATTATTCTTAGGTAAGAAAACATCCCTGATCATCCTCTATAAAGCAATGACTTTGAAGAGCTCCCTTTCCCCTGACTCAACAGAGCACTTACCATTTACTAATATATATTCTACACTTGCTTATTAACACTTTTAGAATGCAGGCTTCATAAAGACAGACATTTTCAACTATTTTTTTCTAAATCTCCAGCATCTTGATTGTAATACATAACAAATGCTAACATGCTCATGGTAAATAGTCAGTGTATTGGAGTGTTGTAGTTACATATATTTTTCTTATATATCTCTCCAATCTCCCGTGGTATTATAATATTATTATATATGTATTTAAAAATAAAATATAAGGAAAAACACAAGAGATCATTAGACTGATGAAAAATTAAATTTAGCAATTCCCATCAATATTACATCTGTTTAGTCTCTGCTTGATGATGCAGTCAATTTGCTTTCAGATATCAGTTTCATAAACTTTTTCCATATATATGTATGCATATATGTATGAACATAAAAGTGCTCCAGTACTCCCAACATATCCATTGGTCCAAATACCCAATTTCATTTCATATTTAAAATTAAATAGCTCATTATTTTTGTTTCTGAATGATGTTGAAAAAATACTGTTAGTAATAGTAATGATATCTAAGCTTTCACATATATCACCTTAATATACATTGTAATACATTGTAATTTAATTGTATTTAATGACACAAAAGATGTAATTGATTGTAAAATAATCATTATACATGCCACTAAAAATTAAAATATAGTTCTGTCAATTAAAATATGAAAAAAGTGCTTTCATTAGAGAGTAAATATAAGTAATTATATTTACAGCAATTTAGAGCAATTTTAGTTCTTTTTTGTATATATTTAGACATAGATATAAACATATATTAATAATATAGATATATAGCAAATAAATTGGATAAGGTATCCTTAGATGTCTTTTTGGAATCTAATTCTTCCAAATTATTTTTCTACTAAAAGTCATCATACTTATATTTATTCAGATGATATTCACTGCACAATCGAGATACAGAATTTTTATGAAAGTTTTTCAATATTGTCAATGGAATTTTTTTTCTAAGCTGTAACTCTTTTTGCAGATTTTGAAGATAATACATTATAAGGCTAAAAATCTTCATCAAGGTATTCAAAAACAACAAATATTCATGTTCCTTATTCAAATGTTTCTAAATCATGTGTTGACTGAAACTTAAAGGTTTACATTCATCCATTTGTGACAAGAAAGTACCCCAGTATATACATATACAAGCAATAGCAATTGCAGAATGGCTGGCTTGGGACAAGAGCCAAGGGAACTAAGAAATGTTAAAATGAGAGGTCTTGAAATGGATCACATATGTCATATCACATGTCGTTAATTAAAAAAAAACACAACAAATCATATATTAAAACCCAACTAGATAACGGAATTAAGACTTTCCAAATTCATTAAGCTAGTCAGTAACTTACCTAAGACTAATTTTATATCCCATACTCCTACCCTGATAATTGGAATAAATTATAAATATGCCTATCTTACTTAAGTCATAATTATTATGTAAGGATTTATTTATAGTTAAATTTTGCTCTCATGTTAGGATTGTAAAATTGAAGTTTCTTATATCTTTGAAATTCTACTTTTTTTCTACTGAGTTAAGCCTTTCTTAATCAATACTTAAATTATGAAATAGAAATTTAATTTTTTATTACTTGTTTAGGTTTTAAATTTTAGTCTATATATATATATATATATATATATATATATATATATATATATATATATATATATACATTTGAGCTAGAAAATGGAAAACTCTTATTATTAATCTAGATGATTCATTTGGTGGCAAAACACATTTTTAAACAACACAATCAACCTTTGTTAAATCATTATGTAGGCAGAGATGATGTTGTGTGTCTTTGTATAAGGATACAATGTTAAAATTTTACAAATAGAAGGAATCTTATAATTTACCATTTTCCCGATCAAGAGTCTTTGAAGTAGAAAAGTTAAATAACTCTCTCACTGTCATCCTGCTGGTTAGTGTCCACATCCAAACAAAATTTGAGTCCTTGACATGAAGTCCACTTGTTCTTCCTACTACTTTATGGTGGATAGATTATATTTGTAGATTTTCATTTATATGAGTGCAAGTATTTTGTGTTCTACCTCAGTATATCCCTAGTGCTTAGTATAGTGCATTGTCATGCAATAGTCATTCCCTAGATGGCCAAATGAATGAATATCTTGACTATTTGATCCCAAACAAGAGTTTAAATGAGATAAACTCTTTTGAAATACCAAAGGTTAGCCTAGAATAGAATAGAATTTTGATATTTTGGGGGGTTTTGTTCATTGCTTAACTGTAATAATACAGTAGGTCCTTGGGTTACATCAGAGATCCGTTCCAAAGGCGCGATGTAACATGATTTTCACTGTAAGTTGGAACCCACCTACATATGCACCTACGTCACTCACATGGAGCACATACACAGCAATGAAGTAAAACAGCAAAAAAAAAAAATTAAAAGAAATATAACAATTCCTGACCTTTATTTGTGGTAAATAAATAATAAAAAACATAAAGCACATATGTACATACATCGAAATGATGGAACTTTTTTTTTTAATAAATAAATGGGAGATGGCAACATAACCATGAAGTGATGTACGTTGAGTCCAACATGACCCTAGGACTGTCTGTAGTCAAAACAGTTATATATGTTATATATGGTTTCTATTTACCCATGTACGAAGTGTGTGTGTGTGTGTGTGTGTGTGTGTGTGTGTGTTTAATGAAATGTGTTAGAAAAATGCAAGATTGGTTCTTAGTATGATGGAACATCCTAGTGGATGGAGGGATGGAGTCTGGGACCTCTGTGTAAGATAGATGATGATAGCCCTAGCCAGTTTGCTCAACGGATAGAGTGCTGGACCATGAACTGAAGGGTCCAGGGTTCAATTCTGGTCAAGTGCAGCTACCTCTGTTGCAGGCTTGATCCCAAACTCTGGCTGGGGCTCATGTGGTGAGCAACCAATTGTTGTGTCTCCCTCATATAATGTTTCTCTTTCTCTGTCTTTCACCCTCCCTTATACTCTCTCTAAAAATCAATGGAAAAATATCCTCGGGTGAGTATTAATAACAACAACAAAAAATATAGATGATGGTAGATAAGCAGATATAGATATAAAACATATATACATAGATAGATATAAAACATATATACATAATATGACTATTATTATGGTTGGACAATTTTAAAATTAAACCAGTTAAAATGATAAGAAATATCTTATTCTGATTTTGAGGGTGTGTATCAGTGATTAAAATTGCTGATCTAGAATTGAAGGTAGAGGAGGGTGGGAGTAAAGGAGAGAGATCACCCAAAAGACCTATATGCATGCATATAAGTCTGGTCAATGGACACAGACACTAGGGAGGTGAGGGCATGAGTGGCAGTGGGGGGAGCATGGGGGGTAAGGACACATATTTAATACCTTAATCAGTAAAGAAAAAAAAATAAAAAACAAATCTTAAATCATTAAAAAATAGAATGACAGACAGATTTATACATATACTTATATATTGTCTTTTCTTTATGACATTAATGGTTCATTGATTTGAGCATTTTAATATATCTATTTTACTAAATATAAAATAAAAAGTGATTATTTTCTCTGAAATATTGAATCAAGATCATGGTTTAATTTTATGTATTGTGTTTTTAGCCCATTTCATTTAAGAAAGAAAATCCAGTTTGCCAGTATATTTTTTATGTTTTTCTGCAACTTATTAGGATTAAAATTGCAATGCCTTCTAATCAGACCATCAGTAGTGTAGTAATCAAGCATTAATTTAGCAAGTTCATCTTTCTATTGCATTGTTTTTAACACAATTGCTGGCTTGGTATTTCCATAGCTCTGAGGTAAAAATAAGAGAGAATTTGGATACATAGATATACGAAACATCTTGAACTAAATGCAGTAGAGCTTGACTTTGAGATGCCCTAGGTAAGCTTAAATTGGTCTCTTATTTAATTATATTCAAAGGAAAAGATAACAGTATTTCATTGAAAAATATTTTTCAAAATTTATAGCAGAGGCATAGATGTTCAAGAAAAAAAAAATTAAACTCTCACTCAAAGATATTTAACAGCTCATACTCAGTCTATGTAGTCACTTCTTTTTCCTAAGTTTGCTGGTGAAATGATTTTACAAATATACTTTTAATAAATATTAAAATAATATTAAAGTGATCTGCTATTTCAGTCTAATTATTCATGTCAGAGTATCAACTTGAAATATCTAACATTGTCTTAATTATGCATTTGTTAGGAAAATTGGGCATGAAATAATTTGCTTGGTTATTTGAAAAGTATAATGGAAATAGCAAAAGAAAAATATGTTAGAATTAGGTCCACCCTGTAGATGTTGCTATAAAGTAGGTTTAGGAAAACTATAGCCTGTTGACCAAATCTGGCCCTCTGCCTGTTTTGTTGAATTTATTGGAACCCAACCATGACCATTTATCTGGGTATTTGTCTACAGCTGCTTTCACACTACAATGACAGATTTGTGTAGTTAAGACAGACACCGTATGGAGCCCACAAAGACTAAAATATTTACTATTTGCTTCTTGACAGAAATATTCCAATTCCATGATAAAACCTTGAAAAAGAGGGATCCAAGGATGATCCCTTTTTTGGACTTGAACTTCCAATTTCAATGCACTGCCATTGCGTTCTTACTAGAATACAACCATGACATCCCTGTATTGAAATTATCAAGAACTTATTTTTTTCTAGTTATCTGAGTAGTTCCACTTTGTCTTCTTATTTAATTTCATATGCAGAAGTCTCTCAGGCAGGCCTTCCTTCAAGATCATACTTAAAATATCTACATATTAGAGACCCAGTACACAAATTTGTGCATGGGTGGAGTCCAGCCAGCCCACCCCAATTGAGGTGCGGGGGCGGGGGGGGGGCGATCGAGGGTGGGGCCTGCTGGGAGGAAGGGCTGCAGGTGTTTGGCCAGCTGGCCCCGCCCCCTGGTCCAACTCCTGGTCAAACTCCTGATTGAGGGGACAATTTGCATATTAGCCTTTTATTATATAGGATTTGCCCTACTACTTTATTGCTGTATTTGGCTTTATTTTTCTTTATAAAAATTGTCACCATGTTGTTGACACAATGTTAGATGTTCAAGTCTATGTCTTATTTACCCCGAGAATGAACATATTTCCCAGTTTTTATTGCACTTACTGAATTACTGAGTCCTAGTCAATGGACTGGCTTCTTGAATCAATATTTTCTATACATTTGTCCAGATGCCCACGTTTTCCCTCTCTACCAGGCAAATGAGGAGCCCATGAGATGGGGGAACCACATAGTAAAAGAGCTTGGACACTACAGGATTACTCAGAGCAGAGATCTCACCTTACCCTGGCTCGCACTGACCAGTATTATCGGTGATGTGATAGTAAAATAAATTATTTTATTTCAAGCTCTGAGATGTTGATATTGTTTATGTCAGTTGATGTTCTATCCTAATGTTTATAGCTGAAATAGTATGTTTATTAATTTATTGTTTGCTCCTACAAGTAGAATTTAAGTTTCATAACACCATGATTTATTTTTGTTCACTACTAGAGCACTATCTAGTATGAAATAGGTGTTCAACATTTATTCAACTTGTTTGTAGAGTGAATGCATGAGGAAAGCTAAATATCAGAATCACTGAGGATTTGTCCCTAAAACACAAGAAAACATGCAAAGATTTCACTGTGCTCTCTTAAAAGCATGGACATGGACAACAATGGACATAGCCCATGGACATGGACAACAGTGGACATAGCCCATGGACATGGACAACAATGGACATAGCCCATGGACATAGAGAACAATGGACATAGCCCATGGACATAGACAACAATGGACAATAGTCCATGGACATAGACAACAGTGGACATAGCCCATGGACATGGACAACAATGGACATAGCCCATGGACATAGACAATAATGGACAATAGCCCATGGACATAGAGAACAATGGACATAGCCCATGGACATAGACAATAATGGACAATAGCCCATGGACATAGAGAACAATGGACATAGCCCATGGACATAGACAACAATGGACATAGCCCATGGACATGGACAACAGTGGACATAGCCCATGGACATAGACAACAATGGACAATAGCCCATGGACATGGACAACAATGGACATAGCCTAGTACATAGACAACAATGGACAATAGCCCATGGACATAGACAACAATGGATATAGCCCATGGACATGGACAACAATCTGGTGAAGGCCAGGAGGAGGAGAGAGTGCTACCTGTGTGGAGGTGGGCAAAGAGGGGGATAATGGAGGGCATATCTAGTCATGTCAATAATAAAAATAAAATATAAAAAATTACACTTTTACTCACTTTCAATCACTCTCATAGCAAGAAAGTGGTAAACATGAACTGTGCACACACAAGGCACCCGATACTTTCTAAGATGTTTCATAAGTTATCTCATTTAATCTTTATAATAGAGTTGTAAGATAAGCCATCTAAGTATCTCCATTTTACAGATGAGTAAGCTGATCCAGAGAGTGGACAAGTAACTCTGTTTTAGGTCACACAGTTAAAAAGTGGCCAAGCCAGGATTTTAACGTGAGCGTTCTGGCTCCTCTGTATTTTCAACTAATGTACTTCAGTGATGAGAGTTCGTCAAGTATGATGGGGAAAATATGGAATACTATAATGTTTATAATATACACAACCCAAAAATATAAGGGAGGTATGGAGAGGTATTCATTTTAATTTCCATTAACTTTTTTAAAAACTAAACTTACTAACTCAAACTTCTTTCCTATGTAGTAGCAATAACATAATTTTACTAGAATGGGGAAACTATCACACTCTGTAAACTTAATCAAAACAGGAATCTATAAAAAAATCGGTTTTTATTATACCCTATCCCTCTCCAAAAGGTTTCATCTAAGGTCTGAGAGGTAACTACACATGTTCACAACTTGTTTGGGTTGCCTGATCCTCACTATTTCCCCGTTCTGCTCCACTGCTTCATAGTTATTAGCATATATTCTCTGAATTCCTCAGTGTCCTCATTCCTATCTTGGCAGGGGCCCATGCACATCACTCAACATCCTTCATATCCTGACAATAGAAGCCTAAAATCTATAGATATTCTCTATGTATCTCTGTGACTTGTTTGGGAAGCACTGGAGAATGTGGAAGCACTGTCACGTAACTATGGGCCTTCTATAAATTTAGAAGAATTATTACATGGATAAACCATGCCAATATGATACCCAGTCAATTGTTACTGAATCATGGCAAGAAGTGAGGGAATTCTGAAAATCTGCTGCTTTCCTCAGTCCCATCTGGGAAACAAGGCTCAGATCCCAAAAATTAATTGAGGGTCTTATTCTGCTTTGGGGATTTTACCTCAATTTGGGTGAGAAATATGTTTCCAGAACTTCACGTCTGGGACCTTAATGAGACCCTGTGTCTGATTCTTGCCTCTGCTTTTGCCTTATAAATTCTGATTCCCTCTGTAGTAGGAGAAAACTTGCCCTTGGCATAGACCTTTTAAAGATCAAAATCCAACATTACTTTCTACTTTTCTCTGAATTTCTATGTAACAATAATACTTTGAGAGGAGTCAGCATAGAACATTCTCTCCTGTCATCTTCCTAATTGGGAAATGGGCCCATTAGCAGAACATTTTGAGGCAAAAGAAATTTTAATAGTTCATTGCAGCATCAAACCACAGAACAGAGAGTTGATGGCATTCATCCAACTAATTTAAAAGCTCATCCAGTAGGAGATGATTGGATTAACGTTAGTCTGAATTCTGAGCACTAATATTATTTAGCTCAACTAACAAACCCAAAAAAGTTAATTTATTCTGTCATAGCAACACTTTCATTTCTTCTTTGGAACAGTGATACTTCTAATCATCTAGCACCTCTAAGAGGAAGATGCTTTATCTCCAGGAAGTGGTGAACACGGCAAGTGACACTATATCTGAACAATAACATCATTCTGTTCATATAGTTTTTTCAGAACTCTCCTCTCAGCCTGAGTCAACTTCAGCTGATTACATGTTCAAGTCCATAAACTTTATCT
Source organism: Myotis daubentonii (assembly GCF_963259705.1). Lineage (NCBI taxonomy): Eukaryota > Metazoa > Chordata > Mammalia > Chiroptera > Vespertilionidae > Myotis > Myotis daubentonii. Next base: position 94,161,532 of record NC_081842.1, read on the forward strand.
CTGATATTTTGCATTTTGTTTTTATTCTTTATTCTTTTTAATTTCAGAATATTTCCTAGACACTTCTCCACTATAAAAAGCATAATGAGTTGCCCAAGAGACATAGTTTACAAGCCTCTGCTCTAAGCCTACTGCTGCTTTTCTTACTAGCCTTCTGCTATGTTTCTTTCATTTCTTTTATATTATGAAAAAACACAAAGCGTTTCTGATTAATTCAATGTAAAGGGACGAAGACATAAAAATGCTTACCTTTGCATTAACCAACATGTCTATTCTTCAGTATAAACTATCATCATCAATATATCCATGTGTATATTTATTTTAACACTCTTTTGATAGGGGCAGGTAATTTTATCACTTTGAATTTTTTTTCTCAATTGGTTAGCATCTTATAATTTTTAAAATATATAATATGTCTGGGGGCAACATGTGAAGCATTTAAACCTAACTTTCTCTGCCAATATGCAGAAAAGTAATGTCTTCCAAGCTTGGGAAAAATTATTGCCTAAAGAGTCATTAGTGATTTTTACCTGAAATGATGAGAAAGAGATTTCTGAAATCTTCATTCCATTGCAGTTCAGAAAAGCAAGCATGATGCTTTACACAGCCCAATAGTAGATACCATGGTTACAGAGAGTTAATGTTCTCATAATATTTTACCATTCATCAGTGCTCTGTTTACATTGCTTAATTCTACCTTCAACCTTGCACACAAACACACACACACACACACACACATACATTAATATTCCATTCTGAGGGATAATAAAATTGAAGTCCAGAGAATTTAAGTGACATGCTTAAAACCATTCACCTGCTAACAGATAACACCTAGCTTACCTGAATCTGGTATCATTGCTCTTTCTCCTTAGCGCATTCTGCCAATTAAGTTTTATGCATTCAGCTAAATATAGATTAGCTTCCAAGGCCAAAAATGAGGAGGTGATTATGTATAATATTCAATAGTCCATGCAAAGAAAAATGTTTCATTAATTTGTTAAAAATAAGACTAGCTGTTTGAGACTGAGAAATATGAGCATAAGGATAGAAAGCTGACTTCATTAATGATATATAACCATTATAGTAGAGAAATTTTATTTGAACAAATGCTTTTACCAGAGCTTAGTACAAAAAGCTGTATATATGTTCAGTGTTTTAAGTTTATTTTATTTAAAGGAACAATAAAGTATTTGTGCCATTAATTTTATGTCATCAACATTTATTTCTATGCTACTCTAAGCCAAGTACTGAGATAAGGGCTTTGGATTAAAGATTAATAAAACAGAGCCCTTTATGGAAGACATTGCCAGCAGTCCATCAAATCTGTAATTCTCTTTTTTTCTCTTAACTCCAGAGCAAGGTATGTCTGAATTTCTTGCCTTTAGGTGTGTCCATGTGGCTAAGTTTTCCACAGTGGAATGTGAGTAGAAATGGTTTGACTAAACATTTTTGTTCATGACTAAGGCCAGTCTAGGGATATAAGAATTTCAGTGCTAAAACCAGAAAAGACCCTGGCAAACCAAGTTGAGTTAGTTAGCCTAAAAGAAATGTTGTTACAGGGTTTCAGGCCTGGTTTCTAAGAAGCTCCCTTATAAAATTTTCCATGCTCTTTTCTCACAGATTGATATAGTGATAACTATGGAGACCTGAACAGCTCAAAGTCTATTACTTGGACTTTGTGACCACATGGAGCAAACCAGCCACAGATGAGGAGGCTCAGATCTAGAGTCCCCCACTTTGAACTGTTATTAATGACTAGAGGCCCAGTGCATGGTTTCGTGCACCAGTGGGGTCCCTCAGCCTGGCCTGCACCCTCTTGCAATCTGGGACCCCTTGGAGGATGTCAGATTGCCAGTTTCAGCCCAATCCCTGCAGGCCAGGCCAAGGGATGCCACCAGTGCACAAATCCATACACTGGGCCTCTAGTATACATGTAAGATCTTTGGTTGATCTCTTCCTGCCCTCCCTGCTCCTCCTCCTCTAAGATTCATTAGTCTGTTCCATGTTTCCATGCCTGTGCATTGAGTGTCTGCCCCCTGGTGGTCATTGCACATCATAGCTACTGGTTGAACAGTTGAATGGTCATATGGTCACTTAGGCTTTTATATATACTAGTGGTCCGGTGCACAAAATTTGTGCACATTGAAGGGGAATTAATTAGAGGAAATATTTTAATATTGCTATTTTCCCTTTCTCTATAATAAAAGTGTGAGAGATAAAAGGAAATGAGTACGATGTATATGAAAATAATACATAATTTTATTAATAAATAAACAATAATAAAATGATATAACAACAACAAACTCATGATAAAAAAACAACACTGATGCAAATAATGACTGATAAAGTGATTAAACTTATTCTAATATCTCCCTGTATACCACATTAAGAGTAAAAACACTTTCAGAGTGCTTGACTAATTTCCCTTGGGATAGAGTATTTACAACTTTAACTTTAACATCACACGCTCTTCGAACTCAAGAGAAAGCAACATATAATTGACCATGTGTGAAAATGGGTTCAGGTAAGAATATTTCTACACTGTCTAGAGTTTGTCCTTGTGATTTATTAATAGTCATTGCAAATGCTGGCATCACGGGAAACTGTCAGCAATTTAATTTAAATGGGAGACCAGTGTCAGATGAGGACAAATCAATTCTTGGAATCAGAACAACCTCTCCCTCTGCAGATCCGGTTAATACTTCAGCTTCGATAATGTTAGGTCATAATCTTTTGATAATAAATCTGGTACCATTACAAAGACCCCATTTACTATTGAGATTTCTCAATAGCATGATGATTTCACCCACTTTAAATTTTAGTTTATGACACGGCATTCCCGAAGGAGTCATACTATTAAGAAATTCAATGGGAAAATTTTCCTTTTCAGCATCATCTGTTGAGTCAATGGAATCATTACTCAAATATGTGTGAAAATCTCCATCAAGTATATCCAAAATTTCTTCATTTAAGTTTTGACATGCTCATATTTTGGACAAAGAATTGCACGTTTAGATATTTTTTTATTATTACCTATAGATATACTATTTCCAAAGGTGGCTTCCAATAATAGATCCGTCACAAATCATTTCATGGGGGATTTCAATAATATCTGTTCCTAAATGAAAACTGCTATCAAGTTTGCCATCTCCAAGTTTTACTAACCATTCACTATAAGCAGAATCCTCTGATCTCATATTGTTGTAAGAGACAACTTTCTGAACATCCCCAAACACTGCAGTACTTTAAACTCATTTGTACTATGGCCGATTGCATAGCGTGTGGTACAATACTGAGACATTGTCAAAAATCCCCTCTGAAAAGGAGAACTTTCCCACCAAATGTAACACTCAAATTCATAATTTCTCTTAGTAATGTATCTATGGCATTTATAGCATGACTGGATGCCATGGTGCATTCATCAATAATAAGAAGTTGGGCCTTTTTAATGATTTTACCAACTTCGCTCTTTATATCTAGTCTAGAAATTGAAGTTTCATTTAATGGAATTGGTAATTTATATTGGGAATGAAAGGTTCTTCCACCAAGAAGTACATTTTCAGCAATTCCTGTAGACTCTGGGTAAAACAGTACCACCACGACCTCTAATATAATGTGTTAAAACTTGATACAGATATGTTTTCCCACTACCACCTGGACCATCCAAGAAAACGCATTTGGGGTATACAGTTTGATCTTCGATGGCTGAAGTTATAGTCTTAAAAGCTGCCAACTGTTCATCATTCAGAGAATTTATCAAAACCTCTGCCCTTTGTGGCTCACACAATTGATCACATGTATTTGCATTTGTTAATAAAGGATAGTCTGGAAGTTTGAAATGTGAACATTTCATTCCATGCAATGTGAATACCTCCTGAATTTCGTTAAGGGCATGCATTTCACAGTTTACACAGGCACCTTGTTTGGCGTGGCCGGTGGAAGATCGGTGCATTAGCACCTGCCAGCCCTGGATCCCTGTGGGAGGGCTGTTTGTGGGTGTGGCCGGTGGCGGATCACTGCGGTCCCGCCCCCCAGCCCTGGGTCGGGTCCCATACAGGCCGCCTGCCACCCGGGTTGTAGATAGCAGGCCCGGATGGCAGCAGGACAGGTGGGATGGCACTGTCCCGCCCTGCCTGCAGTATGCAAATTAGCCGCCATCTTTGTTGGCAGTTAATTTGCATATTTCCCTGATTAGCCAATGGGAAGCGTAGTGGAGGTACGGTTAATTACCCTTATTGTCTTTTATTAGATTAGATAGATGGCAATAAATTGAATTTCGATAAAGCCACTGACTTTTGTGTAAATTTTTAAACCATATCTTATCTTTTCAAAGTAAATTGAAATCTCTGATCTTATATTACTTACTAGAGGCCCAGTGCACTAATTCGTGCACTGGTGAGGTCTAGCCGCCTGGCCCCAATCAGGGTGGGGGAGTCTGACCGGGGGGCGGGGCTGGCAGGGGGGAGGGGTTGTGGGTGGTTGGCTGGCCAGCCCCACCCCCGATCAGGCAGGTTGGCCACCACAGTGCACATCATAGCCACTGGTTGTTCTGGTCATTCTGGTCATTCTGGTCCTTGTGCCGTTCAGTCTCTTGGCTTTTATATATATAGATAGTAATACTATAAAAAACAAAATACCAATAAAAAGGAGAGTAGTGTATTATAAAAGGAGAATTAGGAGAGTAACAAGTTCAACTTTGAATTTAGTAATTTATAAAATTGAAATGTAATGGTATTTTTTCATAATATATTCAAACATGTTCTTAAAAGGACATTTCGAGAGACAGATGATTACTTAGGAAACAGATGATGAATAGAGCTAATGACTATTCCTTGGCCCATTATATCAGTGAGATGATCACAAAAAAGTACAATTTTTGTTTAGATAATTTTAAATGAGTGATTAAGAATAGAAGTTGAGGATTTATAATCCTCTTCTATAGTGAAGTTATGTTGTTTAATTCTTAAACCATTGTTAAAATAATAAAGAAAATGTTTTGATTTAAACAAAGACTCATTTTACCAAACTCTTTTTCATTTGATCTAGGATTCTTTTATTGGCAGCATGAATAAATGGAGATGTCTATTCTTTTAAAAAAAGCATTAATCTTGCATATTTGTTTTCAACACACTAGGCAATTATTTTGTTAGTGCAATTCATTTTTTCTAATGCTACCCATCCCCTTCACAATAAGAATACATAATAATTCTCATATTAGTTGTCTCATTAAGCAAAAGTTGTGTCTGTATATTCTGGATATCAGGATATGCTTCTTATTATTACAAAGTTTGGAAAATTTCAATTCTTCCAATACTTTTTACAACTGTGGGAATTTTATTTTATTTATTTTATTTTCACATGATATGGGTATTGTCACTGAAATATTGGATTTCCCTTTTATAGATAGGTTAAGCCCTACACATTTTTATTAAAGAAGGAACCTTCAGGGACCTATCACAAAAGAATGATTTAAAGTGACCTAAGTATAAGACTTCATGGAGTTCTGATGATTCAAAAGTTTTATTTATTAAGACTCAATCCACCATTACTTCAGATAGTCATTTTAGAACATTTTTGGTCAAAATTCAACAAATAAAGTAAATATCTCTTAAACAATATACAATTAATGGTTGACTTCCTCTATTAAACTCTAGGTATTTATGCTTTCACATAATGAGTAACTTTGGACTATGGAAATATTTATATATGTTTTCTTAGAATGCTAAATCTATTAGAGATTCATCTAAAAACAAAGCAAACAAATTATGTATAGATAATTTTTGAACAATTAAATAGCCACTGATATACTTTCCTTATCATCAACACTCTAAATAGAATACTTCAATGAATACCAACTTTATAAAATGTTTGCTCATCAAAGATAATTGTACTCAGGGTATATTTATAAAAATTGTACAAGCATGACTCCAGGTAGTGCATGAGAGTTAAGCCAGGTTTTTATGTGTATGACTCATGTGCTTGGTGTATTTTATATGAAATTATTATGTCCATGTACATGCTGCACAGTGTATCAGGATATAAATAATTCACTAAAATGTTTTGAACAGTTTTCAAGTTGTAGAAATTATTTAAGAAGCAGAGGCTCAAAATAAGGACAGTGCATCAAGGTATGTGAAAGCTTAAAATTTGAAAAGAATAACACTGATAACCTAAAAAATAAAACCTATGTTATCATTTAAAATGCAAAATTCATACATTGCAATCACAAGTTCAATATAAAAAAACAATCATCTATACGTATCAAGAGATTAAAGCCTAATAAGTTTGGGGTTGATGAAAACAGTTTATTATAATCTGTCTGGATCCATAATATGTGTTTACCAAAATAAACTAATCTTAGCAATAGAAAATATAAAAGTAGAAATTTTAATTTTATATCAAATACCAATTTCTCACTCTCTGTATAAACAAACTGTGATGAGAATGTAAATTTCACAAAGATTAACTAGAAATAAAACACTCATAGCCAGCAAAAACCAATTAGCACATACTTGAAAAAGAGTATTACATATTTGCTAAGAGATTATAGATATTTTGGTAGACTTTATTAATTTAATTAAAACTATTGTACAGATAGAGAGAATAATAAATTAGTAATTTGAGAAATTATGATTTTATTATTGATCCTGCTGGAAAATAGACTTTATACATTTCATTTTCCTTTTGCTTATTTAATTCTCTTATCAAAGTCAGCCAACATATAAGTAAAAAGATCTCTCTACAACATGAAAAGTTAAATGATCTCTAAGACAACTGTTGGAAAAATTATTTTGCATATTCACATTATAGTATGACTGATCACAATAATTAATTTTATTTATATAATCTGGGGTTCAATATCACTCATTTAAATCTCATCATAATCTCTAACAAATATATACTATTGGTTTTAGCAACATGGACTCTAAATAGGTTGATTCTCCATAAGTTAAATTACAACTAAATTACAAATAACTCTACAAATATATATGATAATGAACATCAATATTAAAACATCATCATAATATAAACACTCATATTTTGTGGAAAGAAAAACTGTGAAATGAAGCTTCTTTTATTATGAAGAGGTGTGTCTGTAAATTAACTGGTAAATTATATGTAAGCTTAATATAGCTGGTTTTTATTGTTGAGGTGTGAAATATTAGCATAACTTGGTACTTAGTAATGTGGATTTACACATTTTATTAACATCATGTTATATTTTGCTCCAAGAAAAGTGACTTTAAAAATAAAACATCAACATAAATATTACAATAGAGGAAAAGTGTAGGCATTTTGTGAGAAAATTTATAGGTAGTCAAGCTGAAATATAAGGAATTATATTCTTCCTAGAAAGCAATGTGTTTTCCTGAATTAATCTGGAATATTTCCTCAATTTTCCTGATTTTGTAGAAATATTATAAAATTTTTGTGACATAAAATTTCTGCACATAAACGAATGTGAAAGAAAAATCACCTGACCTTTAAAATTTAGGATAGCTCTGTAATTAGGAGTGTATCTAAATATTTTAACTTTTGAAATATGTTTGGTCAAAAAGAATTATTTTCACTGAAACACATTTTTTTTTAATCAAAATAGCCAATAAGAATGTGACAGCCCGAAAATATTTGGACAATATGTTTTTAGACAGTGATTATGATTGTTAAATTATTATTTTTAGGTGACAGATGCATTGCAATCTGGCTCACATTGTTATTAATCATTTTCTAAAAATGTATTATATTTTATATTACCACAGTTTCTCCACCTAGGTTAAGTCTGTATTAAACAAAACAAAACACTTTTCCAGAATCCAAACCAGGTCCCAGGTACTATGCTATGGACTGGAGAAAGAGGTGTGGGTGTATGTGGGGAGAAGGAGAAAAGAACAGTTACTTAGAAACAAAGTTTTCTCAGCAGAAATTTTACTTATTATGTATGTAGCATGTACTTAGTAATCATTATTTTACCCATATTTTTACTTCATGTTTGTTAATCCTCACCTGAGATTATTTTTTCCATTGATTTTTTTAAGAGAGAGTGGAAGGGAGGGAGATAGGGAGGGATGGAAGGAGGGAGAGAGAGAGGGAGAGAGGAAGAGAGAGAGAGAAATTGATGTGTGGTAAGGTTTAGCTGGTGACATGGGCTGTGAAAGAATTCACAACTAAGAGAAGAGATGCAGAGGGAAAATTTATTTTACTTTCCAAGGGAGGAAAGGGCTGGTGTATTGCTAGTCAAGTGTATTTCTAGGACAGTGAAGAGAAAGTGGCTTGCTTTTTTTTTTTTTTTTTTTTTTTTAATCCTCACCCCAGCATATTTTTCCATTGATTTTTAGAGAGAGTGGGAGGAAGGGAGAAAGAGGAGAAGGAGTGGGAGAAAGAAACATTGATACATGTGTGTGAGAGAAACATATTGACTGGTTGCCTCCTGCATGTGCCCCAACTGGGGGTCTGGGATAGAATCTGCAACTGAGGTATGTCCCCTTGAATGGGAATCGAACTCACAACCATTTGGCCGAGGGCTGATGTTCTAACCACTGAGAAACACCGGCCAGGGTTGGTTTGCACTTGCTGTAAAGGGCAAGCATTTGCTGTTTCTGAGTGAAGATGAAGGGGAAGGGATTGTGTGGAAAGTGACCAGATGTGTATTGGGGGGAGGAGGACAGAGTTGTCTTGAAAAGTTACAGTTTCTTTTTGTTTTTTTCCAGGAGACATTTCAGCAGATGTCCTAAGGAGGTGTCTTATCAGTATGTTTCCCAAGCCTGTAAAACAATCTTAGAACAAAAGTTATAAAAGGTTCAAAAGGGAAATCTGTTTGAAGGAGAGAGAGAAGAAGGTTAGGGGATGAGGAGGAGCAAATTATCACAAAGTTGTTCAAACAGCAGGGAGGAGGGTGGTGGAAGAATGTAGCCTTGAGAGTAGCTTATCTTGTCCCACAATTTGAACAGAGGCGCCAACAATTAATCTTGTGTTTAATTACTAGGTACTTATCAAAAATTGTTGAAGGCCACAGGGGAAAAAAAAAAAAGGAGAGGTCTTTTTCTATCCTTACAATATGAGATGGACACATAATCTGATTGTTTCCCACACATGCTGACAAGGCCTGGGATCAATGCTGCAACCCAGGTACATGCCCTTGCAGGGGAACAGAACCTGCAAACCCTTCCATGTGCAGGCCAATGCTCTAACCACTTAGCAACACCAACCGGGGCATTTTATCATTATTTTTAAAGAGTGGATGAATAACATTATTTGAAGGCAAGCTTATTTTATTATGAAATGATTTCTTTAGGACAATTTTATAGTAGTATTTACCAAATTATGTATGTTGTAATAGAATAATTCCATTTCTTCTGCCAGTAAAACTTTAATGCTTAGAATAAAGGCATACTCTGTTCTCATGAGCACCAGCTAAAGTGATGAAATGAACAGGTCTCTGAAGGAGTTACCTTCTTGCAAGTCATGCTTTATTAAACACTGCAACAAATTCCTGCAGTTTGTGTTTAGAATGTGTATTTGTTTCTTTATAGTGGGATAGCTCTCCTGCCATAATAACAGCAATATGCACACTTATTCATGCCCTTTTGGAAGGCAAAGAAGTTGTGCCTATAGGGCTAGACATGCAGGAAAGGTATGTTTTCATGCAGGGTATAAGAGACTGGAATTGTCAAATGTTTAGCTCTACAGCACAGACCAGAGGGCAGGGAAGATTCACAGACCCTGGATATGATGCCTGAGAGGTAATGTGCTACATCCAGATTCAAATGCCATCTCTACTGTTTACTACCAGTATGACTCTAGACAACTTTCCTAATCTCTTTTTACATCTGTTTTCTTCTCTACAAAATTATGAAAGCATTTCATTGGTTAGTTATGAGTATTGAACAAGTCAACCCACTTAAAGTACAAGAAAGTATGCCTGGCACACATTAAGCACTCAATAAATATTAGCTCTATTTTATGACTGGTCTTGGTCAAAAGATCTTTCAATTCATGATCAATTTTTCTGTGAGTCTGAGAAATTCATAAAAATATCTAGACACTACATTTTGTCTAAGGGAGTGGCCAAAAGACAAGGAATATTTGTTGAAGTTTTTCTTCTTAGTTTTACACTTAGTTTTGACTTGAAAGCTGATGAGATGACTTCCTGCCAAAATGGTGGCATAGGGAAACAAGGTGCACACCTCCTCCCATAATCACATCAAAATTACAACTAAACTACAGAATAACCATCATTCAGAACCATCTGAAATCTAGCTGAATGGAAGTCCTACAACTAGGAAATTAAAGAAGAAGCCACATCAAATGAGACTAGTCAGAGGACCAGAGGCTTGGAACCGGCAGATAAAAATCAGGAGTGATACTTATTTGTGGAGGTTTGCCCCTGAGGAATGAGGGGCCCCAGTGCCACACCAGGCCCCCCAGGGGACCAGGGTTACAGTCCCAGGAAGATAATCTCCTTAACTTCTAGCTATAAAAATCAGCAGGAATTGAGGCTGAAGGAGACTGAGGCTACTGGAATCCCAGGCACCTCCACAAGTGACACACTCAAGGGTGGACTCAGCACATATCAGGGCCCTGCTGAAGTAATTCCTGCTCTTTGTGATGTGTCCCTGCACAGCCAAGGTGGTTAAAGATCAGTGGTCACAGCCAGTCTGTACAGCTGATCGGCTGGGATAAATCTCTCCCATTAATGTGCCAATGGCAATCAAGGCTCAACTACAACAGAAAGGTATAGAGCCCACATGGGATGTGCCCAGCTGTGGTGATTGGGAAAGCTGTGCCACTGGACCCTACAGGATACCTACTACATTAGAACATGCTATCAAGCCTGGGGAGCTGTAGCCGCTCTACCTAATACATAGTAACAGGCACAGAGAGGCTTCTAAAATGAGGAGGCAATTAAACATAGCCCAAATGAAACAACAGAACAAAACTCCAGAAAAAGAACTAAACAAAATGGATATAAGCAATCTACTAGATGAAAAGTTGAAAACACTGGTTATAAGGATGCTCAAGGAACTTAGCAAGGACCTCTACCTACAGCATGGTTTGGCTCAGTGGATAGAGCATCGGCCTGTGGACTGAAGGGTCCCAGGTTTGATCCCGGTCAAGGGCATTAAAAAAAAAAAAAAAAGAACCAGCTGTAAATGAAGGCTAAACTAACTGGGAAAAAAAATTATACAGAATCAACAATAGTGTAGATGAACCTGAGAAGTCAGCAATTTGGAATATATGGAGGCAAAAGACACCCAATCAGAACAGCAAAAAGAAAAAAATAATCCAAAACAAACAAACAAAAGTGAGGCTAATGTAGGAGCCTCTGGGACAACTTCAAGCATAGCAACATTGACATCATAGGTGTGCCAGAAAAGAAAGAGCAAGAAATCAAACATTTATTTGAAAAAATAATGACAGAAAACTTCCCTAACTTGGTGAGGGAAATAAGCATACAAATCCAGGAAGTGCAGAATCCCAAACAAGATGAACCCAAAGAGGGCCACAGCAAGATACATTATAATTTAAATACCAAAGGCTAAAGACAAACAAAATCTTAAAAGCAGCGAGAGAAAAGCAGTTAGTTATCTAACAGGAGTTCCCGTAAGACTGTCAATTGACTTCTCAACAGAAACTTTGCATGCCAGAAGGGAGTGGCAAGAAATATTCAAAGTGATGAAAAACAAGGATCTACAATCAAGATTACTTTACCCTGCAAAGCTATCATTTAGAATTGAAGGACAGATAAAGGACTTCCAAGGCAAGAAAAAGCTAAAGGAGTTCATCACCACCAAACCAGTATTATATGAAATATTAATGGGTCTTCTTTAAAAAAAAAGAATATAAATAAGATGAACAATAAAATGGCAATAAATACATAGCTATCAACAATTGAATCTACAAACAAAATGTACAAGCAGAACAGAAACAGACTCATAGATACAGAGAACTTTCTATTGGTTGCCAGATGGGAGGGTATTTGGGGAGGAGTGGGTGAAAACGGTGAAGATATTAAGAAATACAAATTGGTTATTTTAGAATAGTCATGTAAATTACAGCATAGGAAATATAGTCAATAGTATTCTAAGAACTAGGTGTAGTGCTGGATGGGTGCAAGATTTCTTGAAATGATCATGTATTAAATTATGTAATGTCTTGTCACTGGGGTGTATAAAAATAATATAATATTTATTATATTAATAAACATATTAATCTGCTGGGACGATGCACTGATTAAAATTCTATAGTACTGCTTTGCTCCAATTGACTTTATACTTTGGAGATGAGAAATGTTGCAGATGCACTTTTGCCAAACTACAATTTCAAAAACAGTTTTTTGAAAAAGCTGTGAGTTTTGGGGTGCTTTCAGCAATTCTGTCCTTAGCCTGAGGTATAGAAGAGTTATTTCACTTTGTCAAAAAAATAAAATGTAGGATACCAACATTGAGTTGATTTCGCAGCTTCTATTATAATATCATAGTGAGGTTTTAAAGATATTTAAATAACACTTAAGTTCATAATGTGCATAAGGGTGCTTTACTTCCTAGCCCATGGACATAGTCAGTGCCTGCCTAAAATTTAACTTCCCCTAAGATATTATTAAATAGTCTTCACCTATAACATACTCTTCTTTTCCTCGTGGATTCCAGGAGATGCTTATCCAGTAGTTTTGTGGTGGGATGGAAGCATAAACATTTTTTAACAGCTCCCCAGAAGTTTCTCATCTGTACCCCAGGTTGGAAACACTGACCTGTTTGATTTGTTCCAAACCCAGTGAGACCTTATTATAAGTAACTTACCCATGTCTGCATTAGAAATACCTTAACTATTTTCAGTTTTATTATGTACATATTCACTTTATGGGCAATCCCTATCGCTTTTCTTCCCATGATGTCTGTCTATTTTCAAAGGAACCAGCAAGAATCTATGTTTTTTATTCTTTTTCACTCTGCATGCCGTTGTTTTGAAATTCTGCAGCTGCAATTTGAAAGATATAAATGTTTATCAGTGGGCAGAAAGGCTACAAACAACCATTTGTTTCTATTTTGTTTGTAAGAAGAGATCTATCTGGGAAAAAAAAACATTTCATCTTTGAAATAGATCATTAAAAAAGGGTAGGTTAAATATGCCAGAAATTCATTTCCAAAATGATGTGGGTGTGTACATAGTTTCAGAAGCAACATTAATTTGAGAATAATTTCCCATGGAGATGGTAAACCAGTGGGTCAACATAGAGAAGCAATCATAAAAATATTTTACATTTGATACTATATTGATGTAAATGTGCTTTGAAAAGTATTAAAATGTTCCTAGAACCAGAAACAGAAAAACAACTATTATCTATGTTAGATGAAAATAATTAACTTGACTTGATGACAGCTATTAAGGGAATATTCTGAAATAATTCTGTGATATTAGAAATAACTTTGGAATCATTTTAGATTAACACTGTATAAATATAACTTATTTAGTTAATGTATTTTCATATATGTCAAATAACAAAAAGTGTTTCATAGAAGAGAAATTAAGAAAATACTAAATATAACTTAGAATGCAGAACTTTTCTGAAATTATATATGCTTTTTCCCACAAAATATCTCTTAAAGAAAATCTTAAATGGAATAGTTCTTAAATATCCATTACTTGATAAAACTATTTCTATATTTATGGATAGATTTTTGCAATAATAGCATCCCAAGAAATAATTCATATATATATATATATATATATATATATATCACAAAATGCTGGGGTCCAGCCCCAGCAGGTCCAGGGGTCCCCAAGGGTGTGGACGGAGTCGACGAAGAAGGAATGACACAGAGACAGCATTCAGTTGATCAGCAGCCTAGCCAGGATCTCCAGCCAGGATCTCCAGCCAAGTTCTGGTCTGGATCTCCAGAGAGGTTCTGCTTAGGATCTCCAGCCAAGTTCTGTGTCCATGTTCTCTTGCTAGGTTCTCCAGGTTCTCCAGCCAGGTTCTGTAGCCATGTTCCCTCGCTAGGTTCTCCAGCCAGGTTCTGTCCAGGTTCTCCAGCCAGGTTCAGTCACCAGGTTCTAGTCATGTTCTCTTGCCATGTTCTGTAGTCAGGTTCAGTCCAGGATCTTTTGCCATGTTCTCTCGCTAGGTTCTGTCTCTAGGTTCTGAGGCCAGTTTCTGTCCAGGATCTTTTGCCATGTTCTCTCCAGCGAAGTTCTTCTGTCTCTAGAGAACGTTCTGTGTAGGTTCTGTCTTCTAAGTTCTGTGTTGTTACATCTGTATTTATACCAGTTGATTCCAATCCTATCAATCTCTATTCCAAAGGTTAAGGCGTTTCTTATCTCCATTCCAGGGAGTAAAGATTATGTAGCTTAAGCATGATTGTTAGTAGTTAAAGTGATTAATTACCCACCTGGCACTTAGTTAAGAGGTTTTATTCCCTCCCTAACTTCAGGGGAAAATCCCTACCTGGGGAAACAACCTTTCTCAGAGACCTTGGTTAAAACACATAGTGCCAAGAAGGTGAGCAAACATATTAAGAACAGTATGCCATATATGCCAGGTCCCTTGAAACAGCAAGGATGGACTGGCTCCCGGCAACAAAATAACCTAGGAAATCCATAGGAAAAAATATGAATTTTATTTGACATTATTGAAATTACAGACTTTAAAAATAAGTTAAGTCAAATCCTGTTTTCCCAATTTAACAATAGTTAAAACTGATTGACAAACCATACAGCACAATTTTCTGTATAAGAACAAAACAGTTTTGTCTTTATTTTAATAATAGTTTGGTATTACTTTATATTTTGTTTATAATAAAATTTCCTCTAAAATATTTAATAACATTAATACAAATACTTGGTTTTGAAGCCTCAGATGATCATAATTATGAAGAATGAAATTATACTTAGCTTCACTTTTGAAAATTCATATACTTTAAAATACAACTGATGCAAAACCTGTATCTAATATTTCACAAAGCCAAAGTAAAATGTTTTTCAATCAAAAATTAGAATTTTACTTGTAGAAATTAAAGAAAAATATAATTATATTCTTATAGTAACTTTTTTCTAAATTTTTAATGGAAATATCACATTTGATGAGAATTGTATAAGAACTATCATAAACTTATATATCTTGAAACTGAAAAACATTAAAAAGGAAGAATGGAGAAATAATGTTGGATTTTATTTTAATAGAAATTAATAGATGAAAAAAATATTTATTTTACTAAAAAACGTTATTCTATTCAGAATTTTTTTTCACCCATATTACGTAGATGGTGATGCAATTACTCCAATAACCAGTTTATTACTTTCTTGATAAAGCAAACAATGAAATCACTGTAAATCTTACTCATGATATTGTTTTTATTATAGGATTTTAGTTATTTCAGAGAAGATTAAAAAGTGATTACCAAGAAAATTTTTCATTTTTTATTCATTTCATATAAAGCTGTTATGAGTTAGACATGAATTTTTTCAAGGAGCTTATGTCTTTTATGAGAAATGAGACATTATTTTTAAATAATTTATGTCTGGAAGGCTTTGGAGGTATAACGTTGGTTTTTTAAATATAAAATACAGGTCTAAATTTAAAGGATTTATACAGTTTTAACAAAAATCTGAGAGATAACAGATTAGCTGTGGTAAACATGTTTGACTAAGATATCTGTGTCCATATATATATATATATATATATATATATATATATATGCGAAGAACTAAATTGGAGGAATCACACTACCTGATATTAAACTATGCTACAAAGCCATAGTAATCAAATAAGTGTGGTACTGGCAAAAAGGCAGACATATAGATTAATGGAACAGAATAGAAAGCCAGGAAACAAACTCTCACTTTTATATTAAATTAATAGTTGGCAAAGAAGGTAAGAAGTTACAATGCAATAAAGATAGTATATTCAATAAATTACTTTGAGAATATTGGACAGACACATACAAAAAAAATGAAACTAGACAACCTTCTTACATCATACACAAGAGTAAACTCAAAATGGATTAAAGACTTAAATGGTACACTCAAAACATAAAAATCCTAGAAGAAAATGTAGGCAGTGAAATCTTGGACATTTCTCCTAGCAATATTTTTTCAGTCTGTTTGTGCTTTAATAAATTCTTTCTGCCATTTTAGATCCTCCATTACATTGATAATTACATTTTATATTTATGCTACTGTATTAATTTTTCTCATTTTACTTATCTATAATTTATTTTGCCTTTTATGAAAGTCTAAGTTCTCAGATTCAGGAGGCATGTTTCTATTGTAATTTGCTTACAAATTACTTGACTTTAATCCTATATAATAAAGAGCTAATATGCTAATTAGACCAGATGGTGGAATGACCTTCAGTACCAACCAATGGGCAAGAGACAGGGCCAGCAAGCCTGTGCCACCATGCCAACCATGGAGGTCTCAGTGCTGCCCCTTCTGTAGAGACAATGGGAGAGGCGGCAGCATGGTCCTGGTCCTGGTGCCACCCCTTTGGTAGAGGCAGTGGGAGAAGGGCTGCATGAGCCCAGCCTGGGCGCTGCACCAGGGGAAGAGGGAGCAGCACAGTCCCAGCGCCTCTGTAGAGGTGGGACGGGGTGCAACAGCAGTGCCTCAACCTCCCACAGCCCCTCTCCAGGTTGGCCTGGCCCCTGACTGACCTGCCTGACCATTGGGCGGGGGCGGGGCCAGAGCTAAAGAGCAGTGAGCCCGACATCTGGTTGAGCAACACTCCCCCCACTCAGCCAGAAGCCAGGCTCATTGCTAGTGAGTGCAGTGGTGGTGGCGGGAGCCTCTCTGGCCTCCACAGTAGGCGGGTGGTAAGGAGTGAGTGACTATGAGAGCCCCAGACTCCAAGAGGAATGTCTGGGTGCCAGCTTAGGCCCGATCACTGGGGGAGCAGACCTAAGCTGGCAGGCAGACTTCCCTTGAGGTGTCCCGGACTATGAAAGGGTTCAGGCCAGGCTGAGGGACCCCAACCCCAGTGCACAAATTTCAGGCTCATGCAGCCCCTCTCCCACTGCTTCTAGTATACATATAACTCAGGCTCAATTTTATTTTGAATACTAAAAATGTGTGAGACATTGGAATAGATTTTATTTGGAGATTCAGTTATTATCTGTTCAAAATGGCAATATTAAAATTTGGCTCATAGGACGGCACTATGAGATATGAACCAAAGTGAAAGTGCAATGCTATACAACACAGACAATCAGAACATGGAACATAAAAATTGTGAACCTAGGTGAACTAGAAATTGAAAACAAGAAATGGAATGTCTAAACTTCACAGTGCTTGGTGTTAGCAAACTATAATAAACTTTAATAGCATATTTCCAGTCAAGAACTACAAAGTATTCTACTCTGAAAATGAGAAACTCAAATGAAATGAGTGGCTTTAAAGTCTTTTATATTTATTGATTGGAGAGAGAGAGAGAGAGAGAGAGAGAGAGAGAGAGAGAGAGAGAGAGAGAAAATGAGCAAGAGAAAGATCAATTTCTTGTTTCACTTATTTATGCTTTCATTGGTTGATTCTTATATGTGTACTGACCAGGGTTGGAACCTACTTCCCAGGTGGAAGGATGGTCTAAAGGGCTTCCATGTCAGGGTGAAATGGAATGGCTTTAATACTGAGGCGAGACTTAGTACAGGCAGCCGGGTGCTGCCCTGCAAGTTCTGACCAAATAATAATCCATCAAACTTCTAAAAACCTATTAACATAACCATCATTCAAGTCTATGCTCCAACTTGAATGATGAGCAACATTCAAGTCTATCCGCTGCAGAGGGTGAAGATGAAATTGAAAGCTTTTCCCCCCAATATTCCAAGAGGAAATTGACCACACACCAAAACAGGACATGCTGATAATGGTAGGTGATGCAAAAGTGGAAAATAAGGTTGAATCAAATGTTGCAAAAAAATTTGGACAAGGAATCATAAATAAAGCAAGAGTGTGGCTCTTGGCTTTTTGCAAAACCAATAATGTGTTTTTTGAAACGTGTGCTTCAAACAACTGAAATGATGGCAGTATAAGTGAACATCACCAGACGGCTAATAAAGAAATCAGACTATGTGACTGGAAACAGGAGATAGAGAAATGGCATTCTCTCTGCCAAAACAAGACCAGGAACAGATTGTGACACTGACCACAAACTGTTAATACCAAACATTAAAGTAAAGATGAAGAATACGAAAAGAATTGTAGTACAAAAATATAATGAAAATAAAACCCCTCATGGATTTAAAGTCCACTTAAAAAAACAGATTGCACTGTTAAACTTAATTGAGTGAGAACCAGAACTGTGGACTGAAACTAGAAATACTATTAGGGAAGAATGAGAAAAGACAATTCCAGAGGTAAAAAAAATAAAAATAAATAAATCAATTTAGATGACAAAAGAAACAAAAAAAAATTGTTACAGACAGTCAAGAGGAAAAAGTAAAAGATGACAAAAGTAAAAGATGGCAGGATTAGAATCCTGAATGCAGTTTTTAATGACTATCACGTAGAGATAAGGAAAACTATTGCAACAGTCAATGTAATGAGATAAATAGAACAACAAAAAAGAAAAAAAGAAAACTCCTTTTCTCTCCACCCTAAATTTAAGAACTAAATAGAAATCCAAACCTAGATTAGGAATGCTAAAAAACCAACAAGAAAGCACATTATCTGACTATGAAAAACTAAACAGAGGACATACAGAAGGCCGAAAGACATATGAAAACATGCTCAAAGTCACTAATTATACGAAAGATGCAAATCAAAATGACAATGCAGTATCATCTCACACCTGTCAGAATGGCTATCATCAACAAATCAACAAACAATAAGCGTTGGAGAGGATGTGGAGAAAAAGGAACC
Source organism: Myotis daubentonii (assembly GCF_963259705.1). Taxonomy (NCBI): domain Eukaryota; kingdom Metazoa; phylum Chordata; class Mammalia; order Chiroptera; family Vespertilionidae; genus Myotis; species Myotis daubentonii. The sequence goes on from NC_081842.1 coordinate 94,180,381, forward strand.
CTTCTGCACTGCTGGTGGGAATGCAGACTGGATACTATAGTGCTGCAAAGAATTCCAGAAGTTCAGTCTGTTTTATATGCTGTAATAAAACCTTTGACTGTGTATCATAGAAAGCTAGGGGTTGTTCTGAAAGAAATGGCTGTGCCTCAACACTTGACCATCCTGATGCATAAAGTGTTGCGGACAGGAAGGCACTCTCAGGACAGAATCTGGAGAGCCAGAATGGCTTCCTATAGGCAAATGTGGCAGACAAAGGGGCATTTTATCTCCCCATTTGTTTAAAATGTACTCAGAACACATCATATGAAAAAGTGGGCAAGACTCAGAGAAAGAAGGTGTGAAAATAGGTGGAAGAAATATCAACAACTTAAGATATTCAGATGACACCATCTAACTGGAAGAAAGCAGCAATAATCTGAAAAGATTTCTGATGAAAGTGAAAGAAGAAGGTGCATTTGAACACCTGAAAGACAAATACCATGACTACCGAAGAAATATGCAGCTTTAACATAGACAACAAAGACTTTGAAATTATTAAAGATTTTGCTTGTCTTGATTTGGTAATCAGTTCAAATGGAGGCTGCAGGAGGAAAATAAGAGAAGACTAAAACTCAGAAGGGCAGTGATGGGATAATTAAGATCACCAAGAGCAAAAAAGTGTCAGAAACCAAGGCTAAGAACATCCATACTCTCATATTCTCAATTACTATGTATGGGTGTAAAACTTAAACAGTGAAAAAGGATGATGGGCAATAAATAAATAAATAAATAAATAAATAAATAAATAAATAAATAAAATTATTGACAATATGGCATTGGAGAAGTGCTCTATGGATTCCCAGAACCATCAGAGAGATAAAAAAAAGTAGGTGTTGGGCCTGAGCCCCGCTGCTAGGGACCTCCATGGATGCTGGAAACTGGAAGAAGACATGAGCAGCTGCAGGAAGATGGGATAAGCTTTCTTGCAGACCACACAGCTGGCCAAAGCAGCCCCTGCAAACACCGTAGCCCCCTCCCCACACACACACACCAGCTGTTCAGCAACACATTTTGAACTAACTCAGACAGAATAGGCTTCTTGCCAAATACTGACATCAGTGTTACGTAAGATAAAGGTGCACCTGCGTAGTGCGTACAGTAAAACTGCTGTGTCATTGCCTTTGCACATGTGTGTAGCACATGGCCCTTTAACATCCGGTGTACTCTGGTCAGGGTACCCACAGTAGGTCCTAGTGCAAATTAAGCCTGAAACATCACTGGAGGGAAATGACAAAACTGAAGCTGTAGTATTTTAGGCACAGCATGAGAAGCCAGGTTTCCTTGGAAAAAAATGATGCTTGGAAAATAGAAGGCAGGAAGAAAAGAGGAAAACTATAGGCATGGGTCTAGAAGAGATGAGAAGGGCTGTTGTGGACCAAACATCATGGACATCACTAATTCTTAGGGGCACCAGGAGTCTGAGCCCACTCAGCAGCACGTAAAACCTATGTGAAGTAAATGATATGTTTCTCAATGAACTAACTTGATGCCTGATACATGATGGATCTTCAAGTTTCCTAAGGACAAGACTGTTGCCATTAAAGACAATAATGTCATGGTAGGTGACCAACACTAGATGTGAGTCTAAATTTAAAAATTATTAAAGAGTCTCAATGAGATCTGTTTAGAAAGGAACACATAGATACAAAATTAGGAAATGAGGTCCATGAAAGACCAGCAACAAGCAAGTGGGATAAAAGCATCATCAATAGTCTAAAACTGCAGGAACTATGTACCTGAGAGAAACAGATTGGAAAATGGGGTGATGGGGTTCTTAGACAAAGTAGGGAACTAAGGAGAAGTCAAATGTAAGCATGAAGACATAGGCTTAAAAACAAGGAAACAAACAAGCTAATGGAAACAACTTTGCACATAGAAATCAGAGTACAAGGGTGGGATCTGGCACTGGTTATTAGCCTGTATTTAAGAACAAGGTAAAAAATTAAGACAAAAACTGTAGTAAGATAGATTAGAAGCCAACAACATAAGCTAGATAGATGTCCCTATATTTTCTCTGCTTGAAAATAGTTCCAGTTTCAAAGATTAAGCAGGTAATCACAATAATCTCTTCTGCACGTACTTACTATCATGTATAATCACTGGATAATTTGTCTTTGCTGATATGCTCTATTATTAATCTTTTTTTCTCATCCCACTTCAAATAAATATTGCTCAAAAATTCATATGTTTTTGTCTTTTCTATTTACATAGGCACATAAAGTATGTGTGTATTTTTAAGTGGGTATATAAATGGTGAAAGAGTTTGAAAAACAAGAGAAAAAATGCATCTTGATGCATGTACGTGTGCGTGAAAGAGAGAGATAGAAGCATTAAAATGGCATGAAGTCACCCATTTCACCCACCTACACAAAGCATCAATGCACAGATTAACAGTGCTGACAGTTCATTTGCCATCTCAAAGCTGTGTACAGTCAGGTTTAAGCGAAGCCCCTTCAATTTCTGAATAGTTCTAATTAGGAGAAAACAGCTTTTTGTGTTATAAAATAATTATTTTCTGCAATATTTTAGAGTATTTTAGCTCTAAACTTTGGAAGTATATGGATTTTTATTTTTTTATTGTGCCAAATCTTCAAATACTCAAACGTCACATTTATGTACACATGTACCCCACACATTTATTTTTCTACATTAGGCAGCTCTATTCTCTTTCACATATTTCAATGTAATAATGTCATACATCTTTATTATCCTTAGATGTTTAGTTTAATGTGATAGCCAGAAATGAGAACAATCCAGATGTGGTCAAGTTATAAAATTGTATTTCGAAAATTATTTTCTTCTTCATTTTGAACACTAAACACACACAAATTAAGGCAATTTGTTACTGGATTTTTTTTTAAGGACATCACACCATTGATTTATATTGATCTTATAATCAATATATCATTCTTGTCATCCGAATCATTAGGTTACTCTTTGAGTTACTGACATATGTATTCATTATGGCATTTTCGCAGTTTATGCTACTTATTTATTTATGTCTGTCTTTTCTGATAGACTGTGAGTTTCTCAAAGGTAGGGGCTGTGTCTTATTAGGCTTTGACCTAGTAATTTAATAAATTAATAAATGTTTGTTGAATACATACAGAAATGTGGAAATTTGAGAAGCATGTCTTATATATATTTTAATTCAAGACATTAATACATTTATTATGATAGAGCAAAACATTTACCTGGAGATCTCCTCTCAGGTTAATATTCATCCTCAAAAATATTCTTTATATAAAGCTTTTTCTCTTTTTAGTAAGAGGAAAGGAGGGAGAAATATTGATGTGAGAGAGATATATCGATCAGTTCCCTCTCATACATGCCCCAACTGGGGATGGAACCAGAACCTAGGATGTGCCCTGACCAGGAATTGAACCCATGACCTTTTGTTGCACAGGACACTATAACTAACAGAGCCACACCAGTCAGGGCTACATAAAGTTTTTTAACAAATTAAGAGTATATTTAGCTATTTATGTATATGTACAGCATATATATATATATATATATATATATATATATATATATATATATATCCTATATAATAAAAGAGAAAAATGGTAATTGGCGTATGATGATACCCTTTTCATTGGCTAATCGGGGCTATATGCAAATTAACTGCCAACTAAGATTGGCAGTTAACTGCCAACATAGGCGCAATGCTGGGAGGCGAAAGGGGAAGGAGGGAAGAAGCTGCCTGCCGCTGACTGCAATTGGAAACCCAGGCGGCAGCCAAGAGCCAGAGAACCGAGCTGCCTTTGCTCGGAGAAGCCAGGCCTCCTTTGCCAGCTTCTGTGATAAGAGAACCTGGCCGCCTTTGCCGGCCCTGGGCCAGTAATGGGAGAAGCTGGGTGGGGCAGGGAAGAGGCGGATGTCTGCCTGCCTTCTCAGATCACTGATCACCAGTGATGGGAGAACACCCAGAGGTGGGGCCAGAGGCCAGGCTGCATAGCTGCCTGGGGACACCATCTGGACCCCAGGGGCGACGCAGCCTGGCCCCAGAAGGAGACCCAGGGCCCGGGGCTGAGTTGCAGCTGGGGCACGCGATCCAGTACCTGGGCTGAGGAGACCCAGAAGGAGACTCAGGGGCCTCGTAAGAGGAGAGTCTCCATGGTCAGATGGCATGGTGTCTGGACAGGAATAAAGACCCGAGGTGACTCAGATGCCTGGCCACAGGGTTAGACCAGCCAGCAGGGCCTTTCAGTTGGGACTGGGGTGGGGGTGGGGCGAGGGAGGCAAGCTGGAAATAGAGAACTACAACTCCCAGGAGGCTTAGCGGCCAGGGCCTGGGTGCCTGGCTGTGAAATCGGATGGGCTGTAGTTTCACAAACCACTTTAAACTAGAGGCTTGCAAGGTTGGAAGTTCTGCGTCGGGAGCCAGGGAGAAATGGAGCTGGAGCAGAGAGAGGGGTCCATGGCAGCCGTGGCCTTTGAGGAGTTCTCAGCACCTCCCGGCTGGGAGCTGGCACTGCCTCCGCTGAAGGTGGTCACATCCTGGAGAGCGAGCTTGAGACCGAAGTGGAGTTCGTGTCTGGGGGTCTGGGCAGCTCCAGCCTCCAGGAGCGAGACGAAGAGGAGGAGGCAGCCTGAGGCCAGCAAGGGCGGTGCCAACAGGAACTCAATCGCAGGAAGTACCAGGCGCTGGATCGGCGCTGCAGGGAGATTGAGCAGGCGAAGGAGCGGGTCCTGAACAGGCTCCATCAGATGATATAGAGGATAACATGGAGACTCCAGCAGGAGCGGAGGTTCCTCATGAAGGTGCTGGACTCCTACGGTGACAACTACCGGGCCAGCCAGTTCACCATCTTACTGGAGGACGAGGGCAGCCAGGGCAGAGACGCCCCCAACCCAGGCAACGCTGAGAACGAGCCTCCAGAGAAAGAGAGGCTGTCCCCGCCCAGGAGGATGCCAGCGCCCACAGAAGCCAGCAGCCGGGCCCCTGGCAAGGGGCCCAGCAGTTGGAAGAGGCAGCGAGTGCCATAGGAGGGGCACTGGGCAGGAGTCCCACTGACTCCGGAGCTGGCCCCCGTGCAGATAAAGGTGGAGGAAGACTTTGGCTTCTAAGCCCTGGAGGCTCTGGACTTAAGTTGGGTTTCTCGGGGTCCAGACAAGCTGCTGCCCTACCCCACCCTAGCCAGCTCCCCCTTTGACTGACCCCCCAATAAATGGACCCGATGCAAAAAAAAAAAAAAAGCTTATAGAGGCATGTTTATAGGATCAAATAGTATAAATATAGATGTAACAGGACAATAAAAAGAGAACCTGGCTATGATGATAACCTGAATGCTGCCTCTGTGTCATTCCTTCTTTGGGAACCCCTGGACCTGCTGGGGCTGGACCCCAACATTCCTCTTCTTATAAGGACTTCAGTGAGATGGGCTAAGGGTCCCACTGGAACTGCCACAATTTAATGTAATCCCCTCTTTAAAGATCTTATCTCCATATACAGGTACATTCTGAGGTTCTGGGGATTAGGATTTTAACATACATTTTGTTGATTACCCAAATCAGCCCTTAACAACCAGCATGTTTCAGAAAGTAGATTCCTACAGGGTTATTTACCAAACATTCAGAAGTATTTTTAAAAGAGCTAAGCCCCTCGCCCACCGTGTGGGCCCCTCCCAGCGAAGAGCGAAGGCCTGGGTTCCAGGCACCGGAGGAAAACTGGTGCCAGCAGCCAGGGGAAGGGGCCCCCAAGGGGCCCCAGATTGCGAGAGGGCACAGGGTGGGCTGAGGGACCCACCCGAGTGCACAAATTTTTGTGCACCGGGCCTCTAGTATATATATATGCACAAAAATATGAAGATTTTTGAAACAGTTTTCTTATATGTGAAGTTTCCCCTTGAACTCAGAATCTGAGAATGCATTAAATAATAAAAAAGAAAGGAGATAATAGTTACATACTTTCTTTTGAGAAAGTATATAATCATTTTCAGTTTTTCTATTATTCTTTTCATGGCTATTAAATGTTACATATTATCCATCTAATACATAATTCTAGAATTTTACTAGGGAATAATGGAGAAGTTCATTTGTGTTTACTGAATTCATCTTTTCCTTTTCTATCAAAATTGTAGCATTTTTCTTTATTCTTCTTATGGATTTTTCACCATTACTTAAGAAATCACTGAGTTTCACAGAATAAAGTTTATGTAGAGATATACACAAAATAAAGTCAATTTATACCATTTCTTTTGTTTGTTTTACCCAGGGAATGATTTTGATCTATCTATATATATAAAAGCCTAAGCAAACATTCAACTGTTCGACCGGTAGCTATGATACACAATGACCACCATGGAGCAGATGCTCAATGCACAAGCCCTGGAAACAGAGAACAGACTGATGAATCTCAGAGGGAAGGGGGGAGGGAGAAGTTGGGAAGAAATTAACCAAAGATCTTATATGCATAATAGAGGTTCAGTGCATGAATTCATGCACCAGTGGGGTCCTTCAGCCTAGCCTGTGGGGATAGGGCTGAAACCCACTCTCCGATATCCCCTGAGGGGTCCCAGATTGCGAGAGGCTGCAGGCCAGACCAAGGTACCCCACTAGTGCAAGCATCTGTACACTGGGCCTCTAGTCCTATCTAATAAAAGAGAAACATGGTAATTAGCGTACAACTGCTACCCTTCCCATTGGCTAGTCAGGGTGATATGCAAATTAACTGCCAGACAAGATGGCAGCCGGCAGCCAGGCAGCTTGAAGCTAACATGAGGCTTGCTTGCCTCAGGGACAGAGAAATCCAACGTTCCCCGCCTGCCTTGCCGGCCTCTGAGCTTGCAGTTTGAAACATTCTTACAAATATAGAAGCTAAACAAAACCCCAGAAACCTGCTTTCAGCGAGCCGGGATCTCAGAGCTGGAGTTGATACAGTGTTTCAATTATAGAACCCAAACAAACCAGATAACTGCTTTCAGCAGCTGAGGCCTCAGAGCTGGAGCCAGAGCTAAAGCTGGCCCAGATTAAAAAAAGAAAAGAAAAAAAAGACAGGTTGGGAGCTTCAGTCACCAACCAGCCTGAAAACAGTCCTCAGCCCCTCACCCAGACTGGCCAGGCACCCCAGTGGGGACCCCCACCCTGAAGGGTGTGTGACCAGCTGCAAACAGCCATCATCCCCTCATCCAGGCTGGCCAGGCACCCCAGTGGGGACCTCCACCCTGATCCAGGACACCCTTCAGGGCAAACCAGCTGGCCCCCACCCGTGCACTAGGCCTCTATCCTATATAGTAAAAGGGTAATATGCCTCCCAGCACCGGGATCAGCGGAGCTGAGAGGCCTCCCGGCACTGGGATCAGCATAACAGTGGGCAGTGCCCAAACCCCCTGATCGCCCTGCAGCTCTGTGTGTGACAGGGGGCGGGGCCACAACCTCCCTATTCACCCTGCTATGTTCCTGACAGGGGAAGGCGCCCCAACCCCCTGACCAGCCCTGCTCTGTGCCTGATAGGGTGGAGCTCCCCAACCCCCTGATCGGCCTTACCCTGTGTGTGATGGGGTAGAGCCATAACCTCCCCATCGGCCCTGCCCTGAGTGTGACAGTGGTGGTGTCCCAACCCCCTGATCGGCCCTGCTCTGTGCATGACATGGGGGAGCTCCCCAAACCCCTGATTGGCCCTGCTCTGTGCGTGATAAGGGGTGGCGCCGCAACCTCTCCATCGACCCTGCCCCAACCCCCCAATCGGGAGCAGGCCTAAGCCAGCAGTTCGTTATCTCCTGAGGGGTCCCAGACTGCGAATGGGCACAGGCTGGGTTGAGGGACCCCCCTCCCCCCCGAGTGCACAATTTTTTGTGCACCGGGCCTCCAGTATATTATAAGGAAGCCCCCAGTCTCATATCATTCTGTAAGCATCAGCTCTAACATTTTAATCAATGAATTATTTTGTGAAATAACTCCTCCATATAGGTGTTCTGTTTCTCTGAGCCATCTCAGCATTTACCTCATGTGCATCTAGAAAGAACCTCTCCCTTAATTGTTCTTATTCCTGTACCAAACATAATTAAGGAGCCATTAAGTTCCTCAGTAGTTAAGCAGTGTAACCACGTTGATATTTAATTTTTATTATAGTCTGCTTTGCATTATTTCCATGTTTGATGATTTAAAAAACACTGTACTATTGTATGCTGGCTGGGCCATTGTCTAACAGGAAAGCATTCCATCTGAGCCATCACTACTTTATGCTCCACAAAAGCTGCTGACTGTCATGTGATGCTCAGAGTCCCCTCTTCCCAACACAGTGAAGAGAAAACAGGCTCTGGGAGAAAGAAAAGAACTGTGATATTGGGTTTCCAAAACCGCTCTTACAGAGTTTGGGGAGGGTGTGTAGTCACCAGAGATAACAACATTTCCCTTGGACCTTGAGGAGTCCATAGGTTACATTTCAGAAATTAATCAGAAGGTCTTTATAAAAATTAAACATAATTTGACCTTTTATTTTTTTAATTTATCTTTATTATTGAAAGTATTACAGATGTTCCCTTTTGTTCCCATTGAACCCTTCCACCCACCCTCCTGCCCCACTCCCCCAGGCCTTCACCACACTATTGTCTGGGCCCATGGGTTATGCACATATTCATGTAAATTCTTTGGTGAATCTCTCCCCACCCACCTCTGCCTTCCCTCTGAAATTCATCAGTCCGTTTCATGCTTCTATGTCCCTGTTTCTATTTTGTTCATCAGTTTATTTTGTTCATTAGATTATACATACAAGTGAGATCATGTGATACTTATCTATCTCTTATTGGCTTATTTTGTTTGGCATAATACTCTCCAAAACTGAGCATATATAGGACCCAGAAAATCATAGGGCCTGGGGAGTCTTTAAGTTATACTTGTAGACATATTTGGGGATGAAAAGAGATGGTATTTCCTGCTAGTGGATGTGTAGGTGTTGGGAGTACTGCTTGTGACATAGATAGTCCTACCAAATAAGAAGTATGTGTCCTTATGAGAGGTGAAGCACGTGAGGCATTAATTACCGAATTTTATACCACAGCGTGGGGAAACCAGGCTTACTGCTGGAAGAGCACACTCGTGATCCCTTCTTGTGTAGACTTTTCTTCTTCCTCAACCATTTGGAATAGGTATTTAAGAAACTTTGATCTTGATTACATTTGTATAGTGCCACTGACCTTTACACATAAATCTCATTTGAGATTTTACTCATCATGGCTACTGTGACTAGAGCTAAAATGATTTGCTGCTGGGATTCCTAGGCAACATTGACCATCATTTCTCTCCCCACTGGTCTGATCTAAAGCTACAATTCTCCTTTGTATCTGTTGGTCATCTGTTGTCAGTAGAGATGGGCCTATTTATCCTCCCAAGATGATTGTAATTATAAAAAAGGGGAACCTTAGGATAATGTTTTGCTAAAAAGATACACTCTCCAGCAAAGTAAACATTTTTATAACTCTTTCTAGCCACCTAACTCTTTTCATATGTAAAAAAAGTCTTACCGATAATATCTGTATTGTTTGCCATTATAAGGGTTTAAAAGACATTTAATAGGAGTGCAATAAATAGTTGATATTGTTATTCCTCTATGATGCCCTTTGTTATTTTTCAACTAGAGGCCTGGTGCATGGATTTGTACACCAGTGGGGTCCCTCGGCTTGGCCTGTGGGGATGAGGCTGAAACCAGCTCTCTGACATCCCCCAAGGGGTCCCAGATTGGGACAGGGCAGTTCTCAGCTGATGCACCCGGAAACAGGCTCCCTCCTCTCTGGTTCTGGGTGTGTCACCTGAGAACTGCAGGGCCAAGTCACCACAGCTCGGCAGCTCCTGCATTGAGCTTCTGCCCTCTGGTGGTCAGTGCATGTCATAGTTACCGGTTGGATGGTCGAACAGTTGCTTAAGCTTTTATATGTATAGATATTCAACAACCTCTTCCACAGCTGAGGATCAAGGGGCAGAGTAAATGTACTTAGTTTGGTTGAAATGATTTGATTTAGAATCAGGGCATAGATAAAGGCTTTAAGATATTTTTTATTATTATTACACTAGAGGCCCAGTGTGCATTGGTAAGGTCCCTAGCAGCTGTCGATTGCCAGCCAGGTACTCCCTCCCTTCCCCTGGCCACTTGCTGCCATGGCAGGCCAGGATCTCCCTCCCTTTCCCCAGCTGGCTCTGCCCACTGGGCGAACTCCCGGACAACTCCTGGTAGAGGCAATAATTTGCATACTATGCTTTCATTATATAGGATTTATTGGGTGACATTGGTTAATAGGATCATATAGGTTTTAGGAGTGGGTTCCATGTTATAAGATCTGAATATTGCACTGTGTACCCATTACCCAAAGTCAAATTATCTTTCATCACCATATATTAGGCCTCCTTAAACCCAGACATCCCTGCCCACTTCCCTCTGGCAACCACCACACTGCTTTTTGTGTCAATGAGTTTTATATCCCACATATGAGTGAACTCATATGATTCTTAGCTTCATTCTGTGATGAGTTTCAGGTTTATATCCCATATGGTTCTTATCTTGTTTAGGATAATATTCTCAAGGTCCATCCATGTTGCTGTAAATGCCAGTAGTTCTTATGATTGAGTAGTATTCCACTGTGCATATGAACCACATCTTCTTTATCCAGTCCTCTATCGCAGGACACCGGTTATTTCCACCATGAAAAATGCTGCAATGAACATAGAGATGCATATATCTTTTCAAATACATGTTTTCTACTTTTTTGGTATATACCCAGGAGATGGATAGCTGGGTTTTATGATAGTTGTAGTATTAATATTTTTAGAAACCTCCATACTGTTTTCCATAGTGGCTGCACCAGTTTGCATTCCCACCAGCAGTGAATGAGGGTTCCCTTTTCTCTACAACCTCTCCAGAACTTATTACTTTTCTTGTTGATTATGGCCATTCTAACAGGTGTGAGGTGATATCTCATTTAGTTTTGATTTGCATTTGCCTAGTTGCTAGTGCGGTTGAACATCTTTTATATATCTATTGGCTGCTCATATATCTTATTGGGAGAAGTGTCTATTCAGGTCTTCTTCCTAATTTTTAATAACTGTTAGGTTGTTTGGTGTTAAGTTTTATGAGTTCTTCATACATTTTGGGTATTAAAGCTGTGTTGGAGCTGTTGCAAATATCATTTCCCATTCAGTTAGTTGCCTCTTTGTTTTGTTGTCAGTTTCTTTTGCTGTGCAGAAGCTTTTTAGGTTGATATAGTCTCATTCATTTACTTATACCTTTACTTCCCTTGCCTTTGGTGTCAAGTTAATAAAATATTCTATATGATCAAGGGCTATAAGCTTAGTACCTATGTTTTCTTTTATATAACGTATTATTTCAGATATTATATTTAGATATTTGATCCATTGTGAATTAATTTTTGTGCATAGGGACAAACTTTTTTTTTGCATATGGCTTTCCAATTTTGCCAGCACTATTTATTGAAGATGTTTTTTTTTTATTCAACAACAGTAAAATTGCAAGATAAAAAATCAATGTACAAAAACCCACTGCCTTCCTGTATACTAACAATGAAACTTTAGAAAAAATAAATAAAAATTAAATTCCTTTTGCAATTGCAACCAAGAGAATCAAAAACCTAGGAATAAACTTAACAAAGAATGTTAAAGACCTATGTACTGAAAACTACAAAGCATTATTAAAAGAGATTGAAGAAGACACAACAAAATGGAAAAAATATTCAGTGTTCTTGGTTTGGAAGAATCAACATAGATAAAATGACTTATTACCCAAAGCAAAATGCAGACTTAATGCAATCCCCATCAAATTCCCAATGTCTTTTTTTTAAAGAAGTAGGAAAAAATCATCATATTTGTATGGAACCACAAAAGACCCCCAAAAGCCAAAGTAATCCTGGGAAGAAAGTACAAAACTGGAGGTATGACACTACCTGACTTCAAATATTACAGAACTATGAGTAATCAAAACTGAATGGTATTGGCAGAAAAACAGGCACACATGTCAATGGAACAAAATTGAGAACTCAGATATAAAACAAATGTATGGAGGGAAAAAAAGGACCTATGTAATACTTTCAACAATAAAGATTTAAAATAAAAATAAATAAATAAATAAACAAACAAACAAACAAATAAATAAATAAATAAATAAAAGCACGTGTATATGGGCAGATAATTTTCTAAAAAAGGAACCAGAAATACACAGTGGAGTAAAAATATTTTTAAAGAATTTTGTTTTTATTCCACTCATATTGATGCTGAAATGTATGTGTATATGCATAATCCTATCTAATAAAAGAGAAACATGGTAATTGGCGTACGACCGATACCCTTTTCATTGGCTAATCAGCAAGTTATGCAAATTAACTGTCAGCCAAGATGGCGGCCGGCAGCCAGGCAGCTTGAAACTAACATGAGGCTTGGTTGCCTCAGTGACGGAGGAAACCAATGTTCCCCGCCTGCCGCTGCCTCTGCGCGTGGCAGTTTAAGAAACTCTGTAACAAATACGCCCAACTTCAGCCAGCAGATTCGCAACATTGTAAGCAAAGGCCAGAAACCTACTTTCAGCCGCGGAGCTGGAGCCAAGCCTCAAGCTAAAGCTGGCCCAGAATTAAAAAAAAAAAAAGGAAAAAAGGAGCGTTTGGGGGTTCAGTCACCCCCAGCCTGAAAACAGCCCTCAGCCCCTCACCCAGGCTGGCCAGGCACCCCAGTGGGGACCCCCACCCTGATCCAGGACACCCTTTAGGGCAAACCAGCCGGCCCCACCCATGCACCAGGCCTCAATCCTATATAGTAAAAGGGTAATATGCCTCCCAGCACCGGGATCAGCAGAGCCGTGAGGCCTCCCGGCACCGGGATCAGTGTGACAGGGGGCAGCGCCCAAACCCCTGATCGCCCTGCGGCTCTGTGTGTGACAGGAGGCGGGGCCACAACCTCCCTATCCACCCTGCTCTGTGCCTGACAGGGGGGAGCTCCCCCCCCCCACGGGCCCTGCTCTGTGTGTGACGGGGTAGAGCCATAGCCTCCCCATCAGCCCTGCCCTGAGTGTGAGAGTGGCGGCGCCCCAACCCCCTGATCCGCCCTGCTCTGTGGGTGATAGAGGGCAGCACCCCAACCCCCTGATCGCCCTGCGGCTCTGTGTGTGACAGGGGACGGGGCCACAACCTCCCTATCCACCCTGCTCTGTGCCTGATAGGGGGGAGCTCCCCCCCCCACGGGCCCTGCTCTGTGTGTGACGGGGTAGAGCCATAACCTCCCCATCAGCCCTGCCCTGAGTGTGAGAGTGGCGGCGCCCCAACCCCCTGATCCGCCCTGCTCTGTGGGTGATAGAGGGCAGCACCCCAACCCCCTGATGGGCCCTGCTCTGTGCGTGACAGGGTACAGAGCCCCAACCCCCCTGATGGGCCCTGCTCTGTGTGTGACAGGGGGTTTCTCCACAACCTCCCCATCGACCCTGCCTTGAGTGTGACAGGGGGCGGCACCCCAACTCCCCAATCAGCCCTGCTCTGAGCCCGACCAGGGGCTGCACCTAGGGATTGGGCCTGCCCTCTGCCACCCGGGAGCAGGCCTAAGCCAGCAGGTCGTTATCTCCCGAGGGGTCCCAGACTGCGAGAGGGCACAGGCCAGGCAGAGGGACCCCCCTCCCCCCCCGAGTGCACAAATTTTTGTGCACCGGGCCTCTAGTTACTTCAATATTTAAGAAATACATTAATAAAAGTTATATGTTTTGATTTTACTCATATGTGGAATTTAATGAACAAACTGAACTACCAAGCAAGGTAGAAACAGACTCAGAGATCCAGAGCAGGCAGACAGCTCTGCTTGGGGAGGGTTGTTGGGAATCAGGGAATTGAAAAAAAAATTTAAAAATTGAGAACTCATGGAGAACAATGTGGTGACTGTGGAAGGGAGTAGGGTGTGAGTGGAGATGGAAGGGGCCTTGAAAGATAAATGGTGATGGGGAATATAAAATAAATAATAAATACTTAAAAAAGTGTCTACTATGTGCTGAACAAAATTAACACTGTCCTTTCTTTCACAGATCTTGCTTTTTAAAAGAGGAGATATATAATCAAATAATCTCAAATAACAAAATTACACATTGATATAAATTATAGGGAGGGAATGATCGAGGTGCTAAAATATTGGATAAGAAGCAATTTAATTTGTATTTGAGAAGGCCAGGAGATGAGATGGTAGAGAGAGAGAGAGAAAAAAAAAGGTCTAACAGTGTTGCTCCCTATACCTATAGTGGGTCTTATAAAATAATTATTCTGTAATAAAATACCACCAACTATTTCTTGTGGGACAATATTTTTGGAAGTAGAAGTGTGTTTCTTATGAATAAAGATGTAAAGAATAAAAAGGGAAGATTTAGTATTACCTACATTTTAGAAACATTAGAGATTTAGTAATACACAACTCGTTTCTTTCTGTACCTTAGTGAATAAAAGCGTTATTTATCAACAGTTCAAGGATTAATTAGCAAATGTTTGTAAAATGCTTTAATAGCCAATTAGTGCTAAAACCTTTTTTACGATTTAGTCTTACTAACATTATTTTGAAATTTTGTGCTTTGTTCCCAGACGAATTTCTAGACGATCTAAAACGTTCTCCCAGTCTCTATGAACACTCTAGGCTGACAGCTCACCTGTCATTTATAATTAATATCAGAAAAGCAATAACACAAAATGATGAGTTTTGCACCTGATATAACTGATCTTCCGTCAGGTTTCTCCTTAAATCTCTCATTGCTCTTATCCGCACTGGCATGTACTTTCTGCGTTTTGTTTTATATGATGTTGTTTTTCAGTTTTAAATCTCTTTAGCTATTTGATTCTAATTTCTTGCAGTGTTTTGGTATCATGGAACAACATTTTCTTAATTAAGAAATAATTAAATTCAGATTTCACTTACAAATATCCACTTCTTATTTATTCTTGAACTTCACTAAAGATGACAATCTGTTGGAACAGCTGCAGGAACCACAAAACAGTCTTTGTACTTAGAGGCTAAATGGTTTTAACTGCAATAAAAGTTGCACTACAATTGCCAATACCCAGAAGGACATTTTGTTTCATGGCCTTATCTATTTTATAGCTCTTTGAGTAGCAGGAGATCTCAACACCCCTCTGCCAGACCTCATTTTCATATTGCCAGCACTTCTTACACACTTTAGAAAACCAGCAAAGAAAGCTAATTTCAAAACAAGTTGAGAAATTAAAATAAAGAAGAGCAGAAATATGTCTGAGAAATAAATGTATATGTTGAGAAAACAGCATATATGCAAAGAAAACAATGGTGGTGGTGGTGGAGGGGGAAGAATGCTTAAGAACTATTAAAAACTGTGCTCATATGCCAATCTCTTGATGAAGTTTATGTAATTCTCATCTGTCTGTGGATATGCCACCTGCCCAAATGGAATACTATAAGCAAAAAGAAAAAGTAAAATGGCACAATCAGTACAAATTAAAGCTAAATCTCTATTTTAAGTGCATAGAAGCTGAATAGTGAAGCCAATAACATCTAGAATGAACATTAATCATGGATATTAACTTATAAAAATGATATGTTATGCAATTTAAAAATCGCACGTCATAAATGTTGGAATGACTATTATCACAAAGTGAAGAGCTAGAAAGTATTGGCAAGGATGTGGAAACAAAGAAATGCAAATTGAAGCAGCCATTATGGAAAGAGTATGGATGTTCCCCCCAAAATTAAAAATGGAACTACTATATAATCTATACATCCCACATCTGGGTATTTATTTATCCAAAGGAAATGAAATAATTAGCTTGAAGATATGTCTGACCTCCCATGTTTGTTGCAGCATCATTTACAATAGCCAAGGTATGGAAACAACCTAAATGTTTGTCAATGGATGTATGAATAAAGATGTGAGATACATAGATACAATGAAATATTATTCAGGCATAAAGAAAAAAGGAAATCCTGCCATTTGGGACAACATGGATGGATGATAAGGGCATTATGGTACATGAAATAAGCCAGACCAAGAAATATAAATACTGTGTTGTATCATTCATATGTAGAATCTAAAAAATATTCAAACTCATAGTTACAGAGACTATAAAAGTGATTGCCAAAGGCTGGGGGTGAGAGGGTTAGGAGAGGTTGGTACACACTTTCAGCTATAAGCTTTATCAGATCTAATGTATAACATATTGACCATAGCTGATGACATTGTATTGTATAATTGAAATTTGCTAAGAGAGTAGTATTTCAATGTTCGCGTGCGCACACACACACACACACACACATACACACACACACATACACGCACTCATATACCAGGTGTACCAGTTAATAATGTGGCTTTTTTTCAGTATATGTAGTTACACATGTATTGATATATATGCGATTTGATATGTATGCTATTTTGTTGTATTGGCAACAAGCTTCAAAACTTCATATGTCAAATTTTCTGAAGGTGTTAACATCATAGATCTTTTTACGCTTAAAAATGTTGAATTTCGTGCCAAAAAAAGAGCATTTGTGGGAAGTTTTAATTCATTACTTTATTTTAAAGAGCAGTGCTGCTGAAAGTTATTGTATACTTCAGGAAGCTTATGGTGAACATGCTCCATCTCAAGATACTTGTGAACATTGGCTTAAATACTTTAAAACCGCTGATTTAGATGTGAAAGACAAAGAATGTCCAGGTTGAACCACTACCAGAATGGGCCAGAAGACACAGCAAAGTAATTTTGCTTCATGATAACACACCATCACACACTTCAAAACCAGTGAAAGACATGTTAAAAGATCTTGCCTGGGAACTATTAACCCACCTACCCTATTCACCAGACCTTGCTCCTTCAGATTACCACTTGTTCTGATCGATGGCACACGCACTTTCTGAGCAGCACTTCAAAATGTATAAAGAAGTGAAAAATTGGGTCTCTGAATGGTTTGCCTCAAAACAAGAAAAGTTCTATTGGGAC
Organism: Myotis daubentonii; assembly: GCF_963259705.1. Classification (NCBI taxonomy): domain Eukaryota; kingdom Metazoa; phylum Chordata; class Mammalia; order Chiroptera; family Vespertilionidae; genus Myotis; species Myotis daubentonii. The sequence continues at coordinate 94,197,351 of NC_081842.1, forward strand.
GACAAATTACCTGAAAGATGGGGGAAATGTGTAGCTAGCAATGGATATTACTTTGAATAAAGCACTTAAGATGTTTCTCTTGAAATTATCATGTTTTCTTTGATTACAAAATCCACATTATTAACCGGTACACCTGGTATTTATCTACATATAAGTCAATGGATGTGTTAATTAACTAGATGGGAGAATAATTTCACAATGCAAGCTAAATATCAAATTATCATGATATTCACTTTAAATATCTTACAACTTAGTTAAATTTACTTCAACTACAGTCCGGTGCACGAAACCTAGGCCTGGCTGGCAATCAGGGCCAATCAGGTTCCCCAACTCCCCGTCTCCTCGCCTCCCCGCCTCCTCCTTCCCTTGTTGCCCATGTGGCTCCCCACCTTCCTGCCTCCCCACCTTCCCTCCTCCTCCTTCCCTCACTCACTTGTCCACCATCACCCAACCCCCGGTTCCCCACCCCAACCCAGGGCCTGGCCCCCATCAGTGATCCGGACCTGCCAGTGGGGGGAGGGTTGGGGGAGGGACCTGGGAGGTTGGCTGCCAGCTGTGAGGAAGGAGCCAGCCCTTGCCCCCCCTAGGAAAGGGGCCACATCCACTGCCACCCACCCCTGGCTCCCCATCCCAGATCAGGGGCCTGGCCCCAATCTGGCGATCAGGGCCTGTGGACCGGGGGCAGCTCCAGTGTTGAGCATCTTCCCCCTGGTGGTCAGTGTGCATCATAGCGACCAGTCGTTCTGGTCATTCCGGTAGTTCCAGTTGTTCCATTGTAAGGGTCATTTAGGCATATATATATATATATATATATATATATATATATATATATATATATAGAGAGAGAGAGAGAGAGAGAGAGAGAGAGAGATAAAACTGAAAAGTGAGATTTTAAGTTCCTGAGATGAGATATAGTAGGTTGTGGTTTAATTATAGAAATATTTTATATAAATTTCTTTGAAATATGAAGACATGAATAAAATATGCACCCCATACTCAGAAAGAAAAAAAAAACTGTGGCAAAAAATACAAATGATGCATGCTTTTCTCTGAGATGGACCAGAGCATATTGGCATATTGACCTCTTCTTAAAACAAGTTTTAATGAGAAGAGTAAGAATTAATATACATAAATATATTTATCTCCAACAATTTGGATAAGTCCAGTGACTTCTAAAATTTTATGCACAGGCCTTTATTTAATACAAAAAAATTTATATTTAAGTTATATCTAAGATGAAGCCTTCCATAAAGGAAAACTATATATATATATATATATATATATATATATATATATATATATATCCTATCTAATAATAGAGAAACATGGTAATTAACCATAACTTCACTACCCTTCCCATTGGCTAATCAGCGAGATATGCAAATTAACTGCCAGCCAAGATGGCGGCCGGCAGCCAGGCAGCTGAAGCGAACATGAACATGAGGCTTGTTTGCTCCAGAGATGGAGGAAGTCAGTGTTCCCCGCCTGCCACAGCTCAGCTCTGAGCTCCGGATGAAACAATGTTGCAATTATAGAATCTAAACAAACCCCAGAAACCGGCTTTCATCCAGTGCAGCCTCAGAGCTTAGAGTGGCCAGTGATGGCAACAAAGTTTCAATTATAGAATCTAAACAAACCCAGGTACCTGCTTTCAGCCGGCAATGGCCTCAGAGCTGGAGCCTGCTCTCAGCTCCAGTGACAGCTATAGAAGGTAAATTAATCCCAGAATAAAAAAAGAAAAGAAAAAAGGAGAGGCTGGGAGCTTCAGTCGCCCACCAGCCTGAAAACAGGCCTCAGCCCCTCACCCAGACTGGCCAGGCACCCCAGTGGGGATCCACACCCTGAAGGGGGTGTGACCAGCTGCAAACAGCCATGATCCCATCATCCAGGCTGGCCAGGCACGCAAGCAGGACCCCCACTCTGATCCGAGACACTCTTCAGGACAAACCAGCCGGCCCCCACCCGTGCACCAGGCCTCTATCCTATAGAGTAAACAGGTAATATGGAAACTGACCCTAACAGCCGAAGGACTGGGAATGACTGGTCACTATGACACACACTGACCAGCAGGGGGCAGACGCTCAATGTAGAAGCTGCCCTCTGGTGGTCAGGGCGCTCTCACATGGGAGGAGCTCTGCTCAGCCACAAGCCAGGCTGATGGCTGCCAGTACATCGGTGGTGGTGGGAGCCTCTCCTGCCTCCTCAGCAGCACAAAGGATGTCCGACTGCAGTTTAGGCCTGCTCCCCGCTGGCAAGTGGACATCCCCCAAGGGCTGCCAGGCTGCCAGAGAGATGTCTGATTGCCATCTTAGGCCCAATCCCCTGGGGAATGGGTCTAAGCCAGCAGGTGGTCATCCCCTGAGGGGTCCCAGACTGCGAGAGGGCACAGGCTGGGCTGAGGGACCCCCCCATCCCCCCGAGTGCACAGATTTTTGTGCACTGGGTCTCTAGTAGTAGAGACCCAGTAGTGTTCAGAGAAAAAAGTCATGACTATGTTTTTAAGGTTTATTAAGGTTTATATTTTGGTTATCATTTCATTGTTATTATTTGCTCATCATTATCAAGTACTTGTCAATTAACTATTGAAGATATATTAGGTGTACTGGTTAATAATGTGGATTTTGTAATCAAAGAAAATATGATAATTTCAAGAGAAACTTCTTAAGTGCTTTATTCAAAGTAATGTCCATTGCTAGCTACACATTTCCTCCATCTTTCAGATAATTTTTGGATACCGTCCCAATAGAACTTTTCTTGTTTTGAGGCAAACCATTCAGAGACCCAATTTTCTACTTCTTTGTACATTTTGAAGTGCTGCTCAGAATGTGTATATGCCAATGATTGAAACAAGTGGTCCTCTGAAGGAGCAAGGTCTGGTGAATACAGCGGGTAAGTTAATATTTCCCAGGCAAGATCTTTTAATGTGTCTTCAACTGGTGTTGAAGTGTGTGATGGTGCGTTATCATGAATCAAAATTATTTTTGCCATGTCTTCTGGCACATTCTGGTCATTTCACGATCAAAGGGTGGTTCTAATTGATTATTTGTTGTGGGTAGTGATCAGTAGTAATGGTTTCACCTGCTTTAGAAGCTCATAAAACACCACACCTTCCTGATCCCATCAAACGCAGAGCATTGTCTTCTTTCTGAAGCTATTTGGCCTTGCAGTCAATGTTGATGGTTGACCTGGATCAACCCATGATTTTGTGCATTTTGGATTCTCAAAATAAATCCACTTTTCATCACCAGTCACAATTTAATGCAAAAAAGACTTTCTTTTGTGCCGTTGAAGCAATATTTTACTGATGAATTTTCTGTTTTCCATTTGTCTTTTATTCAGTTGATGTGGCACCCATTTCCCTTCCTTTAAAATGTTCCCCATTGCTTGTAAACAATTGGAAATTGTTCGCTGAGCAATGTTTAATCTTTCTGCAAGTTCTTTTTTAGTTTGACACACATCTTTATCCAATAATGCTTGTAACTGTTGGTCTTCAAACTTTTTCAGTTGACCTGGACATTCTTTGTCTTTCACATTGAGATCATCACTTTTAAAGTTTTTAAACTAGAGTTCACAAATATCTTGAGATGGAGCATGTTCACTATAAGCTTCCTGAATTATACGATAATTTTCAGTAGCACTTTTCTTCAAAATAAATTAATGAATTAAAACTTCCTGCAAATGCTCTGTTTTTTGCATGAAATTCAACATTTTTAAGTGTAAAAATATCTATGATATTAACACCTTCAGAAAATTTGACATATGAAGTTTTGAAGCTTGTTGCCAATACAACAAAATAGCATACATATCAAGTCTCATATGTATCAACATATGCATAACTCCATCTATTGAAAAAAAATCCGCATTATTAACTGGTACACCTAGTATTAGTATATATTGAATATTTTGATTTGAAATGTGCAACCCCTCCACATTTCTAAACTTTTCCAAACTAACAAGTTATATTATATATATCCACAAATATCTCATTCTTTAAACATTAATTCTTTCCTTTGAAACACATATATGTTCCCAAAATTCATTTTAAATCAGTACCCGTAAAAGTTATTTTTTATCATATTCTATAAAGTATTTTAGAATTGGTATATGTAGAGCAAAATTATTGACTAAGTGAAATCAGACATGAAATTTTTGAAAATTGTCACAAACTTTGAGTAAAAGTTTGATTGAGATTATATTAAGTCATTAGAGGAGGGAAGATCATCAGTCACATCAGTAACATATCAATACAAAAAAAGGAATATTTTATTTGAAAGGATTGATAATATTCTTTGAGTTTATTTATAAATGAAAGTAATCCCTTCTTTTTTATGGGGGTGGAGGAATATGATTCTAATTGAAGGAGTAGAAAGATAATTTGGTTAGGACTAAGTTAAACATTAAATTTAAAATACATACCCTAAGTTTTAAATTCTGTTAGTTATTAGCATCATCTGGAAGGCAGTATGACATCTTTTTTTTAAACAGTTGATTAAGATACACCTATCATAGCAATAGCTCAGCAGAGTGCCAGGTTTGGTCAGTAACCATCAATCTGAATTCTGCTCTGTAGCCAACTGAATGAATTTAGGGGTTACACAGTACCAAGTGCCATCAGCCCTTTGAGTTATATCTCTTAAGTCATAATTTCTCAAGGCATAATTCTTCTGCCAGAGCTCCAGATGGAAGTCCATTTAATCATAATGTATCTTATAATTATCATAACTGACATTTTGACATTCCATTTTGGCCTGGAAGATTGACCCAGCTGTACAGTATATTATCTTTTCAGCATATCTTTTCTAATTTTTGTGGCATGAAAAAAATAGCATCCCAGAATCTTTATCTCACTGTGCATTTCACCAATAATCTAATATTTGCAACCTTGCTGTAAAAAGCAGGTATGTGGATGACAGCAGGTTCAATGGAACCCGCTACCAATGTCTCTAAACTGGATGCTGGATTCTAGAACAATTTTAGTGCTAATAAATGGACACAGATTGACAAGGAGACTGAAGCTCTGTCCCCAACCCCAGGAACTTAAAAAAAAATCATCTCATGCTCATTAGAGATATGCTTTATTTTTAAAGGAAGAGAGGGGTAAGAGATCAACCAGAGGACTTGTATGCATGCATATGAGCAAAACCAATGGACAAAAATGGCAGGGGTGGGGGGGAGAGGGCACGTGCTGGGGGGTGGGGGCGGCTGGGGAGAGGTCAATGGGGGAAAAAAGAAACTTATGTAATACTTTAAACAATAAAGAATTTAAATTTAAAATAAACAAATAAAGAAAGAAAGAGCCTACCATTTATCACATCACTCACCAGGTGAAATAATGAAGTTGTTTGGCCATGTGGGACTACAGATTAAATTAATTCCAGTTTCATTTAATAAAAGGGACAATGACAACTTATCTAATATTCCCACTGCATTTCCACAAGATTCTCATTGAAACCTGCTTGAAAAGAGAACTACCCTGGATCAGAAACTGTGAATGGCCTGATATTACACTTCCAAACTAACAAGTTACCCTGCCACAGTATCATAGATGATGGTGAAGGAGGTGAAATTTCTAGGTCAGAGACAAAAGACTATTACCTACAACATAGAGATCACGTAAGTTTTATGATCCATGGGTTATATAGATAATACTATATTATTTTTATATTATTTTTGTTTTTAATTTTAAGCTTTGTATTTCATGTGTGTTCTTGGAAAAGTTACAAATCCTCTAGGCTTCATCTTTTTTCTGTAATTCAAGATTGACCATCTTTCATATTTCTTCCAGCTCTAGAAATCTGATAATTTTTATTTACCTTTTGTTGAGCAGAGGACCAGAGACTGTTGCTGACAGATTTTATTAATATGGGATATCTCACTACTCTTTCCTGTTGCAATTTTAGAGAAACTGTTTTGTGTATTTAAGCAAAATAAAGAATTACTATATGTTTCACTTAAGCTTTAGAAGAATATAACACAAGACTTTAACTAAGATTTTTCTCTTTAACTTTCTCACCCCTCTTTGGGACTCTCTTATTTTGTCATTAAACTCTCAGGGACTCTGAGCAGGCTGCCCCAGGTGTGCCACTCTGGCAGGCAAATTATTTTGAGTTGAAAATAATCAAGGTCCAGAAGGCCCAGGAAACACCTTTGACCTTCCCCCAAATAGCCTACAAGAATTTAAGATAGAAGGCCTGCTCCAGGAAGAACTGTCACCCTGGATAACTGTAGTATAATATAAATTAGTGTGGCAGACATATAGAAATCTAGCAAGGCCCATGTGATCTGTCTTCTATGTGATCTGTCTTCTCTGTATTTCATTTTCTCTTGACAGTCCAAAAAAACATTAAACATTAACCATTTTAATCTCCCTGTGAATTGCATTACTTCCCTTAGAAGTTCCAGACCCTGAAATCCTTTTCTTTAATCTAGACAACATGTATTATCTCATTTTGTATTACTATACTTGGAATTCTTCAAGCTTTTCTGAATTTCCCATGTGTACATATTAAATGTGATTTTCTCCTCTTAATCTATCTTCTGTCATTTTTATTGTTGGACCAGGCATAGCAACCAATAGGAAAAAGAAGGAATTTTTCTCTCCCTTAGAACTATTTCTCAAATTTGATTCCTATATTTAAGAATAACTTGATTTGCTACAGTTAAAAGTTCCAACTTCTTATTAAAATGAACAGCAAAGAGAAAAAATCAGATTCACTTTTCTAAATGCTTTTGTTTATGTTTTGCACTCTCCTATTTTATGATTCTCAACACTTACTAATTCTCATCATAAAGTGATATTTTGAGAAATACAACTTTTTTAATACTTTGAAATAGGAAAAGAAAAATCTATAATAATAAAAGTATAATATGCTAATTAGACTGGACAACTGAACATCCTTCTGGACATCTTTCCGGACATCCTTCCAGATGTCCTTCCAGACAAAGCCACGGTGGCGGCAAGGGGGGAGGGCAGGCAGCCGAGGCAGCTGCGAGGGCCAAGGGCAGGCAGGCATGGCAGCAGGCAGCAGCAATAGTGGCAGGGTGATGGGGGCAGTGCCTTCCCCTGAATGGCCTGGTTGCCTCCCACAGAGAGAGGCCAGAATGCAGCTTAGGCTCACTCCCCAGGCCTAAGCCATCAGTAGGACATCCCCTGAGGGCAATCAGACTATGAGAAGGGACAGGCTGGGCTGAGGGACCATCAGTGCACGAATTTTCATGCACTGGGCCTCTAGTTAATCTATCTAATACTAGGATAATACGAAATTGGTCAGGACACCATCATGTAATGGCCAATCAGCAGGCTGTGTCCCTGCATCCTGCGACAGCCCAAAGACATGAGACTTGAGTCCCAGAACCCAGCAATGGGCCTGGAATGTGAGGCTCATGACCCCACCCTCAGCAATGAGCCCGGAATATGAGGCTCACATCCCCACCCCCTGTGTCGGCCCGGGAACATGAGGCTCATGTCCCTGAACCTGGCATCGGGCAAATGGCAAAGGGCAAATAACAATATTAAAATATTTCCTCTAATTAATTCCCTTTTAATGTGCATGAATTTCGTGCAACAGGCCACTTGTGTATGTGTATATACTAGAGGCTCAGTGCACAATAATTTGTGCACTCGGGGGGGTCCCTCAGCCTGGCCAGTGCCCTCTCACAGTCTGGGAACCCTTGGGGGATGACCACCTGTGCCCACTCGCAGTCTGGGAATCCTCGGGGGATGACCACCTGCTGGCTTAGGCCCACTTCCTGGGGGATCGGGCCTAAGCTGGCAGTCAGACATCTCTCTGGCAGCCCGGGAGCCCTTAGGGGATGTCCACTTGCCAGCGGGGAGCAGGCCTAAGCTGCAGTCAACATCCTTAGTGCTGCTGAGGAGGCGGGAGAGGCTCCCACCACCACCACTGTATTGGCAGCCATCAGCCTGGCTTGTGACTGAGCAGAGCTCCCCCTGTAGGAGTGCACTGACCACCAGGGGGCAGCTCCTGGTGGTCAGTGTGTGTCATAGTGACCAGTCATTCCCAGTCGTTCTACTGTTAGGGTCAATTTGCCTATTACCCTTTTATTATATAGGAGTGCCTGGCCAGACTGGGAGAGGGGCTGATGGCTGTTTGCAGGCTGGTCACAGCCCCTTCAGTTGTGGGTTCCTCCTGAGGTGCCTGGCCAGTCTGGGTGAGGGGCTGAGGGCCATTTTCAGGCTGGCTAAGCCCCCCAGCAGGGACCCTCAATCTATGAGGGTATGGCCAGCCTGGATCAGGGGCTGATGGCTGTTTTCAGGCTGGCCACAGCCCCTTCAGGGTGGGGGTCCCACTGGGTGCCTGGCCAGCCTGGGTGAGGGACTGATGACTGTTTACAGGCTGGCCACAACTCCCAGGCACCCAAGCTCCCAGTGGAGGCTGGCTGGAAGCAAGTATATGGGATTTGTTTATCTTCTATAATTGAAACTTTGTTGCCTTTAGCGGAGGCCACAGCCCTCAGGGCTGGCAGGAAGCTTGGCTTTCTCCATTGCCCAGGCAACCAAGCCTCCTGCTTGCTCCAGCTCCTTGGTTGCCAGCCACCATCTTGGTTGGGTTAATTTGCATATAGTTGCTCTGATTGGCTGGTGGGCGTGGCTTAGGGCATAGCAAAGGTATGGTCAATTAGCAGCTTTGTCTTTTATTAGTGTAGATATGTATATGAAAATAACTCAATAAGGAAGAAAATTATCTACATGAAATAAGGGAGTGTTTTATTTCATTTACTAGAGGCCTGGTGCATGAAATTCGTGCACAGGGCACGAGGGTATGTCCCTCAGCCCAGCCTGCATCTGCTCCAATCTGGGACATCCCTCTCACAATCCAGGGCTGCTGGCTCCCAACCGCTCGCCTGCCTGCCTGCCTGATCCCCTCCTAACCACTCCCCTGCCAGCCTGATTGAAGCCTAACTGCTCCCCTGCTGGCCTAGTCACCCCTAACTGCCCTCCCCTGTTAGCCTGGTCACCCCTAACTGCCCTCCTCTGCTGGCCTGGTCACCCCTAACTGCCCTCCCCTGCAGGCCTGGTCTCCCCCAACTGCCCTCCCCTGCAGACCTGGTCACCCCTAACTGTCCTCCCCTGCAGGCCTGATCCCTCCCCTGCTGGCCATCTTGTGTCCACATGGGGGTGGCCATCTTTGACCACATAGGGGCGGCCATTTTGTGTGTTGGAGAGATGGTCAATTTGCGTATTACTCTTTTATTAGATAGGATAGCTTTATATGTAGAGATAAAAATGGCTTTAATTTGGAAGCTTAAGCACATAGTCTGCTGCACAAAAATGGACTGGAAGAAGAAAACAGAGATATTCCTTTTAGTTTTTGTGCTTTTGTCTTTTCATTCTGACTTTGGATGGAAGAAGGAAACATTTAAAAGTATGTAGTACATTCAGAAGGTAAAATTGACAGTAATTTAGTTAACAATGGGTGTTACTGGCTAGGACCTCAGTTCTTCTTGTTGGCACAGAAAAGATTTTAAGACCAACAAAACAGAAATAAAGCAAAGTAGGATTCATTAAAAATATACTCTAAACAAGGAGTGAGCCAGTCAAGAGACACAATAGACTCAAGTTCCCTGGGTTATTTGGTTTAAATGGGGAATTTTCTGGATGGAGGTTTTCATATACAGCCAAGGGTAATTGATGGAAAAGGGTTATATAACTATATTTCTACTGTGTATGATCTTACCCATAAGCAAAAGAAAAACTCATGGGGGGTGGGGGTGTGTAAAAATCGCAATGCAAAATTCTATATAATAAAAGGGTAATATGAAAATCAACTGACAAGTGGAATGCCTGGTTGCTATAATCTGCACTGACCACCAGGGGGCAGACACTCAGCGCAGGAGCTGCCCCCTGGTGGTCAGTGCATTCCCACAGGGGGAGCGCCACTCAGCCAGAGGCTGACATCCATGGCAGTGCTAAGGATGTGTGACTGATGGGACGAAGGCCTAAGCCGTCAGTTGGACATCCCCCAAGGTCTCCCGGGCTGCGAGAGCACTCAGGCGGGCTGAGGGGCCCCTGAGTGCATGAATCTCATGCACTGGGCCTCTAGTTTATTATAATTAGCCTGGGCCCTAGTAAGGTCACATGGAGATCATGATGTTTTCCTCTGCACTTGCTCTGGGAATCAGCTGGTTCTGAACCTACCTTCTAGTGGTCTGCTGGCTGCTAGGCTGCCCATAGAGAGGCCATCTGAAGGCAATGTCAGTCTGGCCCCTGTCAGGAGCCCAGGGAGAGACCCACTGGCACCCACACCAGCTGATGTTTCTTTGCAGAGTTTTTGTTTGGAGGATTTATCCAATGGTATCAATGGGGTATTAAACTCCCCTACTATAATTGTGTTGCTGTCAATCTCTCCCTTGATATATTCCAAAAGTTTTGTTTTGTTTTTTATGTATTTGGGTGAATATATGTTTAACAAAGTTATATCCTCTTGTTGAATTGCTCCCTTTAATATTATGAAATGGCACTCCTTATCTCTTGTTATGGCCTTCACTTTGAGGTCTACTTCCTCAGATATAAGTATTGCTACCCCAGCGTTATTTATGTATTTATTTTCATTTCCATTCACCTGAAAAATTTTTTCCATTCCTTCATTATCAGTCTGTGTGAGTCCTTTGTTCTGATGTGGGTCTCCTGTAGAGAGCAAATATGTGGGTCATGTTTTCTTATCCACTCAGCTACCCTATGTCTTTTGATTCTGGCATTTAATCCATTTACATTTAAGGTTATTTATAGGTCTTTGTTTGTTGCCATTTTTATTATTTATATCTGTGTTTCTTCTTCCCTTTCTAATACTTATTTTTAGAGCAGTCCCTTTAGCATTTCTTGTGTTGCTTGGCTTAAACTCCCTAAGCCTTTTTTTATCTGTCAAGCTCCTGTTTTCACCTTTAGTTTTGAATGATAGTCTTGCTGGGTATAGTATTCTTGGATTCAATCCCTTGCTTTGCATCACTTATATTTCATTCCATTTCCTTCATGCCTTATGTGTTTCTTTTGGAAAATCAGTTGATAGTCTAATGGGAGATCTCGTGTAGATAACTTTCTGTCTCTCTCTAGCAGCCTTTAAGATTCTTACTTTGTCATTGCCATTTGCCAATTTAATTATGATGTGTCTTGTTGTCAGTCTTTTTGGGTTCATCTTGTTTGGAACTCTATTTGCTTCTTGGACTTGTGTAAGATTTTTCTTTCCGAACTTAGGGAAGTTTTCTGTCATTAGTTCTTCAAACAGGTTTTCTATTCATTGCTCAGATTCCTCTTCTTGCACCGCTATTATGTAGATGTTGTTTCATTTTGTGTTGTCCCAAAACTCCCTTAGGCTTTCCTCCTGCTCTTGAAGTTTTGCTTTGTTTTTTGTTTTCCCAGTTGCTGCTCTTCTATCTTTAGTTCTAGTCCTCTAGCTCACTGATGCAGTTCTCAGCTTCTTCTACTCTACTGTTGATATTTTCTATTGTGTTCTTTATTGCAGCTATGTCATTCTTCGTTTCCTCCTGGTTCTTCTTCATTTCCTCTTGATTGTTTCACATGTTGTTGAAAATGACTTTCATCCTTTTGGGCATTCTTATGTCCATTGCTCTGAATTATTTTTCTGACAAATTGCTTGCCTCCATTTTGTTTACTAACTTTTCTGGTGATTCCTCCTTTTCTCTCATTGGAGGAATGTTTCTTTGTCTCCCCATTTTTTTTCTGTTCCTCTGTCATTTTTTCTATGTACCAATATTAGATCAAACTTCTATGTCACCCAGATTTTTTTGAGTTTGTCTTTATAGTAGATGTTTTGTGGGACCCAGTGGTGTATTCTCTCAGTTTTTTTGGGATGGGTATTCTAGGGATGGCCATTCCTTGGGATATTTGTTTTTCTTGGTTTAGTTGGGTCTTGAATGTTATTGTCCCATTCCTGGATGGAGTTTTCTCTCAGGGTGTTTGGTTACGTGGCTCACCCTCTACCACATTACCAAACAGCACAATATACAATTCAATAAGACATAACACAAAGGGAACAAAACATGAATATAGTCAAGGCACCGATAACCCCATTAAAATGACTGCCAGAGAAAAGAGAATTAGGAGAGAGAAAAGAAAAAAAAAAGAAAAATGTATATGGGGAGAAAACATCACAAAACAAACAAACAAACTCCCAAAATGCAAACAAAAAACACACAGTAGCAAGGGGGCGGGGTCAGAATCTGTAGAGGCAGAGCTTATATACAGAAAGTAAGGTAAGGAATTTAATAAATAGGGGAAGGTTTACAGTTCAGTATAGAGGAGGTGTACAGAGAAAAAGAGGATAAGAAGAAAAGCAAAAATAAAAAGATAAAACGTTTTTTTAAAAAAATTATCTATTTTGGGGAAAGGAGAATAGAGGTGTGAGCAGATAGGCTTGAGTTTAGAGAGTGAAACTAATTAAACAATTAGAAGAAGAGAGCAAGAGAGGAGAGGAAAAACAAAAGCATAGAAAATTGACTAGCGAAGAAAGAGAAAAGAGAAGGGTGCATGGACTTGGAGCAGGGGAGAGGAAATGAGATATATGAGTAAGCCACCAGAGATTACAATAATAATAACACGTCAATAAAGCTGATAAAGAAGATAATTTTTTAATAAGGGATAAAGAGAAAGTGGAGAGAAAAGCCAAAGCGGGGACAAGAGAAGAGAGGCAGGATGAAAAAGAGAGAATTGAGGGGGAAAAGGATGGAAAAAAAGAAAATATATAAAATAATGATAAAAATAATGAGTCTCAATGTCCAATAGGGGCTGTTTTAAGTCCTCAACCTATTGTTCTGTTTGTCACTTCCTCAGTTTCCTGTTAGGTAGTCAGCACCGTGTTGAAGCTCCAAGTGATCCACTGCTCCTCTGTGTTTGTCCCTCCTTCCTTGGATGCAAACCGGTGGGATCAATTTGCCTGCTTTTGCCTGTCAGCATGCTGTCTGTCTTAATCACTCAAGAGTCTGTTTGTGGCAAGGGCCTTAGGTAAGGGTATTGCTGTGTTGGTTTCAGGGACTGAATCGCCCCTCAACCCAGACGCAAAGGGCTTCTTGGGGCTATTCAGAGTCTTTATTTCCTCTGCAAAGCTGGAGGCTGGGTGCGGCTGCACTAGTTGCCCACAGGTGCTGAGAGGAGCTGGCTCTTCAGAAGAAAAATGGCTGCTTAAGTTTGGAGGGACCTGATGTCTCAATGCTAGATTCCTGGTCACCTCTCCCTGTCCTGCTCCCCTCCACAGCCTCTTCGCAATCTCCACAAAACTGAACCTCCACCTGCACCACAGCCTCAGTGAGTGTCTATAATTGAAAGGTCCCATGAACTGGGTTAGCGAATAAAAGAAAGACAAAACAGAGGCAAAACAACCGTGCTACTATGAATTTCTCTCCCCCAAGCTCCACGTGACTGGGGCAGCTCTTCAGGCTGCCTTTCTGGGGGCAGCCTCTTATGGCTATGGACTTACATCTAGATTTCCTGGCCTCCAGCAGCCCTGTGTACCTCCCTTCCACACTCGGGTATTACACATATCCCCAAGGGACCTAGACTTGGTGCAGAACAAGTTCCTTCTTACCATCTCATCTTGGTGATCACGCATCTCTCTTCCCCCAGCCCAGATCCCCAATCCTATCATTCTTCATGCTTCCTCTTCCATTTCTAGCTGAGGCCTGTCTCACCAGCTGTGTCTAGTTTGCCAATTCTCAGTTGATGTTATTCAATTTATTTGATCCTTCTACCCAATCTGTGACAAGGCACAGGACACTTCTGCCTATTCAGCCTCCATTTTTGCCAATCCCTAGCCATCACCAATGATAAGAATTCTTATGGCAAATTTGGAAACATTCCAAACCAATATTTCATGAAACAAAGTGTAAGAAGTCACCTTCTCATTTCTGAACTACTTTGTGTGACATCTCTGTTTTCTCAGTTCTTAGAGTTTATATCTATTGGTTTCTTTCCAGATAATTTTATATCATATCTTTAAAACAGTCTTGGAATAAAGAAACATGTTAGATACATATAGTCATGTCAGTTCCTCATCTTTATAATCATATTAAGTTTTTCTCACATACTTGCACTCTAACTTGTCTCTGAAATGCCATTGATTTTTATCTTTATATAATCATATAGTTTTTTTTCATATTTCTGCCTTATACCTTGTATGAAGAAAAATGATTTCATCTAAAGACCAAATTCCCAGTGATATACATGAATTAATTCAGGAGCGTCTACCTCCTTATAGATAAAAGACTAGCTAACCTAACCATGGTTAATACTGCAACACCTATTTACTCTTTGAAGCCAACAACATAAAAGTTGTTCAGATTTTTGCAGAGCACTTAGTCAAAGTGTTTTGTGTCCTCCACTTTGGGTAATCATAGGGAATGCATAGCACCATGAAAGTGACTGGTTCCAGGCACCAGCTATGTCAGGTGGAAAGAAGGCATCATTTGCTGCCGGGAGCCGGTCCATCCTTGCTATTTCAAGGGACCTGGCATATATGGTATACGGTTCTTAATATGTTTGCTCACCTTCTTGGCGCTGTGTTTTAACCAAGGTCACCTCTCTGAGAAAGGTTGAATCCCCAGGTAGGGATTTTTCCCCTGAAGTTAGGGAGGGAATAAAACCCCTCAACTAAGTGCCAGGCGGGTAATTAATCACTTTAACTATGAACAATCATGCTTAAGCTACATAATCTTTACTCCCTGGAATGGAGATAAGAAACACCCTAACCTTTGTAATAGAGATTGATAGGATTGAATCAACTGGTATAAATACAGATGTAACAAGACAGAAACAGACAGAACTGAGAACACAGGGCTTGGAAGACAGGACCAAGAGAGACAGAGCCTAGGCACAGAACCTACACAGAACGTTCTCTAGAGACAGAAGAACTTTGCTGGAGAGAGCATGCCAGAGGATCCTGGACAGGGACTGGCCTCGGAGCTTGGAGGCAAAGCCTGGCGAGAGAGCATGGCAGGGGATCCTGGACTGAACCTGACTGCGGAGATTGGCAGGAGAGCCTGACTAGAACCTGGTGACTGGACCTGCCTGGAGAACCTGGACAGAACCTCTCTGGAGATCCTAATCAGAACCTCTCTGGAGATCCAGACCAGAACTTGGCTGGAGATCCTGGCTAGGCTGCTGATCAACTGAACGCTGTCTCTGTGTCATTCCTTCTTCGCCGACTCCGTCTACGCCTTTGGGAACCCCTGGACCTGCTGGGGTTGGACCCCGGCAATTTGCCTTGAGAAAAAAAGCTTGCTGGCAATGTATAGGCATTCTTCTAAAACTGGAATGAAGTATACTATTTTGTGTCAGAGATTTAGGTTGTGTTTTGTGTTTCTGAAATCTAGCACCTCTGCCTATTTTGGAAAGAAGGATATTTTACATTAACTGGATTGTGGGAAATTGTTCTCTTGGAATTCCAAACTCAACCTCACTGCCAAATGAGTAACAGCTTGGTTAACAATCCTCCCACTTACTACCTTCCTTTAAAAGGAGTGATCAGAGGGTGATGAGAAGAACAGAAGGGATCATGATTAAGTTGAATTGAAGAACAATTCTTTTTAGTGGCATTGCAATCCTAGTTGTTAGAACCACTATCTTAAAAAGAAAATCTTTGGAAATTCGAATCAAACATTTAATGCACTTAAAATCTTGCAATGGCGTTTTAAGTATCAATTAGCATATGAAAGGCTTTGTACATATAGGTAAAATTTCCCTTTTTGAGTGTCAAAATGTAATAATAGCACCTCTTCACCTTTAACTGGAAATCAAAACTATCAGATTTTATTTTTTTTTTTATAATTTAAAGAAGGTAAATTTAGGGGACTAGAAGACTTCTAAATTGGCTTCTACAGATACAATGAGTAAAATGTAATCAGTTTGTTGGGATTTTTATAGAAAAACTAGCGGCCCAGTGCATGAATTCATGCACCTTGAAAGGAACTATGAGCCATGAGGCTGCGGTGGGCACAGGGGTGGTCTCAGCGCATTGTATGCACCCCCACCCGGCCCCTCCCACCAAGACCCCTGGTCCCCTGTTTGCCGGCAGCCCTGCTCCCACTGCCGCTCCCACATGCTGATGGTGCCGGCCCCACTCGCACCTGCTGATGGCACAGAGCGATTGGGTTGGGTGCCAGCAGTGGATGCAAGCAGGGCTGGTGCTGTCAGCAGGTGCAAGCAGCAGCTGCTGCCCTAATCACCCCTCAGGAGCATGGGAAGATGGAGAAACCCTGAGGGGTGACTGGGGCCAGCAGCTGCCACTCACACCCACTGACAGCGCCAAGAATTGGGTCCAGCATCAGGCACCAGAAGTGGGTGTGAGCAAAGACAGGGCTGGCAGCAGGTATGAGTGCCGGGCGGGACCGCAGCACATGTAAGAAAAAATTTTCAGTAACCACCAGAGGCTCGCCCCAATGACAGCGACCAGTGTTCGGCCTTGGTCTGGCGTCCCCACTCACCTGCTCCACCATCCCGCTGTGGCCAATGCCTGCCAGATTCCGCGCACACCCCCTGGTGGTTAGCACATGTCACAGCGACCGATTGTTTGGTTGTTCCGCCATTCAATCTATTTGCATATTAGGGTTTTATGTATATAGATTCTGTTTGTATATAATTTAACTAATCTGTAAGTTATAATAAATATATTTGCAATTATTAAAAATATGTATTCAGGCTTTGAGAGCTTTCAGTGGCCATGCCTATTCTGGCCTCTGACTTGCTTCCAGGTGTGATTGACAGGTAAGCACCTTCCTTCATCACTCAGACTTTATTGGGCATGTGCATAAACTGCCTTTGTCTGGACCCTTCCCCTATTGACCAGCAGGGAACAGACTTGGAGAGTGTTAAATGAAGCTTTTTGGCAAGCTGTATAAATGGCATGCCTATATTATCTGGTCTCCACTTTACTGCTTTCCTATTAAATAATCACCAGCTTATTACAAAGGCATCACTAGTATACCATTACCTTGTATCAATAATTACTTAAATAAAAAATTTTAATTTTTTTCATTTTCTTATCTTGTCTATCCAACTGTATTACAAATTTTTGAATAGCATTTCATATGCTAATTGATACTTAAAATCTGTTGGTTCTTGGACAATGCTAAGCATATTAGAATTGATGTATAGAATAGCTTCTAATTTGAGTAGTTCTAATATTTTGTTATATTTTATTTAATAGATATTCTTTTCTAAACATATTTAAATTCTCTTCCAAATTCTTTTATTTTTACTTAAATACAATTTATTAAATGACATTTTTATAGAATAAAAATAACTCAACTGATTTGCCTAATTATTAGAGTGATTCCTGCTCCCTCCTTTATAGCTCTTGTAAGAGTTTATTAAATTGTATAGGGTTTTTTAAAAAATATATTTCTGCCTTATAACTTGTATGAAAAATTTATTTCACTTAAAGAAACATTTCCATTGATATACATGAGTTAATTCAGAGGTACCTGCCTTCTTATAAATAAAAAGGCTCTTATATCCCAGCGTTATAAAAGTATTGACTGGTAAAATATTATTTCTTAATACAAATTTAAGTGGAGGTTTTCTTTATAAAAATTTATTGCCTTTTCCTCTTTATTTCACTTATTATGTTGACATATTTCAGGACAATTTTTTTCAGTTAATTTGAATTAAAGCTGAAGAATAATTTTGTAAGATTTAGCCATTTGTCTTGAAGTTATTTAAGCCTTTAACATATGTGACTTATGACAAATAAACATTACTAAAATTAAATTAAATTACATAAGATATAATTTATAAATCACTGTTGGAAATGCAATTTTATTGATTTTGTTTTTATAATTATTTTCTAAAATTTTCAGTATATATTCAGAAACTAGTTTGATACTAAAAAAGTATTTTTTGAATCAGCTTTATAAAAAGTAAATTCTCTTTACCTTATAAACATTGATTTTTTTTCATAAAAGCTAAATCAATAAGAGTCCATGCTTACAATTGGTTTTAATTTTTATTTTGTTTTTATCTTCATGAAACATATGCAATTAAATAAATCTATAATAAATGGGAAACAAGGAGCAAAAACAGCAAATCAGAAAGTAAATAAAAGTACCTTTAGAAAAGCTCTACGAAACACTTTCCCAAGTGGTACTTCTAATTATTTTCAAGCTATCAAAGTTAATTTTTTTTTAATTGTTGTAAACAATTTGATAAAAATAACATGTGTTTTCATTAAATTAGTATTGATACACTGAAATACTTATAGCATATGGCATTTCCTTTATTTCTGAAGTTTCCTATCATATGTGAGGGGTGTTTTGGTTTTTTTTTAAATGTTTTTGTTGAATTTTAGAGAGAAGAAGGGAGAGGAATAGAGAGAAACATGGATGAAGGAGGAACATCACTGCTGGCTGCCTCCTGCATGCTTCCCCCTCCTGGAGATGTCGCCCATAGCTGGGGCATGTACCCGGACCAGGAATTGAACTGGCGACCTCTTGGTTCCTGGGGACGCTGAACTGTTGAGCCATACTGGCCGGGCTATATGAAAGTTCTACTAATCCCATGCTGAAAGGCTGATGGGTAAAAATGTAACCCATTTAACCATCTGAATCAAATTACTTAGTCTAATAATGACTGCTGTGTATTTGGCATATGGGTCTTTATGTGCCAGGTTTATGTTTCCAGTCATCAAACCAACTTTAATCAGATAGTGGTGAAACATTTTTTTTAAGTTTACTTGATTCTAAATTATGGATTTGAACACAATAGGTGCTCATTTTACTTTCACTTGGGCAATGTTTGACCCTTTCAAATGATTCCCCATGTTCTAGTATAGCACGGCTGCAGTGTGGTTCTCTGTAGTGTAGGGGGCTGAGACATGTGTGTTCTGTCTGGACTGCTGTGTGCACTGACAGCAACCAGTTTATCAGCCAAAAGTTGGATGCTTGGATATTGTATAGCTAAGAAAGGAAGGTAAATTGTCAGGGCCAGCCTGACAGGGTTGAGCCGGGCTGAGGCAGGGAGGTGGGAATTGAGAAAAGAAAGAAAGACAGGAAAGCGGGGTCGGGAGGACCCCAGTTCTCTTGATGAACTGAAGCGAGTTCATTAGCTATACAATCCTATTTATACACAACACACTGAATCGGAGGTCTGTCAAGAGGAATGTATTCTTTGTTCCTCTTAATCTCCAAGGGAGAGATACAGCAGAAGGACAAGTTCTCAGTACAGCATATCTCAGTAAATAGTTACAGACTTCTGGGCAAGCTATGAAAGGCTGTTCTCATTCTACAAATGTTACTCTCATTCTACTGATAATCGCCATCCAAACAAGTCTGGGAAAACTGTGTGGGTAAGGGTCCCAGCCTTGCTAGCCCCTACAGGTGCAAGGACCTTGCCAGCTTACATCTGGCCCCCAACAGATCCCCCTTCTTTGTTTTTTAGGTGAGGTTCATGTTTCAGTGTCCGACAGTTTTTTATGTGTACATGTCAGCAGTAATATTTCAGTTCTGGATGGTGGACAAATGGTGGCAATGTGGGTCCGACCCTCTCTGGTTTGGTCCTGGGCAACCTGCAGCGATGCACAGCTGCTGACTGCTAGCATGATAAGGCGTCTTCACCATCTTTATTTCTGGACTGCTTCTCTTCTCGTTGTTTCATGGGGCCACTGTTATTCTGTGGCTGGAGCAGTCCTGATAATTCCTCTCTGTTGCAGGAATCCACATGGTCTTGGAGTTGTTTTCTGAAAATATACAAATGTATTCTCGACCAAAGGTTAATAAAGGAATCGTATCTATAATTTAGACTTGGGATTCTTTTAATTTTTGTCCAAACGATTTTCCTTTGGCTTGTTTTGAAACCACGTATATTTTCATGGGTGTCTTGCTATTAGCATTATAAATGAAAAAATTAATTTTCAAGTAAAAATATTAAAGCAATTAAGGCATTTACTTAACAGGTTATCATTTACTTAACAGGTTATTATTCCACTATCCCCCCTTTTTTATTTTTTAATATTAGGAGGTTTTTGGAAATTATGTAATGCAGTCTAGATAACTTTAAATTTTAATTTTTGTATAAAAATATGACTGCTTTAGGTTTATAGTATGTTAAGCAATTTGTCCATGAAATGAAAATTTTGGTTAATACTTTTTGAATAATTACTTATATTAATTAGTAAAATTTAATTAATCTGAAAACTTGACTACTATTTTACTGTTAAATTTAATAATCTAATAACAATCTTAGTTTACACTGTAAATATTAATGGAAAGGATTATTTTGCATCCTTGAGAAGGCCCTGAGCATTCCTGGTGTTAAGCTAGATTTAGATATAGGGTAGTTGCTGTTAGCCAAGTCTCTGTTATCTGGGTACCGATTTCGGCTGGCCTAAGTCTCTTTCTGTTATCTGGGTCCCCATCTGAGCTGGGCATGGGAAGCACAGCAGCCATGGGGGCAGGAGACCTCCCTCAGAAGGGGCGAGTGTTCAAGCCCCTGCATAGTTGGGGGGGTTAGTGAGGATCTGTGCCCCACCTCTGTTGACCCCCAATTTCTCCCCTGAGGCCCCCTGCGACTGTGCCTGTCTTAGGTTGTCCCTCCCAGAGGGGTCTTACCCGTCGTTGACTAACCAGCCATCCTCTGGGGCCAAGCAGGGTGATGTGAGGTTTAGTTTTGTCTCGTTGGTAGCGTATGCCCCTGTGGCCTCCATGCCCAGTAACTGCCTTGTGATCCCCTCGCCAGCTGGCGGGGCCCCGGCATTGATCATGGGGAACCCAGATTTCTTCTCTAGAGAGGGCCCAGCTTACACCATTGGGCAAGAGACAGAACCATGGTACCAGCCACCATGAGGCTTCAACCTCAGTATGAACAGAGAGCTTAGGTAACAGCTATGGGCAATTGGAAGAGGGACCCCTTTGGTAAAAAGGTCAAGAGAGGTCAATATAGAATGCTCAAGTGCCTTCCTAGGGGGCCCTCCACACAGTGGAAGGGATAAAATCCTTTCATGTTCTTATTAAATTGCTGCCAAACAATTAGTTTGTAAGCTTGTTTGGAATAAATGTTAATATGCTGTTGTAAAATATTAAAAATTATTAATGAGCTTTTGTTATTTTAAATTATATCTTAAAATTCTACTGCTGTATTTTAAGAAATATAAAATAAGATAACTTGTTTTGCCCTTTCTTAGAGGCAAAAACTTAAAATATATATTTATTAATATTTATCTGATAAAGCTTTCTATGTGATTTCAAGTATATTAAATTGGCTTTATTAAAAAATCCTTCAAGAAAAGAGAATAAACTTTTGAAAACATTTCAGGGCCCATGAAATGTCCTAAAGTCATTCCTTAAATATAGTTTTGAAATCTAACTTAAAAAACTATTAAATATATATGTGTATATATAATTTAAAGATTATATACCTTTTATAATTATTAAGAGATATCAATTAAATTAAAACTGATCTTTGGCCCTGACCGGTTTGGCTCAGTGGATGGAGCGTCGGCCTGCAGACTGAAGGGTCCCAGGTTCGATTCCAGACAAGGGCACGTACCTTGGTTGCGGGGATATCCCCAGTAGGCGGTGTGCAGGAGTTTCTCTCTCATCGATGTTTCTAACTCTCTATCCCTCTCCCTTCCTCTCTGTAAAATATCAATAAAATATATTTAAAAAAAAAACTGATCTTTGTATTAAAAAATTTCAGTTGGGATTATAGAATTTATTCTCTTTTTTTTAATTAGATAAATGTTGAAATTTTATAATAATTATATGATTTCTCCCAATTTATGTAACCAGAACTTTAAACTCTTAGCTGGCAAGTTAAATATTTAGTATTTCTTAATCAGTAACATTTTTAAGAATAAACTTCAAAAATACATGACATAATCAATAGATTTAATTCTGTCCTCTAGATTTTTTTGTGAGGGAAATTTAGAATAATATTTTAGCATTTTGTTATTTCAGAATATCTAATTTAATTTAGTAAACTCCTAAGCCTTGGGGTGCCATTCACTGAAAACAGGTAACTATTAAAATGCAAATTAGTTACATTCTTTCTACCAAGGATGGGAAACTGGGAAGCAAGCCTCTCTTTAAAAGTTGTCACTGGCAGGAAATTTTTGGCCTACCTGCTCTGTTGGGGGAAGGGATGCTAGCCTTTCCTCTATTAAAAATTGCTTTCAGAAGCTAACCTTAAATAGAGGGCATAGCCGTCTTTTACCTGGGCTACTTAGATTTTTATAATTAGTATATTTTAATAATTCTTGAGATTTAAATCTAATTTATTATTTTAAGGCAATATTCTTTAGTAAATTCTTTTAACAGAGACAATTTTACTGACTTTTCTTTTTGGCCTTGAAATTAACTTTTTAATATTCTTTATTAGTATTTAAAAACTGTTCTTCATTATGGAAATGCCAATCCTGCTGCTAGAATCTAGCTAGCATCTTTTTTCCTTTGATTTAAATTTTGCCATCTTTCTTAGGAAATAATCAGTCTTGGGTTTTATTTTGTATATTTGTAAAGAGATTTTAGCTTGAAACTCTATCTAAATGTCCAAAATCGGAAAATGCGCGCCTTAGTTCCAAGCCAGCTTTCTCTTTACACGTGTACAGAAATCCCAGACGCATTTTTAAATTTCAGATCTGGTGGCATTTGCTGTAGCTGTATCAGAAATGCAAGGAAATCATCATTTCTTCTCTATGTGGGAGGTTTTAAATCTAATGATATTTTGTTTATTTCAGTAGGCAAGGGCAGCACCCAGGGCAGACAGAATGTCTTATTCCTATGGATCCAAAGTCCAGCCCGGCACTCCCGGGGGTTGCTCGGAATAGCTCTTGTATCTATTTTGCTCTCTGGGGTGGGCTGGGTGCTGTGCAGCCTGCTGGCCTTGAGACAGCATAAGGACAGCAGGGTAAATAGACAATGCCCCTGTTATTTGCTGTAGCTGGGCTGGCCCCTTTTGGTAGTTTCTCGACTGGTGTTGAGGCAAAGAATTTCCCTGGATATCTGTCTTAGATTTACACTCATTTGCCCAATGTTTCCCTTTTTTACATTTAGGGCATAGTCCAGGTTGTTTGGGATCTCTGCCATTTCCTTTATTAACCCCTTTATTAGAAGGACACTGTTTTGCCATGTGTCCTGTTCCTCCACAAGTGTAATGAAAGGACAGAGCAGGACTGATGGCTGTGTCCTTAACCCCTCTTTCCAAGAAAAAGCCGCAGGGTGTATCAGTTACTCAGCCTGCCCTTATCTCGGCCAATGGGAAAGCGGGGGAAACTAGCCCAAGGCCAAAGTATGCTGGCCACCCCCCCTGTCTTTGTGTAACCAGACCCTAGCTGCACCCTGCCCGAACCCCCGACCCCAAGCCCTATAAATTCTTTGTTCTCTTGGTATTCGGGGCTCTCTCTTGCACCCAGTAATGGAGGCAAGGGGGGGACCAAGCGAGCTTGTATAAGAAATCCTCTGCTTTTGCATCGGACTGGCTCCCTGGCGTGGTTTCTTGGGGATCTTGAATTCTGGGCATAACATTTTGGGGGCTCGTCCGGGATCCCCAACACCATCAATGGGACTCCCAGTCCGGAGGGCCTGACTGACCGCGGTAGGTCGTGTTTTGTTTGTGTCGTGTGTTTTGTTTTGTATCTATCTGTGAGCTCACTTCTGAAATCTGTAAATGCCTGTAAATGCCTGTAATAATGATCTGAGTGGATGCACGGGATCAACAGGCGGGAGGAGCCGGGGGACGCCCCGATCCTCCATCTGAAGGGGTATAGCTTTGCTTCCGCGGAGTCGGAAGGTCTGTAGGAACCCCCTTAATCTGAGGCAGGCAGGGGGAGTCGGGGGCACCCGATCATCCATCTGAAGAGGGGAAATTTTGCTTCCGCGGAGTCGGAAGGTCTGTAGGAACCCCTCAATCTGAGAAAAGGTGGGTCGCTCCTGCTGGTTGGCGCACAGCCAACGTCTGGCTTTCGTTTTGTTTTTGTTTTTTGTTTTTTTTTGCTTCCATGGAGTTGGAAGGCTGTACTTCTTTGGGCCCTTTAGTTGTTTGTGTTTCCGTTTTATTTTGTGGATTTGCTGGATTAATAATTTCAAGGAGATTGGGGGATGAATGTGGAGGGAGGGGGACTGCTCTCACCCCTCCTTTGTGTGGCGGTCGGGCGGCCGCCTGAGTGAGGGTCTGTGGAAACAGGTCACCCCCTCCCCAAGTATTCTAAAATTAAAATCCGTCTTGTAATTGAAAAGCATTTACAAATTTATAAATGCATCCGGGATTTCTGTGCACATGTAAAGAGAAAAGGCCAGTTTAAAAACGAGTGCGCATAGTTTTGAGCTGAACTTGACCTTTTGCTGAGTACAGAATAAAAACCCGAGACTGTTTTGGTCTTAAAAACGGTGAAGATGAACCTGAGAAAGAAATGCAGACAGGTTTCCCAAGGCCATTTAAAGTAGCTCTTTTGAAATTTCCCGCCCTGAGGCAAGTACCACCAGGAAGTTGAAAGTCAAGTTTACATGTGAATAGCTATGGTTTTGTTGACTTCCCCAACAGGAAAATTGTGACCATTTTAGCAGCTATGCCAGGCTTATTGGCTGGAGACTTAAAACTTTTAAGTGCAAATCATCTAAAAGCATTGAAATTTATAATACTGAAATGTTGATCTAAATATGCCTAAGTTAATCTGTTAATTGAAAATGCCTTTGCTTATTAATCTGATTGAGAAGAGAGGGTTGATTTTGTGACCTCAACTGAAGATTTTTAATACAAAAACCAGTTTAAACTTAATTGATATTAAGATAATTATAAAAAGTATAAACAGCTAATGAGATTTCTGTTTGTCTACAATATAATGTTGGCCATCTACCTTTTAGGGGTTTTGGTTTGCTCTGTCAGAGAACAGTGGACAGCCACAATGTTGAGCTGTGTGACTTGGCAGCCGCCATGTCAGCCACATGGCGTGCCACACCCCTGGGGGCCGCCATCTTGGAACAACAAAGGCCCCGCCCTCTGACTTAGCCAATCACAAAAGGAGTGTCTGCTTACTAAGGGAGGATAGAATTTCAGAGGTGGAGTTTTAAGGCGGAGTTTTACTGCGGAAATGCGGATGGGGCAAAAAGTGTGCTAGCCTCGCGGATTTATTTAATACTTAATAAATTAGCAATCACGGTCTTAATATAATTTCAGTGGTATGATAGCAGTAGAACCACAGTTATACATACTATCATAAACAAATTAAGAGTAATTGATTCCATGGTCAAGACTAAATCCTATTATGTTGAGAACTGTTTTTAAGTGTTGAAAATGTTTTCCTAAGTTTTACCTAGGTTACCCAAGAAAGATTTTTCTTTTTTCTGTGTCTCTTAAAATGTATTGTTAATCACCTAAGAATTAAGGCTAAGAGTTCTAGCTACCTGAAAAGCATGGCCTTGATATAATAAAAGGAAAAAAAGAAATATTAAATGAATGATATATCAGTGAGCTGGGACTGGTCACTAATGGTGGATGTGAGAAAGGGAGCCCTCCCCATCTGTTCCTGTCTGCTCAAGATCCCAAGACTGTAAAAGTATTTGTTCACTGAAAGGATGTAAGTATAAATGTTTATTTGATGCTTGTATGTCTACTTGGGTATAATTATTTGTTCATGTAAGTGTGGAAGTATATTCTGTGCTAGGTTGGGATTTTGGAATTCTGGGGTAGATTTAAAAGGTATTTGTGGCTTTTCTAGTCTGATTGGGACATTTAAGGGTGGGGCTCACAGTTCCTCAGGGCAGAGATTCCATGGGCCCTTCCCCCTGCCTGTGCTGAATTAAATAATACAGGTCAATGTCATTTAGCTTGCTGGTTAAAGGAAAACAATGGGCCTTAGAATCTGTAAAGGTGGGCAGGAATGAAGCTGGTCAAATGTACTGAAAGGGTTTGGTACCTATTGCTGCTAGCAAAGGAGGGGCTGGTACTCCTTCTAGCACACTCCCTTGAAAGAGGCCTGGTTGCTGCTCTGCCACAAAGGGAACTGGTAGAAAGGCAAGAAAGCAGAGTGCTGTAACTGATTAACAGGGTTACCTAGAAGCCATCAGGACTTTGAAGTTCTCCAAGAGAGGAGGAATCTGACTCAGAGACTGGTGAGGACTGGGTCGCTTTTCTTTAACTATCTCTTTCCTTGAGAGGGCTCCAGAGGGCGCACGAGGACATTTGGCCACGCCTCCGCGCCATCTATGAGACCAGCCCAACCCCAACTCCTCATCAGCACAGACCAGGAGATTGGGTCTACATCAGAAGGCACCGCCGGGAGACCCTAGAGGCACGTTGGAAGGATCCCTACATTGTGGGGCTGACGACCCCCACCGCTCTCAAGGTAGACGGCATCACAACCTGGGTCCATCCGGAAAGACTTCATCACCAAATGGAGCATCGATTGATCGAGATCAACCCAACCTGCTCAAGCTCAAGCTACGGAGTGCTTGACCTGCCTAATGCCGGTAACATGACTCGCTATCGCTCCTGTCACCAGGAGCCCCCACAATACTGTGTAATACACTTAGATAATGCCTGCATCTTCATGGACATGGCTCCAAAAAGACAAGGACCATTTATAGAATCACATGTTTAGTAGAAGATTTGGCTACCTGAAGCGGCCATGATGCCAATATTATGTTTCATTGTATTGATATGTTATATTAACCTTTGATTCTTTTGCAGGTTTGAATGTATGTTGGCTGTCCTGGAAGGGAGCTGTGTGGGGTGACCCCCAAAAGTAAAGGGTGCCTAGCTGCCAAGGGGGCAGGTGCCCAACTGGGCAGGGAAGGGTGCCCATCAGGTTTTGGTCTCTGTTGAGAGACAGCTAACAGTTGACAGCCTGTAATACTGTCTTGCAGGCCTGCGTGACCATGCCCATGTCAGGGGTAGTAAAGCTGGAAAAAGCCTGTTTAGACTAGAAAGTCTGAGGCATGGTTATGCATAGAAAGAAGGTTTTATACCAACAATTACTGTTTTGTTTTAAATCCATGAAAAGAAATTAGTAAGGAAAGTCAGAAAATCTTAGAGTAAATCAGTATGTTTTTCTCCTTATGTAATTCCTCCAAAATCTGGCAATGCTAAGTAAGTACATTTCTTTGCATAGATTCAGTAAGACTGGTTCCTAATAATGGTTTTATTAACGGAAAACTTTGACTGGAGTATCATGTTTTAAAGAGCCCTGTCTGAACTCTAAAGACTTGAAGCCACTAAGAATACCACGAAGAAAGCTTGGTATCCTGCCTGGGAGCCCTGAAGATGGCTGGCGCTGGAGCGTCAGGCCCATGCCCTACCATCACTGGCGGTTGGTAAGAGTAGAAGGGGAGCAGTAAAGATGCCTCTGCATCCCTGCAGAACCCCCACACACTCTGGGCCGCAATGAGTAGGAGGGCTACTGAGATGGGCCTTACAGCCTGGAGCGTGGGCTCAGGTGGAGTTGCTACAGGTGAGGGATTCACCTAACTCAGCAGATACTGCAGGCAGGCCTGATGGCATCTGGATGGCTTGGCTTCCTGGCCCTACGGGGCACATTAAGGTTCAACCATGAAATTCCAGCAAAGGTAGTCAGTTACCATTCTTGTTGTGTTTATGCAAACATCAGGACAGTAGATAAATTAATCTTGATTTGGCTTTTTAATAGCCATGGAGGAATTTTAAGAAGAAAAATCCTATTTCAATAGAAGTTGTTAAAGCTAAAATGATTTCTTTCCCTTCCACCAGACCATTTGTTAAGCTTATAAGAATAGTTCAACTGATAGTTCTGTGTGCTCACTACGGGCCCCTAGCGACAGTGAAATAAAAATGCAGTCTGTCTCATGATTGAGCCGGAAGTTCCAAGACAAGGGGGGAACGAAAGGACAGAGCAGGACTGATGGCTGTGTCCTTAACCCCTCTTTCCAAGAAAAAGCCGCAGGGTGTATCAGTTACTCAGCCTGCCCTTATCTCGGCCAATGGGAAAGCAGGGGAAACTAGCCCAAGGCCAAAAGTATGCTGGCCACCCCCCCTGTCTTTGTGTAACCAGACCCTAGCTGCACCCTGCCCGAACCCCCGACCCCAAGCCCTATAAATTCTTTGTTCTCTTGGGATTCGGGGCTCTCTCTTGCACCCAGTAATGGAGGCAAGGGGGGGACCAAGCGAGCTTGTATAAGAGATCCTCTGCTTTTGCATCGGACTGGCTCCCTGGCATGGTTTCTTGGGGATCTTGAATTCTGGGCATAACATGTAACACTTGTATGTTTGACTTTTCCTTGGAACTGGTGCCACACAAGGCAGCAGAGAGCGGCGGGAACGGCCCCCGCGGCTTCTCTTTTTCTTGCCAAGAAGCTTTAATAATTCTAAAAGGTGTTCTAACACATCCTCTATATCACTACCCTCTTCACTTCCAGCAGAAAAATATTCTTCCTCCTCCTTTGCCTGAACAATACCTGTATTATCATCATGACAAAGAGCAGCAGCTTTCTCAAAATCCTCCTCATCTTGAGGAGTTAAATTGTCTTTAAAAGTTACATTATTTCTTTTTAATATACTGTCTTTTTTAGACCTCTGTTTTGTGCTATCACGCTGCTTCTCCTTTTTTTCTGGCTTAAGAGATGGTTGATTGTGGTCATGCCTGGGATCTAAACAATCCCGTATTAAATTTGATAAGGAAAAGCAGACCTCCTGAATGAATTTTAAAAATTTTTCTACTTGCTTGTCATTAACCTTAGTACCTCTAGTATTGAACATAAACTTTAACATTTGCCCATAAAGGGCATTTTCTCTAGATTCTAATTGCCCCATGCTTTACTCCCGATTATCAAAAAATTGCTCCTCCCTTACCTTAACTAGTGCACTCTTTATCCGGAGGAGATCCTCACGTCGTCGTCTCTCCAAGCCCGACGGAGTTCCTCACCGTCTTTTTCCCAGTTCCTCAGTCCCTTAGCTCGAGCGCCAGATCTGTCAGGGCCAGCCTGACAGGGTTGAGCCGGGCTGAGGCAGGGAGGTGGGAATTGAGAAAAGAAAGAAAGACAGGAAAGCGGGGTCGGGAGGACCCCAGTTCTCTTGATGAACTGAAGCGAGTTCATTAGCTATACAATCCTATTTATACACAACACACTGAATCGGAGGTCTGTCAAGAGGAATGTATTCTTTGTTCCTCTTAATCTCCAAGGGAGAGATACAGCAGAAGGACAAGTTCTCAGTACAGCATATCTCAGTAAATAGTTACAGACTTCTGGGCAAGCTATGAAAGGCTGTTCTCATTCTACAAATGTTACTCTCATTCTACTGATAATCGCCATCCAAACAAGTCTGGGAAAACTGTGTGGGTAAGGGTCCCAGCCTTGCTAGCCCCTACAGGTGCAAGGACCTTGCCAGCTTACATCTGGCCCCCAACAGTAAATGTGCCAGTGGACTACTTGACAAAAACTGAAGTAGCAATAGAGCCCTGTGGACAGATGCATTTTTTTTCCCAGTTCCCCCGCTTTTAATGTAGAACTGGGAAGTTTTCCAAAATATGGTTCAGGAAACAAGGTGTTAAAACTATCTCACTGAGCAGGAATCTTCACTTTGAAATGCTGCCACCAGTCCCATCAAAATTGGCTTCTAATACAGATGGCTATTTCATTTAAAATAAAGAAGGAAAATAAAGAGAAATACCATTTGAGTTATTTGGGTCAATATTTTAGTTTACAAAAATATATTTACATGCATTTACTCAGCTGCTAACATTGAGTACTTTCTACTAGGAACTGTAGATGCAGGAATTAATAAGCAAATAAACATGAACCACCAAGTATTATGTAATGTGAACATATGCACTAAGTTTTCACACTTGGGATAATTATCACCAAGTGATATATAAAGCTGATCTTAACTGTTTGACATTATTCCCTTCTGGTCCAATTAGAAATTTCATACATTGGTTTTATGAAATACTACCCCAAATAACCATGCAGGTGTTAGGCACTTGGCAGCTTCTGCTAATATTTTGTAGTTGAGATACAATGTTCTAATTTACAACTGCAATTATTATGTTCTCATCATGGCTATGTCTGTTTGGGAACTGGGGAGAAGGCAGCCATTGGAAAATAGAATATTTGACTTAGTTATTATATGAAATATGCTAATAACTCCGGTGTACTATTGACATAAATCCTATACAAGCCATATGTTTTTTTGTCAAACAACCTAAAGTAGATTCTCAAAGTGGCATCAGAATCACCTATGTGATTGTTAAAAACACTGAAATACAGAACAGCACACATTGGGACCAAGTAAATTGACATTTTGGGCGTAGGTGTTGGAAACCTTCATTTTGAAGAATATCTTGAGTATTTCTGTACTAAATAGAAATTTAGTATAATAGCAGAGAGTTATATGAGGTCATTTAACTGTTTTAATTAACTTTTATATTTCTACTTCTAATTTGAACCAAGAACATTCATTAACTGTCACAGAATTTGTCTCCTGTATCAGAACAGAATTTATGTAACAGATTTCTTTCTATGTATAGCTAAATTGATCAGCTGTTTGAGAATAGATGGGGAAGGATGGGATGGTAAGAAAAGGAGGTGATTAAAATTCAGATTACATAGTGCCTGGGTGGAAAGATGCCATTTCTGCAGCATAAAACTGGTGCTGATGGGCTAGTCTCTGGAACTCCTGAAAGGGCTTCCTGAGAACATGTGCAGAGTTGCAAGAAATATGTTTCCTTTGCCAAGTAGTTTAAGAGATTCTCTGTAAAGCATATATATGCCTATCATTGAGCTACTGGATTTCCTGTATTAGGATATGAAATGGGTGAAGCTATTAACATATTCTGACTGCCTGAATCTAACTATGAAAGTGAGGATTTGCAAATGAACAGTAAGCCGTGGGTTATTTCAGGTGAAGATTTTTTTTTATATGCACACTTCTCTAATTACCAGTTTTATATTCAAACTGAAATGCAATTTCCAAGTATATTTTACTCTAATGACATCAAGATTAATTTTTCACTCAAGAAAAATCAGTTGGTTGAATTTCGCATAATTTTAAGAGCATTTCTAAGACTGAAGCAAAGACAGAAATCAGTACCCCTTTCTCCCAGACCACCACCCTGAAGCATGCAATCATGCGAATCTGAATGTTGGGAAGTCTAAATTGAGACGAGAGCAGATATCAGCATCTTTCCTGGAAGTGGTACTCCTGAAACCACCTACGCCCTTCTGCATGCACAAACCAGGACATATAAGGAATTAAAATTCATAAGGAACTCCTGAGTAAAAGAGGATAATAATTTATAGATACATCTTCTGTTCCTTGTGCAGACAAATTGGAGGTTCATGGCAAGTCTCTTCTGAAGGTCTGAATGGGATTGAACCCTTGACCCCAGCAGTAACCAGCTCTTTCGCATATTTTTGTATTGGTTTTTCCTACCTGCATCCTTCATTTTTCATAGTATCTCACTCTTTTCTTCTGGTATTACTTCCCCAAATAAACTAATTTAAAACTTGTTCTTATTATTATCAACCCACAAAATATCTGCCTTTTATTATCCTTTTCAACATTACCTGTGGGGCTTATGTCTCAGAAACTTTTCCTTAAATTTATATTTTTCTCTTTACCATCTTCTCAAACTGATAATAAGTATTAATTAAATATGAATACATATTATTAGTGTGTGAAACTTAATGAAAATTATGTTCATGGTACCTGTTATTGTTCTATTAAGAATGCATAGGTCAATGCTAGAGCAAAAAAAAATGTACATTGTTATTTTTAATACAATTGTATTGGTTAATTACAATGTCCTTTTGAATTTATTGTCTTATAATATAAATGATAAGAGGGCAAAAATATACATGCACTTTTTCTGAAGCACTATTCCAATATGGTATTTCACATAGAGTCGTGACTTTAATTTTCAAATACAAAAATGGTAGAAATTGTATGTGCGTATTAACATTGCAACCTTGCTTTCCAGGGTAGAGCCATGTGAAGACTACTGTGTTTTATGAGTGCTACAGCATGGTTACTGCCACACTGAAAGTCCATTTCAGTAGCCAAGTGTCACATCAGCTTGCCTTGAATACAGGCATTATGGTTTCTAGAAATGCTGCCCCTCATTCCAATGACATATCTCTCAACACCATGATAAAGGATCATTTGAGCTTCTACTGGGATTAGAGTTAGAGTTGGGGAGATTGCATAAAATAAGTCCATTCAACAGCACTTTCTTCCTAACTCTTTACATTCTTTCATCAGCATTATGTTATGAAATTTGTAATACATTAATTTTATTTTTATAGGTCACAAAAGAATTCGTGTTTAGTTCAACATTCTGAGAGAAAAATCCTACTAAGAATGCTTAATATACACATCAGCACTAGAATGTCTAATTAATGTATCTATATGGGAAAATTTAGCCTGAATCAAAATTAAATTATTTTTTCTCTGGACCTCAGAATCCATTGATTGGTACATATTTTCTGCTTGTTGTAAAATATCATAATCCTTTCTGTGGGTATGCCATTTCCTCCAAGATTTGATTCTATAATTTGCCTCCTGGTTTAGGTAGGCAACTAATCTCTAGTTATGAGGTTAATAAAGGCACTGGGATGAGAAGTGGCTTTCCAAGCAGAGTAACTATCTCACAGGTTGTCATGACAGGGTCAATAGGCACAGGAGAATCAGTGTCATCAGCCAAGAGAAGAGGCACTGCTTTTTCTGGAAAAGAAGAATCAAGGAGATCTTAGGATTCTGGGTGAACTGAACACGCCCATATGCGCACTACACATCAGAGGAACCCACCCTTTTCTTTTGAAAAGAAAAAAAGATTTTGCGATAGTTTGAATTCAATTAATGTTATAATTAAAAAACAAACAAACATGGCACATATTCATGTTGACTTTTGACCCTCTCACCTTTTCAATTTTAGTTTGATTTTTTAAATACTAATCTTAAAAATCCCCTCATCTCTGACAGTTCCTTTGGCTAAGATTTTGGATTTGGAGGTCATAATTCTCAATTTTTAACTTATACACATACCACCATGGCCTTTGTAATCCTCATACTGATCATACTGCTCCCAAATCTTTTCTCCAGATAAGCCAGGAAATATTTTAATTATTGTATCACCTCATGCTATGGACTGAAAACATCCAATTCTTTAATTGTACCCAACATTCACTGCTTTTGGACCCAAATAGACTTCAGGAAAATCAATTTGAGATTCCCATTTTTTGAGGAACTTTCATTAGAAAGCCCTTTAAGTACCAATGTTCATATCAGTAAGAGTTTTTGGTTGAAAAACATCTATATTACCAATGGAATAGTATTCACTCAGGGGAATAATGAATTATAAGTTTCCTGATTGCTTATAGAATAGCTGGGGAGAACAAAGAGCTCCTTAGAAAAAATACCAAATCGCAACATATGTGATACCATCGTAATTAGCTAGTCCTATATAATAAAAGGCTAATATGTAATTGTCCCTTTGACCAGGAGTTCCACCAGGGGGCGGGGCTGGCCAGCCCACCACCCACAGCCCCTACCCCCAGCCAGTTCAGTCCCTGATCTGCCCCCTCAACCCCGATCAGGGCAGGCCGGCCAGACCCCACCCATGCACAAATTCATGTACCTTAAAAGGAACTGGGGGCTGTGAGGCTGTGGTGGGCACAGAGGCGGGTCTGAGCCCAGCCTCCGTGCCCCTACCCGCCCCCTCCAGCCACGAGCCCTGGGCACCTGTCTGCCGCCAGCCCTGCTGCCGCTGCCACCACGCCCACCCGCTGACGGCATGGAGCGATTGGGGTGGGCGCCGGCAGCGGGTACGAGTAGTGGCTGCTGCCCCAATCACCCCTCAGGAGCAGGGGGAGGTGGAGAAGCCTTCAGGGGCAATTGGGGATGGCAGCCACCTCTCACACTTGCTGATGGCACTGAGTGATTGGGGCCCGGCGCCTGCAGTGGGTATGAGAGGGGCCAGTGCCGGCAGCAGGTGCAAGTGCTGGGTGGGATGTGGCACATGGGAGCAAAGAATTTTCAGTAACCACCAGAGGCTCACCCCAATGACAGCGATTGGTGCCCCACCTTGGTCTGGTGCCCCTGCTCACCTGCTCCATCATCCTGCCACAGCGGCTGCCTGCCATGTTCCAGGCTCTTCCACCTGCTACCGATGCCCGCATGTTCCACCAGTGCCCCCTGTGTGGACAGCACACATCATAGCAACTGGTTGTTTGGTTGTTCCACCATTTGGTCTATTTGCATATTAGGGTTTTATATAGATAGATAGGAAACGTGCAAAGGGGGGAATCCAGCACGTCATAGGGGCAACTTCACCAGGAAGCTGCAACTTTTGCACTCCCCAGGAAACAACCAGTCTATTCCATGCAAACACTGGAGGAAGGGATCCAACAAAGGTAAAATAGATATATGCCCAGTAACACTGGGGTGACCTTGCCTGTCAGTCAAACCTGGGGACAGAGATCGTTTGCCAGAATGGGCAGGGCCACTGCAAGCCCATGAAAACTTTGAATTACATAATCCCTTAAACAAAGAAATTACCTCTTTTGTGCTCTTAGCTCTCTCTTAGCTTCCTTACATTCGCCAGTGTTTCCTCCATCGCCACGTGGACCTGTGAAGCCCACATGCAACGGACTGATGGACTGCAGCGGGAAACACGTGTTAAGCTAGTCTGATGCTGTGTTGGCCTGTGCAGACATGAGAAGGAATTCTGGACACTGGCTCTGATTTTATTCCTGCTAAAGGCAGGATGGGACTTCTTCCTTGGTGGGACTGAGGGAAATGAACCTTGCAAACTCAGGGGTTTGAGTCCACAGAAATAGAGCTTCCCACAATATCACATCCTCCTCTGAGAGTCTCAGAAAATTATTTTTCTTTGGGTATTGCAATAAACCCACCTCCTCTAAACCGGGGGAGACGAGGACCTCTCCCCTGTTAATATGGATTTACTTTAACAAAATTTTTATTGCAGCCACCCTTTGACACCAGCAGTTCAATTTCTGTAGACAAGGAAGTGCCACTTAGGTTCTTCTGGACTTAGATCTAGCAGTCACAAAACTGTTCCCTGGAGGTTTTAAAAACATATCCCATCACATGTAACAAAAGATAAAATTTCCTCTGCTTCCTCATGTTCTTCTCTACAAATTTTTATGAATGATTTTATTCTGTGAACCTAGAATGTATGCCTATATTCTAACCATAAGAAAGCCTGGATGAATGAATTTTATTTTTACCATAAGGTTAAAGGACTTATGTAGTAATATATTCAAATATATTCATATTCTAATTCTTAGAATCTGTGGGTATGTTACATTTCATGGCAAAAAGACTCTATCTACTAATAGTTGTGAGTTGGGGGAGAGGGATAGTTGGAGGAGAATTCAGAAAGGAGAGAAGATGCTACATTATTGTTGCTTTAAAAAGGGAGGAAGGGGTCACAAGCCAAAAATATAGGGAACTTCTAGAGCTAGAAAAAGGAGGAAATAGATTATCTCCTAGAGCTTCCAGTAGGAATGCAGCCCCTTGAATCCATTTTAGACTTCTAACCTTTAAAGTACTAACAAAATAAATTTGTGTTGATGTAAGCCACTCTATTTGTGGTATTGTGTTATGGCAACAATAGGAAAAAAAAATACAACTTATAATATGGAGAATTTTCCAGACACCCTTATGGTGTTCAAACACATTTTGCAACCATAAACAGGGACAATATTGATTATAAATAGAAAATAATGGAAGTCTTTAAGCAGAAAAGTGATACGGTGTTCCTTAAAAAATTCCTCAACTATTGACATGTGCACCAACTTGGAACAATATCAAAATAATCATGCTGTGTGAATGAAGACATGTAGGAATACATACTCTCCAATCCCATTTAGTATTCTATTCATTATTTGATTTATGGCCCTTAGAGACAGAAAACAGTCAGTAGTCACGTGGGGCTGAAGCAAAAAGTGGAGGGGTGCAGAACCGGGGGGAGAAATTACAAATGGAACTTGTGGGCCAATGGATGTTTGTTGTCCTAATTGTGGTAAGGTTTCATGTCCAAACATCAAATTATATACCTTAAATATGCAGTGTTCACAGTTAAAAAGCCATTCTGACTACTATATGGAAAATAGTTTATAGTATGTAAGGGAGAAGCAAGTTTTCCTCGACATTCTCAGGCTCTTGGGATAGGTCTAAAAATTAAACTGACAAAGAAAGATTAACTGGAGAAAAGCAGAAACACTTTATTGAATTGTTCCATCTTCCAGAGAGCCTTAACAAGAGAATGATGACCCAAAGAAGTGACCAGGGCAGGAAGCTTTTAACCTTTTCAAACAAAGAAATAATACATTTGTGAAGACAAAGCAGTTTACGCTATGGGTAGTTTGATTAGGGGTAGGTAGTCCTTATGTCTTTTTTGTTTTTAATCCAATTTATTGGGAAGATAAGGATTAGTTTAACAATGTTTGTTAGCAGATTTCTTTGATGCCTTCTCTGGGCTGTAAGAGTCTGCTACCTCTAAATGAAGAATTTATTTCCTGACTTTAAAAAGGGGGGATTGTTTTGTCTTGAGTGTTTTCCCCTGCGTTTACTGCTTCTTAGTTGCCTTCAGCTCAAATTAGTTTGTAAGCTAAAGAAGCATATTTTGGGCTGAGATTCTGGTTTTATTCAGTAGGGAGTCTGTAAGAACATAAATGAGAAGTGAGTTAGAGATGTATGAAGGTGATTGAAAAGACAGATGGTATGGTGGATACAGTTGTGGATAGTAAAAATATAAAACATGTATAGGTTCAAGATATAATGGCAAATTGCCAACAAGACCTGGTAACATTTTGGATATATAAGATGAAGATATAGAAGCATAAAAACAGACTTCTAATTTCAGGTTTGAGCCCCAACATAATGAAGACTAGATGAGTAACATTTTTGGTAGCTGGGGGAAGTCAAATACTCTGATTTAGCCATAGTGAATTTGAGAGGCCCACGAAACATCTAAGTGGCAATATCAAATGAGTAGTGTGGCCAAAAGCCTGGAGCTTAGATGAGTGACCTGGCTGAAGTTAAAAATTTAGAAGTCAATGATGCATAGAAAATACTTAAGTTTGTGGGAATGGGTATAATACATAAGCAGAATCAAAAGAGAAGGCATCTCTGGAAAGAAAACATATGAAATATATGTAAGGATTAACTCAACCTTGGAAGGACATAAAGTAAGGACATAAAGGCTGTGACTACAGTAGTAGCAATGGAAATAAAAAGGATATGGCAGAGCTAAGATGTGCTGAAAATAATCACTATTCAACCACTTATTCAACAGATACATATTCAAAATAATGGAAATACTTGGATAAACAAGACAGCTGTTCTTCATACTTTCATGGAGGCTATATTTCAGCAATCACTACAAAATGTAAATGTATATATATTAAAACACAAGTGTAGTATGTAATGCCTAGTTTGATGCCTATCAATTGGTTATATAAATTATGATTCATGAATATATAATTAGATACATCTTTCTAGCAGTATCCTTTTCAAGTATCCTATCTAATAAAAGAGAAACATGGTAATTAGCGTACGTCCGCTACCCTTCCCATTGGCTAATCAAGGCCATATGCAAATTAACTGCCAGCCAAGATGGCAGTTAACCACCAACAAAGATGGCGGCTAATTTGCATATCCTGCAATGATGGGAGGAGAAAGGGGAAGAATGGAAAAATGGTGATCAGAAACCCAGGCAGCAGGCAAGAGATGGGGGCGGGCAAAGGCGGCCATCAGAAAGCTGGGTGGCCTGTGGCCTCATGATCCCCTTGGCCATTGGGTTGAGCGGGAGCCCAGGTGCAGGCCGGCTGGTGAGCCATGCAGGGAGTGGGAGCCAGGGCACAGGCCCCGTGATCCCCCCGGCAATCCGGCGAGCAGGAGCCCGGGCACAGGCTGGCCACGTGATCCCCGCGCGATTGGGGCGAGCAGGAGCCCAGGCGCAGGCTGCGTGATCCCCGCGACAATCAGGGCGAGCGGGGCCCGGACACAGGCTGGCCACGTGATCCCTGCGGCAAGGGGCTGCATGATCCCCACAGCGAGCAGGAGCCAGGGCACAGGCCACGTGATCCCCTCGGTAATTGGGGTGAGCGGGAGCCCAGATGCAGGCCCTGTGATACCTGAAGCAATGGGGCAAGCGGGAGCCTGGGCGCAGGCCGGCTGCGGGAGCCCAGCGTGATCCCGGCAGCAATCAGGTGAGAGGGAGCCTTGAAGCAGGCCGGCCGCGTGATCCCCGGAGTGATCAGGGCAAGCGGGAGCCCGGGGACCCCAGCACCCCAGCACCCCAGCACCTGACATGCAAAGGTTGGGGATGAAATGACTTTTCCCAACCACATCTGCAAATACCCTGGGGAAGGCATCACTGAAGAGTTCACAACTCTCTTACTTGGCCAGGAAGAAAACAGTTGGCAACGGAAACAATCCCTTACATCAAAGTTAAGGTCCCTCTGGGTAAAAAAGAATATTTCCAACGTAAAGTAGGGAGCAGGCAAAAATAATATGTTCTCATGACTTCCACTGAAGTTTGAGCATATGACAGAGTCAAAAGGAACATACAAATTAAAACAGACAGTGGACATTCAGATGACCCGAATCAACTGTCACTGTTTGTGCCAATAGCAGCAATGCTTATGTGATAATATAGTTTAACAAACATACAAAATATAGCAAACATACATATAATATAGTTTAACAAACATACAAAACAAGTCACATGATAAGAGAGGTTCAGCTTCTAAAGTAAATTGAATATGTTCTTTAAAAATTCTCATGTCCTCCCCTCTGACTATAATTCTTAAGTTTCCAATCAGAAAATCACCCCAGGTGATCCAGTAACATGTAGAATTCCAGTAACCTAACATTTAAAAAGCAAACATCCAAACCATTTTTAAAATATTTAAATTGAAATTTTAGGGTTAAAATTATAGAAGATATTTAGATCCAAATATATTTACTGAATAGAAAATATTTCAGTTTTTGATTTTAAAAAAATAAACATAAAAAATATATAAGTGACACATTTTCTCAAGGAACTCTGAATTAGTACCCTTCCCTCTAACTTTCTTCAAATTAAGAGAATCTATGGAGTTCCCTATACTGCACAAGTTTTAATGAAAGAAAATAAGACTTTCTAAGAGCATCAAATACATGTTTTCTTATTTACAA
This sequence comes from Myotis daubentonii, assembly GCF_963259705.1. Lineage (NCBI taxonomy): Eukaryota > Metazoa > Chordata > Mammalia > Chiroptera > Vespertilionidae > Myotis > Myotis daubentonii. Next base: position 94,236,478 of record NC_081842.1, read on the forward strand.
ACATATATACTCTTCTTTCTCTCTCTTTAAAATATATTCTTACTGATTCAGAGAGGAAGGGAGAGGGAGAGAGATAGAAACATCAATGATGAGAGAGAATCATTGATTGGCTGCCTCCTACACGCCCCGTACTGGGGATCAAGCCCACAACCCAGGCATGTGGCCTGACCTGGAATCAAACTGTGACTTCAGGTTCATAGGTCAATGCTAAAACACCGAGTCACACCCACCGGGCTTAATTCTTATTTATAAATTAATTCCAAGGACATATATAGCTTGAAAAGCTTTGGAAGCAGTTTCAAAAAAAAAACTATCTTTTAAGTAACAAGAAAACAGTTATAGAAGAAAGTTTAAATTAAAAGAAAAAAATTGTTTTAATTTATTCAAGAGTGGGAACATCTGTGAGTGACAGGGGGGAGCTCCTCAACCACCTGATCAGCCCTGCTCTGTGGGTGACAGGGTACAGAGCCCCAACCCCCCTGATGGGCCCTGCTCTGTGCTTGACAGGGGGCGGCACCCCAACTCCCCAATTGGCCCTGCTCTGAGCCCGACCAGGGGCTGCACCTAGGGATTGGGCCTGCCCTCTGCCACCCGGGAGCAGGCCTAAGCCAACAGGTCACTATCTCCCCAGGGGTCCCAGACTAGGAGAGGGCACAGACCAGGCTGAGGGAGCCCCCCTCCCCACCGAGTGCACAAATTTTTGTGCACTAGGCCTCTAGTCCTATATAATAAAAGGGTAATATGCAAATCAACCGAATGGCTGAATGAACTGTTGCTATAATGTGCAATGACCACCAGGGGGCAGATGTGCAATGCAGGAGCTGCCCCCTGGTGGTCAGTGTGCTCCCACAGTAGGAGCACTGCTCAGACAGAGATTGGCCTCATGGCTGGTGAGTACAACAGTGGTGGTGGGAGCTAAGGATGTCTGACTGCCAGCTTAGGCCTGCTCCCCATGGAAAGCAGGCTAAGCCATCAGTTGGACATCCCCCTAGGGCTCCCAGATTGTGAAAGGGCACAGGCTGGGCTGAGGGACCCTCCTCTGAGTGCACAAATGCCATGCATTGGGACTCTAGTGTTAAATAATTTTCTAATGTAGTGAAATTAGTAACACAAAAAGCTAGGCCTTAAGAATATTAAGAGCTAAATTTAACAAAATAAAATAATTTATATTTGAATTCTTAGTATTTTGTACCTAATAAATGAACAAAATAAAGATATGTACGCCCAAATAATATAAAAAACCCAGAACTCATTATTTTGAATATGTATAATCCAAGGTCTGATTAAACATATATCATTTCTGTTTTTATTATTTTCAGGGAAAGTCAAGGATTTTATGCAGAAAGTAAAGAAATGCAAATAAAACAAACTATACTTTTAATGTCACATATATTCACTGAAAATTTGACAAAATCATTGTCTCTAACTTTACAAGAAGAAACTATACTGTTGTGCATGTGGAGTTGCATTTTAATATTCCTAATATCCACATTACCTAATTTTTGGTTTGGCTAAGTCAAAAAACATTAAAACAAAATATAAATTTAAATGTTAAGATATTGCTTCAATTTTTGGACTTGAATAGTATTTTTGTAGTGTAGGGTTTAAAACAGTCAAATATCTCATGTTGGGCTGCAAAATAATCCAAAATACAAATCCATTCATCTTTTGTCATAAATAAACAATTACTTGAATTTTAATTTCATGTATAACTAAGGGCTAGTTGCCATTAGCTTATTAAGTAAGTTATTAGGGGATTCTAAATGTTATTTATACACTACAGTGAGTGTATTCCTACAGCTTCCTGAGGCCTTTAAACTAGCATTTCCTGTGCATGTGCATCACAGTGAAGCAGATGATTCAGAGGAAGGAGTTAGGCTATACAGGCATTATTTTAAGTTGCCCATGGTACTCTAGCTTTGTTACATTTATATTAAACTTATTGTTAGAAATAATATTAGGTGTGTGTGTGTGTGTGTGTTCTGTGCTTTTGATCTCCTTGTTATATTTTTATATGCTCCATTTTAACAAAATTGTTGATAATTGTTGAATATGTAAGGTCTTCACTATTCTTGCCCCCCACTTTCATGCAAAGTATGTTACCTTTGGGTTTCTTTGTTCTCCTAAGGCAGCGGTTCTCAACCTGTGAGTTGCGACCCCTTTGGCGGTAGAAGGACCCTTTCACAGGGGTCACCTAATGATCCTGCATGTCAGATATTTACATTACAATTCATAACAGTAGCAACATTACAGTAATGAAGTAGCAACAAAAATAATTTTATGGTTGGAACTGTATTTAAAGGGCCAGAAGGTTGAGAACGACTGTCCTAAGTCCATAGTCAATAGCTTTAGACTGAAAGCAGTATGTTCAAAAGACACTGAAATTTCCTTGACCAACTATGACCTCTTATATTTCATATAGACAGACTTGGATCCTGGTCAAGTATAGTGTATGAGATAATATACAGCTTGCTGTTTTGTTGCTGCTATTTCCAAACCAAAGTCAAGTGGATTTCTTCATAGTCAAAGCCACTAGAATATATACTACAGGACAATATTTACACTCTTTGCAGCTCTTTGACATGTGAATCAGATAATAACACTCCCATTCTGCCATGTTCAAAACCCTTTGGCATTTTTCAAATAGCTTTTTCACAATTACTATAATGTCTAAAACCCTTGGCAGTGTCTTATGAGATTCCTGGTGCCATGAAGCTATATCTCTCAAACCTACCTCACACATACCACTCTGATGCCTTTTTCTCCCTGCTACAGTCATACTAGGCTTGTAATTTTTCATAAATATGCAAAGCACCTTTCTACCTCAAGGTTTTTGGCCTTGCAATTCTCTCTTCCACAAATCTTCTTCTCTTATATATTTACCTGGCATGTCTCAAACTTTTGGGGTCACAGTTCTAATGTCCCTTCTTCTTAGAAAATTTTCCTGACTGCTGTAAAAAAAAAAAAAAACCCTTTCATATTTTACCCATGTATTCTGCTTTTTAATTTTTCTTTACATCATTGTTCACTGCTGGGCATTAAATTAAATATTAAATTTATGTTTTTATTGTTCTTTTCACTACACTGTAACCCCTGAGGGATGGGTCTGTCTATCTGTGTTCACTCATGTACTCACAGTACATAACAGTGGCCCACACAAAAATATACTCCTAAAACTTATCCTCAATGAAGGAAGACATCCCTAATGGTTAACACTGGGCACATTGCATGTTCTTAAGAAATATTAACAGAATATTGATTGCAATAAGCTTGTTAGCCACTATCAATGTCAAGGAACCATTCACTTGCCCCTTCCATTGTCCCACATGCTTTATTTGAAAGCATAGAATCATTTTACATTTATTGTATCTAATCTTCCCATATACCTGTCCCAGGTAAATCCTGATTTTTAAATGCAAATGTGCTTAATTAATGAGCACTATCCAGGAGAATTTTTTTTCTACCCTCTCCTAGCTCTTCTTAAAGGAAATTATGCTATTTATTGTTTTTAAATGATTTTATTTCTGATTCATCTTACTTTGCACTGTATTTCCTGAAGGTCAGAATGGTCTCGTTTAAAATATATACTCAATCCCTGATAGTAATACTTCTAGGAGTGTGGTTCCATTTTAATATCAGCTCATGTGAATATCAAATGAATGTGAACAAGCTTCTCCCACAGCAGAGTTTTGACATTAAGAAAATTAAAATATGCCCTAATCATAGAATGTTTTAACTGTTGTCTGACATTTTAAAGGATTTTCTCATGAATTTCAGAATAGATTATACTTCTGCCTGGCATCTTGGGTATAAAAATAATATTCTAAGTGATTGAAGCTTTATTTTTAATTTATAATAGAAGATTTTGAGAGAACAAGAGAGAAAAAAGAGAAAGAGAAAGAGAGAGGGAAAATGGGAGAGAGAGAATTTTTAAGAGAAGTTTCTTTGACTATTTGTCTTTTGCCTCCAGGAAACCAAGCAATTTTCTCTATTATAAAATTATACATAGCTTGTTACTACAATTAACTTGAGTCCTGTGGGGATATAATAGACTTATTTTACAGAAATATACTTAGCCATTTGCAAGGGCTCCAAGGAGAAGAAATTCCTATTTTATAAATACTTCTGTCTGAGACCAGACATTTAATTATCTTGATTAGTTTTTTGTGAGAGAAGTAGTCCAAATTTTAAATATTTGTCTCTGACCAGTGTTAAACAAGCTGAGGTGATATGTACATGTGGCAGTTTTATATCTTTGAGTAATTCTTGCAATTTAAAAAGTGCTAATGTTTATCTTCTGACATACATTTTTCATATTTAACATGAGACCTAGATTTTTCCATCTTATTTACTTTAGATATATGCATTCTTTATATTTGATCTATGGGGTCAAAGTGGCCTTTCCATGGTTTATTTAGAGTTTTCTCTCTCCAATGCTGACATTCAAACTCAGATATGCCAGCAGTTTTAAACTACTTGAAGTTTCCACATTGTCACATGGTCACTCCTCTATAACTTTTTGAACATAACATTCTCTTACGCTTTATTTTCAATAAATATCTATTGGGCACTCATTATATGCTAGACAATATTTTTGGAATTTGTCATGCATGAATATTGAAGCAGTATAAAAAAAAATTTCTGCCTCATGTAGCTTAAAATCTTGTGAGTAGAAGACACAGTATCTTTTAGACACAGTATACAACAAAATAACTAATTTAATAAATCAGTAGATCCCACAACATGTTAGTAGGTGCTAAATGCTGTCAGTAAAAACAAACAAACAAAAAACAGAATATGCTAAAAGGAAACAATAATACTGTAGTGGATTTGTGACTTAAATTCAGGTGAACTAAGAAGTTTGGTAACATTTGAAAAAGTATCAGGAGGGCCAGCAGGAAAGGGCAGTTGGGGGTGATTGGGCCGGCAGAGGAGGGGAGCTGGGAGTGATCAGGCTGGCAAGGGAGCAGTTAGGTATCAATTGGGTCAGCAAGGGAGTGGTTAGGGGGTGAGCAGGCAGGCAGGAAGGTGAGCAGCTAGGAGCCAGTGGTCCTGGATTGTGAGAGGGATGTTCGACTGCTGGTTTAGGCCGCAGGGATTGGGCCTAAATTGGCAGTCGGACATCCCCCGAGGGGTCCCTGATTGGAGAAGGTGCAGTCCGGGCTGAGGGTCACCCACCCCCTGTGCATGAATTTCATGCACTGGGCCACTAGTGTGTGTGTGTGTGTGTGTGTGTGTGTGTGTGTGTGTGTGTGTGTATCTATATATATATATGTCTGTCTGTCTTCTCATAGATGTTTTTAATGTCAGTTTATAAAGGAACTCTGCAAAAATTTGCCACATTGCCTTTTTTACCATATATTTATTCATACGTCATCTAATTTTTCCTAGTGTCTATTTCTCTTTTTCCTCCTATACTCTCTGTAGGATCACAATCTGAATGTCCATGAAATAAGAAATTTGTAACTGAATTAATTTGGAACATTTCTTTCAATAACAAATGCCAAATTTTCAAATGGCTACACGCTGGTTTTTCAAATTATACTTTCAATATCTTGTATAAAGAAATGCATGGTGATGAACATAGCTGATATTTGTGTATGACCTCTTGCCATGTATATGACTTTGCTATTAAAACTCCCTGTGCTTTAATCTGTAAAATGGGAATAATTTTAGCTTCTGTTTTAGAGTGTTGGGCACTTCAGGAGAGAGAACTCTTCTAAAGCATTCAACAACAGCTACAATATAAAAGTTCAGTAAATGTGAGTAGCCAAATGTAATTGCTAAATTTTCATTTCCTATACTAAGTTTCAGACTGAATTTTAATATTCAATATAAAATATGCTTTTATGATAGTATTAATTAAAATTTAAATATTTAGATTAATTTTAGGCATTTCATTAATAGCTATATCAAATATAGTTATTCATCTGAAACAAACACAATATGTAAAAACCAAAATACCTTTGTGAATTTTCACTGGGAATTTTATGTCATACATATAAACATCATTAACATTAAGAATAGTTTTTTTTCAGAATATACCAAACTTTGAAAAGAAATGATTTTTTTCTACTTACACAATTTTTTGAAAGATTTTACTGAGTAAAACATGGTTAAAATGTATTTTCCCATATGCTAAAAATTCTGGTAGATGAAATTTCTTTTTAAATGTTTATCTACATTTGTCTAATAGGACTGAAAGGAACTTTAAAAATATTTACCAATGTAGTACCATAAATCTAATTTAAAAAAGTGGAATCCTGGTTTATAATTCATTTTTATAATTTATGGAATCTGCTTTTAGATCTTCTAAGTCTCTAGAACTTGACTACTTCTCTCCTCAGAATCTATGTGTCTGCTGAAGAACTTAGTAGAATAATTAAGCAGAATTAATTTATAATGGAGCTACAGAAATTAGATCTAGATCTCTGATCCATGCATCACTCTCATTTAGACTAAGCCACAGTTTTGGTTAAATCTAACATTCCTCCTATCTCATAACATCATTCATGTGTCTGAATATAGCTGTAGTAAAAGATGATGATACTGTGCTGACTGGTCTTTGTTCATATGCATTTATATTTATTACTAGAGGCCCAGTGCCCAAATTTTGTGCATGGGGGAGGGGGAAAAGGGGGTCCTCCTCAGCCCAGCCTGCACCCTATCCAATCCGGGACCCCTCGGGGGATGTCCGAGTGCCAGTTTAGGCCCAATAGCGGGGATCGGGCCTCAACCGGCAATTGGACATCCCTCTCGCAATCTGGAACCACTGGCTCCTAACTGCTCGCCACCCTGCTGGTCTGGTCACCCCCAACTGCCCCCATGCCAGCCTGGCCACCCCCCAACTGCCTTCCTGCTGGCCCGGTTGCCCCCTAACTGGCCCCCTGCTGGCCTGGTAACCCCTGACTCTCCAGAAGGAAGTCAGACATCTGGAAGATGTCTGTTCACATGGCCTAATTAGCATATTACCCTTTTATTAGTATAGATTGTTTAAAGTATTATGGAGGCTGTCACTTTCCTCTGATTGGTTCTCACTCCCAAATGCCCAGACATCACTGCAATGTTGCTAAAGGCTATTTCTTAGTATTCATCTTATGTGACATACTAGAGGCTCAGTGCATGAAATTTGTGCGCTGGGCTGGGGGAGGGTGTCCCTCAGCCCAGCTTGCACCCTCTCCAATCTGGGACCCCTTGGGGGATGTCCGACTGGCGGTTTAGGCCCGATTCCAAATCAGGCCTAAACCAGCAGTCGGACATCCCTCTCACAATCTGGGACTGCTGGATCCCAACTGCTTGCCTGCCTGCCAGCCTGATTGCCCCCTAAACACTCCCCTGCAAGCCTGGTGATCCCCAACTGCCCTCCCCTGCTGGTCTGGTTGCCCTTAACTGCCCTCCCCTACTGGCCTGTTTGCCCCCAACTGCCCTCCCTTGACAGCCATCTTGTGGCATCCATCTTGTGACCACATGGCCATCTTGTGTGAGGGAATGCTGGTCAATTTGCATATTACCTCTTTATTATATAAGATTAGGAAAATTTACATAGTAATCATTCTGACTTCCTTCGTTTTCATTCTGGCTGTTCTCTGTGAGTTTCCTTTACTGACCCTTTATCATCTCCCTAATTGGAAATCCACAGACAACTCAGTATTTTTGGCTCCTTTTGACTGTCTACATTCTTGCTACGTAATAACACATAGCTTTATACTTATAAATCTCATATATAGATATGTGGAGATTATATATACATATATATAGAAGCCTAAGTGACTGTTGAGACCATTACAACTGAACGACAGGAACAACCACCATGACTGGTTGACCAGTCACTATGATGCACACTGACCACCAGGGAACAGATGCTCAACACAGGAGCTGGCCCCTGGTTGTTAGTACGTACCCACAGCCAACCTCCCATGGCCAGCCAACCTCCCCTGGTCGCTCTCTCCGGCCAGAAAACCTCCTATGGTCTCTTCCCCTGCCTGGCAGGCCCAGTCTAGCAGCTGGCATGCCCTGGCCTGCCCATCCCCAATTGGGACTGGGCAAGACAGCCCCGATAGGCCCTGATTGCCATCCAGGCCTAGGGACCCAACCTGTGCGGTTTTTGTGCACTGGGCCTCTATTATAGATATAATATAGATAGATCATAGATAGCTCTAAATTCATGTCCAGCACAGACTACTCCACTGAACTTGACATCATTTTCCAACTGCCTATTTGAATGATTCACTTAGATTTCTAATAGGAATCTCAGTCTTAACACTTCAGAAGCTGAGCTCCTATTAGTCCATATGCAAACATTCTTCTTTTAACCTTTTGCATCTCAATTAATAGAAAATCAATTTTCATAGTTGTTTAGGTCAAATAACCTTGGTATTTTACTTCAAAATATATTCAGCATGTGCTCATTTCTCCCTACCCCTGCTGCTATCCTCTTGGTCCAAGGCACTGTGATCTCACAGTTCTATTATTGAATTAGCCTCAGACTTGTCTCCCTGCATTTGCCTTGCTCCCAGGACACTCTTCTCAGCACTGCAGCCAGATTGATTTTTTTAACAGCTTTTATTAAAACATAATTGACATTCAAAAACTATTCATATTTAAAATATTCAATTTTATAAGATTTAGTAAATGTATACACCTGTGAAACCATCACCACAATCAAGAGAGGGATCCAATTAAAACATAAATTCTATCATCATCTTCATATTTCTTTTCCCCCAGGTCAAAAGCTTGTGTTGATTTTTGTTTGTTTGTTTTTGTTTTTGTTTTTACCTAGGAGGTACTACATGATTTGGCTTGAAGTTCATGTCACTGCTCCCTGCTCCTTTCCACACATCTAAGAATTACCTTCTATTCTTCCTCAAATACATGCCAGTCACTCAGATCCCATTCCCTTACTGTCTCTCTACCCAGAATATTATTTTCCCACATCTTCCAGAATCAGTCTTTCACTTCCCCTGGGTCTCATTCAACAGGCATCTTCTCAGTGATAATTTTCATAACTAGCATACAATTTAAACCCCATAGACTATTCCTGCCTTATGGTTATACTTAACATTTTTCACCATTTAAATTACTATATATTTATTATATACTAGAGGCCCAGTGCATGAATTCATGCACCAGTAGGGTCCCTAGCCTGGCCTGTGGGATTGGGCCAAAACCGGCTCTCTGACATCTCCTGAGGGGTCCTGGATTGTGAAAGGACACAGGCCAGGCCAAGGGACCCCACCAGTGCACAATCACGGCCTGGGAGGTTTTCAGGAGAGCTCCAGCATGTGTTCGGCCTGTCTCGCTAAGTCCTAATCAGCTGGACCCCAGCAGCAAGGTCACCTACTGGTCAGAGTGTCTGCCCCCTGGTAGTCAGTGCACATCATAGCGAGCGGTTGAGCATCCTTAGCATATCATTAGAATATTATGCTTTGATTGGTTGAATAGCTGACTGGACGACTGGACACTTAGTATATTAGACTTTTATTATATAGGATAGTAATTCTTGATATTTATGCTACTATGTACTCTACTATACACTATATAACCCACTATATATTTTACTTGACTAACTTGTACATTGGAAGTCCACCCTCTAGAACAGTGGTCACCAACCAGTGGTCCACAGACCACCAGTGGTCTGTGAGGCCTGAAAAGGTTGGCAACTTCTGATCTAAAATGTTCACTATCCTTTCTGAAGTGGCTAGAGTATGGCACATAGTAAGAATTCAATATTTATTAGATAATTAACAATAAAAACTTCATAAGGTAAGAAATCTAGAGTGCTGAACCTGATTTATTTATACATGATAATTACTATTATGCATATTATTTTTTTTATTAAATACTAGTGACTCAGTGCATGAATTCATGCACATTGGAAGGAAACAAAATAGAAGGTGGCTGGAGAGGCAGGAATGGGTGAGATGAGCCAGACATGCCCTGGAGCCAACTTCCTGTGGTCCCTCCCCCGGCATCTGTGGAGTGAGCAGGTTCCCTCTGGCAGGTGAAGTCCCTCAGCCTGGCCTGCGGAGATCAAGTCAAAACCTGCTCTCTGACATCCCCTGAGGGGTCCCAGAGTGTGAAAGGGCACGCTGCTCAGTTGCTGTATTACAGGATGTGGAACACAAACGCAAGTGTGCAGTAAACTAGATTCGAAGCCAACAGTGTCCCAGCTACAACATAACCCAAGGCCAAAGGTGGAATCATGCAGCCCCATGAGGAATTGGGCTCCCTACTCTCTGGTTTCAGGGTGTATCACCGAGAACTGCCGCTGCCAAGTCACTGCAGCTCAGCAGCTCCTGCATAGAGCGTCTGCCCCCTGGTGGTCAGTGCACATCAGAGCGACCTGTCAGATGGTCGACACTTAGCATATTAGCCATATATATATATATATTGGCCATATATATAATTACCATTCTACTGTTATTTCCTGGGTCTGTTACACACACTGCCAGAAGTCATTATTTTTATGTTTTTTCATAATTCTCCCTGCTTACCAGTGCTGTCAGCACATCTCTTTCTATTCTTCCTTCTTCCTCTTTTTTTTTCACTTCATGCCTATCTGTGATTACTACCCTGGACTGCTGACAAAACAAAGATGGGATGAGTATAAAAGTTCTATAATACCTTGAGTATGCCCTAGCCCAGGGGTGGGCAAACTTTTTGACTCGAGAACCACAATGGGTTCTTAAACTGGACCGGAGGGCCGGAACAGAAGCATGGATGGAGTGTTTGTGTGAACTAATATAAATTCAAAGTAAACATCATTACATAAAAGGGTACGGTCTTTTTTTTTTTTTAAGTTTTATTCATTTCAAACGGGCTGGATCCGGCCCGCAGGCCTAGCTGGTTTGGCTTGATGGATAGAACATCAGCCTGTGGACTGAAAGGTCCCAGGTTCGATTCCAATCAAGGTCATATGCCTGGGTTGCAGGCTCGGCCACCAGTAGGGGGCATTCAGGAAGGATCCGATCAATGATTCTCTCATCATTGATGTTTCTATCTCTCTCTTCCTCTCCCTTCCTCTCTGAAATCAATAAAAATATATTTTAAAATATATCTTGAGTATAAAACAAGCATCCTTATTCTTATTCCCATAATTCCCCAAAAGAATTGAGAAATAATCCCAAATATTTTCTAATGTAATGACCTTTCCATAATTTTAACTATATCACTTTAAAATTATTTGTGTTCTGCATACTGATTAAAAGGTATTAATATAATTTTAGAATATTTTTTGAAAACTTCAAGATCAGTCTTCACGGTTTGCTTTGTATGTTGTTTCCTGATTTTAAACCAACCAACCAACCAATGAACGCTGTTACTCATAACCTATTTTATAATTTGTTCTAACTCTTCTTTCATAACTTAAATCCTAACTAAAGTGAGGCCCATAAAAATGTATAAATTGAACACATTGGATAATTGTAAAGATAGTGTGTATTAAAATATATTTCATTTTCAAAATTGAGTTATCAGCTGTTAAAGTGTGCATACATTTTGGGGGGAATACTCTGTTTTTTCTCTATACTCAGTGAGCATTAGAGGATCCTATGACACAATGAGCCATTGTTAGGAAGTTCTGTCAAACTTGAAAGTTTGTTATTTATCTCTAAGCAGTATCCTAATCCCACTCCACCTACCACTGAAATAAGGTTTGGATCAGCAGAGATTGTCCACATTTCTTCCTAAGGTGTTTCTGTGATACTGCATAACTCATGACTAAGGCACTTAGACAATGCTAGGATTATTCTCCAAAATTTTATTGTCCTTGGTCATTTATTTTTATAGTATTTATATATATTTATCTTATTTATTTTCCTTCTTATTTTATATTCTTAATTAATTTTAATATTTTAAAATTGATGCTCTGTTATTGATTAGCATTTTCTGTAATCAGGGAATCTGATAATCTTCTGAAAAGCAATCCATGCTTCATTAAAAAAATTAAAAATACTGAAATATTGGCATTTCGTTACTGAGAAACTACATGAGAGGATTATAACATCTTTTAATCAAAAGAAAATTATACTATAAACAATGTGTCTAAGAGATTAATTTAAATAAATCATATGTATTACATGTCAGGATTTATTTTGTATTTAAATGTACTAGTATGTCACTTTATTTTCTATCAAAGAAAAAAGTAGCAAACTGTGAGTAAAATATATTTACAGTATGTCTTTTGTCAAATCTAACTGAGAAAGATGTACAGATAGAAGCACAGAGGAGAGTTATATGATGGAAAATCCCAAATAGAATTTGAAAAGCCTCCTGCAGATAGAGAACCTCAGAAAAAATAATACAGGAAATGTTGACTTGTACCTATGTTTTAGAGGGGAAAAAAATGGTTATATGTTTCTTGAATAAAAAGAATGGTTATATGTTCCTTACATTTGGAGTCTCTGTTTAAAATATTTTTGAGAAAATTCATTGATTGAAGCAATTTTTTCTATTCTGGGCCCCCTGAATTAGTATACTTAAGATGATATATATATCCTATGTATTTTTTAATATATATATATATATATATATATATATATATATATATATATATATATTATATTGCCTTTACTTTGAAAATTAAGTATTGTATCTCTAGGAAACTTCCATCAAAAGATATAAAGATGTATTAATGACATTATAACAATAAATTATTTATTAGAAATTAGCAAAAATGAACTCCTTCATCCTAATAGACATAAATATTAAAGTAGGAATTGATTAAGTATGGGGTCCAGTTTCGCTCCTGAAAAGGCAAGAATTTTTGCTTTTCAAAAATGTTTTTTACCCAAAGTGTACGTAGCAATTATATAAGTGTCTAACTCATAATAAAACCCAATAAATATCTGTGACTAAATGAATGAACAATGAATACTTGGAGCAGCATAAAGCCTTGAGCCATTGAGAGAAAAAAAATAAGTGAAAGACCTATAAAGAGAAACTGGAATGAGCCACATTTAAATTTTCTTTAATATCTAATTTTCATAAGGGGTCAATTCTGAATAGAAATATGTATACTTAAAACAACAAAAACCTCATAGATATATAAGTCCACAGATTTCATGACTTGAAATACCTTTGACCAAAGAGGTGGAACTGGGCATAAGGCATAAAAACATGAAATAATTGATATAGGGAAGTTTTCATTATACATTTCGTAAAGATATTCAAGGCAATATTTCCTACCACTATTGTTATTCTTTACCAGTAGGAATTCATTTATTATTGATTCCTATAATTAATCCTAAATTATATGAAATTTTTCATAAACAAAAATTTGTGGAATTTCTGTACCTTCTGATGATAGCTAAGGTTAGGTAGGTGTTCATCACAGGCATAAACACAATTTCTCTCAACTGGCTCATTTATACTTTCGTTCACTGGTATTTATACTGTTGTATACGTTTATGCATATATGTATACATATATGTGTATATGCATATGTGTGTATCTCAAAAAACTTACATAAAACATTCCTCATCTCTCTATCTCTCATTTCATACACAGCAAACAGGGAAAGCCTTGCCTCTGTTCCATTCAGCACCTAAAAAGAAACCCTTTCTGCTTTGCTCAAAGCAGTGGCTTGAGTGAACAAAACCTTTGGTACGATTTTAAGACTACTACAAAATTAATAAGATTTCTTGGAGTTTTCTGACCATTTTATTCTTTTAAAAGTTGATTCAACTATGGAGTTTAAAGTACATGAGAGCCAGCAAAATGAATAGCATCTGAGGCAATCATCTTTCACTGGAGCCGAGCTGCAAGTCAGTCAGTCGCTTGGGGAGACTGACTGCCATAATCCTGGATGCTTTCTTATCCACAAGCCATTTCTTTTTAATAGGAGTAGAATCATAAAAGGGATGGAACAAATTAAAAGAGATTTATCAGTACTTCCTTCAAGATGTTATTGCACTGTCTTCATTTGGGGATGATTTCAAAAGAAAAACCAACAGAATGTTGCCTCTGAAAGAAGTAATTAAATCCTCAATTTGCCTACAATCATTTATTTGTAATGATAGCAATTCCAAACTTGATTAATAGCATGATCTCCTTCTGGTAATTAAACATTCTGCCAAATCTCCTAAAATTAGAATGTTTGCTAAAAACTGCACAGACTTCCAAAGCTTTCAGAAGAATTTCTCAAGACTGGGGTTCTAATAAAAAGTTGCATATATCTAATATCACTCTGTGCTTTCAGAGAACAGCACTGTGACTGGACTTCCTGTTTCACTGAAATGAAGGCTGATGGGCATTTACATTATTCAATGTGGCTTTTCTCTTACTGCTCCATCATGTAGCCCAGATATCAGGAGAAGTGGCCTTGATCATAACGTTGGGTTGAAAACTTCAGGACAATAACAGGTAGCATAGAAGCATGTACAAAAATCTTACATTACAGTCATCCTTAGAATTGGTGCTCTTTAATTATTTTTAAATCATATGGTCCATAAAAATATTTAAATATCATTAAGGAAAGTAATCTTGAAAAAAACAACAACACATAAACATCTGACCTGAATTTATCTCTGTAGAACCATGCTGAAATACATAAAGAAAAGACAAAAATAGGAAGGCTCAGAAGACAAAAACCAAATAAAAGAGTTGTTCCTGTAACTTATAGTTAATATAGGATTTCTGCCAACCACAAAGGGTCTCATTGATTTTTCATGGATTTAACCTACAAATATTTATCTCAGCAGGTGCTGAGTTATCAACCACCTAGTAAATTTTTTAAAAAATAATTAATTGAAGAAAGAAAACCTTGACATGAACTATTTGCTTGTATAAATACTTTCAAAATAGATTTTATGAACTCAGGAATAAAAATTCCATAGGTATGGTTAACTGTACATTAACAATTATACTTCCTTTCCTGTTTTATAATTTAACTAGAGGCCCGGTGCATGAAATTCATGCACTGGGGGGTGGGGGTTCCCTCAGCCCAGCCTGCCCCAATCACAGTCTGAGAGCCCTCAGTGGATGTCCTACTGATGGCCACAGTCTGGCAGCAGAAGCTCGGAGCAGGCATCTCGTGTGTGTGTGTGTGTGTGTGTGTGTGTGTGTGTGTGTGTGTCCCCACTGGGAGTCTTCCCCCAGCCACATTGGAGGCTCAGAGCAGGCACTGTGTGTGTGTGTCTGCTGGGGACCTGCCCTCAGCCACACCATGGAGGCTTGGAGCAGGAGCCCCTCTGTGTTGATCTCTCAGGCTCTTGGCCTCCACTTCATGTTGTACTCTCCCTTGAGCTATGGCCAGGATGGGGGTGCTGCTTGCAAGCTGGGCTTTCCTGCTCCAGGATCGCCATGGCGACGGGGGAGCAGGTCCAGCTGAGGGCTGCCCACAGGCTGGGCTTTCCCACTTCCAGGTCTCTATGGTGACCAGGGAGCAGGCCCAGCTGGGGGCTGCCTGCAGGCCAGGCTTTCCTGCTCCCTGATCAGGCGCAGCTGGGGGCTGCCTACAGGCCACACTTTTCTACTTACCGATGGCCAGATCACCACAGTGACCCAGGGCCCAGTGGCACTTTCCTGCTCTCCAATAATCATAGGGTCCCGGCTGGGGGTGGGCCTTAGCAGTGTGGGGCTTAGGCGGCATGGGGGTCCCAGCTTGGGGCTCAGGTGGCACATAGGGGTCCCCGCTGAGGGCGGAGCTTATGCCCCTCTACCCAGGGCTGCACATGGGGCCAGGATGGCAGTTTGCGCTGTCCCGCCCTGCCTGTAGTATAAGATAGAGGCCTGGTGCACAGTTGGGGGCCGGCTGGTTTGCCCTGAAGGGTGTCCCGGATCAGGGTGGGGGTCCCCACTGGGGTGCCTGGCCAGTCTGGATGAGGGGCTGAGGGCCGTTTTCAGGCTGGCGGGTGACTGAAGCTTCCAACCTCTTCTTTTTTTCTTTTTTTCTTTTTTTTTATTCTGGGATTTATTTACTTTCTATGGCTGTCACTGGAGCTGAGAGCTGGCTTTAGCTCTGAGGCCAGATCCAGCTTGAGGCCTTGGCTGCTGAAAGCAGATATCTGGGCTTTGTTTAGCTTCTATAATTGAAACTCTGTTGCCATCACTGCCGCTCTAAACTCTGAGCCTGCTGCCAGCTGAAAGCAGGTTTCTGGAGCTTGTTTAGCTTCTATAATTGCAACTTTGTTGCATCCGGAGTTCAGAGCTGGGCTGCTGCAAGCCGGGAACCTTGGCTTCCTCTGTCACTGGAGCAAGCAAGCCTCCTGTTGGCATCAGCTGCCTGGCTGCCGGCCACCATCTTGATTGGCAGTTAATTTGCATATCCTGCTGATTAGCCAATGGGAAGTGTTCGGGGGTATGGTCAATTTGCATGTTTCTCTTTTATTAGATAGGACTAGAAGCCCGTTGCTGGAAGATTCCTGCAAGAATAGGGATTCCTGCGGCTGGAGCAAAGCAGAGAAGGGAGCAAAACCTGCTGAGGCGGGCTTCGCTCCCACTCCCAGTTGCTGCCTTTGCGTTTCCCCTGCCACCCCCAGACACTGCGGCTGGGTTTCCCCTCCTGCCTCCCATCTCCACAGCCGTGGCTCCGTTCCTGTCTCCACCACCTCTACTTTGCTCCCTTCTGTAGCGCTTCACTTCCATATTGTCTTCAGTCTTCGCTCCCTGCTGGTATATGCAAATTAACCGCCATCTTGGTTGGGTTAATTTGCATATAGCCGCTCTGATTGGTGGGTGGGTGTGGCTTAATGCTTAGTGAAAGTATGGTCAATTTGCATGTTTGTCTTTTATTAGTGTAGATTAGAGCCCCAATGCATGAATTCATGCACCAGTGGGGTCCTTCGGCCTGGCCTGCAGGATCAGGCTAAAACTGACTCTCTGACATTCCCCAAGGGGTTTTGGATTACGAGAGACCCCACCAGTGCATGATCGGGGCCCAGGAGGGATGCAGGAGGTTGGCCAGCCTGGGAGGAACTGGGGGAGGGATCCAGGGCATGTCCAGCCTGTTTTTCTCAGTCTGGATTGGCTGGGCCCCAACAGCAAGCTCACCTACCAGTTGTAGGGTCTGCCCTCTGGTGGTCAGTGCATGTCATAGTGAGCAGTTGAGCAGCCTTAGCATATCATTAGCATATTACGCTTTGATTGGTTGAATGGATGACTTGGATGACTGGACACTTAGCATATTAGGCTTTTATTGTATAGGAAGGTTGACATTATAATAGACAATCTAATGAACCCTATCTTAAGTAAGAATCTAAATATGGAGGAACTAATGCATAGATCAAGACATAATTATAGACAACAAAATTTCAAAATATTTAATGTGAATATTAATACCTGATAAATATTAATTCAAAATTTCTGCTCTCAAATAACAATCTTTATTGTGCAAATAGGAAAGAAATAAGCTTGCCTTGCAGGTCATGATGCTCTCTTCCCACCTCCTAATATCCAGCTTATTTATGCGCAGTTAACTCTTAATCATCCATGGATAAACTAATGAAGAAACACATTTCTGCAGAAGACATAATTGGTACATATTCTGGTAGGTATTTTCTACATCATCAAATGTTCACCCAGAAATAAAGAGAAAATAGATATTGAGACTAGCTATTGAATTCATATATTTTTCTTAGTCTGCTTTGATATTTGATCTTCTCTTGCTTAAATCCGTGGAAAACAATCAGTTTTCCAGAGAGGCAAAAATTATTTTCTTGATAGATGACCAAAAGCAAACCTAAGAAAATAATAATTTTCAGGCAGAAATAAATAAAATATTAAGGAAAATGTATGCATGCATGCTTTATTAGATTTTTAATTTCAAACCTTTTTCTACTATTTTATTTTTTAATTTAAATTCTTTATTGTTTAAAGTGTTACATGAGTATCCTATTTCCCCCATTGACCTCTCCCCAGCTGCTCCCACGGTCCCATACATGCCCTCATCCCCCTACTGTCTGTCAATTGGTATGCTCATATGCATGCATACAAGTCCTTTGGTTGATCTCTTACCCCCACTCCCCACATTCCCTTATAGGTTGGACAGTCTGTTCAATGTTTCTATATCTCTGGTTCTATTTTTATTCATCAGTTTATGTTGTTCAATATATTCCACAAGTGAGTGAGATCATGTGATATTTATCTTTCTCTGACTGGCTTATTTAACTTAGCATAATGCTTCCAGTTCCATCCATGCTATTGCAAATAGTAATATTTCTTTCTTTTTTATAGCAGCATAGTATTCCATTGTGTAGATGTAGCACAGTTTTCTAATCTACTCATCTGTTGATGGGCACTTAGGCTGTTTCCAAATCTTAGCTATTGTAAATTGTGTTGCCTATGAAACCTTTTTTTTAATAACAAAAATTAAAAGTGTTACAAATATATGTTTCTTTTAAGTCACTGGAAAGTAAAATGCCAACCTGACACACCCATTATGCTCCAAAACATTTGTGTGTTTTAAAAACAAGCAAACAAAAAGTTACAGGGACATTTTCTTACATAGGTAGAGTACAATTATCAAAATCAAGAATTGGCAATGATATATTATTAATATCTATCCATAGTTATTACTCATTGCTCCATTAAAAAATCTTAAAACATGATGACATGCTATCCTCTGAATTGGAAGCTTGACAAATGGTTGAGATCAGCGACTATGGAATTGGTGGGAATTGGGCTCATCCGAGGACTGTGGTGTGATGTCACCATCATGGAAATAGTCAGGAGATATACTCACATCTCTAAAGGAACCACAAAAGTCTAAGGAGGTGCTCACCAGCAAGGCTTGCTAGGACCTCAACACATCATACCTCACACAGGCTGAGCCATGAACTATGTCACTATTGGGACCAATAGGAGGAGTCAGCAACCCTGCCTTTACAGCTTCATAATTACTCACAAAATAAACAGCATTTATTACTAATATAGAAGATGACCTACTCACCAAGGATGGTGACATAAGAAATCTTCTTAATTCCTCTCCTCTTGCCATTAGATAAGGAGCAAGCCCTGGGAAGACAGAAAAAATTGAGAGAGAATAAACAACCTCATATCTTCAGCTTAGAGCTATGAGTTTCACCAATGATGGGATAATAGAGATTATTAAAAATATGAACATCACATTGAAATTGAATTGACTGCACTAAATTTCAAATCCAACTTACCTTTAACTGGGATTTTACTAAGGTAAAACATTTCCCACCAAAGGGGATTTGAGGTTGTACAGGCAGTAGAATTTATGAGAAAAATTAAAGTGAAGGATTTACTAAGAAGTGGTTTATTAAGTACTGTCTTCACTCATCCCAGTTGTAACCCTCTGCATTTATCAGTTTTCACAACTGATATAAATAGCACAAACATGTATTGTATAGTGATCTTAAGATATACTGTTGAATTCCTTCTAATAAAAATGAGTTAAAAGAAAATAAGTTATTACAAAGAAAATGCAATTTAAACAAACTTTACCTGCATATTGAGCAGAAACACAATTGTTTATAAGATGACTTGAGGAGTACCATTTAGCCCTCTTGTGGCAGCCAAATCCTTCTGCTCTTGAAAGCTTGCAATTGCATTTCATACACTTCTCTCGCATCAGTCACTACAGACAAAATGGTAACAGCTAGCTCTAAAGACCCAAAGGAAGGAAGCTATATCTTTGAACAGCTTCCCCTTCCGAAGAGTAAGCTGTACAAGGAGGCGGGGAGGAGGAGGAAGGAGCCATGCCCTGCTCTACTACTAGACTGGAGTGCAAGAAATCCATCTCACAGGAACCTGAAAGAGCCTCCTCAGGACCAATCCATGAACAGGCTTACTTCTTTTGGACATAACCCAGAACCCATTAAGGTTGAAGGTTTCAAAAAAATAGAACAAGTGCACCAAGTGTTGCAGTAAAACAACATGAAGGAAATAATCAACATTTTTAAAAATGTATTTTTAAGAATTTTAAACAATACCTTAATAAAGACCCATTCAATCCATCAGTTATTCTAATAAATGTTAAAATTTAAAGGAGTAAAAAAGAAATCTACCCCCAGGAAAAACACTGCTGTCTGAGCCCATGGGTGTAAAAATGAGGCCGAAGACCATCCGAACCTAACAATGGCTTAGTTCATTGATTTTAGAATTGGAAAATTTGTAAATATTAAGGAACTGAATCCTGCCATTTACTAGATTTCCCTACAGCAACTGTAAATGCAATAAAGATATGCATTGCATCATAACATTTTTATGTTTTAATTGTATAAATCAAATTAACAAATTTATCATCTGCTAATAAAGAACACATGCATTGTTTACTTTCCTGGAATGTATGATCATCAATCTTTCCATTGTTGTTAAGAATAACAACAGTAATACCAATAATAATAATAAAACTTGGATAAATTTTTGTATAAAGTAGCTTATAGTTTTTATCAAAATGAAGGATAAAGCCCTGGAAAGAACCGCCATTTTAAATAATATGATAAAGTGTAGGAAGTGATAAGAAAGGTCATTGGGGAGAAAATTTTAAGTTTGAATTGCTTTTCAGAGTCCACTAAGATCCCTAAAGAAATTGTTTTCAAGGTAACCTTTGGGAAGCACTGCTCTCATAATTTCTTCAGTGTCCTCTGTGACTACACTCTCCATGTAACAGAAGAAAATTTTACCTACTCCAGATGATTTGGGTCAATTAGATGTTATTTTCTTATTTTTGCCAAATGCCTCAATTCTTCTAACACCCCACCTTCAGCTCCTCTTCTCTCAGGGAGCTGGTGAATTTATTTTTCTGCCTAGAAAGTCCAGGGTTGAACGTGCAATGTATTCCCAATGCTCTGACAAGAACTTAGTAAAGAGGAACTATTGCCTTCCTACTCCCTGATGTGATTGCTCTCTGTATGAAGTCTCAAATTGCATTAGATTTTGTTGCTGTATAACATTACATTGTACTGCTTCCCATGCCTTTCGTGTTCACACATTCCTTACTTCAAAAAGGATTTTCAGGGACACTAGTCTTCAGTTAATTCATTTTATGGATGTGTGTGCATTTGTGTGTATTCTTTCATACTGTTAAAGGTTAAAGTGGCTTTATTTTGTGTTATATATAAATGCTTCTAAGACATAGAAGTCTTCCATAGAAGTCTTCTCATACACTCACGTGTTCTTTCCAAAGTAAAAAAGGCAATTAGGTGACTGTCCTTATCTCATTATGTGGTGATAAAGTCACATTAAGTGCATGTTAATTTACCATACTTGCCCTTTTATATGTTTGATTTTACTCTCCTTTGCTTAAACTAATAAATTTGGTAGGAATATATACTCTGGTTAAGTCTTAGACTCAATTCTGCTATTTCCTCAAATCATCCACAAATATTTCCCTCTTTAATAATTAAAGCTATTAAAATATTATTATATTTGTATTATCCATAAATGTACCCAAAATTTATGTCCCATTATCATTCAGATATTAGGCTAATATGGAGGATACAAGGACAAATAAGATAAAATCTCTACCTTTAATGAAATTAAAATTAAGTATGACTCATGAATACTATAGCAGCTCCTTGAGATAGTAATTCCCTTTTCCCCTGGTTCTCATAAGAAATCTCCATATTAGCTTTCTATGATGCATATCAAATTACCAACTCAGTAGCTTTAAAAATATTCATTTATTACCTCACAATTTCTGTAGGTCAAAAATTTGGAAGCAATGTAACTATGTTTTCTGATGAGATTTCACAAGGCTAAAAACAGAGTCAACCAAGCTGTGTTCTCACCTGTATTTCAGGGTCCTTCTCCAGGCTCAATGGCACTTTCAGAATTTATTCCCATGAAGCTGTAGGATAGAAGCCACT
Source organism: Myotis daubentonii (assembly GCF_963259705.1). Classification (NCBI taxonomy): domain Eukaryota; kingdom Metazoa; phylum Chordata; class Mammalia; order Chiroptera; family Vespertilionidae; genus Myotis; species Myotis daubentonii. Next base: position 94,258,251 of record NC_081842.1, read on the forward strand.
GTTTTCTTGCTAACTGTAGATGAGGGTGCCCCTCAGATCCCATGGACCACCTGCATTTACTGGCACATAGCGCTCTCCTCAGCATGGCAAGTTGCTCATTTAAGGTCAGCAGAAGAGAATCTGACACAGCTTTAAATTTCTCTGACTTCCCCTGACTCTGACCTCTAGACCCCTTTTAAAAGGTCTAATCTGATTAAATCGGTCAGGGAAACTGACACTCAAGAGGAGGGAATTATACAAGTGTTCACACCAAATTCAGCCTTCAACACCTCCATCCTAATAAGGTTGTTAAACGTTTTTTTTGTGTTTTTTTTTTTTTTTTTTTTTTTTTCCCTCCATCCAGGAAGTTGTTAACAGTGTTTGAGGAACAGAGTAAAAATTGGCAAGCATATAAGATTTAACCCTACCCAGAGTCCTAGAGCAAATGAAATTCAAAGGTCTTAGAAAGTAAAATTATCCATGTTTAGAAATGAATGCAGTTGCTATTTTGAAGAAAAATAAGTTTTGAATAATTTCCTTTTCTTTCTTTTCTTTCTTTCTTTTCTCCTTCCTTCCTTCCTTCCTTCCTTCCTTCCTTCCTTCCTTCCTTCCTTCCTTCCTTCCTTCCTTCCTTCCTTTCTTTCTTTCTTTCTTTCTTTCTTTCTTCTTTTTTTTTTTTTTGGTAGAAAAGACCCTGGGTGGCCTGACTGCTTCAATTCTGGAGTTTTCGTGTATCAGCCTTCAGTGGAAACATACAGCCAGCTGTTGCGTGTTGCTTCCGAGCAAGGTAGTTTTGATGGTGGGGACCAGGGTTTACTGAGCATGTTTTTTAGCAGCTGGGCAACAACAGATATCAGAAAACACCTGCCATTTATTTATAACCTAAGCAGCATTTCTATATACTCCTACCTCCCAGCATTTAAAGTGTTTGGTGCAAATGCCAAAGTTGTGCATTTCCTGGGACGAATCAAACCGTGGAATTACACCTATGATCCAAAAACAAAAAGTGTCAAAAGTGAGTCACATGATCCCACTATGACTCACCCTGACTTCCTCAGCCTGTGGTGGGGCATCTTCACCACCAGCGTTTCACCTCTGCTGCAGCAGTTTGTCTCATCTCAGACACCCACCCACACCTCAGTGTGGAAGATGTCTCCAGAGCTGTGTCACATTTGTCCCTTGGGGAGACCTCGGCTACGGCACAGCCTTTTGTATCCTCAGAAGAATGGAAGGAGAGGTGGGAACAGGACCAGGCTGATTACATGGGAGCAGATTCCTTTGACAACATCAAGAGGAAACTTGACACTTACCTCCAATAGAAACACTGCCACTTTTCCATGAACACATCCACTTCACAGGCACTTTTTTCTCATACTTATTATCTAGAGCTGAATCTGTTACAGTTACTAGAGGCTTTCACTAAAATTCATCAGATAAGGGGTTTTTGTAGGACAACAAGTGATAACTGAGCAGAAGTTATGAAGTAGCAATTGTTATATGGACAATGGCCTGTTTTTTAAACTGGGGCTTATTCAGCTGATGTTTCAGAAATTCTGTTATGCTGATTGCCAACATATGTGGTAAGAGAAACTCAAACTATTAAGATGGCTATATCAGCTCTTAAAATGTGCTGAGCCAGGGGCCTGATCAGTCTCCCTTCAGAGTGGGACATGGTATCTGTCTCTGGCTTGCTGTTGCACCTTCATAGACATGCATTTAAGAATTGTTCAGAGCTGCCCGAGTGATTATAGTTCTTTCAGGTGAAGACAGCCTGTAACACTGCTGAGTGATGCATAAGCCCGTCAACAAATGGCATCAACCCATTTTCTTCCCTCACTTTAGTGTCTGAAGATGCCCCAGTTTTCCATGTACAGTGAGGCAGCATGCTAAACGCTTCTATTCAGTTCTGTATATCTGAAAACAGCAGTGGCACCTTATATGAAAATAAAGACTTATTGCCATAAAAAAAAAGTCTCAGTAATTGCTGGGAAGTGGCCCATATAAACTATCAGGTAATCAGGGTTGAATGACTTACTAAAGGAGGCTGTATTTTAGGCATCAGGCTTCTAGCCTCAGCTAAGACTCTCCTGTCCAACACAGGCCGACAGCAGCAGAGACCCTGCCCATTAGAATATCAGCAGTGACCACTGATGACTGGTACTCGAGTGTGTTCTTCTGGAAATGAGTAATTTGGGCCTGGCCTGTGCTGCTCACTGGATTGAACATCCTCCTGTACACAGAGGTCACAGGGTCGATTTCCGGTAGGCAGGGCACATGCTTGGGTTGCAGGCAGGGGGCAGCATCTCTCTCATCAGTGTTTCTCTCTCTCTCTCTCCCTCTCCCTCTAAAAAAAATCAACAAAAACTCTTTTTCAAAAGAGTGAGTTGCATTTCTCCCTGGACAGGAAGTTGAGGCCTTAGAACACAGGATCTCGCATAAAGATCAAATTTAAATAAATAAATAAACAAACAAACGAACACTTATTACTGTTACATATATATCACAGAGTACAATCATCTGTCTAGTTATATATGAAAATAAAAACATTATAACTCAATGGTTATAATAGAGATATGCATACAATAGATGAAAATACAGAGAGCTTTGTCTAAATAAGGAGGGAGCCAGAACATATCCTCCAGAAGAAAATAATAAATCTTAGTTCTAAAACTAAGGGAAAGTGAGAGATAAATAGGAGGAATCACCATGGGAGTAGAGGTAGTGAGATGGGGAAATGCTATTTCAGTATCCAATTTATTTTTATTTCTTACATTCTTCACAAGTGTAAAAGTTCAAAAAGGTAGGGTAAGAGGACAGTATGGACAAATGATGAAACTAAGATTGGCATTCCATATTTAAATTTTTTTCAGGAACAACTATGTCTAGAGATAACATCTTCTATAAACAGATGTTTCATTTAACCACCTTTTAAAAAAATTTTGAAAGGTTTAAGTGTTGAAGTTTTTCAAGTATTTCTTATTAATCTATGCCAGTGGGGTATATTGTCTTATCAATAAACATGTTAATTGTACTTCGTTGACAGTTGAGAAAGTTATAGAATAGGGACCACAAACTGAAAATCCCACTAGGGCCATGCTATTGATGTAAATAAGAGAAACAGCCTAAATCGAAGTATCATACAGAAGAGGCTGTAGGATACTCTGTGGACTGGGGACCACTTGACCTCTCCTGAGGGTCAGCTTCCAATCTGCCCTCAGCAATCACTGCCACATTAAAATGGAGAATTAATGACCCCAAAGCTTCTAATTGCTTCTAAGAAAAACTATAGTTCTAGATTTAGGTATTGGTGGTATCTGTTGATGATTTTATTGGTACGTTTCTATAGTACAAGCAACAGCCAAAAACATCTCAGGGCTGCATAAGGCTTGGAGCTAACAGTTTATGAACTCTTTTATAAAGCAAATAGAGGCCCAGTGCATGAGATTTGTGCACTCAGGGGCATCCTTCAGCCCAGCCTGTGCCCTCTCACAGTCCAGGAGCCCTCGGGGGATGTCTGACTGATGGCTTAGGTCCACTCCCCACTCCTGCCACCACTGCTGCACTTGCCAACTGTGAGCCCAGCTCAGGGCTTCTGGCTGAGCAGTGCTCGCTCATCCTGTGGGAGCGCACTGACCACCAGGGGCAGCTCTTGCATTGAGCATCTACTCCCTGGTGGTCAGTGCACGTCACAGTGACTGGTCTTTCTGCCGTTTGGTCAATTTGCATATTAGCCTTTTATTATATAGGATAGAATATCACATAATTCTCATGAGTTGGGAAGACTGATAGCAAAGTTTGGGTCAGGTTAGGCAAAGGAGAATTAGTCTGACAAAAAGAGAGAAAGACTGATAAGGAGAGAGCACTAGAAATACACTTTACAGATTCTAAAAATGTGTTCAGTGATGTACCTGCTAAGAAAAAAATGAAAAGTTGATTGCAGCATTCATGGTGACCCAAGTTTTTTATACCAACCTGTCAGTGGATCATGCTGCAGTTCTGTCAGATCAGTGACAGTAAAATCTATTTAATCTAAGATCAAATCTAAACACAATTGTCTGTTGAAGTGTTTTGTAGGAGCTATCTCAGCCCTTGGAAAGCACAGGATTGGGTATTAGATCCACCAACAATGCTTTATATTAATTGTGTGTATGTGTGAGTGAGTGTGCATGTGTGTGTCTACCTGTGCACACATTTATCTTCAGTTTCAATTCTCTTAGAAAAAGATGTAAACCTCTGCTTATGCATGCAAAATAATATATTACATTCTTATCTCTTAAGTTATGACTGCGTGTGTTATAAAGACAAAGCAAGCAATCTGTTCATTTAACTGGAGTCTACTTTGGCAGCCAGAGTAGAAGTGAAATTTGTTTTCTATCTTGTCCCAAATTCTTAGGAACATTTGTTTGCCTTTCTAAAAATAATTCCTTAAACTTTAGGCATTATTTGTTTCATAGGAGAACAAGTCAGAGGAAGTCTCATTGTTAACTCATATTTATTAAAAGTAACCCCCAAATGTAGGGCTAAATATGTAAGGTATATGTGGAAAATGGCAGTATCTATATTAGAAATCATGTGGTTTTCTTTCCCAGAAAGTGATTATATATATACTTTTCAGTTTGTGCAACACTTTATAGAAAAGTCACAAAAAGATGACTCCTGGACTTTTAGGCTAGATTCTTAAGAAGCTAACATTTAGAGAGTTCCAGTCATGTCAACGATGAGTGTTTGTCTCAGTTTAATCAGCTCTCTGCCCCCAGCAGCATACAGAGTGTCCCCCCAAAATGTCTATACACTTTTACAACTTATAGCTCAATTTTGAAAATTAAATGTATTTTAATAAATACTGCCTTTATAATTATTCAATGTGTGTGTATACATATTTTGGGGACTCCCTAGCTAGCTCAGTTGCTGTTGGAATCCTGCTTAGTTTAATGTTTCTCTCACATTATTAAATCAGTTTTGCATCTCACTGATAAGTAGAAAAGCCATCTGTTTTTTATATACTTGTTAGGTGATATTAATTTGGTAACCTATATATCAAGTATAAGGAATCAAGTCTAAGGCTGTATAACCAATTTTATTAGTGTATTTTGTCATGGGGCAGGCAGGGCATACATTTTTAAAAAGGGTGACAGAAGTGACATATTAACATTAAAGATTTTAAAAAGAAACAAAGTATCTCTAAGTAACATTAAAACAGACTTGATTAGGTTATTAGAGGTCCTGATATCAGTATTTTTCAAAACATGGATTTAAGCAACCGAAGAGGAACAAAAGGAGGCGGAAGTTTCCTAGCAAACTAAAGTGACTCTTTAGGAGTGGCTGGGGTTGTGGAAACTGCTCTCTTCTCTCTGTCCAGCGGTTTTCTTGTTACCTCCATGTTAGCTGTGGCTTCCCTGGTGCGGATTCAGAGATGCTCAGGGCCTCAACCCCATAGTCATATTGGGATATTATAGGTGGCAACTAAGTTAGCAGGTGACTTGGTTAACCTCCTGGCTTTGAGACTCTGCCTGCATTTTCTTGACACCATAGGTAGATAGCTTGATAGAAACTGCAGCATCAAGCAATGGCCACCCTCAGCTGTTTTCATCCTTCTTGCATGGAGGGAAGATCCATGCCCTAGCTCCTAGTTTCAAAAAGTAGTATTGACTTTAGTCACCATAATCTCAAAAGGGACATTTTACTTTTAATTATGCCATAGAAAATGAACTCCTGGCCACTTTTTTCTGACTCGGGTCTTGCCACCCACCTGGCCTCGGGTGTTAGTTCTACCTTGTTGAGTTTCTGTGGTATTGCTGTCCCACTAGGATGTTCAACTTATTTTGGAATGTGGTGTTACCTATTTTTTGCCTTTTTACAAATAATTTTCCATTACTACTATATGATGAGAGGATGCAAGAGATTTAAAGCACATTTCAACAGCATCTGGACTAAAAGGTTAACATGCTTTTATGATAGATAACTGCAAAACAAGTTCATTTCCTTTATTTTTATTTTGGAAGAATTCCTTCATATCTGAAAGAACTTAATATCAGATATATGTGCCGTTATTTTGTTAAGTATCTGTAAGATAGTTTCATGGCAAAATTATTTGTTAAGACTGGGCTCAATCTATAAATAAAAGAAATTGAACATAGTGTGTAATGTTATATACATAATGCATAATGCTAAACATATTAAATTTATCTATGATGTTTATTTTCTCACTCATAATAGCATTGAGTCAGTAATTAGCAATTTAAAAATTAAACATTCCCTGTGGCAAGCACTGCAAGTTACATATGCTCTACTTTAATAACAGAATGTTGATGTAGTTTTGAGTACCTATGTGCTCAAGTGGGGAACTATACCTACGAGCATCTTTCAGGGAGTGGTGACCATGCGACAAGGTTCTAAACATGGAGATGTAGGCACAAATCTCTCTTCTGAGTAAGGCTCTTGGAAGGCTATTATTTCTCCTGATAAAAGGAGAAGAATCATCAACCATATTTACCATTTAGCTTTTTCTCTTTGTGTCTGATACAGAATCTCTTGCCTGTAGTGTAGTTACCATCTTATAATTAAGGGGATAAAAGACATAGGCTATAAAAAGTGGAGAAGAAAGATAAAAGGAAGCTGGATTTTGAGCAACAATTCAAGTCCTATAGGATGTACCTTCTAATTACTTGTAACAAGGGAAAGACAAACCTAATTACCCATTTGTACCACTATTGGCCTTTTTTGCCAGGTTTTTATTACGGGCAACTGAACTCTATCCTAATTCATCTCTCCTTTTGCTATGATCCTGTAAACCTGCAATTTTATTCAATACCTTTTCTTCACATATAGCTTATATAGTTATTAATTTTACCATGATGAGAGTGTCAATTTTATCTATAATTACAATTACTATTAAATTGGTCAGATACATTTAACTTTATAAATATTCCAATTTTAGCTATGACTAATAGGGAAGAAACATTATCTTTTAAAATGTGAGCTTTCTTTGCCTCTAGCATGACAGCAGAGGATGAGGTTGTGTTACACAAGGAGAGGTACCTGTAGATCTTTTTTCAAGGAAGGACCTGCTTCACAGTTGAGGGAAGCAGTCAACACATACCTCCCGGCTGGGAGATACTTCAGGGACTTCTGCAGAGATCCATTGCCAGGGTAGCCCACATCTAGTGACTGAAAGAAGTCATGTAAGCTTTCTGACATTTTGAGTTGATACAGGACAAATGGATGGGCTGCTCACCAGAGGATCAAGGGTTTGTTTGGGCCTAAAGCACAGCTTACCTTCTTCCTCTGCCCAATAATATTTTTTTTCCCTCTGGCTTCCATGGTTATGGATAACAATCTTACACTTTAAAGTATAAGATTGTATCTTATACACCTTGGTATCTGCTTCCAAATAACCCAACTTGCAATATTTGGCACCAGGAATGGTTCAAGAGAGCAAGTGATGGGGTTTTGGAGTTGAATGATTCACTGCCTGGCTGGGAGTGAGGATCCTATGATTGGTGATGGATGGAACATAGGCAGCTATTGGCACAGTGTGGCAGTCCAATTGTTAAAATTTCACCAGTTCCATTCATGCTGTTGAGGCTGGGGGGAGGTCAATGGGGAAAAAAAGGAGATATATGTACTACTATTTTAAACAATAAAAAAAACTTCACCAGTGATAAATTGTGAAGCTCCTCCTGTGGAATAGAGTGCACTAACCCCTGTGATATGTTACAGATTAAAAACGTATTGAAAATATAGTGGCTATGAGGATAGGGGATGGGATGGCTATTGCTAGGTACTGTTGGTATGCTACTGAAAGACAATGAAAAACTAAGGGTGAGTGACAGGAAACTAAAAAGCAATTGTAAGTGTGAAAGCCAGAGTCCTATGTTTGCACAACGTATCTCCTCTAGTGGGAGGGCAGAAGGCAGAGAATGCCAATCATATAACTGGATGGGAAATACTTTTTTGACTTGGGGACACTCCCAAAAGACAATATGTAATGTCTTGACAAAACAAACAAACAAACAAACAAAACACACACGCACGCACACACATACACACACACACAACAAAACAAAACAAAAACACCAGAAAAGGGTATTCATTCATTATGAGGGTACCTCTTAGATGAATGAAAAAGTGATGCTAAATTTCACTGAGTGAAATGGAATGCCAGAATTGCTATAGCAAATACTAAATGATGGGATAAAACTTTAGAGAATGAAGTATGCTGCAAAACATACACTATGTATAGTCAGAGAAACTAGATTGATTATGATTCCCCAGGAAGAGCCAGAGGCCTCAAAATTTACCAAGGCTATAAGAAGTGTTCTGTTGGGGAGTCATCAACATTAATTAGAAGTTCAGTGATGACTCTCCTTTGTAGTCCAGGGCTGGTGGTATGTAGGGTGACCAATTCTCCTTACTTTAACACTGAAACTCTATATTCCAGGAAACCCCTCAGTTCTAGCAAACCCAAGAGTTGTTCACGCAAGTTTATATTAGATACTGTTACAGAACTTAGCTTAAAGATTGCACAGGGATGATGTACCTCAGAAACAGTAGAGGCCAAATGGAGGCATTTAACTTCCAAAAGGTCATAGTTATTGCAACGACCTTCAAGGTCAAAGTGGTAGCCCAAAAATTATAACCCAGAGAGTTTTGAGCATCATTAAAAAAATAGTGTCCCTTGAGGCAAAATAGATTGGTGGCTGGCAAAGGTAATATTAAGCAGGAAAAATTAAGGGTGAATGACTGGATGTCTGAGGGCTATGTCTTCAATAAAAAGTAGTGACTCATTATCTGGTGCTTAAAATTGATCCAATTTGATCACCTTAAAATCCGTCAGCTAAAGATGTTGCCAGGTACTCAGGAGGAATGATCCTACCACAAGATGGCAAGTATGCAACGTAATGGTTCTTCCAGTAATTCCCCAAAGGTATATATGGCCATTTACACAGATGATTGTGCATTGAGTAAAGGGGGTTACTCAGCCATTGTGAAGACTGGTGGATACTAGATGTGAGAGAATATTGATAGCCAGAGAGCCAGGAAACATTATCATGGCACCTTTTGAGTGGGTATATATGGGGATGGGGCAGCAATAGAGTCCTGATCAAAATCTGGCTTACAATGTATATATTAATTTTTCCAAGACAACTGGTGTTATTTTCTTGGCCCTTAAATACATACTTAGAAATTGTCACAATTCCCATATTGGGTTCTTAGCTGGTAGAACACAACCTATCATAATAGGTAAAGTCAAGTGGAAGTCTTTGCAATTAATTATAGCCAGTCAAGATAGTAAACAGAAACTAGTGCCACCCTTAAGGATCCAAAAGCATTAGGGGCAATGGTCTCTGTCATATCTTCATTTGATTCACCAGTGCGATTCCTGCAGAGACCAGATGGACCCCTGAGAATGACTATAGATTACTGTAAGTTCAAACAGTTGTGCCCCTGAGCACAGACAATATGCTAGATGTGGTATTTTTGCTACAACAGATTAAGAAACCTCAAACACATAGTACTAGCCATTGATTTGACAATTAAACTCTTTTCCATCATGATCAGAAAAATAAAACAAAAGCAGATGAGATATTTTAGCATTTGTGTGAAACAGACAACAATATACATTTTCTTTTTTTCTTCAGGACTATGTTAATTTCCTGCCCTTTGCCATAATGTTTTATGAAATAACCTGGAATTGTCTGAATAGCTTGCAGAATATCAAATTGATCTTAAGCTGATGAAATTGTGTTGATTGGGTTGGCTGATCAATAATTGGACAGACTGGAGATCTTGGTAAGACATATGCACTCCAGAGACCAGGATATTAATTCTGTAATTGCCCAAGGGTCTGTCATAGCCATAACATTTTAAGGGCATTGTGCTCCGGGACATGCCAAACATAATTGTCAAAGTAAAAGACAAATTATTGCACCTTGCACTGCCTACCACAAAGAAGAAAGCGCAATTCCTGCTGGATTTGGTCAGGTTCTGAAGACAGCAAATTTCATACCTAGGAATATACTCTGGCCACACACCAGGCATAACAAAAGGCTTCCTACTTTGAATGGCTCTTAAAGCAGGATGGGCCTCTGGAGTACTTCCAAGGACTGGTGCAAGCTTCCCTGTTAGTGGGGCCATATAATCTGGCCGACCTTATGAAGGTGATGGTGTCAGTAGGAGGGGGGAGATTTCATGTGGAGTTTGTGAAAAAGCCATATTAAAAACATTATGATACAGGCCCAGAGTTCATCAAGCAAGCCCATGAAATCTCCAGCAGAGAATTTGATGCTTTTAAAAAACAACTCCTGGCACATTTCTGGGCACTGCTAGGTATGGCAGACGTGACCATGCAACATTAAATGACCATGTGGCTGGAGCTGCCATCATGAGCTGGGTCCTGCCTGTCAGACATACCAAGTCATGGAGTCACAAAGACCAATCAAAATCCACTGTAGGAGAAAGTGGTAGAGGCATAAACAAGCATAAACAAGACCCGAAGAAGCAGGATATATGGCATTCACTGCTTCTACAGTAGCCCTCTTCCCTAGACAGCTGCCTGTGGTTAAATGAAAGAAACGCATATCGCTAGCTAGAGGAGGAATACAACGAAAATTAAGCTTAGTTTATAGATTTGAGTTTCCGGTTCCTTCGTTAGTTGGTTTGTAACTGAAATGGACAGAGGTATCATTGCAGCCTTAATTAAGGGTGGCCATGATAAGTTTTAGCCAAGGAAATTCTCTCAAAGACTGGGAGACAAAGTAGGCTGGGAGGGAAGTGTTAGCATGGATATAGTAAGCATCATATTGGAAGAGCTTTGTATTACCCTTCTAATGTTCACCAGGAAGTAACCTCTATAGGAAAGGCAAAATTATTTAGGCCACTGATATAAGCTCCTTTTTCATTGGGCAACCCAGTCCTGCCACAGCGGATACATGAATGAAATGGATGCAGGGATAAGAGACAGAAGTTACCTGTGGCCAATTCCATGAACATGTTTAGCAAAACTGAACCATCTGCTGCTGAGGCCAAATGTACAACCTGCCAGCAACTGTTAACAGTGCTGAGTTCCTGATATGGCACAATTCCTTATTAAAGAAACTGACCAGTTGCATGGTTTACATTTACTACACTGGGACTCATCCATTGTGAAGTGACCGCAGTTTATTGTCAGAGAGATTGTAACATATTCCATCCATGGATTGACCTTCTCTCACTGCGGAGGCCAGTCAGCACTACAGTATATGAGCCTATGGAACTTTTTGCTCCTTTAATATAGAATATCACATAAGAGCATGTTAGGCCAGGGGATCCATTTAAAAGGTGGGGTATGAAATCATGAACTTAAGTGCTATAGAATTTTTCCTTTACATTCCAAATTCCAGCATTTTTTTAGGAAGTCTTCTGTGCTTCTTCTTCTTCTTTTTTTTTTTTTAGTTCTTTGTTTTAAATTAATGACTAAAAAAAATTTAACTATTCAATATCCAATATACTAAATTATAGTCTCCTATGTTATGGTTATACCCACACATTATAACATGAACATTCTATGTGGAACTAAAGAGGTATTGAAGAGATGTTTAAAAACATTAGCTAGCATAAGAAAAAATCTATCACTGAAAATTTTTCAGTTATATTTTTGTTTTGTTTTGCTTCTCACATACTCACTATTCTTTGCATATAAAATTCTAGTTAGACATAACTTTTAATTTTTCTACCTATTATGTATTTATTTTTGTTTTGTTTTTGCTCTTTTAAGGTATAGCTTACATACAGTAAATTGAGCAAATTATAATAATGTTTGACATAAATTTATTTTTGTACACATTCATGAGATGGAACCTTTTCAGTATTACAGAGGCATCATTGTGCCAATTATAATCAATATCTAACCAAAGATACCCAGTTTTATGACCTCTATCACTATAAATTTCCTCCTTTTCTCTCAATTCTATTACATGTATTTTTTAAATGTCTTTTTCTCTTTGTGTTTCATTCTAGATTATAGCTTCCTGTTTATTTTTTTCCTTCAATTGTCTCTAATATGCTATTAAATTTGGACCTGGAGATTATTATGCTAAGTGAAATAAGCTGGTTTGTGAAAGGCAAATACCATGTGATCTCACTCATATGTAGAATCTAATGAACAAAATAAACTGACAAACTAAAGAGAACCAGAGGAATGGTTACATGGGACAGACTTACAGCTATAAGAAAGGAAGTGTGAGGGAGGACTGAGTGAAAGAAGTTGAAGGGATTAGCCAAATGACATATATGCATAATCCATGGACACAGACAATAGTGTGGTGATGGCCAGAGGGAAGTGGAGAGGGCAAGGGTAGAGGGTATGAGTGTTGGGGGGAGTTGGAGAAAGGGAGGGGGGATGGGGACATCTATAAGTGTAGTAAACAATAAAATACATTGTAAAAAATGCAGCAGGAAAAAATAAGTTAATTAGTTGTCCACTTAGGTTTTATTTTTTATCCTAATTCACTTTTCCAAATAGTCTTTTATTTGTTTTATGTTATCAGTCATTATCACTATATTAAAACTACATCACTTACTAGTTTGTTTGTTTACCTGTGTTTTTGTCTTTCTGGAGCCAGTAGAATATACATTCTAAATTAGCAGAGTCACTATTTATCTTGTTCACTGACCCATCTCCTCTAACTAGAACAGCTCTAATTCCTTAGAAAGCACCAAATAATTTTTTAAATGAAAACATAGATAATTAATAAAACTTCCTTGGTCATATTCATATCTCTGCATTTCCATAGCCACCACTCTAGTCCAAAGATGTCTCACCTCATCTCTACTACCCATACATTCTCACCTCATATCTACTACCCATATACTCTCGCCTCATCTCTACTACCCATTCACCCTCATCTCATCTCTACTACCCATACACTCTCACCTCATCTCTACTACCCATACATTCTCACCTCATCTCTACTACCCATACACTCTCACCTCATCTCTACTACCCATACACCCTCACCTCATCTCTACTACCCATACATTCTCACCTCATCTCTACTACCCATACATTCTCACCTCATCTCTACTACCCATACACTCTCACCTCATCTCTACTACCCATACATTCTCACCTCATCTCTACTACCCATACACTCTCACCTCATCTCTACTACCCATACATTCTCACCTCATCTCTACTACCCATACACCCTCACCTCATCTCTACTACCCATACACTCTCACCTCATCTCTACTACCCATACACTCTCACCTCATCTCTACTACCCATACACTCTCACCTCATCTCTACTACCCATACACTCTCACCTCATCTCTACTACCCATACACCCTCACCTCATCTCTACTACTCATACATTCTCTCCTCATCTCTACTACCCATACACTCTCACCTCATCTCTACTACCCATACACTCTCGCCTCATCTCTACTACCCATACACCCTCACCTCATCTCTACTACCCATACACCCTCACCTCATCTCTACTACCCATACATTCTCACCTCATCTCTACTACCCATACACTCTCACCTCATCTCTACTACCCATACACTCTCACCTCATCTCTACTACCCATACACTCTCACCTCATCTCTACTACCCATACATTCTCACCTCATCTCTACTACCCATACACCCTCACCTCATCTCTACTACCCATACATTCTCACCTCATCTCTACTACCCATACACTCTCACCTCATCTCTACTACCCATACACTCTCACCTCATCTCTACTACCCATACACTCTCACCTCATCTCTACTACCCATACACCCTCACCTCATCTCTACTACTCATACATTCTCTCCTCATTTCTACTACCCATACACTCTCACCTCATCTCTACTACCCATACACTCTCGCCTCATCTCTACTACCCATACACCCTCACCTCATCTCTACTACCCATACATTCTCACCTCATCTCTACTACCCATACACCCTCATCTCATCTCTACTACCCATACATTCTCTTGACTTGCATCCTCCTTCCTCTCTTCCAACACTGCATTCTGGAGTGTTGGCCCAGAGTCATTGCTTATTACCAAGGCTATTTACTCTTCCATTTGAAATCTTTCAAAACCTTGCCATTTTTCTTTGAATAGCCACAAAACCCCTTGCACAGCCTACAAAGCCCCACATAATTGGATTTCTGCCCATCTCTTCAGCCTTGCCTTCTCTACTACTTGGGCCACGACATTAGTGACTTTATGTTCCTAGAAAGCACAAGTTCCCACCTGTTCAATCATTGTATTTCTTGACCATCCCCATTACCACCTAAGCTGAGTGCCTCTGACTAATATTTTGTTGCAATTCTCAGTAACTTTTTTGAGAAATTCTAAAATACATAATTATTTAACATTTAAACTGACTTTTCTCAAATTTATCAATTACACCATGACACTAGATCAGAAAAGGCAAAGAGATATTCCCTTTTATCATGGAATATCTATTAACATCTCACTAAAATTTATAAAACTACATACTTTTCAGTACTCAGGTTGGAAAGAGCAGTTATGATTACATAAAGTAACTCAGAACTTATATCTACAGGAAATAACAGAATCTTCTTGATATTCTGACCAGCCATCAATCATAAATACATGTGTGACAGTATAATCAGAAAAATAAGACTGAAAGTCTTACATGTTAAAATAATTATAATTTGTGGAAACCTAACACACATCCCAAACTCACACATTTACTTTTTTCTCAGTTATAAATTCTTCAGTTATAACCTCTTCTAAAGCCTCTTTTGACCTTTCGGTTTTTTCCTTATTTAGAGCTGGTGGCTTCTTTTTAAGGCCTGCAGTCTGGAGAATGTAGTGCAGATTTAGATTCCTCAGAGGAACTAAAACCAAGTAGCTTAGCATTGATATTATCGATGAAGTTAAAAAACAAAGCATGATGCTGACATTTGTGGGCCACTGTTGCCAATAGACTTGTAAAGATTTTCTAATTTTAGCAGAGGTAAGTGATGACATTGTGCTTGCTGTTCAAGAGAGTTATAATTTTTTCCTACAGTTACATATTAATCATGCCAGCAGCCTGAGTTTCAAAAAACTTTTCCAAGGTAGTCAGGTGGTGAATATCATTATTTTACTGACTATTTCTCACGCCTTACAATTATTATCATTTATTTTTTAAAAATCCCCACCAAAGTATAGGGATGCTCAATGTATAAAAGTTATGGGGTGGATTCTGTGTACTTTAGAGTCCTTCCTTAGTCCTGAAACACCCCTCTTCCTCTACTTCTTCACACCTGAAAACATTTTCTCTCATGCCTCCTAAATTTTGTCATAAAACTCATTCAGAAATTTGAAAGCACTCTGTATTCTCCCATAGCAGTAGAATAAACCTGACTCATTTATTACACCTATACATGCTTACTGTAAAAAAAAATTAGATTGACAGATTAGTAGATTGCTAAGGCCTGAGCAACTCAGGTGGGTCATAAGAGACCCAAAGTTGAGGCAACACCTATGGTTTCTTATCTTCCTATACCTTTTTTATAAATGATATAAATCAGGTATCTCCAAGTCAGATGTGCACACATGTTAATATTTTTAATACACTAATACGTTTTCTCTAGGAGTACTCATTCCCTTTGGCAATAACAGTGAGAAAGTTAACTTTAATTTAAAGTGTTTTTTTTCCCTTCTTCTAGTCTAAGTCTCAGTACCTTTTAAATAACTATGTCATCAAATTCAAAAACTAACATTGCAGTCATGTGATAAGAAGCTCCCTTTCTGAGTTTGTGCCATTTTTGAAGGGCTCTTTCCCTCCCCTCCTTTATCCTCCCCCTTCCTGGCCCATCACCCAGAGGAAACAAAGAAAACCATACGGACAGATTGTGGGCACACACGATGGTAATAGGGGAGCCACAGCTGGCCTTGTAGTTCTTAGAGGGCTTTCTGTGCTCCTGTTCCCATTAGATCTCAGCTATAAGTAGGTCAAGTTCAGGAGCTTAAGCTCTGATGTCTCACTCACTCTCACTCATCCTAAAGGGCATCTAATGCTGTCTCTGTAACAGGACATGTGAAAGCAGCTGAGGAGATCTCACCAAGCAGTCTTTTGAGTGGAAGACTAGCTTCTCTATGAAACCAGATAACTTATATATCTACTTTAAGCTAATGAGCATTCACTTCATCATATGTCGCCCTTACCCCCTTTAAAAAATCTGGATTTATCTGCAGATTTTGCCAGTCAGCAACTCCAAGTGGTAAGTGGCCAATCTCAGTAGAAGCATCACCTTCTTATATTCCAGAAGTAATTATGGGGTGCATTCCCATTTAAGTAGATTGATCTAATAGTCTTCAAAAGTCTTCTGTCTTTCCAACTTTTCTCTAATTCTTCCAATATGAAGCCTTTCATTTAATTCACCCCAGGGTAACACAGAACAATTGGCTCTGCCTCTTTCCACTTAGGAGTAGATTAGGAAACCATGATTGACACTTTTACAGGGGCTGCCCTTAAGTTTGCCTATTCTGATATAGTGGCCTGATATAATATTCTGATATAAAACATTCTCAGATGTTCCTACACAGGAAGTGGATGACAGAAGTGAGGAAACAAATTAAATGTTAGTTTTATGTTCCATCTAAATACTTTCGTTATCATTTCTCTTACACTTTGTGAGTACAATTCTTACTTTTTAACCTTCTACTTTCCCTTTTTACCAACAAAACAGCAACACATTCTAGTAAGATTGACTTTCAAGGTAAAATAATTTTTATTTCCCTTGACACTCACTATATCATTTAGGTACATCTTTTCAGTCCTTATGAACTGGAAATCAAAATTAAAATGTTTAATCAAATGCAAATTGGACTGAAAATAATGAATGCACAATAACATGTGCCATTGCCTCAAAACATGAGTTAGGTTTAGTTTACTTATGAGAAGCCCCTTGTTCCTCCTGGCAAGTGTTAATTGAAAAATATATGTGCTTAAAAGTATATCACCCTTACAAGGTACCAATCATTAGTTTTTCAGGCTGTGTTTTCTCTCCTTTTTAAATAAATATATGGGAGAAAATTTTTAATTGGTTTTCCTAACACCAATCTGAAATGATGTTTTAATTGAGCAGAGGACACATCTATATTGAGAACAAGTAACATATTGTTCTCTATTTTTTAGGTTATTAGACTCTAATTGACTCTTGATTGGATCCTGGTCTTAAAGTTAGAGAGCTCCAGTGATCATCTATTTGAAAGTAATGATTCTTTAAATAATAACCACTTTAAGAGAAAGTGAACATTCTATACCAAAACCTCCAATTCTGGACTTTATAGAGAAACATACAACTGATGCTTGAGCACATCAGTAACATCAATAAATTTACCCTGGGTAATACTGGTGGCACAAATTACACACTACTGCTGATACCAGATATGTTTTAATTTTCTATGAGTATTAATAGTGCCACTCTTGTTATAAGTTAAGGTTGTGTGTGTGTGTGTGTGTGTGTGTGTGTGTGTGTGTGTGTGTCTGTGTGTGTGATTATTTCCAGCTGTCTCTTAACTTTCTTTGGTCTACTTGTCTATCCTTGGCTTTGAAAACCTGTAATACAAATTCTCAAACCTGTTTTTCTTAAGAAGTGTCTTAACTATGTTTTTATCATTTTTATTTCTGAATACATTTTAGAAATAACTTCCTAAGGATACTTATATCAGCGTTATTTATAATAGTCAGAAACTGAAAGTAGATTAAGTATCCATCAATAAAAGAATAAAGAAACTGCTATATATTTATACACTGAAATACTATTCAGCAGGTAAAGAAATAAACTATTTATACACACAACTTGCATAAATCTCAAAGTCATTGTCCTAAGTAAAAGGAGCCTGAGTCTTGCATTAAAAAGTACATCTTCTATAATTTCTTTTATATGAATTTCTAAAATAGGCAAAATTAAATTATAGTAGAAATTCAATAGAGTGTTTATCTTAGGAGGGAGCAAGGGTTGAATGGAAAGGGACATTTGGTAAAGTTCTATATGTTGCTAGGGTTTAGGGTTACACCTGTGTATACACTTGTCAAAACTCCCTAAATGTTAAATTAAAATTTGTATAATTTAGTATATAAAACTTTTACCTCAATAGAAAAATGTATATAAAAATAGAACTCTAGTTAATTGCATGCACACTAATTAAGGGCAATTGCATTGATGACTAGAATTTACTTTTAAATGCATAAAAAATAAAATGGATTGCTGTCTAGATAGAGAAATGTTTAGATATATAGTAAAATAAGAATAGTATGGAGTATAATATTAATAGAATCTAGGTGGTAGTTATATGAGTGTTTACTAAGTTTTTTTTTCTTTATGTTTAATAATATTCATAATAAGATGTAGACAATATTTATATTTTCTGTATACAATTTGTGCTAGTTGTAGCTTTCCATAGGAATCTATCCATTTTTTAAAAATCTTCAAAGATAGTGCCAATGGTTTTTTGTAAGTATTCTTTTAATATATCATTTATGTATGCAGGGAAATCTAGAGTAATAAAACCCTTTTAATTCCAAACATTGATTATTATTTTCTTCTCATGGTTCATCTGTCTCAGTCTTTTTCAAGAGTCAAATGTAGTTTTGGTAAATTTTTAAATTATGATTGCTTTATATCTTACTACTATATATATATATATATATATATATATATATATATATATATATACATATATATATATATGTTTATATATGTTTAGCTCTTTGAATTGGTTTTAAATTTTTCTAATGTATGCATTTAAGGTTACAAATATTACTCTTTGCTCTTTTTACCTTTATATCAAATGTTTAGATGTCATATATCCATTAGCAATCAGTTTAAAATAATTTCAAATTTCAATTGTGCTTTCTTCTTTTACCATAAGTTACTGAGGACTCCATTTTCACATTAAAACATATAATAGGTTTTAAGTTATTCTTTGGTCATTTCACTTTAGTTTTGTTATCTATTTACTGTTCATCATACGAATGTCTTAATTTTAGTTAATATAATAATTTCTAAAATTACTGTACTGCTTTTTAAAATTATTATTATATTTTATGGTTTCCAACTATCTATCATATTTTTACTTCATTAAATAAAAAAAGCATAATTATTTTGAAGTTAATTGTCTGATAATTCTAATATTTGGATTCCATGATTATAAAACAGATGTTACATTGTAAGAAATTATAGAAATAATTTGAGGTTTGGTATAATGTTATCTTCCTCTAGAAAAGATTCTCATTTGCTTCTGAAAGACAAGATAATCTCCTTGTCAGAAGTCAAACTTTTATGGGTCACCCTGATGACTCCTGAAGGGACTCTACTCAATTTAAGTATTTTTTTGTGTGTGTTTGTTTTAATTTTTAGTACCCCCTTATTCCTAGGATATATGTTTTTTAGGATTCCATTCTAAAGTGATGGGATTTCTTAATGGAATTTCCTGGATTTTAATGTGTGTCCTACTAGCCCCTCTAGGCTCTCAAAAGTGTGGCACAGTCAAAATCTATTGCTTCATGATCAGAAATTCTCCAAAGGCAAAAATGTCTCCAACTTAAATTAATAACTGGGTTTCTGCTCATATCTCAATTTTGACCAATATTTGTTCACTATAGGTTTGCCAGTTCTTTCAAGCAGGAAGTTTTAACATTTCCCACATTTTTTGTAAATGTTTTTAAAAAGGAGGTTGGTATTTGTCAGCTAGTCTTTTATTCTTAAATTTATTTGTTACAGTGTGTTGAAGTTTAAAAATATATTGAATTCCACTGCTATTTTTCAATGCTTTGGTTAAAGAAATAAATAATCTAAAGTCCAGATTTTATAAATACCCTATGTCACATAGTGAGTTTGTGACAATTTCAGGATTCTCAGAAAATGATGTTTGCACTGAAAAAATCAGTTTTGTTGCTGCCTCCACCTTTGAAAGTTATCTTGTAAGCTTCTGATTTTTCTATTAAGGTTATTTTTATAAAACAGAAAGGAAAAATGTCAAACTAATCATGATTCTCCATCTTCATTCTTCAGTAGCCAGGGGAAAAATTGAATTGTTCTGATATTGTTTACCCATTTTTGATCCTTTGACTCAAAATAAACATACATTTTATATCATCTTACCTAATAATAGACAAACATGGTAATTGACCATACCTTCGCTATGCCTCCCATTGGCTAATCAGCGAGATATGCAAATTAACTGCCAACAAAGATGGCGGCTGGCAGCCACAGAACTGGAGTGAGCAAGAGGCTTGCTTGCTCCAGTGATGGAGGAAGTCAAGGTTCATGGCACACACTTAGGTTTTGGGTTCAATTCTTGATTGAAGTGTGTATGGAAGGCAACCAATCACTGTTTCTGTCTCACATTTCTCTCTGTGTCTCTTTCTCTTTCCTCCTTCCTCTTTGTCTCAAATCAATTTTTAAAAAACATATCTTCAGGTGAGGATTAGAAAATAAAATTAAAATAAAATGCCCAACATTCTTTATATAATTTATAGAACAATAAGTTGGTGTTAAGAAGGGTACTTAAGCTTTAATTCATTACAAGTTTCACACAATTGATTTTTCTATTCTTTATTGCTGAAAGTTTTATATATGTCTCATCACCGATTGACCTCTCCCCACCTGCTCCCACCTGCCAGCATATGCCCCAACCACCCTATTGTCTGTGTCCATTGGTCATGCTCAGATATAAGATGCATGGATATAAGTCCTTTGGTTGATCTCTTAGCACCTCCATCCTCCCTTACCTTCCCTCTTATGTTTGACTATCTGTTCAATGCTTCTTTGTCTCTGTATCTATTTTTGTTCATTAGTTTATGTTGTTCATTATAGTCTACAATGAGTGAGATCATATGATATTTATCTTTCTCTGACTGGCTTATTTCACTTAGCATAATGCTCTCCAGGTCCACCCATGCTGTTATGAATGGTAAGAGTTCTTTCTTCGTTACAGCAGCATAGTATTCCATTGTGTAGATGTACCATGGTTTTCTATTCCATTCATTTGCTGATAGGCACTTAGGCTGTTTCCAAATCTTAGCTATTATAAATTGTGCTGCTATGAACATCGGGGTGCACATAAACTTTCTGACTGGTACTTCTGATTTCTTGAAATATATTCCTAAAAGTGGAATTACTGGGTCAAATGGAAGTTCCATTTTTTATTTTTTGAAGAAACTCCATACTATTTTCCACAGTGAAGGCACCAGCCTACATTCCCACCAACAGTACAAGAGGGTGCCTTTTTCTCCACATCCTCGCCAGCACTTGTTGTTTGTTGATTTGTTGATGATAGCCATTCTGACAGGTGTGAGATGTTACCTCATTTTCATTTTGATTTGCATCTCTATGATGATTGGTGACTGAGCATTTTTTCATGTCTCTTGGCTTTCTGTATGCCCACTTTCAAAAAGTGTCTATTTAGGATCTTTGCCCATTTTTTTATTGGATGGTTTATCTTCCTTTTGTTAAGTTGTATGAGCTCCCTGTAAATTTTGGAGATTAAACACTTATCAGAAATAACATTGGCAAATATGTTCTCCCATGTGGTGGGCTTTCTTGTTGTTTTGTTGTTTTGATACATGGAACAGACTGACAGCTGTCAGAGGGAAGAGAGGGAAGATGGGATTAAAGAAGATAAAGGGATTAGCCAATGAACATATATGCATGAGCCATAGGCACAGACAACAGTGTTGTGATGGCCAGAGGGAACGGGGGGGTGAGTAAAGGGGGAGATGAACGAAAGTGGAGGAGGGAATGGGAACATCTATAATAGTGTAAGCAATACAAATAAAGTAAAAGATAATGTAAAGCAATAAAAATTATATAACAAAAATAATAATAATAAGAGTCTATTATGTGACAAGTTCAGTGAATACACACAAGGCCTCCACCTTCATGGATAGTGTAATGTGGTTTCTATAAAAATATTAAATGCACAGTAATATTTACTATGACAATAAATATCATGTGTTTGCACAAAAAAGGTTATTTTTAAATGGAACTGGTCATTCTGCTGGTCACTCTGCTGTTTGGTTGATTTGCATATTAGGCTTTTATTTTATAGGATATGTGTGTATATGTGAATAGGTTTGAATGTGTGTTTGCATGTCTCATAGCTTATGCTCAATAACACCTCTAATATGCAATAGTATTTTTTGAAAGTAAAAGGAAGACAGCCTTTTTCCACAGGTCCACTGGAGGTTATAGAAATCCCAAACAAGTTAGAAATATCAGTCCTCTTTAGGAATGTGAGCTACCATTGGAACGTTGGGGTCGGCTTCAATCTGTCTCCCTCCCACCACTGAGCAAGGTTCTTCCTCATAGAGGCTACTTGTTTACTTTCAATCTCTATAGCAGGGGTCCTCAAAGTTTTTAAACAGGGGGCCAGTTCACTGTCCCTCAGACTGTTGGAGGGCCAGACTATAGTTTAAAAAAAAAACTATGAACAAATTCCTATGCACACTGCACATATCTTATTTTGAAGTAAAAAACAAAACTTCAAAAAAAAGAGGCTCTCTTAACTTCAAAATAAAAGACCCTACTAACTGCAAAATAATAATAATAAAAAAAACTCCTAACTTCAAAAAAAAATAAATAAATCCTAACTTGTTCTTACCTCAGTCCTCAGGCAGCAGCAGGCTCTGCACAGGCAAGCTCGTGACTGGTCCCACCACACCCGACACTGAGAGGAGGAGTCCAGAGACAGAGAGAAGGAGGGGAGTCAGAGAGTGCAGCGCACATTCCACACATGCGCACTGCGGGCCTGGGATGAGTAGGCTGCTAAGCAACAGGCAGCAGCGGCAAAAACACCCAGCGAGCAGGATAAATGTTTCCAGCGGTCTGCCTGTGGCCCACGGGCCGTAGTTTGAGGACCCCTGCTCTATAGTAACCAACTATTTCAGTTTTCCATTTTTCCAGAAAAAGCCAAACTATCTTCTTAATTAAATCACTATAGTTAAAGGGTGTTTTGTTTGTGTGTGTCCCATTTTTTTCTTACATTTTATATAGGAGCAACCACATTACACCTTCATAGTCTAAGACAAAATAACTCATTTTTACCCCTGAGTAAATAAATTCTTTTTGACATTATACTTTCATCACTACACAACCAGTTTTAAGTATTCAAAGTTCTCCCCCCATCTACCTTCCCTTCCTCTCTTTCCTTTTCTCCCCTTTCTTCCCTCCTCTCTCTCTCTTTCTGTTTCCCTCTCTCTCTTCCTCTTCTCTCCCACTCCCTTTCCCTTACCTTCCTCTTTCCTCTTTTCCCTTCCTCCCTCTCTCTCTCTCCCTCTATCTCTCTCTCCTACTCTCTCTCCCTTCCTCATCACAACTAGGAATTCTCTCATTTTCTTTAGAAAACAGTACCTGGTTACCCAATGCCCTTAGAATGCGCTTGACACGTACCTCTTGACATCTGTGCATTTTGATGAAATACCTGCTTTCCAGATGTTTAGTTTTTTCATTAGGCTTCATGGTTCAATTATTTAAAGAGTCACTAAAATCAGGTACCTTTCTCCCTCAAACTCTACTCTCAGAGTGTAAGTTGATGATGACAAAGAATCAAATTACAACAAGTACAATCAATATAAACAAATTACAATCAATAACAAGTCACTTGAGAGACTTCTCTCCTCACCAATCACTGTTCTGACCAGTGCCTAGGACACCACCAGGGCAGTTGTGATACAAGTCATCACTATGGCGTCAGCAGTGTTCTATGACCTGTGCATGACATCAGTGCACTCCAGGCACCAGCTAGTATTCATAGGACTGCAGGACTGCTACATCCATAGACCACAGTGATCCCTTTTATCCAATGGAAACTCTGCCATGAACTTGAAAGTCTTTTAATTCTTTACTCCATATCAAAACTAGAGGATAGATGACTTGAACTAAACAAAGGCAATTATTTTATGTGTCTAGGGTAATCACATTACTAAATCTCCCCAGTGGTGAGGCTAAGCAGTACCTGAGAACACTAGGCTTAGAATCATGCTTGTCTCACAGAAGATAGTATTGTTCTTTATATGCTATTGGCACTACCATTTAACTAATGTAAAACATAATTATATGCAAGGTATATATTGGTATATATGTGTGGATTTCAAACATCTCATAATCTGTAAAACTCTAATGTTATCGAATATCCCCCACTATTAGGAATAGTCACGTATATTTTTACAGCAAGCCATTGTCTATTTTGCTACTCTTTTTCTTATCACTTCCCCAGAGGCTTGGGAAAAAAAGGAAGCTCTGGCCCTTGTCATGAATCCTGTTCTTGTCAAGCTCAAAGGTCTCATTTTCCAGGCTTCTGTTCTAGGCCCCAGTCTATATCTTCTGGAAAGAGCTGGGCTCTGTACAGGGTTTGATCTCTATACAGTTGCTCCATTCCACATCCTACCCACCACAGAATATGCTTCTGCTTTTAAGAGCTATATGTGTTTACTTCCAAAGCTTAGCAATTACATTAGCATAAGGCCATGACCTAGTCTTTTTTAGTCTTTTTTATTCCAAGTAGGCCCTGCATCTGGATCCTACCCCATGTAACCATGGGCAGTATTTTCAGTGCTTAAAATCACACCAACACACTATTAGACTAATGCATAAAATTGATTTTGTGCTCACAAATCTCATAATGGTGTCAATATTTCTGGATCCCTAATGCTACTGCATTAGTTTCCACTCTTCCTGACCAGCAGGGAGCTTTGCCTCACTACTTTCAACCATGAATCTTGAGGCATGAAAGAGAGAAAGCTTTTTAATACTTGGATAGGACTCCAGCTGTATTCCTGGTTTCACATCCCTGGCTGAGAGTGAGTTTAAAGGCAAAAATTTGCACAAGAAAGAATCACTGAGGTGGCCAGAATATTATGTACACATTAGTGGCTAATCAATGCAATTGTCTTCAGCTCCATTAATTTTTAATAGACTAATATTAAGAACTGAATATTTCTCTATAGTAAGTAATCAATGAAACCTTAAATTTTTCAAACTAGGCATCAAATGTAATGATGAAGGAATAAAAACTATACTTTTGGCATATTGCATAGTCTCAAGATTGATTGTGAAATGTGGGGAAATCATGAAATGATTGATTTACACTAGACATGCTAAAAGTTTTGTTTATTTGTAAAACACAATGTGAAGACGATTTACCAATTTGACAACTAAGTCTGTGTCAAATTCTGACCTCCTAAATGACACTGGTAGAGAATATAACAAATATTCAAGATAAATGTAAGCTTTTAGAAATAAAAGAGGTAATAGAGCAAAAGAGCTATTAATTTGTCCCCCAAAATAGTGAAATATCAACTACTGCAAATAGTTGGTCAAACCTTAAACTTAACTAATTTAATTTTACCCTCTTGAGACTGAATGTGAAATCCACCATATTGAAACCAGATTTATTTGAGACCAAGAAATATCGTATTTTACAAGTTATTGGAATAATATATTCCTAAATACCAATGAGAAGAATACTAGCAACAAGGAATGTAGCCACAAATAAAGCAGTACCAATTTTAAGCCCAAATATATTATTCAAGCCAAATTAGCCTTCAATGGGTTAATTTCTCTGCAAAGGAAGACATTTGGGAAATAGTAAGGATATTAATTTTACAGATATTGAAGTTAAAAAGAAATCATATTGAATTATATTGGTAATCTCCATTTTCACAATATTTTTCTCAAAACCATCTGTACAAATTGTCCATATTTTAGTTAGATAACTACAAAAATTTATTTAAAAAATTAAACTTGCCCTGACCAGTTTGGCTCAGTGGATAGAGCGTCAGCCTGTGGACTCAAGGGTCCCGGGTTTGATCCGGTCAAGGGCATGTACCTTAGTTGTGGGCACATACCCAATAACCTATGCTTCAAAGAATGTAAAAATTCATATGTATGTATATATAAAAAGTAACTTATCTTTTACGATGCCATATTATTGAGGTTAATTTATGTTATTATTTTAAAAAATAGGTTGTATTGACTTAAGAGAGAAATGAAGGGAGAGGGAGAGAGAAAAAACATCAATATGAGAAACATTCATTGCCTGCCTTCTTCAAACTCCCCACTGAGGATCAAGCTGGGAATCAAACAAGCAATTTTGGGGTACATGGGATGATGCCCAACCAACTTAGCCATACCTGCCAGGGCATATACAGAGGTTAATTTTTTTAAGATTATTTAACTTAATGGTACAACTAATGGATAACATGACTTCTTTCACCAGCACTAAAAGAAACTGTTAAGGCATGTACCTCGGTTGCAGTTTTGACCCCATGCCCCAGTCAGGGCACATGTGGGAGGCATCCAATCCACGTGTCTGTTGCACATCAATGTTTCTCCCTCCCTCTCTCCCCTCTTTACTCCCTTTCACTATTTCTAAAAACTATAGGGGAAAATATCCTCAAGTAAGGATGAACAATAACAACAAAAATAATTATTTATATTAAAAAATAAAGAAAAATGGTGGCAGAGTAAGTGGAAACTGCACAGACACTCTTCAAGACCAAACTGCAGTTACAACTAAAATACAGAAAAACCATCCTGAATAATCAACTGAATACTACCTGGAAAGAACCTTGATAACCTAGGATGGAAAGTGGAGACTCCATACAGACTGGTAGAAAGTGCAGAGTTAAGACAGGGCTGGCTGAGCTCCCACAGACAGCAGCTGAAGTTATGGATGAATTTCTAAGCTGTGGGGGGTTCCCACTGTGAACTCTGGGGTCTAAACCCCAAGCTGAGCTCCCCAGCCCAGAGCACCAGAACTGAGAAAGGCACTCACATGACATCTGGCTGTGAAAAGCAGCAGGGTTGTTGTCTGCCAAGGAGAGACAGATGAAAATGCAAGCACCCACTTTAAGGGCCAACACACTCACCTTGGCTCCAGCAGAGGGAGAGCAGAGTAGGTTAGAGCTGTGTGAACAGAATCCAGGGTTGAGGGCTCTGGAGTTAGAGCTCAGAAGTCAACCACCCAGGTCTCCTGTGTTGTGTCATTCCCTCATACTGCAGAGGACATTTTTCTTAGGTAAGCCTTTATCATTCAGGAAGCTTTTGCCTGGTGGGGAAGCATTAGCCCCACATTATTTGAGAACCTCTCACCCCACCCTGTAGAGTCTAACCAGTGATGTTGTCAATAGCCTGAGGATAATTAAGACTGAGAATAATGATCAGACTGAAGGCGGCGATAGTTCTCTGAAGTCTTTGAGACTTTGCATGATCTCCTTTTGGGATTGTGGCTAGGAAAAGCATACCACAGTACACATCTTGGTCCTATCCAAAGGCATTCAGCCCCAGCAGAGGGAGCAACAAGCCATGGATTGCCGATAGCCCAAAATGTACTCAGAGCCAGTCACAAACAGCATATGTCACTTTCCTGCACCAGAGACTGGGAGTCATAGATCTACATAATATATAGACCAATCTCAAAAAACGAGCCAAAATGGGGAGAGAAAAAAAAAAAAGCCCCAAAGAAAGAAGAAAGAACAAGAGAATTCTGCAGAAGAAGAGCTAAATGAAATGGTATAAGAATTTTATCTCATATAAAGTTCAGAATAATGATTATAAGGATGCTCAACAGCATGAGAAAAGATAGAAACTATGAAAAATGACCAGTCAGAATTAAAGAAAGACATAGCACTAATAAAGAACACATGGCATATTAGGGGAAGCCAAGGAAAAGATCAGTGAATTAGAAGACGGGGTATAAAAATTCATTGAATCAGAGAACCAAAAAGAAAAAAGAAAAAACAATTAAAAAACAGGACAGCTTAAGAAATCTGTGGGAGATTCTCATAGCCACTTGGCCTGGAGGTCAAACCCTCCCTGGAATTAGCTACAACAATCAAGATTTAACTATAAGACTTCGAACAAAGACCACTAGGGGGTACACCAAGGAAGCATAACAAAATGCGGAGACAAAGAAACAGGACAAAATTGTCAATGGAAGATATAGAGTTCAGAACCACACTTTTAAGGTCTCTCAAGAACTGTTTAGAAGCTGTCGATAAACTTAATGAGATCTACACGAAAACTAATAAGACCCTCGATCTTATATTGGGGAACCAACGAGAAATTAAGCATACACGGACTGAAATAACGAATATTATACAGACGCCCGACAGCAGACCAGAGGAGCGCAAGAATCAAGTCAATGATTTGAAATGCGAGGAAGCAAAAAACATCCAACCGGAAAAGCAAAATGAAAAAAGAATCCAAAAATGTGAGGATAGTGTAAGGAGCCTCTGGGACAGCTTCAAGCGTACCAACATCAGAATTATAGGGGTGCCAGAAGATGAGAGAGAGCAAGATATTGAAAACCTAGTTGAAGAAATAATGACAGAAAACTTCCCCCACCTGGTGAAAGAAATGGACTTACAGGTCCAAGAAGCGCGGAGAACCCCAAACAAAAGGAATCCAAAGAGGACCACACCAAGACACATCATAATTAAAATGCCAAGAGCAAAAGATAAAGAGAGAATCTTAAAAACAGCAAGAGAAAGAAACTCAGTTACCTACAAGGGAATACCCATACGACTGTCAGCTGATTTCTCAACAGAAACTTTGCAGGCCAGAAGGGAGTGGCAAGAAATATTCAAAGTGATGAATGCCAAGAACCTACAACCAAGATTACTTTATCCAGCAAAGCTATCATTCAGAATTGAAGGTCAGATAAAGAGCTTCACAGATAAGGAAAAGCTAAAGGAGTTTATCACCACCAAACCAGGATTATATGAAATGCTGAAAGGTATCCTTTAAGAAGAGGAAGAGGAAGAAAAAGGTAAAGATACACATTATGAACAACAAATATGCATCTATCAACAAGTGAATCTAAGAATCAAGTGAATTAATAATCTGATGAACAGAATGAACTGTTGATTATAATAGAATCAGGGACATAGAAAGGGAATGGACTGACTATTCTTGGGGGGGAAAGGGGTGTGGGAGATGTGGGAAGAGACTGGACAAAAATCGTGCACCTATGGATGAGGACAGTGGGTGGGGAGTGAGGGCGGAGGGTGGGGCGGGAACTGGGAGGAGGGGAGTTATGGGGGGGGGGAAAAAGAGGAACAAATGTAATAATCTGAACAATAAAGATTTAATAAAAAAAAAAAAGAAATCTGTGGGACAACATATAATGTAACAATATTACCATCATTGGATTTCCAAAAGGTGAAGAAAGTGAGCAAGGGGTAGAGAACCTGGATGAAGAAATAATGATAGAAAACATTCCTAACTTGGGGCACAATGATAGTTCAACATACATAAATCAATCAATGTAATATAGAACATTTACAAACTAAAGCCTAAAAATCATATGATCATATTAATAGATGCATAAAAAGCAAAGATACAACATCCATCTATGATTAAAATATTCAATAAAATGAGTATAAAAGAAAAGTATCTCAACATAATAAAGGCCATAGATGACGAACCCTCAGTTAATATCTTACTCAATGGTGAAACACTGAAAGCCTTTCCTCTAGGACAGGGGTGGGCAAACTTTTTGACTCGAGGGCCACAATGGGTTCTTAAACTGGACAGGAGGGCAGGAACAAAAGCATGGATGGAGTGTTTGTGTGAACTAATATAAATTCAAAGTAAACATCATTACATAAAAGGGTACGGTCTTTTTTTTTTTTTTTTTTTTTTTTTAGTTTTATTCTTTTCAAACGGGCCGGATCCGGCCCGCAGGCCGTAGTTTGCCCACGGCTGCTCTAGGATCAAGAATAAGACAAGGATGACCACTCTCACCACTATTATTCAATATAGTGCTGTACATCCTAGACAGAACAATCTGGAAAGAATAAGATGTAAAAGGCATCCAAATTTTGATTTAAAAAAGGAAAATTACCTTGCAGATAACATGATTCTTTATATACTAGTAGAAAACACTAAGACTCTACCAAAAACTATTTAAAACAATAAACAAATATATTAAAGTCACAGGATACAAAATCAATGTACAAAAACCCACTGCATTCCTTTATACTAATGATGAAATTTTAGAAAGAAATGCTAAAGGCAATTATTTTTATAATTGCAACAAAAAGAATAAAGTAGCTAGAAATAAACTTAACAAAGGATGTGAAGAACCTATACACTGAAAACTACAAAGCATTATTTTAAAAGATTGAAAAAGACACAAAGAAATGGAAGGATATTTCATGTTCATGGATTGGAGGAGTCAACACTGTTAAAATGGTCATATCACATATACAGATTTAATGCAATCCCCATCAAAATCCAAAGATATTTTTTAAAAATGGAATAAAAGCATCAGATTTGTATGGAACCACAAAAGACCCTCCAAAAGACAAAGCAATCCTGAGCAAAAGAACAAAGCCTGAGTTATCACACTCCCTGATTTGAAATTATACTACAAAGTGACAGTAAGCAAAACAGCATGGTACTGGCGCGAAAAAAGACACACAGACAAATGGAACACAATTAAGTGCCCCAAAATAAACCCACATGTATTTGGGCAAATAACTTTTGACAAAAGAGCCAAAAACATACAACGGGGAAAAGAAAGCCTCTTTAACAAATGGTGCTGGGAAAATTAGAAAGCCACATGCAAAAGCATGAAACTAGACTACTGTTTATCCCAATATACAAACATTAACTCAAAATGGATCAAAAACAAAAATATAAGATCTGAAAAAATAAATTGCATAAAAAAATTGGTACTAAACTTATGGACCTTGATGTTAGAGAGGATTTTATGAATTTGACCCCAAAGGCAAGGGGAGTAAAAAATATAAATAAATACATAATTAAATAAATACATAAATAAAATAAAATAAATAGGACTACATCAAATTACAAAGCTTCTGCGTAGCAAAAGAACCAGTCAACAAAACAAAAAAGTAAACAACAAAATGGGTAAGGATATTTGCAGCTCCAATAAGGAATTAATATCCAAAATATAATTTTTAAAAACTTATACCAGAAAAAACCTCAACATAAAGAAAAACTCCAAAACAAACAAATAAACAAAAAACAATCCAACTAAAAAATGGTCAGAAGACCTGAATAGACACTTCTCCAAAGAAGACATTCAAATGGCCAATGGAAAAGATACTCAACTTCACTAGCTATTAGAGAAATGCAAATCAAAACTTCAATGAGATACCATCTCACACCAGTTTGATTGCTGTTATCAACAAGACTAACAAGTGTTGGAGTGTTTTTGAAGAAAAAGGAACCCTAATTCACTGCTGGTGGGAACAGAAACTGGTATAGCCACTATGGAAAACAGTATGAAGATTCCTCAAAAAATTAAGAATAGAGTTACCATGTTACCCAGAAACCTCTTTTCTGGGTACTTACCTGAAAATTTTGAAAATATTTATTCTCAAAGATATGTGCACTCATATTTATTTCAGCATTGCTCATTGA
The DNA here is from genome assembly GCF_963259705.1 of Myotis daubentonii. Classification (NCBI taxonomy): domain Eukaryota; kingdom Metazoa; phylum Chordata; class Mammalia; order Chiroptera; family Vespertilionidae; genus Myotis; species Myotis daubentonii. Next base: position 94,289,634 of record NC_081842.1, read on the forward strand.
GGCCAACAAATGGAAACAACCAAAGTGTTCTTCAGTAGATGATTAGATAAAAATATGTGGTACATATCTATAATAGCATACTACTCATCCATAAGAAAAATGAAATACTGCCCTTTGAAACAATTTAGATGGATCTTGATAATATCATGCTAAGCAAAATAATTCAGACAGAAAAAGTAAAGAACCATATGATTTCTCTCATATGTGGTATATAAAACAGAGCAACAAATGAACAAAAAAAAAACGTTATAGACACAAACAGCAGTATAGTGCTTATCAAAGGGAAGAAGGCTGAGGGTCTATTAAAGGATAAAGGGGCGTCAAATATATGGTGACACAAGATTTTGATTTTGGTTGGTGGGCACACCAATGCAATATATGATGATGTATTATAGAATTGTACTAGAGGCCCGGTGCAAAAAAATTTGTGCACTTCGGGGGGAGGGGGGCTCCCTCAGCCTGGTCTGTGCCCTCTCCTAGTCTGGGACCCCTGGGGAGATAGTGACCTATTGGATTAGGCCTGCTCCCGGGTGGCATAGGGCAGGCCCAATCCCTAGGTGCAGCCTCTGGTCGGGCTCAGAGCAGGGCCGATTGGGGAGTTGGGGTGCCGCCCCCTGTCATGCACAGAGCAGGGCGGATCGGGAGGTTGCGATGCCACCCTCAGTCACACTCAGGGTAGGGCCAATTGGGGGGTTGGGGCATTGCCCCCTGTCACACTCAAGGCAGGGTCGATGGGGAGGTTGCAGCGCCACCCCCTGTCACGCACAGACCAGGGCCAATCACGGGGTTTGGGCGCTGCCCCCTCTCACACACAGAGCAGGGCCCATCAGGGGGGTTGGGGCTCCGTACCCTGTCACGCACAGAGCAGGGTCGATCAGGGGGTTGGGGAGCTCCCCCCTGTCATGCAAAGAGCAGGCCCATCAGGGGTTTGGGGAGCTCCCCCCTGTAACACACAGAGCAGGGCCCATCAGGGGGTTGAGGAGCTCCCCTCTGTCACTCACAGAGTAGGGCCGATAGGGGATTTGGGGCACCACCCCCTGTCACACACAGAGCAGGGCCGATCAGGGGGTTGGGGCGCTGTCACTGTCACACTCAGGGCAGGGCCAATGGGGAGGTTATGGCTCTACCCCATCACACACAGAGCAGGGCCCATGTTGGGGGGGGGTGTTGGGGCACCGCACCCTGTCACACACAGAGCAGGGCTGGTCAGGGTATTGGGAAGCTCCCCCCTATCAGACACAGAGCAGGGCTGATCAGGAGGTTGGGGTGCCTTCCCCTGTCACGAACAGAGCAGGGCAGATAGGGAGGTTGTGGTCCCGCTCCCTGTCACACACAGAGCCGCAGGTTGATCAGGGGGTTTGGGCACTGCCCCCTGTCATGCTGATCCTGGGGCCAGGAGACCTCGTGGCTCTGCTGATCCTGGTGCTGGGAGGCATATTACCCTTTTACTATATAGGATAGAGGCCTGGTGCATGGGTGGGGGCTGGCTGGTTTCCCCTGAAGGGTGTCCTGGATCAGGGTGGGCGTCCCCAATGAGGTTTCTGGTCAGCCTGGATGAGGGGATGATGGCTGTTTGCAGCTGGTCACACACCCTTCAGGGTGGGGGTCCCCACTGGGGTGCCTGGCCAGTCTGCGTGAGGGGCTGAGGGCTGTTTTCAGGCTGGTGGGTGACTGAAGCTCCCAACCACTCCTTTTTTTCTTTTTTTTTAAAATTCTGGGCCAGCTTTATCTCTGGCTCCAGCTCTGAGGCCTCTGCTGCTGAAAGCAGGTATGTGGTTTGTTTGGGTTCTATAATTGAAACACTGTATCAACTCCAGCTCTGAGATCCCAGCCGGCTGAAAGCTGGTTTCTGGGGTTTTGTTTAGCTTCTGTATTTGTTACAATGTTTCAAACTGCAAGCTCAGAGGCCGGCAAGGCAGGCGGGGAACATTGGAGTCCTCCGTCACTGAAGCAAGCAAGCCTCATGTTCGCTTCCAGCTGCCTGGCTGCCGCCCGCCAATTTGCCTGGCAGTCAATTTGCACATCGCCCTGATTAGCCAATGGGAAAGGTAGCGGTCGTACGCTAATTACCATGTTTCTGTTTTATTAGATAGGATACTTGAAACGTAAATACACGTATTAATTGTGGCCACCCCAATAAATTTAATTTTTTAAATACCACAGAAGTAATAACGGAAAAATATTTCTAATTTAGTAAAACTATATGACCAATTTCTGTTTACATATGCCTAGGGAAGAGACTAGAAGAAAATAAATCAAAACACCATGTTAACAAAAGTGACAAGAATAGATGTGGTCAAAAATAACTAAGACTGTAGCCTGGTTGATATAGAACTCAGCTTTCATTTCAATGATGACTATAAATATATAGTATGGTCAAAGAGATAATTTTATACACAGGCCATCAAAACTAAAAATATTTTTTAGTACTAATCAATTTTTGTGCTGTTATAAGTACTGCCTTGGTGAGTATTCTTCCAAAGAACTGGAGGTCTTATTAGAAGTACTAATCTTCAACTAGGTCTTCTTTTAAAGTGGTAATGAGAAAGTCTTATTTCCATATATTAGAGATAAAGTGAATAGCATAATGATAAATTATACAATATTTTAACAAAAAGGAGTTGTTCTGACTTCACATCAAATTAATGTGTGTTTTTCTGGTCAAATCAATGGAAATATAAGTTAAAATTATTAAGTATATGTAGATGGTTACATACTAGAGGATAATTCACTAACAGTGTATTCAATTTAAATTAAAATATTATACATTTGCAATATAAAAGTAAACATAAAAAGAAAATCTTCAAATAGAAGCTGTATCCAATCTGGAAAATAGATTTAGAAAGCACCTCATGTTAGTTCCTACTTAGGTATAAAGTATTATCTCTGTTAGAAAACTTAAAATAGCATTTTAAAATTAATTTCTGGACTTTGAATTAGAATATAGTTCTGAGTATTCAAGATTAAGTTAGTCTAATTTAATATATCATGTATGTCTGTTTTTCTATATTATACTACAAGTAGATATAGAAAAGAGTTAAGATCATATATAATGCACATATAGACAGATAGACAAAAAAAGAAATGAGTTATCAGTTCTTTAAGGCTTAAAGTAAACATTTAACAAACATTCTGATCCTTACAAGTTAATTGCATGTGAAGAATTTGAAAATATGGGTCTCAGATTTTTAAAACATAGGTAGCAATGCTTCCTGAGTACAGTGCCACTTTTTCTTTGAAGCTCTCCTATCTAGTATTGAGATTAAATTCAAACACCTGATGCCTAGTGGATGATGGGCAATCAAAATTTAAATCATAATATTGAGAAAGCAGGAGTTGCTGGCTCTGACAAGTAGAAACAAAAGATAACATCTGCTACTCCCGTTTTCCAATTCTATTTACTCCTTTGTTAATATAATCTTTTACAATATTCATCTTCCTCCAGAAATAATTTCCACAGTGAATAATTTACATGATTTTATGAACAATCAACACTTCTTTACAATATTTATTCTGAGCTACTCTAGATATCTATTGACACAGGATTCAATTGTGTTGGTGTTTGCTTCTCCTTAACTGGTTTACTAGATTTATTTCATTTTCTAACATTGCAGTTGGGATGCTATACTAAGACGCTATAGAGAGGTTTATACTGAATAAACATTTTTAATCCTTATTCATCAATATCTATCTTATGATCCCATTATCTTTACTATTTTGCTGCTATTATAGACTGTATTAATTGCCTTGTAACTCAGTCTCTTCCATTCTCTAGTCTATCAAGTGCAGGATATACAAATTAATCTTTGTAAATATTGATTTGATCATATAACTTAATCTTTATTGATTTTTCATTGACTACCAAAAATGTAGAGACTTATTTGTCTGGATTTCAGTTTTGATCACATTGAATAAATGATTTTTTAAAATTTTGATTCATGAAATAAAGTCTATTGTAAAACAGATACAAGAATGGATTCTGGCTATGATGAAAAAGCAGGATTCCTGTTCTTAAAATATGTTTAGCATGTATTGAAAGAAGCAGATGCAGGTAGTACTAATTTTTAGATGATAAGCACTAATCCAATATTATAAATAAAGGGAATAGTTAAATCTGTCTCAAAAGACCAAAAATAGGAGTTATCTTAGTTAGACTTGCATTTTTTAAATTGGGAAAGATTAGTATAACTTACTTGTTCTCTATAAATTATTTAAATATATCTCTTATTCATATATAATTTTAATATCTAAATGCTTGATTCTTAAAAAATGCTTTCCTTAAACTGGGAGACTATTTTCTTCCTGTATCTCTGTAGAAATTACTTCTCTGCCATTTCATAAACTTGGAGAAAGCAGTTAACTGGCTTTGCATTCTCCAACTTTATAGCCCCTGGTGTTCTAGAACAATGCCTTGTATGTAATGAATATTCAGTGAAATAAATGTTGAATAAATTTAAAACACATGTCAAAGAAGGTCTCCTTATGGTATAATTTACATATCTTTGTCAAAGAGAGTGTTTTGTATATATTTTTATTCTCTAGTAGTGTTTCCTTTTGTTCCTTCTTCCCATATTTTTTTTTCATTGACTTGTAGAATTGCTTTAGAAATCTGAAATAAAATTGGGAAGAAAGAACAAAGAGAGGAAATAATTAAATAAGTAATTATGAAATACTGAAGCTTTCTGATTGAAAATTTCACCAAATTTATTACAGAGCAGATTAAAAATGAAATCAGCCTTGGTATAATCTTGAAAATTTAAATAGGTGTTCTTAGCTGTTGTCGGATAAAAGAAGTATCAAAAGTCATATTTGAAAGAATAGGAATCAACAACCTTAAACAGATATAGAACAAGAAATAGCATTAATGAAATGCTTGGGAAAAGGAGTTAATTCCCAATAATTCTGTACCTATTCACGGTATCATTTATACACTTAGTCAAGATAACATATATATCACCATGAAATACAAATGTTTGTAGATATGTAAGGAAGGATAGATGAGACCAGCCTGTACTTTCTCTTAAGAGCAATATCTAAGAAAATACTTAATAAAATAAAAGTACCAGAATATCAAATTAAGTATAAGGAAATCTGAAAAAATAAGAAATGAATGGAACAAAATTTATAAAAATATAGATAAACATAAATGAATAACTACAAAAAGACTATGAATATGTAAAATATTAGTAACTTGGTAATGTATTTGTTTAAAATATAAATGAATAATGACAAAGGTGACTTGGTATATGAAAGAAAATAGCTGAATAAGGATTCTTGATATAGAAAAGCCATAATTCAAGGTAAAAATTAATAATGTTCTGAAACTAAAAGTAATAAATTAATGTAATAAAATAAAAAGTATATTGAGCCCAACTAGTGTGGCTCTGTTGGAGTATCATTCTGTGCACTAAATGGTTGTGGAGGGTGTGGGGTGGGGATGAAGGTCAGTATGATTCCTGGTCAGGGCACATGTCTATGTTATGGGCTCCTTCCCAAGTGGGGAGTGTGCAGGAGGCAATCAATCAATGATTCTCTCTCATATTGATGTTCCTGTTTCTCCTTCCCTCTCCCTTCTTCTCTGAAATCAATAAAAACATATGGTAGGGGAGGGTGAGGGTAAGGGGGAGAGATCAACCAAAAGACTTATATACATGCATATAAGCATAACCAATGGACACAGATACCAGGGGGGTGAGGGCATGCGCTGGGGGGTGGGAGGGGGCAATGAGGGGATAAAGACACATATGTAATACCTTAATCAATCAATAAAGAAAAAAACATTAAAAAAATAAATGAGCGTGTGTGTGTTTTTTTACATTGGAAGGGAAGAAGCCTAATAAGAAATCATACACAAAACTACCCCAGAAATATCGCAACCTGAAACATGGCCCTGATTCTTTACCACCCAATCCATCACAAATAGCACAGGCCACTATACCCTATTTACTTCCTGCTTATTATTTAAAATGAACCAACACAGAGGCTATGAAAAATAATACAAGCAAATGAAGAAAAATAAGAAGAAATAAGATATAAAATGTTTTGAGAATAAATGGAAGAACAAAATAAGTGAAAATATTACAACTGTAATAGAATTGAGTTAAATGATAACATAAAAAGAAAACAAAATAAGAAAGGCAATATCTCAGAACAGATGGTACACATAAACAGATAAAAATATTGTGTCTTTTCTGATAAAAAAAAGTAGAAGACAAAATATTTCAAACAAATAAAGTCGAAATTGATAGGAAAATAAGTGAAAACAGAGTAATGAGAAACAAAGTAAGTTGTTCCAAGATATACATATCCTAAAACAAAAGATAAAAAAGTTGATTAATTGATAAAAGAGAATATTGTGCATATAGAAGACAGGAAAAAAATGATCTACACATGCATAAATGGAATCTTCAAGAAGAAAGCAAGATAAGAAGATGGTGCCTTAACTGGTTTGGCTCAGTGGATAGAGCATTGGCCTGAGGACTGAAGGGTCCCAGGTTTGATTCCCGTCAAGGGCATGTACCTTGGTTGCAGGCACATCTCCAGTAGGAGGTGTGCAGGAGGCAGCTGATCAATGTTTATCTCTCATTGATGTTTCTAACTCTCTACCCCTCTCCCTTCCTCTCTGTAAAATATCAATAAAATACATTTAAAAAAAAAAAAAGAAGATGGGACAAATTTTGGAAGTAAACAAAAGGAAAATAAAGAGATGAAAACCTAAGAAAACAGGAGTGGGAGATCCATATAGCCTAAGACTTCTCCCTAGCAATATTTGTTGCTTGAAGACAATAAAGCATTATTTATAATAATTTCAGTGAAAAAGTATATCTGCTATAGATTTTATATCCAAACTACCACTCAAGCATTAAGTCAAGAAAACATCTGTTGCATTTGCTGCCATTATAATATGTTGAGTATATTACCATAGGATAAACTTTAAACAAAAGATGTGTTGAGCAAATGGACTGATGACAAGAATTAACTACAGCTGTAAAATTAAAAAAATAAAAACATAGGGATTAGGATAAGAAAACAAACAATAGTACATGATCGGATAATATAACTATTATATAATTAACAATCAATTGCGTGGAAAGGAAGGAAAAATGAGGGAGGAATATTCTTCTATATAATGAGAGGAAATAGAAACAGGGTAAGGGGTGAAAGGAAGAAGGAAATGTAGACATAATAGTTGAAGCCAGCTAAAACCACAGAAATGCTGCTCTTGCAGAAAACCAGGATGCCACAAGACAAGAATACTTATCTTGCCCATGCAGAAGGTTTCAAGAGATTGATATGAAAGGAGGAAGTGTGGATCTAATTGCAGAATTGAGCCCAACTCCAGACCTAAAGGATGTTTATCTTGCAGGTGCAGGATGTTGTAAGAGATGAGGGAAGAGGAGGGGTGAAGAAGGGAGGACGCCTGGTGGATTTTAAGATGTTACTAGACAAAGAAGGTAAAAGGAGCCAGAGACTGACACAGATAAAGAGCTGGTCCATAGCAAATAAAAACCCCTAGACAAATAAACTTCGGTGGCAACCATTCTTGGGCCCCCTTCCCATGCAGGGAGTTTGTATCTGCTTAAATTTCCACATTTTGCTTAAATCTTCTGGCCCACAATTTTACTTTTCAATTTCATGAGATATGATCCAGGGAAGAACTTTGGCTCATCATTAGGGTGTCAATAACAGAATATCATTTAAAAATTAAATAATAGATATATTTAAATACTTAAGAGTAAAAAGAGTATTTACTTAAATAAAATTGGATAATGAAGCAAAAACCAAATCAAGAAGTTAATGCAAACAGAAAAATAATCATTAAGAAAAGAATGAAGGAATTAATATAGCAAAGAGAGAAAAATTAAAAACAAACAAGTGAAAACATAGTAGTAATAAATTTACTTTATTTGTTCTTTGAAATAAAACAAGTATATAAAAATGAACTATCCATTTTATTTTGTTATAAGAGGACACTCAATAATTTGAAGAATGGGTATGTTTCTAAGAAAATATGATTTATCAAAACTGTATTCTGATAGCTGTGAGGTGATAATCTCATTGTGCTTTTAATTTGTATTCCTGTAATGATCAGAGACATAAGCATCCTTTCATATGTTTATGTGACATGGCTATTAATTTACCATAAGTTGCATTATGAGTTTAACATTATCTCAATAAAAACACTTACAGAAAGTTTTAAAGTTCCTATAGAAAAGAAAAAAAGGATGATTTTTCTTTTTTTGTTGCTTATTTTCTTTAAAAGAATGAATACCTTTTTTAAAAAAATATATATTTTATTGATTTTTCACAGAAAGGAAGGGAGAAGGATAGAGAGTTAGAAACATCAATGAGAGAGAAACATCAATCAGCTGCCTCCTGCACACTGCCAACTAGGGATGTGCCCGCAACCAAGGTACATGCCCTTGACCGGAATCGAACCTGGGACCTTTCAGTCCGCAGGCCGACGCTCTATTCACTGAGCCAAACTGGTTAGGGCAAAAAGAATGAGTATCTTAAAACACATGACAGGAAAGGATAAATTGGAGGGTCATTCCTATCAGATATAAATCCTCAGTAATGTTAGGAACAATTCAATAGCATATGAATAAACCAGTAGATCTAAGGAGCAGAGCTGAAAATACATACAAAAGCCAAAATATACACCTTTTCTAATTTAATAAATATATGTCAAGTCATTGAAGAAATAAATGATAGGATATTTGATCAGAAAATTGAGTAAAGTTATGTACCATGTCATATATACTACACTTAGATCAATTCCAAAAGTATTAAAATCTTAAATAAAAAAACATTTATGAAAACACTAGAAAAATCATGGGACAATTATTAATTAATCCCCAAGTGGTAAAGGCTTTCTAATTTTCACACAAACCCCAGAAGCTATAAAAGATTGATAAAACTAACCACATAAAGATGTAAATTTCTGCATAAAATATATCATGAGAGAAATTAAATGACTAAAAAAACTAGTAAAAAATATTTACAACCCTATATCAAAGCACTATTTATTTCCCTGACATTTCCATATCACCCACTATTGATAAATTGATTTTTTTATGTGTGTGTGTGTGTGTGTGTGTGTTTTCAGATTTTAATTTATTTTTATTTTCCTCCCCTGTTTTTAAAGCTCTGCCATGAACCCTGGGGCCCTGGACACCAGACAACTGAGAAGATAGGCATTTTGCCATCTCCAAGGCATTCCAAGCTGCTGTCATATGCCAGTTAGGAAGTTCTTTTTCTACCAGACTCCTACATTTAGATAATAAAAATACTAATATCTCAATAGTGGACAAATAACATAAATTCACAATTTTTAACCTTTATTTTTTATTTCTTTGTATTTTTTATTTAATTTATTGGGGTGACATTGTTACTAAAATTATATAGGTTTCAGGTATATAATTCTATAATATATTATCTGATTATTACATTGTGTAAGAGGAAAACAATTTAAAATATATCTGTGATTAAGATTTGATCAATGAGGCAATCAAAACTGAAAGTATGAACTTGAATCTTTGTAAATGTTTGTGGTTAAGAAAATAGAGTACCAAGTATGAACCGTATTTTAAAAATGTATTAATCTTCTAAAATGTTATCTCTAAATATCTACTATTTATATTGAATGTTATACTCTTAAAAATCCTAAATCTAAAATATTTATTTATTGTAATTATTGTATAAATAACACATGGTGATTGTGAAAATATCCTTAAGTCTATAAATGCACTAAAGTAGTTAAGTACATTTCATAATCCAGCAGTAACTGTATTAATATTTTAGTGTATGTACTTATTGTTTTGGATTTGGTTACACACATTTATTTTATGTCTGTAGGTTAAAAGGTGCATAGACTGCCAAAAATATTAACATAAATATAATAAATAATGATTTTTATTGTAGAAAAAAATCATACAAATCAATAAAAATGCTCAGTCTCTAAGAAATATAAACAGACCAGAAATTTTTTTTTTTTTTTTTTATTGCTTAAAGTATTACAAAGGGTATTACATATGTATCCATTTTATCCCCCCGCCCTAGACAGTCCCCTAGCCTCCCCTATCACCCAGTGTCTTATGTCCATTGGTTATGCTTATATGCATGCATACAAGTCCTTTAGTTGGGTCAGAGATCAACAGACCAGAAAATTTGAAAATATTTTGGAAAATGATCAACTGGTCAACCTCATTAATAATAAAAGGTAAAAAAAAAAAAAAAGAAACTATGAAACAATTACTTACCATTTGTCACCTATCAAATTACTAAATATTTTAACAACCATAATTTCTGATCTTTACAAAGGTATGAGATGACACTTCTCCACTCTTCTTGCATCCTGAGGGAGCTCTAATAATGATTCTTCCAGTCTCTACCTGATCCTTCACTCCTTAGGGATGTCTATTACATCTATTTACTTTTATGAATTTAAAAACTGTATTAAAAATTTCAAATACATAAATTAAAATGAATAGTACAATGAACCTTTATGTAGCCATGAGTCAGCTTTAAACAATTATCATTTTGCCAATTCTGTTTTATTTATCTTCTTACTCCTCCCCCTGGAATGTTAAAGCAAATCCAATATATTTATCATTTCACTTGTAACAATAACAGCAAATAACAAAAAGGAAATAGACACTCATAAAGGTTAAATTGAAAGAAGCACATGAAACCTAATATATTAAAACATTTATTGGAAATGTGAAAATTATAGGTATTTAATAGTACCTTAGAAAGTAACAGACTAAAAATGAATTATTGAACTGACTAGAAATGGGGAAAATATACTTTTTAAAAGAAGCAAAATTATTCAGAACACATTCAAAAACTCAGTCCAACCTGTATAATGTATATACACAAGAACAGTGGTTGTTAATGCTTGCTAAACCTAGAATCTCAGGTATAATTGGCCAGATTTAGCAAATGAAAATGTAGAACAGCCAGTTAAATTTAATTGTCAGATAAATAGTAAATAATTTTTTTAGTATGTGTCTCATGCAATGTTTCATGCATAGTTGGAACATATTTACTCTAAAATATTATTATTATTTCCTTTATGTATTTACTGATAATGCCTGGGTTCAACCACAGGCAAAATGAGTCAGAATTTTTGTAGTTGTGGCCTTTGCACTATATATATAGGCAAATTAGGCCGGGATGCCATAACGGTCACAAACAGCTCAGGAGGAGGGGTCAGGCATGGCCCGAGCCTGAGAGAACTACATGGGGGGGGGGGGCAGCCTGGCCTCCAGCAGCCCCAGAGTGGAGGCAGAGGGTTGTGTCTAAGTCACCACAGCTGCCCAGCCCTAGCAGCCCTGGAGTGGAGGCAGGGGGCTGTGCCCAAGCAGCTGCTGCTGCCTGGCTGCAGCAGCCCCAGATCAGCCCTCAGAGGGAGGCCAGGGGAAGCAGGCCTAAGCCATCAGTAGGACATCCCCTGAGGGCTCCAGACTGTGAGAGGGGGCAGGCTGGGTGGAGGGACCCCCACCCAGTGCACAAATTTCATGCACCGGGCCTCTAGCATATATATATATATATAATACTTGATTTTTTAAATTAATTTATTTTTATTAATTTATTTTTATGTATATTTTTAATCTCTATGGTTAAGAGTATTACAAATGTCCCCCTTTTTTTTCTTTCTGTTGCCCACCTCCATCTGGTTCCCACCCCACCCCAGGCCTTCATCACTCTATTGTCTGTGTCCATAGATAATGCATATAAGATCTTTGGTTAATCTCTTCCTGTTACCCCCTTACCTCCTCTCTTTGAGATTTGTCAGTCTGTTCCATGTTTCCATGATCTGATTCTATGTTATTCATCAGTTTATTTTGTCCATTATATTTCTTTTTCATTTATTTTGATTTTTAGATTCAACTGTTGATAGATATTTATTTATTGCCATTTTATCATATATATTTTTTCTTTTTTCCTTTATTGATTAAGGTATTACATATGTCATTCATATTTTTTATCTTTTTCTTCTTCTTCTTCCTCTTCTTAAATAATACACTTCAGTATTTCTTGTAATACCAGTTTGATGGTGATGAACTCATTTAGCTTTTTCTTTTCTGTGAAGCTCTTTATATGACCTTCAATTCTAAATGATCACTTTACAGGGTAGAGTAAACATCCTTACTATTTATCACTTTGAATATTTCTTGCCACTCATTTCTCACTTGCAAAATTTCTGTTAAGCAATTAGCTGACAAGCTAACAGTCGTATGGGCACTCCCTTGTAGTTAACTAGCTGCTTTTCTCTTGCTACTTTTAAGATTCTCTCTTTGTCTTTAAACCTTGGCACTTTAATGAAGATGTGTCTTAGTGTGGGGCTCTTTGGAATTCTCTTGTTTGGGACTCTCTGAGCTTTCTGGACTTGTAAGTCTATTTCTTTCACCTGGTAGGAAAAGTTTTCTGGCATTATTTCTTCAAATAGGTTTTCAATATCTTGCTCTCTCTCTTCTCTTTCTGGAACCCCTTTAATGTCAATGTAGGTATGCTGGAAGTTGTCCCAGGGTCTCCTTACACTACCTTCATATTTTTTAAATTTCTTTTTGTTGTTCTGACTGGGTGTTTTTTGCTTCCTCGTATTCCAAATTATTGATTTGATTTTAAGCATCCTCAACTACTGTTGAATCCCTGTAAACTATTATTTATTTCAGTTAGTATATGCTTAATTTCTGACTGGTCCTTTTTCATGTCTTTGCTATTCTCACTAAGTTTCTTGAAATTTTTACTAAGTCCCTTGAAGCTCTCATTAAGACCCTTGAGTAACCTTATAACCATTGATTTGAACATTGTACTTAGTAGTTTGCTTGCTTCCATTTCTTTCATTCGTGACATGTTTCTCTCCTCATTTTGGCTAATTCCCTATGTTTGTTTCTATGTATTAAGCAGAGCTGTTATGTCTCCTAGAATTGGTAGAGTGACTTTGTGTATTAGGTGTCCTGTAGGGTCCAGTGGCTCAGCCTCCCCAGTCACCTTAACTGGGCCCACTAGGTGTGCCCCTGTGTGGGCTGTGTGTGCAGTCTTGTTTCAGTTGAGTGTTGATTGCTGTTGGCATCACTGGGAGGAACTGACCTCCAGACCAATTGGCTATGAGGACTAGCTGTGTCTACAATGGATGAGCTGCTATGCAGGATATATCCCTGTGGAGTAGAACTTGCTTCAGTGGGACTTTGGTGCTCACTGAGTCTGCCTATTGAGTGTGTCACTTATGGATGTGAAGAGTTGTAATTGGCATGTTCTGAAACTGTTCACTGGGTAGACTGACTCTGGGGCCTCCAGAGAGGTGCAAAGTCAGCTACTGCCTGGGGCCACATGGTAGTAACTACAGAGAGATATGCAGATGGCTGCTATTTGTATTGGGCTTGGAGTTGCCAAGGCAAGACCAAGCTGTGAAGCAAGGCAGGCTGATGCTATGGCCAGGTGTTGGGCCTTTTATTGATAGGTTTGATTCCAGCTTGTTTGAGAGATTTTAGCAAAGTCTAAAGCCTGAGCCAGGGAAGGCCACTCATATGGAAAAGCTGCTGCAAACAGCTTGAGAAGGGATGCAAATTGGATGGGGCAGGTTTTCAGGGAATCACCAGGGCAGAGAGAACTGTGTGGGTACTGCTGATGGAAACTCAGATATGGCTGCCAGTCAGCTCTGTGATGGGAGAGGTCCCAGCACAGAACAATGACCCCTGCGAGTACCCTTATATGGGAGAAAACCACCCCTGAGTTCCTGCCCTGATGCCAGAAAGTCCCTGTATGTCCCTGTATTACCCTAAAGCTGCCACTAGGCACTGGAACTCAGAGGAAGCAGAACAACGTAAGTTCGTGCATGGGACCTTTAAGAGGAACACCTGGGACTTCTGCAGCTTCCAAGTCACTGTGCCAGAATCCCCTCTGATTTTTTACAGCCCCAGTAATGAGAACTTCTTTTCCTAGCCCTGGCACCCTGGTCTGGGGTCTGGTGGGGGGGCTGAGACCCCCCTGCTTCTATCCCTCCCGACTTAAAAATGCCACACGTGGTGTTGTACCATCATGTTTTGCACCTCTGCCCGTCTCAATGTGCTTTATTTCTCTAGTTGTAGGACTTCCATCTAACCAGATTTCAGATGGTTCTGAATGATGGCTGTTCTGTATTTTAGTTGTAATTTTGATGTGGTTGAGAGAGGCAGTAAGTACCAGTGTTTACCTACACAGCCATCTTGCTTCTCCTTGTATTTTTTTAAATGCCCCAGGTCAGAATCATCTAACTCACAGTGAGGATTATGCCGGGAGCCGGTCCATCCTTGCTGTTTCAAGGGACCTTTCATATATGGCATACGGTTAGAAGAACTTTGCTGGAGAGAGCATGCCGGAGGATCCTGGAGAGGGACTGGCCTCGGAGCCTAGAGACAGAGCCTAGCGGGAGAACATGGCAAGGGATCCTGGACTGAACCTGACTACAGAGATTGGCAGGAGAACCTGACTGGAACCTGGACACTGAACCTGACTGGAGAGCCTGGACAGAACCTGGCTGGAGAACCTAGCGAGGGAACATGGCTACAGAACCTCGCTGGAGATCCGGGCTAGAGATCCTGGCTAGGTTGCTGATCAACTGAACCCTGTCTCCGTGTCATTCCTTCTTCGCCGACTCCGTCCACACCTTTGGGGACCCCTGGACCTGCTGGGGTTGGACCCCGGCATCTGGCGCCCGAACAGGGACCCCTAGGTAAGCGCCCCACACTCGGGACGGATCGGACTCCACCGTAGGAATAGGGTGGATAGTCTTCGCCAACTCCATCCACACCTTTGGGAATACCTGGAACAGGATTCCCTTAGGTAAGCCCCCCCATTGAGAACCCCCACACTCGGGACGGATAGGACTCCACCAGGGTGCTGCAAACCCCCCTATAGAGGATAAGTAGGGTAAGAAGGTGGATAGTACAGAACTTAGATTGAGAAGATGTGCCATACTGAGTCCAAAGAAAGAAGACTCTGTATTGATTCTTAGATTAAGAAGATGTGCCATACTGAGTCTAAAGAAATAAGACTCTGTATTGATCTTTTAACACATATGCTTGCTAGCAGAGGAATTAAGGTTACTCCCAGTCAGACAGAACGTTTTGTACAACAAATATGTCCATGTTTTTCTGAGGAAGGAAAGGTAAATG
The DNA here is from genome assembly GCF_963259705.1 of Myotis daubentonii. Taxonomy (NCBI): domain Eukaryota; kingdom Metazoa; phylum Chordata; class Mammalia; order Chiroptera; family Vespertilionidae; genus Myotis; species Myotis daubentonii. The sequence continues at coordinate 94,304,795 of NC_081842.1, forward strand.
TAAAGGCATGGGAGGAGGTAGGCCCAAGGAGCCTTATCCTTAACCCCACTGCAGCCTTTCCACCCCGGGAAAGTGCAGGATTGGCAAGCTCTCCCTGGGATGATAGATCAGGACTCAGGTAATAGCAGAAAGCGCCAATCCTACTCTTAAAATGGATATAAGAGAGCGTTTCAGGTTTTTCTTTTTAATGCTTGATTTTAAAAAATAAAAAAGGGGGAATTTGCCGGGAGCCGGTCCATCCTTGCTGTTTCAAGGGACCTGGCATATATGGCATACGGTTCTTAATATGTTTGCTCACCTTCTTGGCGCTGTGTTTTAACCAAGGTCACCTCTCCGAGAAAGGTTGAATCCCCAGGTAGGGATTTTCCCCTGAAGTTAGGGAGGGGATGAAACCCCTTAACTAAGTGCCAGGCGGGTAGTTAATCAATTTAACTACAAACAATCATGCTTAAGCTACATAATCTTTACTCCCTGGAATGGAGATAAGAAACGCCCTAACCTTTGTAATAGAAATTGACAGGATTAGAATCAACTGGTATAAATACAGATGCAACAAGACAAAAACAGACAGAACTCAGAACAAGACAGCAAGAGACAGAACTCAGACAGGGCTTGGAAGACAGGACCAAGAGAGACAGAGCCTAGGCACAGAACCTACACAGAACGTTCTCTAGAGACAGAAGAACTTCGCTGGAGAGAGCATGCCGGAGGATCCTGGACAGGGACTGGCCTCGGAGCCTGTAGGCGGAGCCTGGCGAGAGAGCATGGCAGGGGACCCCAGCATCTGAACCTGACTACAGAAATTGGCAAGAGAACCTGGTGACTGAACCTGACTGGAGTACCTGGACAGAACCTCTGGAGAGCCTAAGCAGAACCTCTCTGGAGATCGAGACCAGAACTTGGCTGGAGATCCGGGCTAGAGATCCTGGCTAGGCTGCTGATCAACTGAACACTGTCTCCGTGTCATTCCTTCTTCGCCGACTCCGTCCACACCTTTGGGGACCCCTGGACCTGCTGGGGTTGGACCCCGGCATATGGTGCCCGAACAGGGACCCCTAGATGTAACAAGACAGAAAGACACAGAACTCATGAGACAGAATTCAGAAGACAGAACCTACACGGAGCCTGGAGACAGAAGAACTTCGCTGGAGAGAACATGGCAATAGATCCTGGACTGAACCTGACTATAGAACATGGCAAGAGAACCTGACTAGAACCTGGTGACTGAACCTGGCTGGAGATCTGAAGCAGAACCTCTTTGGAGATCAAGACCAGAACCTGGCTGGAGATCCTGGCTAGAGATCCTGGCTAGGCTGCTGATCAACTGAACGCTGTCTCCGTGTCATTCCTTCTTCGCCGACTCCGTCCACACCTTTGGGGAACCCTGGACCTGCTGGGGCTGGACCCCGGGATATGGCACCCGAACAGGGACCCCTAGGTAACCGCCCCACACTCGGGACGGATCGGACTCCACCGTAGGAATAGGGTGGATACTCTTCGCTGACTCCGTCCACACCTTTGGGAACCCCTGGAACAGGATTCCCATAGGTAAGCCCCCCCCCATTGAGAACCCCCACATTCGGGACGGATAGGACTCCACCAGGGTGCTGCAAACCCCCCTACAGAGGATAAGTAGGGTAAGAAGGTGGATAGTACAGAACTTAGATTGAGAAGATGTGCCATACTGAGTCCAAAGAAAGAAGACTCTGTATTGATTCTTAGATTGAGAAGATGTGCCATACTGAGTCCAAAGAAAGAAGACTCTGTATTGACCTTTAGATTAAGAAGATGTGCCATACTGAGTCTAAAGAAAAAAGACTCTGTATTGATCTTTTAACATATATGCTTGCTAGCAGAGGAATTAAGGTTACTCCCAGTCAGACAGAACGTTTTATACAAGAAGTATGTCCATGCTTTTCTGAGGAAGGAAAGGTAAATGTAGAGGCATGGGAGAAGGTAGGCCCAAGGAGCCTTATCCTTAACCCCACTGCAGCCTTTCTACCCCGGGAAAGTGCAGGATTGGCAAGCTCTCCCTGGGGTGATAGATCAGGACTCAGGTAATAGCAGAAAGCGCCAATCCTACTCTTAAAATGGATACAAGAGAGCGTTTGAGGTTTTTCTTTTTAATGCCTGCTTTTAAAAAATAAAAAAGGGGGAATTTGCCAGGAGCCGGTCCATCCTTGCTGTTTCAAGGGACCTTTCATATATGGCATACGGTTAGAAGAACTTTGCTGGAGAGAGCATGCCGGAGGATCCTGGAGAGGGACTGGCCTCGGAGCCTAGAGACAGAGCCTAGCGGGAGAACATGGCAAGGGATCCTGGACTGAACCTGACTACAGAGATTGGCAGGAGAACCTGACTGGAACCTGGACACTGAACCTGACTGGAGAGCCTGGACAGAACCTGGCTGGAGAACCTAGCGAGGGAACATGGCTACAGAACCTCGCTGGAGATCCGGGCTAGAGATCCTGGCTAGGTTGCTGATCAACTGAACCCTGTCTCCGTGTCATTCCTTCTTCGCCGACTCCGTCCACACCTTTGGGGACCCCTGGACCTGCTGGGGTTGGACCCCGGCAGGATTAGAACCATTTCTCTAAAAATGACATTTTATCTGAATTAATTAAATATCAGAAAAAACTGACTTTAGGTAAAATAGTATCAGGTGAGCTAAATCCCCATCACCACTTTAGCATGCTTTTTACAAAAAGCTGTCCATCCCTCTTGGTGCAATGTGTCCTTCTAGAAATCTAATTCCTTTTGTAGACATTACTTACAGGGTCACACTTTGAATCTGGCATCTGCCTCTTGCTGCCCTCTTTTCATAAGTGAGGTCTCTTCTGAGAGGAGCAATTTGCATTTCTTTCTAGTCAGCGAAGGCCTGGAACTGAAGATGTGAACACTCATTCCATATTGGAGGTTGAAAACCCTGGTCTCAAGTCACCAATGGCTCAGAAATCCCTTTTTGCCGGGGTCCATCCCCAGCAGGTCCAGGGGTCCCCAAAGGTGTGGACGGAGTCGGCGAAGAGGGAATGACACAGAGACAGCGTTCCGTTGATCAGCAGCCTAGCCAGGATCTCCAGCCAGGATCTCCAGCCAAGTTCTGGTCTGGATCTCCAGCGAAGTTCTGGTTAGGATCTCCAGCCAGGTTCTTTCCAGGTTTTCTAGCCAGGTTCAGTCACCAGGTTCTAGTCAGGTTCAGTCCAGGATCTTTTGCCATGTTCTCTCGCTAGGTTCTGTCTCTAGGTTCTGAGGCCAGTTTCTGTCCAGGATCTTTTGCCATGTTCTCTCCAGCGAAGTTCTTCTGTCTCTAGAGAACGTTCTGTGTAGGTTCTGTGCCTAGGCTCTGTCTCTCTTGGTTCTGTGTTCTAAGTTCTGTCTCTTTCTGTCTTGTTACATCTGTATTTATACCAGTTGATTCAATCCTATCAATCTCTATTACAAAGGTTAGGGCGTTTCTTATCTCCATTCCAGGGATTGTTCGTAGTTAAAGTGATTAATTACCAGCCTGGCACTTAGTTGAGGGGTTTTATTCCCTCCCTAACTTCAGGGGAAAATCCCTACCTGGGGAAACAACCTTTCTCAGAGACCTTGGTTAAGACACATAGTGCCAAGAAGGTGAGCAAACATATTAAGAACAGTTATGCCATATATGCCAGGTCCCTTGAAACAGCAAGCATGGACCGGCTCCCGGCACCTTTTCACATCCTTGGGCACTTTTACTCTTCACTTGCATAGATGGGGTATATATACCTTTATACTTTTTTCTAAACTTTAAAAAAAATATACGTACCCACATATAATACAATTAAGTGTTTTTAATTTAATAATCTAAAGCTAAGTTTTGAATATAACATACCAATTAATTTAATCACTTAGCACATAATGTAAAATAAATAATAATTTCATTCTCAAGATAAGTTAAGAGTGTTATACAGAAAACTTTAAATCTTCAAATGTAAATATCAACATACCCTAATATAAAGGGTCTAAATTATATAAATATTACATAATACATTTGAATATGCAAAAATTATCTAAATGAATTAGTTGTTTATTTCACATAGATAATACTATTTTAATGTTAAACATGAGTACATTTAGAGTACCAATATGATATCTATTGTGGTATTTAATTTTATTTATTATTGTAGAAAAAATACTATGATAAATATTTTAAATATGAATAGATGTTCTCAATGGCACCCTTTTAAGAAGGTTTGATTTGTTGCAGATAGTATTTTGACCAGAGATAAATAAAACATATAAACACTGTAATACTGCAGCATGCATGTTTTAGGAATAAACATTTCTCTGTAAAAGGATGGAATCATCAGTGAGTTGAACAGCTAAAGGAAGATATGGCATTTCTCCAAGAAATATTCTTGTAGGTTAGAGGAAATATTGATGCGGGGACTTAGAGGTCTAATTTCTTTTAATTTAACTCTTCACATAAAGACAGAGCAGTAATTCTAATTTATAGCAATACTCTCTTACATGATTAACTTATGATAGATATCTCATGAGCAGATGTGAAAAAGAATGGAAAACAAAAACTCACCAACCTATATTACAAATTATTGTTTTAAAACATACCACTACTACCATTAAATTGTCTCTTTAAGATTTACCTATAGAGGTTAATTTATAAGAAACAATTGCCACTGAAATGAACTGCATAACAAAGCTGAAAATTATCTGCCCATAGAAAAATATCCATAGAATTATTATTTAGAATGAGAAGGGTACAACATAATTATAAAGGAAAATATGTATAGCTTATTGCAGCATTAAGCTATACATATAACTTCTTTCAACCACGTGGAGTTCTCATATTAAAAAAATGTATTCAACTTGAAGGTCCATCTATTAATCAGTATTTCAAAAGAAAGATTAAGCAATCTCTATATAATACTTATTGCCAAGCCCAAAGATGTTTGCAATGCTTTTTTACACAGTAATTCTTTAAAAACCCTATGTTTAAGATTTATAAAATCACTCAGCAATCCATTACAGAGTTTCAGAAATTTAATTAGAAATCATCTTTCATTAATTACTATCTATTAACTTATTACTTATAATTTATCTATTTTGTTTTATCACAGAATATTTTCATGCAGGATATTTTCTTTCTCTATTAAGCCCAACATAATGTCAGCAACTTCACAATATCATAATTTAAAAACATTATTATGAATTTTATTTATTCCCTCAATGATCCTAAAAGTTTCATTAATTATTTTATAAACTTTTCCTTTTGCCACTAGACTGAAATAGATATTTTATCAGATTTACTAGAAATTTCAAGCACCTACTTACATCCAGTTCTCAATACTTTTTTCAAAGTATGTTTTTTTTACTGATTTTAGAGAGAAAGAAAGGGAGAGAGGAGAAGGAAGGAGAGAGAGAGAGAGAGAGAGAGAGAGAGAGAGAGAGAGAGAGAGGAAAAAACATGGATGTTAGAGAGAAAAACTGATCAGTTCCCTCCCACACGTGCTGGGAATTGATTCCACAACCTGGGTATGTGCCCAGACAGGAAATCAAAGCAGAAATGACCTTCTGGTGCACTGGATGACACCCACCAACTGAGCCACACAAGCCAGGGCCAGTTCTCATTGCTTTTCTTACTCACAGAAAAACTGCACATTTTGGCCCCTAGATGATAGGTGATCATATATCTGAACAATCCTCTGATAGAAAGTGTAATATATGACTTCTAAGTCAAAATATTTGATTGTCCGTGAGAGATTCTCCAGAACTCTCTCTACCTGCTGTATTGCTGTGGTAACAGAATTGTGTTGAAATGGAGGTGCTATAGGAATGAAACACCTTGAATCATTAAGCCATGACATAGAGGACAGCTGTCCTGGATAGTTACTCAGACCTATGGCAGAACTTGTGTAAACAGGTATATTTGCTGTGTTTGCTATTGAGATTTTGGAGTTTATTACTGCAGCATAACTAAACTACTGGGTCACCACTGTAGAGTTATAAAAAATTTTAAATTAATACACAACAAATTTTCATGTGTCCTCTGAATTATTCTTTCTAGCTAAGGGAGGACCTAAACTAAATTTCCTTTGTTAATACACAGAGCTAACCACAGAATCACTGTGCCACTAGCAGTCCATATACTTCTGTGGCTACCAACCATTATTTCACTTGTTCCTAGTGCCTTGAGTCTGTACTGTGCTATGTATCAAACCTTCTTGATACAATGAAGACAGTGACAGCCAAAAGCGGTGGAACCTTCGCAGGTGGGAATTATTAGGATTCCCTACAGGGTGATTGCTACTATCAATATTTTTCTCAAAAATATAAGGTTATAATAAGTTCATCTCGTTTTCCTCCAACTTAACAGCAAGGGGAATTTTGGATCTTAGAGTAAGAATTTTTTTTCTTTTCTCTTCTTTATTTATGTCCTCCTTAAATGTATTCCTGCTTCTGTGCTATGCCTATCTATGCTATGTAAACAACTAGACTCTATTTTTTCATTTCTTATAAAAACTATCAGCCTCATTTAAAGCACAGTGGGAAAGGGAAGTGAGAGAAAGGCCTGTTTGATTTGTGTAAAATAGAATTACCGTTTTTTGAAGATATCTATTATGCAATAGATGTAAATTATGCAATAAATTATAGCTATGCCAGCTTTTAGGCTTTTCAAATTTGGACATGCCACTCCAGTTTCTTGTGTCTAAAAAAGGGACTAGACTAATATGATGTATGAAGATATTCCCAGTATTTAATCTCTGTAATATCAATAACCTATCATACATAACATTTTGCTTTTCTTGTGCTAGTTTTCAATATATATCCAATTTTTCAGTGTTCATAGTGTTAACAATCTACCAGACTAAGTTTAATTCATTAATTTTGAGCCTTTTTCCATTTATTTTCTTCAAAAAAATTGAGTTTCCAGTCATATTTAAGAATATGTATGCAAAATCTTATTGGAAACTTTGTGGGCTTTCTTAGGGCTTGTCATCGGCGGGGCTTCACTGCACTTTTATCAAGGTTAGGACATAATTTGTGGCAGGTGATACCATGTCTTCCTCTATAGGTGTTTCAGAAAAAAAAATCCTTCATTCTCTTGCTTTGGAAAGAGTCATGGAGATTTGGAAAATAATATGCCTGGACTGAAGCATTTTGAGGGTTGAGGAAGTAAGTGGACATAATTGTGCATCATTTACATCTTTCACCAAAGCTCTTCGTTTTAGGCCGACACTTCACTCTGAAAACGGAGACCTCAATTCTAGAGCCTCCCTGGATCCAGTCCACCAGAGCATGAATCTCTGGAATACTGCTGAGGGAAGAGGTGAAGGCAAGGCAGTTCTTTCACTACAAATACTCAGAGAAAGCTGGGCTCCAGTCACCTTATTGAAAGACATTCAAATAATGCTCCCCTTTTAAGGTTTGTCCACAATTTTGTTTTTTTTGGGGGGGGGGGGGGCGGGGCGGTGGGGCTGGCTTGATTGCAATGGGTGTCCAGCTCTCCTGGAATAGTTTCCTAAGCTGCATGAAACTATTTTTTACCTTGTTTACTTTCAAAAGTTAATAATATCTTCTTTTTTTTTTTTCCCCATCACTTACTCTCAGTTTACTCCTTTATTTTTTGTGGGGGTTTTGTAAAGAAAAATAAAGGATGTGCTCAATCTATTATTCTTGATTGTTTCTTTTCTTGTTAAGTTTCTTTTCTTTCTTTTTTTTTTTTGGTAAAGATTTCATTTAGTCAATTGATTTTATATGTTTTCTAGAAAATAACTTAAAAAGGTAAGAATTCAAAAGGCACAAAAATGCTTTGCCTAATTTTTATTTTTTAAGATTTATCTCATATTTACTTATGTTTCTGTTTTCCCTTAATTCTATCTATAATCTATAATAATAAATGTGTAATATTCTAATTAGACCGGTCATCCTGACCTTCTGGATGAAGCCAGAGAGGGAAGCCCTGGTCCTGGGTGCCAGAGGGAAGCTGGTGCCGGCAGCCAGGGGAAGGAAGACCTACTCTTGGATGAATTCCATGCATCGGGCCTCTAGTATTTATATAATTCCATAAAAAAAATTTCTCCCAAACAAATCAAACAAATTTTCTCTCAAAAAAAATTTAATTTTTTCTCTATAACAATTTGCAATTTATCTAAAAATATTAAGAAATATTAATTTGCATAAATGGCTGCAAAGTTTGATGACTTATAGAATATTCTGTATATATTTTTAAAAAGAAAAACTTTGAACTGAAATATGTAAGTAATATAGATAATATACTTTGCTTGCTTGTCCAAAGGACCCAGCTAATGTCCCCATTCACCAAGTCCAAATGTGTGTACAAATGGATTTTCCCTAACTTCTGGTTCTATTACTCAAAGTTAATTCGTAGACTTCTAGCTTACAGTTCCCAATATAAGGAGCTAGAAATTCACCATCTGTCCTAACAACAAGGAACACCTGAACAGACTAAAAATAAATAAATAAATAAACTCTTCAGATTAATAAAAATGGGCAGAACACAAGGCAAACCACTGCCCTCAGACCGGAGAGATGGGCTGGCAGGCAGGTAAAGAGAGAAATTTATTGCTTCCTAGAGCAGGGACTCACAAGTTGAAGTCACCGTGGAAACCAGTGTCAAGGTAGGAAAACTTGCACTGTAATTGAATTTGCTGGAGGCTTAGTGTGGACATCTCTGTGAGTTAAAAACTCCAGAGAGAACCAGTCATATCGTGAGATTTACCTCGGGAAGCTCTGCCTGGCTCCCACAATATCGTGAGATTAACCTGTAAAATCTCCTTCAGGTTTCCATAGTAAATATCAGATAAAAATAACCTCAGGTTCTGAAGGGCTCTGGGAAAAGAGAACCTTCTGTAATACACTGGAGCACTGTGTTCTTTTTGACAAGGCCTGCCCTCAGGAGAAACTAGGTAGCCAGGGATTTACCTGCTGGGTAATATCAGAGACCAACTGACTTGAGGGTAGAGAATTAACTCTACATAACTAGCCATGCTGAGCCACCTCAGTGGGGAGGAAAAACCCTGGAAAACTCTTGTGAAGTTCACAGTGCAGAGGCACAGGCTCAGTCCTAATCATAGGACTAGGGAATGCTTCTACACAAAGTATGAAAGTCCTATTCACAGCAGTTCTCTTTACCAAATATACCTTGTTCTGTTATCAAGAAAAATTACAAGGCACACCAAAAGGCCAAAAACAAAAAACAACACACACCACAATTTGAAGAGACAGAGCGATTATTAGAACTGGAGATTGCAGGAATGTGATCAGACCAGGAATTTAAAACCAATGTAATTAATATGCTAAGTGCTCAAATGAATAAAGTAGAAACCATGCAAGAACAGATGGGAACTATAAACAGACAGACATAAAAAAGAACCAAACAAAATGCTAGAGTTAAAAAAACCCACAAGCAAACAAACAAAACACACACACACTGTACAGAAATGAAGAATGCCTTTGATGCGCTTATTAATAGATTGGATGTGGCCGAGGAAAGGAGCTCTGAGCTAGAAGCTGGATCAATAGAATTCTTGAAAACTAGCCTGACTGGGTATCTCAATTGGTTAGCACATCATCCCCTTCACCAAGGTTATAGGTTCATTCACAGCCAGGGCACATATAAGAATCGACCAATGAATGCATAAATAAGTGGAACAATAAATCAATGTTTCTCTTTCTCTCTTTTGTCTCTCACCATCCCTTTTCCCCTGTCTCTCAAAACAAAAAAAAATTAAGATAAAAATAAATTTTAAAAAATAGAATCCTCAAAAACTGAAAAGCAAAGAGAACAAATACTGCAAAAAACACTAGGGAATATCCAAAGGCTGTAAGACAACTACAAAATGTGTAACATACATGTAATGAGAACTCCAGAAGGAGATGAAGCAGAGAAAGAAACAAAATAAATATTTAAAACAATAATGACTGTGAATATTCTCAGTAATGTTAGACTGTTGACACTAATAGTGTCAGAGATACCAAGCAGACTAATTGTAACAAACAAACAAAAAAACTACACTTAGGCATAAAATTTTTAAACTATGGGAAATCAAAGATAAAAAAAAATCCTAAAAAAAACCTTTAAAAATCCAGAAGAAACAGACACCTTACATATAGAGAAATAAAGATGAGAATCACTTCTTTCTCAGACACACTAAACAAAGAAATTTGTTAGATCTACATTAACAGTTCTTTAGAGAGAAAAAATATATTAAAGGTCAGAAACTTGCATCTACATAAAGTAAGGAAGAGTTTTGAAGATGGAATATGTGAAAGAACATTTATTTTTTATTCATAATTGGTGTGTCAAAAACAGTTTGTTAAAAATATTAATAATAATACCTACAATAGTAGTCTATTATGGACATTTATGTTTATGTCATATATAAGTTTATAATATATATAGTACATATGATATGACATATATATATACATGTGCATGTTATCTATATACAAGTGAAATGAATGACAGCAATGACCCAAGGAACATAAAGGAGGGATTAGGATTATTTTGTTATTATAAGGTACTCTAATTACCCATGAAGTGGTATAGTGTCATGTGAAAGTGAAATTGGGTTAGCTATCAAGTTGTATACTGAAAATTCAAGCAAAACCACTAAAAAAGAGTTAAAGTACAAAATAGCAACAAAGTGGAAGTGCAACAAATACAAAAGAGTAACAAATATGGTAGATATGAATCCAGCTATATCAACAATTAGTTTGAATGTCACCTCTCTAAATGCAACATTGAAAGACTGAGACTGTCAGAGGAACAAATAAAAAAAAAAACAAAGAAAGAAAAATGATCCAAATATATGTTTTCTGTTGTCCATAAGAAGCTCACTTTAAATATGAAGACAAATATAGATTAAAAGCAAATGAATGGTAAAACATATACCATGCTAACACTAACCCCCAAAAACCTGAAGTAGCGAAGTTCATTTCAGACAGAACAGACTTCAAAGTTTGAAAAGTAATGAAGGATAAAGCAGAGTATAATTAAATTAGAAATCAATAACATAAAACTAAAAATATCAAAATACATGGAGATTAAACAACTCACTTCTAAATAAAACGTGGGTCAAAGAAGACATCAGAAGAGAAATTAAAAATATTTTAACTAAATGAAAATGAAAACACAATTTGTCAAAATTTGAAGCATATTTCAAAAGCAGTACCTTAATGGAAATTTATAGAATTGAATCCCTTTAGTAGGAAAAAAGGAAGATCTCAAATCAATAATGTAAGCTTTTACCTTAGGAACCTAGTAAAAGAATAGCTAATTAAATCCAAAGTAAGCGAAATAAATGAAACCAAGAAAAATCAATGAGATTGAAAATGAGAAATCAATAGAGAAAAATCAACAAAACCAAAAGTTTTCTCTTTGAAAAGATAGATACAATTGATTACATCTAACTAGACTACCCAAGGTTAAAAAAAAAAAAAAAAGACACAAACCACTAATATTAGAACTTGAAGAGGAGAATCCCTATATCTCCCATAAACATTTAAAATGACAATGAGATACCACCTCACACCTTCCAGAATGGCTACCATCAATAAATCAAAACCAGCAAGTGTTGGTGAGGATGTGGAGAAAAAGGAACACTAGTACACTGCTAATGGGAACACAGACTGGTACAGTTATCATGGGAAAAAATGTGGAGTTTCCTCAAAAAATTAAAAATGGAACTGCCATATGATCCAGTGATCCCACTTCTAGGAATATATCCTAAGAAGTCGGAAACATCAATTAGAACATGATTGAATTACTACCCAGCTGTAAGAAAGAAAGATCTCTTACCCTGTGAGACAGCATGGTGGGACCTAGAGGGGATTATGCTAAATGAAATAAGTCAGTCAGAGAAAGACAAGTATTACAGGATCTCACTTATATGTGGAATCTAATGAACAAAATAAACTAACAAACAAAATAGATCCAGAGACATGAAAGCATGCAATAGACTAAGGATCCTCGGAAGGAAGGCTGGGGAGAAAGGAAGAGATCAACCAAAGAACTTACCTGTATATATGCATAACCCATGGCCACAGACAATAGTAGGGTGAAGGCCTGAGGAGGGGACAGGAGTTGGGAGGAGAGGGGTCAATGGGGAATAAAGAGGACATCTGTATTACTTTCAACAAAAAGATAAATTAAAAAGTGAAAAATAAAATAATGCTATGAACAAATTTATGCTCACAAATTTCATAACCTAGATTTCATGGGCCAATTCTTAGATAGAAACAGTTTACCAAAATGTATTACCAATCAAAACCCCAGTAAATTATTTTATGTATATTAATAAACTGATTATATAATAAAAGCTTGCATAGAGAGTTAAAAGACCCAAAATGGCCAACACAATAGTGAAGGAAAAAAATAGAGTATCTAACAGATTATGTGTTTAATAGATATTGTAAGAATTTAAATTTGATACATGACCTAATATCTGGATAATAAGTGAAAAAATAAGGATAAACTAATAAAAAAATATTACATTATAAGCTACCTAAATATATAGCTTTACTACATACACAATATATGTATAAAATACAATTATATGTTTTCTTTTTTTACCTTGGGGCTGATTCAAAAGAGAAATATAATACCAAAGAATGTCTAACCAAGCAATTCCTTGGTATATATTAGGTATATATACTCTTCAGAAATGGCTGCTAAAAGACAAGTATAATTATGTTTATATTAATAGATACTAGATCCCTAAGCAGAAAATGAGGAAAATATCCATCCATTGTGGTATGTATAAACAAATTGTGGACAGAATATCACATATCACTGAAAAAATTAATTGATATTGCATGCAACAATATCAATGAAAACAACAAATATGGGGTTCAGCAATAAAGCCAGTCATGAAATAGAGAATTACATTAATGTATAATCTGAAACAGATAAAAGTACTGCATAAATAGAGTCAATATAGAATTATCCTGGCAAGGAGATGGGAAATGGAGCAGAATGGGACTTTCTGACATACTTTAAGCTTCTTCAGCATTGAGCTCTATTCTTTCCTCTTTCAGGAAACCCTGTGAAAATCAGAGACAATTACCTTTCATGACTCGAAGGACTGACCATGAAAATCCCAGCCAGGAGACAGCTAAGCTAAGAACTCCACATCCATTTGACCCAACCTGTACATATCACATTCGTTAAAAAACTGAGGTATCTTGGGAATAGGTCTCACAAAGCCATTTCACCAAGATTGTGCCGAGAGCAAGGAAGGAAGCCCCTGTTATCCTTCTTAAAGTGAAAGCAAAGGCAGGCTTTGAAGGCCAAATGAAGAAGAAGAAAAAAGAAAAAAGCAGTGCCACAAGTTTTCCACAGCCACATGCACACACAAAAAGATCCACACATCACCCACCTTTTGATGACCCAAGACACTGCAGTTCTGAAGGCAGCCCAAATATCCACACAAGAGCAGTTGCAGGAGAATGAAGCTTGACCCACTATTCATCATTAAGTCCCACCCTTGACTCCTGAGTCAGCCCTGTTGAAGATAGAAGGCAACAATACACTTGTGTTCATTGTGGATGTCAAGGGTAGCAAGCACCAGATCAAACAGGCTGTGAAGACACACTGACAATGATGTGGCCAGGCCAACACCCTGATCAGGCCTGATGGAGAGAAGAAGCCTTATGGTCTACTGGCTCCCGATGTCACCAATCAGGATCACTTAAACAAAGTCCAGATGGCTAATTCTAAATGTAAAAAGGTTTCACTTAAAAAACCCCTCAGGTATATTTAAGCTCATCAATAAAGGATGCAACTCTAGGTGTCAATATGCTTAATGATGACCTAAAAGTAAGCTCCTAAATTAGGACCAGAGAAAATCAGCCTGAGATTCTTTAGAGCTGGAAGAGCATAGAAGGGCATCTTGCATGTGCCATATGGCTCAATTTTACATACATAACACAACATTACTAGGTGAGGATCTCTTTTAGGGCTATGAAGATGGATGAAGATGATTATCAATGACAGAATTTTTATATGTACCCAACTCAAACAATCCTATATAATAATAGACAAACATGGTAATTAACTGTAGCTCCAACATGCTTCCCATTGGATAATCAGGGCAATATGCAAATTAACTGCCAACCCAGATGGCGGCCAGCAGCCAGGCAGCTGAAGCGAACAGGAGGCTTGCTTGCTCCAGTGATGGAGGAAGCCAAGGTTGCCCCCTGCTGCTGCCAGCCTCTGAGCTGCACTCTAAGAAACAATGTTGCAATTATAGAACCTAAACAAACTCCAGAGACCTGCTTTCAGCCAGCCGGGCTTCAGCCAGCAGGATTGCAACAGTGTTACAATTATAGAACCCAAACAAACCCAGATCCCTGCTTTCAGCAGCCGAGGTCTCAGAGCTGCAGCCGGGCCTCAGAGCTAAAGCTGGCTCTCAGCTCCAGTGACATCCATAGAAGGTCAATAAATCCCAGAATAAAAAAGGAAAAAAAAAGAAAAAAAGGAGAAGTTGGGAGCTTCAGTCGCCTGTCAGCCTGAAAATGACCCTCAGCCCCTCACCCAGACTGGCCAGGCACCCCAGTGGGGACCCCTACCCTGAAGCAACAAGATGGCAGCTAATTTGCGTACTGAGGGTGGGCAGCAACAGGCAAGGCTGTCCTCGGTCCGGGACCGGATCTGTGAACTGGTGGGCGGGGGGCAGTGCTTGAGGCTGTCCACTGTCCTTGGTCTTGGATCCATGACCTTGCCGGGCGGGGGGCAGCGCTTGAGGCTGTCCACAGTCTGGGACCCGGATCCATGACCTGGCGGGTCGGGTGAGCGCTTGAGGATGTCTGCGGTCTGGGACCCGGATCCATGACCTTTCCCAGTGGGGCAGCAACTCGCACAGGGGTGGACCGGCCGGGGTTGGGCAGGGCAGAACGCCTGGCTTCCACCCAGCCCCAGTCACTCTGGGCATGTAAGCAGCGCAGAGAGCCTCTGGACAGGGGAGGCAGGCCGGTGGAGGGCGGCCTGTACTCCCCACATGGTGGTGGTGACAGCTGTGAGCATGCCAAGCAGAGCCTGAAGGCTGAGCTGAAGTAGCGCCTGCAGGCCATCAGTGCCCAGGAGTGGCTGCGCAAGATCTGCCTCCTGGCCCAGAAGGTGCAGGATCGCAAGGACAGCCACCGTGGTGGGCCAGACTGATGTCCTCCTAGCCGCACCACGGGGGTTTGAGGATCTGCAAAGCCAGAGGCCTCTGGTGTGCACATCCCCCCCTGGCATGCGAACATCCCCCAGCACACTGTCACCCTCCCGCGCCTGCAACAGTTGTAAACCAAGGCGTGTACAAGTTCCCCCCATCTCTCCACCGCACTTCCATCAACCCAGCATGCCTAACACCCCCACAGGATGTGCACACATCCCCTCTGATGCGCTCACGTCCTTTGGAGAGTGTCTGGGTGTTCTGGGTGCTGAGGGTGGGCGTCTGTGAGATGACAGTGAGAGGGCGGAGTGGCGATGCCCTGTTCCCACGGAGGCCAGTGCAGCTAAGAGATCACCTCCGGGGGGTTAATGCAGGTGCTGAGGCAGGAGCAGGTGCAGACAGACACACCTGGTGGGCGTGGTCAGCCCTCACTGAGGTGCCTTCGGTCAGCGTTCAAGATCAAGAACCCAGAGGTGGAGAGGAATTCTGTCCTCTCAGTGAAACAGTGGGATAGCTGGGGCGACTGTAGAGGAGGAATGTGCACTTTGGGTGCCAGCACCCATGAGCGAAGGCTGCCCTGACTGAGCCTCGCTTGCTTGGGGCCTAGCGCACTCCTGCCAGGCAGCGGGTGACAGGACGTGCTTTTCCGAATTAATGAGAGAAAACGTTGATTCTCCTGCTGCCCATGAAGGTGGAAAGTGAAGTGGGGAGACATGTGGGGAGTGAGCGAGGTTCCCTGTCTGGGGGTTCCAAATCTGCTGTTGGTTTCTTTCACCGCTGACTAGAGATATACAGGGTGTCCCCCCAAAATGTATACACACTTTGAATACCTACTAATTCCAATGGTTTAAGCATAAGAAAGAAACAACAATGGAGCTGTTACCCTTTAAAAGTGTGGGCACAAACAGGTAGTTGGACATTCCCTGAGGGGTCTCAGATTGGAGAGGGTGAAGGCCAGACTGAGGGGCCCCATCCCCCCTCCCCGCCCCCAGTGCACAAATTTCATGCACCAGGCTACTAGTTGTATATAAATCACAGTAGCGGTATATTCATTCCAATTTAATTGTAAGCTCTAAAGGAAAAGGCAGAGGTATTTAATTGTCCCTTTATGTCAGGAACTATATCTTTATACACTCATTAATTGATACATCATGCACACTCACTGCATGCTGATTGAATAAGTGAATAAAGGGACAAATGAGTAAAGAATGGATACCTGCTTTCTATATTTTGCACAAAACCATATGTAATTATTAGTCACTGAAGACATGAATCAAATGCTAGGAGATCTGCAGACTCTGAAGAGTTATGCTATGAGGCTTTAGCAATGCATTTTTATGTTCAAGTGTGCTTAAAAGTCAAAGACTTTGCTTGAAATTAAAATTATAATTATATATATATAATTATATATATAATTATATAATTTAATTTATATATATATAACTTAAATGTAATAGAAGAACCAATATTTGTGAGCAATGAGCAATGTAAAAATACACCAAATAAATTTGAAATTCAAATTCTGAAACTCAGAATAATATTACTCTGGTAGCTTATAGCATAATTGAACAAAAGATCACCAATAAAGACATACTTAATGTCAAAAAAACTTGTCTTTTTATTTCCAAGAAATACTGTGAACATATTGAAAAGGAATCAAGTTCATAGTCAACTATGAACTTAAAAAAAAAAAGTGCCTTTCTCTGTATTGAGTAAGTTGCTTATTTTTGTTTCAGTGAAGACACATCACATTGGTTGGTAGCAACACAGCTCAAATAAACACAATGTAATTTGGATAAAATATAATTTAGAGGGTTTGTATCCTTTCAGTTTTGTAAGTAAAAGAATTAGAGTACAATATATCTGGCTATAGTCTTGTGAGAATTGGTTATAGTCACACTAGAAATAAATGCATCTTGTTTCTTGTGAATGTTTTCAATGAGTTTGAATTTTATAGATATAAATGAATTGTTAGAATTTGGGTTAGGGAAATTATAGTAATGGGATTTAAATTTTTAAGAAATAGATTTCAATATAATCTCATTTAAGGCAGAATACACTAATAACTTTACCATTTGCATTTTTATATATAATTTAAACTGCATTTTGAATATATATGGAGGGAAGAAGAGTAAAAAATCACAACAAACACATTCAGAAACAGATTTGAAACAAAAGCATGCTCTGAAGATTTGGAGTTATGCAATGTGGAAAGCTAGAGAAAGCAATGAGTGATAGAAAAGTAAATAACTGAAGTGCTTGGGATATATCATTTACAGACTTTACTGCGGGTCTTTAAAAAAATAAGTCCAAGCACAGATTTGTATCTACAAAATAGGCATGAGAAAGAAAAATAGAAAATACAGTCAATAATATTACGATAACTATATATGGCTTCTGCACTCAAAACCAATACGTAACTTTCTAAAAAAGTTCATGCCCCATAAAAGTGACAGAAAATAGCAACTAAGAGCAAGTTAAAAAACTTTAAAGAGATTGTCACTCAGTGATGTAGATGAGAGAGAATCGCTCTATTAATATACAGAATGTGTCAGAGTGTGGAAAATATGGAAGTATCAAAATTGTATTCAAGAATACATATGCAGATGCTTGTCTATCTTTCATCTATCAATTTAGCATCACCTATCTCCTTCTCACCCTGGCTTAACTTACCCTTTGTAGTGGAAAAATAAATGATCACCTACTCAGAGATTCATTTACTCAGAATATGAGGAATAGCTTTATTTAGGTTATTGTATACTCTGAAAACAATATTTTATATATATATATTTCATTTATAAATATTAAGTCATATTTTATGGTGGATAAATAAATATTGAATATATATTTTCAAATTTCATATAATCTTCTTAATTTTTGCAATTGACATTCTCATACAATAACTTTTCAGATGAGTTTTTATGTAAAATGAAGTTTTTTAAAATTATTTGCTTATTGACTTTGAGCTATCTTGTTCTCATTTGAAGTGTTTAAAGGTACCTCATTTGAAGTGTTTAAAATTGAAAGGATAAACAGGATAATTTGTGTCATCCCATCCTCTTTGAACAAAATAAATCATATTAAAGAAAACAATACAAAACATTACAAAGCATGTATTCCCTTAGAAAAATGTGTGAGGAAAAAAAAGAAAGAAAAATGTGAGGAATAAATGTAGTTTTCTGTTTTTCTTGGGATAGGGAAAAGATATTATTGTCTGACTATGCACAGGTATTATTACCACAAGTTTGAAGATTCACCATAATCTTCTCTAGTTTACTACTCAACGTTTTGAGTCAATATCAAAAGACTATTTTTGGAAGAGAATAATCCTAAATTACAGTGTCCAAAATAATTTTTTCAGTCTTCCACAAACTTGAGACAACTCAAAAAAAAGAGAGATCATATTCTAAGCTATATTGCTAAAAGAGAGCTTATGATACACTAAGAAAACAAAACAGAAAATAGGAATGCAGAAAATTATTTTTTCAGGTTCCAGGGGAAAATGGAATGTCTCCAGGTTTATGCTATTTAATATATCCTAAAGCTGTAATAGTTGAAACTACATAAGATATTTTTATTTGCTTATTTTAACAGTCATGGTTATATGTACTATTAATTTTTACTTTATAATTTGATTTTAACTGCAGTGATAATTTAAACAAATTTTAATAAATTAATAATAAATATTTTAAGTGAAATGAGGTGGTAGAGAATCAGCAGAGCAGATAGTTTCAGTTTATTGAAGTGACTTCACTAACTTTGACAGAGATTCAGCAGACATAATGGCTTCCTCTGAGTCTTGCTCTAATTTATACTGTGACAGTGACCTTGACTAGCTTACTTGGGTTTTCTTGTTTCATAGTTTTCTCAATAAATTAAAATGAAAAGAATAAATGGGAAAAGGATTACTAAGTCTTATCACTATGAAACATTATGGAGGGCATTAAGAAATATAGTTAGAACTCATCATACCTCCTACAAAAATCTCCTTGTAAAGACTTAGCATATCATTTTTTATTTGTGGCATTTTTTTCATGTTGTTGTTTTGAGATTCTTTTGAGAATAGATTTCCATGATTGGCAATTTGTGTGGTACATGGGTGATTTCTGGAGCCACTATACTTCCTATTTGTAAGTCAATATAAGTAAATGTGACCTTCAGGTCTTCAAGATGAAAAGAGACAGCCTTAAAGTTAATTTACTATGTCACCTAACCTCTCTCCCCTTCAGATAGAAAATATACTGAGTCTTCTACTTTAGCAAATTTAAATGTGTCACAAATAAAGGGCATTTTTCATAACAAATTAAATGCATTTTGAATCAAAATTTAATGCTGGTGAATTCTGTTTAATATTGTATATGTCAGAAACAGAGAGCCTCCTGATAAATAATAGGTTAAATATATAAAACTAATATGCTTATACATACACAAACTTGAAAAAGGATATATCATTTCTAAAATGGCCTTTGGAATAAAACTCATTATATCAAGCAATAATGAAGCATGGCATTTATCTTAATGATTTAAAAGTGCCTCAAAAGTAGAAAAGCAGTGTTATCTTTGACAAAATTTTATGTAGGGGAAAAAGAGATGCTGAGTGAAAATAAGTTTATTTTTGCTGACTGAGTCAGCTTACTCTTTTCATTTTTTAATATCTGCCATTCAAATTGTTACAGAATATTATCTTAATTAGCTATGTAGCATTGGGAATTTGGATGAAAAGAAAAATGGGGCAAAAATATGGTGGAGTAAAAGTAGGTTTACAGCTGTGAGTACATGAAACAATTTATTCTTGTATTACTACTTATTAACTAGAGGCCCGATGCACAAAAATTCATGCAAGAGTAGGCCTTCCTTTCCCTGGCTGCCAGCACAGGCTTCCCTCTGGCACCCGGGACCCGGCTGGCTTCCCTTGGGCCACCTGCAGGCATCTGGGACCCAGGCTGGCTTCCTGCAGGCCCCAGCTTCATCAGGAAAGATGTCCGAAATGACGTCCAGAAGACATCCAGTCTAATTAGCATATTACCCTTTCATTATTATAGATGTTTGTATTATTTTCTGTAGGAACAACTAAAAACCTACTTTTACCCTACCCTGTACTTTGGAAAGATTAGTTAGGCTCCGTAAAACATGACTGATAATATAATCAGCAGGCAATAAAATACTATCAAAAATGTACTTTGTGTTTATGTGTGCAGATACTAGTAGAAATAAAAATGACAAATTACAATGATCATAGCTTAAATAGTTACACATCAGTACTTTTTATATAGAATCTCTAACATGAAAAAGTTAACACAGAAAAATAATAGGCATTTAAATATTTTGAAAATATACATTAGAGAAAATTATTTTTTAAATATAATAACAAAATACTTAATATATTGAGTACAATTGTTCTAAGGTACTTTAGATACATAGTCTTCCTCTGTAATTAGCATAAATCATAGGTTAGTTTTCACTTTTTCTTTGAGAAAACTGAGACTTAAAGAAATGTGTTATCATGGGACATTTTCAAAGATTGACCACAAATTGGGACACAAGCAAAGTCTCTTCAAATTAAAGAAGATTTAAATCATATAAAGAATATAGAAATAAACTACAATAAATGCAATAAAAAATTCATACACTTTGAGGCTAAATAGCATGTTATTAGACTGTGATTGGGTTATGAAAGACATAAAAGAAGAAAGAAAACACATCCTGGAGACAAATAAAAACACAACAATCCAAACTCTATGGGCCAAAGTGAAACCAGTCCTGAGAGAGAAGTTCATAGCATTACAGGCTTACCTCAATAAACAAGGAAAACTGGTAATAAATTCTCCAACTCTACAACTTAAATAATTAGAAAGAGAGCAACAAGAAAAGCCCTGAGTGAGCAGAAGGAAGGAAACAATGAAGACCAGGGCAGAAATAAATGACATAGAGACAAAAAAATCAATAAAACCAAGAGCTGGTTCTTTGAAAAGATAAACAAGATTGATGAATCTCTAGCCAGGCTCACTAAGAAGCAAAGAGAGAGGACCCAAATAAACAAAATCAGAAATGAAAGCAGCAAAATAACAGATCCCACAGAAATACAAAGGATTGTAAAAAAAAAAAAATACTACGAACAACTCTATTCCAACAAATCTGTCAACCTAGAAGAAATGTACATATTCCAAAAAAATACAACCTTCCAAAACTCAATCAGGAAGAATAAAAAAAATCTGAATAGGCTGATAACTCTGGAGGAAATTGAAACAGTAATAAAAACACTTCCAGCAAACAAAAGCCCTGGGCCAGACAGCTTCAGAGGGGAGCTTTACCAAACTTTCAAAGAAGAATTAAAAACTATCCTCCTCAGACTATTCCAAAAAATTCAAGATGAAGCAACACTTCCAAGTTTTTTTCTATGAAGCCAGCATTACCCTAATCCCAAAACCAGATAGGGACACTACAAAGAAAGAGAATTATAGGCCAATATCCCTTATGGACATAGATGATAAAATCCTCAAAAAATACTAGCAAATCGGATCCAGCATTACATTAGAAAGGCCATACACCAAGACCAAATAGGATTTATTCCAGGGATGTAATCCTGATACTATATCCGCAAATCAATAAACATGATACAACACATAAACAAATTGAGAGACAAAAATCATATCAATTAAGGCAGAAAAAGCATTTGACAAAATCAAACACCCTTTCTTGATAAAAACTCTCATAAAAGTGGAATAGAGGGATCATACCTCAACATAATAAAAGCCTTATATGACAAACCTACAGCCAACCTCACACTCAATGGTCAAAAACTAAAACCATTTCCCCTAAGAACAGGAACAAGACAGGGATGCCACTTTCACCACTCCTGTTTGACATAGTACTGGAAGTACTAGCCATTGTGATCAGAGAATAAGAAGAAATGAAAAACATCCAAATTGCAAAAGAAGAAGTAAAGTTGTCATTATTCACAGATGACATGATATTATACATTGAAAACCCTAAAGACTCCATCATAAGACTAATAGACTGAATAAATGAATTTGGCAATGTAAAAGGATACAAAATTAACACCCTGAAATCTATGACTTCTTTATACACCAGTAATGAACTCACAGAAAGAAAAGCTAAAAAACAAATCCCATTTACCATTGCACCAAAAAAATTAAGATACCTAGGAATAAATTTAACTAAGGAGGTAAAAGACCTACACTTGGAAAACTACAGAACACTGAAAAAAGAGAGAGGAAGACATAAGCAAATGGAAGAATATACCATGTTCATGGATTGATAGAATCAACATCAATAAAATTTCCATACTACCCAAAGAAATCAATAGATTCAATGCAATCCCAATTAAAATACCAACGACATATTTTACAGACTGAGAATTCCAAAAATTTATATGAAAAAAAGAAGACCCCAAATAGCCACAGCAATTCTGAGGAAAGAAGAACAAAGTTGGAGGGATCACAATACCAGATAATCAAGCTATGTTACAAAGCTACTGTTCTCAAAACTGCCTGATCCTGGCATAAGAACAGATAAATAGACCAATGGAACAGAACAGAGAACCCAGAAATTGACCCAAGCCATTAATTAATTGACCCAAGCTGAATTAATATTTGAGAAAGGAGGTAAGAGCATACAATGGAGTTAAGATAGTCTTTTCAATAAATGATGTTGGGAAAATTGTACAGATACATGCAACAAAATGAAACTAGACCACCCACTTACACCATAAACTAAAATAAGCAAAAAATGAATAAATGACTTAAATATCAGACAAGAAACCATGAAAATCTTAGAGGAATTCATAGGCAAAATACTAGACATATATTGGAGCAATATCTTTACTGATACAGCTCTTAAGACAAAAGAAACTAAGGAGAAAATAAACAAATGGGACTACATCAAAATAAAAAGCTTCTGATCAGCAAAAGAAACCATCAACGAAACAACAAGAAAGTCCACTGCATGGGAGAACATATTTGCAAATGTTATATCTGATAAGGGTTTAATCTCCAAAATTTATAGGGAATTTACACAACTGAAGAAAAGGAAGATAAACAATGCAATCAAAAAATGGGCAAAGGACCTAAATAGACACTTTTTGAAAGTGGACATACAGAAGACCCAGAGATATATGAAAACATGCTCAAAGTCACTAATCATCTGAGAGATGCAAATCAAAATGACAATGAGATACCATCTCACACCTGTCAGAATGGCTATCATCAACAAATCAACAAAAGACAAGTGCTGGTGAGGATGTGGAGGAAAAGGAACCCTTGTGCACTGCTGGTGGGAATGCAGACTGGTGAAGCTACTGTGGAGAACATGGAGTTTCCTCAAAAAATGAAAAATGGAACTCTCATTTAACCCAGTAATTTCACTTCCAGGAATATATCCCAAGAAATCAGAAACGCCCAGGAGAAAGGATATTTGCACCCCTGCATGCATTCATAGCAACACAATTTACCATAGATAAGATTTAGAAACAGCCTAAGTGCTCTTCAGCAGATGAGTGGATTAAAAATAGTGGTACATCTTATACGATGGAATTCTATGAAGCTGTAAAAAAGAAAGAACTCTTACCATTTGCAACAGCATGGATGGACATGGAGAGCATTATGCTGAGCGAAATAAGCCAGTCGATTAAAGATTAATATCACATGATCTTACTCATTTGTGGAATATAATGAGCAGCATAAACTGATGAACAAAAATAGATCCAAAGACATATAAGCATGGAACAGACCTTCAAACTTCAGATGGGGGAGGGGGGTAGGTAAGAAATCAACCTAAGGACTTATATGCATGCATATAAGCTTATCAATGGACACAGATAGTATTGGGGTGAGGGCATGTGCTGGGGGTGGGAGTGGCCTGGGAGAGGTCAATGGGAGGAAAAGGAGACATATTTTAAACAAGAAAGAATTTTTTCAAAAATAAAAGAAATGTGCTATTTTCCGAAGATTATACAGCAAATTAAAAATTTTACCAGAGTTTAAAATAAAATTTTCTTGCTCTAGACTATATCTTTTCATTAAACCATGCTGACTATAAACATATTTTTAATTTATATGAACTAATTTATTAAGTTGGAGGTACATATGAATAACTATGACATTCAGTGGTTATTTTTAAAAGTGCAGCCTGTTTTAAATTTTACAACTGCCTCCCTTTGTTATGAAACACGTGTCCTGATTCTGTATCTTTGCACATGCTATAATCTGGTGGGTACAGACAGTCCAACTTTATAAGAAGGTAGAGGACATTGCATATGAGCCACAACAGGGAGAATTGCTCACATACACACAGTAATACTTATCAAGATATTTCAAGTCATGTTCCTGCGAATCCCCAACTCTAAAATGTTTATCTCTTAGTATACATATTCCCCCTTGTGATTCACTTTATATATAATACCAGAGGCCCGGTGCACGAAATTTGTGCACTTGGGGGTGGGGTTCCCTCAGCCCAGCCTGTCCCTCAGTCCGGGACCCCTCAGTGGATGTCCTACTGATGGCCACAGTCTGGCAGTAGAGGCTAGGAGCAGGTGTCCCGTGTATGCGTGTGTGTGTGTGTGTCTGTCTGTCTGTCTGCTGGGGGCCAGCCCCCAGCCACACTGTGGAGGCTTGGAACAGGCGCCCTTCTCTGTTGATCTCTCAGGCTCCTGGCCTCCACTGCATGTTGTACTCTCCCTTGAGCTGTGGCCAGGGTGGGGTGCTGCCTGCAGGCTGCCCTTTCCTGCTCTGGGATCGCCGCAGCAACCCAGGAGCAGGTGCACACAGGAACTGCCTGCAGGCCACCCTTTTCTGCTCACCAATCGCTGGATCGCCAGGGCAACCGGGGTCAGGCCCTGCTGGGTGCTCCCTGTGGGTGGCACTTTCCTGCTCTCTAATCGCCATGGTGTCCCGGCTGGGGGTGGGCTTAGGTGGCGCAGGGCTTAGGCAGCACACGGGGGTCCCGGCTGGGGGCAGGGTTGCACACAGGGCATGGATGGCAGCTCGCACTGTCCAGCCCTGCCTGCAGTATGCAAGTTAGCTGCCATCTTTGTTGGCAGCTAATTTGCATATCATGCTGGTTAGCCAATGGGAGGCGTAGCAAAGGTACAGTCAATTACCATCTTTGTCTATTATTAGATAGGACAATGCTTTATATTATACATGTTCAAAGAATTGCTCAAAAATAACTCAAATAATTATTCTGATATAAAACAGAGTACAGCTAAAGTTTACTCATATATAAAGGTCGATTGTGTAGATTATCTCTTGGAAAAAATAAAGCCAGGACAGGTTTAAAAGGCTTATTCACAGACTGTCTGTGAAAATGGGTCTTATTTTGTTTCATGTTATGTTTGTCTGTCTGTTTGTTTTCCCCTCTGAGTAAACTGATTGGTTGGAAGTCCTCAAAGGGCACTTTACCCTTGGACAGGCTGAGTTAGGGAAGGCAATTGAAGGGTGTTTTCTGAAAAAGCTTTAACTTCAGCTATAAAGTAAACATTACATACTCTTTGGCTAGGAATGATAGCTGCTATTGCCCTTTTAATAAATCTGGGTATACACTAAGACCCTTGTTATGATTTGCCAATATATGCATTTTTAAACAGCAGCTTCATTTTTCATGCAACTTCCTCTCCTCTATTTTCTAAGTAACCCAATAGATACTTTAAAAAAGCAAAACAAAACTACTTGAATTAGGAAGAACAGATTAATGCCCAATTTAGATATGTTTAAAGTAGGTCTGTGGAGAACTTGTAAGCCACATTACTAGTGGACATTTTATTGTCCATAACTGTTATTATCTTGTACCTAATACTAATCTATCTGACAAGTAGCCTTCCAGAATAGCTCTCTTTTTAATATATTTTCTATATATTACCGCCTTTTTAGATATAATTTGTATGTGACTTTACTTTCAAGCAAACCTTTTAATTTTTCTAAGGCTTTATTTTTTTGGAGTGGTTTTAAATTCGCAACAAAATGAAAGGAAGTATAGAGATTTACATTTTATCCAACCCACACAAATGCATAGCCTCCCCTATTATCAATACCCCTTATCAGAATAGTACATTTACTACAATTGATAAACCTAAATTGATACATCATAATCAACTATAGTTTGCACTGTAGTTCACACTATAGGTTTGGAAAAAATCTCTCTATATAAAAGCCTAAATGACCATTAGACCCGTCAATGACACACTGACCACCAGGGAGCAGATGCTCAACACAGGAACTACCCCCTGGTGGTCAGTACACCCCCACAGCCAACCTCCTGTGGCCAGCCAACCTTCTACTGTCCCTCCTAGCTGGCCCCCATTACCCCGATATCTGGCCAGGCTGAGGAACCCCACCCAAGCTTGAATTTGTGTACCAGGCCTCTAGTGTATAATTATATGTATCCATCATTATAATATCATGCAGAGAATTTTCACTGTCTCAAAATCCTCTGTGTTCTTTCTGTTCATCTGTGCCCACACCCAACCTCTGTCAACCACTGATTTTGTTAGTCTCCATAGTTTTATCTTTTACAGAATGTCATAGAGTAGAAATCACACAGTAGTAGTGATTTCAGATTGATATATTTCATTTCGTAATATGGATTTAAGGTCCTTCATGTCTTTTCATGACAGTTTACTTCTTTTCGTTGCTCAATAATATTATATTGTCTGGATGTAGCTCAGTTTGTTCATCCATTCACCTAATAATGGATATCTTGGTTTCTTCCAAGTTTTGGTAATTAGAATAAACCCGCTATAAACATCCATGTGCAGGTTTTTGTGTGGACATAAGTTTTCAAATATTTTGAGCAAATTCAAGGGAGCACAATTGCTGGAGCATATGGTTTAAAAGTATGTTTAGTGTTGCAAGAAGCTGCCAAACTATCTTCTAAAGTAGCTGTACCATTTGCATTCCAGGCGGAAATGAATGAGAGTTCCTATTGCACCTGTGCTCACCAGCATATAGTTGTCAGTATTCCTGATTTTAGACATTCTGATAGGTTTATGGTTGTATCTGATTCTTATTTCAAAATGTATTTTCCTGCAGACATAACATGTGAAGCATCCTATATAATAAAAGGCTTATATGCAAACTGTCCCCTCAGGAGTTCGACTGGGAGACCGGGAGTTTGATTGCTTGCTATGATGTGTGCTGACCACCAGGGGGTGGCGCGAATATGGTGGGAGACCAGCGGCGGTGGCGGGGCACTGAGGGAGCAAGGGAAGAAGGACGCAGGGCGGCCTAGGGACCCTACCTGTGCACGAATTTCATGCACAGGAGGAGGTGTGTCCCTCAGCCCAGCCTGCAATCTCTCCAATCTGGGACCCCTCAAGGGATGTCCTCTTTATTACCTCTTTATTAGATAGGATGCCTATTTGCCATTCATATATCTTCTTTGGTGAGGTGTCTTCTTAAGGTCTTTGGCTCATTTTTTATTTGGGTTGTCAGTTTTAAAAAATATATTTTTATTAATTTCAGAGAGGAAGTGAGAAGGAAAGAGAGACACATCAATGATGAGAGAGAATCATTAACTGCCTCCTGCATGCCCCCTACTGGGGATTGAGCCCACAAGCCAGGAACAGCCCTTGACCAAACCTGGGACCATTCAGTCCTCAGACCAATGCTCTATCCACTGAGTGAAACCAGCTAGGGCTGGGTTGTCAGTTTTAAGAATTCTTTGTATATTTTGGATACGACTTTTAGTGGGACTGTCCTTTGCAAATATTTTCTTTTTGCAAAATGAGGCTTGTCTTCCCATTCTCTTAACAGTGTCTTTCACAGAGCAGGAATGCTAAATTTTAATGATATCTAGCTGATCAATTCTTTCTTTCATGGATAATGCCTTTGGTGATATTTATAAAAAGGCATCACCACATCCATGGTCATCTAGGCTTGCTCCTATGTTATCTTCTAGGAGGTTTATAGTTTTGTTTGTATTTTACATGTAGGTCTGTGATTCATTTTGAGTTAAGTTTTAGTGAAGTCTACAAGATCTGTGTGTAGATTTATCTTCTTTTACATGGATGTCTAGTTGTTTCAGCATCATTTATTGAGAAGAATATCTTTGGTTCATTGCATTGCCTTTTCTGTTCTGTCAAAAATCAATTGGCTATATTTATGAGGGTCTATTTCTGGACTCTATTCCATTGGTCTACTTGTCTATTCCCTTGCCAATATCACACTATCCTTATTGCTCTCATTTTCTTAGTAAGTATTAAAGTTGAATAGTGTCTATCTTCCAACTTTGATTTCTGTTTTTGTTTTCTTTCAGTATTATTTTGGCTATTCTGAGTCTTTTGCCTCTGCATTGAAACTTTAGAACCAGTTTGTGGGTATCCACAAAACTCTTTTCATACCCAAATCTTATAAAATGTATATATCTTTCAATACAACACATTTCAGCTGTTTTTTTTAATAAGTTTATACAATGTGCTTGCAGACTTTTAAGTTATATTACAGATACAATTGATAGAATGTCAAAATGATAAGGTGTCCAAAAGGAGATATGTTACTGGCCCCAGAAGAGGACAGATGCCATATTACTACATGCAAAGCAATGTTTGTTAATGGCCATACTAATTGGTGATCACAAAATGATGAAGTATATTAACCCTAACATCATGAGGTCTTCTTTTTTTTTCTTTTTAATTAAATCTTTATTGTTCAGATTATTACATTTGTTCCTTTTTTTCCCCCTCCCATAACTCCCCTCCTCCCAGTTCCCGCCCCACCCTCCGCCCTCACTCCCCACCCACTGTCCTCATCCATAGGTGCACGATTTTTGTCCAGTCTCTTCCCACATCTCCCACACCCCTTTCCCCCCCAAGAATAGTCAGTCCATTCCCTTTCTATGTCCCTGATTCTATTATAATCAACAGTTCATTCTGTTCATCAGATTATTTATTCACTTGATTCTTAGATTCACTTGTTGATAGATGCATATTTGTTGTTCATAATTTGTATCTTTACCTTTTTCTTCCTCTTCCTCTTCTTAAAGGATACCTTTCAGCATTTCATATAATCCTGGTTTGGTGGTGATGAACTCCTTTAGCTTTTCCTTATCTGTGAAGCTCTTTATCTGACCTTCAATTCTGAATGATAGCTTTGCTGGATAAAGTAATCTTGGTTGTAGGTTCTTGGTATTCATCACTTTGAATATTTCTTGCCACTCCCTTCTGGCCTGCAAAGTTTCTGTTGAGAAATCAGCTGACAGTCGTATGGGTATGCCCTTGTAGGTAACTGAGTTACTTTCTCTTGCTGTTTTTAAGATTCTCTCTTTATCTTTTGCTCTTGGCATTTTAATTATGATGTGTCTTGGTGTGGTCCTCTTTGGATTCCTTTTGTTTGGGGTTCTCCGTGCTTCTTGGACCTGTAAGTCCATTTCTTTCACCAGGTGGGGGAAGTTTTCTGTCATTATTTCTTCAAATAGGTTTTCAATATCTTGCTCTCTCTCATCTTCTGGCACCCCTATAATTCTGATGTTGGTACGCTTGAAGCTGTCCCAGAGGCTCCTTACACTATCCTCGCATTTTTGGATTCTTTTTTCATTTTGCTTTTCCGGTTGGATGTTTTTTGCTTCCTCGCATTTCAAATCATTGACTTGATTCTTGCGCTCCTCTGGTCTGCTGTCGGGAGTCTGTATAATATTCGTTATTTCAGTCCGTGTGTGCTTACTTTCTAGTTGGTTCCCCAATATAAGATCGAGGGTCTTATTAGTTTTCATATAGATCTCATTAAGTTTATCGGCAGCTTCTAAACAGTTCTTGAGAGACCTTAAAAGTGTGGTTCTGAACTCTATTTCTTCCATTGACAACTTTGTCCTGTTTCTTTGTCTCCGCATTTTGTTATGCTTCCTTGGTGCACCGCCTAGTGGTCTTTGTTCGCAGTCTTATAGATAAATCTTGATTGTTGTAGCTAATTCCAGGGAGGGTTTGACCTCCAGGCCAAGTGGCTATGAGAATCAGCTGTGTCAGCAGTGAGAGAACTTCTGTCCTCTAGGGAGGTGCTAATCTAGCCTTTGCCTGAGGCTATCCGGCAAATGCCTTTGCCTGAGGCTATCCGGCAAATGCCTCTGTGCAGGGCTTGGGCGGGGCGGGTTGCACAGGATCAACAGGGTGGGCCGGAGAGAGCAGTTATGGCGGCTCTCAGTCCTGTCCCAAGGGGCTCTGCCTCTCTGAGTCCCAGCACCCGCTGCAAAGCTCGGAGAGAAAGCTGCACTCGCTCTGACCGAAGCCAGACAGTCCCGCTTCTCCCGTTTGAGTCTGGGTCCCTAGAGACTCGCCCGGATCTGGAGCTCAGAGTCTGCGACTCCCGCCCAATTGAAAACAACAACCGCGCCCTCCACCGCCAGCCTGCTCCGCGCACTCCGCACCTCAGAATATGACTTCAGCACTGCGCCTCCTCTGAGTGTCCGTATGCGTTTCTCTTTCCTCCTAGTTGTAGGACTTGCACTCAGCCAGCGTTCCTGTGGTTCTGGGTGATGTCCCTTCCGTTTTTTGGTTTCACTTTTGAAATAGTTGTTCAAAGCAGCAAACTCCGGCGTTAACCTATGCCACCATCTTGGTTCTCTCTCCATGAGGTCTTCTTAACAATAGAGTTCATCATCTTAAATTCCTTGATCCCATTCATATTACTCAATTATCTGGATATCTTTGGAACAGAACCATACTCCAAAATTAAAATTTTGCTATAGTTTTTGTCCGTTGAAGAAACAAAGAAGTCTGAGAAAACCTGGTGCAAAACACATTTCACTGGGTGATCCCTGCACAACAGTTGATGCTCCAAGGGACATTTGGCAAATCTTGTGTTAGCAGGCCTGAGAAGCCTTTTGGCCATTTACCATGTGGCAATTTTTTTAAAAATATATTTTATTGATTTTTTACAGAGAGGAAGGGAAAGGGATAGAGAGTTAGAAACATTGATGAGAGAGAAACATCGATTAGCTGCCTCCTGCACACCCGCCACTGGGGATGTGCCCGCAACCACGGTACATGCCCTTGACCGGAATCGAACCTGGGACCTTTCAGTCCGCAGGCCGACGCTCTATCCACTGAGCCAAACCGGTTTTGGCTAATTTTTTATTTAGCTATGAATAATGGGACTCCCAAACACTTATGAGGCAAGCATGATCTAGGATATTTAATTATAATGAGATAATATATAGAAATTATAATAGAGACAGAAAACAGAATTTTTCAAATATTTTAATGATGTTATGAAATTTTTTTCAAGCTTGCTATTTAGTAATAATTCAATTAGAGAATACAGGAAATATATATATACACTAGTAAACATTGTAATTGAATGCCATCTGCATATTCTTAGGTATAAATAAGAAAAGCAAATCACCCCAAACATACGGAAGTGCTGAAGAGTTGTTATTCACAAAAGTTGAACAGAAATAAACATATTTTATCTACTACCTTTTTTAGGGGATGTAGAATGAGGAAAAGGGTCTGAAGTATTTCTCAGATCCATGAAACAATTCAAGGAGAGAAAGCTTCCCAGCACGAAGCTAATTAATATTTACTATTATCACAAGTATAAAATACGATGACATTGGGGAAAAACTTTCAACTAATGTCTGTCACTTAAGACTTATGACAATTTTCATTCAATATCCTATAAAGAGACCAATTACTTTGTAAATTAGAAAATGAAAAATAATTGTCCCTTGATATTTGGCAAAAAAATTCTTTAAAAAGTTTGGTGAGTGCACTCAATGGTTCCCTTAAATACCCCTAAACAATCTGGAAATAAAGAAAAAGAGTTAACACATCAATTATTTTATTCTAAAAACATTTATTGAACATGTTCAATATAAATGGCCCAAGGTATATAAAATTCTGTAAAAATCATAGCACTGGTTTTCATGGAATTTTTATTCTGGTGGAATATATTATACTATGGATTTATAATATTTTCCCTCACTTGATACTTGCTATTTACTTTATTAATTACTTGCTATATCTTCTGCTCCTTATTTCGTAAAGAAAAAGGAGAATAATTCCCATAAAGGCAAAAAGACAGGAAGGTAGCAAAGCTAACAAGAAATCAAGAAGGCTATCATATGAGATAATGGGTAGGAAAGAAATAGCTACATATGAATGGTCTGGCCCATTGAAATCTGAAATTACCTAACAAACTGCAGAGAGACCCAGAACAACCAAAAGAAGGCCCAAGGCCCCACAGAGCTTGCATTGCTTCATAGCTGGGCCTCATCTAGGCACTTACAAATCCAAAACAAAGAAGAGGAATCTGCAGATCTCTCCATAGCTACTGCTGGGTAGCCTCAGGCAGAGGCTAAATTAGCACCTCCTTAGAGATCCAAGTGCCAGTGTACCCAGTGGTCAGAGTGGGACCATCCAGATTACAATGCCTCAGATCCATAAGGGACACACTCAGGGGGCAGACTCAGTCAGCACCAAAGCCCCACTGAAGCAAGTCTTGGCCCATAAGGGTGTCTCCAGCACAGAAGTTCTCCCACAGTAGACACAGCTGATTCTCACGGCCAATTGGCCTGGAGGTCAATTCCTCCCAGTAATACCTACAACAATCAAGGCTTAACTACAACAAGACTGTGCACAAAGCCCACAAAGGGGTACACCAAGAGTGTCCACCTCAGGTAATTGGGGAGACTGAGCCACTGGGCCCTAGTGTACACCTAGCACAGAAAGCAACTCTAT
Source organism: Myotis daubentonii (assembly GCF_963259705.1). Lineage (NCBI taxonomy): Eukaryota > Metazoa > Chordata > Mammalia > Chiroptera > Vespertilionidae > Myotis > Myotis daubentonii. The sequence goes on from NC_081842.1 coordinate 94,337,642, forward strand.
CAACACAGGGAAGCAGCCAAAATGCGGAGACAAAGAAACAGGTCACAAATGACAGAAATGGAGCAAAGCAAATTACTGGATATAGAGTTCAAAACCACAGTTATAAGGTTTTTCAAGAATTTTCTAGAAACTGCTGATAAATTTAGTGAGACCCTCACTAAATCTAGTGAGACCCTCGAGGTTATGAAAAAGGACCAACTAGAAATTAATCATAAACTGACTGAAATAAAAAATATTATACAGAGATCCAACAGCAGACTAGAGGATCATAACAATCAAGTCAAAGATTTGAAATACAAACAAGCAAAAAACACCCAACCAGAAAAACAAAAAGAAAAAAGAATCCAAAAATATAAAGATAGTGTAAGAAGCCTCTGGGACAACTTCAAGCGTTTGAACATCCGAATTATAGGGGTGCCAGAAGAAGAGAGAGAGCAAGATATTGAAAACCTATTTGAAGAAATAATGACAGAAAACTTCCCCTACCTGGTGAAAGAAATAGACTTACAAGTTCAGGAAGCGCAGAGAACCCCAAACAAAAGGAATCCAAAGAGGACCACACCAAGACACATCATAATTAAAATGCCAAGAGCAAAAGACTAATGGAGAACCTTAAAAGCAGCAAGAGAAAAACAGTCAGTTACCTACAAGGGAGTACCCATACGACTGTCAGCTGATTTCTCAACAGAAACTTTGCAGGCCAGAAGGGAGTGGCAAGAAATATTCAAAGTGATGAATAGCAAGAACCTACAACCAAGATTACTTTACCCAGCAAAGCTATCATTCAGAATTGAAGGTCAGATAAAGAGCTTCACAGATAAGAAAAAGCTAAAGGAGTTCATCACCACCAAACCAGTATTATATGAAACTCTGAAAAGTATCCTTTAAGAAGAGGAAGAAGAAGAAAAAGGTAAAGATACAAATTATGAACAACAAATACACATTTATCAACAAGTGAATCTAAAAATCAAGTGAATAAATAATCTGATGAACAGAATAAACTGGTGAATATAATAGAATCAGGGGCATAGAAAGGGAGTGGACTGACTATTCTCGGGGGGAAAGAGGTGTGTGGGGTGCGGGAAGAGACTTGACAAAAATCGTACACCTATGGATGAAGACATTGCGGGGGCGGGGGTAAGGGCAGAGGGTGGGGTGGGAACCGGGTGGCCGGGAGCTATGGGGGGAAAAAAGAGGAACAACTGTAATAATCTGAACAATAAAGATTTAATTTAAAAAATATATTTTTTAGAGAAGACAAATACTCAGGTTAGAAATGCATAAATCTTTCCAAAGTGCTAGCCCAGGTTACATTTTAATGTTAACTCATCCTGGCTCGAGAAAACCATCCACATTTCTGGGCAACAATAAAAATCATCGGTGTATCATAAATACATACACCAATAAGCTGCAGTACCGGTCTGGAAATGTTGCTTCAAGTATCATGGTGTCAGGACACCAAAATGCTTACCACTGGATCCTTCTAAATCTCAATTAAATTTTTTTGGAACTCAATAATATTCTATTGTTAGGCAATATTATCTCATTAAACAGTAGTAGTCAGAGTAAATTATAAGCTATTATTTTCTTTACAGTTCTGAATTGTGAATTTGTAATACATACCAAAAGTTACAGACCTTTCCAAAGCCTGACTCTATTTTTGTCTCATTAATTGGACTGATTTAGATTCTGGTTAGAAAAATTTTCAACCAATGTAATATGTTGAAAGTGTTTATCAACTGTAAATTCTATCAGTTTTTAACAATTTAAGTCAATAATATATTAGACTTATTAAGATTCTACTTCAGAACGGGGAAAAGTCAGATAAAAAAAAAAAACAACAACAACAACAAAAAAAAAAACAAAGAATGACTTTTTTTCTGTAATTTGCACTTTTGCCCCCAAAGAAATTCTTGTAACATATCATATAGGGAAGGGTTATGTAATGAAGTTGGATTTTTACATGTAGGTAGAGTATTTAAATTATATATGTGCACTAGCCAGTGAAAAAGTTCTTCCAAATTCGAAAATTGTGTTTGAGTATATTGCTTTCTAAATACAATGAACCACAAAGTGAAAAATTGAAATTGAATACCTGAAATCTTTCATTTTTCTGAAGAACTGTTGTCATTGAAATGGAGAAAGATGAAGTAGCTAATTAACCTTTGAAAGGCTTTTCAATCCATGCCTAATGAAAAATGTTTACAGTATTCTGATTTATAATGTTTTCTTATGTTTTGAAAAATGATGTAAGTTTAACTGTGATATTGAATTTGAGTTCATCTGACTTTGATACTGAGTTTGTGTTTTTCTTTGTGACATTCCATCATACATTTGATGATAGCTTTTTATGAGCAGAAGACTTACATCACTTCCTTATTTCTATTAGAAATTCTATCTCAGCTAAACAGAATAAAAATATTTTTGTCATACTAGCTCATCACTTTTCCTTCTTTCTATGTTTAAAAAGTTAGATATGTTTTTATTTGCTTTATTTTGTTTTGAAAATCTTCCTAAATTTTTAAAATTCAGAAGCTGCTTTAACTAAATAATGAGAGGGCTAGGTAGTCAGGGAGGGGGAATAGCACAGGAAAGTCCAGGAGTAACAGAATCTTGTGAAATAACAGGATGCAGCTTGCTGACTGCACCACAGAGACAAACAAAAGGACCTAAAACTGAACCCAGCTAGGCAGGAGTTGTTAAGTCAACCCAGCTGAGTGGGAAAAACTAGACCCAGCCAGGCCTGAGTTGGTAGTGCAACCCGGGTTGGTGGGAACACTGATATCATCTTGGAACTGAAGTGGCAGTCCTCAATCAGGTCTGTCCTGTGGGCAGGAACTTGAGTTTTAAATGTATGGATGTTGCTAAGGCAGAATTATTTGAAATGACTAATCAGGAGCTAGCAGAGCTTATATCTATCTACCTCTAGACCAGCGGTTCTCAACCTGTGGGTCGCAACCCCTTTGGGGGTCGAACGACCCTTTCACAGGGGTTGCCTAAGACCATCGGAAAACATATATAATTACATATCATTTTTGTGATTAATCACTATGCTTTAATTATGCTCAATTTGTAACAATGAAATTGGGGGTCACCACAACATGAGGAACTGTATTAAAGGGTCGTGGCATTAGGGAGGTTGAGAACCACTTCTAGACAAAGAAGCACGCTTTCTTCTCTCTCTGGTGCACTGGGTTCCTGGCTTTTTGTGGCAGGGGACATGCTTCCTTGTGCCTATGTGGCTTATGACCATATGGGACTCCTCACATGGACCTAATAGACTTTAAATAGCTTGGATGCTGAACTACACTTGACTGCACCATGGAACGGAAGCTCTGGACACCAGCCTGCTTTGGGCTCTCCTGGAACCCCAGCTGCACCTTTTCCAGGGCTGGCTTAAGGGGCAGCGGACTGAACTGTGGGACCTGAGACAAAGAAGCTTCACTCTCAACCTGCTTTTGCCCCCCTCCCTGCTGCTCCCTGTGCAGGAGCCTGTCTATTTCTCAATAAGTTTTGCTTCCACTAACTATTTTTGTCCATGGGCTCATTCTTTGATTTTGTGAGACAATGAACTCAGACCCAAACTCAGCACTTTGGTTTCAATGGTGCATAAGGTTGTGTGGATTTCTTATGATTTGTAGAGTTTTTTCTTTTGTTTCTCTGTTAGTTGATTTTATACCACATATTTTTTAAGTTAAAAATTAATGCCCATAGGAGTCTTAGAGGTGGTTTTTTTTCCCTTGTGCAATCATTTCCCCACCCCCCATAAGAATGTAAAGTTTGTATTGCATATGACTTCACAAGATCAGCAATCTATTAAACTGATAAGAACAGATGATACCTTAGATCTTAGCCAAAAGGCCAAGGGATATGAGCACCAAACTATTAATGACAGACTGGACCTTTACCTTAGTATTATAAGAAAAATGTGTTTTCATCTTCATTTAATCACAACACTAAACATTAATAAAGTGATAAGGATGTAAATTTCTCTCTCCTAAAATATTTTCTTTAAATGAATAGTTGCCCTTGACATGGAAATATACATGGATACCTGAAATATGCTGAGACTTTTCCTTCATAAATATATAAAATGCCCCCTAACACAATAGTAAATTGCATTTTTACTTCTTTCCCTGTTTTAAAACTTCTTTTGTTATGATTATTGCTATCTCTTCACTCTGTAACATTGACTATTTCACTTGACTAATTCTTTTGTTGCAGTTGTATTAAATGCATTTATTTTTAACTTATTTTTTAATCTGAGGAAGAAAAATATCATTGTTCTCTTCTCAATCAGTTAATCAGAATGCTTACAAATAAAGAAGTATTTTTAAAAGACTTTATTTCTACAGATTTCTTTTAGCTTTACTGTCAAATACAGTGTATGGAGATTTTTCTTTTTAGTAAAACACATTTTCTTTGTGTATTGTTAAAAGCCATTTTAGCTCACCTTTAAGAAAAAAAAGTCTTTATATAACAATAGAATTCTCTTGTCTTCATTTATTCATCATTAGGCCAAGTACTGGAAGGAAATCCTTTGTGTTTTATTCATTTTGAAATCATCTTTTATTAATTAAGGTGGAAGTGCATTTACAACAATCACTGGTAAATGATGTGAAAAAATATTTAGCCCACTCTTCTTGATTGTAATATATTTGTTGAAGACTTTTTATGGTTTTCAAATTGGCATTTAGTAACTCAGCTTGGTTTAAGTGATGAATATTTTGCTTGATATAACAATACAAATGCTAATCTTGTGTTCCCCCCACTCTCCATTGTCAATATTGGTATTCTAAGTGCTGCTTGCTAACTTCTTGAATATGACAAAGGAGAGCACGTACATTTCCTTGAAGCAGACAGAAGAACATTTAAAAAAGCTTGAGTCCCAACTTATGTAATTAGCAACCCAACTAAATAACCTTCCTAAATGTGCAATGTATGTCTGTATTGTTTCATTGACGTGAGTCACCTCTCATCTCTTTTCTTTTTCATACCCAAATTCATACCTGCTGGTATTCAAAGGTAGCAAGCAACCTACTTGACTTAAGCCCTTTATCCTCTTAACATATGTCTGTCTCCTCAGTGGAAAAAGAATGAAATATTGGACCATGAGCAGGAACAAATGGAGATGAAACAAAATATGTATCTGAAACATCAGAAGTAATCTGCTTGTTTGCTTAAATTTTCCTTAATGACAACTAACCTATCACAGAACTATCCAATTAGGTTAGCTAGAGTTCAAAGGGAGGTTATTTACCTATATAGTAAGATCATTATCTTCAAACATCTTTTAGAGTAACTGGCAGATTACTGCTGATCTGGAAAAAATTGCCACTCTTATCTGTATTGTCTTAGGTTTCTTCTTGCTACCCATAATACTTAGGTTGTTTTTTTTTCTACCTTATCCAAAGGCTAGAGACTGTGAAACTAATCAGTATAGTTTCTATCAGAGTCTATAGGAATTATGTGAAGCAACAATCCTGCGTGACTTTTTGAAAATGTTAAATTATAGTCAGTAAGGAAAAGATCATAAGTCTGCTCTGAAAAATTGATTTTATCTCAACTTGACTAAAGCAGCTAGTTATCTCAGTGGAGGCAATGTTTGAAACCTGAAATGTGAGACCAAAAAAGGTTGACATCAAAAGTTGCCGATCATTTCTTATAATGAAAATGAGATATGAAAGGGTTAAAGGGATAATTATATCACACTGCTGTAGGACTAATGATTTTAATAATATAATATGTATTCTCTAGAACCCAAAAAGTTTCTTGTAAATATGCATTTCAACTAGCAATGGCTTAAATCATATTTGCAAAATTATAATTGTTTATATTTTTCCTTCTATTTACTAAGGCTCTGCTAAAAGTATTCAATTATTGTTCACACCAACTCATATATTTGTCCTCCCTTAATATTCTGGAAAATATACAGTAATTTAAGAAGAGGATTTTTTTAAAAAACATACCTTCCTTCAGAAAATATTTTATGTATGAAAGATGCATATCTTTCTTGTAAATCAAATAAATATGTTGATATAAATGAATCACTCAGCCTTTGTGGTTGGGCACTTGTGCTTTTATGTCTTATATGAAAGTAAAAATGTAATGTAAGCCCATTTTCATGGCTCTGCTATATATTACCCAATTGAATTCAGGTAATTTACCTATAGTCTGCATAGCAAAAGGGGTCAAGCTGTTTAGTATTAATATAAGGGATATTTTTCTTATAACACCGGTTTGTTTCATGGAGAGAGAAATACAGAGCCTCTTTCAGTTAAAACAATAAACTCTCACTGAGGTCAGGTAATCATTTTGTAATTTCCTCTGTTCTTTTTCTTCTCTTACCCCAATGCCCCCCAAGAAATTCATATTCTGTACTTTGACACTTTTATACCAAAATGTTCCTTAGGCAGGGTTGAAATATAAAAATGTACAAAGCAATTAAGGAAAGTATTTGATTCAGTCTATTGCAATAGGTAGACTGTTTATTAATGAGAAATGTTTCAAGAAAGGTAACAGGGCCTGAGGTTTTATAGAGACAAGTTAAATAGAGGAGGTATGAACGGGAACTCTTAGTAGAGTTATAAAGGAGAGTGAAGACTGGGTGCAGGTGGTGTGTTCTCAAAATACACAGGGAGTCCTTTGCAATTAGCAGTTTCTCAAAATACAAAAGTATAAGATATTTCTCAGCCATCCTGGAAGTCGACAAGGCCCTCCTGCCTCTAAGGCCCCTAGGGAAGAATCTTTCTTTGTCTCTTTCTAGTTTCTGATGACTCCCCCACAATTCTTGGCATTGCTTACCTTGTAGAAAAGTCACTGCAATCTCTGCCTTCTTTTTGTTTGAAGTATATTTTCATTGATTTCAGAGAGGAAGAAAGTGGGAGAGAGATATAGAAACCACTGAGCCATACCGGCCGGGCTCTGCCTTCTTATTCACATGACCTTCCTCCCTGTATCTCTGTCTTTCCTCTCTTCTTTTCTAGGGACTCTGATCATTGTATTTAGGGCTCACCCCAATCCAGTATGACCTCCTCCAACTAATTACATCTGGAAAGATGCTATTTCAAAATAAAATCAAATTCTGAGGATCCAGGTAGGCATAAACTTTTGGGAGCCACTATTCAACTTTTGGGGGTCACTATAAATAGGATTATGGGTTATCAGGAAGGAAACAACACTTGGTTACCTATTTAATAAAAATGACAATAAAAGATTTTAAAGTACTCATAGCAGGTAACAGAATTGTAAAGAACCTTTGTTTGTTTTTTCAAAGCTGGAACTTTGTAATAAATAATTGGGAACACAATGAAATCAGCAAAGGCATTGAAAATTATTCTGATAAGAAACAGAATCTTCTATCCCAACATATTTCTCAAGGTGTGGAGTACCCTATATTTGCTAAGTAGTACTCATTCATACTTACTGCTTCAAGCAGCATTCCTTTTATTTTCATTTAAATCATTTAGTTTAACAGATCTAGTACCATTTCAAATGATGTCTTTGCATGACTTTACTTGTTACCAAATTATGAGTCTTTCAGATTAGTAATATTCCTTTTCTCTTCCCCAAGATAGTCTCTGGTTGTTTACAGGGGACGTGTGCCTTTATGGTTGCAGGGAGCTATATGCTGTTCTCGGAGTCCTTGGCAGTCTCTTCTTTAGAGTAAATATGCTTGTTTGACTCCTGGACTGGTCATTTTCCAGTGTCTTTTGTATAGTTCCCTGTCATTTCCAAGGTATCAGGCCCATGCCTCTTTTTTCTAACTCCAAACTCCTCCTAGTCATTGTAACCTTGGCAACTCAATGTTCCTTCAGTGGGAAAAGCTAGGACCTCTGGGACTCCGGTGCACTATGCATGGTAGAAGATGGATCAGGGAAGTTGCTAAGGCCCAATTATCAGTTAGCCTCTTACTGATATTTCCAAGTCTAGATGAATAAATATGTATATATGACAACTATACATATTAAGATTGAATTAGATAGAACCTTTCTAAAGACAGATAAACAATTCAGGCTCCTCTGAAGCGAAGCAAAGAGAATCATTCTAGAATACAACAAAGGATAAAAGATCTTTCTCTTCTGGAATTGTATCACTTGTATCCTGAACATCTCTGGTACCATACTCAGAATGGCAGGTGTTTTTCACAAGTCTGCCCCTTTTCTTGTCATTTCTCCACCCAGAACAGGGTTAGACATCTTTCTCTTACAGACTACGACCTGCTTGTCTACATCAGTTCTTATCTACTTCTTCCTCATCTAAAAGTTATTCATTTTTTTAAATTTAATTAAGAGCATCATCCAACTTTTTTTTTTTATCCCATCCTCTCAAGTTCTTCATTTACCTTGCTTAATCAAGTAATAATATATTTTCTAACCTGGGTCTTTGATCTTTTTTTTTTTCCTTTTGATCTTTCCCAATAGTATTTAAAGTTGTTCAGACTTTCACACCATACGAAAGCAGACCCTCCTTATACCCTGTAACACATACTTCACATAAGATAGTTATATTTCACTTACATAGGTGAGTTCTCTGCTCATCTTTGGGGACATTTAGAAGTCTAGTACTGATTTTTGTCCAAGATAAAAATAATGAAGTTATGTAACAATCTATAATCTGCTGTTTAAAATTCAGAGCTTCTTTGGTGACATTCTGAGCCAGTTTGTTTTTTGCTTTTGTTTTTTAATTGTTTGGGAATATAAATTGGTGACTTATTCTTGTTTTAACTGTTTTCATGGTCTGGGTTAGCTTTCTGATCAGGAGGGTTTAAAATACCCGACTGGAAACTTTTGCGCAATTTCTCCTTAAACCTAGATTTTTTGCACATATGTTGGTGGTGCATAATTCAGAGCTGAAGCACTTTCTGTGCAACTATAAAAGGGGCTTGGGTTGCTTCATCAGGAAATCTTCAGGTCCACAATTCTTGCTGGTGATTCTTTTCTCTTAATTTACCATGTCCTTATCTTCACTAAAACCTATCTAAGTACACCTTATTGAATGTAGCGAGTCTTTCAATTTCTGGTCATGTATAGTCATTGCGCTCTTCAACTATTATCTCATTTTTTTAACTCTAGGCATAATATTCCACAAAAAGAAACATAAATGATGTTATAGCCAAAGCCATTCTAATAAGGTTTTTAAGGGCATGCATAGACAGAGAAAAGCTCTCTCATTTCTTGTGATGGTAAAATGGAAATTACTAGTATGTATTTTTAGAACTTTTGCAGCAATGCCCTCACCTTTACCATCCTGATGGAATTCATCTGTAGTTAGGCAAAGAGTGATTAGGACAATATACAAAGATGTATTAAATTCTGAAGAAAAGAGACATGAGACAAAGAGACAGGAAGGCTCATAAAGAACCCTAAGGTCTTAAAGCCAGTTCTACTACTAGACTTACTAGTTATTTGAGCAATAAATCTCCATTGATGTTTAAGCATTGTGAGCAGTGTTTCAGTCACATTTAGCCAAAACAACTTTCACTAATATATCATTTAAGGATGAAAGCCATGTTTTACTTATATACTTATCTCCACCTTAACATAATGTCTGAGATATTCTATAAAAGTACTTTGTTAATGTTAAAGAATAAAACAAATGAATATTCTTGTTTTAATATAGTTTTATTAGTAGTATTACAGATATCTCCCATTCCCCTGCCGTCCTTTACCCCTCCTCCAAGCTCCTACCCCCTCCCCATGTCTTCACTGTCCTATTGCCCTTGTCCAAGGGGCTACACATATAAGTATATAAGTTCTTTGGTTTATGAATATTCTTAAGACAAATTTACGCCAATAATTTTAAATGTCCCCAAATTTATGAAATGGCAGGCTGAATTCAGCCTGAGATGCCATTAAAACATGGATAGACTAATTATATTAAACTTAAAGGTCTTTAAATTAGGTAGTGTAGAAATACCTTCTTTTTAAAAATTTTGCTAATTGGGATGACATTAGTTGCTAAAATTATATAGGTTGCAAGCATAGAATTCTATGATGCATCATCTATATATTGTATTGTGTGGTCACAACACAATGTCCAATCTCCTTCCATCACCATATATTTGACCTTCTTTACCTTTAATTACCCCCACCCCCTTTTACCTCTGATAGCCAACATACTATGGTCTGTGTCTATGAGTTTTTGTTTGTTCATTTATTGCTTTCAATTTCATGTTCCACATATGAGTGAAATCATAAGGTTCTTGGTTTGTTCTTACTTGCTCTGTTTAGCATTATACCCTCAAGATTCATCCATGATTTTGCAAATGACAGTATTTCATTTTTTCTTATGGCTGAGTAGTATTCCATTATATATATGTATATATATGTACTACATCTTCTTTATTCAATCATCTATTGAAGAGCACTTTGGTTGTCTCTATGTCTTAGCCATCATTTATAATGCTGCAATGAATATAGGGGTTCATATATATTTGCAAATAAATGTTTAAAAATTTGTCAGGTAGATACCCAGAAGCATATGGTAAGAGTATGGGTCATATCTTAGATTTTCAATAAACATACAAGTACTGGTATTCATATATATATATATATATATATATATATATATATGAAATCTAAAGAAACTATGTTCTTAATTTTGTGAGGAGCCTCCATACTGTTTTCCTTAGCAGATGTACTAGTTGATATACCCACCAACAGTGAATGAGGGTTCCCTTTTCTCCATAACCTCTCCAACACCTGTTTTTACTTGTCTTGTTGATAATAGCCAATTTAATAATCTAATATCTCATTGTAGTTTTGATTTGCATTCCCCTAATAGCTAGTGAAATTGAGCATTTTTTTATGTATCTGTTAGCCATTTGTATGTCTTCTTGGGATAATTGTCTGTCAGATCTTCTCATATTTTAATTGGATTGTGGGGGTTTTGAGATATCTTAATTATGTATCATAATGTATGAGCATCACCCTTTAGATATATCATTCAGGGACTTTACTTAATTCTTTTTTTCTTTTTCTTTTATATATATATATTTATATATATATATTGATTTCAGAGTGGGAGGGAGAGGGAGAGAGAGAGAGAAAAAGAGAAAAACATCAATGATGAGAATCATCAATCAGCTATCTCCTGTATCCCTCACATCAGGGACAGAGCCCACAACCCAGGCATATGCCTTGACGGGAATTAAACCGTGACCTCCTTCATTTATAGGTTGATGCTCCATACTGAGCCATACCCACTGGGAAATTCTTCTTTTTCTTTTATATTAATTTGTAGGGCTAATAATTGAATACTTCAAGAGAAATTTTGGCAAAATATCCTGAGTTCGTATTCACTTCCTTGTGATACAATATCCTTTGATCAATAATAAATTTGTCTATAAAACACTGACAACACAAATCATAATCAGGATGTGGAGCAACAGGAACTTTCATTCATTTCTGGTGGGAATGCGATATTGTACAGCCATTTTGGAAAACAGAGAGTTTATTACAAAATTAATATACTCTTACCCTATGATCCAGCAATTGTTCTTCCTGGTATTTACCCAAATGAATTGAAATATATATATATATGAAAACAAGTATTTGTATGTTTATAGAAAATCTAAAGATATTATTTATTAGCTGAAAGGGTTAATAAACTGTAATACATGCAGGCAATAGATTATTCAGCACTAAAATGTAATGACCTATCAAGCCATGAAAAAACATGAAAGAACCTTAAATGCATATTATGAAGTAAAAGAGGACAAAATGAAAAGGCTATATACTGCATGATACAAATTCTGTGACTTTCTGGAAAAGGAAAACTTACAGAGAAAATAAAAGAATCTGTGGTGCCAAGGGCTGGAAGGAAGGAGAAATGAATAAGCAGATCATTGAGGTTTTTTATGGCAGTGAAACTACTCTATATGTTACTATCATGATAGGTAAATGTCATTATAGATTTGCCAAAACCCACAAAATGTACAACCCCAGAAGTGAACATTCATGTAAGTTATTGGACTTTGGGTGATAATAATGTGTTGAGTAGGCTCATTGATTATAACATATGTACCACTCACTCTGTGGTGGATATTGATAGTCATGAAGTATTGTGGGCATGTATGGGGTAGGGAGTTTATGGAAATCCTTCATACTCTCTTTGCTGTGAACTTAAAACTACTGTAAAAAATCTATTAAAAATAAATAAGTAATAGTGATGTTCATTCTAATGAAATTGTGAAAACTTTAGTCTTTATTTCAAGTCAAAACTTCCCATTCCCCAACCAAACTTGGCAAGTTTGTGTGTAGAGGGGTGGAGTTGGGGGGAGGGGTGACTATTTTTATATTTCCACTTTTCACATTTGGGCTCATTTCTCAGATTGCTAATATCTCTTTCATAACCCACCAGTATAGAATGGGTACAGATAGATCAGAATCATGAATAGCAAAGAGAAAAGGGTGGGCAAAAATAGCACCTTGTTTAAAACTGTAGAGGCACAATGCCACAATCTCCGGGTGTGATTGTCCTCAAAAGTTGCTGAGTAATGGAACTTGGTGGTGAGTTTCTCTACTGCTTGGATCTCTCATTTGCAGTCACATTGTCTATTGCGGCTGGTCACTCAATCTTGTCTTAAACACTAAGCATCTGAAGTAACATAAAGCTTTTTGCTGAAGTCCATTTGACCCCGAAGTTGTACTCTTAAAGAACTGAGGGATGCCTGCACAGCCTCTCTAACCTGTGAGACCCACTTCTCCTCAGGAGACTGTAATGCATTTTTGACCCAGGAAATCTCTGAACATGCATATTTCCCCACCCCGATTTGTTGTCAGGCATGATTTACTCATCAGTCTTAAATTGCAGAGGACAATTTTTAAACTTCCTGAATTGTCTTCATAAAACTGCTTTCCTTTGACTTGAATATACAGGACAGCAAAACCATGCCTACAGCAAAATATAGTTCTCACTAAAACTCAACTTAAAAAAACAAAACAAAACAAATTCCTCCAATGTCACCACAACTCATAAACTTTATGTAGACAGGAGATTTAAACATGGCATTAGATTTTTAGCATCTCTTTTTTGCATGAACTTCTGGTATCATCGATATTTACTTTTTCCTTGAGCTCTGATGGAAATTTTTACAGGAACATGATGTGATGTCTGCTAGAAAAAATAACTACGTAAAAATCCTATTTCACAAATTGCTTTGAAGCTGAGGTTCTGGGAATAGAAAACATGAGTTCAAATACCAGCTGCACATGTTTATCAAATTTTTGACATGCACAAATAGTTTTAAAATTCCAAGGCTTCACATAGATACCACAAGGTATTAGTAAGGTAAGTTCATATACTTAAAGAACATGTGTATATGTAATGTGGTAAAATTTCAATAAATGTTAACTAAACATCATCATTGGTTGTCACTAAAGTTCTTCTGTATCAATATGTTATCGGGGAAGTTGGGGTATCCCTTTTCCCCCTGAGTGCTGGGGGTGGTCCGTACAATATCTTGAGACTTGCACAAGAGAGTGAGTGATTTTTATTTGTGTGGAGTTACATCTCTGTGTTTCTAAAGTCCCATTCCAGTCATAGAAGAAGTGTAGTTGGGGTTCCAGTAGAGCTAGAAGCAAAGCCAGTGTCCAGAGTTTCCATTCCATGTTGTAGCTAGATTCAGTTCAACATCAGGCAAGTTGCAATCCATTAGCCCACTAGGTATGGGGTCCACATGGCTGTGGATGAATGCAGGGGAGCCAAGAGCGCTCACCCTTGCATGAGGAGTCCCAATGGCAGCCACTAGGAATCAGGAGGAACCAAAAGCATAAGAGAAACCAAGAGAGTGAATTCCTTTGTTCAGGGGATTAAATATCCCAAATTTCACACCTTGCAGTGGCCACGCCCATTTTCCAATAGCCTATTCCCAGGTTTGACTGACAGCAGTACCTTCACTATGTCACCCCAACTTTACTGGGCATGTGACTATTCACCTCCCTGTCTAGTCCCTTCCCCCAGTGGTTTGCTGGGAATAGACCAGTGGCTTCCTGGGGAGTGTAAAGTTATAGCTTTACTGTTGAAAGTATGCATATTTCCCCCCTTTATCACACATAGGCCCGCTCCCACAACCCATCTTCCTCCCAGGCCTTCACCACACTATTCTCTGTGTCCATGGGTTATGCATATAAATTATTTGGTTAATCTCTTCCCCTACCACTACGTTCCCTCTGAGATTCCTCAGTCTGTTCCATCATGCTTTTATGTCTCTGGATCTCTTCTATTCATCAGTTTATTTTGTTCATTAGATTTCACAAATGAGTGAGATCATGCAATACTTGTCTTTCCCTGATTGGCTTATTTTGCTTAACATAATAATCTCCAGATTTCTCCATGCTGTCTCAAAAGGTAAGAGATCCTTCTTTTTTACAGCTGTATAAATATTCCATAAAAGACATACATTTTCCATTGGAGAACAAATCTGACTGCTGAGAATGTGGGAATGGGTGCTTCATTACATATATTGTCTAACATATAATTTCATCCTTAAGCACTGATTATTCTTAATTGTCTATGAATTGGCTCCCGCATGCACATCTTCTGATATATATCATTAACATATTCTAGGCAACTTCACTTATGAACTGATTTAGTTAAGGGAGTAAGAAATAATTTACTTTTATAGAGGTAAAAGTATGAAGGAAAATGTCACAAAATTATCTGAACCAAGAAATACTACAAAACCAAATGTGACCTAATAATAGGCAATTATCACCTCTCACCCCCTACCCTGCTGCTGCCTACTATCTCTATCCACCAACCTTAAGCTAGAAATATTGTCACTTGAAAAGGTAAGAGTTTCAAAGTGTCAGACTAAACCTATTCTTTAATGCTTTCAATTTTTGGAAAATTTTCAGAAGCAAAGCCATATCTACCTATTATCTATTTATCCATCTATCTGTCTACCTACCCATTAAGCCATCCACCCATCAATCCATCCACATATCTATCTACATACCTATTTATCTATCTCTAGGAAAGAAAGTTGGAAGGCAATGCGTGAGTTGAAATCCATTCTTTCCTTATCCTCCAAGCTTGATAAGTAGAAATCTCTCTGACTATCCTAAAACTATTTCCACTATTCCCAACTTCAGCTCATCCTATGGAGGTCTGGTCATCCCAGGCAGTGTCTCTTTTTTGCTTCTCATAAGAAGGATCTGTACTCTTCTTAAGGATCTTAAGTAAAGGTATTTTATCTTCTTCTTCCCCAAATTAGGGCTATTTCCATCTTGACACTCTTTTCCAAAAACATCATATCCTTTGGTGAAATTGGTCTTTTTTATAGGAGGTGACTTCCTTAGTTATGGTAGCAGAGTCTGGAGGGATATTGTGCTCTATAAAACTTTCAATTATAAACAAAATTCTTGAAGGACAATATTGATATTCTAATATTTAGTTTTAGATAAAACTGAAGGACCCTGAGAGGATACACAAAATCTCTGACCACAAAGTAAAGGAAAGGTAGGAGAATGGGAGGTAAAAGAAATATAATCACTTTATTATTCATCCTGAAAGAAAATGAGTGGGATGGTAGTACTTTATTGTCTGTATATGAAAAAAATTTCACCTTATCAATATTTTTTCTGGGCACCACTAATATTTTATTTTTTTAATTTTCATTGATTTTTTTTTGGAGAGAGAGACATAGTAAAAAATGTATAAACACAATTTGAATAATTATAAAAGTTGGTGTTTATTAAAATACCTTTCATTTAATAGCTATCAGTTGTTAAAGTGTGCATACATTTTGGGGGCTACACTGTATATATAGAGACACCTTTATTTGTTGTTCCATTTATTTATACAATCATTAGTTTATTCTTGTATGTGCTATAATCAGGGATCAAACCTGCAAACTTGGCATATCAGGATGATGCTCTAACCAACTGAGCTACCCAGCCAGGGCACCACTGATACTTAAAATTCAGCCATTGCAACAAGAACATCTTGGCTTGGAGAGAGAATTTTCTTCATTAACAGAACTGTTGGGTAGTTGAGTATTTCAGAGCATATAGAAATAATGAGGCTGATAAATTTGTAAAATATAATAAAAACAACTATAGATTAAAGGTTTCTACCTCATAAGATAGATAAAGATTTTAGAGTTGTGGCATTCTTTTTGCTTTGATATGATTATTTCTTTAATATCTACTTTTAACTTTGAAATTTTGAAATATTTTCACATTTTCAGAAGTGTAATATGAATAGTACAAAGAACTCTAAATACCCTTCCCCAAGGAAAATTCAATAATTGTTAATATTTACCACATTATCTCTCTTTTTCTGGTTGTTTTTCACAATATTGACAATTTTAAGGATTACTGTTCTGTGGAAAGTCTCAAAATTTGATTTGAGTTTATCTAATCTATACATATAAAAGCCTAAGTGACCAGCCTACTAGCCAACCAGCTGATTGGGCAGTAGCTATTATGCACACTGACCACCAGGGGGCATCTCAATGCAGGAGCTGCCGAACTGCAGTGACTTGGCAGCTGTGGTTCTTGGGTGACACACCCAAAACCAGAGAGGAGGGAGCCCAATTATGGGGTGTGTCACCTGAGAACTGCCCTCTCACAATCTGGGACCCCTCAGGAGATGTCAGAGAGCCGGTTTCAGCCCATTCCCCACAGGCCAGGCCAAGGGACCCCACCAGTGCATGAATACATGCACCAGGCCTCTAGTGTTTCATAATGACCAGATTTGGGTAATTCATTTTTGCAAAAATACTACTCATAGTGTTTTCACTCTGTGTATGCACACACATATATTAATGAGTCAGTTACAGACATCATATCTCTTTGCCCATAATTATGAAATTTTCTAAAACTAAATATAATGTAATGAAATGCTCTTGTATACTTACATATATATAACATTAGCATAATAACTTTATGTAATATTCAATTTCTATAATTTTCCATATGTTTTATGGACATTTCCCATAATTTCCTATGATTCAGCATGCAATATATGATAACACATTGTATTTAGTTGTAATGTCTTATGAAAATGGCAGTAAGAAATTATACTCTTTCTGAAAAATAAGAATTCGTGAATACATACAGCATTAATAAATAAGAAAGAGAAAGCTCTTCCTTACATTAAAATTTTAATTTATAAATATGAAGAAGAAATAGAATTAGAAAATCATCATTTATAGCTGAGAATAACAATTAATTCATGGAGGAACCATAAATAAGTACTACAACATTTCAGTAAAAAAAAAATCTGAAAAAGTATGTTATTTACATGGTCTAGAAGCATTCCCACAGGTTATATTTTAATTACTAAGAGAAAAATGATATTATTACTATGTAAAACATTGTGAACACATTTATTCAAGTAATCAAAATTAGCATTAATAATGTACCAAATGGACATAATGTGCTTTTTGATGTAATGCACTAAGAACACAACATTTACTACTGCCAAAAATATATTACTTTACTCTAGCAATGAGGAAATATACATAGCACTGGTCTAAGGAGATAAAATGCTAAACAAGATAGTCAAAATAACTGCCCCAAGGGAGCCCACATCCTGATGAGGGTGGGAAAAATGGAGGAAATTTGATTGAGGAGAATAAAAAATAAAATTGAAAAATTAAAAATCAAAGTGTGGTATTACATTCACAGTAATGATACCACCCACACTAACAGGAAAAACATAAATGAAAGTTACAATCTATTGTAGTACAAGACTGCTGATAATAAATCTTAGAACCCTAAATTGAAGGACATTCTACAAAACTATGGCATGCAATGTTCAAAAATTCATTAAAAATTCATATGAAACTTGAGCATGACTCAGTGGTTGAGCGTCAACCTATGAACTAGGAGGTCACAGTTCAATTCTGATCAGGGCACATGCCTGAGTTGTGGGCTGAATCCCAAATATGGGGCATGCATGAGGCAGCCAATCAATGATTCTCTCTCATCATTGATGTCTCTTTTTCTCTCTCACTCTCTCTCCCTCTCTCTCTCTCTCCCTCTCTCTCTCTCTCTCTTCCTTTATGAAATCAATAAAAAGATATTAAACATACAAATAAAATACACTTATTTTTAAATATTTTAGATAATTTTTTAATGTAATACACTAACAACACAACATTTACTACTGCCAAAAATATGTTATTGTTGCCCTGACCAGTTTGGTTTAGTGGATAGAGTGTCGGCCTGTGGACTGAAAGGTCCCAGGTTCGATTCCAGTCAAGGGAGTGTACCTTGGTTGCAGTCATATCCCCAGTAAGAGGTGTGCAGGAGGCAGCTGATCGGTGTTTCTCTCTCATTGAGTTTCTAACTCTCTATTCCTCTTCCTTCCTCTCTGTAAAAAATCAATAAAATATATTAAAAAAATATGTTATTGTCAATATCTGCAATGGATAACACTGTTGAATAGTCAGATATTTATACCAAAAGGATGTAAATATTATTTAAAAATATTTTTAAAAATTATATGAAAATTGTTTTAAGTTATATGACAATATATTAGAAAATGACAAAATACTGAGGGTTTCCTTCTAGATTCATAAAATGTGGCTATAACCATAATGCTCAAAATATTTAAGTAGAAATAAATTCATAGTGAATAAAATTTTTTTAGAAATAACATTTTTATAGCAAATTTCAATTAAAGTAGGAATATACTGTGCATACACATAATACAATATCAAGGTTTAGGTGTCATTATAAAGGTGATCATGATTTGTTCTGCCTGGTAATAATATTTTATGAACCCTTGAATGGATTGTAATCCTGATGATCTTGATAATAATAATTATACTATGTATAATTAGCACACATTGAATTATTTCAGTGGATCTGTATTAATTTTCAGAACCTATTTATGATAATCCTATCTAATAAAAGAGAAACATGGTAATTGGCATATGACTGCTGCCCTTCCCATTGGATAATCAGGGAGATATGCAAATTAACTGCCAGCAAAGATGGAAGCCGGCAGCCAGGCAGCTTAAACTGAACATGAGGCTTGCTTGCTTCAGTGACTGAGGACTGCAACGTTCCCCACCTGCCTTGCTGGCCTCTGAGCTTGCAGTTTAAGAAACATTGTAACAAATATAGAAGCTAAACAAAACCCCAGAAACCTGCTTTCAGCCAGCCAGGATCTCAGAGCTGGAGTTGATACAGAGTTTCGATTATAGAACCGAAACAAACCAGATACCTGCTTTCAGGAGTGAAGGCCTAAGAGCTGGAGCCTCAGAGCTAAAGCTGGCCCAGAATCCTATCTAATAAAAGGGAAAAATGGTAATTGGCATACAACGATACACTTTTCATTGGCTAATCAGGGCTATATGCAAATTAACTGCCAACTAAGATTGGCAGTTAACTGCCAACAAGACGGTGGTTAATTTGCATATGTAGGCACAATGCAGGGAGGCGAAAGGGAAAGAAGGAAGAAGCCCCCTGCCACTGACAGTGATTGGAAACCCAGAGGGGAGCTAAGAGCTGGGGGGCAGGGCAAAGGCGGCCCTGGGGCCGCCTTTGCCCTGCCCCCCAGCCATGATCAGAGAATCAGGCGCCTTTGCCGCCCTGGCCAGTGATAGCAGGAAGTAGGGGTGGAGCCAGCGATGGGAGCTGGGCACGGTCGAAGCTGGCAGTCCCGGGAGCTAGGGGTCCCTTGCCTGGGCCTAAAGCGGAGCCCACGATCGCGGGGCCGCTGCAGCTGTGGGTCGCTGCTGCCCGGGCCGGACACCTAGGCCAGAGGCATTAGGCCTGGGCAGGGGCAGAGCCTGCAACCACGGGGAGCTGGGGGTCCCTTGCCCAGGCCTGACACCTCTGCCAGAGGCCTCAGGCCTGGTCAAGGGGCCGATCCGGTGATTGGTGATCGGAGGGTGATGAGGGTCAACTCCTCTGGCCGAGGCATCAGGCCTGGGTGGGGGGCGGAGCCGGGATTGGGGGGATATGATGGTCCCCTTGCCCAGGCCTGAAGCCTGGGTCAGAGGCGTCAGGCTTGGGCCGGGGGTGGAGCAAGCGATCAGAGGGAGATGGGGGTCCCCTGCCCAGGCATGATTCCTGGGCCAGAGGCCTCAGGCCTGGGCGGGGGCCAGAGCCAGTGATCAGGGGGAGATGGGAGTCCCCTGTCCAAGCCTGACACCTCTGGCGGATGGGGGTCTATGCCTCTGGCGGAGGCGTCAGGCCTGGGCAAGGGGCCGATCAGGCGATCGGAGGGTGATGGGGGTCAACGCCTGAGGGCTCCCAGTATGTGAGAGGGGGCAGGCTGGGCTGAGGGACACTCCCCTCCCCACACACACCCAGTGCACGAATTTTGTGCACCGGGCCCCTAGTAAAAAAATTTAAAAACAAAATGAGCAGTTGGGAGCTTCAGTCCCAGCCTGAAAACAGCCCTCAGCCCATCACCCAGACTGGCCAGGCACCCCAGTGGGGACCCCCACCCTGATCCAGGACACCCTTCAGGCCAAACCAGCCAGCCCCCACTCATGCACCAGGCCTCTATCCTATATAATAAAAGGGTAATATGCCTCCCAGCACCGGGATCAGCGGAGCCGCGAGGCTTCCTGGCACCGGGATCAGCGTGACAGGGGCAGCGCCCAAACCCCCTGATCAACCTGCGGCTCTGTGTGTGACACGGGGTGGGACCACAACCTCCCTATCTGCCCTGCTCTGTTCCTGACAGGGGAAGGCACCCCAACCCCGTTTTCAGCCCTGCTCTGTGCCTGATAGGGGGGAGTTCCCCAACCCCTTGATCGCCCTGCGGCTCTGTGTGTGACTAGGTGTGGCGCCTCAACCCCCACACCCCACAGGCCCTGCTCTGTGTGTTATGGGGTAGAGCCATAACCTCCCCATCAGCCCTGCCCTGAGTGTGACAGTGGTGGCGCCCCAACCCCCTGCTCTGTGGGTGATAGAGGGCGGCTCCCCAACCCCCTGATCTGCCCTGCTCTGTGCGTGACAGGGGGCAGCGCCCCAACCCCCTGATTGGCTGTGCTCTGTGCATGACAGGGGGTGGTGCCGCAACCTCCCCATCGACCCTACTCTGTGTGTGACAGGGGGGAGCTCCCCAATCCCCTGATCGGCCCTGCTCTGTGCATGACAGAGGGCAGCGCCCCAACCCCCTGATTGGCTGTGCTCTGTGCATGACAGGGGGCAGCGCCCCAACTCCCCAATCAGGCCTGCTCTGAGCCCGACCAGGGGCTGCACCTAGGGATTAGGCTTGCCCTCTGCCACCCAGGAGCAGGCCTAAGCCAGCCGGTCGTTATCTCCCGAGGGGTCCCAGACTGTGAGAGGGCACAGGCCATGCTAAGGGACCCCCCTCCCCCCCCAAGTGCACAAATTTTTGTGCACCAGGCCTCTAGTATACTAATAATAAATTATAATAGGTGAGAAGAAGTGAAATATGTATTCATGGGTATTTATGTTTACTATCTAAACTATAGTCATATTTTATCTTAGGAATAAAGCTATTATGCTATAAAGTATTACATATCTTTATAAGTGTATATTATTAAGTGCCAAATATAGCAGCTAAAGAACTGTGTGAGAAAAATTCATATAAACAAGCTTTTTTATTAATCATGAACTCTTTAAAAAGTTATAATCTCATTCTCTAGCTCAGGAAGTCTATAAATAATTTGCCTTCTTATATAAATAAAGCATAATAACAAAGTGTTATTTATTTTTTAATACTCAGTTCCCATTTTTAATAATTTAACCAAAATCAGGTTCCATATTCATGATCCCACTATCAAGGGGCATTTTGGAAATGGGTAGGATCATTTTCTATTGATACCACTATTGGTATGGTTCCAGGAACTTCAAATAATTTTATCAATTATTAATGTTGGGTGAAATACTATGCATACAATTTGTAATTTATCTGGCTCAAAACTTTACCAAGTATTATTTATAATTATGGAAATCATGTCATCTTCAACAATGCTGCTAATGGTATTTGAATGTCAATACACACACACACACACACACACACTTAATTCAATTTTCATTTCACGTTCTTGAATTTACAATCATTTTTCATGTGGATGTAAATATCTGACTATTTAATAGTGTCATATATTGCAGATATTGACAAACTGGGACACTGGGCTAAATCAAGCTGCCATCTAAATTGGAAAATGCAATTGTATTGGAACACTAGAAGCCTGGTGCATGAATTCATGCACCAGTGGGGTCCCTCGGCCGGGCCTGCGGGATCAGGCCAAAACTAGCTCTCCAATATCCCCCCAGGGTTCCTGGATTGCGAAACGGCACTGGCCAGGCTGAGGGATCCAACCAGTGCACAACTGGGGCTGGGGAGGTACCGTGGGATGGCTATAGGGCATGTCCGGCCGGCCAGTCTCGCTCAGTCCCAATTAGCCAGACCCCAGTAGCAAGCTAATCTACCAGTTGGAGTGTCTGCCCACTGATGATCAGTGCACATCACAGCAACTAAATGACTGGTTGACTGTCTGGCCCCTGGTGCTCAGGCACGTCATAGTGAGTGGTTGAGTGGCCTTAGCATATCATTAGCACATTATGCTTTGATTTGTTGAATGGCCAACTGGACACTTAGTATATTAGCTTTTTATTATATAGGATACATGTGCTCATTCATTTACATATTGCCTACAGCTTCCTTTTGTACTATAATGCCAGAGTTGTATAGCTGTGACTGAGACTATATATTTGTCAAAGCTAAAAATATTAGTATTTGTCCTTAAACAAAAAGTTTGTATATTTATATTCCAGTGCATTCCTTCTTAAGCACTTACCTATTTAAACATATATACATATGTTTAAATATATATATAAAAAACATATATTTTTTTAGTAAAACATATCCCTTTTATTTCTCTATTTACAGTAGACTATGATAGACTTTTTCAATGTTTGTTCAGTATGCTTATAGTATCTGTGAATTTCAAAAGACTCAATAAAACAAAAAAAACCTACTAGATCTAATAAATGAATTTGGCAAAGTAGCAGAATACAAAATTAAAATTTAGAAATTGGTGGCATTCTCATATATCAGTAATGAACTATCAGAAATAGAAATTAAGAAAACAATGTCATTTACTATTGCAACAAAAAACAACAACAAGGTATCTTGAAATAAATTTAACCAAGGAGATAAAAGACCTGTACTTGAAATATTATAGGAAAACAAAGAAAGAAATTGAAGAAGATACAAATAAATCAAAGCATATATCAGGTTAGTAGATTGTAAGAATTAACATCATTAAAATGCCCGTACTACCCAAAGCAATCTATAGATTCCATGAAATTTCTATTAAAATATCAAAGGTATATCTCACAGTACTAGAACAAATATTCCAAAAATTTATATGGCAAAAAAAAATAGAGCCCAAATAGCCTAAGTCAGTGGTCGGCAAACTGCGGCTCGGCAAACCGTGGCTCACGAGCCCCATGTCATTCTTTGGCCCCTTGAGAGTTGCTCTTCCACAAAATACCAACTTCTGCACATGGGTTACGAAGTTTCAATCGCACTGTATGTGCGCTCCCACACGTGGTATTTTGTGGAAGACCCACACTGAAGGGGCCAAAGAGCGCATGTGGCTCACGAGCTGCAGTTTGCTGACCACGGGCCTAAGTAATCTTGAGAAAAAAAGAACAAAGTTGGAGTTATCAGACTACGTAATATAAAACTATAATGCAAGGAAGTTGTAATCAAAACAGCCTGGCATTGGCATAAGAATAGGCATACAGATCAATGGAACAGAATGAAGCCCCAGAAATTTACCCAAGCCATTATAGTCAATTAATATTTGATGAAGGAGGCAAGAGCATGCAATGAAGTAAAGATAATCTCTTCAATAAATGATGCTGGAAAAATTGGACAGGTAGACACATACACAAGAATAAACTCAAAATGGATAAAAGACTTAAATATAAATAGTGAAACCATAAATATTCTAGAAGAAACATAGGCAGTAAAATCTCAGACATCTTTCATAGCGATATTTTTTCCAATATATCTCTTCAGGCAATGGAAACAAAGAAAATTATTAACAAATGGAACTACATCATACTAAAAAGCTTTTGCACATCAAAAGAAACCATCAACAAAATGAACTCCTTATCAGATGTATGGGAGAACTAAATGGGAGAATATATTTTCCAATGAGATCTAATCTAATAATAGAGAAACATGGTAATTAACTGTAACTTCGCTACCCTCCCCATTGGCTAATCAGGGCGATATGCAAATTAACTGCCAGCCAAGATGGCAGTTAACCTCCAACAAAGATGGCGGTTAATTTGCATACGTAGCCACAATGCTGGGAGGCGAAAGGGGAAGGAGGGAAGAAGCCGCCTGATGCTGACTGCGATCAGAAACCCATGTGGCAGCCAAGAGCCAGAGAACCAAGCTGCCTTTGCTCAGAGAAGCCAGGCCGCCTTTGCAGGCTACTGTGATAGGAGAACCTGGCTGCCTTTGCCGGCCCTGGGCCAGTAATAGGAGAAGCTGGGTGGGGCAGGGAAGAGATGGATTTCTGCCTCTTCCCTGCCCCACCAGGCTTCTCAGATCACTGATCACCAGTGATGGGAGAACACCCAGAGGCGGGGCCAGAGGCTGGGCTGCATAGCTGCCTGGGGACACCATCCGGACCCCAGGGGCAACGCAGCCAGGCCCCAGGTGGAGACCCAGAAGGTGACCCAGGCGCCGGGGCTGCATTACCACTGGGGAACACAATCCAGTGCCTGGGCTGAGGAGACCCAGGGGCCGGGGCTGCGTTGCAGCTGGGGCACGAGATCCGGTCCCCGGGGGCGACACAGCCAGGGCCCAGCAGGAGACCCAGAAGGCGACCAAGGCGCCAGGGCTGCGTTGCCGCTGGGGCACGTGATCTGGTCCCTGGGCTGAGGAGACCCAGGGGCCTCCCAAGTGGAGAGTCTTCGTGGTCAGATGGTGCAGTGTCGGGACAGGAATAAAGACCCAAGGTGACTCAGATGCCTGGCCACAGGGTTAGACCAGCCAGCAGGGCCTTTCAGCTGGGACTCCGGGTCGGGGTGGGGCGAGGGAGGCAAGCCAGAAATAGAGAACTACAACTCCCAGGAGGCTTAGCGGCCGGGGCCTGGGTACCTGGCTGTGAAATCCAAAGGGGTGTGTAGTTTTGCAAGCCACTTTAAACTACAGGCTTGCAAGGTTGGAAGTTCTGTGCTGGGAGCCAGGGAGAAATGGAGCTGGAGCAGAGAGAGGGGTCCATGGCAGCTGTGGGCTTTGAGGAGTTCTCAGCACCTCCCGGCTGGGAGCTGGCGCTGCCTCCGCTGAAGGTGGTCACATCCTGGAGAGTGAGCTTGAGACCGAAGTGGAGTTCGTGTCTGGGGGTCTGGGCAGCTCCAGCCTCCAGGAGAAAGACGAAGAGGAGGAGGCAGTCCGAGGCCAGCAACAGCGGTGCCAATGGGAACTCAATCACAGGAAGTACCAGGCGCTGGGTCGGCACTGCAGGGAGACCAAGCAGGTGAACGAGCAGGTCCTGAACAGGCTCCATCAGATACAGAGGATAACACAGAGACTCCAGCAGGAGCGGAGGTTCCTCATGAAGGTGCTGGACTCCTACGGTGACAACTACCGGGTCAGGAGTTCACCATCTTACTGGAGGATGAGGGCAGCCAGGGCACAGACGCCCCCACCCCAGGCAACACTGAGAACGAGCCTCTGGAGAAAGAGGGGCTGTCCCCGCCCAGGAGGACACCAGCGCCCACAGAAGCCAGCAGCCCGGCCCCTGGCGAGGGGCCCAGCAGTTGGAAGAGATGGCGAGTGCCACCGGAAGGGGGCCGGGCGGGAGTCCCGCTGACTCCGGAGCTGGCCCCCATGCAGATAAAGGTGGAGGAAGACTTTGGCTTCAAAGCGGTCGAGGCTCTGGACTCAAGATGGGTTTCTTGGGGGCCAGACAAGGAGCTGCCCTACCCCACCCTAGCCAGCTCCCCCTTTGACTGACCCCCCAATAAACAGACCCCATGCTCTCCTCGGCAAAAAAAGCTTATAGAATCATGCTTATAGGATCAAATAGTATAAATATAGATGTATCAGGACAATAAAAAGAGAACCTGGCTATGATGATCACCTGAACTCTGCCTCTGTGTCATTCCTTCTTTGCCGACTCCATCCACACCTTTGGGAACCCCTGGACCTACTGGGGCAGGACCCCAAGATTCCTCTTCTTATAAGGACTTCAGTGAGATGGGCTAAGGGTCCCACTGGAACTGCCTCAATTTAATGTAATCCCCTCTTTAAAGATCTTATCTCCATATACAGGTACATTCTGAAATTCTTGGGATTAGGATTTTAACATACATTTTGTTGATTACCCAAATCAGACCTTAACAAACAACATGTTTCAGAAAGTAGATTCCTACGGGGTTATTTACCAAACATTCAGAAGTATTTTTAAAAGAGCTAAGCCCCTCACCCACTGTGCAGGCCCCTCCTGGTGAAGAGCGAAGGCCTGGGTTCCGGGCACCTAAGGAAAACTGGTGAGGGTAGCCGGGGAAGGGGACCTCAAGGGACCCCAGATTTCCAGAAGGCACAGGCCTGGCTTAGGGACCCACTTGAGTGCACAAATTTTTGTGCACCGGGGATCTAGTCCTAGCTAATAGAGAAACATGGTAATTAGCCATACCTCCGCAACCCTTCCCATTGGATAATCAGGGCTATATGCAAATTAATAGCCAGCCAAGATGGCGGACAGCAGCCAGGCAGCTAGAAGCAAATATGAGGCTTGCTTGCTTCAGTGACTGAGGAAGCTAAAATTCCCCGCCTGCCCCTGCTGGCCTCTGAGCTTGCAATTTGAAACATTGTTACAAATATAGAAGAGAAACAAAACCCCAGAAACCTGCTTTCAGCCAGCCGGGATCTCAGAGCTGGAGTTGAATCAGTGTTTCAATTATAGAACCCAAACAAACCAGATACATGCTTTCAGCAGCCGAGGCCTCAGAGCTGGAGCAAAGCCTCAGAGCTAAAGCTGGCTCAGAATAACAAAAAAAGAAAACAAGGAGCACTTAGGAGCTTCAGTCACCTGCCAGCCTGAAAACAGCCATCAGCCCCTCACCCAGACTGGCCAGGCACCCCAGTCGGGACCCCCACCATGATCCATAACACCCTTCAGGGCAAACGAGCCGGCCCCCACCCATGCACCAGGCCTCTATCCTATATAGTAAAAGGGTAATATGCCTCCCAGCACCGGGATCAGCAGAGCCGCAAGGCCTCCCGGCACTGGGATCAGCGTGACAGGGGGCAGTGCCAAAACCCCCTGATTGCCCCGCAGCTCTGTGTGTGACAGGGGGCGGGGCCACAACCTCCCTATCCACCCTGCTCTGTTTGTGACAGCAGAAGGCACCCCAACACCCTGATCAGCCCTGCTCTGTGCCTGATAGGGGGGAGCTCCCCAACCCCCTGAGCAACCTGTGTCTCTGTGTGTGACAGGGTGGGGTGTCTCAACCCCCGGCCCCCACAGGCCCTGCTCTGTGTGTGACGGGGTAGAGCCATAACCTCCCCATCGGCCTTGCCTTGAGTGTGACAGGAGGTAGTGCCCCAACCCCCCAATCGGCCCTACCCTGAGTGTGACTGAGGGTGGCTTCGCAACCTCCCGATCCGCCCTGCTCTGTGTATGACAGGGGGTGGCGCCCCAACTCCCCATTCAGCCCTGCTCTGAGCCCAACCAGGAGCTGCACCTAGGGATTGGGCCTGCCCTCTGCCACCCGGGAGCAGGCCTAAGCCAGCAGGTCGTTATCTCCCGAGGGGTCCCAGACTGCGAGAGGGCACAGGCCGGGCTGAGGGACCCCCCTCCCCCCGAGTGCACAATTTGTGCACCGGGCCTCTAGTCCTATCCAATAAAAGAGAAACATGGTAATTGGCGTACATCCGCTACCCTTCCCATTGGCTAATCAGGGCGATATGCAAATTAACTGCCAGCCAAGATGGCTGCCGGCAGCCAGGCAGCTTGAAACTAACATGTGGCTTGCTTGCTTCAATGACGGAGGAATCCAATGTTCCCCGCCTGCCTTGCCGGCCTCTGAGCTTGAAGTTTGAAACATAGTTACAAATATAGAAGCTAAACAAAACCCTAGAAACCTGCTTTCAGTGAGCCGGGATCTCAGAGCTGGAGTTGATACAGTGTTTTGATTATAAACCTGCTTTCAGCAGCAGAGGCCTCAGAGCTGGAGCCAGAGCTAAAGCTGGCCCAGAATTAAAAAAAAAAGATAAAAAGGAGCAGTTGAGAGCTTCAGTCACCCGCCAGCCTGAAAACAGCCCTCAGCCCCTCAGCCAGACCTTCCAGGCACCCCAGTGGGGACCCCCACCCTGAAGGGTGTGTGACCAGCTGCAAACAGCCATCATCCCCTCATCCAGCCTGGCCAGATACCCCAGTGGGGACCCCTACCCTGATCCAGGACACCCTTCAGGGCAAACGAGCCAGCCCCCACCCATGCACCAGGCCTCTATTCTATGTAGTAAAACAGTAATATGTCTCCCAGCACCAGGATCAGCGGAGCCGCGAGGCCTGCTGGCACTGGGATCAGCGTGACAGGGAGCAGTGCCCAAACCTCCTGATCGCCCTGCGTATCTGTGTGTGACAGGGGGCGGGGCCACAACCTCTCTATCAGCCCTGCTCTTTTCGTGACAGGGGAAGGCGCCCCAACTTCCTGATCAGCCCTGCTCTGTGCCTGATAGGGGGGAGCTCCCCAACCCCCTAATCACCCTGCGGCTCTGTGGGTGACAGGGTGCAGAGCCCCAACCCCTTGATTGGAATTGCTCTGTTTGTGACAGCATGCGGCGCCCCAACCCCCCTCCACGGGCCCTTCTCTGTGTGTGACAGTGGGCGGCGCCCAGCCCCCTGATCAGCCCTGCTCTGTGCCTGATAGGGGGGAGCTCCCCACCCCCCTGATCTCCTTGTGGCTCTGTGTGTGACAGTGTGCGGCGCCCCAACCCCCTGATCGGCCCTGCTCTGTGTGTGACAGGGTGCAGCGACCCAACCCCCCCCCCACGGGCCCTGCTCTGTGTGTAATGTGGTAGAGCCATAACCTCCCCATCGGCCCTGTCCTGAGTGACAGTGGTGGCGCCCCAACCCCCTGATTGACCCTGCTCTGTGGGTGATAGATGGCGACTCCCCAACCCCCTGATTCTCCCTGCTTTGTGTTTGACAGGGGCAGCGCCCCAACCCCCTGATTGGCCCTGCTCTGTATGTGACAGGGTGTGGCGCCACAACCTCCCCATCGACCCTGCCTTGAGTGTGACAGGGGGTGGTGGCCCAACCCTGCAATTGGCCCTACCCTGAGCATGACTGAGGGTAGCATCACAACCTCCCAATCCGCCCTGCTCTGTGCATGACAAGGGTCGGCGCCCCAGTTCCCCAATTGGCCCTGCTCTGAGGCCTACCAGGGGCTGCACCTAGGGATTGAGCCTGCCCTCTGCCACCTGGGAGCAGGCCTAAGCCAGCAGGTCGTTATCTCCCAAGGGGTCCCAGACTGTGCGAGGGCACAGGCCAGGCTGAGGACCACCCATCCCCCCAAGTGCACAAATTTTAGTGCACCGGGCCTCTAGTATACATATAAAAGCCTAAGCAACCGTGTGACTGAATGACCAATTGACCGTTTGCTATGACACGCATTGATCACCAGTGGATAGATCTTCAATCATAGGATTGGGCTCCCTCCTGTCTGGATCGGGCCTGCAGAGATTGGGCCAAAACTGGCTATCCAACACCCCCCCCCCGAGTGGTCCTGGATTGCAAGAGGGTGCCTGCCAGGCCAAGAGAATCCACTGGTGCCCAAATTCATGCACTGGGCCTCTAGTATGTCTAATAAGGGGTTAATTTCCAAAATATTTAAAGAACTTACACAACTCAACACCAGGAAGACAACCCAAATAAAAAATTAGCCAAGGCCCTGACTAGACACTTCTCCAAATTGATCATACAGATGGCCAGTAGACATGAAAAAATGCCAAGGTTACTAATCATCAGAGAGATGCAAATTAAAACCACAATGAAATATCATCTCACACCTTTCAGAATGGCTATCTTCAATAAATCAATAAACAACAAGTGCTGGTGAGGATGTGGAGAAAAGGGAATCTTAGTGTACCATTGGTAGGAATACCAATCCATACAGCTAATATGGAAAGCAGTATGAAGTTTCCTCAAAATATTAAAAAATGGAACTACCTTTTGAGACAGTAATCCTACTTCTGGAACTATCTCCTAAGAAACCCAAAACAATAACTTGTAAAAAACATACTTGCCCCTATGTTTATATGTTCATTTTGCAGTATTATTTACAACTAGAGGCCCGATGCACAAAAGTCATGCAAGGGACTTGGCCCTCACAGCTGTGCAGTGGCTGCCTCGGTCCTTGCAGTGCAGCTTCTTCCGGAAGGTCATTCGGCTGTCCGGTCTAATTAGCATATTATGCTTTTATTATTATAGATAGCCAAGATCTGGAAACATCTCAAGTGTCTCTCAATAGATAAGTGGATAAAAAAGCAGTAGTCCATTTACACAATGGAATACTACTCCACTGTAAAAAAAATAAAAAGATATCTTACCTTACCTTTTGCAATAGCATGGATAGAACTGGATATTATTATGGTCAGTGAAATATGCCAGTCAGAGAAAGACAAATGCCATATGATCTCTTATATGTGGAACCTAAAGAACAAAATAAACTGACAAACAAAATAGAAACAGAGGCATGGATACATGAGAGATTGACAGCTGTCAGAGGGGAGGAGGGTTGGGGGACTGGATCAAAGAAGTTGAAGATATAAGTAAAAAATATATACATATCTCACAAAAACACGGACAACAGTGTGGTGATAGTGAAAGGGAAAGGGAATGGGGGGTAGGTGTAGGTGGACCTGGGGGTAGAAAACGGGTACCAAAGGAGGTTTTTGAAAAAATTTTATTTTATTGTTACAAGTATTACAGATCTCCCCTGTTTTTTCCCATTTACCCCTCCACCTCACACCCATGTACCAGGCCTTCAACACACTACTGTGGTGTCCATCCATTATGTATATATGCACATTAGTTCTTTGGCTAATATCTTCCCAACCCTTCCCTTCCCTCTGAGATTCATCAGTCTGTTCCATGCTTCTATTTCTCTGGATCTGTTTTGTTCATCAATTTATTTTGTTCATTAGATTCCACATATGAGTGAGATCACATATTTTTCTTTCTCTTATTGGCTTATTTTACTTAGCATATTACTCTCTAGGTACATCCATGCTGTCTCAAAGGTAAGAGATCCTTCTTTTTTATAGCTGGGTAGTATTCCATTGTTTAAATGTACCACAACTTTGTTTCCCACTCATCTACTGATGAGCTCTTGGGCTGTTTCCAGATATCAGCTATTGTAATTAATGCTGCTAAATTAGGGGTGTATATATTCTTCCTGATTGAATTTCCAGGATTCTTAGGATATATTCCTAGAAGTGGAATCACTGGGTAAATTGGAAGATCCATTTTTAATTTTTGAGTGAAATCCATCTAGTTTTTCATATGGCTGCACCAGTCTGCATTACCACCAGCAGTGTACGAGGGTTCCTTTTTCTCCACATCTTCACCAGAACTTGTAGTTTGTTGATTTGTTGATGGTAGGTAGCCAATCTGACAGGTGTGAGCTGATACATCATTATTATTTTAATTTGCATCTCTCTGATTATTAGTGACTTCGAACATTTTTTCATATGTCTATTGAGTTTTGTAAATTTGGATGTTCATTTCCTTCCTCTGACTTAGGATGTTTTTAGTTCTTTGAATAAGCTCTCGGTCCATTTCTTTCTCTCCTTCTGGAACTTCCATAATTTGTATTTTAGTCTACATGATGCTGTTCCATAAATCTCTAGTCTTCCTTTTCTTATCTTTCTTTTCTTTTTACTCGTGTGTCTAGAACATTTTGAATGACCTTATTCAAATTTACTGATTATTTCTTCTGCTTGATCAAGTCTGCTGTCAACCCCAAATAAAAATGCTCATTTTCGTTATTAGTCTTTGGCTCCAGAATTTTCATTTGGTCCTGTTTAATAGTTTTTATCTCTTTGTTGTTAATTTTATTTTGTTCATGTGCCATTTCTTGATTTATGGCACATGTTGTTTGCTCTTTCTTAAATCATTGAGCTTCTTTAAGACAGTTATTGTGAGTTGTTGTTGTTTTTTATTAATAATTCATAGGTCTCCATCTTTTCAGAGGTGGTTTCTGGAGATTGAAATTTTGTGGGGTTATTTTCCCCCTTTTATTTGGCTATGCTCTCTCTTTCTTCATATGCCTTTTGATATTTTTAAGTGAGTTTATGCATTTCAAAATAGTTACTTCTCTCAGTCTTTACAGATTGGCTTTCTGTAGGGGAGGTTCTTTTTAACTATCAATCTGGCTAGAGATTCTGGATGCCTCTGAAAACTTTTGGGAGGGAGAGAAATACAACTTCTCTGGGCTTATGCATGTAATGTTCCAATCAGAGAGGACTGTCCATTTCTTTTACAGAAGTTCATAATCTTTGGCTTTCTCTCTGTGTCTGTAAGCAGTATTTCAGTTTCTCTTGGGCTACAGTGGGAAGCCACCCCACTCTTCTTTGTGCTCCATGTCCTCCAGGCATTTAAAGTATGCCGGCTGCCCAGAAATTGAATCAGGTGAAACAGATATAATTTCTTTGTGCAGATCTCCAAAAAGTCAGAAACACTAAATACACGTTTCCCTAGTCTCTCTCCCTTTTGTGGGAGAAGCCATAAGTTGGGTGCCTCCTCTAAATCACACTGAACTGTACCAACCTCTGTCGATGGTACTATAAGTCCTCTCTTGCCACACAAGCTGCCCACACTCCCCTTTGCTTTTAGCAGCCCCCAGATATCCAAACTATACCAATTCCATTAGCACCCCAGGTCAGCCTTCATTCAGCCTTTACAAATCATTCCCTCAGACAGCCTTCTAAAAAGCTAAAATGTTGGACACACATTCTACTCTTCTTTTCTCCTCAAGGGAGAAGCCACAAGCCAGTTTGGGACTGGGAAAATTTCAAATAAAGAGAAAAGGTTCTACTAATTTCAATGTGATAATTCCCAACTTTCCACTTGATTGTGGTATTGCAATATTTTAACAGTTTTCTGCAGTTATCATAAAAGTATTCTGACCTGTGTATCATACTTAATTCAGTCTCTTGTTGAGTGATAATGAGCTAGGGCTATGAAATCTGCCATTTTGCTGACATTACTCCTCCCACATGATATACTTTTAAAAGTATAATTAAATTGGCAATACACAAAAGCAAAACACTTTCACTCACTCATCATTAATTCTCCATTGTAATTTCTAGGTGGTGGAAATAAAGGTAATTTTATTTCCTACTACATTTTTGCATTTTAACAGGATTATTTTGTTACTTTTCAAACAGAATAATACTGTTTAAGGTAATCTAATATTATACTGGTTATCAAAATGAATTTCTATCCCCCCCCCCCAAAAAAAATACTATATCCACAGTCTTCCCATATAAGTTGACATATATGAAATGCTATAATTTCAGTTGTCCCTGAAACATTTTCTCTTACACTCCATATCTATTATGCCAGGAAGTTATATTGACTATGCATTTACAATCCTATATAATAAAAGGCTAATATGCAAAAAGGCTGAATGGCAGAACAACCGAACAACCGAACAACCAGTTGCTATGATGTGTGCTGACCACCAGGGGCATGTGCGGAACATGGCGGGTGTTGGCAATGGTGGGATGGTGGAGCAGGTGAGCGGGGACACCAGACCAAGGCAGGGCACTGGTTGCTGTCATTCACTGTCATTGGGGCAAGCCTCTGGTGGTTACTGAAAATTCTTTGCTCCCACGTGCTGCAGAACTGCCCTGTGATTGCACCTGCTGCCAGCACCGGCCCTGCTCGCACCTGCTGCCAGTGCCAGAGCCGCCACTTGCACCCGCTGTTGGTGCTGGCGCCAGTCCCAATCATTCGGCTCCATCAGTGGGTGCAAGCTGTGGCTGCCGTTCCTGATCGCCCCTGAGGGCTTCTCCACCTCCCCCTGTTCCTGAGGGGCGATCAGGGCAGCAGCTGCTGCTTGCACCCACTAATGACGCTGGCCCCAATGGGTTTGCACCATCAGCAGTAGCAGTGTGGGCGCTGTCAGTGCGTGGGAGCTGTGGCAGCTGGAGTGGGGCTGCTGGCAGACAGGGGACTGGAGCCATGGCTGGAGGGGCCGGGCAGGGGTGCAGAGGATGGGCTGAGACACACCCCTGTGCCTACCACAGCCTCAGCCCCCACAGTTCCTTTCAAGGTGCATGGATTCATGCACTGGGTCCCTAGTGTATCTGTAATACAACCAATTCCTACTGCCACCACTGCTACTATCCTGGTTCAAAACAGCATTATCTCTAGCCCGATTATAAGAATAAGCTCCAAAGAGGACTCTGTGCAGCTAATATTACCTTCCTTTAGATAAGAAAAATATATAGGAAGATGTCCTAAATGAGGTCAGGCCTTATAACTTCTTCACCCAAACCCCTTTCTTAATTTGACTCACAGTAATAACTAAAGTCCTAATAATGCTCTGTAACTCCTATATAATCCAGACCTCCTTCCTCTCTTAACTTCCATCTTATTACACTCTGACCTTATACCTCTTCTGTTCCTTGACCATGAGAACACATATTCCACCATATATTTTTTGCTGTAACTATTCTCTCTGCTGGAATGTTTTTCTTCCATATAATCCCTTAGCTCACATCTTTCAAATATTTGAACAAATTTTACCTTGCCAAGGAGGCTGACTCATAAATCCCTATGTATTACTGAACATTGCACCCCACTCAGGACCCCAATCTGGTTTACCCGGGTCTATTTTTTCTTCATTTCATAAAAAAATCCACTTACTAGTATATTATTAGCACTAATGAAAGTAGCAGGTAGCACACTGTATATGCAATCCTATTTTGAACATTGAATCTATTTGCATTATTTTAAGACAAATTTAGACTGTAAATGGTGTTTTAAGAATAAATTTGTAGTCATTGTGTTTATCACATACAATAATATGATAATGAGCAAACATGTATCTATAACTGCTGCATTGCAGTGGACATGAACCAGTCAAAAAATGTAATGTCTGTAAATAATCACTAAGGATATACCAGTGTCTATAAGCTAAGTAGCCTCCTGTGGTAGAAAAATACCAGTTGGTGGTTTAAAATTTTATCTCTGTTGCCGTAGCTGATTTGGCTCAGTAGATAGGGTGTTTGCCTGAGAACTGAAGGGTCCAGGGTTCAATTTTGGTCAAGGGCACATGTCCAGGTAGTGGGCTCAAACCCCAGTAGGGGTGGTGCAGGAAGCAGCCCATCAATGATTCTCTCTCATCATTGATGTTTCTCTCTCGCTCTCCCTCTCCCTTCCTCTCTAAAATCAATAAAAATATATTTTAAAAAATATCATCTCTGTTAATAAGTCACCAATATTATCATCCATATGGGAACATGTGAGTTTTGAAGTATCTGATAAAATATTCTAGCCAATTCTTTATTTCTTGAATACCTGTATCTTTCAGATACTCTTATTCTGATTCTTGTGACAGTAAGTTGATGTGTCTCAGTTTTGAAAGAAAGAAAGGAGATATTCATCAAACATCTACAACATCTATTTTTTTAAAAAATAATTCATTCAGCAGTCCCATTGACTACCTAGCATGCGGTAGTTTATGAAAATTAAAACTTGAACTATTGAGACAAATAAGAATGCTGGTTCAATTAGGAAGCTCATGAGATAGCAGAGACAGATGAACACAAACCTGGTTCTAAAGTAACATAGGTGGATAACAATGTGGATAAAGTAGTAAGGAACCACAAAGTGAACAAATGATAGAATAATGTAATCCTATCTAATAAAAGAGAAACATGGTAATTAGCGTACAACCGCTACCCTCCCCATTGGCTAATCAGGGCGATATGCAAATTAACTGCCAGCCAAGATGGCAGCCAGCAGCCAGGCAGCTTGAAACTAACATGAGGCTTGCTTGCTTCAGTGACGGAGGAAACCAATGTTCCCCGCCTGCCTTGCCGGCCTCTGAGCCTGCAGTTTGAAACATTGTAACAAATATAGAAGGTAAAAAAACCCCAGAAACCTGCTTTCAGCGAGCTGGGATCAGAGAGCTGGACTTATACATTGTTTCGATTATAGAACCCAAACAAACCAGATACCTGCTTTCAGCAGCAGAGGCCTCAGAGCTGGAGCCAGAGCTAAAGCTGGCCCAAAATTAAAAAAGAAAAAAAGAAAAAAAGGAGCCGTTGGGAGCTTCAGCCTTAAGCCCCTCACCCAGACTGGCCAGGCACCCAAGTGGGGACCCCCACCCTGAAGGGTGTGTGACCAGCTGCAAACAGCCATCATCCCCTAACCCAGGCTGGCCAGACACACCAGTGGGAATCCCCACCCTGATCCAGAACACCCTTCAGTGCAAACCAGCCAGCCCCAACCATGCAGCAGGCCACTATCCTAAATAGTAAAAGGGTAATATGCCTCCCAGCACCAGGATCAGCAGAGCCGCAAGGCCTCCCAGCACTGGGATCAGCGGAGCCTAGAGGCCCCCAGCACCGGGATCAGCGTGACAGGGTTCAGCGCCCAAACCCCCTGATCGCCCTGCAGCTCTGTGTGTGACAGGGAGCGGGGCCACAACCTCCCTATCTGCCCTGCTCTGTTCGTGACAGGGGTAGGCACCCCAACCTCCTGATCATCCCTGCTCTGTGTGTGACAGTGGTGGCACCCCAACCCCCTGATCTGCCCTACTCTGTGTGTGACAGGGGACAGTGCCCCAACTCCCCTATCAGCCCTACTCTGTGAGTGACGGGGGGAGCTCCTCAACCCCCTGATGGGCCCTGCTCAGTGCATGACAGGGGGGAGCTCCCCAACCCCCTGATGGGCCCTGCTCTGTGCGTGACAGGGGGTGGCACCACAACTTCCCCATCGACCCTGCCTTGAGTGTGACAGGGGACGGTGCCCCAACCCCCCAATCGGCCCTACCCTGAGCGTGACTGAGGGTGGCATCGCAACCTCCCGATCCACCCTGCTCTGTGCATGACAGGGGGCGGCACCCCAACTCCCCAATCAGCCCTGCTCTGAGCCCGACCAGGGGCTGCACCTAGGGATTGGGCCTGCCCTCTGCCACCCGGGAGCAGGCCTAAGCCAGCAGGTCATTACCTCAGACTGCGAGAGGGCACAGGCCAGGATGAGGTACCCCCCCTTCCCTCCGAGTGCACAAATTTTTGTGCATCGGGCCTCTAGTCTTATATAATAAAAGCCTAATATGCTAAGTCTCCAGTTGTCGGATCACCCATTCAACCAATCAAAGTGTAATATGCTAATGATATGCTAAGGCCACTCAACTTCTCACTATGACGTGTACTCACCACCAGGGGGCAGATAGTCAACCAGTTGAGCAGTTGCTATGATGTGTACTGACCACCAGGGGGAAGATGCTCTGACTGGCAAGTGAGCTTGCTGCTGGTGTCTGGTTGATCGGGACTGAGCAAGACAGGCTGAACACGCCCTGGAGCCCTCCCATGCCCCCCCCACCCCCGCCCCATGGCCAACCTGCACATTTCTCCCTGTCCCCAATCATGCATTGGTGGAGTCCCTCGGCCTGGCCTGCGCCCTTTCACAATCCGGGACCCCTTGGGGATGTTGGAGAGCCAATTTTGGCCCGATCCCACAGGCCAGGCTAAGGGACCCCACTGGTGCAGAAATTCACTGGTGCACTGGGCCTCTACTAGGCCTATAAACATTTTAAATTTCCCCACAAGATTCCAGAAATAATGATGATAATCAGCATTAATATTTTTCTTTGACATAATTATATTTTCTTTTCTTACATTAGAGTTTGACTGTATACTAATTTGTTTTCATTATTTCATATCTAATAAAGAGAAGGAATGTCATTTACTGACCAAAGAAACTATTGCTCCAGGAGAAGAAAGTACTTAAGTCTACCTACGAAGAAAATATAGGTATTTCAGCAATTCTGTTAACTAAAAATCAAAAGACCCTTCATCTTCTGGCATTTTGGGACCTTGGCTATATAGGTTACTGCATGTGGTTTCCAGAGCCTGAATACTTTGCTGAAGCCTGAGTGCCATATATTTAAGATGCAGGCCCTGTATTTACCCTGTCAAAAATTTCAGGTTCACTATCTGATTCACTTAATAACTCCATATTACTGCTAGTATGATATTATAGACAACTCAAAATGGCATATGGTGGAACAGTGATGCTTTCTTGGAGGTATCTGGAATATATAATACATAAAAGTATATTGTGGAAAGTATGAAAAAGAAGATGTTTAATAACCTACAAAATAAATTACCCAAATAAAAATTTTAAGACTATTTTTGATGATAATTTCATATAACCTGTTTCAACAACAAAAGCAAAATATATCAGATTAACAAGTGAATAAAATAAACTATTACAAATAACTTTTAAAATACAGGTTTTCTGTAGTTTCAAAAAAGTATTCCTGTAAAACATTAGGGGCTATTAAAACTCACTCTGTCCTTCAACTTTCCAAGTTAGGAATCTAATTGAGTCTTATGTCTAGTGTTTTCTGATTTCATGCAAATGTTCTATAGACAAAAATAAAGCACATCTTCATATTTTTTCTTGCATGATTATTAAGCTCAGAGTGAAAATAAAATTTTAGAGGCAACACATTGTTTGATAATCAGCGTATGGCTACCAGAAGTTTAAATCATTTAAAAAATAAGTATCAAAGTGTTAATTATTCAAAAATGTGCCACATAATTACTTAATATAAAACAAATAGACCCCTTTATGTGATATGGTCCCCAAGCCTTTTGATTGTGTTAAGAATAAATTTATTAAATTTTAAGAGATCTACATTTTCCTAGGTGATTTCTATTGAATTTATAAGGTCATTGAAAATTTATACAAGCTTTATTTTAAGTTAGCAATGAAAACTCCCCAGTTAAGTCATCAGCATTCAGCCTACCTATACAGTCAGAATATCTTCCATCCTAGATATAATAGGAGAAGATGGTAGAACTTCCAAATCAAATGGGTCAGAAGAGCTTAAGTGGAGGCTACTAAAATGTATAAAATACTGTTCTTAACAAAGACTTGCTTTACATTCAAACATTACTATAGTTTTCTACACAAATAGCTTGTGCTGTTTAATTTCTAAACTCTTATTTAACCAAAAAATCTATAGGATTTTAGGACCATATATCTGTCTTTATTTTGTTATTTTCCCTCCTCTATAAATGGTGTATCAATTTTAATTAGATTATAGCCTCAATTACTAACTAAACTACTATTGTTTCTATTTCATGATTGCTCCATCAATAATGGGCCCTGCCCTAACTGGTTTGGCTCAGTGGATAGAGCCTTAACCCTGGGGACTGAAGGGCTCCAAGTTCAATTCTGGTCAAGGGCATATACCTTGGTGCGGGCTCGATCCCAAGTAGGGAGCTTGCAGGAGGCAGCTGATCGATGTTTCTCTTTCACTGATGTTTCTAACTCCCTATCCCTCTCCCATCCTCTCTGTAAAATCAATAAAATATATATTTTTAAAAATAATGGGCCCTACAAAAAGTTGCATATATATATATATATATATATAAAATGATGAATATTTTACTTCTTAAATCTTTATATTTAACTAGAGGCCCAGTGCACAAAAATTTGTGCACTTGGGGGGGGGGGTCCCTCAGACCGGCCTGTGCCCTCTCCCAGTCTGGGACCCCTCGGGGGATGACCACCTGCTGGCTTAGGGGGATTGGGACTAAGCTGGCAATCAGACATTCCTCTGGCAGTCCAGGAGCCCTCAGGGGATGTCCACTTGCCAGCGGGGAGCAGGCCTAAGCTGCAGTCTGACATCCTTAGTGCTGCTGAGGAGGCGGGAGAGGCTCCCACCACCACCGCTGAACTGGCAGCCGTAAGCCTGGCTTGTGGCTGAGCAGAGCTCCCTCTGTGGGAGTGCACTGACCACCATGGGGCAGCTCCTGAATTGAGCATCTGCCCCCTGGTGGTCAGTGTGTGTCATAGTGACCAGTCATTCCCAGTCTTT
Organism: Myotis daubentonii; assembly: GCF_963259705.1. Classification (NCBI taxonomy): domain Eukaryota; kingdom Metazoa; phylum Chordata; class Mammalia; order Chiroptera; family Vespertilionidae; genus Myotis; species Myotis daubentonii. The sequence goes on from NC_081842.1 coordinate 94,377,697, forward strand.
CTGCTCTTAGGGTCAGTTTGCATATTACCCTTTTATTATATAGGATAGAGGCCTGGTGCAATGGTGGGGGCCGGTTGGTTTACCCTTCAGGGTGGAGGTCCCCACTGTGATGCCACTGGGGTGCCTGGCCAGCGTGAGTGTGAGGGGCTTATGGCTGTTTGCAGCTGATCACACCTCTTCTTGGTGGGGGTCCCCACTGGGGTGCCTGGACAGCCTGGGTGATGGGGCTGATAGCTGTTTGCAGGCTGGTCAAGCACCCCCCAGTGGGGACCCTCACCCCATGGAGGTTTGGACAACCTGGTTGAGGGGCTGATGTTTGTTTTAAGGCTGGCCACATGCCATTTAGTGGGGGGGTCCCCACTGGGGTGCCTGGACAGTCTGGGTGAGGGGCTGAGGGCCATTTTCAGGCTGGCCAAGCCTCCCAGGTGACGGAAGCTCCCAGCCTCTCCTTTTTTTCTTTTTTCTTTTTTTTTCTGGATTTACCTCCTATAATTGAAACATTGTAGCCTGGAGTGGAGCTCAGAGCTGGCCAGGGCTTGGCTTCCTCCATCACCAGGGGCAACCCAAGGCTCCAGCTCCGTGGCCATGGCTGGCTGAAAGCAGGTATCTGGGGTTTATTTACCTTCTATAATTGAAACTTTGTTGCTTTGAGTGGAGCTCAGAGCCATCCACGGCCAGGAAGCTTGGCTTCTTCCATCATTCGGGCAACCGAGCCTCCTGCTTGCTCCAGCATCGTGGCTGCCGGCTGCAATCTTGGTTGGGTTAATTGGCATATAGTCACTCTGATTGGCTGGTGTGCATAGCTTAAGGCATAGAAAAGGTACGGTCAATTTGCATGTTTGTATTTTATTAGTGTAGATACTTACTCATGAAAGTTATAGAAGTAAAGCATACTCCTTCATTTTCCCAATGATCCTTTCCAGATGGATTTGTCTGTGTTCATTCATTTAACATTACAACTTTTACCTCCTTTAAAACATAGTGTAACACAATATATGTTTGTTTAATAATTGTAGGGTGTTAGTGTTGTTAGAATTTTTGTATAGTGAGGAAGCCAATAGAATTATATCAGTTTTCATTGAGTTTCATAGCAGCACAAAAAGTAGGAACCTTTAGGAATAACTATAAGTTTTTCATTCTATTTTTTAATTTTTGATTTAATTAAATTTCATTAGTTAATTTTATCTGAAAGTATGTTTCAATCTGGTTCTGTAATTCAAGCAAATTTATCATGAGTTACAGTAAAGACTCATGCTCTCTGCTCCAGACAAAAGTGTTCTCAAAGGATAATTCTACAGAAATTCACTTGCTGTAATATATTAAAAAATGGGCGTAACAGAAGGAGATTGCTTATAAAGTCTAGCAAAGTCAATAAAATAAAAAGATAATTCCTAAAACCAATGATCTGGAGAATATTTTGTTTTAAATTCCTGGGGTAATTCCGGTTCTTATTTTGTGGCAATGTATAAATTTTACTGGCTTTTAGCAGATTATTTTTTCTTTCTGAAGATAACTGAGCTAGTTGTAACAGTTTTACCTGATCACTGGAAACAGAGTGTCATAAATATGATAAACTAATATGAAATATTTTTGTTTTTTGGCATGGAACTCAAACACCCATGTAAGTATTATCTAGAGTAGTATTCCATGCCCGAAACTAGTGTGGGAAGTGAGGTAAGACATAGTGCTGTGTCACTTCCTATCAAATATATAAATAATTATATTACAACTTTAGACTTTGTTGGTCTAGATTTAGCACCTGTAAATTTGAAATAGCTTCCCTTTAAATTATCTTCCATATATACTTTGAATTTGAAACTATGAATCAACATTAAGATTTTCAACCTGCTATTTTAGTCATATAACCAACAGCTATATAATATGTGCTTAATAAATAAGCTGGGAGGGAGAACCAAGATGGCGGCATAAGGTACAAACCTGTACGTGCTGCCCCCCACAACAACATTAAAACCACAACTATAAGACGAAACAGCTATCATCCAGAACCACGGGAAAGCTGACCAAGTGGAAGTTCTACAACTAGAAGGAAAGAAAAATGTGCATTGAAACCAAGTAGGAGAGGAGAGGTGCCAAGAACAGAGGTATGAAGGCGCACGGGAGGCTGCTGCACCTGGGTGCGAGGTTTTTTCAATCGGAAGGGGACAAGCTCTGGAATGCACTGAACTCGTTTATGGCTAGACGCTAGGGGTCCCAGGCTCCTACAGGGAGAAACAGGACTGTCTTGCAGTGGGTCAGAAAGTGAGGGTGACTTTCTCACAGAGCTGCTCGCAGGGATCATTGTTGCTCTGGGGGCACACGGCGGCACTCGGGGAGTCGCGTAGTCGGAGTCGCAGGGTTGCTGACGACACCATTGCTGTTTGTTCTGCCCTGGGGACTCTCTGAGACCCCGCCCCACTCAATTTACATCCCCTCCCAAGCTGTGCTAAGTGGCACAAAGGAGGCACCTGTGTTTTTACAGACTAACAAACTGCAGTGAATCAGAGAGCTCCAAAACTTCTAAACTCCAAACAAAGAGGAGAAATCTGTTGATATTGTTGTAGACCCTGCTGGGTGGACCCACACAGTGGTTGACTTGGAGATCCAGGAGCCAGGGTACTCTGGGTCAGATACTAGATTTCAACTCCTCACATCTATAAGGGACATACTCAAGAAGCAGACTCAATGAGCACCAAAACCCCACTGAAGCAAGTCCTACCACATAAGGGTGTCTCCAGCACAGCAGTTCTCCTTATAGACACAGCGGGTCCTCGCAGTCAGCAAAAAATGTGAAGACAAAGAAACATGTCACAAATGACAGAAATGGAGGAAAGCAAACAAATGGAGGACGTAGAGTTCAGATCCACAGCTATAAGGTTACTCAATAACTTTCTACGAACCTCCGGGGAACTTAGTGAGACCTTCAAGGATCTTAATGAGAATGCCAAAAAAATGGAAAAGGACCAGTCAGAAATTAAACATACACTGACTGAAATAAAGAATAACATACAGAGATCCAACAGCAGACGAGAGGATCCCAAGAATCAAGTCAAAGATCTGAAATATGAAGAAGCAAAAAACACCTATCCGGAAAAGCAAAACGAAAAAAGAATCCAAAAATATGAAGATAGTGTAAGGAGCCTCTGGGACAACTTCAAATGTACCAATATCTGAATTATTGGGGTGCCAGAAGAAGAGAGAGAGCAAGATACTGAAAGCCTATTTGAAGAAATCATGACAGAAAACTTCCCCTTCCTGATGAAAGAAATAGACTTACAAGTCCAGGAAGTGCAGAGAACCCCAAACAAAAGGAATCCAAAGAGGACCACACCAAGATACATCATAATTAAAATGCCAAGGGCTAAAGACAAAGAGAGAATCTTAAAAGCAGCAAGAGAAAGACAGTCAGTTACCTACAAGGGAGTACCCATATGACTGTCAGCTGATTTCTCAACAGAAACCATGCAGGCCAGAAGGGAGTGGCAAGAAATATTCAAAGTGATGAATACCAAGAACCTACAACCAAGATTACTTTATCCAGCAAAGCTATCATTCAGAATTGAAGGTCAGAGAAAGAACTTCACAGATAAGGAAATGCTAAAGGAGTTCATCACCACCAAACCAGGATTATATGAAATGCTGAAGGATATCCTTTAAGGGATAAATACCACATGATCTCACTCATTTGTGGAATATAATAAACAGCATAAACTGATGAACAAGGACTGATCCAGAAACTGAGAGGCATTGATTGGATTGTCCGGCATTGGAGGGAAGGTAGGGGAGGGTGGGGGTAAGGGGGAGAGATCAACCAAAGGACTTATATGCAAGCATATAGGCCTAAACAATGGACATGGACAACAGGGGGATGGGGGGGAGGGCATGAGCCGGGGGGGGTAACGTGGGGATAAGGACACATATTAATATCTTAATCGATAAAAAACATATTGAAAAAATAAATAAATATGTAAGCTGGACATACTCCTAGGCACTAACAACATGACTCTATTATATAAGACCTTAACTTTTATTTATTTATTTATTTATTTATTTATTTATTTATTTATTTTCTTAATTAAATCTTTATTGTTCAGATTATTACATTTGTTCCTCCTTTTTCCCCCCCATAACTCCCCTCATCCCAGTTCCCGCCCCACCCTCCGCCCTCACTCCCCACCCACTGTCCTCATCCATAGGTGCACGATTTTTGTCCAGTCTCTGCCCGCATCTCCCACACCCTTTTCCCCCCCAAGAATAGTCAGTCCATTCCCTTTCTATGTCCCTGATTCTATTATGATCACCAGATTATTTATTCACTTGATTCTTAGATTCACTTGTTGATAGATGCATGTTTGTTGTTCATAATTTGTATCTTTACCCTTTTCTTCTTCTTCCTCTTCTTAAAGGATACCTTTCAGCATTTCATATAATACTGGTTTGGTGGTGATGAACTCCTTTAGCTTTTCCTTATCTGTGAAGCTCTTTATCTAACCTTCAGTTCTGAATGATAGCTTTGCTGGATAAAGTAATCTTGGTTGTAGGTTCTTGGTATTCATCACTTTGAATATTTCTTGCCATTCCCTTCTGGCCTGCAAAGTTTCTGTTGAGAAATCAGCTGACAGTCATATGGGTATTCCCTTGTAGGTAACTGTCTTTCTCTTGCTGCTTTTAAGATTCTCTCTTTGTCTTTTGCTCTTGGCATTTTAATTATGATGTATCTTGGTGTGGTCCTCTTTGGATTCCTTTTGTTTTGGGTTCTCTGTGCTTCCTGGACCTGTAAGTCTATTTCTTTCACCAGGTGGGGGAAGTTTTCTGTCAATATTTCTTCAAATAGGCTTTCAATATCTTGCTCTCTCTCATCTTCTGGCACCCCTATAATTCTGATGTTGGTACGCTTGAAGCTGTCCCAGAGGCTCCTTACACTATCTTCGTATTTTCGGATTCTTTTTGCATTTTGCTTTTCCGGTTGGGTGTTTTTAGCTTCTTCGCATTTCAAATCTTTGCCTTAATTCTTGCGGTCCTCTGCTCTGTTGTTGGGAGTCTGTATAATATTCGTTATTTCAGTCCGTGTATGTTTAATTTCTAGTTGGTTCTTTATCATAACATCAAAGGTCTCATTAGATTTGTTGAGGATCTCATTAAGTTTATCAGCGGCTTCTAGACAGTTCTTGAGAGACCTTAAAAGTGTGGTTCTGAACTGAATATCCTCCATTGACAGTTTTGTCCTGTTTCTTTGTCTCCGCATTTTTTATGCTTTCTTGGTGCACCCCCTAGTGGTCTTTGTGTGCAGTCCTCCTGTAGTTAAGCCTTGATTGTTGTAGTTAATACTAGGGGGATTTGACCTCCAGGCCAGCTGGCTGTGAGAATCAGCTGTGTCTGCAGTGGGAAAACTTCTGTCCTCTAGGGAGGTGCTAATCTAGCCTTTGCCTGAGGCTATCTGGCAAATGGCTCTGCACAGGGCTTGGGCGGGGCGGGTCCCTGGGGATCTACAGGGCGGGGCTGGAGCAAGCAGTTATGGCAGCTCTCAGTTCCGTCCCTAGGGGCTCTGCCTCACAGAGTCCCAGCAACTGCTGCAAACCTCGGAGAGAAAGCTGCCTTCGAGTTCCTACTGAAGCCAAACAGTCCCGCTTCTCCCGTTTGAGTCTGGGTCCCTAGAGACTCGCCCGGATCTGGAGCTCAGAATCTGAGACTCCCTCCCGATTGAAAGCACCAACCGCGCCCTCCGCCACCAGCCCGCTCCGCATGCACTAGGTACCTGAGTATTTCACTTCAGCACTGCGCCTCCTCTCAGTCTGGGTATGATATTCTCTTTCCTCCTAGTTGTAGAATTTCCACTCAGCCAGCCTTCCTGTGGTTCTGGATGATGTCCATTCCGTCTTTTAGGTGTGTTTTGATTTGGTTGTTAGATATAAGACCTTAACTTTTATTGAATGATACATAACAAGCAAAATAAATAAATAAATAAATAAATAAATAAATAAATAAATAAATAAATAAATAAAATCAGGATGCAGTGTAATGAAAAGAAATAAATTAAATAAAGTGGAGCGAGAGTAATGGGGGAGAAGATTTGAACTATTTTAAAAGATCATGGAAGACATATTTTAGGAGGTGACATTGGACTAAAGAGCTGAGTAAAATAAGAAACAGAGAACTGGAAAAGGAAAAGAATTCAGAGCAAAAGGAACACTTAGGTACAAAGCTTTGAAATTAGTTAGAAAAGCAGAAGAGAACCAGACCCAGGTGAGAAAAGAGTGAGCAAGGAGATAGATAAGCAAGAAATGAGCTTTCAGAGGTGCTCAAGGCAGGAATCAAGTAGGCAAGTGAAAACAAACTAATTTGTGGAATATAATGAACAACATAAACTGATGAACAAAAACAGATCCAGAGACAGAGAAGCATCAATCAGACCGTCAAACCTCAGAGGGAAGGGAGGGAAGAGTGCGGGTAAGGGGGAGAGGTCAACCAAAGGACTTATATGCTAGCATATAGGCCTAACCAAGGACACAGACAACAGGGGGGTGAGGACATGAGTGGGGGGGGGGTTGTGGAGGATAATGTGGGGATAAGGACACATTTGTAATAACTTAAAAAAATATGATGCCATTAAATGGTCCTTTGAGCTTGGTATTTTATTATCAAGTTTGTTAGAATTAGTTATAATTCTGTAACTCTGGTAAGTCCCAGAGACTGGATATTTTTTCTAATTAAAAAACACATACATTAAAAAAAAAGAAGAAAATGAATGCATCTAAGTGTTTGGATCTTATGAATTATTAAGGAGATGATAGAATTTGAACAGGGCAGTGATGTATTTTTTTAAAGTTCTGGCTAGATTAAGTTTTAATTATTATTATTAGTTTCCAAGTTAAATGTTGGGTAGTAATTTAGAAAATCTCAGTCCTTACATAGTTTCGCAAAACCTTATCTAAGTAGTTTTAAATAAAATAAATTTATGCTTTAAAATATACCACATTGGATTAAGCAGCATGGTTTACAAATTTGAAATAAATTCTTTTTGCTCCATTCCCAAAAGATCCTGCAGGGTCTAGGCTCATGACTGTCCTCATTGTTATTTTAATCATGAATAAGTTCTCAACATTTTGATTTCATTATTGTGTTTTGCAGCCTTTGAAAGTAATTAATTGTGTGTCACTTTCTAAAATAACTCTCTTCTTTCTGTACAATCAAGTAGAATTAATCTTCTACTTATCTGAGAGTGATCTACTTTGAATATATCCTCTCTGAAGTGAATGTGAAGGACATTTATTTTCATAGTCCACATTTTAAATTTAGTAATATGATAACCATTGATTCTCCACAAAAAGAGAAGAAACTCTTTTTCTTTATTACATGAAAGAGAAATCTGTGAACTATATTATACCCTGGCTTGGCATTTCCATTCTTTTGTTCATTTTCCAAATTAATAGCAATTATATATATATTTTAAATTTTAATAAGTACATTATGACATTTTAAATTTTAGGTCAGATTGTTTTAGTGCATGGGTATTCAGTTTTCAAAGAAAATCCCGTGATTTGGAAAATGTGCTTTCTCTGTAGCAAATAACTAATTATGTGGTCAACACACACATACACACACGCACACACACACACACACACACACACACTTTTTCTAATGAAAAATAAAATTTATTTGGGAAAACACTAAAAATCAAGTCAAGAGTGTTGTTTTTGTTTGTTTGTTTGTTTTTTGGATCTTATAAGATAAATGACCTTGGGAAAGTTGTAACCTATGTGAGTCTTATTTCCATGAAGTGATGATAAAATAGAGGCTTGTTCTATTGCAACTCACTGAAGAACTAATGACTCAAAAGACTAAAATATTGATAAAAACATATACACATATTGTGAGAGATGATTCATTAAGTTATTCAATGAATCTTATTGATTATCTACAATATTTTATGTATATTTTAGGCATATAATTCTAGAAATGAACAAATGAGACCAAGTTTTTACCATTTGGATGTTGTAATCTAGTAGGAGGAAACATTTTTTTTTTTTTTTTAAAAAGCAATGTCAGATAATGATAATGTTTGAGAAAAGGGAGAGTCAGTATCAGGAAGGTTGGGTGATATTTTATGTCTCCTTTTACAAGAGGTTTACTGTATTAGTGGTCCTAATTGGTCTGCCAAGATATGCCTTTTGTTATAATAAATGAGTTATAATAAATAAATACATTCATACATAAATCCATAAATAAGTAAGTAAATAACTAAATAAATAAATACATGTATGTAGTAGGAAGCCATCACAGCTAAGTCCACATTTGAGCAGAGATCTATTGGAAGTGAAGGAGTAAACCATTCAAAAAGCCCTGAGGCAGGAGCCTGCTTCTAATTCACAGCAACACAGCAGAGACCAGAGTATCTAGAGTAAAGTGAGAAGATTCAGTGGCTGGAAGATGAATCCAGAGGGAAAGCAAAGCCCCAGAAAGCAGAGCTCTTAGGCTATTGTGAAGATTTATGATTTAGCTCTGAATCAATCAGTAATCAATCGGAGGGTTAGAGATAGAATCATCTGATCTCACTTTTATTTTGAAAAGGTCATTCTGGCATCTGTATAAAAAACAAAAAGTGTAAAGGCAGGAAGTGCAGATTATTCAAGTCATTGTTAGTAGAATCATCATTTTGATTTAAAAAATAATCCTAAACGATGAAAGTTAATTATGGTATGCAAAAACTATTGGATTAAAATAATATATTTTTCCACCATCACTAAGTTAATGTTGTTATTGGTGTAAGGAAAGACAAATCCAGAATAAAAGAAATAGGAATAGGTCGAAATACATACAGTCAGTGATTTTAGAAAAAGAAACCAAATTAATTCAATAGGGAGAAATAAGTATTTTTTACACGTATTGCTAGACCAAATGAATATCTATATTAAAAAAAAATGCTTGACCTAAACAGTGTTTCTCAGTGGTTAGCACACCAGCCTGCACATCAGAGGGTCTCAGTTTGCTTCCCAGTCAAGGACACCTAGATGGGTTTTGGGTTTGGTCCCTGCCCCCAAACAGGGCATGTGCGGGAGGCAATCAATCCATGTGTCTCTCTCACATGGATGTTTCTCTCTCTTTCTCTGCCTCCTTCCCTTCAACTCTCTCTGAAAAAGTAGTATATCTCAGAGGTAAGGCAGGGGTGGGGGGGTGGGAAGAGATCAACCAAAGAACATGTATGCATATACTAGTATGCATAACACATGGACACACACACAATAGGCTGATGAATCCTGGGGCTGGGGGTGGGAGCAGGCTAGCAGGGGTCAGTGAGGGAGGGGGAAAGGGAGACATATATAACTTTCAAAAATAAAGATTTAAAAATATAAAAAGAACTATTTTAAAAAACTGTAGTACATTTACACAATGGAATACTATGCAGCTCTAAAAATGAAAGAACTCTTACCATTTGCAACAGCATGGATGGACCTGGAGAGTATTATGCTAAGTGGAATAAGCCAGTTAGAGAAAGAGAAGTATCACATGATCTCATTCATACATGGAATCTAATGAACAAAATAAACTGATGAATAAAATAAACCCAGAGACATAGAAGCATGGAACAGATTAATGAATTTCAGAGTCAGGTAGGGGTGTGTGGGGTGAGAGGGGAGTGATTAACCAGGAAAGTTATTTGCATACTAGAAGCCCAGTGCAAAAAATTTGTGCACTGGTGGGGGTCCCTCAGCCCAGCCCGTGCCCACTCTCAGTCCAGGACCCCCAGGGATCGGGCCTACACTGGCACTCAGACATCCCTCTTACAGTCTGGGCTCTCAGTCCAGGACCCCTCGCTCCTTACCACCCGCCTGCCACAGAGGTGGGAGAGGCTCTTGTCACCTCCGCTGCACTCACCAGCCATGAGTCCACGTTCTGAGCAGGGGTGCAGGGGAGTGCCACTCAACCAGAAGCCGGGCTCACTGTTCCTTAGTGCTGGCCCCACCCCCTGCCTACTGGGGCGGGGGCCACTATCTGGGGTCGGGCTTACTGGGGCAGTGGTCATGGGAGGTTGAGGCACTGTGGTCATGCCCCATCCCACCTCTGAGGAGGCTCTGGGACCCTGCCACCCTCTCTCCCCCCCTCGCCTCTGTGGAAGTCATTGCTCTGGGACCAGGACCGTGCAGTCCCCTCTCTGCTGCCTCTGTGGAATGGGCAGCACTCGACCCAGGACAGGGCCCACACCACGGCCTCTCCAGCCACCTCTGTAGAAGGGGCAGTTCCAGGACCAGGGCTGGGCCCATGCCAGGGCCTCTCCCACTGCTTCTGTGGAAGGGGGGGTGCCAGGACAATCATGGCTGGCCCAGCATCACAGGCATGCTGTCCCCGCCCCCCTCCCATTGGTCATTCCTAAAGGTCATCCAGAAGGATGTCTGGAAGGTCGTTAGGCTGCCTGGTCTAATTAGCATATTGCACTTTTATTATTATAGATATGCACAGACCATGGTCACATATAATGGAGTGGTGAAGGCCTGGGATGGGTAGGTACAGGGTGGAGGGGGCGAGGGGAAAATACAAAACAAAACAAGGGGAACATCTGTAATACTTTCAACAATAAAGATAAATGTAAAAAAAAAAGAAAAATCAATGTAAAAAATATCCTCAGGTGAGGATTAACAAACAAACAAACAAACAAATCAACAAACATAATGCAAAACTTAATTTGAGAAAGGACATACACCTAAATGCAAAACTCAAAATCTTAAAGCTTTTAGAAAGAAAAATTTAAATCTGTAATACAATTCCCTGGATCTCTCCTGTTTTCACACGTCTTGTGAGGCAAGGAGCTGATTACCCTTTGTTTAATTTATCTTTGTTATTGGAAGTATTAGAGATGTCTCCTTTTTCTCCCCACCCATCCCCTCCACCCTGCCCCTGCCAACCACCAGGACTACACAACACTATTGTCTGTATCCATGGGTTATGCAGATATGCATATAAATTCTTTGGTTAATCTCTTACCAAGCCCAACTCAATCCTCTGAGATTCATCAGTCTATTCCATGGACTGCCATTTAAAGGATGTTTGTATAGTAATCAGTCTTAGAAGATAGAAGTGGTGTCTCCCTCCTGAAGAAAAAAAGGGCAAGTTTGGTTATATTGCCTTGGAGGATAAAGATACTGTCTTGTTTTGGAATTAAGGTATGCTTATTGTCAAATGAAATTAAGGTAATCTTTCCTTCACAGCAAAGGGCTGGCAAACTTACTATCCATTACAAAAGATTCAGATTTTCTAATCTCAGAGTTTCTCTTTAACTCCACTCTCTGAACTTTTCAACACTAATCTTGGCCCCTTCCCATCACTCTCATGGGTTTTGAGGTCCAAGGAAACTAACAAAAATATGTGATTATTTGCACTGTTTATTGTTTCTTGGTTAATATTTTGTCATGAGCATCCATGATACTCTATTGTCATAATTTATTAGCTTGTAAGTAGGATTAAATGTTATCCCATTCATAGTTCTTGAAAAGAATACCTTTATAGTCTCAAAGCAGACAAAATATATATTTATATTTTCCCCATCAGAACAAAAAACACACAAATCATAAAAATAATTGATAAATTGACCATACTCATAATAGAATATTTCTTCTCATCAAAAATTACTACTGAGAATATTATTAGACAAAGCACAAACTGGGGAAAAATCTCAAAGAATAAATATCTCACAAAGAACTAATATTCAGAGTATATGACGAAATCTTAAAATTCATCAACAAAACAATCTAGTTCTTTTAAAAGGCAAAAATAAATAAATAAATAAATAAATAAATAAATAAATAAATAAATAAAATCACAATGAGATTATATTTAATGGTCACTATAATGCAAAAACAAAACTTGACAATGCCAAATATGGGAGAGTACAGGGAGCAACCAGAAGTTTCATACACTGCAGATGAGAATGTAAAATAGTCCATTCAATTTGAAGAACTGTTTTGGGAATTTCTCATCCTAAATAATAAAAGCCTAGGTGGTGTCACACCCTCACGTGACTCCCTCGCAGGACATCGTTACAAGATGGCCATCACAAGATGTCCACACGCACAATGAAGGCAGGGCCCAGCGGCTGCTCAGCGTGGTGAGGCCTAGGGGTCTTGCGGCTCTGGACGGTACAGAGGAGGCCGTGCCCAGTGTCTCTGCCGCCTCACGCAGAGGAGGTGGGTCGCACAGGGGAGGGCATTGTGGGCGATCAGGCCAGGAGGGGAGGGTAGTAGTTGGGGGTGGTCAGGCTGGCAGGGGAGGGCAGTTGTGGATGATCAGGTTGGCAGGAGAGGGTAGTTGGGGGTGATCGGGTTGGCAGGGGAGCAGTTGGACATCAATCAGGCCAGCAGAAGAGCAGTTAGGGGGCAATCAGGCAGGTAGCAGAATGGTTAGGAGCTATCAGGCAGGCAGGCAGGCAGGCAGGCAAGCGGTTAGGAGCCAGCAGTCCCAAATTGAAGAGGGTGCAGGCTGGTCTAAGGGACACCCTGCCCCACGCATGACTTTCATGCTTTGGGCCTCTGGTAGTTAATAATTTCAATCTTATTTATTCAAGAGAAACACCCGCCCCCTGCTCCTGAGGGGCTATCAGGGCTGGCAGTTGCCTCTCTCACCCACTGCTGGTAATGACCTTGGTATCACCTGCTACTGGTGCCAGAGCCACCATTTACACCCACTGCCAGTGCCCAGCACCGGTCCCGATCACTCTGCACCAACAGTGGGTGTGAGCAGTGGCTGCCTGCCTTGATTGCCCCTGAGGGCTTCTCCATGCCCCCCTCCCCCCTGCTCCTTAGGAGCAATCAGGGCAGCAGCTGCCCCTTGCACCCACTGATGGCACCGGTCCCTCTTGCACCCGCTGCTGGTGCCAGCCCCAATCACTCTGCGCCGTCAGTGGGTGCAAGCAGGGCCAGCACCGTCAGCATGTGGGAGTGGCAGTGGCGGGAGTGGGGCTGCCAGAAGACAGGAGAATGGAGGCCATGGCAGGGGGGGTCAGGTGGGGGTGTGGAAGATGGGACAAGACCTGCCCCTGTGCCCACTACAGCCCACAGCCCACAGTTCCTTTCAAGGTGCACAAATTTGTGCACTGGGCCCCTAGTATATCCATAAAACACGTTATACAATAACATTTATAGCCCCTTTATTCATGATAGCAAAAACTGAAAACAAAGCAAATGTTTAACAGGAAATTGAAAAACAAAATGTGGTATATTTATACAATGTAATACTGCTCAGTAATTAAAACAAAGTGAACTACTGACACATCTACCTCATCAAGCTAAATAGTGACAATCTCTGTAATTTACTGTATGTTCATTGCATTTTCATAAAAATACTAATTTATAAAAAAAAAAAACTAGAGGCCTAGTTCACGGTCCCTCAGCCTGGTCTGTGCCCTCTCACAATCCAGGACCCTCCGGGGGGAAGTAGTAGTGGGTGAAGGGGCAGGCGGCCGGGGCGGAGCCCAGGCCTGACTCTGTGCCTTTCCTGCTCATCCAGGTCCCACTGCGCTTGCCGCAGCTCCGGTAGCACTGTCACGGAGGCCGGAGAGGCTTGCACCACTGCAGCTGCACTCGCCAGCCGTGAGCCTGGTTTCTGGTGCCCCTTGGTCAGCCCCTCGGCGCCCCTGGTTGACCAGTCACTTAGGCTTTTATATATATAGATAATATGAGATTACTATAGGATAAATATGAACACATTGCATAACCTCACTGAGCCTTAGTTTCTTCAATACTAACATAAAAATTATCAAAAATGCAGGCCTTATTTGTATATTTTGACCAGGGATTATTTAATTTTAAGAAACATATGTAGTAAAACTAATTTTAGAATTAGGGAATCCACAAGACAGGGAATGGGTAGGAACTAAAATAAGAAATGAAAGTCATCTGGTGCAAGAGAGCTTTCTCTCTTTCTTTCTCTCTCTGTCTCTCCCTTTCTCTCTCTCCTTTCACTTTCATCTTACGTGTCTGCTTATTTTATTCCCTCTGTAGTCTGGCCCTAATGATCTTCCTTTTAATATACCATAATATCTGTCTCAAATTGATCAGTACCATCAGATACTAAGTTGACATAATGTAACAAAATCTGTGCTTACGTTTGACTATCCCCATCTTTTCAAGTACCAATAATCAGCAAAGAGGAACCTATTGGACCAATTCATACTCTAAGATATCATATGTTCACCTCTGGACCAATCAATTGAGTCTAGAGAAACAAGGCTATATGCATTGAGCTAGACCAGGGGTCCTCAAACTACGGCCCGCGGGCCACATGCAAATACAAATATTGTATTTGTTCCCATTTTGTTTTTTGAATTCAAAATAAGATATGTGCAGTGTGCATAGGAATTTGTTCATAGTTTTTTTTAAAACTATAGTCCAGCCCTCCAGCGGTCTGAGGGACAGTGAACTGGCCCCCTGTTTAAAAAGTTTGAGGACCCCTGAGCTAGACAGTATTTCCAATCCTGGCTCAATAGGAGGGGAAGTAGGCTTTTCAGAAACCCCAAATTTATGGTAATAGCAACAATAATATTAACAAAATAATATTTTTTAACTTTTTATTATATAAATATTTATTTAGATTACATTTAAAATAATTAAATATGCATTGTTATTTTTATATTTTATTATGTTTTCCTCTTTGGTGCTTACAGACACTCTATAAATCATGATAATAATGATAATAATATAATATTAAAAATAGAAAATGTTATTTTACTTATATGTAATTAAATGTAAAACTTTTGGGATCTGAGCTTCAGAGTTATCTGTTTGTTAGACTACTTATGCAACAAATTAATATTGTACATAAGCTGCTCAGGAGTGCAGATTCAAGCGTAATATATTTTGTTATCCAAATGTAATTTCTAGCACTTAGTTTCCAGTATATTGCTTAGCAAAATAAAAATTAATGAAAGTCAATATCTTCCTTATGGCATATAACAAAGGGAGTAAATGAAAATAAGAATCAGGGGACGCATTTTTAAAGACCAAACCTAACCACCCAAGATATGGGAGAGGGGGAGTTTTAATTTATACATTCCTTTTTAGTTATTTTAAACTCCAATGGGGTATTTCTCTATTGTCCCTGAAGCAAATGATGTCTACAATAACGCTTAAAAAATTATGGATCTTTATCTAGAGCTTAGATAGCATCTACCAATAATCTTCATAAGCAAACTATGCCAGATCAATACCACGAAGGCTGCAATCCTGGCTCAAAGGAGGGGGAGTAGAATACAGAATTTAAAAGGTGACTTTATAACTTTCAGTTAAGTAAAAACTTTAGTTACAGATAGAAGCTAACATATATTAACCTAATTCATCACAGTTCTATTTTATCTGAAAGTTTCTATGGAATAGATTCAATTTGTATATGAATAGAAACTGATAGAAAAGCAATCGTCATTTGGTGACAAAAATACTACTTGATTTAGAAGACACTTCGGCAGTCTTCCAGTTCAACTAAACTGAGGACTTGCGTATATTACCTTCACGGTTGGAATAGTTCCCATGTTTGGAAAGCTTCCACTCTCACCATATCTGCAGAATACTCTGGAGTATATGCTTAGGATATCAGAAAAACGGTAAAATTACTACGTGATAATGTTTTCTGAAGTAACTTAAAATATTGATGTATCAAAATGTTAATAGTAATAAGAAAAACAATTATTTTAGACTTCTCTTTACATCTTTCATGTTTCAGGCAGGCTGTTATATGTTGCATTACTTATGAGAGATGTGGTTCCGTAAAGTGCTTAGGGACTCTGAGGTTCAGTGTGGGTCTATTTGCAATTATGTAATTTTCCATTCTTTATATTAAATGTCTCTGCCTCCTCTAATCATTCCTCATGTGCCACTGCTACAAGTCCATTCAGGGCACTGGCTGCTCTCCTCTGAATATGCATCAAGGTTTTTTGCCTCTTTGACTGTCATACAAAAAAACTGAACATAGAGTTCCATTTGTGGTCTGACAACAGATTGAGCAAGGTAGAGTGGGAATATCACTTCCCAACAATTATTACTAATAATGGTGTCTAAGATTCTATCATTTTAGCAATCAGATTTCACTATTACCTCACATTTACTTCACAATCAGAAAGCTTCCCAACGTGTTTATACATATACTCTGCTGTACAGATAGGTTTACACAAATCTAGTACCAAATTTATTTTTATTAAACTTAATTTTTAAATATATTTTTATTGACTTCAGAAAGGGAGGTAGAGAGAGAGAGCAAGGGAAACATCAGTGACGAGAGATAATTATTGATCTGCTGCCTTATGCACACCCACACTGGGATCAAGCCCGCAACCTGAGTATGTGCCTGGACCAGGAATCAGACCATGACCTCCTGGCTGATAGGTCGACGCTCAACCACTGAGCAACACTGGCTGGGATAAACTTAATTTTTTTTATATTCAATTCTTTAGCATATTTTTTACATCTTTTTGATTCCTGATTCTTTCATGACTTGTCACACCTCCCATCCCGCCAAAAAATCACATTCTGCTATGACTTGATTCTTGATGCCCTGACATTCTACTATGATTTGATTCTGCCATGAAATAAAAAATTCAAAATCCATGTTCTTCTACAACTTGTAATCCATACCCACTTTATAAATTACCTTTACATAAAACTACCTACTAATTAATCAATGACCTTTTGAAGACATATTCCCATGCTTCTAAAATTTAAGGATTTCTCATAACTATTCTCTCCCATTTAAACTAGAACTCAAGACTTCCACCTTCACGAGCTAGAAAAGAAGTTGGGAAGAGACACATATTCCCAGTTCTGTGGCCATGCCTTTCTGCCAAGTAATTGAAGATGTAGCAAAAGCCTTTTATTTTTACTGGAAAATAAAAGTATTTGAAGAAGAAACAAAAGAATATAGTGGAGAACATTATTTTTATACTACAGGTAAGTTGACTAGAATGAGAAATATATAAATTAATTGCAGCTACATTTGGGGTAAAATAGGATTTTTTGGATTATCCTAGAGATAAAGTACCAATTAATGCAGTCTTAAGAAAAAAATATGTTTGCACTTAAATCACTTTTGGGTAGGAACTGTTTTAGTTTGAAGATTATACTTAAGAATATAATAAAGTATACCACAGAAAATTTAGGTGTCATTACTAGGTTTTAGCTTCCCTCTAACTGCTTTATATCCAGATTATGTTATTTATCTTACATTCTCTTCTCACACCTGACGTTTCACAGCTGTAAAACTGTAAAGAATCTATTTCCAAAATCTGTACCTCTTCATAGAGAAATGCTGGATTTTCTTTGCATTAACATCACTTGGATATTCAAAATCACTTCTACCACTAGAATATGCCATGTGTGCAGCATAAATTACTGTGACCCTTCCATTTCAAGAAACATCCTCTTGATCTTTGTTTTATAATCAGGCTTCATTTGTTGTATTTTAAACACTATTTATAATTACTCTAATTTTCCTCCTTAAATAGAGACTTTCTCTATTGACATTATTCATGTTGCATATTCAAGAAAGTAGCTGCTTTAAAATGACTTCCTACCATGTTCACTGACAGGTCCAGGAAGTGCCTGCTCCCCTGGACAGTGGACTGGGATGCTTTCTCTGAGTACAGCAGCTGGAATTGATTGACATTGAAGTCAAGTTCTGTTCAACCGAGCAGTTTCTATGAAAAGATTTCTCTTTCAGATCTTCTGCTTCCTCTTCGGGGAAGCTCCTTCTCTGATCCATACCTGAATATGTGTTGACCTCCAGGTCTTGTAGGTGGATCCACCTCCACTCACTGTTAGTTTTCTTCTGGTGTGATGCTGCTTTTATCATGTTTTCAGAAAAAGGCCAGTTTTTCATCTTCCCTTTCTCTGCTGAATGTATCAGATCCTAGAAATATTTCCCTGAAGTGATGTTACTGAGACCTCTGGTGCCACCCTCTCATCCTGAATGACCACAGAGATAAAATGTTTCTTTTTGTCTATAAAAGTTGAATTAAGTTATTTTAAAAGTAACACATGAACTTGTTGGAAAGTATTATGTCAACTGAGATACAACTAAAGCAGAGCACATATCATAAATGTGTATATTCAGGGGGAGCAGCATATCGTTCTATGATTTTGGAGAAAGAGCCAGAAATAGCCTAAACAGGACATTTAGCGATAAAGAAAATAAAAGCTTTTTAATTAGGGTGCACAGCAATGTCACCAGAGATTAAATATACTGGTGATGCCGCAAAAAATCAAGCAACAAAACCATCTCTCATATTTAGAGCTCTTTCCAGGAATCATTTTTAAGAAATCCTTTTACTATACCATATGAAAGATATGTTTATGCTTTTTGCTTGATCAAAGTAAAATATTTCACTTATGATCTGAAAACCAGTACAAGTAGTTTGGTCAAATTTTTCTAAAAAGCATAAAACACTATTTGTTCCTTTATTTTCTAACTTCAATGTCAGTTCTACTGCATAGAAAACATCTTTCTCCGAATCTCCCTTCCTTCCTTCTTATGATCAGCTATAAGCATTGCTAATTTAAACTCCACAATGCCTCTCTTCTATCCCCGCTGCCTTTTCTTAATAAATTACCAAGAAACCTGAAAAAGAGAAGAGAGAAGATATATTTAAATGTATCAATAATGAGACTGTCAGAAAATTATTAAACTACTAGAGGCCCAGTGCACGAAATTCGTGCGGGGGTGGGGGTGGGGGTGGTTCCTCAGCCCAACCTGCACCCTCTCGCAATCCGGGACCTCTGGCTCCTAACTGTTCATCTGCCTGCCTGCCCTAACCACTCTGCCTTCCTGCCTGATCCCCTTAACTGCCCTCCCCTGCCGGCCTAGTCACCCCTAACTGACCTCTCCTGCTGGCTGGTCGCCCCTATTAACTTTTTTAAAAAATCTTATCCCCTTCACACACAATTGTATTTGACTTCCTTACTGGCTTCTCCCTCTCACACAATTTTTCTCTCTCTTTTATGTAACACTTTTTCCTACTGACTCATCATCTATAAACTTTTCTTTCCTCCTTATTTCCTACTTCTGTTCCATCATCCTTCTTCCCATCTTTCTCCTACTCTCCCTCCCTCCCCACATCCCTTCTTTCCTTTATCTTTAGCCCTGACAACCTCCCCTTTTCCTTCCTTCCCACCTTAATTTTCTTCTTCACTTCCTCCCTCGGACCTGCTTTGCTTCCTCCCCCATTTCTTCCTTCTTCCCATTCTCCTTTTAAGCTCTACTGGCTCCTCTTTAAAACTATTTTCCCTCCCTCTTTCTCTCTCATCCACATCCTTCTCTACTTACTGTTTTAATATCTATCTACCTAATTATTCACTATCATTTATCTTTTTTTTCTTTTCTGACTCCTAGTTTTAAAATCTGTCCCCAATACACAACTATACTTGATTTTCATGATAGCTCCTACAGTTCACTCACACGTCCTCTTTCCTTCTTTAACTCTGCTCTCTACTGAGCCCTTTATAAAGTTCTTGCCTCCCTCCTTCCCTCTCCTTCCCTTCTGAAAGCTTCCGTTGGGGGAGGGCGTTAACGCCCAGCCCAGGGCTCAGCCCTGGCCAGGTGTTCACCACCCCCCCTTCCCCTGCCTCCCTGCCACCATCCTGCTCCCATTCCCTGCTCTGGATGGCTGGCCCAGCAAGGGTGGCCTCGAACCATCCTCCACCCAGGGGTCCTCAAACTTTTTAAACAGGGGGCCAGTTCACTGTCCCTCAGACCGTGGGAGGGCCGGACTATAGTTTAAAAAAAACTAGTCGGCTGCTAAGCAACAGGCAGTGGCGGCAAAAACACCCCCCGGGCTGGATAAATGTTTTCGGGGCGCATGTGGCCCGCGGGCGGTAGTTTGAGGACCCCTGCTCCACACCATCCTGGACACATAGGCTCCTCCCCACCAACGGCCGCCACTACCCTCCTCCCCTGTCTGGGCGGGGCTCCCGCTCTGCATCGCCTGTGCCCTGCCCCTCCTCAGCCACACCTGTTGTCACCCCCTTCTGCATGCAGTTTCCTTCCTTTTCCATTCCTGCATCTTTTTCTTGTTCCCCTTCTGTATCTGTTTCTCCTCTTGGCCTGTCTGCATGCAGGCCTGCCTTCCTCTCCCTCTCCTTTCTTATCCCTTCCTATCCTATCCTATCCTACCCCGGACCCTGCAGCTGCCTGAGCAGAGGGCAGGAACACAGCCTGGTCATGACGTGATGCTGTAATGGACAAATTCACATATTCCTCTATTATTAGATTAGATGCGGTATAATCTACCATTTAAACAAATTTTAAAATGGGAAAAGAAACAAGAGATTTACCCAAAACTTGTACCATAATTGCCAGATAATATAAAGAGTAGCTGTATAAGCCTTCATTTTTCTTCTGGTCTTTCCTGTCAAGAATTATATTCAGTTGGGAATACTCCCTTAATAGGAAGTAAAAGCGGACCTATATGAGAGATAGAATGAATTCACATGGCATTTCTAACGGTAACTTTTTCTGTCAAAATATATCTTGACTTATGGAATTTACAGATAAGATAGATAAGTGATGTTTGGTCATTAACTTCAGAGGAAACTTGAAGAGGTAAAGCATCTTCTCCCTCTATTTCACACCTATCTGAATTCATAGCATCACCATCCTGCTTGGGGGCCAAGTCAAAAACCTGAAAACCATCTTCTGCTTTTCTATTTTCCTTTCCATATCCAATCAAATCTATTTGTTAAAACTCACTCTGATTATTCCAATGCTTAAACATCTCTTACCAAGTTCTTTCTGCTTTCTTTTAGCAGCAACGTGCTTACTACTCAGGGACTACAATACTATGATACATTTTTTCCCCTTAATAAGTATTTTTTGTGCACCTGCTAATTATGACAAACACTATTCTAGTGCTATAAACAGTGAAAAGTTTAACAAAGTTCTGCATTCTTATGAAGCTTTTAAAGAGTTTCTTATCTTCAGCTTTAAATATTCCAATATATATATATATATATATATATATATATATATATATATATATATATATATATATATATATACTAGGGGCCCGGTGCACGAAATTCGTGCACTGGGTGTGTGTGTGGGGGGGAGTGTCCCTCAGCCCAGCCTGCCCCCTCTCACATACTGGGAGCCCTCAGGCGTTGACCCCCATCACCCTCCAATCGCAGGATCGGCCCCTTGCCCAGGCCTGACGCCTCTGACAGAGGTGTCAGGCCTGGGCAGGGGACCCTCATTTCCCCCCATCACTGGTTCTGCCCCCAGCCCAGGCCTGATGCCTTTGTCCCAGGCATCAGGCCTGGGCAGGGGACCCCCAGACCCCTCCAATTGCTGGCTCTGCCCCTTGCCCAGGCCTGATGCCTCAGCCAGAGGCGTAGACCCCCATCACCCTCTGATCACCTGCTCGGCCCCTTGCCCAGGCCTGACGCCTCCGCCAGAGGTGTCAGGCTTGGACAGGGGACCCCTATCTCTCCCCGATCACTGGCTCTGGCCCCCGCCCAGGCCTGAGGCCTCTGGCCCAGGAATCATGCCTGGGCAGGGGACCTCCATCTCCCTCTGATCGCTTGCTCCACCCCCCGCCCAAGCCTGACGCCTCTGACCCAGGCTTCAGGCCTGGGCAAGGGGACCATCATATCCCCCCAATCCCCGGCTCAGCCCCCCGCCCAGGCCTGATGCCTCGGCCAGAGAAGTTGACCCTCATCACCCTCCGATCACCAATCACCGGATCGGCCCCTTGACCAGGCCTGAGGCCTCTGGCAGAGGTGTCAGGCCTGGGCCGGGGACCCCCAGCTCCCCGCGGTTGCAGGCTCCACCCCTGCCCAGGCCTAACGCCTCTGGCTGAGGCATCCGGCTCGGGCAGCAGGGACCCGCAGCTGCAGCGGCCCCGCGATCGTGGGCTCCGCTTTAGGCCCAGGCAAGGGACCCCTAGCTCCTGGGACTGCCAGCTTCGACCGTGCCCAGCTCCCATCGCTGGCTCCACCCCTACTTCCTGCTATCACTGGCCAGGGCGGCAAAGGTGCCTGATTCTCCAATCATGGCTGGGGGGCAGGGCAAAGGCGGCCCCAGGGCCGCCTTTGCCCTGCCCCCCAGCTCTTAGCTCCCCCCTGGGTTTCTGATCACTGTCAGTGGTAGGGAGCTTCTTCCTGCTTTCCCTTTAGCCTCCCTGCATTGTGCCTACATATGCAAATTAACCGCCATCTTGTTGGCAGTTAACTGACAATCTTAATTGGCAGTTAATTGGCATATAGCCCTGATTAGCCAATGAAAAGGGTATCGTCGTACGCCAATTACCATTTTTCTCTTTTATTAGTGTAGATTGCATACTATGGTTATTTATCACTGCCCAACTTAAAATCAATTTAGTATGTTATACAACACCCTTTAGGACAGTGAGTGGTTATTAGAATTCATAATAACATTTAAAACTCTACGTTCAAAAAATAAAAACACAAAATGACTCAATAAAATGTTTAGGCCCTAACTGGTTTGACTCAGCCTGTGGACTCAAGGGTCCCAGGTTCGATTCCAGTCAAGGGCATGTACCTTGGTTGGCAGGCACATACCCAGTAGGGAGTGTGCAGGAGGCAGCTGATCGATATTTCTCACTCATCGATGTTTCTAACTCTCTATCACTCTCCTTTCCTCTCTGTAAAAAATCAATAAAATATATTTAAAAAAATAAAATGTTTAGCTCATTTATGTTAGATATAGTAAAAATGATGATGATCATGACAGAAACTACAATATGCTCCTTGCTAATATTTTTAAATTCTCTTCTGCAAGAATTCTACAAATACCTTATGCTTAATCTTTTGTAGAAATATTATGTTGTTTCTGGATTCTTTAAAATCTGCCATGTAATTATTTTCCCCAGTGTTCCATGCAAACCACCAAAACTCAATATAAATGTTATTATTTCTCTGTAATTTTAGCCGACATACATTCTTTGGTTGAATCTCTGTGTCTATAGCACCTTAAACATACATTGATATAAATACATTATGCTCTAATATAATTTTTATTTATATGTCTTATCCAGAAATTTATAAAGCATTTGAGAAGAGGAATAATGTCTTGATCACTGGTACATGCTCAATCCTTAAGTCAGTACATAGCATAAATTAATGACATGTATAATAAATTTTGGTTGGAGAAATGAATCAGTGAGTAAATTTAACTAGTAAATTTATAGTCCATGTCTTTTGTTCTTGGAATCTTACACTTCCTATTAAAATTTTCAAGCTTACTGGGTCAATTTTTTAGTGATAAATTATTTACAAATACACTAATACTCAATTTCTAAGGACAAAATATGCTGACTAAATACTTTTTCAGTTTATGCAGTGGTAATGGATATGTAAAATAAATCTATTTAGGTTAGGAATTAGCAAGGTTCATAGATTCTCTCTAATTTTCAAGAATTTCTGAAATATGAGAGCCAAAACATTATTTTGGTATAGATTAGACATAGTTGCTTGCTTTTTAAAGAAAGAACAATGTGAGCAAAGCAAACAATAGGATTTACATAAGAGACTGCTCATGAAAAAGTTCTATTTCTTTTCTTTAATTGAGTTAAATGGCAAAATTTGGAAAAAATTAAAGTAATACCCTTTACAATTTGTTTTTATTACTATGTCTTGATAAAGAACTCATCTTTGAGGTGAAATCTCTCATACATTTATTCCAGATTTGGCTATTCATATTTTTGCCTCGCATTACTCAAATTTTTCTTAGAAGTTACAGATATAAATGATCTTAGGGAGACTTTCCATTAGAGCTTTATACATTTCACTTGAAAATATCTTCATTAAATATTGTTGTAAATCTCTACTTTGTTAAGAGAGTGGTGTCTGTTTAAGCAGTTTCAGGTTACAAAGGCAGTGTAGCTGAAAAGCTGTTACTTACATAATCACTTTTGAAACTTAATGCATGCTGTGTAGATAAAGACCTTTTCCTTGGAGGAAAAATAGTCTATGGAAAACAAAACAACATGATATAGTTAAAAAATAATCACCATGGTTGTATTTTTTTAACATAAATATTTGTGGTTTCTCATGCAAGAAAGAAAGAATGGGAAGAAGAAAGGAAGGAAAGAAGAAGAGAAAGAAATCTCAGAAAAAATTTAAGTGCAAAAACCATATAGAGCAACATATTTTTTTACTCATAAGAAAGAAATGTGTGTTTCCGTGTGTTTGTGTGTGTGTGTGTGTGTGTGTGTGTGTGTGTGTGTGTGTGTGCAAATACGCATTGCAATAGATCTGATAAAATTAGGGCCATATACAGATAACTAAATATTTACTGTTACAATGTATAAAGACGATTTAAAAAAAGTAAGTAATACTGTATTTCAAAAATACATGTAATTTATGTATCTACTCCGTCGGTTTAATTTTATGTTCTCCGTTTAGCAAAATAGTTCTGCTCATTATTTTATTTTTAAAAATGTTGGGGGGAGGATGAATTTAGAAAGATTTCTAAAGTTTTAGAGTTAATCTTCAGACTCTGAAGGTTAAAATGTACTATATTTCTGATATAAAACAAAAAAATGGGATTCTCTAGTCCTGGTAATAGTTTTCATAGCTATAGTTAAGCATTAAGTATTTCTTCTGCCATTTTCTGACTCCCAGCTTTGTCTCTACTGTTTTAAAATAATTTCAATGAATTCCATTATGCAATTGAGAAAATGTTAGCAACTAAAATTAAATTTATATTGTTAGTTTTAGTTTCAACATACTGAAACTGACCTTGCCCAAATATCTACATAAAAGAAATTTATAATTTCTCCTCCCTACATTTTGAGAACTTTATAAAATCTAATATGAACTTAGAATGAACTGATTCTATAAAATGAAGGTTGTAAGTAAAATTAGTTTGTGGTAAAAGTGATTTATAGATCTTCTGTTTTGAGTCAAATGGCTATATATATATATATATATATATATATATATATATATATATATATCAAGAACTTCCATATATATATATGAGTTTTCTTAAGTCATTATTTAATTATTAATTACATGCCCTAACTGGTTTGGCTCAGGGGATAGAGCGTCAGCCTGCTGACTCAAGGGTCCCAGGTTCGATTCTGGTGAAGGGCATGTACCTTGGTTGTGGGCACCATCCTCAGTAGGGCATGTGCAGGAGGCAGCTGATCGATGTTTCTTTCTCACTGATGTTTCTAACTCTCTATCCCTCTCCCTTCCTCTCTGTAAAAAATCAATAAAATATATATTTTTAAATAATTAATTAATTACACAGTAGTCCCATCTTATCCATGGTTTCAGTTACCCATGCCAGAAATAAACAATGTATAAGTTTTAAATACATTTCTAAATAGCATGGTGAAATCTTGTATCATACTTTTCCAGCTTGACCAGATATGAATCATTATTTTGTCCAGCGTATCTACACTGTATATGCCCCCAACCCTAGTCACTTAGTACCTGTCCGGCTAAAGATCTAATGTCACAGTATTGCAGTGCTTGTGTTAGAATCACCTTTATTTTACTTAATAATGGCCCCAAAGTGCAAAGTGATGGTGCTGGAAATTCAGATATGCTAAAGAAAAGCCTTAAAGTGCTTCCTTTAATTGAAAATATGGAAGGTCTTGACCTAATAAGGAAAGTAAATAATACTATGATGAGGTTTAAAGATCTATAGTCAGAACAGATAATCTATCCTTAAAGAAGGAAAAATTATTTTTTCTAACTTTGCAGTAGCACCTTAAACAGTAAAAGTTAGGACCACAATGTATAAGTGCTTAGTTAAAAAGGAAAGGACATTGAATTTGTGGGTGAAAAACGTAAAGAAGAAATGTGTTCCCATTGATAGCAACATGTTACTCCAGAAAGCACTGAGCCTGGATCAAGATTTCAGCCAGGGATCTTCTGAAGACAGTGACCACATTCACATAACTTATATGAGAGTATATTGCTATAACTATTCTGTTTTGTTATTGGTGATTGTTGTTCATGTCTTACTGTTGATAATCTCTAATACAAAACTTTATATAGGTATATATGTGTAGGAAAACACAGTGTGTATAGGCTTTGGTACTATTCATGGTTTCAGGAATCCATGAGGGGAACATAACACCTGTGGGTAAGGGGGGGCTGTATTTTACTATTTAAAGAGAATCTTAATATTGGCAAAAATCTACATTTTATGTCAATGTTTAGCTTAATAGCTTTATTTCTCATAATGAAAGTAAAAGAAAAGAAAATATACAGAAATTAAATTCCAGCTCAGATCCTATATTTTTCTTTATTATCTGACTAGAGGCCTGGTGCATGAATTCATGCACAGGTGGGGTCCCTCAACCTGGCCAGCAATTGGGGCCAGCTAACCTCCCATGGTTCCTCCCCACAGCCAGCTAGCCCCAGGACTGTGGGAGGTTGGCCGTCTGCAGGAGGTTGGCTGTGGGAGTGCACTGACCACCAGGGGGCAGCTCCTTTGTTGAATGTCTGTCCCCTGGTGGTCAGTGTGTGTCATAGCAGCTGGTTGACCAGTCGTAACCGTCGGTTAGGCTTTTATATATATAGACTAGAGGCCCAATGCATGAAGATTCATGCAAGAATAGGCCTTTCTTCCCCTGGCTGTCAGAACCGCCTTTGCTCTGGCCCAGAGCCGCCTTTCCGCCTTCCCACGCTGCCCAGAGGTGGGGTGGTGTGGAACACCTGTGTCATCGCCATGGCTGCTTGGCGTCTGCACGTGCGCGTGCTGCCAACAGGCCTGCCATCTTTGTTGGGTTAATTTGCATACTAACTCCTGATTGGCTGTGGGTGTCATGAAGGGATGGCCAATTTACATATTTGTCTATTATTAATATAGATTGTCTATTAAAGGCTCTGAAAAAAGTGAAAGAGAATAAAGACAAGAAAATATGAAAAATACAAATTATAAATTGAATCATACTTGAGACCTTGAATAAGCTTTCAAAGTTAAAAATAAATAAGAGTTAATTTTCATTCAGAAAATGAGAAAATCAAATTAAACATGTTAAGAGATTATGTTGCAAATTTAAGTAATTAGGAGAAAGCACAGATAGAAGAAAATAGGAAATATTCACTCTCTGTCAGCATAATGTAAGGACAATGGTAGTAATGATATTTATCATATTTTTATTAGAATGAACATTTTATGAAAAAATAATAAAATCAGTCAATAATATTCTGGATTGTATAAGATACATTTTCCTTTTACTTTGCTACTGCTCTTTCTCTTAGTCTCTGTTGAATTTCTTTCTCCCATTATTTTTCCTTTGAACTTCTCCAATTTTAAACTAATGGCTTACATCACTTTCATAATCTCCACTTAACCTTTAATATTGCACATCCCAAGTGAAATCAACATCACTCAATTTGTCCAAGAGAACAAAGGGAAGATGGAGCAGAAAACATGCTGAGGAAATGTGTGTTGAGAAAATGATAATTGAACAGATGTTACACTATATCGGAAAAGATCAAAATGTATTAATAAATCAACCAAACAGAAATCATCTAGACAGAATGTAAAAAGGTGTTGTTTCAACTGGATAAACATGTTTTTCTTCCTTTCTTTCTTTTTAATTCCCACTATTAAACATATGCACTCCTTAAAAGGTATGAATTGTTACATGATATATACAAACTGCACTTTGAGTCCTTGACAATATTGAAAGCCAAAAACAAATGCTAGAGAAAATAAAACAACAAAAGAACTTAACTCTTAAGCCCATGTCATCAATGATTATGATCAACATAGATTTTACCAATTATTACATTATTCCCTTGTTGTTTGATGTCCATAGTGTTGGCCACAGTGGCAGTTAGCAGGGTCTGGCAGAAATACTACCAGTAGTTACCAAGTGCATTAAAAAATGACAGGTACACAGGCCAATGTACGTGCCATGTCCACCCACTGCTCTAAGAGAACACAACCTCCTGGGGGAAGTGGAACAGGTCTCAGACAGGCAGCATTTTTGGAAGCATCTACACTAATAAAAGAGAAAAATGGTAATTGGCGTACAACGATACCCTTTTCATTGGCTAATCAGGGCTATATGCAAATTAACTGCCAAATATGATTGGCAGTTAACTGCCAACTAAGATTGGCAGTTAACTGCCAACAAGATGGCGGTTAATTTGCATATGTAGGCACAATGCAGGGAGGCGAAAGGGAAAGCAGGAAGAAGCCCCCTGCCACTGACAGTGATCGGAAACCCAGGGGGGAGCTAAGAGCTGGGGGGCAGGGCAAAGGCGGCCCTGGGGCTGCCTTTGCCCTGCCCCCCAGCCATGATAGGAGAATCAGGCGCCTTTCCCGCCCTGGCCAGTGATAGCAGGAAGTAGGGGTGGAGCCAGCGATGGGAGCTGGGCATGGTCGAAGCTGGCAGTCCCGGGAGCTAGGGGTCCCTTGCCTGGGCCTAAAGCGGCCTGGGCAGGGGCGGAGCCTGCAACCGCAGGGAGCTGGGGGTCCTCTGCCCAGGCCTGACATCTCTGCCGGAGGCCTCAGGCCTGGTCAAGGGGCCGATCCGGTGATTGGTGATCAGAGGGTGATGAGGGTCAACTCCTCTGGCCGAGGCATCAGGTCTGGGCGGGGGGCTGAGCCGGGGATTGGGGGGATATGATGGTCCCCTTGCCCAGGCCTAAAGCCTGGGTCAGAGGTGTCAGGCTTGGGCGGGGGGTGGAGCAAGCTATCAGAGGGAGATGGGGGTCCCCTACCCAGGCATGATTCCTGGGCCAGAGGCCTCAGGCCTGGGCGGGGGCCAGAGCCAGTGATTGGGGGGAGATGGGGGTCCCCTGTCCAAGCCTGACACCTCTGGCAGAGGCGTCAGGCCTGGTCAAGGGGCCGATCAGGCGATTGGAGGGTGATGGGGGTCTACGCCTCTGGCTGAGGCATCAGGCCTGGGCAAGGGGCAGAGCCAGCAATTGGAGGGGTCTGGGGGTCCCCTGCCCAGGCCTGATGCCTGGGCCAGAGGCATCAGGCCTGGGCTGGGGGCAGAACCAGTGATGGGTGGAAATGAGGGTCCCCTGCCCAGGCCTGACACCTCTGTCAGAGCCGTCAGGCCTGGGCAAGGGGCTGATCCTGCGATTGGAGGGTGATAAGGGTCAACGCCTGAGGGCTCCCAATATGTGAGAGGGGGCAGGCTGGGCTGAGGGACACTCTCCCCCCTCCCCCCCACACCCAGTGCACGAATTTCGTGCACCGGGCCCCTAGTTATCAATAAGAACCAAGGACTTTCTGAGACCAGTCATTGTAGGCAGCACTGACAACTACATACCAACCAGGACAGATGGCAGAGCACTCGGGTGCTCTCTGGCTATAACAAAGTGTGAGGAGCTGGAAAAAATCAAATAAGCATTTATTATACAATTCACTTTGTCAGATTGTAGAACAGATAAGGGCATGCTTTACCTAGTCATTACATGCCACATAATACTTAAAAGCAACAAATTATTGGGAAATTATTAAAAGGATTTAATGAGTGATTACCCTTATAATATGTACCTCTGGGAATCAGTTTTATGTATGTGTAGTTTAGCTTTTAATGGCATGTTGTCTAATGTGGAAAGCACAAATCACACATGGAGATTTAGATTCCAATTTAAAATACTAGTAGTTAAGGTTAAAAAAATTAAAATTCAGTTCCTCACACCACTAGTACATTTCACATGTTCAGTAGTCAGATATGGTTAGTGGCTGCCATATTGTACAGTGCAAAATATTTCCATTATTGCAAACAATTCTCTTAAATAGCAATAATTTAAAGATGAAATGGACTATATTATTATATACTAGAGGCCCGGTCCACGAAATTTGTGCACTGGGTGGAGGGTGTCCCTCAGCCCAACCTGCATCCTCTCTAATCTGGGACCCCTCGGGGGATGTCCAACTGCCGGTTTAGGCCTGATCCTTGCCTGCGGGATTGGGCCTAAACAGGCAGTCAGACATCCCTCTCACATTCCAGGACTGCTGGTTCCCAACCACTCACCTGCCTGCCTGCCTGATTTCCTCTAACTGCCTCTGCCTGACAGCCTCATCACCCCCTAACTGCTCCCTGCCAGCCTGATCGATGCCTAACTGCTCCCCTTTGGGCCTGGTCATCCCCAACTTCCCTCCCCTGCCAGCCTGGTCACCCATAACTGCCCTCCCCTGCTGGCCACTTCACCCACAACTGCCCTCCCCTGCCGGCCATCTTTGTGGCATTCATCTTGTCACCACATGTGAGGATGTGATGGTCAATTTGCATATTACTTCTTCATTATATAGGATAATATATATATAGTTATATTATATATAACTATTATTATATATAACATATATTGTAATACATAGTGCAACATTGTTATTTGTAGATAATATAATATGTATCAAGTAATGTATATCCTATGTAGTATATGATATATAATATAATAATCTCTACATATATTTATACTATTGTCTCAATATTAAAATTTTAATATATCATTGGTTTATAATTACCAACTATTTGCTAGGCCAGTGGTTGGCAAACTGCGGAACGTGAGCCACATGCGGCTCTTTGGCCCCTTGAGTGTGGCCACGAAGTTTCAATCACACTGTACGTGCACGCCTGCACGTGGTAGTTTGTGGAAGAGCCACACTCAAGGGGCCGCAGTTTGCTGACCACTGTGCTAGCAATGATATTACTTCGGAGTGAAGAATTGTCTGATATATTTAAAAACATGAGAAAGCATTTTTAAAAGTTTTTTTGTTATGCTGTATAATTGTATCTATAAAATATCTGTATTCATTGGCAGAACTTAGAGTCTACCAAATGACACTTTGGAAATATTAGCACATCTCTTTCTCTTTGAAAAAATATATTCTCAGAGTCTCAAAAGCTTTATTTTTCACCATTCAAATTATGGCCTCTGCATTAAACCACAGGATAAAACCCAATTAAATAAAATGTGTTAGCCCTAACTAAAAGGCTTTGTAGCTTTATTAGAGAGAAATGCAGCATCTGCAATAACATTTCTTATTTTACTGCTATAGATTTGTTTTCTGGCTTCCATTTACATGCATAACAATATACAAGCATCACTATTTGTATATTAGTTGTTATTATCTTTTATGTGTGTTAATAAGTGATATACTATTTCCAAAAAGCTAAACCTTTTTTTTTTTTAAATATATTTTATTGATTTTTTACAGAGAGGAAGGGAGAGAGATAGAGAGTTAGAAACATCGATGAGAGAGAAACATCGATCAGCTGCTTCCTGCACACCCCCTACTGGGGATGTGCCCGCAACCAAGGTACATGCCCTTGACCGGAATCGAACCTGGGACCTTTCAGTCCACAGGCCGACGCTCTATCCACTGAGCCAAACCGGTTTCGGCAAAAAAGCTAAACCTTTTTTCTGATATTATATCAATAGTCTATTAAATCTCAGAGTGAGCTCAATTTTTATCCAGATATCCAGACTTTCATTTTTATGAATATTGCTTTTATAATAATTTTGATTACAAATAATTATTCTTTTTACAATTTAAAGATGTTTGTTTTCATTTTTCTGTGGTCAGCGCAAAGGAAAACAACTAGATATTTAATATGTTAATATATTTAATGTGATATATTAAATCATATATTTGAAATCTATGCTATATGTTTTTATCAAATTCTGATTGTGATAATTTGTATTTTCCCGACTATTTTAAGGTGTCTTTTAAATTAAGTTTATATTTACTCTAGAGCAGTGGTTCTCAACCTTCTGGCCCTTTAAATACAGTTCCTCATGTTGTGACCCAACCATAAAATTATTTTCGTTGCTACTTCATAACTGTGATGTTGCTACTGTTATGAATCATAATGTAAATATCTGATATGCAGAATGGTCTTAGGCGACCCCTGTGAAAGGGTCGTTCGACCGCCAAAGGGGGCGCGACCAAAAGGTTGAGAAACGCTGCTCTAGAGTATATATATTATGAACCTTTTTATGTACTGTCTTTGAGGAGCTTATGGTATGTTAACAAGAAATTTCATAGGATGCTTCTGGGCTTTAGTTTAGTCTGAAAGCATGAGGACAGCACATTGTACATTACAAAACATTCTAATGGAAGCAGCCCAAAGTCAGTCTTAAACCTTTGCTCATATTGAAGCTTATAGATGGGATGAAATGTTGCAAAATGAAGAAGAATGCGTAAGGAGGATGTATTTGCAGAAAGTTCCTGTGATTTCAACACACCAAGTAGGATATGAGGTAAGTGTGGGTTTTTCCCTCCTTCTGTTAAAAGAGAGAGGCAGGCAGAGAGTTCAGTGTTTGCCCCATTGAATCTGAGGAAGCAGAGAGGACACAGAGCAGGCTGGCTTCTAACTTCTGCCTGGGAAATCTAAGAATAAGATGCGCTGCTGGTTCAGTGTGGAGAGAGGAGTCAAGGAAGGAGAAGGGCACAGTGAAATCTGCCTGAACTCTAAGGCTTTGTTGTGTCAAATGTTTCAGAAGTGTTCATCACCTGACATGAATTCATCTTAGAAACTGTGCAATAGGAACAATTAAAGCAGTTATTCATCAGGCAAAAGCTAAAGTCAATGTCAGCATTTCCAGGCACTGTAGAAACAGTAAAGCAACCAGTTGTATTAAGATGGTATTTCTTATGGATACTGTTAAGAGATCATCAGTAATGATATATCTATAAAACATCCTCTCTCCCTACACACACACACACACACACACACAACACATAAGATAAATTCAGCTGTAAATACTTTCCAGACCCAGTAATTGTGAAGCAATCTGATAAAGTAAAATATTGCCATTTCTATTACTTGCCTTCTCTTCCCCATTTTCTTTTATATATATATATAAAATTGATTATATATATATATATATATATATATATATATATATATATATATTTGATTTTTTACAGAGAGGAAGGGAGAGAGATAGAGAGTTAGAAACATCGATGAGAGAGAAACATCGATCAGCTGCCTCCTGCACATCTCCTACTGGGGATGTGCCCACAACCCAGGTACATGCCCTTGACCGGAATTGAACCTGGGACATTTCAGTCCACAGGCCAACACTCTATCCACTGAGCCAAACCGGTTTCGGCTCCCATTTTCAACTTTGAAGAAATAGGAAACAGTTGATAAATTTCAGAAAAGGTGAGTAATGAAGAAATCAGTGGACAGCTATTCCCCATTCCTGGGCATCACATGGCTGTGCTTAGCCTTTTGTGCATGAAAGGTGAAGGAATAGCAATAATGTTGAATAAAATTGGGTGCATTGACTATGACAGAGGGCTGAACATTTTTTAAATTTATTTTATTAACTTTTGTTAAGCTTAAAATGTTTACTTAAGAATGATAAGAGAAAAACATAAAATTAATGAGTTTTACCAGAGATTAGGGATAAATATCCCACAACTAGGGGCCCGGTGCACGAAATTCGTGCACTGGGTGTGTGTGGGGAGGGGAGTGTCCCTCAGCCCAGCCTGCCCCCTCTCACATACTGGGAGCCCTCAGGCGTTGACCCCCATCACCCTCCAATCGCAGGATCGGCCCCTTGCCCAGGCCTGACGCCTCCGACAGAGGTGTCAGGCTTGGACAGGGGACCCCCTTCTCCCCCCGATTACTGGCTCTGGCCCCCCATTAGGCCTGAGGCCTCTGGCCCAGGAAACATGCCTGGACAGGGGACCCCCATCACCCTCTGATCGCTTGCTCCACCCCCGGCCCAAGCCTGACGCCTCTGACCCAGGCTTCAGGCCTGGGCAAGGGGACCATCATATCCCCCCAATCCCCGGCTCAGCCCCCCACCCAGGCCTGATGCCTCGGCCAGAGGAGTTGACCCTCATCACCCTCCGATCACCAATCACCGGATCGGCCCCTTGACCAGGCCTGAGGCCTCTGGCAGAGGTGTCAGGCCTGGCAGGGGACCCCCAGCTCCCCGTGGTTGCAGGCTCCGCCCCTGCCCAGGCCGCTTTAGGCCCAGGCAAGGGACCCCTAGCTCCCGGGACTGCCAGCTTCGACCATGCCCAGCTCCCATCGCTGGCTCCACCCCTACTTCCTGCTATCACTGGCCAGGGCGGGAAAGGCGCCTGATTCTCCTATCATGGCTGGGGGGCAGGGCAAAGGCAGCCCCAGGGCCGCCTTTGCCCTGCCCCCCAGCTCTTAGCTCCCCCCTGGGTTTCCGATCACTGTCAGTGGCAGGGGGCTTCTTCCTGCTTTCCCTTTCGCCTCCCTGCATTGTGCCTACATATGCAAATTAACCGCCATCTTGTTGGCAGTTAACTGCCAATCATAGTTGGCAGTTAATTTGCATATAGCCCTGATTAGCCAATGAAAAGGGTATCGTCGTACGCCAATTACCATTTTTCTCTTTTATTAGATAGGATAAATAACTTTTAAAGGAATATTGGAAGACAAAGTAAAATTGCCTTTGATTGGGTTCAATGAACCATATTTGTTTAAAATATAGTACAATAGGGTTGGGTGAAAAGACAGAAAATGGCCTTTTTGTTATGCAATAATATATATATGAATATTAACAAGTTATGAAACAATATCAAATTATTAAAGCATAATAAAGAGACATAGAGATCATACCAATCCTCTAAGATCTGGCTTTGTTTCTTGGTTTTGTTCCTGCCCTGGCATTTGAACCAACCCATTTCCAGTCAGGCTGCCAAGTACATACTCATTGTTTTGGACCAACTCTATTCCCCAGGAATACTTCCATGTCTCTGCATGGTCAGGGATGAATGAGTAAATGGCAAACATGATTTGGAAGTTAAAGATTGTGTATCCCTCTAGAGTCATCTGTTTACATTTCATGGTAAAGTCCTTCCCTGTGCTCCTCAGAGAAGATTACATTCCAGAGTAATTCTCTCTGGAGGGGAGAAAGGTAAATGTTCCAGCCACCCTGTGTATGCTCTGAGTCTCCTTATTTTATGGTGCTATTCCTATTGCACATGTAGATGAAATCTGGCTCTCATTGTCTTGCTCCACTGGGAATTGGTGTATAGGGATCCAGTGCTGCTGAGATTTGTCTATGAGTAAACAAAAAGTCATCTTTCTGATCCAGAGGTCTAGGGACAGGCCATTTTGTTAGTTTGAAAGTAGGATAACATCTCATACCCTTCACAGCTTTGGACTTAACACCCCTACATAATATTTATAACTATCTCTTTCAGTCAGTTTTCTAGAGTGATTTTTCATTCTGTTATAAGCCTGAAACCATTGAATCTGCTATATTCACTCTTTGAATCTTCAAACTACTTTTTGCTTTCCTATAATATCCACTCATGCTGTCTCCAAGCTGTGCTAGTTACAACATATTGTGTGTGTTCTCCATACCCAACCACTCATTAAAAAGATGAAAGCAGCTCAGAAAGAAGCTTGTCATTTTGAGCAATCAGGAAATAGCCTTCACTGTTGCATAAGAAAAGAGGAGAGATAGATATGATTTTGTTCTAAAGGTGCAAGGATTTCAAGGTTGATCACATGTATCTCGATGTATCATTTTAAAGTAGAGGCCTGCTCCATGACATTCATGCACTCGAGGAGTGGTGGTGGGGGGGGGGGATGTCCCTCAGCCCAGCCTGCACCCTCTCGCAGCCCGGGAGCCCTCGGGGGATCTGACTGACAGCTTAGGCCTAAGCCGGCAGTTGGACATCCTTAGCGCTGCTGCGGGGGTGGGAGAGACTCCCACAACCACCACTGCGCTCACCAGCAGTGAGCCGGGCTTCTGGCTGAGTGGCACTCCCCCTGTGGGAGCCCATTGACCACTAGGGGGCAGCTCCTACATTAATCATCTGCCCCTGGTGGTCAGTATGCATCATAGCAACTGGTCATTCCGCCGTTTGGTGGGTTTGCATATTACCCTTTTATTATATGGGACTACAGGCCCTGTGCACGAAAACACATGCACTGTGGGAGAGTCCCTCAGCCCGGTCTGCCCCCTCTCACAGTCTGGGAGCCCTCAAGAGATGTCCTACTGATGGCTTAGGCCTGCTCGCCGGGGGAAGCAGGCCTAAGCCACAGTCTGGCCTCTTTCTGTGGGAGGTGACGGGGTCGATCAGGGGAAGGCGCCGCCCCATTCACCCCTCTGCTGCTGCCACTGCCAGCCGCCGTGGCTGCTGGCCCTCGGCCCTTGCTTCTTAGCACTGGCCCTTCCCCCTACCCACTGGTGGGCGGGGGGCGATCTAAGGCCAGGCTGGCTGGGGGAGGGGCTGTGGGAGGTTGAGGCACAGCAGATCACACCCCTCCCAGCCTCTGAAAGGCATGGCGCTGGGGTGGGCCCACACTGCTGCCTCCATGGCTGCCTCTGCGGAAGGGGCAGCACTGGGACTGGGACCACACAGCCCCCTCTTCCTCCGCCTCTGCACAAGGGGCTGTGGTGCTGGAACAGCCTGCGCTGCTGTCTTTCCCGCACCGCCAGCCCTCAGCCCCCACAGTGGCTGCAGCTTTGTCGGGAAGGACATCTAGAAGGACACCCCGAGGACATCCAGTCTATCCGGTCTAATTAGCATACACCCTTTCTTAGTATAGATACTAGCTCTCACCCCTATCTTATCGGTGCCCCATTGATGCTTATTCTAAAGCAGCTTGGATTCTATGGAGCAGGGTGGTAAACTCGCTCACTGAGCACAGACTTCAGGGCTCTTCAGTTCTAATCCTCTCATGGATTACTGTACCTGTCTCTGTTCTGAGCATGAGTCAGATGTACACTCTCCAGCACTGCCTCTGCTATTTTGTTTTTATTTGTGAAAGCTAGAACAATGTGAGAATACAGCCCTTTTCCCCACTTCTATTTTACCTTTGCTTCTACATTTTCTGGAATTTTGTGGCCTCAGCTTTGTAGTGTATTTCATAAAGCCAGTCAGAGTCGCGGCTCATGAATGTCCACTTCGGTGAGCAGTTCCTGTGGCTGGTCTTTCATCATTCATTAATAACGTAGAACTCCAGCACTACACACTCTGATAGCACATGTTCTTCACAAGGAGTGTATTTTAAAAGCAAAAAAGAATAATTATAATATTTCTTAAATTTCCTCACATTGACCTTGATCTCACATCTCTGGGACTGGTGAATTACACAGAAGTTGTCTCTGGTCCAAACTTTGCTACTTCACTGCCAACTCACAGTGTGACCTCAATCCCTATTCTGAGCCTCTGTGTCTTCATTTATCAAAGAAGGGGGTTGAGTATTGACTAGGTTACTCCATAGTTTATAACCATGTTTTTAGGTTTATTTTATTTAAATCTTTATGGTTGAAAGTATTATATATGTCCCCTTCTTTCCCCATTGACCTGTTCTAGCCCACCCCTGCTCCCTGCCTCAGGCTTTCACCACCCTATTATCTGTGTCCATGGGTTATGCATCTATGCATACAAGTTCTTTGGTTAATCTTTTCCTACCCAACCCACCCACCCCCACCTTCCCTCTGAGATTTGAAGGTCTGTTCCATGCTTCTATGTCTCTAGATCTATTTTGTTAATCAGTTTATTTTGTTCATTAGATTCCACATATGAGTAAGGTCATGTGATACTTGTCTTTCTCTGACTGGCTTATTTCACTTAGCATGATACTCTCCAGGTTTATTTTAGTTATATCTTTATTATTTAAAAAAACAACCTATAGTCCCCATGATTATATATTTAGTGATTTTTTTTTCATTCTGAGATCATTCTTGAGAATATATTAATCAATCTGTGACGTCTCATGCCATTTCCTCCAGAAGACTGCTGGGGTCTTGATTGGCTGATGGTAATTGTATAGCATGTTTTTATTATGCCATGAGCATTAATGGGATTCTTATTTGTCATGCTATTAAAAGAAGCTCAGCAGCAAGGACAAAGCCCAGATCTGGGAGCAGTGAGCCCTGTTTCCTTAGTGAGCAGGTGCAAAGCTCACCTCCATATTGTTCTATATTTTCATTTTAATTCTTCATGTTTTTTAAATTTTTATTTTGTGTTAGCTGAACTATATGTTTCCCACAACTGCAGAAATGACCAATTAATCAACACTGCCCTGTGTTATCTATGGAGCAAAATATTGCTTTCAATACTTCTCATTTTGGATGATCAGAAACTAAAAAACAATTTGACAAAGAGCAAATGCCTGTGGTGTGATCTCTCTTTATATATATATCCCCATCTGGGTCCCTTAAGCCTTAATAGGTATTAATATAGATTTTTCAGATAATTCCAGTGAACAAAGTTTAGTGAAGTGGCAAAAAAAACCAGTAAGCACCATAAACAGATTCCTCCCTAGATATCAGCCTCAGCATACTTTTGCTTCAGAACTTTCATAGGGAGAAAAAATAGCATCAAGAAAAGGGAACTTAAGAAATAAGGGGGAAATGTCCTACCTGTCTATGATCAGTATGGACTGTGTAAATATAGAACTGTTATTTTTTTAGAGAATTTATATTTTTCCTGTTTAAATAAAAAAGGTCCTTCTGTAATCTCCAGATATTAATTGTATAATTGTATAGTCCAGAAATATTCTACTCTCACCCTTTCCATATGCCTTTGGGCCTACAGCATTGGTCTGATAAGTAAAACCAGGATTCCAATGTGCAGGTCAAGCCTGGCTCCTTTTACTCAGTAGGTCTGAATCATAGCACAGAATTCAGTCCAGGACCAAGCTGAGAGATTGCAGAAGCAGTTTGTGTTGCCCCAGATTAAGGAGTGATTTTAAAATATGTTGTCATGAGAGTACTGTTATGTCTTTAACATCTTTCATCATGTTTCTGTGATTCTCAATGAAGGAGTTGA
The DNA here is from genome assembly GCF_963259705.1 of Myotis daubentonii. NCBI lineage: Eukaryota > Metazoa > Chordata > Mammalia > Chiroptera > Vespertilionidae > Myotis > Myotis daubentonii. Next base: position 94,416,400 of record NC_081842.1, read on the forward strand.
GTATCTTGAAAATCTCTGCTGTCTAAAGTTAAGGAGCCTTAAAGTAGTTGCCATCATTTTTGTACTATGATAGGGACTTAACCCCTTGTTCCCTAGGATTAGGTTTCTTGGGTGGATTAGGAAAAAAGATAATAATATACAAGCACCGAACTGGGTTATTTGCAGAGGAAATCACAACTAAGTTATTCTCTTATACTTCCTTTAAGTTCAAAAGAGACTGAAGATGAGTCATCAGACAATACAGACAGAATGTCAAATTTCACACAGTTACAAAGACATAGTATAGGAACTCATATAACTGATATATAAATACAAAACAGTTTATTTGGTAGCATTTACTTCAAATGAGTTTAAAGTGTGTTTTTTTTTCCTTTATGAATAAATTACAGTGGTGATATGTTCTCAGGCAGTTGTCAATAGAAGATGCTTTTGTTTTAATATTTTGCTCTTAGGTTTGTTAATTATATAATTTTTAAATAGCACCAATCTATATTTTTAGATAAGAATGCTCTGTAAATTTTATTTTTAGAAAAGTATATTTATATTGTCTTTGCTATTTGGTTCCTTTTCTGTCCTTTCTTTTTATATCAATGTGACCATATTAGGGAAAGTATATTTTTCTACTTAGTTTCTCTAATTGTCACATTGGATATGGCATATTACCTACCTCATTTTAATTTGAATACTAAAATGGAATGGTTAAGGTCTATGCAAAACGACAAAACAAAACAAAAAAACAAACAAAAAAAGGCAGCTTGTGAATTTTATCCCAAATATTTTTGTTAATTAATAGTAAACCAGAAGAGTATGTAAAACTGCTTTTTTGCCTGTATTCATAAAAAAATAAAGATTAAAAAATCCAGGGGAATTTACCAACATTGAAATGAGATTAAAGAATGCTCTTCTCTGTGATTCAGTTTCCATATTAGTAAAATTTGGGCTATCTGGCTTACACAATAAAAGTCTTTCAAGATATAGATATTTAAGAATCTCTATACTTAGGACATATCTTAATTAGACTTGATTTGAATCATCATTATAAAATATATGTAGAATATTTCCTGATCTTTTAACAACTGTTAAATTATTTCCATTATAACTTACTGCTCAAGATGAACAGGTTATTTAAGGACTGTTGCTAAGATTATGCCTAAAGTGTGTGTTACTATAGGAAGAAGTATAGTATTAAAGACACCTGGAAGTCTCGCAGACTCTAGTCTGGATTCTCATAGAGCCAGCTTTAAATCCTAGCTCTGAGGCGCAGTGCTGAGTAAGGAGAGGATTAAAAGAGAGCTCAGAAGTAAAATGCTAACCATGCCAATCAACCCCTGGACTCTAAAAAGAAAAATATAAAGGAAAAAGGGGAAAGGTTTCATTTCTCCTTTCTTTTTTTTTTTTCAATTTCTCTGCCTCTTCACATTATTTCCCAGTTTTCACAAGTGCATTTTCAGTGGTCACAGTGGTCACCTTCAGGTGAAGCTCTTCCAGCAATGGTTTGTTGTTTTCCCCCTCCTCATCAGTATGTACTTTAAGGGATGAGTCAATTGAAAGACTGCTGGCTTTATGTCAGTCTTACCACTGTGTCCTTATTTTTCAGCCTGGGTTCCATATTCTCAATATCTAATTTATTATATACTTAGTAAGTAGTGAATATTTAATAACTTTGAAAAGAGAAAGAGAGATGAATTGACCCACAGATTGAGGTCTTCATGTCTTGTCACCAAGACATTTATTTGAGAACTAGAGGCCTGGTGCACAAAATTCATGCACCAGGGCAGGGGTCCCTCAGCCTGTCCTACACCGTCTCCAATCCAGGACCCCTCGGGGGATGTCCAACTGACTCTTGCAATCCAGGACTGCTGGCTCCTAACCACTCGCCTGCCTGCCTGCCTGCCTGCCTGCCTGCCTGATCGCCTCTAACCACCTCTGCCTGCCTGCCTGATCGCCCCTAACTGCTCTCCTGCTGGCCTGATCGCCCCCAACCATCTCTGCCTCACCCCGCACCTGGGACCCAGGATTCCCTCCTCCAGCCAGTCGCAGGCACCCAGGACCCGGGCCAGCTTCACTCGGCAGCCACAGCCGCAGGGGACCATGGGCGGGTGGCTTCTCCTGGGCTGCAGCCACAAGCCCCCAGGACCGCAGGGCGGGCGGCTTGTCCCTCTCCAGGGCCACAGCCTGGCTGGTCCCCATTCCTCTCTCACGAGCTCATTTGTGCCTGGCTGGTCCCCATTCCTACACTTTTTTTTAAGACTTTATTATTTTAGAGACATTTTAGGTTCTTAGTGAAATTGAGAGCACGGTAAAGATGATTCCCGCATATACCAAGCTCAGCACATGCATAGCTCTCCATTATCAACATCGCCTACCAGAGTGGTACATTTGTTACAATTGATAAACTTACATTGACACATTATAATCACCCAAAATCCATAGTTTACATTAGAGTTAACTCTTGGTATGTTACATTCTATAGGTTTGCACAAATGGTTAATGACATATATACCACATTGTTATGATATCATACAGAGTATTTTTACTGCCCTAAAAATCCTCTGTGTTCCACCTATTCACCCCTCACCCCACCTCAAATAACTATCAACCACTGATCTTTTTACTGTTTCCATAATTTTGCCTTTTCCAGAATGTTATATAGTTTGAATCATACAGTATGTAACCTTTTAAAATTGACTTCGTTCACTTACTAATATGCATTCAAGGTTCATCCACATTTTTTAAAAATGTTTCTTAGTGTTGAATAATGCACTGCCTATAAGTACCACAGTTTATTTATCTAAATACAAATAGAAGAACATCTTAGCTACTTTCAAGTTTCTGGCAATTATAAGTAAGGCAGATATAAACATCCATGTGCAAGTTTTAAATCCTTTAAGTAAATAAGAAGGAGCACCACTTTTGGACTATAAAGTAAGAATGTTTAGTTTTGTGCAAAACAGTCAAACTTTCTTCCATTCTGTATTCCATAAGCAATGCCTGAGAATTCCTATTGTCCACATCCTTGCTAGCATTTGGTGCTATCAGTGTTCCAGATTTTGGCCATTTAACTAGATGTGTAATGATACCTCATTGTTATTTTAAATTGTATTTCTCTCATGATCATATGATGTAGAGTATCTTTTTATATGCTTTTTCACCATCTATATATCTTCTTGGTGAGGTATCTGTTATATGATTGTACTTTATCTCCTTTCATAGCATATCAGTTATACTTCCTTTACCTTTTTTATTAATTGCCATGGAGTTTGCAATACATTTATAATTACTTAAAGTTCACTTTCATATAATACTATACAGCTTCATGAGTAATATGAGTACCTTATATAGCAAAACACTTCTAACTTCTTCCTCCCATCCCTTCCAGCGGGTTCTCAACCTGTGGGTCGCGACCCCTTTGGTGGTCGAACGACCCTTTCACAGGGGTCGCCTAAGACCATCTGCATATCAGATATTTACATTATGATTCATAACAGTAGCAACATTCCAGTTATGAAGTAGCAACGAAAATAATTTTAGGGATGGGTCACAACATGAGGAGCTGTATTTAAAGGGCCAGAAGGTTGAGAACCACTGCCTTATACCATAGCTGTATTTCACTTCACTTATATAAAAACATACATAAGTAAACATTGTAAGATACATACATAAGATACATAATCAAATATATTTTTACTATTATTTTGAATAAAATGTTGTTACATAATTTATGAATAATAAGAATAAAAGATTTTATTTCATTGTTTTGTTATTTTTATTATTTTTTAAATCTTTATTGTTGATAGAATTACATATGCCCTCATTTTTCCCCCATTGACTTCTTCTAATCTTCCCTACCCCTGCCTCAGCCCTTTACCACCCTATTGTCTGTGTCCAGGGATTATGCATATATGCATACAAGTTCTCTGGTTGATCTCTTCCCATCCACCCTCCCCTGCCTTCCCTCTGATATTCGACAGTCTGTTCCATGCTTCTATGTCTCTGGATCTATTTTGTTCATCAGTTTATTTTCTTCATTAGGTTCCACATATGAGTGAGATCATGTGATATTTGTCTTTCTCTGACTGGCTTATTTTGCTTAGCATACTAGTTTTGCTCCCCAGGTCTATCATGCTGCTGCAAATGGCAAGAGTTCATTCTTGTTTACAGCAGCGTAGTATTCTATGATGTCAATGTACCACAGCTTTTTTACCCACTCATATATTGATGGGCACTTGGGCTGTTTCAAAATTTTAACTATTGTAAATTGTGCTGCTATGAACATAGCAGTGCATATATTCTTTCTGATTGCTTTTTTTGATTTCTTAGGATATAATCCTAGAAGTGGGATCACTGGGTCAAATAGGAGTTCCATTTTTAATTTTTTTGAGGAAACTCTATACTATTCTCCACAGTGACTGTATCAATCTGTATTCCCACCAACAGTGCAATAGGATTCCCTTTTCTCTATATCCTTGCCAACACTTGCCATTTGTTGATTTGTTGATTATAGCCAGTCTGACAGGTGTGAGGTGGTATCACACTGTCATTTTAATTTGCATCTCTTGGATGACTAGTGACTGAGCATCTTTTCATATGCCTCTTTGCCAAAAATATGTTCAATTTGGAGAATTGTCTATTTAGGTCCTTTGCCCATTTTTTTAATTGGATTGTTTGTCTTCCTTTTGTTAAGCCTGTATATTTTTGGAAATTAATCCCTTTTCAAATGTATCATTGGCAAATATGTTCTCCTATGAGTGTGCTCTCTTTTCATTTTGTTGATGATTTCTTTTGCTGTGTAGAAGGTTTTTATTTTGATACAGTCACATTTGTTTATTTCCTCCTTAGTTTCCTTGGCCCTAGTAGATGTATTGGTAAACATGTTGCTACCAGAGATTTTTGAGATTTTGGTGCCTATGGTTTCTTCTAAGATTTTTATGGTTTCACGGCTTACATTTAAGTTTTTTTTATCCATTTTGAATTTATTCTTATGTATGGTGTAAGTTGGTGGTCCAGTTTCATTTTTTTGCATGTACCTGACCAATTTTTCCAACACCATGTATTGAAGAAACTATCTCTGTTCCAATGTACGCTCTTGCCTCCTTTGTCAAATATTAATTGAGCGTAGTGGCTTAGGTTGATTTCTGGATTCACTGTTCTGTTCCAATGATCTGTATGCCTGTTCTTGTGCCAGTACCAAGCTCTTTTGAGCACAGTGGCTTTGTAGTATAACTTGATATCTGAGATTGTGACTCCTCCAACTTTGTTCTTCTTTCTTGAGATTGCTGTTGCTATTTAGGGTCTTTTTTGGTTTCATATAAATTTTTGGAGTGTTTGTTCTAAATCTGTGCAATATGCCCTTGGTATTTTAATAGGGATTTCACTGAACCTGTATATTGCTTTGGGTAATATGGACATTTTAATGATGTTACTTCTACCAATCCATGAACATTGTATACTCTACCACTTGTTTATATCTATAGTTTTCTGAGTATAGGTCTTTTACCTCCTTTGTTAAGTTTATTCCTATGTATCTTATTTTTGTTGTTGTTGCAATGGTAAAGTGGATTGTTATTTTAGTTTCTCTTTCTGATAGTTCACTATTGGTGTATAAAATGTTACGGATTTATCGGTGTTAATTTTTATTCTGCTACATTTCTGAATTCATTTTCTAAATCTAGTAGTTTGTTGATGGAGTCTTTAGAGTTTTATATGTACTGTATCATATCTTCTGTGAATATGAAGAGTTTTACTCCCCCCTCCTCAATTTGAATTTTATTTCTTCTTCTTGTCTGAATGCTATGGCCAGGACTACCAGAACGATATTGAATAAGAATGGTGAAAGAGTGCATCCCTGTCTTGTGATGTAGCATTTCTTTTAATTTTCTCCCTATAATTTCTAAATCTCTGCATATTTATTTTTTCTTTCACGATTATTTTATTCACTAGAGCCAATAGTTGTTGTAAATATCCAATCTATATTTTCTACATTCCTGCCATGTCTGTTTCTGATGCTTGCTCTCTCTCTTCCAATTGTGGTTTTTGTCCTTTGGCATGCTTATAGCTGTTTTTTCTTGATAGCTGGACGTGATGTACTAGGGTTAAAAAACACACACAAAAATATATGGTGAATAATATAGTGGTGAGTCTCTGGTTAACTATTTCCTGTGAGGACAGGCCTTGTTAAGAAGAACAGAGAACTTTTTTTAGTATTTCAAAATGGTTTATTTACCCCTTGCCCTGGTGGAAGCAAGAAGGGATGTCTCTTCAATATTTACTGTGAGAACTTGTTTAAACTCCTGCAGATAAAACTAACAAAAGTGTGAAGGTTGCCTTATGACTTGGTCACCATGAGAGTTTTTAACTCTCAGATTTGCCTGCACTGAGTCTCCCTCAATTTGTCAAAACAGTTGAAGTTTTACGACCTTGGCACTGGTTTCTCTACTGATTTTCTCTTTTGAGTTTTTGCGCTGGGTAAGCTATGACTCCCTATATTCACCTGTATGTCTCTCCAGTCTGGAGGGCAGCAATTTATCCTTTATCCTCACCTCTCTTATGGATCCAAAACAAGTTGTTGACTGTTTACTTTGTTCATCTTTTTACTTCTTATTTAAATGAAGTGGCAATTTCCAAGCCCCTTACATGTGGAACTGGAAATTGGAAGGTTCTGCTGTTTTTGTAAGACAGGGTCAGCCAAAGTCTTCATCTCACAGGAAACATGGCATCTAGAAAGCACAGTTAGCCTTGACTATTCATGATATATTTGACCACTTGTTGCTTAAATTTCCATGTCTGTTTAGTAACCATCTGTTCAACTCAGGATTATTTTTTCTTCCATATCACCCAAACTTCTACCTGATGGTGATCTAAAGTCAAGGAATATTGACCTGTTGCTCTGGCATTAAAAATGAAGACTGCAATTCACAGTAAACCCAATTCTTTGAAGCTTTGCACTTGTGAAATTTTAACCCTGTCAAATAATTATTCTTAAATATTCCTATATTTTTCCAGCTCTGCATCTATATATCAATACATATAAAAGTATTTTTATTCTAGAATGAATCAGAATATGGTTTTGTAAATAGATGTGATATTTATTCCTAGTCATTAAATAAGGGTCTGTTGTCCTTTAATCTTTCTCTTATTTATTATCATAATCTTACCTGAACTAAACTTTTCTTACTCAGTTTTCTTTTGTCTTATTTCTTTATTTTGTACTCTAATTTTCTTTTAGAAATTTCCTGTACCCAATATTAATGTTTATTAATGTTTTCTAGATTAATGGTGTTAATTACATAAAAACTTATAATTATAAAAAAGACTACTTTGTATTAAATATGCATGACTGACAAACCAATAAGCATTGAAAAATGTACAGATGTTTCATAGAGGTTCATTTATATACTATACACATGAAATTATAAGAGAAATCGACTCATATAAAATTTTTCTACATTATAGTTCCCCCCGTCATCTGTGGGGGCATGTTCCAAGACCTCCCGTAAATGCCTGAAACTGCAGATAGTACTGAACCCTATATATACTAGGTTTTTTCCTATACGTGTGTACCTTTCACTTAAAGGAAGCACTTGATGGCTTTTCTTAGGCATATCCAAATTACCAGCATCGGTACTCTTTCACTCTGGGGACATTATTAAGTAACATAGGGTTAGTTGAGCACAAGCGCTATGATAGAAGGACAATCAATCTGAGACAGATACCAAGTGACTCCCAGGCAGGTAGCATACACAGGTGGAAACACTGAACAAAGAGATGACTTACCTCCTGGGCAAAACAGAGCTGATGGTGGGAGATTTCATCACACGACTCAGAAAGGCCTGCAATTTAAAACTTATCAATTGTTTCTTTCTGAAGATTTTTATTCACTATTACAAGACCGCTGTTGCTTGTGGGTAACTGAAACTGCAGAAAGTGAAACCTCGGATAAGGGAGGATTGCTGTATTTAATTTCTTCCATTGCTTTGTTTGTTCAATGGATTAGAAATCTTTTGTAAGCCCTGGCAGGGTGGCTCAATTGGTGGGAGCATTGCCCAGTACACCAAAAGATTGTGAGTTTGATTCCCCACGGGGGTCTGTATGGAGGCAGCCGATTAATGTTTCTCTCTCTCCCTTCCATTCTCTCTAAAAAGTCAATAAAAACATATCCCTGGGTAAGGATTAAAAAATATTTTGTATTGCCTTGTTAATTATGATGCCCACATTTAATAAAATGAAATGATGTGTTTAAGGCCATTGAGCAAGTAAAGGATTTGGTAACTAGTGTAAGACTATACAGTAATTGTTATAAAATGGAATGAAAAAAAGCTAGTGTGTCCACTACACAATGCATTGATAATGTTTCTATATTCATTAAGATAGGGGGAATTAAACTACCTCTTAAGTTCTGCACTTTGGTTATTGGAAATGAAAAAAAATAATAAAATTTAATAAGTTCAAATAGTATGGTGCCAGATTTCTATTGTGTAGTATACATATGGGGAAAAAATATTAATAAGAGATAAGATTTTGCTATTAACTCTCATTTTGCTTTTGATTTTTCAATAACATTATAATAAACCTGGATGTTGTTAACGTCACTGAACGTAGCTGTAAATGTGTACATAAAGAGAATATCTACTTAAGCAGTGGCTGAATGGCTCCGTTGGTTGGAGTGCCGTCCCATACGTCAAAAGGTTGCAGGTTTGACTCTCCGTCAGGGCACATACCTAGGTTGTAGATTCAATATACATTTCTCCCTCACATCAATACCTCCCCCTACCCCTCACTCCCTTATTCTCTCTATAAAAATGAATAAAAACATATTCTCATGTGAGGATTAAAAAAAGAGAGAGTACTCACTTAGTAAATGATTTTTGAAAGTGGTAAGCATTAAACTGATGTCTCCTTATGAAAAGCAAAAGTTACAGTGTTTAGCATTATTGCAATAGTCTTAGACTGCCCGCCAAGCTACTCCTATGTGTAAACCAATAAATAATACTGTTGTTTTTTTTAAAAAAATTGCTTCGAGAGACTGCTGAGACATTCCAAATGTAAAATATCATTTTAAAGGTAATAGGGACATTTTTTATTATTTTAAATTAAAAGCATTTATAAAGAATATTATTCTGTCTCTTGGCAAAGGTTAGTTGTCACATTCTTGCTGTTATTGAAAAACTATGGTTGCCCTCTTTTACATTTATTGTGATCCCACTGAGCTACCTGTTTGAACAATAATGCTTTCTTGAATCTCATTATTTGATGATGTGATTGTGATATTGGATTTCATGGAGATAATCAACATAAACATAACTGAAATTTATACTTACTCTATACTCCTGCTGTTTTTAAAATGTCCTAAAAATAAAAATTTTTATTACAGTATGATATTTCATTTAAAAATAAACCAACATCAAGCACTTTTGAAGTTTTTATTAAAGAATTTAAGAATACAGTGTTTCCTCACAATCAAGATGTATTGTAAGCTCTCTAGACATATCAAAACTAATAAAAGAGAAAAATGGTAATTGGCGTACGAGCTACCCTTTTCATTGGCTAATCAGGGCTATATGCAAATTAACTGCCAACTAAGATTGGCAGTTAACTGCCAACAAGATGGCGGTTAATTTGCATATGTAGGCACAATGCAGGGAGGCGAAAGGGAAAGCAGGAAGAAGCCCCCTGCCACTGACAGTGATCGGCAACCCAGGGGGAAGCTAAGAGCTGGGGGGCAGGGCCAAGGCGGCCCTGGGGCCGCCTTGGCCCTGCCCCCCAGCCATGATCAGAGAATCAGGCGCCTTTGCCGCCCTGGCCAGTGATAGCAGGAAGTAGGGGGTGGAGCCAGCGATGGGAGCTGGGCACGGTCGAAGCTGGCAGTCCCGGGAGCTAGGGGTCCCTTGCCTGGGTCTAAAGCAAAGCCCACGATCACGGGGCCGCTGCAGCTGCGGGTCCCCGCTGCCCGGGCCGGACGCCTAGGCCAGAGGCGTCAGGCCTGGGCAAGGGGCCGATCCTGCGATTGGAGGGTGATGGGGGTCAACGCCTGAGGGCTCCCAGTATGTGAGAGGGGGCAGGCTGGGCTGAGGGACACTCCCCCCCACACACACCCAGTGCACGAATTTCGTGCACCGGGCCCCTAGTGATTACATAAGTATACAATGTTCTATATCATTTACTAGTATAATTAAATCCATGCATATGTCAGGATACTAAATCACAGGTAAAAATAATTGAATGTCATTTCACTTTGCTCATGCCAAGCTAAAAGCTTATATATTTATACATGTGTTTGCTATAAATATTTGTTTTCCTCACATAACCTACTATAGTACAGTGAAAAGAAGTATCCTATTTAATAAAGAGGGAATATGCTAATTGACCCTAATGCAGTCGCAAAGATGGCAGCACCCACAGCCAATAAGGAGGGAATATGCTAATTGACAGCCACACCCTCAAAGATGGCGGTGGCCAGTTCCCGCAGCCCCGCCGGTGTGGCAGGTGTGCAGCAAGGCCAGGCCTGACCTCAGGCTGGCCTGGCTGCTTCGCACACCAGCCTCCAGAGTCCCCCAGTCCCCTCAGCCCCCCAGCCGCCCAGGGCTGGCTTGAGGTGTAGGCAAGTCTCAGATGTTAGCTGCCCAGCTGCCCAGGGCCAGCCTGAGGCACAGGTTACCAGGGCCGGCTGAGGCTTGCACTGCCGGAAGTGGCAGCAGCAGAGGTGTGATGGGGCATCACCTTCCCCTGATTGCCGGGTTGCCTCCTGCCCCTGAGGGCTCCTGGACTGTGAGAGGGGGCAGGCTGGGCTGAGGGACTCCCCTCCAGTGCATGAATTTTCATGCACCGGGCCTCTAGTAGGTTATAAAGAATTCGGGTGCTTGTCATTAAATTTAAGATTTTTTTTCCATTGTGAATTTTCTTCTATCTTAAAGAGAAGTATCCAGTGAACAATCTGAAGTAATTTTCTGTTTCTAAACATGTTGTCTCTACAAGTATTACCTAGAATTTTTATTTTTAAAGCCTCTTGCCACCCTTCCCCTCCCCCCACCCCCTCCCCGATAAATTTGATGAACATGCTTCAGGTAGCAGTTCAGGTTTCTTTCCATGCCACAGCTTTTTACTAAAAGCTCAATTTTAGAGACAAGACAATAGGGAACTTTATGGCACTGGTTTACACAGTTCTTTCCCTTGCTGAGAGAGGGGAAAAAGAAGAGAGAAAGAGATAGAATGGTGGGTACAGTCCAAAACTGATGTCAGAAAACTTACAACTGTCCAACATGCAGTTATAAATGCTCCATAGAAAAAGAAAGAAAACGGGTACATATTCTATGATATTGACAATAGAACCACTAGGCCATATTATGGTATGGAATGTGAATGGGTTTTGACAGTGAACAGTTTGTCAAAGTGACTAATGAACTCAGTTCACTGGATGTTCCTTACGTTTCTAATAACCCCAACTCAGCAGGAGGCCACCCACTGTTTCCCCCCTGATGCTGACTAACTATATCCCTATGTTAACCTAGTTTTGAAACAGCTGCCCTCTCCACAAGAAATTCAATCATCTCAAGACTTTTGTAGAAACACTAGTGATTTCAGAAACAGTGGGGAGGAATGCGATCAACATTCTATCATCTAGCTCCCCCTCCAGTACTCAGTATCTTTCTTATACCCCTACCTGGCCTATGCCCCAGCTCCTAATTCTTTTCATTTTATCACAGAGTCCCTGCTATCATGCTTGGAATCCTGATAATCAGCCATCACCTGAGCTCTATATTTCAATTTATAGACCAGGAAAAATTATTAAGGCTTAGTATCAACATTGGAAGATGCCTCCCTAAGAGAAATTATTAGAGTGTCTCACTACACAAGATAAATTTGTTTAACTCTTTATGTAAGTAAATATTTGATTCGAACTACATGCTGAATCTATCTGTTCTCACAATTGCCACATTTGTGATATTTTGATTTATAATAAGAAAATATATATTTGTTCTACTTCTATAAAAATGTCATTGGGATTTTGATGGGGATTGCATTATATATATTGCTTAGGTAATATGGCCATTTAAATTTTGTATGGAAACAAAAAATACCTCAAACAGCCAAAGCAATCGTGAGGGGGGTTGGGGGTAGCAAGCTGAAGGGATCACACTCTCTCTGACTTCAAATTAAACCACAAAGCTACAATAATAAAAAAGTATGGTCACACAGACAAATAGAACAGAATTGAGAACCCAAAAATACACCCACATGTATATGAGCAACTAATTTTCTACAAAGGTGCCAAAAACATACAACAGAGAAGGGAAAGCCTCTTTAATAAATGGCATTGGGAAAAATTGGAAAGCCACTACAAAAGAATAAAACTAGAGTTCTATTTGATACCATACACACAAATTAACATAAAATAGATTAAATACTTGACTATAATATCTAAAACAATAAGATGCATAGAAGAACACATAGGTTCTAAGCTTATAACTTCGGTCTTAGATAGGTTATTATGAACTTGACCCCAAAGACAGGGGAAATAAAACCAAAAACAAATGAATGGGGTAACATCAAACTAGAAATATTCTGCACAGCAAAATAAATCATCAGTAAAACAAAAAGCCAACCAACCGTGGGAGAATATAATTGCAAATGATACCTCCAATAAGGGTCTAATATCCAAAATCGATATATTTTTAAAACTCATACAACACAACTGCAAAAATGCAAACAATTAAATTAAAAAATGAACAGAGGACCTGAACAAAGACTTTACCCATGAAGATATGCAGAAGGCCAACAGATATACAAACATACACTGGCTCTGGCCGGGTAGCTCAGTTGGTAGAGTGTCCTCCCCATGTACCAATGTGGCGGGCTCCATCTCCAGTCAGCGCACATATAAGAAGCCACCAATGGATGCGTAAGCAGAATGACAGTCATGTTTCTCTCCCCTTCCTCTTTCTCTCTAAAAATCTGTACATAGAAAATATATGTGGTAAAAACTCAGACACTTCTTGTAGCAATATTTTTGCCAATATTTCTCCTTCAGTAAGGGAAACAAATGAAAAAAAATAAGTAAGTGGGATTACATCAAAATAAAAAGCTTTTACACAGAAAAAGAAACCATGGACAAAATGAAAAGGCAACCTACTGAATGGGAGAATATATTCAGCAATGATACATCTGGTAAGGGGTTAATTTACAAAATATATTAAAAAAATTACTTATACAACTCAACACCAGGAAGACAATCCAATTTTAAAATGGGCAAAGTACCTAAATAGACACTTCTCCAAAGAGGACATACAGATGGCAAATAAACATAAGAACTTGCTCAACATCACTAACCAGAGACATGCAAATGAAAATGACAATGAGGCATCATCTCACACCTGCCAGAATGGCTATCATCAACAAATCAACAAACAACAAGTGCCGGTGTGGATGTGGAGAAAAACTGTTGGTGAGAATGCAGATAAGTGCAGCCACTATTGAAAATAGTATGGAGTTTCCTCAAAAAATTAAGAATGGAACTGCCATTTGACCCAGTGATCCCACTTCCAGGAATATATCCTTAGAATCCTGAAAATCAAATAAAAAAGAATATATGCACCTCTATGTTCATAGCAACACTATTTACAATAGCTAAGATCTGGAAACAGCTCAAGTGCCCATCAGTAGATAAATGGATAAAAAAGCTGTGATACATTTACACAATGGAATATTACATGGCTGTATAAGAGAAGGAACTCTTGCAACAGCATGGAAGGACCTGGAGAATATAAACAAAATAAGCCAGTTAGAGAAGGACAAATACCATATTATCTCAATCATATGTGGAATCTAATGAACAAAATAAACTGAAGAAAAAAATAGAACCAGAAGCTTGGATACATGAAGCCTACTGACAGATCTCAGGGGGATTGGGGGTCGGGGCGGGGGGGGGCCTGGCTGGAAGAGATTAGCCAAAAAACATATATGCACACATGCATCAAAGTCAGGGGGTGGGGGGGTGGGTGAAGGAGGGTGAGGGGGGGGCGGGTAGGGGACATCTATAACAGTCGCAACAATTTTGAAAAAAATCTATCATATTTTTAAAAAGATGCTTATCCCTGGCCAGTTTGGCTCAGTGGAGAGAGCGTAGGCCGGTAGACAGAAGGATCCCAGGTTAGATTCTGGTCAAGAGCATGTACCTCAGTTGCAGGCTCCTCTCCAGCCTGGGCCCTGGAGGCAACCAGTTGATGTTTCTCTCACATCGATGTTTCTCTGTGTCTTTCCCTCTTCCATTCTCTCTAAAATAATCAATGGAAAAAGTGTCCTCAGGTGAGGACTTAAAAAAAAAAAAGAAGCTTAACTTCACTACTATGAGAGAAATGTAACTCTGGCCAGGTGGCTTAGTTGGTTAGAGCTTCATGGTAATACACCAAGGTTTCAGGTTTGATTCCAGGTCAGGGCACTTGTAAGAATCAACCAAAGAATGCATAAATAAGTGGAACAATAAATTGCTGTCTCTCTCTCTTTCTCTCTTTGTCTCTCTCTAAGCTTAGTAAATTAAAAAGAGAGAGAGAGAGAGAGAGAGAGAGAGAGAGAGAGAGAGAGAGAGAGAGAGAAATACAAATCAAACCACTGTGAGATACCTGTTAGAATGGCAACTGTTAATAAATAATAAGTGTTGGAGATGTGGAAAAAAGGAACCCTTATCCACTGCTGGTGGGGATGTAAGTTGGTGCAGCCACTATGGAAAACAGTATGGAAGTTCCTTTAAAAAATTAAGGATATAACCCAGATATTTGGGAAGATGTTCATACAGAGGGCATAGAAATTCTGTCCTTTCCCCATACCTAACCCTGTGCATCTCTTCCATCAGGTTGTTCCTGAGTTATGTTCTGTTATAATAAAGTGGAAATTTAGTAAATAAATGTTTCTCTGAGTTCATCTAACACATCAACCTGCTCCTATCAGGGCCTCTGTATTTGCTGTTCTATTCCCTAGAATGCTTTTCTTTCAAGATATCTGCATAGGTCATTTGCTCTTTAACTTCTTTCATGCCTCAGCTCTGTGTCATCTTAAGAGGGCTGCAAAAAATAGCAAGCAACTTCTCCACAACACTTATCTCTCATCATGACTGGTATCTTAACAAATACATGTAAATACAATAAATACATGCTTAAGTCTCAGATTTATCTTTTGCATATAGCACATAAAACATTCTTTCAATGCGTGAAAAATGTATTTATTTATTCACTTATTCTGAAAATAATTTAATTTTTGTTTGCCTCAATTTATTCAATTGTAAAATAGAAAAATGTTTTAGCAATTACCACTTATGATGTTTTAAATAATTTAGATTCAGAAGATATATTGAAGTAATTGGTTTAGTGCCTAGGATACAGAGAATTGCCAATCAATATTAGCTATTTATATTGCAATTTCCTTGAGGACAGGTAATTATATTAATAATAAAGTAAATAATAAGAGCCCTTTATCTATTAATAGGTGCTTTTAACTCTTAAGTAGCAGAGCCTGAAATGAGAATTCTCCTTGAAGAGATTAATGGAAGGAAAGCTTGGAGGAGAGGGAGTGAGGAAAGTAAGACAAAGCAGAGAGAAAAAAGCTAAGTAACCCCTCCTACAAAGGCGTGTCTGTGGTTCCCTGTCTTTGGACATTTAAGAACTGGAGGCAAAGCAATGTGGACTTGGAAAAGTCTGGAGCCAGCTAGCTCCCTGCAGGCTCAAGATCAACCATCCCACATAGAAAAAAAAAAAAAAGAAAAGAAAAAAGCAAAAGAAAAAAGCTAAGTAATGTGGTGCCTTATCTGGATAGATTTTTTTGGCGGGGGGGGGGGAGGGGAGGAAACAAACATACAGCTTGGATGGATTTGAGGAATATTGTGCCATAAGCAGATTTACTTTAAGTGGCTAAGCTAAGTTTAAAAAGCAAAGTAACAATAAGAGAAAATATTTCCGGTACAGGACCAACAGCACAAAAAGTAATATATGAATGAGTACCTGGGTAAATACCCTTTTGGAAATAGTTTAACTTTAAGTACATTTTGTTGACTGTCCATAGTCCACAAATCTACACTTCAACAACAACATGATGATACTTCTTAAAAATAACTACTTAAAACCCAGGTGTTTCCTCATTTGACCAATCTCATCTAAGTTTAAACGTGCAGAAGGACTAAGATATACACTAATATATCCAGAGTAAGCCACGTGCAACATGTTACTTGATTAATTTTCTAAAATGAGGTTACAGGGCAATGATAGTAAGATAAGGGAAGAATTGTCCACTAAAACTTCCAAAATTTTATCAGTGTCAGAAATTAAAGACACTATTGCAGAGATTGAGACTAATTCACAGATAGCTCCATGTTTAAGTAGTCCTAATTCATGCCCCTTCTATTGTCTCGTCACCTTTAATTGAACTCCAAGTAAAGACTGATGATCACACTCAATTTCAAAGCCTTACAGGAATCCCTGAAACTTGTAGGGCATACTGTGGAATGGTGATTGATTTCTTTCAGTTTGTTGATCTGAAATTACAAGGAGATAAGAAGATGGGATGTCAGATTCAAAGGAAGCTTTATTGGTTCAAGTGAAAAGGCACAATTCCACTTGAACCCCTACCAGTTCTAAAATCTACCACTAAGACAGGCAACTATAAACCCTAGAAAGGTAAACAGCAGCCAAAGCATAATCAGCCATTGAAGAAACTCTTTTTATCCTTGAATTATGCTTTCTGTTGAATCCACTTGTCAATAATAATAGCTATTTTGTTTTTTATTGTCCAAATATATGCTGAACAGGATAAATTTTAAAGATTTTGATGCTTCATGTTAAAATATAATAAACTGAAAAACATTTAATGATTAAGATGTCAACAAATGCAATGCAGACCATAAAGTACCTGATGTGGCAAATAAATAATGAGAACAGGTCCTGGATTATCGAAAAACCAGAATTACATTTAAAAGGTTCATTTTAAATAATAAAAATCCACTAAGATTTAGCACCTCATGAACCTCTTCCCAACTAAAGCTTGGCTCTTCAGTCTTACAAAAATAGATGTAGCAAAAAATGGTTTTAATAGTAAAACTTATAATAGTTTGTAATCCTGTATATTTCAAATCACTTCCAGATAGATAGCCATTACTTATCTGATTTACTGCTTCAATTCATTTTAAAGAAACCTATGATACTATCCTCTCAAAATACACACAACCAGTGGCAGAAGGGGTGACAAAAGTAATATATGAGCATAATTATATACTCATACACTTAATAGAAGCACAATAAACATTTGCTAAGCACTGAATGAAAAGTGACTAATTATATAGTACCTTATAGTATGGTTTTGAAACCTTGACACTATTGCAATTTGGGCCAGATATTTCTGTATTGCGGGGGATATCCTGTGCACCATTGGGTGTTTTGCAACATTTCTGACCACTGTTCACTAAATGCTAGTAGTACCTTCTTCCCAATTTGTGGCACGCAAAAATGTTTCCAGACATTTCCAAATGTCCTAGGAGAGTGAGTGTGTGTGTGTGTGTGTGTGTGTGTGTGTGTGTGTGCGTGTGGTGGGGTGAGGGAGTGAGGGGATCCCCAATTGTTACATCTGATGTAAAATCATGTTTAATTATTGAGGATGCAAAAGAGGCAATACAGAAACTCATTACTCAGCAATATGCTTGTTCATTACAAGGCCATGTAAGGCTTTCGGGGCAGCCAAAGGTTTAGTCTTAGGCAAATTGAAGAGTCGGAGACAGCTGGGTAGTGGGGAAGGCACATGAGAGAATGTCAAGCCTGCTCTCCCATGGGCCAAACAACGTCCAGACCAACTAAGAGAAGCAGCCCCGAGGCAAAGAAATTAAAAAGCCCACCTGCGTTCACCGCGTTTGCTATTGTGCTTTAAGCACATGCAGACAACCTAAGAAGCTGTCTCTATTATATTTATATGTACAACTATAGCATTTCTGTCCTCCAACCTGACTGTTTGAACCACAGTCTGTATGAACCATACTCTGTGAAATCGTGTGCTCATCCTAACACTTTTCACATCGCCCTGTGTGTTTCACACATGAGAGAGAGAGAGAGAGAGAAAGAGAGAGAGAGAGAGAGAGAGAGAATGAATAATGGCAATTTTAATTTCCTAGACTCCTATTCTAACTCCCAACATAACTATTCTTTATTCCAAAGTTTTAGGTTGCGTTGGTGGTATAGTGGTGAACCTAGCTGCCTTCCAAAGTTTAACAAACCTATACATTAAATAATTAAATTATATGAGAGAATGTTGAGTTTTCTCTCCCAATGCCCCAGTAAAATGCTAAAGTATATCCCATAACAGTTGTAGAAATCCACAAATATTGTTGGGAGACAATTCTCTATGACTCACATTTTTGCACATCTTTCCAGCAGAGATACTAACTACCTTTATTTCAGATAATCTTTTCATGATGTTTCTATAGTGAAAAGTTGTAGAATAGAGATAATGTCTGCATCCAGGCACTTAGGCATGCTTACTGTCCAGTATTATAAAGAAAATGTTTCCCTCTGAAGCAAAAATCCGTCACGTTTTTTGTTTGTTTGTTTTTGCCTATTTAAAAGATTTGGGTTTGCTAGCTCAGAGCTTCTACACAACTCACTGTATGTACAGGCTCATCCTTACACTTTTCATATCATCCTGTGGCAATTAGGGCTCAGAGAACAGGTCCACGAAAATGCCAATATTCTGACTGCGGCCATTTCTGGGAATGATGGAGTCCTTTGTCTCTGACCCAGAGATGGCATGTCTTGTTTCAGCATATATGAAACTGACAGGCAAACTTATACTTTCTACTCTTTGATGTTGCTTCTCCATGCACATTTTTAACCCAAAGCTGTGTACATCCATCCTGGTTTGCATAGACTTTCCCAGTTTTAGCACTAAAAATTCTGCATGTAAGGAAACCCCTTGGTTCTGAAGAAACCAGAACAGTTTGTCACCATACCACACATATGTAAATTTTCTATTTCTTCTCTTCTCCTTTTTTTCTTTTCTTTATTTTTTATCTTTTCTTCTTCTTTTTCCTTCTTCTCCTCCTTCTTTGTCATCATCATTATCTTCTCTTCCCCCTTTTCTCTCTCTCTCTTTCCCCTCTTCTCTCTTCTTTCTTTATTTCCTTCCTTTGTTTTATTCTGCAATTATTCAATTAGGATTTTAAAAAGAAAGCACCAAAGAATTTGTTTCAATTGTTGGCACTTATAAGATGTGCCTCTGGTATAGTTAGTATAGGTTTCATTTTTGAGAAACTGATCAAAACCAATTCTTGATGATTTAATAATTCCAATCTGTATTACCTATTAGCCATAGATAACTTTCCTCATGTATATTAACTTTAGGTGCTGAAATTTTTTCTATAACTGTTCTCAAACATTTGCTGCCTATGTTTGTGAGAGGGTTTGGTCCCCCATTTCACTCATCAAGACTAGACAAGTGATTTGAATACTTCTTTTTGTGGGGGTTTTAAGCTTCCAACTTTGTGGAATCAAAATTGCCTCTGTGACTTACCTTCATGCAGGAAATGTGAGAAAAATAACACATAGCCCTTTCAAGAAGAAGTTTCAAGAGTCAGAAAATCATTCCACCCTTTTTCTTTGCTTGTTTTAAGATTGGCAATATCTCACATAAGATGAACCCCCAAAATGCATCAGTTTATCTCTCTCTCCCATATAGTGATGCAATTATGCAATACGATAAAGACATCATCTCAGGTTTTGTTAATGTCTTTCTCATTCTCTATACATTTTACCTTAGGAAAGGAAAATTGTTAGGCACATGGAATAGTTAGAAGCATTGATGATTAGTTTGTTACCAGAGATAGGCAGCATAAAGCCATATAAGATTCTATATCTGATTTTAAGAAATGATTCCTATGTCTGAGGTTATTTTGTATTCTAGGATTATTCTATATATTTGAGGAAGCAAAGTCTCTAAACCATAAAAAATTAAGAAAATAGAAATAATTAGTATTAATTAGAAATTTTAAATAAAACTACTTTAAGAGAATCTTGACAGAACTTATGTCTATAATAAACTATGACATTAAGTTCATGAGAAAAATAATATAGTAGTTGAGGAAACATATACCCACACAAAGAGAAAGAACACAAATTACTAGTATCAGAAATGAAAGGGGATATCACTAGAATGCCCATGGAGATTAAAATAAAAATCAAGGAACACTGAAGAAAATATTAGCAATTGAACCACACTGTGTAAAAAGAATTATACACCACAACCAAGTGGGATTTATCCCAGGTATGCAATATTGTTTCAACATTTGAAATCAATTAATGTAGTCCAACACACGAGCATGCTAAAAAAGGGAAAAAATAACACGTGATCATATAAATAGATGTCAAAAAAGCATTTGACAAAATCCAATACCACTCATGATACTAACTCACAGTAAATTAAAAGTCACCCTGCCCCACGTAGTTCAGTTGGTTAGAGCATCATCCAATATGCCAAGATTGTAGATATGATCGTTGGTCAGGGCACCTACAAGAATCAACTAATGAATGCATAAATAAGTGGAATAATAAATCAATGTTTCTCTCTCCCTTTCATTCTCTTTAAAAGTCAACTTAAAACAAATGTAAAAGTGAAATTTGACAATTGGTAAAGAATATCTGTATTAAAAAAACAAAAACACCTTACAGCTATCATATATTTCAGAGTGAGAAACTCAGAATTCCTCACTAAGATGGGGAAACAAGGCTAGGATGCCACCTCTCACCACTGCTTTTCAACATTGCACTGGAATTTCTAGCTAATGTAATAAGACAATAACAGTAATACATATAGTGAAGGAAAAAAATAAAACTTTCTTTTTTCATGGATGAAAATTCTAAGGTATTGACCCAAAACCTGGAACTAAAGCATTTTACAGCCTAGATATGGTATACAAGGTTAATATACAAAAGTCAATAACTTTCCCAGAAACCAGCAGTGAACAGGTGGAATTTTAAAAGAATATTCTTTACATTTACACCTCCAAAAATTAAATACATAGTTATATAATTTTTACCAACAAAAATATGCACAAGGTTTATATGAAGAAAAGTACAAGATTCTAATGAAAGAAAACAAAGGAGAACACAATAAATAGATATTCCATTTTTATGTATATAGAGACTCAATATTGTTAAAGGATCAGTTCTTTCCAACTTGATCTAAAGAGTCAAGACAATCCTAATCAAGATACTGGCAAGTTATTTTGAGAATATCAAAAAATTGACTCTAAAGTTTATATGGAGAGGGAAAACACCCAGAATAGTCAACACAATATTTAAAGAGAAGTACAAAGTTGGACTGACACTACCCAATGTCAATAGTTATTAGAAAGCTACAGTAATAAAGACAATTTAGTATTGGCAAAAGAATAGACAAATAGGTAAGGGAACAGAACAGATAGACCAGATGTAGATCCACATAGATACAGTACAGTCAGGTTAACTATGACAAAGATGTAAAGGAAATACAATGCAGCAATGGTAGTCTTTTCAACAAATAGTGCTAGAAAAATTAAACATCCACATGCAAAAAACAATGAATGTAGACACAGAGCTTACATGCTTAACAAAAATTAATTCAAAATGTTTCATAGACCTAAATGTAAAGTGAAAACCTATAAAAGTCATAAAAGATAACATCAGAGAAAATCTGGATGACCTTGGATATAGTTATGACTTTAGATACACCACCAAAAGCACAATCCATGGAAAGTATAATTAAAATCTGGACTTAATAAAAGTAAACAGTTCTGCTCTGCTAAACACAATTCCAATATAGAATGAAAAGACAAGCCACTCCAGAAGAAAATATTTGCAAAAACATATGTAATAAAGTGCCATCATGCAAAATATTTTTTAAAAAATTTTAAATAAAACAGTAAGAAAACAAACAACCTGATTAAAACATGGGCCAAGAATATTAACAGACTCCTCACTAAAGAATATATAAAGAAGCCTTAGACGGTTTGGCTCACTGGATAGAGCGTCGGCCTGGGGACTGAAGGGTCCCAGGTTCAATTTCGGTCAAGGACATGTACCTTGGTTGCAGGCACATCCCCAGTAGGGGGTGTGCAGGAGGCAGCTGATCTGATCGATGCTTCTCTCTCATTGATGTTTCTACTTTCTAACTCTCTCCCTTCTTCCCGCTAAAAAAAATCAAATATATATAATATATATATATATACATATATATGTATATATATATATATACATATATATATATGTATATATATATATATATATATATATATATATATCAAATAAGCACATGAAAAGATACAGTATTTACATAGTAATGTGGTAAGAATCCAGAACACTTACAACACCAAGAGCTAGTGTGGATATATTGCCGAATCCGCTAACTGATTTTTTTCTTTTTTAATTTTATTTTTTTCTTTATTGATTAAGGTATTACATATGTGTCCTTATCCCCCCATTGTCCCCATCCCCCCACTCATGCCCTCAACCCCCTGGTGTCTGTGTCCATTGGTTAGACTTATATGCATGCATACAAGTCCCTTGGTTGATCTTTCCCTCTTACCCCCACACTCCATCAGAGAAAGATAAATATCACATGATCTCACTCATTTATGGAATATAATGAACAACAAACTGATTTATTTCTAACCAAAATGCAAAATAGTACATACACTTTGAAAGACAGTTTGGCAATTTCTTAGAAAACTAAACATATTTTTCCATACATCCAGCAATCACTCTCCTTGACATTTTCCCAAATGAGTTGAAGACTTATATCCACACAAAAACTTGCATATGGATGTCTATAACAGCTTTATTTATAATTGTCAAAACTTGGAAGTAACCAATATATTCTTTAATAGGTAAATGAATAAATGCACGGTGTTACAGCCACACAATAAAATATTATTCAACACTAAAAAGATATGTCATGAAAACACATGGAGGAATCTTAAATTCATGTCATTAAGTGAAAGAAGCCAATCTAAAAAGGCTATACACTGTATGATTCCAACTATATATCATTCTCGAAAACGCAAAACTATGGAGATAGTAAAAAAATGTGTGATTTCCAAGGGTAAAGGAAAAGGAGATATGAATAGGTCAAGCACAGAGAATATTTATAGGGCAATGTAATACTATAATGGAGTAAACATGTTATAATATAATTGTCCAAATGCTCAACACCAGGAGTGAACTTCAATGCAAACTATGGGCTTTGCATGATTATAATTTGTCAGTGTAGGTTGATCAATTGTAACAAATGCCCCATTCTGGTAGGGGATGTTGATAATGGGAGAGGTTTACATATGTGGGAGCAGGGGGCATATGGGAAATCTCTGTACTCTCCACTCAACTTACTGTGAACCTAAAATTTATTTTTTAAAAAACTCTTTTACACATACACACACTCACAGTTCTG
The DNA here is from genome assembly GCF_963259705.1 of Myotis daubentonii. Taxonomy (NCBI): domain Eukaryota; kingdom Metazoa; phylum Chordata; class Mammalia; order Chiroptera; family Vespertilionidae; genus Myotis; species Myotis daubentonii. Next base: position 94,439,839 of record NC_081842.1, read on the forward strand.
AAAGCTTGGACACCTGATTCTAGTCCTTGTTTTCCCATAATTAGCTGTTTTATTATGTGTAGGTCACAATAGATTTCTATATATAGTTCCTTAATGGAAAGTGAAGCGACTGAGGTCTCTAAGGATCCTTCAATAGTAATATTTAGTGATCTATCTCCACTTCACTTCAATAAAAGTTACTAACTTTTATAACATGAATTTTCTTCTTTTATGAGGGGAATACATATTTTATAATGTCATGTTCTAATATTGAGTTATTCTTCCTTTCTCTAAAATTCTTGAATGTTCAGATTTAATTTGTTCATATATACAAGTGATCACTTCACTCATATGTGGAATCTATGAACAGAATGAACTAAAAAGAAAAATAATGACAGACTCATAGAGAGCAGGCTGGCAACCTCAGGTGTGGGGTGGGGGTTGGTGGAGGGATTAAGCTAAAAAAAAGAGAGAGAGAGAAAGAACTCATGGACACAGGCAACAGTGTGGTGATTTCCAGGGGAGTAGGAGGTTCAGGGAGGTGGAGGAGGGTATAAGGGGGATAATTGGTGGTGGACAAATATTTCACTTGGGTGGTGAACACACAATACACTATACAGATGATGTGTTATAGAATTGTGCAACTGAAACTTGTGTAATTTTGTTAACCAGTGTTACATCAATAAATTCAATAAAAAATAAAAAACTAAAGACATTGGCAGAGATTTAAAAAGTCAATTAGAAGTCAATAATATTGGAAATATTGGGGGGATAATGTAAAGAATATGATTATCTAACCACTATGCTATACACCTGAAACTAATACAAAATAATATTGAATGTAATTCATAATTTAAAAATAAAATTAAAAAAGAAAACAAAAATAAAACAAAAAAGAGCTGTTAATAAAAAATAAACAATTTAGGACTGCTTTCAATAACATTATTGATCAACCAATGTAGAAATACAAAGCAAATATTGAAAAGGTACAGACCAAATATTGTTCTTTGCAGAAAGTGTGGACATACTTTCATGCAGGGTTCAAACTCTACTATCACCAATGTTTAAAAATTAATAAAGATATACGAATATACTAGAATTCATGTGTCATTTCTGAAGCAATACAGTGGTCCTGAGTCACCATGAGTCAATATTAATTATGGTTCAAATTACCACCTTTCTAAATGGCATGCTGGCTCTCCATGGGGAGTAGCACTAGGCTGTACAAATGTGGAATGAATTTGACTTGCACTACATATGATGTGAATTATTCTCTATTGTAAAATAAATTTGTGTATAGATCCAAGTACATTTAGTTCTTTCTCCAGATCATAGATGGCTGAAGACTCCAATTAAGTGTTTCTCTAAAGGTTGGTAGTTAGAAAAATTTCAATTTGATATTGAAGCTGGAAAAAGTCAACATAAATTAATGAGATTGGCCATCTGCAGAAGTGACCTATTCTAACAGATGGTTCCTAAATGTGAGAATGATTACACAAGGGTGCTTCTCAAATCTTATTAAAGAGACTAAAATAAAACCAATGTATGATAAACTGTGACCTAATTAATTGTCATTTCTTCTATGTAATGTCAGCAGAAGGCTAAGGCTTGCCTCTAAAGTATGGAGGTGGAAAGAAAAAAGAGCTCAGGGGTCCGAATTTAACACTGCCATCCATTCAGACAACATTTATTGAATGCCTACTTATGAGCCAAGTATTAAGTAATATGTTAGAAAATAGGTACCACAACACTGAAGATAAATGTTTGTATATGCTTGGCAAATATTTTTGTGTGTGTGTGTAGTGAATTGGATTAAACTACCGGTTTTTATTAATTCTACTAATTTAAATCCTCCAAATTCCTCCAGTCAGATATTTTAATAAATTTGCAAACTTATTAACCAATATATTTTGTTTCCCTATTATTTTTTAAATTTCAGCATATTTTAAAAAATCATTTTATTGATAAAATACTGAGTGGAAGATATTTAGAATAAAGCTATGGAGAATGCAATAATAAATGTGCCATGATGTCTTATTTGCTGTTTTCACAGAGGACATAAAATCCATGAAAACATAACTACAATACTAAGTAAAAAGATATAGAAAAGAGATAATTCTTCATTTGACATTTGGAAGTAGGGGGAGAATAATAGAAGCTTTCATGAAGGAGATAGCATGACCTGAATAAAAAAAAAAGTGAACAGCTGTAGAAATGAGGACTAGTACTCCAATTGGAGAGTATAAGGTAGTTAATGCAATATAGCAGGAAAAGGTGAAGCTGGAAAATTTCTGGAATATAGGAAGCATGGAGAGAAGTAATAGGGTTGAAACGTGTTTAGAATAAGGTCACCGTGTGCTACATGACACGATAAATATAATAAATTTTATAGCATGCAGAATCCACTTAAATATTGAATAAGATGTTAATGGGGACCAAATGGTTAAACGTTCGAATGTCTTCATTCACAGTTATAAAATTGTTTTCTGACTTGTTATTTGAATGAATATACTAGCACATGAACATCCCTAGATAAAGTGACAAAATTAATATCCAAATTATAACATACTAAAAGCCAGACTCTGGTTCCATGATATAGCTGTCTTATGAAGTTGTAAGATAACAAAAATATTTTGTATATTTTTTTCACTTGTCCTCTCTTTCCTCTAGACTATGATAAAGCCCAAATTTTAAAAGCTGAATTGTCACTGAATTAAAAAACTAAATTTAGCCCAAACTATGATTTATTTAATAAAATAATGTCTTAATTAAAAGAAAAAGAAACAAAATGAGCATTACCTCAATAGTAGATCATCACATTGTTGTACATGTATTCTCTTTAGAATTTGAAATTTCACAAACTTTGAGTGGAATACTGTTTCAGCTATCTTACTTCTAATGAAAAACCCATCTTTTGGGAGTATGTTTTAAAAATATGTATATATTTTTTGCCCTGACTGTGGATAGAGCATCAGCCTGCAGACTAAAGGGTCCCAGGTTCGATTTCGATTCTGATCAAGGGCACCAAAAAGAAAAAAGAAAAAAAAAATATATATATATATATATATATATATATATATATATATATATTTCAATTTGTATTTCAATTCAGAAAGTATAGTTTTAAAGTACTTGTCCATTTCATTTTCTTCAGTAAGGAATTTTTAACATTGATATTAGTAATTTCTACTGAGCTGCTTTCTTTTAAATGTGTCCCTGAATTAGAGAACAAAGTGTCAAGCTATTTGTTCCTAGAGACCATTTCTAGAGAAGGCTACCATAAACACTGAGAAAATTAGAATGACCACGTTATTTACTAACTTCAATATAAATGATTTCTTTCCTCTTCAGTTATTTTGATAACTTGATTCAATATCTAAACAAAATTCTGCTTAATATCAGATTTCAGTACAAGGTAAAACTGAGAAAATAATTCCATATTAACATGTCACTTGGATGTTCACTATATTATCAATAATACGTTTGTATGAAAGTACTTTTTAATTTCCTAATTTAAATATGTTGGTGCAATGTTGTTTTCTTCCAGATAATCTGGTGTCTGTTACCATAAAGATTCCTGCGGAAATATGCAATAATAAGTAAAAATAGAAAATGAAAAATTAGAAGTACTTTCCTATGCCCAAAAATATGAGAAAATATTCTCTCAGATAATAGTGTAATATTAGGCTGCCAGAATGGTGTGAATGCAATGATGATTTTGGTTATCTCTTACCCAAGACAGACAGAATTAGTTCAGAGCCCATGTGTTTCAACAGCACATTACCAACCCTTGGGTTTATGTGGACTTAAATGGCTCTTTCCCACTCAATTCTAACCATGCTGCCAGCTTCATTCCATAATATCCAAGAGAAGTGGTGACAGTAGCAGGCATCTTTTACCCTATGTGTAGCCCATCCTTGGCACCAGGGGAAGTTATCCCACCTCTTGTGCAGGATCCACAGCAGACATCAGATAGTCTTCTAAGGATAAGATGACACATTACAATGTGTGCCTGCAAATTAGTATTTCAGTAATGCTCAGAACCTGTGATTATGATCTTATTTGGAGAGTCTTTGCAGATGATCAAGGGAAGATGAAGGCATTAGGATGGGCCCTAATTCAATGTCTGTGTCTTTCTCAAAAGGGAAAATTAGAACATAAAGACAGATACACAGAAAAAATGCCATGTGGAAACTGTAAGCATGCTGCCACTAGCCAAGGAATACCAAAGGTTGCCAGCAAAACAGAAACTATGAGAAAGGCATGTGGTAGAAAATACTTGTAAGGAAACAATCCTAACCTCCAGAACTGAGAGACAATAAATTTCTGTTGCTTAAGCTATCCACTTTGTGGTATTTTGTTAAGGAAACTAATATAAGACACTACTACAGGTAATCATAACTATCCCTTCTGAAAGCATTTTAAGATTGTTGCTCCACAATACTAACCAACTCTGCTGATCAATGTGGTAATTTCCAACATCCCCTAAATTGGTCTTCAGCTCTGTCAGACAACAAAGTACAGATATTCTTATTTCATTCTTACTTAGTGTCCCTTCTGATGGCAGGTGCAAAAAACATGGATGAAGCCAAAATTGGAGAGAAGATCACAACCTAGGAATGCAGTGGTTATGACCCAGAAACTTTTAGAGAAGAAATTTTTAGTGTTGCATCATTCTATGTTAATTAAGTCACTACTATAAAATTCTGAAAGGTCAACTTAACATGACCAAAAATGAATTATTATTCACTTGCCCTAGTGGCAGTTGAAACCCTGTGGGAGAATTGCACTCCAGAACTGGTGGATTCTGTCAGTTAGCTCTGCATTTCACTGCCATTTCTTTTTCAGATGAGGGGCTGAAGTGAATGAATACTCATCCCCAGGTAATAAATACTCCAGTAGCACTACCCTTCCTACCTGAGGGTGGTTAGATCTTGTGATACAAAAGGTGGTTAATGACTCCCATCAGGGCCACCAGGTCTGTATGCCATAGGCACCAATGAAATGGTGACACACTGAAGTGCCTGGGGAAAGATTTGTTGGTTGGGTTTAATGGGTAGACCATTATTGATTCCATAACCTATGGCATAGATAGCCATTCTACACTTAGAGTAGACTCCAAACAAAGTTTGTTGACTGCCAAGGCTGACTACAAACAAAAGTTGTTAGGTCATTTGTAGAAAAATGATGATACATTGGCTAGTGTCAGGATACTGTATAAATTGAACAGAAAGTGTGTGTTGCAGGGACAGAGCCATGGTTACTCTGGCTGCCAGAATGCTTTATTATGCCAGAATATTCACTTTCCTTCACCCTTTCATGAGCCAGAAATATTTGCAAAAATAAACACAAAATTATGACTGGGTCCTCCACTTAAATTCCTTAGGGTAGAAAAATATGTTTTTTATTGTAAATAAGAAAAAAAATCATTCAACTTAAGATAAAAATCAGTCATTAAGAATAAATGTATAAAAATGGAATCAAATCAGAGCAAACACCTCTTATGCTATCAGGAAAACATGAAATTTTATAATTCACATTCCAAATAATATTAATATTTTATTTATAAACCAACAAAAGTCAGCCATGAAAGATGACAAAATTAGTACTGTAGGTGAGCAATCACCTCAGACTACCCTCTTCTGCACTTTGTTTTAGGAATTGTGGCTATGGATGGTCAATTACACTAGCTTTGGGACACTCTGTAAGTTTCAGTGCCTAAGAGTGTTAGGCAATTTTTGTTGTGCTGCTCAAAGATGAAACATTCTGTCCTTCTTCAGGGGTTGGTTTGTTTTCTTTGTTTTGTTTTATTTTTTGAGGGTCAAATAGTGGTGGCAGAGCAGATCCTTTCCAAAGTTAATGTGTTTTCACTATTCATGGGTTGCTGCTTGTAGCATCTCAGGTGTTCACAGCCCTTTAAAATTCAGTGGTTTAATGAGACATTTTTTTGCAGTTCTGCTACAATTCTTTTAATTCAGCAATTGAAATCACTCATAAATAATGATTGGCATGAAATTGAGAATACCTGTTCAACATTAAAATTATTTTAACTTTAGGTTTCTGAAAATTGCTGATGATATAGCTATTTTGACTAGAATCTAACATATTTTCTAAAAACAATCTGGTTGTGAAGACAATACTTTCTCATTATAAGTCAATACATACACTAGATGTTTTTTTTTGCATAAACAGTGGCTATAAGGTGTATTTTGCCTTTAAGAACTTTAGAGAATAATTCTGTCTTGGCTTTCTTCCCTAAAAAGAAAAATGTGTTCAAAATGAGTCCTCAGTTACCTACACTCTTTTTCATGTTGCAGAGAGGCAGCTTTTAGGAGTCACCACAGATGTTAACTGTTCTGATGTAACTGAATCCTGTAAGAAACTAGCCCTGGAGACTGCTTCTGCTAAATCAACTAATCTATCAGTAAGTGTTTATTGAGCTCCAGCAAACACAAAACTGAGCTAAGTAATGCAGGGAATATAAAAGAAATATGTTAAACTCTAACCTTTAAATAGTCTATGAGAGTTCTCTTTTCTAATTCTGTTGCTTTCTTATCATTTATTTATCCAACATTATTTCAGGGATGGCAGAACCTATAAATTTGAGGTCTCCACATCTCACTCATAAACTTGGAATTTCTAAACTTTCACTCTCAGGAAGGCACTTATAACTAAATATTTGTGTGTTCTTAATTTATAGAGTTGCTAGGCAGTTTGTAGAAAATGTCTAAATACTATTAACCACTTTGTAACCACTAAACAATCTAATCTAACAATTTAAGGTACTGTAACTCATCACAAATATCTGAGGATCATTAGAGACTGTGATTTCCATAGTTGCTTAGAGACTTTGCATATATAATTTTGTGGAATATTTTAATCATAAGCAAGAACAAGTATTTAAAATAATTGACATACATCATTCAAAGAATTTAGGTTTTATTTCTGTTTAACATAAATTGTTGAAAGAGTTCTGGAATTTCTTGGAACTCTACTCTTTAAAATGAGGGATTACATTAGATAAAATTTCAGATTCTTTGCTGGTAATATATCTATATAGATAGATAAATGATAGATGATAGATAAATAGATAGATAGATAGATAGATAGATAGATAGATAGATAGATGATAGATTCTGTGGGATAGCAAAAGTCTAAAGTCATGGAAGCTTAGTTGGCCAAAAAGATCTATAATAATCATGAAAACCACTGGAAATGGCCAAACTTAAGTAGTTATAGCTCAACTGTGACTCTCCTAAACCTTTCCAGCTTCAGTTCTTACTGGAAATAATTTCCATTTATATCTGTATCCTCAAGTGAGTGGATGGCATGCTATCAGATATATTGATTAAATATATATATATATATATATATACTAGAGGCCCGGTGCACAAACATTTGTGCACTTGGGGGAGGAGGGGAGGTCCCTCAGCCCGGCCTATTCCCTCTCGCAGTCTGGGACCCCTCAGGGGATGACCACCTGCTGGCTTAGGCCCGCTCCCCAGGGGATTGGGCCTAAGATGGCAATCAGACATCCCTCTGGCAGCCCGGCAGCCCTCAGGGGATGTCCACTTGCAAGCGGGGAGCAGGCCTAAACTGCAGTCGGACATCCTTAGCACTGCTGAGGACTCAGGAGAGGCTCCCACCACCACCGCTGTACTGGCAGACATCAGCCTGGCTTGTGGCTGAGCAGAGCTCTTCCATGTGAGAGTGCCCTGACCACCAGAGGGCAGCTCCTGCATTGAGCATCTGCCCCTGGTGGTCAGTGTGTGTCATAGTGACCATTCATTCCCAGTCTTTCTGCTGTTAGGGTCAGTTTGCATATTACCCTGTTACTATATAGGATAGAGGCCTGGTGCACGGGTGGGGGCCGGCTGGTTTGCCCTGAAGGGTGTCCCGGATCAGGGTGGAGGTCCTGCTTGGGTGCCTGGCCAGCCTGGATGAGGGGATGATGGCTGTTTGCAGCTGGTACACCCCCTTCAGGGTGGGGGTCCCCACTGGGGTGCCTGGCCAGTCTGGGTGAGAGGCTGAGGGCCATTTTCAGGCTGGCAGGTGACTGAAGCTCCCAACCTCTCCTTTGTTTCTTTTTTTTTAATTCTTGGATTTATTTACCTTCTATGGCTGTCACTGGAGCTGAGAGCCAGCTTTAGCTCTCCTGCCTCCTCAGCAGCACTAAGGATGTCCGACTGCAGTCCGAAAGCAGGTATCTGGGCTTTGTTTAGCTTCTATAATTGAAACACTGTTGCAACTCCAGCTCTGAGGCCTGGCTTGCTGAAAGCAGGTTTCTGGGGATTGTTTAGCTTCTATAATTGTAACATAGTTGCTTAGAGTGCAGCTCAGAGCTGGGCGGCGGCAGGCGGGGAACCTTGGCTTCCTTCATCACTGGAGCAAGCAAGCCTCCTGTTCGCTTCAGCTGCCTGGCTGCCAGCCGCCATCTTGGTTGGCAGTTAATTTGCATATCACCCTGATTAGCCAATGGGAAGCGTGTCAGAGGTACTGTCAATTACCATTTTTGTCTATTATTAGATAGGATATATATGTATATGTATATATGTTTATATGCATATATGCATATATATATATATTAGAGGCCCTAGAGGCCCAGTGCACAAAATTCATGAACAGTGTGTGTGTGTGGCGGGGGGGTTCCCTCAGCCCAGCCTGCACCCTCTCAAATCTGGGATCTCTCTTACAGTCTGGAACCACTGGCTCCTAACCACTCACCTGCCTGCCTGTCTGATGCCCTTAACTGCTCCCCTGCCGGCCTGATGGCCCTAACTGCCTAACTGCTCTCTCCTCCTAGCCTGATCTCCCTGACTGCTCTCCCCTCCTGGTCTGATTGCCCTAACTTCCTAACTGCTCCCCCCTGCCAGCCTGATCCCCCTAACTGCCTTCCCCTGCAGGCCTGATCCCCCTAACTGCCTATCTGCTCTCCCCTCCTGGCCTGATGCCCTTAACTGCCTATCTGCTCTCCCTTCCTCTCCAAGCCCTTTGGACCCCAGCGTAGGTGTGCTGAGAACTCTCCACCGTGGCCCCACCCCCATCCTGATTGGTCATTACATGACAGAGTCCTGGCCAATTTGCATATTCCTCTATTATTTACATTGATATATAATTAATAGTATATATATATATATATATATATATATATATATATATATATATAGTCATTAAAAGTTAAAGAATTTGAGATAGGATGATAACCCTGTATTATTTATGTGGGCTTAATGCAATCACAAGGATTCTCATAATGAAAAGAAGGGGGTAGGAAAATCAGAGAAGAAGATGAGATAAGTAAGCAAGTGTTGGAGTGATCAGCCATGAACCAAGGAAGGTGAGCAGCCTATGAAAATTGGAAAAGGCAAGGAATAGATTATCCCTTAGAACCTCCAGAAGTGACTCAGTGGTGCTGACAGCTGATTTTAGCCCCATTAGACCCATTCTAAGACTTCTGCCCTCCAAACTTTAAGATAACACTGTGTTGTTATAAGCCACTAAGTTGGTGGTAATTTGTACAGCAATGACAAGAAACTAATATAATCTTTGTGTTTAAAATATTATGGTGGTTATAAAGAACATTATAACCTGATGAACAAAAAGATAGATACAGAGGCAGAGAAGCATGGAACAGACTGTCAAATTACAGTGGGAAGGCTGGGGAGTATTGCGGGGGGAGGTAAGAGATCAACCGAAGGACTTGTATGCATACATATAAGCATAACCAATGGACACAAGACACTGGGGGGTGGGGTGAGGGCACGTGCTGGGGGGTATGGGAGGCTGGGGGAAGGTCAATGGGGGGGGAAGGAGACATATGTACTACTATCTGTAATACCTTAAACAATAAAATAAAAATTTTAAAAAAATCAAAAAAATATTATGGTGGAAAATTTAAGTTTGAGGTCAAGTTGGCAGAAGGAGCAACCTTATCTGCCTTTCAGTTCCCTCTAAGTCAGTGGTTCTCAACAGTGGCTGCACATTAGAATCACCTGGGAATCTTTTTAAAATCCTGATTTCTGGGCCTCATCCTCCGGAAATTCTGTTTCTTTGTTATGGGGTGGGGCCACAACATTAGTAACAAAGAAACAGAATTTCCGGAGGATGAGGTCCAGAAATCAGGATTTTAAAAAGATTCCCAGGTGATTCTAATGTGCAGCCAAGTTGAGAACCACTGGTCTAAGTGTTATTGCAATGAAGTACAAAATGTTAAAATATGTAACAGGGGTATAATGCTCATAGGATGAATGGGTCAGCAACATGCAAACACAATTAAAATATTTCTTACAGGTTGAAAATCAGACAAACTTATTGAAAAACTAATCTAGTACACAGACAAAAGAAGGTCAAAGGAGACATTTGAGGAAACATTTTATAAGTTCATGACTTTGGGACAGATAAGTTTTGAAAGTGGGAATAGTGGAACGGAAAAGAGGTTAATTAGTTAAAAGGCTTGCTCTGGAATAAGTTGCTTGTTCAGTTGCTCCTACTCTCTCCCCATGCCCCAACTCAGCTTATAGAGGACTTTAACGTCTGATTTTTCTCTAAAAGAGAAAAGAAATCTAAAGTTCTGCTTTTAGAAATTGCACTTCTAGAAAAAAATAAAGTTTTCTTAGATGATATTAGGACTTCAGAGTCATTTAATCTCATTTTAGATTTGCAGGGAAGGAGTAGGAGCAACAGCATGCCTGCTTTTAATCTCTACATATGTTCACCAAAGTTTGCCTGCAAATCTCACAGCTCTCCCACTTAGGCTCACCTGCCAGTCGGCCTTGGGACTAAGGAAGCAGGCCTTTTGAGAAACTGAGCCTCATTACATAATGACAGGGGAAACCCAGGACATCTACGTATATTGATCAACATGAGCACAGTATTAAAGCATCTCTGGCAGACTGGAAGACAAGGCATACATATTGAGGAATTAATCCAAATAGAAGAGCTGAAATCCAAATTCTTTGTTCTAAAGCATTAATAGAAAGCCAAGATTGCTGGCTCTTAGAGAAAATAACAGTTCAGACAGCAAGAAGAAAACTACATACATTTTACATACATTAAATTTACATCTTTTGATATGTTTGATAATTTTTTAAAATGTAAAGAACACAACAAAAGTTTGAAAAATTTGAAAATAAAATTTACAATTTTAATAATTAAAAACAGTCCTGTTGGATAATCCCAAAGAGGAAATGAGCATTTTTAAAAATAAATAAACAGAGAAATGGTCAGGGGAGATAACATTAAATTAACAAAATGATTGAAAAGATAAAATTAAAAAATGGGAAATGAGAAAATTATCCCCTCCAATATTGGAAGAATCTTTCAGATTACCCAGGATCAGCAAGTGCCCGAGTGGTTAGTAACAGACACACAGCCTCATGAAATGTCAGAAAACCAAAAGAGGAGAATCTAAAAGCATTTACATCAACAGCAATAAAAAAGAGGAAATTCCAGCTGACATCAAAATTTTCTGGATTTTACTTACAAGAAATTTAAAAATGATTATATGTAAATATTATTAATTTATAGCTGGAAATAGCTTTCAGTAACATTTAAATCATTTCACCATTTTCCAAGCAACTGTTATTAGTATACTGCAGCTAAATATCTCCCTGTCTCTGTTCACTTCTCCAGTCTGCCCCTGCTACAATCTGGTCCCCAATTAGAACGTTGCCTCCTGCTTACCATCTAGCTCTGTACCTCTGGCCTTGGCATTTATGTAAGGTTACTCAGCAGGTTCCGGTCTCCCCTCCTGGACTCTGGCTCAGTTTCACACTCTGACCTTCTTACAGTGAATTACTTTTGAAAGCACATAGCTTTCTTATCCTTCCAGCCCAATAACCAACTAGAAAGTCCTCTGCAACAGGGAGAATGGAAAAGTCTTATGTTTTTTTGCTTGAAATAACCAAATTCATTTTAATCATTCAGGTGGATTTATCTTTTTTGTTGTTGGGGAGCAAGTTTTTTATTTTTCTTCTTGTTTTTATTTTAGTTTATTTCCTCAATGATTGAAATAATACTCATTTTCATTCCATAGTATATTTGTCAATTTCCTTTAGTCATTCAAAGTTTGCTCACTATATAGTATGTTTCTGAGCCACCTGCAACTACAATTCATAGCCCATGCATGTCCAGATCAGCAAAATGTATTTCAGTAGAGATAAGTTGAATAATGGATTCAAAAGTGACACTAATGAAAATGCTCAAAATATAAGATGTATTACCTGTTGTATTAGAAATTAGTCATATTTAAAATTAGGTATGCATGCTGCACAAGGCACCAAAGCCTAAAGAGGATTTTATCCTAAAATGGTTATTAAGAAAATGCTACATGATTTTCAAAAATGCAGTCATTCAAGAACATACTAGGTAAGAAGCTGATGTGAGCACGACTGTGTGCAGTTTTATGTGTAAACCCAACAGTTACTTCTTACTGTAAATGAATGAGGTGGTAGAGACCGCCCTAAGAATAGTTTCTGAATGGACCTGAAGCCCCAAATCAATGTTTACCCATGTTTTTCACAGCACTTGGCTTTCAGCATTGATTGAGCTTATTGAAAAGCTCCAACTGTTCATTTCTAAGCATCAAGTTAAATTGAAAGTTCCCAGTGGTGTTACAGAAACCTACAACTAGCAGGCACCTGGGTTTTTCAAAGAGCCAATGACCCTGACTATCATCAGTTGCTTAATCTCTTGGCAAGCAGCCACAGGATATCTGAAATTAACTGCTTTTCTGGACTGTTTTCTTTGAATTAAAAGAAAAAAAACTTATAGAAAGTAATTACAAAGACTTTAATTTAATTCTAGTAATTAAATGTGACTGCACCTATTATTATCATCCTCTGTTCTTTTCTGCATTACTACAGGAAAGGGGAGTTCCACATAAGAGTTTATGCCTAGCTGGGCATTAATTACATAAAATAAATGGACATACTATAAATGTATTATACTTGAACAACTTGAAAATAATTAGTATTTTTGTTTGGAGTGGGAAGAGTTATTAATTTTATAATGAAAGTAAAGTTGTGTGACCAGGTCAAAGAACACTAAAATGACCAAATTCCATTTTTTTACACAAGTTTGTGTGTGTGTGTGTGTGTGTATGTGTGTGTTGTTGTTGTTTGTTTGTTGTTTTTTTGTGGGTTTTTTTAGGTAAAACTAGTATTGAAAATGGCAGGAATTCAGAGACCTGTATGACTGAATTCTTTTTCCTAAATTACCTCTACCATAAGTTGAAAAAGAAAAAATGAAAAGGAAGCATTTTGGAGAAAAGAAGTATGCCATGTCTTCCATTTACTCTCCATGTGGTACTTATGGAATTTTGTCTAATGCCTATGTATAAGATTATCATCTAGTGAGTTCCAGTTTAGCATAAGAATGAGCAACAAAAAGAATGAGAAGATCTCTGTATGTAACCCTTTAATAAAAGTTGTGTATTAAATAATACCTGTAAAGTGGTTATTTCTTTCTATGACATTCATAAGTCCAATATGGAGAAGCAGAAGCAAATTTTGTATTAGTTAACAAATATTTATTTATTCCATTTTGTCTTCAAACTATTTAAAATTAGAGGGTTCCCCATGATATTCTCATAGAGTTACATTAAAAGGTTAATAATTGCACTCATTATTACTGCTTACTCTTTACTATTGTTCCTAGTTTCTGCATACTATTCCAGGAGGTCAACCAAACTCCCATCTAGAAATGCAGGCATGAATCCTTTACTATAGCAATCATCACATCCCATACGCTAACCACAGTATTTGTTTCAGTGATGAGAAGGTGATTGAATTGGTCCAACTGAAATGCAACATAGAAACTCTGTGCACAATTCTAACGTATATGCTCTCTCCAAAAAAAAAGATGATATATTGGAAAGATCGCTACAATTTGGCTATAAAATGAATGTCAGTCGTAGGAATAACTGATACATGGAGAGAGCAGAGTCAGTGATGGATTCTAAGCTTTCCACAATCATATCAGTACATTTTAGTTAATACATAATGTATATTTTTGGTAAAACTGAGTATATTTGTTGTTTGAATGAAACATCAAATGCCACTAATGTAGTAGATAGATGATATTACATCTAAGCTTAGTCAGTTACCCTAATCGGGAATTTGAATTCCAAGGAGATTCAGTTATAATTAAACTTAGGAAATCTAAACTTAAGCGTAACTACTAAAAGCACTTCTAGTATACATGTTTCAATCTATACTAAGGCTTTTTCCAAATAGCATAATGAATCTTAGAAATATGTTTCTACTCGTGATATTAATGGCTTGTTAATCACCATCATGAATATTAGCAATGGGTTTTCAGTAAAATTAATAGTATTCTAGATATGTGAATTGACTAAAATAATTAAGAATCACTCATATTTGCACAAAGCATAAATTCTTACAAAACTTGATCATTAAAGAGTTTGTGTCCAACTATTGGGTTCAAAACGTCTAATTTTTGTTATCATGTAAAAGTAAAATAGAATCTTATCTCTGTGATATTAGCATGTCTGACTTATGTGAACCTTTCATTCAAGGTGTGGTCAAAACATCAAAAAGTCAGAGAGCTGGGGTTTCATTGAACTCATAAGATAATGGCATGAACTATTTTGTGTCTACTGGTTAATGTTTGCTTAATAAATTTCTGTATATAAGGCTGGAATTGGCCTAAGGGTTTCTTTCATTTTAAGCTTTTAGCAATACTAGAGATAGGGCTCATCTTCATCTACCTCAAAATTCTCCAGTGATTAACATTATCTAACAACAACAAAAGCTAAGCATTGTACATAACACAAATAGCTTAGAAAAGTTCACAATACCTACTGTTGAAGCAGTGGCTCTCACATATAATATCGTGATGCATGTGTCTGAAGGTAGGGCGAGACAAAGCCTGTTTCAAGAAGTAGGTAAAATTATAACTTTGACAGATTGTCTAGAGTTGAAAACAGTTATATTCTAATATTGACACAAAGCTAAATGTCAACTGAATGAAGAACATTAGGCCTGGAGTTATATATTTTCTCAAAGATATTACTGTATTTATTTTAAGCTGATTTTAACTAAACTTTTTAAAGTTTCACTCTGAATGCAAAGCTTTTTTAGTTCAAGTATAATTGACATACAATATTAGTTTCACAGAAAATTGACATTTACATACCTTATGAATGATCACCATTAGAAGTCTAGTAACCATCTATCACTACACAGTTACTGTGATATTAATGAGTATATTTCCTATACTACACTTTATAGTCATGATATGAAAGCAACCTAGGGGTCCATCAATATATGAATGGATAAAGAATAAGTGGATATATAGGGTGTCCCAAAAAATGTATTCATATTTTAATAGCTGATAGCTCAGTTTTGAAAATAAAATGTATTTTAATAAACACTTTCTTAGTAATTATTAAAAGTATGTGTATACACATATGCACATACAATATAATATTACTCCGCCATAAAATAAGAATGAAATCTTGCCATTTGTGACAACATAGATAGACCTAGAGGGTACAATGCTAAGTGAAATAAATCAGAGAAAAACAAATACTCATTTCACTTATATGTGGAATGTATAAAAACTAAATAAATAAAAAACAAAAAAACAGTCTCATACTAGTATATATAGAAAACATACTGATGCTGCCAGAGGATTGGGCAAGGGGTAGAGGGGCAAAAAGGTGAAGAGGGTAATAAGTACGAACATAAATTAAAATTTTTATTACATGAATAACATAATTCTTTATAGAAAAATATTGATTGATTGTACATAATAATAAAGTCACTGCAAATATTGCTTATAATAAAACAAATCCATCTTCTTATTGGTTATTAATTATTTTTTGTCTCCCAGAATTGTTTTCTTTGTAGTCACACATACATGTACACACACATGTACAGTTATGGGAAATATATCTATAATTTAGTATAGATGAAGAAAAGTTATAAAATATATTAGTTTTTCATTTAATATTTCCTTAGCAAAGTAATGCATATAATTCCAACTATTGTTTTAACTTAGTCATATTAAATTGTGTATTTGTCTTTTTTTTCTATTACAAACAATGTTGTGGTGAATGTAATTGTAATGTTATTTTGTTAATAGAGGAGAATTTCTTCATGGCTTAATATGAGAGTATTTATCCCACCCTAAATTATAAAAAATAGAAGTAGAATTGCTGAGTTATAGAGAATGTATATGTAATATTTTAAGAAATACAACCAACTGTCTTTTAAGTGCTTCTCCAGCTAAAGAGAGGGTCTGTATCCATATACTAACTTTGTTATCAACTCTTTATATTAACATATCTTAATAGTTTGGTAATCTTACGAAAATAATCTATATCCCATCCACACTTTATCTGATTTTAAGTTTAAAAAGTGTTTCATAGATGTATTTGTGATTGGAATTCCCTCTTTTATGAATTTCCTGTTCATAACTTGAGTCTAGAAATGCTTTCATAGATACAGATGATCATTGCTATTTAGCATTAGCAATTACTAATGATTTCCAACTTATTTATTGTTTTGACACTTTTAATCTCTCAGTCATATCACTTACAAAAACAATCTACTGCTTTGAAAAGGTGGGCTACAAAAAATGATTGTGAATCACTGCTAAACTTAATGAATCTGTACTTATGTAAATACATATGTTTATATAAAAAGTGCACAACTTTCCTGAAGAGGGAATTATGGGAAGAAATTACTAATATTTTTTCTTTTAACTTCACATTCAAATGCACAAAAAATAATGGATTTTTTTTCTAAATTTTGAACAACAAATCACAGGTATGGAAATTTTCTTTTTCAGAAAAAAAACCGCTTATTTTAATGTCAACAAACATTAAAAATACATGAAAAATATTCAATGAATTTCATTCCATTAATTGTGCAGTAGAATAAAAATACAGCTACATAGCTTTAGATATGAACTATTTAAATATTTGGATTCTTGCTTAATTATATTTTTTCTTCTAGGCCTTAAGTAAATTCTTCAACCACTCTGGTTTTTATTGTCCTTGTTCACAAAGTGAGAAAATATTTATGTCACAGTGTTGTTGTAAGTTATTTTACTAATGATGTGAGCAAATTATTCACTACAACAATTATAATAATAAAATTGTAATATGCAAATTAGACCAGACAGCTGAATGACCTTACGGACATCATTCCAGACATCCTTCCTGATGAAGCCATGGCGGCAGGGGTAGAGACAGAGGCAATTAGGGGCGATCAGGCAAGCAGGCAGAGGTGGTTACAGGTGATCAGGCAGGGAGGCAAGTGGTTAGGGGTGACCAGGCAGTCAGGCAGGTGGTTAGGGGTGATCAGTCAGGCAGGTGAGCGGTTAGGAGCCAGTGTTCCTGGATTGTGAGAGGGATGTCTGATTGTGCGAGGGATGTCCTGTAATCGGGACTAAACTGGCAGTTAGACATCCCTCGTGGGGGTCCCAGATTGTGAGAGGGTGCAAGCCAGGCTGAGGGACCCCCACCCCCATGCATAAATTTTGTGCACCGGTCCTCTAGTAGTGTATAATAATAAAAGCATAATATGCTAATTAGACCAGACAGCCGAACGACCTTCTGGACACCCTTTCAGATGACCTTCCAGATGAAGCCAGGGCTGTGAGGGCTGAGGCAAGCCACCATGGCTGCGAGAGTTGAGCCCCTCACACAAATTGCATGCATTGGGACTCTAGTATATATATATATATATATATATATATATATATATATATATATATATATATATATATATATATGCAACTGCCTGTGGCCCCTCCCCCAACTGGCCTGGCTCAATGGGCCCCATGGGGGTGGGCCCGCCAGACACTACCCATGCACAAATTCACACACTGGGACTCTAGTTTGAGAATAAAATAGAAGTAAAAATTGTGCTCATTAAATTAAAGATGGTTAAATAAAAATATAAAAAAATATTTCTCAGGAAAAAGAAACACGCAAAAGAACATATTCTCCTTTTACTTTCTTATCTTCCTTAAAAATTCTGGATAATAATTTTGTCTTTTTAAAAGATTTAGATTTTTTTTTACAATGTGGCTTTCAGATACATGCTAGCATTTTTTATACTAGCATTTCATTAAGGCATTTTATCTTTAAATTTTCTTAATCTATTTCATAAAAGATACATACAATTACTGAAATATAATATATATAATGGAAATCTAAATTTCTTGCTTGATCAGAAAAATTTTCAACAGGTTTCATGTCTCATGTTTCCTATCGCTTTTATGAACAATGTCATTTTCTAAGGGAGTAAAAAGGCCAATTCTTTTCTTATGTAACACTAGAGGCCCAATGCACTAAAATTCATGCAAGAGTAGGCCTTCCTTCCCCCAGCTGTCGACACTGGCCTCCCTCTGGCACCTGGAACCCAGACTTCCTTCCTCTGGCTACCAGCAGGCACTTAGGAACTGGGCTGCTTCCCTCCTCTGGCCACCGGCACATACTTGGGACCCAGGCTGCTTTCCTCATCCAGCCACCAGCAGACACCTGGGATCTGGGCTGGCTTCTCTCCAGCCCCAGTTTCATCAGGAAGGATGTCCAGAATGACATCCAGAAGACTTCCAGTCTAATTCACATATTATCCTTTTATTATTATAGGTTACTAGAGGCCTAATGCATGAAATTTGTGCACTGGGGGGTGTCACTCAGCTCAGCCTGCACCCTTTCACAATCCAAGACTGCTGGATCCCAACCACTCACCTGCCTGCCAGCCTGATCACCCCCTAACCACTCCCCTGCCAGCCTGATAGATGCTTACCTCCTCCCCTGCCAGCCTCATTACCCCCAACTGCCCTCCCCTGCTGGCCTGGTCACCCCTAGCTACCCTCTTCTGCTGACCTGGTTGCCCTTAACTGCCCTCCCCTGCCAGCCCGGTTGCCCCAAACTACCCTCCCCTGCTGGCCTGATCGCCTCCAACTGCCCTCCCCTGCTGACCTGATCGCCTACAACTGCCCTCCTCTGCCAGCCATCTTGTGATTGTGGGTGCCACCATCTTTGAGGGTGGGGCAGTCAATTAGCATATTCCCTCTTTATTGGCTGTGGGTGCCACTATCTTTGCAATGGCATGAGGGTCAATTAGCATATTCCCTCTTTATTCGATAGGATTATTATAGATAAATAATGTTCAGTTTCAACCTATTTATTCTGTGATCTTGTCTCCCTATCTATTGGTTTACATTATCTAATTAGGTAACATGATAAGAAGTATGCTATTTTTTTTTTGAAAGAAGTAATTTGTTGAGAGTTTTAGCCTATACATTATTCCTTCACTTCTGTTGTAATATTTTTATGCTCCTCATTCTGTAAGATTTCGGATCATTAGAATGAATGGCAATATTGTAGTTTGTTTGAAGAGCATTGATTTATCAATTGAGCAAGCATTTTTATGAGAAGTATCTAAGACTGTTCAGAGCAATTTCCAAATAAATTCACTGCTTTAGAATGGTTTTAAGCAACATAAATAAAACTTACACTCCACAGGTCAATATACCAAACTGATATCTCTATAGATTTTCAGGAAAATTATTGGGAGATTTGTGAAAACAATTTAAGTTATGCCTCTCTTTCCATGTACTAGTATTTTGTCTTACGTTCAATACTACACTTGTTGGAAAATCTTTGATTTTGTATGTCAAGAACTTATAGAACAGCTAGTGAAATGACACAAATAGATTTTTAGTTAGACATGGAAAACATAGTTATTAATTAATTGACAATCCTTTAGATTGAAATAATAAAATAGAAAGTTAATACCAGTGGAGAAACTAAACCCTCACTTGTTCTATAAATTAATACCAAATTATTAGAGAAAAATTACAAAAATATAATTATGTCTTTTTTCTTTGCTGCTAGTAAGCATCTGTAGATATCCTAAAAGCACATCATTTCATCTCCGGTGATTGTCCCTCACTAAGAAGTTCTGTTTTCTAGAAAAGATGCCTCAGATACAGGACTGGAGATTCCTAAATTCAGGAAAGAGATATTATTGGACAACAAGGTTTTAGAAGATAATGCATTATTACATTAAATATCTGGTGAAAGATGAATAGTTAGTTTAATATTTTCTAATGTTATGTGTAAATTGTTATTTCAATAAATTTAGCTTTCATTTAGAACATTCTTGAAAAAAGAGTAAAACATTTTTTATTTGACTCTTGCAGAAGGTAAAAAACAAACAAACAAAAAACTAGTAAAAGTTACATGTTAGAAACTAACATGTCTGTCAAAATCATTTGGGTTAATCACTAATAAAAATAGCATACTATTTTTCAGATGTTTTCCATGCTGGTTGGTGAGTTATAGCATTGATGGCAGCAGCTGTTTTCTTATTCTTATGCATAACCTAGTAAGTGTGATAAACTAGGAATAGAAAATATTGGTGAATAGATTATTTATCCTATCTAATAATAGCCAAACATGGTAATTGATCGTACCTTCGCTATGCCTCCCATTGGCTAATCAGCGAGATATGCAAATTAACCGCCAACAAAGATGGTGGCTAATTGGCATACTGCAGGCAGGGCAGGACAGTGAGACCTGCCAGTGCGAGCTGCCATCCAGGCCCCCGTGGGCGACACCAGAAGCCACTTGCCTGCCGCTCCGGACCCGATCCGGGCACGGGCTGCATGCACACCGGCCCTGCAAGCCCCAGGAGCCACCTGCCTGCTGGGCCCCGGAAGCCTCAGAAGCCAACAGATATGCCGGTAACTCTATCAGTAAGCACTCTGAAAGTCAGTGGCATAAATGCACCAATTAAAAGAGAGATTATGAGGGTGAATCAAAAACAAACCCCACTTTAAATATAAAGACACATATAGATTAAAAGTAAATGAATTAAGTTGCAGTCTGTTTTGCTCAGTGGATAGAGCATTAGCCCATGGACTGAAGGGTTCCAGGTTAGATTCCAGGCAAGGGCATGTACCTCAGTTGCTGGCTTGATCCCCAGTCCCTATCAGATCATGTGCAGGAGGCAACCAATCAATGTGTCTCTCCCTGTCCCTTCCCTCTCTCTAAAATTCAATGGAAAAATATTCTTGGGTGAAGATTCACAAAAACAAAGTGGATTAAGTAACATTAAAGAGATTATAAGAAAAATATATTCCAAATTTTGTTAGTTGTATACTGGTTATGTTTAAATTATTAACACCTAAGAAATTGAGTGAAGGGTACATATAATATGTTGTAATATTTTATAGGGTTTTTTTATATATATGGGATTATTTCAAATTAAAATATTAAAAAATAAAAAATTAATAAAATATTAATTGAAATGTATCTGCATTACATGGAAAATATCTTAATTGTTTCTAGCATAATTTATTAAATTGTGCTAAAATTTACAAGGGTTCAATTAAAAAATATCTTAATTCTAAATGATATAATAGAAAATATATAATAGTGCAGTAATAAGCACTTATCTGAAAATAAAAATTTAAAGAAGTGAATTTAAAGAATGCATTAGCCAAAGAAAATATATGCACAACCCATGGACACAGACAACAGTATGGTGATGGCCAAAGAGAAGTGGGGGGCAGGAGCTGGGTAGAGGGGGCAAAAGGAGGAAAATAGGGACATCCTATATCCTATCTAATAAAAGAGAAACATGGTAATTAGCCGTACCTCCGCAACCCTTCCCATTGGCTAATCAGGGTGATATGCAAATTAACTGCCAGCCAAGATGGCGGCGGGCAGCCAGGCAGCTTGAAGAGAACATGAGGCTTGCTTGCTTCAGTGATGGAGGACTCCAACGTTCCCCGCATGCTGCTGCCAGCCTCTGAGCTTGCAGTTTGAAATATTGTTACAAATATAGAAGCTAAACAAAACCCCAGAAACCTGCTTTCAGCTCGCCAGGATCTCAGAGCTGGAGTTAAAACAGTGTTTTGATTATAGAACCCAAACAAACCAGATACCCACTTTCAGCAGCGGAGGCCTAAGAGCTGGAGCCAAGCCTCAGAGCTAAAGCTGGCCCAGAATAAAAAAAAGAAAAAGAAAAAAGGAGCGGTTGGGAGCTTTAGTCACCCGCCAGCCTGAAAACAGCCGTCAGCCCCTCACCCAGACTGGCCAGGCACCACGGTGGGGCCCCCCACCCTGAAGAGTGTGTGACCAGCTGCAAACAGCCATCATCCCCTCATTCAGGCTGGCCAGGCACCCCAGTGGGGACCCCACCCTGATCCAGGACACCCTTCAGGGCAACCCAGCCGGCCCCCACCCGTGCACCAGGCCTCTATCCTATATAGTAAAAGGGTAATATGCCTCCCAGCACCAGGATCAGCAGAGCCGAGAGGCTTCCTGGCACCGGGATCAGCGTGACAGGGGGCAGCGCCCAAACCCCCTGATCGCCCTGCGGCTCTGTGTGTGACAGGGGGAAGGGCCACAACCTCCCTATCCGCCCTGCTCTGTTCGTGACAGAGGAAGGTGCCCCAACCCCCTCATCATCCCTACTCTGTGCCTGATAGGGGGATCTCCTCAACCCCCTGATCACCCTGCAGCTCTGTGTGTGACAGGGTGCAGCGCCCCAACCCCCTGATCTATCCTGCTCTGTGCGTGACAGGGTACGGAGCCCCAACCCCCCTGATGGGCGCTGCTCTGTGTGTGACAGGGGGTGGCGCTGCAACCTCCCCATCAACCCTGCCTTGAGTGTGACAGGGGGAGGTGCCCCAACTCCCCAGTCGGCCCTACCCTGAGCGTGACTGAGGGTGGCATCGCAACCTCCCAATCCGCCCTGCTCTGTGCATGAGAGGAGGCGCCACCCCAACTCCCCAATCAGCCCTGCTCTGAGCCCGACCAGGGGCTGCACCTAGGGATTGGGCCTGCCTTCTGCCAGCATGTCATTATCTCCCGAGGGGTCCCAAACTGCGAGAGGGCACAGGCGGGGCTGAGGGACCCCTCCTCCCCCCCAGTGCACAAATTTTTGTGCACCGGGCCTCTAGTAATAATAATAAAAGACTAATATGCACATTGACTGAACAGCAGAATGGCTGGTTGCTATGATGCACACTGGCCACTAGGGGGCAGACGCTCAATGCAGGAGCTGCCCCCTGGTGGTCAGTGCACTTCCATAAGGGGAGTGCCACTCAGCCAGAAGCTGGCTCATTGCTAGCCAGCACAGAGGTGGTGGCAGGAGCCTCTCCCACCTCTGTGGCAGCACTAAGAATATCCAACTAATGGTTTAGGCCCAATCCCTTGGGGGCCTAAGCCTTTAGTCCGACATCCCCCGAGGGTTCCCTGGATGCCAGAAGGATGTCTGACTGCAAGCTTAGGCCTGATCCCCCTGGGAGTGGGCCCAAGTTAACGGGTGGCCATCCCCCAAGGGGTTCTGGACTGCGAATGGGTGCAGGCTGGATTGAAGGGCCTCCCCCCCCCCCCGAGTGCACAAATTTAGGTGCACTGGGCTTCTAGTTTGATTATATTCTTGCTGAAATTATAGAGATAGTTTAAAGTTATATATTTCTGAGTTATTTAGTTTGCTTTAATTCAGAAAGATGATAATTAACCTAAATAAGTCTAGAAGCATAATAGATCACAAAAGATCATAAGAAAAACATTTAATTTATAAGTGGATCATTATGATTTGTCAATCAGACTGCTTTCTACTCTTATTTTTATAACACTTAAAGGTTTCCTATAAGAACCATAATTTTTAGCTCTCATTGGAAACAGACCAAGTTTCCATAAGCACATAAGTTGATAAAAATGCTGTGGTACATTTACACAATGGAATACCATAAGGCTATAAAAAAAAAAAAAAGAAAAAAAAGTGGGACCCTTTGAGATAGCATGGAGGGACCTAGAGAGTATTATGTTAAGTGAAATAAGCCAATCAGAGAAATACAATTATCACATGATCTCACTTATATGTGGAATCTAATGAACAAAATAAACTGATGAACAAGGGAAAAAAAGGAGACATGTACTACTATTTGTAATACTTTAAACAATAATTTTTTTTGATTTAAAAAGAATAATGTAAAAAAAATAGATTCAGAGACATAGAAGCATGGAGAAGTCTGATGAATTTCAGAGGGAAGGCGGGGGTGAAGGTTTGGGGAGTAGTGATTAACTAGGAACATATATGTATATATGCATAACCCATGGACACAGACAATAGAGAGGTGGAGGACTGGGAGGGGTGGGTACTGGGTGGAGGGGGCCAATGGGAAAAACTAACAAACAAAGCTGATATTTGTAATGCTTTCAACAATAAAGATATTTTTATAAAAAAAGAACTATAATTTTGTTATGCTTTTTGAATGCTGCTGTTTCCCCCCAAATTTTCCACTATGCGACAAAGATGTGAGAATACAAATGTTCTCTTTTTTTAATCCTCGCCTGAGGATGTGTTTATTGATTTCAGAGATAGAGAGAAACATTAATATGAGAAAGAAATATTGATCATTTGCCTCCCTTACATGCCCCAACCAGGGATTGAACTGTCAACCTGGGTGCATACCCTGACCAGGAATTGAACCAGCAATCTTTTGGTGCACAAACTAATGCTCCAACCAACTGAGCCACCCTTCTAGGACCAAATGTTAATTTTAAAAGTCCATTCCTTCTATGTTTGGTGTGTTCTCAGGCCAAAAAAAAAATGTTCTTTCATCAGAAATATCATTCCATTAACCATGTGCAGGAGTCCGATGATAAATTGTGAAGAAACAAGGCAATTAATATGAACCCAATCTAATAGAGCACACTATATAAAAGAGAAGGCAGGTTTATAAGCAATTAACTCTATACAATGTAAGTATTAATCTGGCACTATGAATGCAGTAGTTATAGAACAATAGGGAAAAATAAATTAATCTCTGAGTGGAAAAAATGAGATTGTTAAGAATTCATATATTATATTTGCATATGGACTCAAAGGGTGATTAGGTGTAGAAAAGGTAGAAAGGGTACTCTAGACAGAGGGAGGAGCACGAGTAAAGACATCTAGTGCATTGGGCACCTGGGTTCACAGGTCCTATCAGGAGAAGTTGTGGTAATGAGGCCAGGTTGTGAATGGCCATGAATGCATGTATGCAATGATTAACCACAAAGAAATTACATGTTAGGATAAGTGATGTTAATAACTGTTAACATTGGAGAGAAAGAGGGGCTGAATGCAAGGATGCCTTTAGATGCCCATGTAAATAATGCTAGCCAGAGGTGATGAAACTGTAAAGACAAGCTGAATCAGAGTGAAAATGGGTTCTTAGAAGCATTTTAGACATTAATTTACAGTGCCTAAGGTTGTTTCTAGAGATAGATAAGAATACATTATATTAACTGAAATAAGGAATCCAGGGACAATAACCTGTGAGGGTGAGAAAAAGAAAATATACTCATATTTGAACTTGGTACACTTGACAGGACTATGTATACTCAGGTGGAGAACATCAGTTTCAATTGCAAATATGCATATGGATTTGATAAAATTCCTTGATCCAGCAGCTAGTGCTTCAGGAATTATTGGCATATCAACAGCAGTTGAAAAGAGCTAAAATTAAGTATCAATACTTAAGTTTCGAAATAACAGTTTTCAGTGGAAAGCTTGGGGACTTCACCAGGGGCCCACTCTCTTTGCTTACCAGGTATTACCATTTTTTTCTCTCAACTCTGGGAATCTACTGAATTCTCTGCTTTGCTTTTGAGCCCCCTAATGACTATTTTTGGCCAGGTTTAAGTATGTAGCATTATATTCAGGATATTGACCCTTCAAATCTCAACCTTGCTGGTAGCCTTACATCCAATATTTTTCTATTCAGCTCAGTGATATGCCATAAACTTTAGGCTGTTACTTTCTCTACAGTCTCTCTGTATCTGTAGTAAATAAATTCTCTGACAGAAAAATTCTACAGAAAAACTCAGCTCACCACAACACCCTCTTGTTCTCTCTGGAATATTGACCATTAAATTCTTGGCTTTAGTTTTCTTTCTGATGAGTTCAAGTGGTTCTTTTTTTAAAAACACTATATTCAGATTCTATAGTTGGTCATGTGTTGGGAGGATGAATCCTGTAACAAGGGCTCTATCACAGACAGGGGTGAATTCTCCCCCATAGCATCTTATATGTAGCTCTATTAAAACATTATTGTAGCAGGCTTTTATTATTTATCCATATTTTTCTTAAGTCTAATGTGCTTTTCTCCCATTAGACTTAACAACAGAGGATAGTTTATTATATATATATTTTAGCACTTAGTATCTGGTTCAGTAAAAGATGGATAAATAATGAAATTTTAAATCTATGTGAAATTTTCTGAGAGCTGTAAAGGATTATCATTTGTTCCTAAAGAAAAAAAGAACCTGTATTCATAATCACGTAGTGGAGTATGCCTGATGCCCTCACACTTTACCTTCCATTATTCTCAACTTCTTATTGTCTTCTGCTCCCCCATCCATTCTGCATCACTGCTCCAAGTTTTAATTGGTATGAAATAATGTGTTTTGCTTTTGTTTCTCTCTCTATGAAACTAATTTTCCTTCCTCAAAATCTCATTAAGCAGCATCTCCTTAGTGAAGGGTTTCTAAATGTCCTAACTTTCTTATGCTACTTCAATATTTTGCATTTTTACTGTTACACATATTGTCTGCCTATATGTCTGTCTCTTCCATGGAGATAACTGCATATGGAGCCCACACCTAACCATTTTCTAAAACCTCTGTGACTAATATCAGCTACTTTCCATGGAGGGCCTACAGGCTATGGATAAGAGCTTTATAAGCATTTTTTCCTTTACACTTCACATGCACTGTAGTGGTAGGTATCACTTACATTTTATAAATGAAAAACTGAAGTTCAAAAGTGTTGGGGAAATTATTTAAATTCACAAAGATAGCAGCAACATATCAGATTAAATAGTCATATATTGTCTCCAAACACTTGTTATTTTTTCCTTTTCTTTTTCTTTTTGAGTTCAGCTTTTCATTGAATGTGTTACAAAAGAGGTTTAGTCAAAAAGACCAGAGTCCATGTCATCATCAGACTCCTCTTTCTTTGCTTCTACTTTCTCCTCCTCAGCTGGTACAGCAGTGGACAGGCCTCCTGCTGGTGTAGCATCAGCTGCTGGGAAGGTCCATCAGCCCCTACACTGCAGATGAGGCAGCCGTGTTCACATTGGCCAGAGTCTTTGCACATAAGTCTGGCCAGAAAGGTTCAGTATTTACACGAGCAGCTGTAATGAAGGCATTGATCTTGTTCTGTGTCATCCTTAACCTCACCTTCCTTCAGGATAAGAACCCAGTAGGAGCAAGTGAGCTATGGGAGGAGGCCATGGTGCCTGTGAGTGCTGTGTCGGGCATGGTGCTAGTCTCAGGATGAAGTGAGGGCTTATCCCAACAAGGCCCTAGTGTCCTTGGAAGAACCTTACTGGCAGCTGGGGAAAGGGATCCAAATGCTTGTTCTTAATTTATATTCTTGCCATACATATCAGTGCTTGGCACAAGGCAGGCACTACATAAACAGTGTGAAACAGGATATACTATTTCTATTATATACTACTAGCGGCCCAGTGCATGAAATTCATGAACGGGGGGGTGGGGAGGGGTTCCCTCAGCCCAGCCTGCACCCTCTCTAACCGGGGAACCCTTGGGGGATGTCTGACTGCTGGTTTAGGCCCAATCCCTGGGATCCCCCTAACTGGCAGCCGGACATCCCTCTTGCAATCTGGGACCACTGGCTCCTAACTGTTCACCTGCCTGCCGACCTGATCTCCCTAACTGCTCTCCCTGCCGGCCTGATCCCTCTAGCTGCTCTCCCCTGCCAGCCTGATCCCCCTAACTGCTCTCCCTGTTGGCCTGACCCCCCTAACTGCTCTCCCCTGCCGCCTCTGCCTCCGCCCTGCCACCATGGCTTTGTCCAAAAGGACATCCAGAAAGTTGTCTGGAAGTTGTCTGGTCTAATTAGCACATTACCCTTTTATTAGTATAGATTGATTTCAGAGAGGGAGGGAGACAGAAACATCAATGATGAGAGAGAATCATTGACAGACTGCTTCCTGCACGCCCCACACTGGGGAGCAAACCCATAACCCAGGCATGTGCCCCGACCAGGAATTGAACTCTGGGCCCTTCAGTCCTCAGGCAGAGGCTCTATCCATTGAGGAACACTGGCCATGGATACACTTTCCCTTTCCACTGGGACATGTTCTGTTTGCTGGAGCTGAAACACTGAAGCTGTCTCACTGGGGCAGAGTGGGGTGCAGTGGGTTGGAGTAGGTGAAGCCCCCTGAAAGCTGGAGAGGGGCCTTGTTTAACAGCCGGACTCTTTCATGGCTGTGCTGCCTTGCAGTTGAATGGCCACACTGTTGGGCTGTGCCACTGTCAGTGGGAGTTTACACAACTGAATTGTCTGCATGGATAGCTTCCTCCTCACCACACCCCCAAGCTGGGGGTTCCTCTTAGAGTTGAAGTGATACCAACCACCCTTGTTTGGTAGCCCAATCGGCCACTTTGGAAAGAGAAGTGGGGAATCCTGATTTTACGTGAATGCTCCAATTTCTTAAGTTGGCAACTAATGTGAACTTCAGATATTTGGGCCAAACCAGAGAGGTGGTCAGGTCTGGTGTCCAGGCCACTGGGCGGCACTGGGCTCAGCCCAGCTACAAAGGGACCCTAGGCATCTGGGCAGGTGAAGGGGTCGGGGGTATGCTTGGGTAATTCCAATGTCACCCCACTTGGTTTTTTTTGTTTTTTTCCCCACTGATCACAATCCTATCTAATAAAAGAGAAACATGGTAATTGGCATACGACCGCTACCCTTCCCATTGGCTAATCAGAGCAATATGCAAATTAACTGTCAGCCAAGATGGCTACCGGCAGCCAGGCAGCTTGAAACTAACATGAGGCTTGCTTGCTTCAGTGACGGAGAAAACCAACTGTTCCCCGCCTGCCGCTGCAGGCCTCTGAGCCTGCAGTTTAAAAAACATTGTAACGAATATAGAAGCTAAACAAAACCCCAGAAACCTGCAGCCAGCAGGATCGCAACATTGCAAGCAAAGGCCAGAAATCTACTTTCAGCAGCAGAGGCCTAAGAGCTGGAGCCAAGCCTCAAAGCTAAAGCTGGCCCAGAAAAAAAAACAAAAAAGAAAGAAAGAAAGAAAAAAAGGAGCAGTTGGGAGCTTCAGTCACCCCCAGCCTGAAAACAGCCCTCAGCTCCTCACCCAGACTGGCCAGGCACACCAGTGGGGACCCCCACCCTGAAGGGGGTGTGACCAGCCTACAAACACCCATCAGCCCCTCACCCAGGCTGGCCAGGCACCCAGTGGGGACCCCCACTCTGATCCAGGACACCCTTCAGGGCAAACCAGCCGGCACCCACCCATGCCCCAGACCTTTACCCTATATAGTAAAAGGGTAATATACCTCCCAGCACGGGGATCAGCGGAGCTGCGAGGCCTCCCGGCACCGGGATCAGCGTGACTGGGGGCAGCGCCCAAACCCCCTGATAGCCCTGTGGCTCTGTGTGTGACAGGGTTTGGCGCCCCAACACACCCCCCCCCACGGGCACTGCTCTGTGTGTGACTGGGTAGAGCCATAACCTCCCCATCAGCCCTGCCCTGAGTGTGAGAGTGGCGGCACCCCAACCCCCTGATGGGCCCTGCTCTGTGGGTGATAAAGGACGGCGCCCCAACCCCCTGATGGGCCCTGCTCTGTGCGTGACAGGGGGCTGTGCCCCAACCCCCTGATTGGCCCTGCTCTGTGCATGACAGGGTACAGAGCCCTAACCCACTGATTGGCCCTGCTCTGTGCATGACAGGGGGTGGAGCCGCAACCTCCCCATCAACCCTGCCTTGAGTGTGACAGGGGATGGTGCCCC
This sequence comes from Myotis daubentonii, assembly GCF_963259705.1. Classification (NCBI taxonomy): domain Eukaryota; kingdom Metazoa; phylum Chordata; class Mammalia; order Chiroptera; family Vespertilionidae; genus Myotis; species Myotis daubentonii. The sequence continues at coordinate 94,469,640 of NC_081842.1, forward strand.
AACCCCCCAATTGGCCCTACCCTGAGCGTGACTGAGGGTGGAATCACAACCTCCTGATCGCCCTGCTCTGTGTATGACAGGGGGTGGCACCCCAATCCCCAATCGGCCCTGCTCTGAGCCCGACCAGGGGCTGCACCTAGGGATTGGGCCTGCCCTCTGCCACCCGGGAGAAGGCCTAAGCCAGCAGGTCGTTATCTCCCGAGGGGTCCCAGACTGCGAGAGGGCACAGGCCGGGCTGAGGTCCCCCCTCCTCCCCGAGTGCACAAATTTTTGTTCACTGGGCCTCTAGTTTATTATAATCTGTTGGCAGCATAGATAGATATTAGTTACCATAACTATGTCTTCATAGAAGTGGACAGTTTGTAGCCATTCTATGGGGAACTGTGTGCACTTAAGCATCAGCATGATCTTTCGGTTTCTTTTTTTTGTTGTTGTTAATGAAAATAAGCTTTATTACATCAAGTAATAAATACATACAAAGATGCAAACACTATTAGTCACTGTCTTCCAGATGTTTGGATCCACTGATGGGAAAGGTGGAACTGAAATGTACATATATCCTTAGGGGAAATTTCAGGGGTCCTTGTCAGGCGAGGTTCAATAAATTGCTCTTTCTTCCGTATTTATAACTTGTGCATTTTAAAGATTGACTTCAAAGTACTAATAGTCATGCAAATGCTTAAGCGAAAAAAGAAAAGTTACATTGAAAAGAATTTATACTGTGTGGTGAATGGGCACTGGCTACTAAAGCGCTGCCTCAGGACTCACTGAAACAAACCCTCAGAGTTGGGTCAGCTCAGAAGAGAAACATAAAGAACCATGTGAGTAACAGAAATGTATCCAGAAGAGAAACACGTGTCTGGGAGGCCAACTACAGTTTGCTGTGATAGGTAACTGACATGCATCATGTAAATCAATGCTTAAAAGAAACACACAAAATGCCCTGGGTAGTTCCTAACTAATATGGAAATCTAATAACTGCAAAAATCTCTTCTCCATCTCAGCGAGGGGAGGTTCAGAGCCTGATGAACCACGGGAGGGGCACGGGGAGGAGAAACCAAGCTGTTACCATTTTGAAACCAAGCTTCATCTGAAAGGGGTGCAGGCATGAGCTGTCACTTCTTGGAAAAAGAGGGAAAGCCTTTCACGCTGACTTAGGGGCTAGGACCTGGTGTTCCGCTCCATCTCGGCCAAGCACTCCCGAACCAGCCCTGTCGTGTGGATGATGCCTCGTTTCAGTCTCTCCATTGCGCTCTTGCTGCCCGCGTACGTGGGTCAGATCTCCTTCCCTAGCTCTTCCATGATGACCAGCAGCTCAGCATATTTGCTCTGGGGCACCTGGCTGTTCTCTGTTCCCTGAGTGTTAGAGATGGTGGTCCTAGTCACTCAGCAGCTGGCGGTACTGGGAAGACGTTGCCATGCTGGTGGAAGGCGGGTGAACGCTCCCAGAGGCCTTGATGGAGGTGGCGGGCATGTGCATGGTCAAGTTTGGTTTGTAAGACCTCCCCGACCCCCCCGCACCCCGCCTCCCGCTGCGTGGCACAGGCCCCATGAGACAGCATCGGCAGCGGTGGCAGTGAGGCCAGGCGGTGCCGAGGTGGGCCTGGGGTCTGTGTGCCTGTCTGTGCACCTGCCCAGCTCCCACACACCTTTTGTTGTTGACAGCTCCAGCGCACTGGCAAATATGGCTGTCCCCTCACCCTGACACTGCCGCAGTATCATGATCTTTCAGTTTCTTGATGTTCTGCTTGTGCTGCTCAATTTCTTTCTGCAGACGCTCAAATATCCTTTTTATGATGAGTGATCTCTTCTTCATGTTGTTTCTTCAAGGCTGCCAGCTGTTCTTTAATCCGCTCTGGGAAGTATCCTTCCTGTTCAGCCTTCTCTTTTTTTGTGAAGGTCCCAATGGCTGCCCTGATTGCGCCTGCCTTGGAGCTGAAATTATCTGACCATTGCAGCCAAAGCCTCTGGCTTGCAGGCCCTCACCCCCCACACTTTGAGCCGCAGATGTGCCACTGACGCAGAGACCGCCCTGGTTGTCAGTGCCACGCAGTTCCAGACCACCCCACTTAGTTTTAAATGCAAACCTGCCTTGGACAGGCCTTGAAGGTCTTTTTTCCATGGCGATCAGGGAAAGCAGGCCCAGCCGGCACCCACGGCCCCGGGGAGGTTCGGGGAGGTCCAGGGGTGCCGGCTGGCCTGCACCGTGGCTCTCTCTGTCCCCGATCGCCATGGCGATCACGGGGTAGCAGGCTAGCCAACACCCACAGCCCCGGGATGTCCAGGGGTGCCGGCTGGCCACGCCAGGGTCTCTCTGCCTCCAATCGCCATGGTGATCACGGGGTAGCAGGCCAGCTGACACCCCTGGCCCTGGGGGTCCGTGGATGCCGGCTGGCCTTTGCCGCAGCTCTCTCTGCCTCCAATCCACAATGCAATCGCTGATCACCAGCCGCCTTTGCCCACCCCCCACCTCCTGCCTGCCGTCTGGATTTCCTATCCCTTTCGCCTCCCAGCATTGCGGCTATGTATGCAAATTAACTGCCATCTTTGTTGGTGGTTAACCACCATCTTGGCTAGCAGTTAATTTGCATATCTCCCTGATTAGCCAATGGGAAGGGTGGCAAAGTTATGGCTAATTACCATGTTTCTCTTTTATTAGATAGAATATTATATTATATTCATTATATTATACTAGAGGCCCAGTACATGAATATTCGGCACTCAGGGAGGTGGGGGAAGGGTCGCTCAGCCCAGCCTGTGCCCTCTCACAGTCCAGGAGCCCTCAGGGGATGTCTGACTGACAGCTTAGGCCCGCACCTCATGGGGAGCAGACCTAAGCTGCAGTCGGACATCCTTAGTGCTGCTGAGGAGGCGGCTCCCGCCACCACCGCTGTGCTGGCAGCCATCAGCCTACCTTGTGGCTGAGCAGAGCTCCCCCTGTGGGAGCGCACTGACCACCAGGGAACAGCTCCTGCATTGAGCATCTGCCCCCTGGTGGTCAGTGTGTGTCATAGTGACCAGTCATTCTCAATCATTCTGCTTTTAGGGTCAGTTTGCATATTACCCTTTTACTATATAGGATAGAGGCTTGGTGCATGGGTGGGGGCCGGCTGGTTTGCCCTGAAGGGTGTTCTGGATCAGGTTAGGGGTCCTGCTGGGGTGCCTGGCCAGCCTGGGTGAGGAGCTGATGGGTGTTTTCAGGCTGGTCACACCCCCTTCAGGGTGGGGGTCCCCACTGGGGTGCCTGGCCAGTCTGGATGAAGGGCTGAGGGCCGTTTTTATGCTGGCCAAGCCCCCCAGTGAAGTAATCTCCCAGCCTCTCCTTTTTTTTTTTCTTTTTTATTCTGGGATTTATTTACCTTTTATAATTGAAACTCTGTAGCCTTGAGTGAGGCTCAGAGCCAGCCAGGGCAGGTGGAAGCTTGGCTTCCTTCATCACCTGGGGCAATCCAAGCCTCCTGCTCGCTCCAGCTCTGTGGCCACGGCCGGCTGAAAGCAGGTATCTGGGGTTTATTTATCTTCTATAATTGAAACTTTGTTGCCTTGAGTGGAGCTCAGAGCTGGCTGCGGCAGGTGGGAAGCTTGGCTTCCTCCATCACTGGAGCAACCAAGCCTCCTGCTTGCTCCAGCTCCATGGCTGCCGGCAGCCATCTTAGTTGGGTTAATTTGCATATAATCGCTCTGATTGGCTGGTGGGCATGGCTTAAGGCATAGTGAAGGTATGGTCAATGTGCATGTTTGTCTTTTATTAGTGTAGATTAATTATATTATATTATATTATATTGTAAATAAATATGTCAGGATTATTTTATCACAACTAGTTTGAAGTTAATCACCAAACAGTAAATCTGATTCATCTTTATTTATTTCAGACAAAACAATGAAAAGACAGCAATGAATCATTTTTTTAAAAATATATTTTATTGATTTTTTACAGAGAGGAAGGGAGAGAGATAGAGAGTTAGAAACATCAATGAGAGAGAAACATCGATCAGCTGCCTCCTGCACACCTCCTAGTGGGGATGTGCCCGCGACCCAGGTACATGCCCTTGACCGGACCTTTCAGTCTGCAGGCCGATGCTCTATCCACTGAGTCAAACCGGTTCCAGCCAGCAATGAATCATTTACTCAAAAGAATCAACCATGTGAAAACCAGAACATTTAATGAGTAAGTTTATATAGATGTCTGGTCTTCTTAAAATTATGTAATTTCCATATAGGGGATGTGTGAGTAAAAACTTTTATTTCAACAATTTCGTAATCTGCAAAAAGAAAAGTTGTGGGCAGACTTCATTGGTAATTCGACAAAAGCTCCTTTATTGAAATAACATAAGAGATGATTGCTTGTGAAAACATAAAAATGTTCACAAAGATTGGGGGCTTAAGTTTTATCAGTGCATCCTGAATGGTATGAACTTTGTATCTATTACAGGGGTGGGCAAACTTTTTGACTCGAGGGCCACAATGGGTCCTTAAACTGGACCCGAGGGCCGGAACAAAAGCATGGATGGAGTGTTTGTGTGAACTAATATAAATTCAAAGTAAACATCATTACATAAAAGGGTACGGTCTTTTTTTTCAATAGTTTTATTCATTTCAAACGGCCGGATCCAGCCCGCGGGCCATAGTTTGCCCACGGCTGATCTATTACATCACATTTACATCGTTGCCACTGGGGAGGAAAAAAAAAAACTTTCATATTAAAGAATATCAGAATCGTTTATTTAGAAATAATCAAAGCTAGGCAGAGGGAAGATTTTCCTTCCCTGTAGATTGAAATAAGAGCTAAACAGAAAGAATCAATTCATAGAGTAGTGAACAATTATCTTCATGAAATATCTACTACATCTAATCATGTATTATGTATTAAAATACAATCTAAGTACATAATACAAAGGAAGCTAAAGAGCTATGGTATTCCCAGAAACGCTTATTATGCCATTACATTGTGCATTGCATTGGATAAAAAGAATGGTAACACATGGTATTTGAGAATCAGAATTAAAGGACATATCCTATATAATAAAAGGGTAATATGAAAGTCAACTGAACGGCAGAACGACCAGTCACTATGATGTGCATTGACCACCAGGGGACAGACACTCAATGCAGGAGCTGCCCCCGGGTGGTTAGTGTGCTCCCACAGGGGGAGCACCGCTCAACAAGAAGCCTCTCCCACCTCTGCGGCAGCGCTAAGGATGTCCACCTGAGACTGATGGCTTAGGCCCTCTCCTCAGGGAGTGGCCTAAGCCATCAGTGGGACATCCCCTGAGGGCTCCCAGACTGCAAGAGGGTGCAGGCTGGGCTGAGGGACCCCCCCCAACACACACACACACACACACACACACACACACACACACACACATCAGTGCATGAATCTCATGCACCTGGCCTCTAGTAATCAATAGAATTACACACACAAGTTTATAGTCAAATCTTTGCAACTGACTAGCAGACTGTGCTTTGTGAAAGTTCAACAGTATAGTATTTCAGTTCTCTTTTCACTGTGACCTCACACTTTCACAGGCTGTCTTATTCCCTATCTGTTTTGCATGTGTGGAAGTAATTTGAATTTTAATCAGTCAGAAAACTAATTTACTCAAGTAAATTATAGAATGCTTTCTAAAGTAAATAGCACTAGTCTGATTATTTAACGCCTTATTTTATATTTTTACCAACAAATCTGTAATCTGTTTTTATCAACAAATTAGCAAGCTACAGGTCAACACTGTTAGTGGTAGTTTCCAAAGTTTCACACAAGCTGATCTCAGATTTAATTTCAAAGGTAACTTATTGGGTTGAATGGGGCCACTATCAAAGTTTTAAAAAAAAGATCAAAGAAATCACATATATAGAGATTTTCAAAGTGTTTTTCTTCTGGCATTAGTTGGATTACATACGCATTCACACAAAATGGACCACTGGGGAAGTCCAACCATAAATTGTCATTTCATTGTGGGGGGGAGGGGTTCCCAAACAATGGAAATATTATAAATTAGGAATTTAATGTTCATAATTTACTCAGTTTAACAACTTTGCATAAAAGACTTCTCACAGATACTAGTATATTATTTGTGATACATGCTGTAAGATAACAACATAATATCAGTATTTCAACACTAAAACAAAATGAATTTTTTCAATAATAAAATTATTATATTCAAAATGCATAAGCCTGACTGGTGTTGCTCAGTGGTTGAGCATCGAGCTATGAACCAAGAGGTCACTGGTCAGGACACATGCCTGGGTTGCAGACTCCATCACCAGTGGGGGTCATGCAGGAGGCAGCTGATCAATGATTGATCTCTCTCATTGATCTTTCTATCTCTCTCTCTCTCCCTCTCCCTTCTTCTCTGAAAGCAATAACAATATATTTAAGACAAAAACAAAAAAATGCATAAAAAGTACTTTCTAAATTATCAAAGACTAATGTATGCATTAATTTTGAATAAATATATATATATCACAAATATGTATGCACACATTTGCATCTTTCATTGTTGAGAGTTACTTTTGTTTTATTTATTTATAAAGAAATGTTCTCTATATAGTAACTTTGACTAAACCAGAATAGTGAAACATCCAATCACCTATCATGAAACCACTCCTAATAAATGTTACCTTACAATACAATACAAGAGCGCCACAATGTTTACTAAGGAATTATACACACATTTGTCATTTTCTCTCTAATTCAACTTCCTATGGAAAGAGATTTCTGATATGCATCAGAAATGTAAAAGGATAATATTACTGTCTCCATTTCTTAAATATAATTGCTAGACTAAAGCTAGAAACAAATAATGAGAACACCAACATATAGAAATCAATCGGCATTTAAAAAATATGGTAATCAATGTATCTTTCTTCCTTTGAGCACTACTTTCTCCAATGATAGTAGCAGGTGCGTGAAGTTTGGTAGACACTTTTGTTTTGGAAGGAGGAACCAGATTGAGGTATGATACAAGTGTTAAGAAAGGCATCTCGGGCAGACTTTAAGAGACAGAGGCAATTTAGGATATTAGGAGATTTCCATGGTATCTATCACATAAGGTTAGAATAGGGAAGCAAGTAGGATTCAGCAGAAACATAGAATAATTATTTTAAAAGTTTCATTTCAGTGAGTTGTTGCTTTTTTCTTAATTATCAGTAACTTAATTGTAACAGTTTGGGGAATTAGTGAAAGCAGCTGAAATAAAAGAAAACCACAGGAATAGCATCATGCAATCAATTTCCTCAAACTCATTAACCACAATTTATTAACATAGAAATACACAGAAATTATTTTATTCAAAATGCATAAACCTGACTGGTGTGGCTCAGTGGTTGAGCATTGAACTATGAACCAGGAGATCACTCTTCGATTCCTGGTCAGGGCACATGCCCAGGTTACAGACTCTATCCCTGTAGGTTACCTTACTAATACCACATCTTTTAGGTCTGAAAACTTAACAAAGGCCCTATATTACAAATATATCTCAGATATGTAACACTGCCCTTATAGTCTTTATGCTTATTATGACTCTGATTATGACCTCCTAAGAGTTTATAAATGAAAAATATTAAATCATTCAGTGAGATTATGTAAGTGCAGAACATTTGGTAAAATATGAAAGTAGAAATCCCTTATTATGGCTTCATATGTTCACAACTGCTTCAGAAATATTTCTTTGCTTTTTGGCATATATGAACATTTGTTCTTTGTACTTTGCATTTCATAGGGCTATATTTAATGCAATCACAAAGAGTAACTTAATAAAGGTCAAGACTGTTCATCCGTACTTCTAAAATTTCCACACACTGTTTTTTGCACTTGAAAATTAGACAAAATGAGGTACTATCTGTGGGAGCAAGTTCCTCCTTGATTCTGCTGGACTACACTGCCGGGAGCCGGTCCATCCTTGCTGTTTCAAGGGACCTGGCATATATGGCATACGGTTCTTAATATGTTTGCTCACCTTCTTGGCGCTGTGTTTTAACCAAGGCCACCTCTCCGAGAAAGGTTGTTTCAGCATGTAGGAATTTTTCCCTGAAGTCAGGGAAGGGATGAAACTCCTTAACTAAGTGCCAGGCGGGTAGTAGTTAATCACTACAAACAATCATGCTTAAGCTACATAATCTTTACTTCCTGGAATGGAGATAAGAAACGCCCTAACCTTTGTAATAGAGATTGATAGGATTGAATCAACTGGTATAAATACAGATGTAACCAGACAGAAGACAGAACTTCAGAGACAGAACTTCAGACAGAACTTAGGAGACAGGGCTTGGAAGACAGGACCAAGAGAGACAGAATTCAGAACACAGAACCTACACAGAACGTTCTCTAGAGACAGAAGAACTTCGCTGGAGAGAGCATGCCGAAGGATCCTGGACGGAGGCTGGCCTCGGAGCCTGGAGGCAGAACCTAGCGAGAGAACATGGCGGGAGATCCTGGACTGAACCTGACTACAGAGATATGGCAAGAGAACCTGACTGGAACCTGGTGACTGAACCTGGCTGGAGATCTGAAGCAGAACCTCTCTGGAGATCCAGACCAGAACTTGGCTGGAGATCTGGGCTGGAGATCCTGGCTAGGCCGCTGATCAACTGAACACTGTCTCCGTGTCATTCCTTCTTCGCCGACTCTGTCTACGCCTTTGGGAACCCCTGGACCTGCTGGGGCAGGACCCCGGCACTACACCAACTGTTGTGGGAGGACAGGTCCGTGGATGCCAGGAATTAGGCGGAAAAGAAGTCCTGGGCATATACCAGAGACTTTATTGTAGACCAAGTACCTATTGCTACCAAGGAGCCATCAGACAAAGCAGTTCTTTAAAGTAGCTTTACAAAGTAGTCACCCAAAGCAGCCCTTCCTAATATAGTAGCGAACATAGGAGCAAGCCACCCACTGGTCAGTAGTACATTTTATACCAACTCAGACAAAAGAGGCTTCTTACCAAATAGTGACATCAATATTTGGGTTATAGAAAAGCACACCTGCACAGTGCATACAGTAAGATTGTTGTCCTTGCTTTGGCGCTTGCAAGTTGGCCTTGAACATCCGGCATGCATTGGACAGGGCCCCCATTGTGGTTTGAATTTGCATTTCTCAGATAATTACTGACACTGAGCATCTTTTCATATGTTTATTGGCCTCAATATGTTGTCATCCTTAGAGAAGTGTCTATTCAGGTCTTTTGCCATTTTTTTAATTGGATCATTTGGTTTTTTGGTGTTGAATTGCATAAGTTCTTTATAAATTTTGGATATTAATTAAAACCATAATGATATATCACCTCACACTGTCAAATACTAGTGAGGATGTGGAGAAAAGAAAAGCTTCAGGCGCTGTCGGTGAGAATGCAGATTTGTGCAGCCACTGTGGAAAACAATATGAAATTTCCTCAAAAAATTAAAAATTGTACTACCCTATGTCCCAGCAATTCTACTTCTGGAAATATACCTGGACAAACCCAAACCACTGATTCGAAAGAATAGAGGATGGGGTAAAAACAGGCTAATAGTTTTGAGTATGCAAAACAAAGCATTTAGTCTTGTATTATTGCTTATTAATTATTTTCTTATTTTCTGTATTAACAACTGTAAACTTACTTTTGTCCCACCCTGTAGATGTACTCCTATGTTTATTGCAGCATTCTTTACAATAGCTAAGATTTGGCAGCAGCCCAAGTGCCCATCAGTAGATGAGTGGATAAGAATATTGCAGTATGTTTACACAATGGAATACTACTCAACCATAAAAAAGAAGGAAATCTGTGATAGCCTGGATGGATCTGGAGAGTATTATGCTAAGTGAAACAAGCCAGTCAGAGAAAAGCACATTCCATATGATTTCATTTACATGTGGAATCTAATGAACAAAATAAACAAGTAAAATAGAAGCAGACACATAGATACAGAAAACAGACCAACAGCTGTCAGAGGAGAGGGGGATTAGGTTGCTTGTTAAAAAGGTGAAAGCATTAAGCACACCCACAAAAAAAAGCTCATAGACACAGGCAACAGTATGGTGATTACCAGAGGGAGAGGGAGGTGGTGGGTGGAAGAGGGTAAAGGGGAGATAACTAGTGATGGGAGGACATTTGACTAGAGACAGTGAACACACAATATAATATACAGATTTTATATTATAGAATTAGACATATGAAACCTATATTAACCATCTTCACCCCAATACATTTAAAAAAATACAACTAGACAAATGTTAGAGACATCTTTGCTAGCTTCATTTAGAAATTACTTACTACAAATGAGCCATGTATTGTCCTTACTGCACAGTGTCCTCCATGTTGTATACATTAACACTTTGAAACCTCATAACAACCCTATGATAAAGAAACTATAACTTTCCTTTATAGAGCATCATGTCTAAGTTCATAGAGCCAGTGACTATAACTAAATATGTGCAGCCTGGCTGTAAAATCTGCACTCTGAAATATTACTCTAACAAGTCTGTATCAATAATTCCATTTATATGGCATACTAGAGGCCCGATGCACGAAATAAATGCAAGAGGAGGCCTTCTTTCCCCCGGCTGCCAGCACCGGCTTCCCTCTGGCACCTGGGACCCGGGCTTCCCTCACAGCCCCGGCTTCCTCTGGAAAGTCATCTGGTCTAATTAGCATGTTACGCTTTTATTATTATAGATACTATGTATTGTGATTATATTTCCCTTTTATTCTTCACATCACCCAAATTCTACACAGTTAGATATTCAGAGTTCAGCTTTTAAATTCAAGTGGTTTGGTAAAAATCCCAGTGATTATTACAGTTCCTGGAAACTAGTAGAATTTTTATTAAGTTTAATAACTGAATGAATCAATACATGAATGCTTTTTTAAAAACTGTTACTAAAGAAAATATATTTAATATCATGAAAATTTTTCTTATTTTAAATTTGTAAACTAAATTCTGAAAGCTCTTACTTTATCCTTTGAAAAGTCCATTTAAATCACTACAGATAAATAATGGCCATAATGTCCATACTGATATGCTGATACATTAATAGTCCTAAAAATGTCAGTTAGGTTATTTAAATGTTCAATTTGGGAAAACAATTCAATTACTTGCATGTAACAGAACACAGACTTTAAATATTATGTGTTTTACTACAATAACTAAGGAGGGACGATAGGTGGACAAGATGGGAGCTGAGTAAAAAAATCCATTTTATTTTATTTTATTTTATTTTATTTTATTTTATTTTATTACTGCTAGGAGAAGTATCATGTAGATTTCAAATTTTACATTGTATAATTATAGAGTATGACTAGATATTAAGGTGCTTAGGCAGTTCCCCCCTGAGGGGGATGAGGGTTGAGTATAAATGAGAATTAAAAATAAAAACCACATTAATATTAATTTGACAAGGACAGTAGTCTAATTGACTAATGACTCTTTTTTAGACAGGACAGATTCACTTTAAAAAGAATTTGTAAACATTAAAATGTATCTTTAAATTTATAAATAACACCAAACAACTGTATTTACTTTATGATATGGTTTTATAATGTTAGACTTCAAGCTTTATTTTCCTCCCTGTTTTTTAGCATATTAGACATACATAAAGTTAAAAAACCTTTTTTAAAATGTGTTAGATGCATTTATATTTATTTTTTACAAAAGCAGACAATATATTCATGCTATTGCTTTGAGTTGCAAATTGCTCATTAATCATATTTACAAGAAAGATTGAAAAATCTTCCATATCATTGGATTCAGATAAAGAAAACCCATCATATTGCTCTGATAAATAATAAACATAATCATAAATTTTATAGCATCAACATAAATCATTTGAGTAAATTATTCTTTTAAATGTATTATGTTCAAAATATCCTGTTAGCTATTCTACAGTTAAGTTGCTGATTTTTCTTTTTAAGTGAAGCTCATATTTTCATGTAGTTACTTTTATTCATATAAAGTAATTATTGATGCTAAAACATATATTTTAATATGAACATTTTTTTTCCCATTAAAGGTTACTTAATGATTTTACTAAATAAAATATGAATGCCATAATGTATTAAAATGTGCTAGTTGCACCACAGCTTGTAATTGGCATTTCAAAATAAAGTGAATATGAGATTTTCTTATTATTTTATAATAAAATAAACATTAAAAATTATTTTAGGACTACACCTTTATTTTATTTATTCTAGTTTTTGTCCAAACTTACTATGAATATTAGTGTGTAGACTAAAATAAAGCTTAGAGTATTTTTCTCTCTTACTTAAATGTCTTTATAAGTAAAATTCAAAGCTAAGTGTGGTTCATGTACAATTTTAGCTACTCTGCTCTAATTCTTTACTGAGATTTATTTTTTGCATTGGTTATTGTTTTAACTACCTTATAATTAAAATTCTTAACTGACTGTATGACATTAAAATGGTATCTTTTCTATAAAAATGAGAAATTATGTGGCCAGTTAATACTTTTCAGAATTTTCTATAGCGAGTCTTCTTAATGACAGTCAAGTAAGGTTTTTAGTTAAATTTGACTAGTATGTATAAGAAATGGTTCTTACTACTAAAATTCTACATAAATTGTGAGAGTCTGTTATTTATTTTTATAATGCTTTACCAGTCATTTTTATTTAAAAATTTTAAATATTATCTGTTTTCTTTTGATGAAGTATACTATATGGATAAGCTTCAATGCCTTGATAATATCTCTTCCTATGAGTCATTCTCTGAGTCAGATGTCTTAACTACCCTTAAAAAATACAGATATTGCCTGGCCCCAGTGTGCTCAGTGGTTGAGCATCAACCTATGAACCGGGAGGTCACGTTTGATTCCCATTCTGGGCACATGCCTGGGTTGCAGGCTCAATCTCCAGTGTGGAGCGTGCAGGAAACAGCTGATCAATGATTCTCTCTCATTGATGTATCTGTCTCTTCCTCCCTCTCCATTCCTCTCTGAAATCAATAAATATATATATTTTTTAAAATACAGATGTAAGAACATTCTTTTATCTGTTGTTTCCTGGGTATTCTGATGGAGAATAGCTTTTCTGCTGTATTTAGCAATGGATGAAACTCAATAAGCTTCCCAAGACCTCTGGTGAAATGGATTTGTCAGATGCAACTTTCGCACCTTACAGAATAGCAGCATATCAACATACCTCTTTTTCCCCTAAATTACTTCTTATTCTTTCATACACTACATTGAGCTAATAGGCACATAAAGGCTGGAGTTTGGGGTTCTTTGTTTTTTTGTGTTTTTCTTTTTAATGAAAAGTCTAGGCACTAAATATAGGTTAAAATGCCATTGCAACAGTATCATAGCAATGGACATTCTAAACTAAAGCAATCAGAATGGCAAAATAATATAATCTAAACAGGTATATCAGAAGGAATGAGTATGATAATTACAAATCACCACCAAGCTGGCTCAGTCCACATCCCATGCCAATATCCCCTATGAAGACACAATTTTCATCCCCTGGATTTCAAATGCTCCCCCACTCCTGGATTCTAGAAGGGTGGAGAATATAAAGCTGAAAGTTTATGTCTCTGCAACCATGGTCTACTTTAAGATGGAAGGTCTAATTATACACATATGCCAAAGTATCCACTATATTTTAAATTCCTAAATGCAAATTACTTTTCTAATAGAGAAAATGTATACAATGTTAAAAAAGAAAAATCCAGAAACTTCAATTCATTTATCAGCACCTACCATTGGAAAAAAAGGCTATGCAAAGGCAAAAGCGGTCACTGGTGTGAAAGTGCTTCACTCCATTCATTTTAGGAGTGCAGATTGCTCATTTTGTTTTTGCACGCCATGCTTTACAAATTAAACATTCTTTTAGAAAAAAGAGTTTCAATACATGGACAGCCAAAAGGGAGGAGGTATGGAAGAATAAGTGCATAAGATAAAAGCAATGAAACCATTCCAAAATGAAGTTAAATTGAAGGTGGCTATAGATGTTTAGAAGCAAGGAAAACAGTGCCATTTCCAATATGTTTTAAATAATAAAAACAAAACTAGCATTGTTTTAACTTTCATTCTCTGGCTCTCTAGAGACTCAAAATACATCTGCTACATCAGTTTGGAATTACATAGGGTGACACAATGACCAACAATTATCTAGTCACAAATAACCAAAAACCTTAAATTTTCTCTGTTTGGATGTTCTATTTTTTTCTGTTTCCACAAAAAATATTCAAATTAAATATCAATATTACTAAAACAGCAAATTTGTTGCCATGACATATTTAGTATCAAGAATTGTTAATTATTACTAGACAGGACATTGGGATAAATATTTTATCAAAACTGAGTAAAATAATTTATATGTGCCTGAAAATGTGAAAAATTAACCCAAGAGTCCAGAGACAGAATTCACCAGAAGAAGGATTCTTCCTCTGATTCATGGAGTCCACTGATCTGAGAGGCGAGGAAAAAGATAGGCTGAAAATAGATTTCATTGATCTTCCTTCTATCTTTAATGAAAACTTTCTCAACTTTATTTCACTCCTTAACTTTAACTCTTTCATTTCCCACAAAGTGAAGATTTTCTGTATGCTTTGTTCTTACTCCCCAACCATGATTTCCTACATATTAGTATAATCTTCAATACTTCTATGCAAGCATTTTACTAAGAAGACAAAAGCTATCTAAAACAGTATATTTTTAAAATATGTTTTTATTGACTTCAGAGAGGAAGAGAGCGGAGAGAGAGATAGAAACATCCATGATGAGAGAAAATCACTGATTGGCTGACTCCTGCACGCACCCCACTGGGGATCCAGCCCACAACTCTGGCATGGGCCCTGACCAGGAATCAAACATGGCTCCATGAATCATAGGTCTGTGCTCAACCACTGAGCCACACAAGCCTGGCTAAAATAGTTTCAAAATTTGATTTTAGTCAACTTCTTTCTTGAAATTTTTAAGATGTCTACCTTAAAACACTTTCCTATCTTTTCTATCACTTTTAAATGTTGTTTTTATGCATTTCTTAGTTGTTTAAAATCTTCTCAGTACTCTGAGCTTCTGTTATGAAACCTTGCCATAAAAGTTAGTGTTCCCTCCATGTCTGCTCTTGGTCTACCCTTGTCATTTTATATACTTTCCTTCAGCAACCTTATCCATAGTTATGATTATAAATATTGTGATGACTTCCTATAGGATATCTTCACCCTACTGACTTATAAATGATTTAATTTAAGTGTACATCATTGAATTAGTTACCTAATATTCAAAATATCTCCTGTCTCTGAATTCTTCATTTTGGTTGAAGACTCCATGATCAATTTGGTTGCTCAAGCCAGAAACATGGGTCACGAAGATTCATTGATTTCCTTTCACATTTGTTTCTTAGTCCTTGTGCTTTCATGTATGTCTATTTTAGCTGTCTCTTCTTAGCAATTATAACCTTTTTTGCTTTAAATTTCTTACCTTGACTGTCACAATGTCCTTTAGAAAAGTATTGACATTTCATATGCTTTTAATTTTAACATACTTTCCAATTTATTCTCCACTCCCCAACCCCACAGCCAGAGGGATGTTTCTAAAAAGCATAATTATAATATTTCTCTACTTTAAAATTTTTCAACATTCCACTTGGGTGTATGATAAAGTTCAAACTTTTTTGCATAAAATGAAAAGCTCTGTAGCACAGTCACAGTCATACAGAGCAATCTAGTTTTTACTAAGCAGACCACATAATATCCTCTACCTGTTTCTTTTGTCTTTAATGACCTTTTCTTATTTGACATCTACTGAAGGAAAACATTCTGGAATCTCTAGACAGGTTCTTCCTCTTCTGAGATTGTATAGCAACTTGATTATGGCCTTTCATAATCCTTATTGTGTTCATCAGGATTTACAATAACATATTGCATACTATTCATCTATGTATCTTCAGTTCTTAGAGGTGTCTTAATAAACTATTTTGAAGAAAAAAAAGAAAAGAGGATGAAGTGAAGGACAAATAGGATAAAAGAAATTTTATCATTAATTCTAATATTAGGATTTCTCTCAGCTCTACTCAAAGTCTATTAACATAAATGTTTCACATTCTTTTTGTTGCATACATACAAGATGGAGGTTAATTTTATGTCCCAACTTGACTGGGCCACATGTTGTCCAAATATTTGGTCAAACATTATAGTGGGGGTGTGCATAAGGGTGTTTCTGGATAAGAATAACATTTGAATGGGTGAACTGAATAAGCAAATTACCTTCCCCAGTATGGGAAAGCCTCATTCAATCAGTTGAAGGAGTATATAGAACTTGAAGGCTGGCATTCCCATGAGTAAGAGGGAATTTACTCCTGCCTTGAGCTGTGACATAGATTTTTTTTTTTTTTTACTGTCATTAGATTTGAACTGAAATATTGGCTTTTTCTGATATATAGAGAGAAACAGATATATATGTAGACATAGATACATAAATTCTATTGGTTATATTTCTCTGGAGAACCCTAATACACAAGTATACATAAGGATTAAAATGTACACATATGAGAGTGGTACATTTTGAATATATCATACTTAGACTAAATTATAATTAACTTTTCAAGCCACAGAAATGAATGACTCATAATGGCTACTTATTTCTGCAAAAGGCAAAATGTACACAGGAATGATAGGAATGATGAAGATGGAAAAAATCATTCCTTTGATTCCACCGCTTTCTTATATTAGCACCAAGAAATTATTTTACTACTTTGGAAAACTAATAAGAAATAGAGACAAGATTCAAATTCAGGACCTGGGTTCTCATCACTATTTAATTCTACTGCTCAGATCCCAACAAGCCTACCAAATAGGTACCTGCCTACAAAACAAGTTATAGGGTAGTCCAATGCACACAATATTCAGGGTTCCAAGCATATTATATATTTGAATATCATAACAATAAGTGAATATAAAGGATTCAACTGTCCATTTACACAAATAAATGGTGAATATAAAGTATTTCCAATTTGACTAAAGTATATTATTCTCAAATGGAAATGTACAATTATTTTTCTTAAAAAGTCTCTTTCTAATACTCATATTGCCCTTGCTGCATAGAGATGTAATAAATATTTAAAAAAGAAGCTACAAATGAAAAGCCTGAAAACCATGACAATTTGTGGTAGTGTTTTCTGGTTAGATCTCTGCCCCAAAATACAAAGAAATAGATATATTACTATTTTTATGATGAGCTACTGAGAGCATTACAACATAGGGAACTTTGTTATGATGAAAAGAAAAGGGCAAATGGAATGAAATGGTGAGAGATGCATAGAAAATTGCAACTATGAACTGGGTTTATTGAATTATCTGTTGAAATGTGTCTGACTTTATTTTTGAACAAATGTGGGAGTAGAAGTTACAATACATGTAGTTGTCATGTTGCTGATGGAAAGACCAAGGAAGACATATTTAGTATTAGGCTGTTCTAGAAACAAGAAATATTCAAAGTATAAATTCCAAGAGGCAATCAGAGAGCATACATGGGATCTGAAATAAATATGCTTCAACAGAGTTAAGAAAGAACCTGAAGTCACAGCTGTACACACAAAGATTACTTCCATATCTTGGCTAATCTCACAAGAGGCACATGTATCTTTTTAAATTAATGTTCTCATTTTTGTTAGGTAAACACCCAGAAGTGGAATTGTTGGGTCACATGGAATATCTATCTATAGTTATTTGGGGAATTTCCATACAAGTTTAAAATAGGGGCTTCACCACGTTGCAATCCCATCAAGGCTTCCCTTTTATCTGGCTCCTTGCCAACACATGTTATTTATTGACTAGAGGCCCGGTGCACAAAAGTTTGTGCAATCGGGGGGAGGGGGGTCTCTCAGCCCGGCCTGCGCCCTCTCACAGTCAGGGACCCCTCGGGAGATAACGACATGCTGGCTTAGGCCTGCTCCCAGGTGGCAGAGGGCAGGCCCAATCCCTAGGTGCAGCCCCTGGTCGGGCTCAGAGCAGGGCCGATTAGGGAGTTGGGGCGCCGCCCCCTGTCATGCACAGAGCAGGGTGGATCAGGAGGTAGCGATGCCACCCTCAGTCACGCTCAGAGTAGGGCCGATTGGGGGGTTGGAGCACCGCCCCTGTTACACTCAAGGCAGGGTTGATGGGGAGGTTGCGGCACCACCCCCTGTCACACATAGAGCAGGGCCAATCCGGGGGTTGGGGCGCTGCCCCCTGTCACTCACAGAGCAGGGCCCATCAGGGGGTTGGGGAGCTCCCCCCTGTCATGCACAGAGTAGGGCCGATCAGGGGGTTGGGGTGCCACCACTCTCAAACTCAGGGCAGGGCCGATGGGGAGGTTATGGCTCTACCCGGTCACACACAGAGCAGGGCCAGTGGCGGGGGGATGGGGGACCGGGGCGCCGAACCCTGTCACACACAGAGCAGGGCCGATCAGGGGGTTGGGGCGCCGCACCCTGTCACACACAGAGCTTCAGGGTGATCAGGGGGTTGGGGAGCCCCCCCATCAGGCACAGAGCAGGGATGATCAGGGGGTTGGGGCGCCTTCCCCTGTCACGAACAGAGCAGGGCGGATAGGGAGGTTGTGGCCCCGCCCCCTGTCACACACAGAACCGCAGGGTGATCAGGGGTTTTGGGCGCTGCCCCCTGTCACACTGATCCCAGTGCCGGGAGGCCTCTAAGCTCCGCTGATCCCGGTGCTGGCAGGCCTCGCAGCTCCACTGATCCCAGTGCTGGGAGGCATATTACCCTTTTACTATATAGGATAGATGCCTGGTGCACGGGTTGGGGCCGGCTGGTTTGCCCCGAAGGGTGTCCTGGATCAGGGTGGGGGTCCCCACTGGGGTGCCTGGCCAGCCTGAATGAGGGGATGATGGCTGTTTGCAGCTGGTCACACACCCTTCAGGGTGGGGGTTCCCACTGGGCTGCCTGGCCAGTCTGGGTGAGGGGCTGATGGCTGTTTTCAGGCTGATGGGTGACTGAAGCTCCCAACTGCTCCTTTTTTTCTTTCCTTTTTTTATTCTGGGCCAGCTTTAGCTCTGGCTCCAGCTCTTAGGCCTTGGCTGCTGAAAGCAGGTATCTGGTTTGTTTGGGTTCTATAATCGAAACACTGTGTCAACTCCAGCTCTGAGATCCTGGCTGGCTGAAAGCAGGTTTCTGGGGTTTTGTTTAGCTTCTATATTTGTAACAATGTTTCAAACTGCAAGCTCAGAGGCCCACAAGGCAGGAGGGGAATGTTGGTGTCCTTGGTCACTGATGCAAGCAAGCCTCATGTTTGCTTCAAGCTGCCTGGCTGCCGGCCGCCAACTTGGCTGGCAGTTAATTTGCATATCTCGCTGATTAGCCAATTGGAAGGGTAGCGGACGTACGCCAATTACCATGTTTCTCTTTTATTAGATAGGATTGTTTTATAATACCCATTCTGACTGGTGTGAGATTATATCTCATTGTGGTCTTGATTTTAATTTCCTTGATGATTAATGATGTTGAGCATCTTTTCATATGTCTGTTGATCATCTGTATGTATCTTTTGGAGAATACCTTCATGCATGCTTCCCATGTTTTGATTGGGCCATTTTTTTGAGTTGTTTGAGTTTTTCATGTGTTTTATTGGATATAGAAGTAACCTATGTTTCCATTGATAAATGATTGGATAAAGAAGACATGAAAATATATATATATATTAGAAGAGCCTGGTGCACGAAATTCATGCACGGAGGGGCGGGGTCTCTCAGCCCAGCCTGCACCCTCTCAAATCTGGGACCCCTCGAGGGATGTCTGACTGCGCATTTAATGGGCAGTCAGACATCCCTCTCACAATCCAGGACTGGTGGCTCCCAACCACTCACCTGCCTGCCTACCTGATTGCCCCTAACTGCTTCTGCCTGCCAGCCTGATTGATGCCTTACTGCTCCCCTGCCAGCCCTATTGCCCCTAATTGCCCTCCCCTGCCAACCTGGTCACTCCTAACTTCCCTCCCCTGCTGGCCCAGTTGCCCCTAACTTCCCTCCCTTGCTAGCCTGGTCACCCCTAGCTGCCTTCCCCTGCTGGCCTGGTCATACCGAACTGCCCTCCCCTGCAGGCCTGGGTCCTCCCCTACTGCCCTCCCTTTCAGGCCTGGTCCCTCCCAACTGCCCTCCCTTGCAGGCCTGATTGCCCACAACTGCCCTCCCCTGCCAGCCATCTTGTGGTGGCCATCTTGTGTCCACATGGGGGCAGCCATCTCTGACCACATGGAGATGGCCATCAAGTGATTATCAATTTGCATATTATCTCTTTATTATATAAGATATATATATACTGATTTTGAGAGGGAGAGAAAGAGAAACATTAATAAGAGAGAAACATTAATCGGCTACCTCTTGCACACACCCTACAGGAGATAAAGCCCACAACTCAGACATGTGCCCTGAATCAAATCAGCAACCTCTCAGTGCATGGGATGACATTCAACCAACAGAGCCACGCCGTCCAGGGCCAGAGAGAATCTTAAGGCCAGCAATAGAGAGACAGTCAGTTGCCTACAAGTGAGGTCCCATAAGGTTATGAGTTGATTTCTCAACAAAAACATTACAGGCTAGAAAGGAATGGCATGAAGTATTAAAAGTAATGAAAAGCAAGGATCTGAAACCAAGACTACACTATCCATCAATACTATTATTCAAAACTGGAGGTGAAATAAAGAGAGGTCACCATTTTCCCCCTCTCCAAAGAAAAGGCTAAAGGAGTTTTTCATCACCAACCCAGCATTGCAAGAAATGATAAGGGACTGTTGTAAGAAGAAGAAATATATATAGAGAGAGTGACATATGAATAAAAAATAAAAATGGCTATGAATAAGTACCTATCAATAATAACGTTAAATGTACATGAATTAAATGCTCCAACCAAAATATATAGGGTCATACACCATGACAAAGTGGGATTTATTCCATGGATGCAAGGCTGGTACAATATTCTCAAATGAATAAATATGTTATATTGCAGAAACAAAATGAAAGATAAAAATCACATGATCATATCAGTAGACACAGAAAAAGCATTTATCAAAATCCAACACCAATTTTTCATAAAATCTCTCAGCAAACTGGGAATAGAGGGAACACACCTCAGCATAATAAATGCCATATATGACAAGCCTACATCCAACATTATTTTTAATGGGCAAAACTAAAAGTAATTTTCTTAAAAACAGGAACAAGCTGTGGTTGTCCACTTTCACCACTCATTCAACATAGTACTAGAAGTCCTAGCCACAGTGATAAGACAAGCAGAGAAAATAAAAGACATCTAAATTAGAAAGGAGGAAGTTAAACTCTCATTATTCACAGATGACATGATATTGTACATAAAAAACCCTAAAGCAGTGGTTCTCAACCTGCCTAATGCTGTGACCCTTTAATACAGTTCCTCATGTTGTAGTGACCCCCAACCATAAAATTATTTTCATTGCTACTTCATAACTGTAATTTTGCTACTGTTATGAATCATAATGTAAATATCTGATATGCAGGATGTATTTAGGCGATCCCTGTGAAAGGGCCATTTGACACCCCAAAGGGGTCGCAACCCACAGGTTGAGAACCGCTGCCCTAAAGACTCCATCCAAAAACTACCATGTTTAATAAATGAATTTGGCAAAGTAGCGGGATACAAAATTAATATAGAAAAATTGATTGCATTTTAATACTCCAATAGTAAACTCTTAGAAAGAGAAACTAAAACACACATACACAAAACACACACACAAAAACCCCATTTACCATTACAATGAAAAAAATAAGATACCTTAGAATAAACTTAACCAAAGAGGAAAAAAAAAACACAAAAACAAAACAAAACAAAAACCTGTACTCATATAACAATATAACATTGAGAAAAAGAAATAGAGAAATATAGGCTTCCCTTCGCCTCTTCCGAACACGTTTCGGCCTGCGGCTGCTGGATTTTTATGTCCGTCATCCCACCATGCAGCGTGACGCTCCGGAGAAGAAGCCGGAGAAGAAGACAGAAAAACATTTTTTTGAAGCCGTGTCCTTCGGGAAGGGCCTGCTGGCTGGCGGGGTGGCGGCAGCTGTGTCCAAGGCGGCCGTGGCGCCCATCGAGCCGGTGAAGCTTCTGCTGCAGGTGCAGGCGGCATAGTGGACTGTCTGCTGCGGATTCCCCGCGAGCAGGGTTTCCTCACTTATTGGCGTGGCAATCTTGCAAATGTCATTAGTTATTTTCCAACACAAGCTCTAAATTTTGCTTTTAAGGACAAATACAAACAACTTTTCATGTCCGGAGTTAATAAAGAAAAACAGTTCTGGAGATGGTTTTTGGCAAACCTGGCTTCTGGCAGAGCAGCTGGGGCAACATCCTTATATGTAGTATATCCACTAGATTTTGCTCGAACCGGAATAGGTGTTGATGTTGGAAAAGGTGCTGCAGAGCGACAATTCAAGGGTTTAGGTGACTGTATTATGAAAATAGCAAAATCAGATGGAATTATTGGTTTATACCAAGGGTTTGGTGTTCCAGTACAGGGCATCATTGTGTACCGAGCCTCTTATTTTGGAGTTTATGACACAGTTAAGGTAATTTGGGGCTTTAGTATATATTAAATGGTTCGTTTCCTTTTTTAAATTCTTTGTTGTTTAGAGTATTGCATATAGTATTACATGTCTCCTTTTTCCCCTCATTGACCACCCTGGCCACTATCTCCCTTTCCACCCCCCCAACACCCACACATGCCCTCACCCCACTAGTGTCTGTGCCATTGATTATGCTTATATGCATGCATGCAAGGTCCTTTGGTTGATCTCTTACCACCACCACTACCACCACCCCCGCCTTCCCTCTGGAGTTTGACAGTCTGTTTGATGCTTCTCTGTTTCTGGATCTATTTATGTTCATCAGTTGATGTTGTTTATTATATTCCATGAATGAGTGAGATCATGTGATATTTATCTTTATCTGACTGGTTTATTTAGCTTAACATAATGCTCTCCATGTCCATCCATGCTGTTGCAAACGGTAAGATTTCTCTCTTCTTTACAGCAGCGTAGTATTCCATTGTGTACATGTACCAGAGTTTTTCAATCTGCACATCTGTTGGTGGGCACTTGGGCTGTTTCAGATCTTAGCTATTGTGAATTGTGCTGCTATGAACATAGGGGTGCATATGTCCTTTCTGATTGGTGTTTCTGATTGCATGGGATATATTCCTAGAGGTGGGATTACTGGGTCAAGGGAGAGTTCTATTTTTAATTGTTTTATTGTTTTAATTAGTAACATCTTCAGTAGATATGTTTACTTATAATTATATAAATCAAAATAAATGATGGAATAAGAGACATTAAAAAAAGAAATAGAGAAAGATAAAAACAAGTAGAAGCTCTATGTTCATGGATTGGAAGAATTAACATCATTAAAATGTCCCTAGTAGCCAAAGCAATCTGTAAACTCAGTGCAATCCCTATTAAAGTACCATCAGCATAGTTCACAGATCTGGAACAAATATTCCAAAAGTGTATATGGAACAACAAAAAAAAAAACACACAAAAAAACAAAGAGCCACAGCAATCTTGAGAAAAAGGAACAAAGTTGGAGAGAGCACAATACCGGAGATCAGACTATACTACAAAGCCATCATAATAAAAATAGCCTGGTATCCTATCTAATAAAAGAGAAACATGGTAATTGGCGTACGACCGCTACCCTTCCCATTGGCTAATCAGGGCGATATGCAAATTAACTGCCAGCCAAGATGGCGGCCGGCAGCCAGGCAGCTTGAAACTAACATGAGGCTTGCTTGCTTCAGTGATGGAGGACTCTAACGTTCCCCGCCTGCCGCTAGAGGCCTCTGAGCTGGCAGTTTGAAACATAGTTACAAAAATAGAAGCTAAACAAAACCCCAGAAACCAGCTTTCAGCTAGCCGGGATCTCAGACCTGGAGTTGATACAGAGTTTCGATTGTAGAACCTAAACAAACCAGATACCTGCTTTCAGGAGCGGAGGCCTAAGAGCTGGAGCCTCAGAACTAAAGCTGGCCCAGAATAAAAAAAAAAAAGAAAAAGAAAAAAAGGAGCAGTTGAGATCTTCAGTCCCAGCCTGAAAACAGCCCTCAGCCCCTCACCCAGACTGGCCAGGCACCCCAGTGGGGACCCCCACCCTGAAGGGTGTGTGACCAGCTGCAAACAGCCATCATCCCCTCATCCAGGCTGGCCAGGCACCCCAGTGGGGACCCCCACCCTGATCCCGGACATCCTTCAGGGCAAACCAGCCAGCCCCCACCCATGCACCAGGCCTCTATTCTATATAGTGAAAGGGTAATATGCCTCCCAGCACCAGGATCAGCCGAGCCGCGAGGTCTCCCAGCACCGGGATCAGCATGACAGGGGGCATCGCCCAAACCCCCTGATCGCCCTGTGGCTCTGTGAGTGACAGGGGGCGGGGCCACAACCTCCCTATCGGCCCTGCTCTGTTCCTGACAGGGGAAGGCGCCCCAACCGCCTGATCGGCCCTGCTCTGTGCCTGATAGGGGGGAGTTCCCCAACCTCCTGATCACCCTGTGGCTCTGTGTGTGACAGGGTGAGGTGCCCCAACCCTCCCACCCCACGGGCCCTGCTCTGTGTGTGACGGGATAGAGCCATAACCTCCCCATCGGCCCTTCCCTGAGTGTGAGAGTGGCAGTGCCCCAACCCCCTGATTGGCCCTGCTTTGTGGGTGATAGAGGGCAGCACCCCAAATCCCTGATCCGTCCTGCTCTGTGCATGACAGGGCGTGGCGCCGCAACCTCCCCATGGACCCTGCCTTGAGTGTCACAGGGGGCGGTGCCCCAACCCCCCAATAGGCCCTACCCTGAGCGTGACTGAGGGTGGCATCGCAACCTCCCAATCCGCCCTGCTCTGTGCATGACAGGGGGCGGTGCCCCAATTCCCCAATCGGCCCTGCTCTGAGCCCGATCAGGGGCTGCACCTAGGGATTGGGCCTGCCCTCTGCCACCTGGGAGCAGGCCTAAGCCAGCAGGTCATTATCTCCCGAGGGGTCCCAGACTGCGAGAGGGCACAGGCCGGGCTGAGAGGCCCCCCCTCCCCCCCGAGTGCACAAATTTTTGTGTACCGGGCCTCTAGTCCTATATAATAAAAGGCCAGCAACCGTAACAGCATAATGACTAGACTACCAATCAACCAGTCATTATGAGGTGCATTGACCACCTCTTGGTTCCTCCCCCCAGCCTGCAGGCTCGATTGCTGCATGGCCAATGGGGAACCACGGGTAACCGGGGTGGATGTTGGCGGGGCAGGACTGGGGATTGGCGAGTGGACAGAAGGCAGACCTCTTGGTCCCTGCCCTCAGCCCGTAGGCTCAGATCAATCGCCCAGCCAATGGGGAACCAGGGTAAGTGGAGGTGGTGGGGTGGGACTGGGGACTGGCAAGTGGGCAGGAGATGGCCCTGATTACAGGCTAGGCCTAGGGACCCACCCATGCACAATTTTGTGCACTGGGCTTCTAGTGGCACAATAATAGGCATATAGATCAATGGAATAGATCAGAGACCACAGAAATGGACCCATACAGTCAGTTAACATTTGGCAAAGGAAGCAAGAGCATACAATGGAGTTAAGACAGTCTCTTCAATAAATAGTGTTTGGGAAATTGAACAGGTACATGCAAAAAAAAAAAAAAAATGAAACCAGACCACCAACTTACACTATGCACAAAAATAAACTCAAAATGAATAAAAGACTTAAATGTAAGTTGCAAAACCATAACAATCCTAGAAGAAAAAGGGGCAGTAAAATCTCAGACATATTTCATAGCAATATTTTTGCTGATATTGCAACA
Organism: Myotis daubentonii; assembly: GCF_963259705.1. Taxonomy (NCBI): domain Eukaryota; kingdom Metazoa; phylum Chordata; class Mammalia; order Chiroptera; family Vespertilionidae; genus Myotis; species Myotis daubentonii. Next base: position 94,495,409 of record NC_081842.1, read on the forward strand.
AAGATAAAATAAAACAGAAATAAAAGAAAATATATACAAATGGGATTATATCAAACTAAACTATTTCTGTACAGAAAAAAAAATTGAAAAGGGAACCCGTTATAAGAGGAGAAGATGTTTGCCAATGACATATCTCATAAAGGGTTAATTTGGTTAATTTCCAAAATATATAAAGAACTCATACAACTCAACAAAAGGAAGACCCACAATCCAATTAAAAAAATGGGGAAAAGGACCTAAATAGATACTTCTCCAAAGAGGACATACAAATGGCCAATAAACATGAAAAAAAATCCTCAATATCACTAATCATCAGAGAGATGCAAATTAAAACTACAATGAGGTGTCACCTCACACCTGCCAGAATGGCTACCATCAATAAGTCAACAAACAAGTGCTGGCAAGGCTGTGGAAAAAAAGAAACCCTAGAATACTGCTGGTGGAAATGCAGACTGATGCAGCACTGTGGAAAACATTATGGAGATTCCTCAAAAAATTAAGAATGGAACTACCATTTGACCAAGCAATCCCACTTCTGAGAATATATCCTAAGAATTCTGAAACACCAATTAGAAGCAATATATACAGCATGTCCTTATGTTCATAGCAGCATAATTTACAACAGCTAAGATCTGGAACCAGACCAAATGCCCATTAGTATATGAGTGGATAAAAAAGCTGTGGTACATACCAATTTAAGCATGGGCCTATGAACAAGAGTCAAGGTTCAATTCCTGGTAGGGCACATGCCAGGGTTACAGGCTTGATCCCCCAGTGGGGGATGTGCTGGAGGCAACCAATCAATGATATTCTCTCTTCGTTGATGTTTCTATCTCTCCCTCTCCCTTCCTCTCTAAAGTCAACAAAAAATATATTTTTTAAAAAGCTGTGGCACATTTACACATGAAATTTATGTGGCTATATAAAAGAAGGACATCTTATCCTTTGAGACAGCCTGGGTCGACCCGGAGATTATTATGCTAAGCAAACTAAGCCAGTCAGAAAGAGAAAAATATCACATGATTTCACTTATATGTGGAATCTAATGAACAAAATAAATTGACAAATAGGTTCAGAAACATGAAACAGACTGACCAATCTCAGAGGGAAGGGAGGTTGGAGATTAACCATAGAACTTATATGTATATATGCATAGACCATGGACACAGACAATAGTGTGGTGAAGGCCTGTTGTGGCACAGGAGCTGGACAGAATTGGCGGAGTAATCACATTGTAACATATAAAAATGTCAAATCACTATATTGTACACTTGAATCTAATATAACCAACATATGACTGTATACTATCTATACTTAAATAAATATGCCATCTTCATTTAAAATATTTTTTAAAGTCTTTCAGAAGGGATTTGCACATAAACTTATACAACCCTTTTATAGGAATTATTTCTGACTTGACTAGATCAAGTATTGTAGAATGAAGTGTAATCCCAATTCCCTTGGCTTAGTACACCTGATAAAGTGGAACTAAATTTTTTGGTTCAAAGCTAATTGTCTTAAGTCCTTACATTGTCACTGGACCAAATCAATTATATTAGCTTTCTACATTACATAAGAAGTTACCACAAATTTAGTGGCTAAAGCAACACACATTTATTGTTTAACAGTTCCTGGTGTAAAGAGTCCTATTTGGCATAATCGGAGCCTCTTCTCAGAATTTTACAAGGTTACTATCAAAGCTAGGCAGACTGTAGTCTCACCAGATACTTGAATGGGGAAAACATCAGTTTCAAGTTTCCCTCAGATTACTGGCAGATTCATTTCCTTGCAGCTAAGGAGATACAGACTCATGGTGACTTTCTCCTTGAAGGCCAGAAGGAGAGAATCTCTGCTGCTTCAGGTCTGTGACTTTTAGACTCTTTTCTAATGGGCTCAAGTTTTAACTAAAATAAATAATTGCCCTTGGTTAATATCTCTTTTAAATTTAAAGTAAATTGATTTGGAACCCTAGTACATCTGCATAATCCCTTCACTTTTGTTTTTGTTTGTTTGTTTGTTTGTTTGTTTGTTTGTTGGAACAGACTCAAGGAGAATGGATTGTATAAGAGTATAGGTCAGTGATGGCGAACCTTTTGAGCTCGGCGTGTCAGCATTTTGAAAAACCCTAACTTAACTCTGGTGCCGTGTCACATATAGAAATTTTTTGATATTTGCAAACATAGTAAAACAAAGACTTATATTTTTGATATTTATTTTATATATTTGAGTGCCATTTAGCAAAGAAAAATCAACCAAAAGAATGAGTTTGTGTGTCACCTCTGACACGCATGTCATAGGTTCGCCATCACTGGTATAGGTCATTAGGAATCATTTCCGAATACTTCTTACCTATACCAACCATGAGAAGTGTACTGAGAAGTCAATATACAGGATCAGACACAAATTCAACTAATTATAGCCTTGAAAATTTCTAAACCAAAAGATTTCTACTTTTACTAGTAATACCTAAATCACAGAACTCATCAATTCTACCAATCATGTCTATATTATTATATTCTGACTTTCTTAGTAGCATGAAATAATCAGCATTTTCTTAAAGCCCTCCTTTATTTACTGAAAGCTTCAAATATTCTTGTATCACTAATGAGGTATATTTTTCTTATAAGTACTATTTTCCATTCTTTTATTTTCTTGTTTCCAGCTTTTCAAAATGTTTTTTATTTAAGTTGAAGCTTCAGTTTAATATAAGATGAGTCTAAGAAGATTTAATGTATGCTTGTGTACCAATAAGCACACTTTCTGATTTTTATAAACAACATATGTTCCACCAAGGCAGTGAGTACTTTGCTGTTATGTTAGCACAAACTATTTCCAATTTGTATTTGTTAAATATTGACTTACACCAAACATTTTCCTGTTGTTTGCTGATTATTTTCCAATACTTTCCAATGGTTTAATATGTAATATAAAGATTGATTACATTTATTTTTCTTGGATATTCAAAAGCCAATATTTAGTTTGACAAGTGATTTTTATTTTTAAAAAATCCTCTGGCCCATCTTTCTGTAATTACATGGAAAAATTGTTTCTCTTCTTAATTAAAGTGCAAGCACAAAAGATAAATATGTGGTCTTCAGTATAAACTCTTTCATATTTTTTTTTAGTTACATAGACTTTTTAGATGTCTTGATGATTCTCAATGAAATTTAAAAAACAAAGTCTACCAGCTTAATTCATGATTCAAATCATTGATGCCTAACAAGTTTAACACACCCAGGATCTGTACATTGTATACTCTTTCTCTATCCCATTCTTTTCTCTATTCCATCTTGTTGTTTGTTTGTTTTTTTGGTGTGTGTTTTTGCCCCTGTATTCTATAAGTTCCCATGTCAATTGTTTCCAATGTCACAGGTTAAAATAAGCAACATTTGCCTTTTTTACTATCCTCTGTTACTAGCTTTATCTAGTTTTTTTTTTTCTTCTTTGTTTTTCAGACCTGTCAGGTGAAAAGAATGCTTTACAATTCCCTTTATGCCATGTGTAATTGAATTTTCATTTCTTTTTAGTGTTTTCTCTTTAAGCATTCACTAATTCTTTTTTCTGTGTTCTGATAAATTAATAGCTTCCTTTCTGTAGTAGTAGTCTCCATGTGTTTTACTTCAACTATATCATTTTATAGGTACAATGATTGAGCCCATATAGTACATGCTTCCTAAATAATTACAGTTGTTGGGACCAAAAAATTTCCCCAACTTCAGTGAAAATGTAAGATAAAAATCTTACTCAGTGAGAAAATGCTTTGTATCTTGGAAAAGATAATAAGACAGAATTATTTTTTTTATCCTCAACATATTCTAAAATAAATCAAATAATTTTACTATACAAAAAAACATACTGTTGCCATATAATGTATATTTAGTATGGGAATATACATTGCTAAAAACACTATAGAGAAGATGGTGGCATAGGTAAATGTGGTACTTGCCATCTCCCATAACCACATCAAAATTACAACTAAAATACAGAACAACCATAATTCAGAACCTCCTGAAAGCTGGCTGAATTGAAGTCCTACAACTAGAGGAGTAAAGAAGAAACCACATGGGATTAGTAGAAGAGGCAGAGGCATGGAACAGGCTGGTCCAACACCCACATGTGGTATTTTTTATTTGCGAGTGATATCTAGTCTGTTGAGGCCTTCCATGAGAAACAAGGGGTCCTAGCCCCACACCAGACCACTCAGCCCAGGGTTGCAGTGCTGTGAAGAAAAGCCCCTGTAACTTTGAACTATAAAAACCAGTGGGGATTGTGGTTGAGTGACACTGAGGCTGCTGGAGACCCAGGCAGTTCCTCTTAAAGGGCAAGCACATAGACTTACTCAGACTTGCTCACTCTGAGATCCAGCCCTGGCGCAGTAGCTGGGGTGGAGGAGAGGGGGTCCAGGGACATACAGTAAAAAACTGGATTGTCTGACATCAGAGCAAGAACTTGGGGGAAGCTTTCTCCGAGACAGGGGTGCCTGTAGAGGCCATTGTTCCTATGGCGAGATGTCCCCTTTCACAGAGCTGACTCCCAGGCTACATATCTGAGTCTCTGTCAACCTAGCTCACACTGTTCACTCCACCTTGGTGATTCCCTGAGACCCCACACCATCCAGTTTGCAGCCTCATCCAAGTTGTTTGCAGATGCTTTTCGATATAAATGGCCTGTCTTGGCTCAGGCTTCAGACTTTCTTAAAATATCTCAAAAAACACTAGCTGGCATCAGGATGCCCCATATCCTATATAATAAAACCCTAATATGCAAATTGACCAAGCGGTGGAACTACCAGTCACTATGACATGCACTGACCACCAGGGGGCAGACACTCAATGCAGGGCTGCCCCCTGATGGTCAGTGTGCTCCCACAGGGAGAGCACTGCTCAGTCAGAAGCCAGGCTCATGGCTAGCAAGCGCAGCAGCAGCGGTGGGAGCCTCTCCCACCTCTAAAGCAGCGCTAAAGGACTAAGCTGACAGGCAGACATCCCCCAGTGGGGACTGTGAAAGGGCACAGACTGAGTTTAGGGACCCCTCCACCAGTGCATGAATGTCATGCACTGGGCCTCTAGTCATTCAATAAGAGGCCCCAGATCTAGCACTAGCTTTAGCCTACCTTGGTTCACAGGTTGGGCTCTCTTGGGCCCTTCTAAGACCAACACTAGTAGCAGACATCTGAAGATTACTCTGTATCTCCTGATGGGTGGCTGCAGTCAGGGCACAGAAAGTGGCTGACTTTGCACCTCCCAGAAGGCCCCAGAGCCAGAGCACCCAGTGGACAGTTTCAGACCATGCCCAATTACACTTTTCACATCCATGAGTGACACAGTCAAGGACCAAACTCATGAGCACTTAAGCCCCACTGAAGCAAGTCCTGCTCTATTAGGGTATCTCCTGGCACTGCAGCTCTTCTGCTGTAGTCACAGCTGGTCCTCACAGCTATTTACACTGAGAGTCAATTCCTTCCAGTGATGCCAACAGCAATCAAAGCTCAACTACAACAAGACAGTGCACAAGCCTACACAGGAGCATCCCTAGTGTATCCAGCTCAGGTAACATGGGAGGCTGAGCCACATGGCCCTACAGGACACTTACTACACATAGCCATTCGACCAATTCCAGGAGACATAGCAGTTCTACCTAATACATAGAAACAAACACAGGGAAGCAGCCCAAATGCAGAGACAAAGAAATATGTCACAAGTAAAAGAACAGAAGAAATCTCCAGAAAAAGAACTAAATGAAATGAAAGCAAGCAAACTACTAGATACGGAGTTTAAAACAATGGTTATAAAGATGATCAAGGATCTTAATGAGAACTACAAGGGACTTAGTGAGAATTTCAAGAATCTTAGTATGAATTTCAATGAGTTAGTGAGAACATCAAAGACATAAAAAGGACCAATCAGAAATCATGGATACACTAACTGAAATGAAGAATAATTTACAGGTAATCAACAGGATAGTATAGGATGCTGAGAATCAAGTCAGCAATTTGGAATATGGGGAAACAAAAAAATACCCATTCAAAAGAGCATAAAGAAAGAAAGAATCCAATAATATGAAGATAGTGTGAGGAGCCTCTGAGACAACTTCAAGCACACCAATGTTCACATCATGGGGGTGCCAGAAGGAGAAGAGAGACTCCAAGATATTTAAAACCTATTTGAAGAAATGACAGAAAACTTCCCCTACCTGGTAAAAAAAAAAAAAAAATACATTTACAAATCCAGGAAGCCCAGAGTCCCAAACAAGAGGAACCTTAGAGGCCCACACCAAGACACTTCATAATTAAAATGCCAAAGGTTAAAGACAAAGAGAGAATCTTAAAAACAGCAAGAGAAAAGCAGGTAGTGACCTACAAGGAAATACCCATAAAACTATCAGCTTGTCAGCTGATATCTCTGCAGAAACTTTGCAGGCCATAAGGGAGTAACAAGAAATATTCAGTGATAAATAGCAAGGACCTGCAACCAAGTTTACTCTACCTAGTAAATATATCATTTAAGGTTGAAAGTCAGATAGAGAGCTTCAAAAGACAAGAAAAAGCTAATGGAGTTCATCACCACCAAACCAGTATTATATGGAACTAGAGGCCCAGTGCATGAATTTATGTACTGGTGGGATCAGACCAGCCTGCCCCTATTGGGGCTGATCAGGGGTGGAGCCAGCTGCGGGGAAGGGCCACTGGAAGTTGGCTGGCTGGCCCCACCCCTGATTTGGGGGGGGGGGACAATCCCTCTTGGTCTAACTTCCCATTGAACTCTCCATCAAAATCCAGGTCAAGGAGTCAATTTGCATATTAGCCTTTTATTATATAGGATGTTGAAATGTTGAAGGGTATTCTTTTTTGTTTGTTTGTTAATACTTCCCCAAGGATATTTTTCCCATTGATTTTTAGAGAGAATGGAAGAGACAGAGAGAGAAACATTGATGTCAGAGAGACACATTGATCGATTGCCTCCCACATGTGGCTTGACCAGGGCCGGGGATCGAGCCTGCAACTGAAGTATGTGCCTTTGACTGTAATCAAACACAGAGCCCTTTGGTCTGTAGGCTGATGCTCCAGCCACTGAGCCAAACTGACCAAGGTGAAGGGTATTTTTTAAGAATAAGATTTTCCTTTAAAAGATAAAAATATGAACAATCAAATGGCAATAAATATATATCTATCAATAATTGAACCTAAAAATCAAAATAAATTAACAAGGAAGCTAATGAACAAAATAAACTAATGAATAAAATGAAATCAGAAGCATGTGTATGGAGCGGCTATAGGGTTAAGCCTCAGACTGACCTGTGGTAGGGCCATAAAAAAGTCCCAGCTTGGAGGGCAGAGCCCTCCTAGCATAATTAAGCTTAACCTTATAGTCCTCCCTAGTTCCTTCCTAGGTAACTAATGGGCTGTAGAAAGTGCAGCAAGTGCTGCCAAAACAAGGTGAAACTCACAAGAACATTGTAAACATGTTGACCACTTCCCTTGTTTTGCTTTGTGTGCTCCGACTATAAAATAAAGCTTGGGCTAGCAGGCTGGGTCCCTCTGTGTCCTCATCCAGGCTCGGGAGATTTACCTAACCTCAGCTGTGATTTCTTTGTCTGTCTTCTTTAATCCTTCACCACCCCTCCTCAGGATCACTGAACTTGGCTGTACTGGATGTGGTTAAGGCATGAAAACATGGAACAAACTGACAAATCTCAGACGGAAGGGGTGGGAAGATATTAACCAAAGAACTTATATTTATACTAGAGGCCCGATGCATGAAATTCGTGCAAGGGGCTTGGCCCTCACAGCCACAGCTTCCTCAGCCATCACAACCCCAATTTTGTCCGAAAGGTTGTTCAAATGGTTGTTCTGCAGTTTGGTCTAATTAGCATATTAGCTCTTTATTATATAGCAGTGATGGCGAACCTTCTGAGCTCGGCGTGTCAGCATTTTGAAAAACCCTAACTTAACTCTGGTGCCATGTCACATATAGAAATTTTTTGATATTTGCAACCATAGTAAAACAAAGACTTATATTTTTGATATTTATTTTATATATTTAAGTGCCATTTAACAAAGAAAAATCAACCAAAAAAATGAGTTTGCGTGTCACCTCTGACATGCGTGTCTTAGGTTCGCCATCACTGTTATATAGGATATGCATTACTTATAGTCACAAATAATAGGGTGATGAATGCTGGAGCTGGGGTAACTGGGTGGAGGTGGGCAATGGGGGTGAATGATGAGGTATATCTAGAATACTCTAAACAATAATGATTTAAACAATAAAATAAAACACTTTAGATATTTCCTTAGTGGTATTGATTTAAGCATACCTATAAGTAATTCTACTAAATATATACAAAATGGAAATGCATCTATATGTGGAAAAATTATTAAATATAATCAAAATGGAACTACACTAATAAAAGAGAAAGATGCAAATTGACCGTACCTTCACGATCCCCATCAACCAATTAGGAGTGAGCATGCAAATTAACCCAACAAATATGGCAGGTTAATTTGCAAATGCAGGTGCTGGGCAGCCTGGGGTGGGGCGGGATGCTTGAGTCATCGCCATGGCAACAACACAGGCGTTCCACACCACCCCAGCCACTCTGGGCCCCTGGGCAGCATGGGAAGGCATAAAGGCTGCTTCAGCTGAAGCAAAGGCTGTGCCGGCAGCCATGGGAAGGAAGGCCCATTCTTGCATGAATCTTCATGCACTGGGCCTCTAGTCTGTAATAATAAACGTGTAATATGCTAATTAGGATGGACATCCTTCCGGACAGCCTTCAGTCCTTTCAGACAAAGCCAGGGCCACGAGGGAAGCCCGGGTCCCAGATGCCTACCAGCAGCCGGAGGGAAGCCCACATCCCAGGTGCCTACTGGTGGCCGGAGGGAAGCCTAGGTCCCAGTTGCCAGAGGGAAGCCGGTGCAGGCAGCCAGGGGAAGGAAGGCCTACTCTTGCATGAATGTCATGCATCAGGCCTCTAATTAACTATAGTAGCCAAAGTTTAGTACTAAGAAAATATCCATCAACTACAAAATGGATAAATAACATGTTGTATTAATTCAAGGATCTTTTACAAGTAATGAAAATTGTTATACAGAATGAAATATTACATAATATTGAACAAAGAAAGATATTTAAAAAGAGATGTTATGGTTTAATTATATACATTTTGAAAACAGTGAAAAAAATAACCTTTGGTATTAAAATTCAAAATAGATGTTTCTTTGGAGGAAGGGGAGGTAGGGATATAATTTGTTTTGCTAAAAAAAGAGCCACATGTCACAACACATTAAAAAACTCATCTCCCCCCACTATTTCATAATGCTGCCTCTATCTGCTTCTATTATGTGCAAAAAGTCTGCGTTTGTGTGGCCATTTGTAAGCATCCTATTGTATTTCTTTGGTATATAAATATATATATATATATATATTAGGGGCCTGGTGAGAAAAATTCATGCACTGGGGGGGTGGCCCCTCATCCAGCCTGCCCCCTCTCACATACTGGGAGCCCTCAGGGGATGTCCTACTGATGGCTTAGACCCGCTCCCTGCTCCTCTTGGGGAGCGGGCCTAAGCTGCAGTCTGGCCTCTCTTTGGGGGCTGATCAGGGGAAGGCACCAGCCCCATCACCCCGCAGCTGCAGCCACTGCCAGTCACCACAGCCACCAAGGTATTTTCATCAACACGGACTCCAGTCCCTTCACCATGAAAAAATGACAACTTTCTTTATACATTTTCAAGATGTGTCTTTCATAGGATATGACATTTCTTTTATTATTTTTTTATCCTCACCTGAGGATATGTTTCAATTATTTTTAGAGAATTTGGAAGAGAAAGGGAAAGACAGAGAGAAACATCAAGGTGAGAGGAACACTTTGATTGGTTGCCTCCTGCATGAGCGCTGACCTGGGCCCCAGCCAGGGAACAGCCTGCAACCTAGGTACATGCCCTTGATTAGAATTGAAACCAGACCCTGCGGTAGGCAGGCTGAGGAAATATCCACTGAGCCAAACCAGCTAGGGCAGGATATGACATTTCTTAGTGCTCCAGCAGTGGACTTTCGTTTTTTTCTCCAGGAGTGAGGTGGAAGAACCCTACATCACCTTCTTGTATCCTTATTACCCAAGTTACTAAGAATATTACCAGTGGCATACAGGGAGCTTAGCCACTGAGCAGTCAGAAAAGGTGTTTCCTCTGTAGTTCACACCAATCCCCATCTTGGCCCCTTCCCAGGCGTAAGGCCTTAGGCCGGGCATTAAGCCTGGGCAGCAGACCCCCAGCCCTGTGCGATCACCGTCTCTGCCTCTGCCCAGGCCTCAGGCTTATGGCTGGGGCATTAGGCCAGGGCAGGGGACCCCCAGCCCGTTCTGATTGCCTACCCAGGCCTCAGGCCTCTGGCTGGGGCATTAGGTCTGGCAGGGGACCCCTAAAGCGCTCTGATCACAGGCTCTTCCCTGCCCATGCCCAAGGGGTGTTAGGCCAGGGCAGGGGACCCCCAGCCCACTCAGATCATCTACCCAGGCCTTAGGCCTCTGGCTAGGGCATTAGGTCTGGGCAGGGGACCCCTAACCTGCTCTGATCACAGGCTCTGCCCTGCCCATGCCCAAGGGGTGTTAGGCCTGGGCAGGGGACCTCCAGGCTTCTGGCCAGGGCGATCGCCAGCTCTGCCTCCCCGGGGGGCGTCTGGCACTGCCCACCCTGCCTCCCCAGTCCCTGATCTGCAGCCTGGATCCTGGGGTGGTGTTTGGTGCTTCCCACCCCACCTGCAGTATGCAAATTTAATGGCCATCTTTGTTGGGTTAATTTGCATACTCTTCTGATTGGCTGGTGGGTATAGCGAAGGTATGGTCAATTAGCATCTTTGTCTTTTATTAGTGTAGATACACACACACTGAGTGGCCAGATTATTATGACCAACTGATGTTTGTAAGCAAATTAGCCATACAGTGCATCATTTGGGATATGGAAGCAAAGGCCTGTTCGAACAACTTTCCTGTCTGCAGTTACCGAGATAAAACATCCCCAATTCACACAGGAACACAAGGATTGGACAGTTGAGCATTGAAAAAAAGTCATGTGATCCGATGAATCATGTTTCCAGTTGCATCATGCAGATGGCAGAGTGAGAATTTGGTGGAAACAGCATGAAAACATGCACCCCACATGCATGAGTACAACCCTTCAAGCTGGTGAGGGCAGTGTTATGGTTTGGGCATGTTTTCTTGGCATGATTTGGGCCCTTTAATTCATGTGGAACAATGTCTGAATAGCACAACATACCTAAGTATCATTTCTGATCAAGTTCATCCTATCAGGTTGATGGCATATCCCAATGGAGATGGCTTCTTCCAACAAGACAATGCACCATGTTGCAGTGCTCATATGGTGCAGGAGTGGTTTCAAGAACATGAGGGAGACTTTACTTTGCTTAGGTGGCCCCCACAATCACCATATCTGAATCCAATTGAGCATGTGTGGGATGAATTTAAAAGAGCCATCAAGCAGCTGGTCCCACAACCATCAAATCTCACAGAACTGAACAGTGACATTCATCAGGCATGGTGTCAGATTGTTCGCATCACCTTTCAACATCTTGTGGAGTCAATGCCAAGAAGACTCGCTGCAGTATTGAAGGCAAAAGGTGGCCCAAGAAGTACTGATGATGTGGTCATAATAATCTGGCCACTCAGTGTATATATATATATATATATATATATATATATATATATATATATATATCTAGTCCTAATTAATATACCATGTAATTGATCTAGATATTTTGTCTTCCTCATCCACAACATTATTCTTAACATTATCTTGGATATTTTTAACTCACTATTACTTCAATATTATCATATTATCACTGGTTGTATTTAGATATTGCTAGCAAACTTCAAGTGTACACAAGTTATTAATCAAATCATATAATGGTTAAGCTGCCATATTTGAATTATTTCCAAAATTGTTTGGAATATTCTTGATTATTGTAATTTTAAATGAATTTTAAAATCATATTGTCAATTTCTAAAATAAAGCATGCTGAGATTTCAATTGAGATTGCATTGGTAATTTACTTTTTAACAATGTTGAGTGTTCTCTTTGTAAATACGGATATTTCTCCTGTAATTAAGGTCTCTTTTAATTTCTTTCAGCAATGTTTTGTAGTTTTCAAAATAAAGGCCATAAATACACAGGGCAGTAAAAAAGTGAGTTTACAGTTGTTCTTATGAAAAAAAGAATACAATACACTGGGTGGTAAAATAGTGAGTTTAGCCTTAACCGGTTTGGCTCAGTGGATAGAGCATTGGCCTGCGGACTCAAGAGTCCCAGGTTCGATTCCAGTCAAGGGCATGTATCTTGGTTGCGGGCACATCCTCAGTGGGGGGTGTGCAGGAGGCAGCTGATCGATGTTTCTCTCTCATTGATATTTCTAACTCTCTATCCCTCTCCCTTCCTCTCTGTAAAAAATCAATAATATAAATTTAAAAAAATAGTGAGTTTACAGTTACTCTTATCCTATATAATAAAACGGTAATATGCAAATTGACCCTAAAGACAGAGTGACCAGGAACAACTGGTTGCTATGACCTGCACTGACCATCGGGGGCATATGCCTAACTCAGGAGCTCTGCTCAGCCACAAGCCAGACTTTGGCAGGAGCCTCTCCTGCCTCTGTGGCGCTAAGAATGTCCGACTGCGGCTTACGTCAGTTCCCTGCAGAGAGCAGGCCTAAGCCACAGTCAGACATCCCCCAAGGGCTCCTGGACTGCAAAAGGGCACAGGCTGGGCTGAAGACCACCCGCCAGTACACGAAATTTTGTGAACTGATCCTCTACTGGAAAAATAATACAATGATTAATAAATAATAATGCAAGAATAAATAAATACTTTGCCCTACCTTGTATATATATAGAATACATAGACATCAAATTGATATCCTATTTTTAAACATTAGTACCTCTTTATTTTCCATATTTGTAATGGAATCAGTTATGCACATCACACTTTTACTCTTTATAAAATTTGAATTAAGTTCAGAACAGATCAATCAAAAGAGAGAGAGAGTCCATGGAATTATATTATAATAAGATTTATGTCATTTATGATCTTCAATACTAAAAAAAGATGTTTCAGATTGGGGGGAAAAAGTCTAGAAAAAGGATCAATAGGTGAAAAAAGAAAAGTGAGAGGCAAAATTCAACTTAAGACTTAATAGTGGATATGCTAACAAATAGTTAAATCCAAAGATAGAGTGACATGTTATAAAAAATAGCAAATTATTCATCAATGAAGATATTTAAACTCCTGGTAGAGGAAAATCAAGCACGAAATGGGCTAAAAGGCCAGCTTAATTTTAAAGACTCTTCCTCTAAGTTTCATAATGCTTAGACTATGTATTTGCTCCATATCTGCTATTTTCAGTATGTTAGGCTGCACATTTAAGTTCAGGATAAAGAAAATAACAGTTTCCCCTTTGCTAATTTCTATTGAGATGATTTTTTTTTATTTCATTCATTCATTCATCACATATTTATTTAACTTAGGTTAAACTGGATCTGAACTAGGTATTAGAACTACCTGAAGAAAGTAAATGCATGCTTTCAGAGGTTCACAGAAAACTGGCTATATAAAATAAATATATAGTACGTGAGTAGTACATACATAAGGTTGTATTTAATTCAGTCTAAGGCTGTGGTTCTCAACCTTCCTAATGCTGCAACCTTTAATATAGTTCCTCATATTGTGGTGACCCCCAACCATAAAATTATTTTCGCTGCTACTTCATAACTGTAATTTTGCTACTGTTATGAATCGTAATGTAAATATCTGATATGTAGGATGTATTTTCATTGTTACATATTGAACATAATTAAAGCATCGTGATTAATCACAAAAACAATATGTAATTATATATGTGTTTTCCACTCTTAGGCGACCCCTGTGAAAGGGTCGTTTGACCCCTAGAGGGGTCGCGACCCACAGGTTGAGAACCACTGGTCTAAGGGACCCTAAGAGAGGATGTGCATTTCATCTGAAAAATATATAGGAATGATTAGAAGTAACCAAGTAAAAAAGAGTTGGAAGGGCATTCCAGGCCTAGGGAACTGCATAGACCAAGAAAGTGAGGGTTAGGAACTTGAGTTATAAGATCTGAGTTCTGAATTTTTCTTCTTTTATACATCACTAAAGGCCCTGTGCATGAAATCTGTGCACGGGCGGGGTCCTTAGGCCTGGCCAGAGATCAGGGGCTATCAGGGCTGTCTTGCCCAGTCCAGAATAGGGCTGGGCCAGCCAGGGCCTGTCAGTTGCTGGCCGAGGCCTGGAGGCCTGTGGACAGAGCCTGCCAGCTGCCAGACAAGGCCTGCCGGATGGGCGGAGGGAAGTGGGGAGGGACCAGGGGAGGTTGGCTGGCCGTGGAAGGTTGGCTGTGGGAGTGCACTTTCCACCAGGGGGCAGCTCCTGCGTTCAGTGTCTGCCCCCTGGTGGTCAGTGTGTGTCAGAGCAACTGGTCAACCTGTCGTTCTGGTCATTCTGGTCTTTCAGTCATAATAGTCACTTAGGCTTTTATATATATATAGATATTTGGATTATCAGATTTCATTTTTTGCTTCGTTTTTGGATATTTCTCTTTGTTGTATCTTTTTCTTTGGGCATTATTTGCAGGATTAACTGTTTGTAAAGACATTGAAACATACTAGTAAAGTCAATAACATTTTTCCCACTTTTATTTATGGATTAACATTTGGAGAATTTGGGGTTGTCTCAGTAAGAATAGTCTATTCAAAAGATTTTTAAAATGTTCTTCCTGATATAATGCACAAAATGAGGAAGAGGAAGCTTGAGTTCCCGTCTATATATATAAAAGACTAAGTGACCAGCCATCCATCCATTCAACCATCTGACCAACCAGCCAGTACATATGATGCACACTGGCAATTTAAAAATAAATGTTGACTCATGAATGCATGATACTTATAAAGCTCTCACTGGTACCAATTGCACGAGTGTGTCTGTTGTTTTTATATCATGTCTTTGTTATTGTTATATCATGTTGTTATTATTTATTTACTAGAGGCCCAGTCCGTGAAATTCATGCACTGGAGGGGGGGATTCCTCAGCCCGGCCTGCGCCCTCTTACAGTCTGGGACCCCTTGGGGGATGTCTGCCTTCCAGTTTAGGCTCAATCCCTGATTGGGCCTAAGCCAGCAGTCAGACATCCTTCTCACAGTCTGGGACTCCTTGTTCTTTACTGCTCGCCTGCAGCAGAGGTAGTAGAGGCTCCCACCACTGCCACTGTGCTCACCAGCTGTGAGCCTGGCTTCTGGCTGAGTGGCGCTCTCCCTGTGGGAGCGCACTGACCATCAGGGGGCAGCTCCTGCATTGAGAGTCTGCCCTCTGGTGGTCAGTGTGTGTCATACAACTGCTTGTTCTACTGGTCGTTCAACCGTTTGGTCGATTTGCACATTAGGGTTTTATTATATAGGATTAATCAATTTATATATTATTTTCATACACATTTCATAAAGAAAACATTGCTAGTTTGCTTTAATCTCTGACATTTCTATTATAGAGAAAGGGCAAATAGTGATATTAAAATATTACTTCTAATTAAATACCTTTCAATGTGCACGAATCTGTACACCGAACCACTAGTACATTCATAAGATGGTATGGATGCAAAACTGGACAAAACTGTGACTTTGGAGGGGCCCTGATAAAGAGCCTAATTGAGATGAGCAGTGTTACTGGATTGATAAAATATGGCAGCAGAGTTTTATGTTAACAAAAATAACTGTGAAAAGCTTTAGCATTAGTACTTTTAGTAGCAATAGCTACTGTGTCTGTCTTTGCTTTAGCAGCTGTTTTATGTGGGTGACAGGCTGACAGGAGAACAATCAGGGTTTATTTCTGGTTGAATTTTTAGTTTCTTCTTTCATATGCAGGTTATTGTTTGAGAAGAAATGTACCCATATTCTCTGCTTTGTCAGCAGTCTTCCTTTTCAAGTTTTTGAAGCTTGTCATAGATAGCGAGCACACAAGTGAACTTTTTAAAGCTTTTCATTGTATGTGCATGATGTCCTCTATGACTTTGAGTTTGAAATAAGTAAAATGAAGTTATCCATGCTTAAAAATTAGGATTTGGCATATTGCAACATAACTACTTCAAACTGCAAAATTGCTGGTATCGCTGTGGAATTTTATCAGTCTGGCTTGCCTAGTGCACTACTGGTTTTCAGTAAATGTTGAAATAAATCATAATAATGGGCTTTCAAATCTGACTGGAGCCTGAGTAATTCCACTTATTTTGAGAAAGTGGGTTACTTTAATTGTGTAAGTATATTAACCTGAAAACTTTATTATATGGCAAATTTATTCTAATGAATTTCTCCCGGATAAAGTAAGGCATTTCTGAAGATACATGAATGCTTTCAGTCTAGAGTACCAATTAATTCACTACAGAGGTACTTTTCCAAATGGCACTCTAGTAAACTGAGTTAATCTTGTGCCTAATCACCTTTAGAATCAACATTCTAACAGGAAGTGTCTGGATATTTGCCAAACAAAATGATTTAAAGCAGTAGTAACTGAAAACTGAAAATCTTGGTTAATACAATTTTCTTTAAATATCAAGAATGATGGGTGGTAACTCTTTCTGAGATCTCAGAATGAATAAGAAAAACATTAGAGGAATTTTTATCCTCTACAGATTTAGAGGAGATCGCCATGACATTACAAATGCAGATTATTCCATAAAATAAAACACACACACACACACACACACACACACACACAGGCATACACACACTTAATGGGAATAATGAGCAAGATATTTCTAATTACTTTGAAATAACATTTACTGAGTGCTTAAAATGTATATATTATTTTAAGTGCATCATCTTGCCCTAGCCAGGTGGCTCAATTCGTTAAAGATCACTCCATATACCAAAAAATGTGGGTTTAATTCCTGGTCAGGTCTCATACATAGGTTGCAGGTTTGATCCCTAGTCAGGGCAGGTACGGCAGGCAACTGACCAATGTTTCTCATATTACTGTTTCACTCTCTGTCTCTCTCTCTTTCTCTGTCTTTCTCCCTTCCAATCTAAAATCAATAAATGCATCCCTGAGTGAGAATAAAAATAAAAATAAAAAATTAATGCATCACCCTGACTGGTTTGGCTCAGTGGAGAGAGCATTGGCCTGTAGACTGAAGGGTCCCAGGTTGGATTTTGGTCAAGGGCATGTACCTTGGTTGCGGGCACATCCCCAGCAGGAGGTGTGCAGGAGGCAGCTGATTAGTGTTTCTCTCTCATTGATGTTTCTAACTCTCTATCTCTCTCCCTTCCTCTCTGTAAAAATCAACAAAATATATTTTTTTAAAAAATTAATACATCATTTCATTTAATTCTTATAAAAATATAATAAACTAGAGACCTGGTGCATGAAAATTCATGCACTGGAGGGGGTGGTCTCTCAGCCTGGCCTGCCCCCTCTCATAGTCTGGGAGCCCTCAGGGGTGGGAGGTAATCTGGTGATCAGAGAAAGGCAACGCCACATCACACCTCTGCTGCTGCCACTGCTGGCAGCACAAGCCTCGGCCGGCCCTGGTTACCTGAGCCTCGGGCAGCCCTGAGTGGCTGGGGGACTGAGGGGACTGGGGGGCTCCATAGAGAGATACACAGAGCAGCTGGGCCCTCAGGCCGTGCAACACACCTGCCACTCCAGCAGGGCTTAGGGGACTTGGCGTCACCATCTTGGGGCTGTGGGCACTGCCATATTTTAGGGCCTGGCAGTCAATTAGCATATTGCCTCCTTATTGGCTATGGGTGCCGCAATCTTTGCAATGGCATGAAGGTCAATTAGCATATTCCCTCTTTATTAGATAGGATTAGAAAAGTAGCTATCTTTATAGATAAATAAGATGTTTTACAGAGAGGTAAAGTCATTTAATATAGATCACAGCTAATATCAACACTTTTAGGCAATACATTATATCAGGGCAAATTTATGCTGAGCATATGGTCAATGATGGTATATAAATTCATTTTTTATTTTATAAAGAATACTAGAGGCCCGGTGCACAAAGATTTGTGCACTCGGGGGGAAGGAGGGGTCCCTCAGCCTGGCCTGTGCCCTCTCGCAGTCTGGGACCCCTCGGGAGATAACGACCTGCTGGCTTAGGCCTGCTCCCGGGTGGCAGAGGGCAGCCCCAATCCCTAGGTGCAGCCCCTGGTTGGGCTCAGAGCAGGGCCGATTGGGGAGTTGGGGCGCTGCCCCCTGTCATGCACAGAGCAGGGCCGATAAGGGATTTGGGGCACCGCCCCCTGTCACACACAGAGCATGGTAGATCAGGGGGTTGGTGCACCGCCACTGTCACACTCAGGGCAGGGCTGATGGGGAGGTTATGGCTCTACCCCATCACACACAGAGCAGGGCCCATGGGGGGTGGAGGAGGGTTGGGGCGCCATACCCTGTCACACACAGAGCCACAGGGCGAAAAGGTTGTTGGGGAGCTTCCTCCTATCAGGCACAGAGCAGGGCTGATCAGGGGGTTGGGGCACTTTCCCCTGTCACCAACAGAGCAGGGCAGATAGGGAGGTTGTGGCCTCGCCCCCTGTCACACACAGAGCCACAGGGCGATCAGGGGGTTTGGGCGCTGCCCCCTGTCACACTGATCCCGGTGCCAGGAAGCCTCGCAGCTCCGCTGATCCCGGTGCTGGGAGGCATATTACCCTTTTACTATATAGGATAGGGTCTTGGTGCACGGGTGGGGGCCGGCTGGTTTGCCCTGAAGGGTGTCCTGGATCAGGGTGGGGGTCCCCACTGGGGTGCCTGGCCAACCTGGGTGAGGGGATGATGTCTGTTTGCAGCTGGTCACAACCCATTCAGGGTGGGGGTCCCAACTGGGGTGCCTGACCAGTCTGGGTGAGGGGCTGAGGGCTGTTTTCAGGCTGGTGGGTGACTGAAGCTCCCAACTGCTCCTTTTTTTTTCTTTTTCTTTTTTTTTTATTCTGGGCCAACTTTACCTTTGAGGCTTGGCTCCAGCTCTTAGGCCTCCACTGCTGAAAGCAGGTTTCTGGCCTTTGTTTACCTTCTGTATTTGAAACAATGTTGCGATCCTGCTGGCTGAAGCCCGGCGGACTAAAGCAGGTTTCTGGGGTTTTGTTTAGCTTCTATATTTGTACCATAGTTGCTTAGAGTTGCAGCTCAGAGGCCTGCAGTGGCAGGTGGCGAACGTTGGAGTCCTCCGTCACTGAAGCAAGCAAGCATCATGTTAGGTTTAAGCTGCCTGGCTGCTGGCCGCCATCTTGGCTGGCAGTTAATTTGCATATTGCCCTGATTAGCCAATGGGAAGGGTAGCAGTCATACGCTAATTATTATGTTTCTCTTTTATTAGATAAGATAATTTTCAGCTAGCAATATTTTATTAATAGTTTATTAAGTTGCCAAGCTTTTGTTGGGCAACATTAAACTTTTTGATAAACAACTTAAGAAGGTTTAAAATAAGGCAAGTTTTATGATCATATATTTCTAAAATATGTTAATAGCCCAAGAAGAGTAAAATTTTAGGACAGATAAGTTTTCAGTGAATATTCTTTGGTAAGCTGGGCTTGGAAAAGTAGAAAATGAGATATCAAGATTTTTTAGACTATTAAACTGATCATATATATTTCCATAATAGCATCCAAAGAATTAATATAAAGTAAATCTTACTTTTATTATGTATAGCATTCTAAAATTAAAAAAAAACACAAATATTATAATATGCTATTTCTTCACACCTGCAAGGGCTTTCTCCCAGCTGAAAGAATAGTTATAAATATTTTTAAATTAGGCTGACAATAAGAATTAGAAATGATTTCTTAAAATATAATTAGCTCACATAGGTATAAAAAAAAATACTGTAGTTTGCTTCATCTCAGTATGCACCTTAAGAATCTGAATCATCCAGAAATGTTACATCTGGGTAAATCAATAGTTTAGAAATATAATACATGTGTATTAGTCAGGGTGCTCCAGAGAAATAGAACCAATAAGATATATGTATATTCATCTATCTATCATCTATCTATCATCTATCTAGATATAGATATGTTGTTTTATAGAGAAATTAAGTATCTAATAAATGTATGTAATTATATTGTTGTTATATACACAGAGAGAGAAAGACGAAAGAGAGAGAGAGCGAGCGAGAGAGAGAGAGAGAAACACACACACACGCACAAACACACACACATACATTTATTATAGGAAGTGGCCCACAGATTATGGGGATTATTATTGAGAACTCCAATAATCTGATTCTCAAACTAGAGAACCAGGAAAACTGATGCTATAATTTAGTCTGAGTCTAAAGCTCAAGAACCAGGAACACCCTTAGTAGAGTATAGGATAAGGTGTAAGTCTCGATTCAAACAGAAAGCAAATTGTCCTGGCCAGGTAGCTCAGTTGGTTAGAACATTGTCCAGATACCACAAGGATTTTTGGTTTGTTCCCTAGTCAGGAGATATGCAACAATAAACCAATTAATGAATAAATAAAATAATGTTCCACCTTTTTGTTCTATTCAGTCAATTAAGGGATTGGATGATGTCCAGCGTCATTGGTGAGGAAGGTCTTCTTTCCTTAGTCTACCAACTCAAATGCTAATCTCTTCTAGAAACACCCTCACAGACCCAGAAAGAATGTTTTACCAGATACCTGAGCACCCATTAACGCAGACAAGTTGACACATAGAAAAATAACCATCACAGGATGTTAATTGAAAATATTTAATTAAAATAGAAAAGCCAAAGGTAGGATATTCTAAGATTTTGAATTAGACTGTACAAAGGTAACCAAAATTTTCATTTTGCTGTATATCTTCAATCATTCTTTCATATATTGAAAACTATTTATAGATCACTTATAATGTATATACACTTTACCAGTCAACAGGAACATATTCTTGCCCTCATGAATATTAATGTATAGTGGGAAACATAGGTAAATTAACAATGGTTTAATGAGTATGTGGATAAAACTGCAGCAAAGCTTGGATGTACAAAAAATGAGATCCTAACCCAGATTTTCTGATCATAAGACGATTCCAAAAACAAGTTGCCAAAAAAAAAGACCTGGAGATTTTAATTTATGTAAGGATTAGGATTAGGGACAGGAGAAAAAAGAGCAGAAATACTTCTCAGACAAAGAGAACAACACATGTTCAGGAATACAGAAATGAAAGAGAACAGGATTATATTTTTAAAAATATTAAATTCAGCTTCTGGCCCTATCCAGTTTGGCTCAATGGATAGGGCTTCAGCCTGTGGACTGAAGGGTCCCAGGTTCAATCCAGTCAAGGACACCTGCCTGGGTTGTGGGCTCAATCCCCAGTAGGGGGCATGCAGGAGGCAGCCAATCAATGATTCTCATCAATCATGTTTCAATCTCCCTCTCCCTCTCCCTTCCTCTCTCTGAAATCAATAAAAATGTATTTTTTTAAAAAGATAAATTCAGTTTCTGTAAAAATTTTTTAGAAGTGAAGTGGAGAAATATTAATCTAAAGAGATAAATATAAGAATGTTCACAAAGACTTTTAAAGTCATGATAAAAACTTTGAATTTTATCCTAAATAATATAACTATGAAAGGCATTTAAATAGGCAGGTGACTGCCTATTTGCATTTGAGAGAGATTGTGTTGGAGGATGCTGAACAGTGGCAATGAGGCCAGTTAGAAAGCTGAAGTAGTAATTCAAAAAAGAGAAAATGATGACTTGACTTGATTGAAGATAATTGGAATAAAAATAAAGTGGGCATTATAAATCTAATTTATTGGTTTAGAGAGAATTTATTGTTGTTGAGATGTATAAATAAAAAAATGAAGACTAAGAGAGATTCAAAATGGCGGCAGAGTTAGGAGGATGCTACACGGACATGATCCCAGGAACAATTTGAAATTACAACTGAAATATTGAAAGGCTTCTTGAATAATCAATGGAAACCTCACAGGAGAGAACCCTGATACTCAAGGAAAAGGTGGAGACCACACAGAGACTGGAAGGAGGGGTGGAGGCTTGAAAGTGTTGGCTGGATGCCCACAGACAGCAACTGAAGTCCCAAAAAGATATCTCAGCTGTGGGGGATTGGCACTGAGAACTCTGGGGTCTAATCCCCAAGCTGGGCTCCTTAGCAGAGAGCACCAAGTCTGAGGAAGATACCCACATAACATCTAGCTCTGAAAAGTAGAAGGGTGCTGTCTGCCAGGGCATGGCAGCTGAAAGTTCAGGCACCCTCTTGAAGGGACAGCAAACAAATATTCCCTGTGGATCACACTCCTTATGCTCTGACAGAGGGAGGGTGAAGTGGACTGGAACAGTGAGAGCAGAAGCCAGGACTGGGGACTCTGGGAATAGAGCTCAGAAGGCAGATACTCTAAGTTTCCTGGGCTGAGTCATTCCTTCACCCAGCAGAGGATATATTTCCTACACAGACATTTGCCTTGCCTAGGGGGAAGACAGTCAACACACCCTATAGGAAAACACCTTGCCCTGAGGCCACTTAAGAGATTAAAAGTAACAATTAGCCTCCAGGCAAAAAAATTGCCCCACCCTGTTAAAAAATAACTTTCACTACACCTGAGGAAGATTGCTTGGGGGCAATTCAAGCGGGGAATCATATTAGTCTATAGACAAAGTTGGACTCTGGAGTATTTGAGTCTTTGCCTGATCCAATTAGTAAGAAACAGCCTTTAACATTGTCCTACACTAGAGACTGAGAAGTGTAGAGGGTCTACCTAATACACAGTCACAAACCCAAACAGACAACCAAAATGAGGAGACAAAGAAACAACCCCAAATGAAAGAACTAGCGAATTCTCCAGAAGAGAAAAATGATGCAGAGGTAAGAAATTTATCTGAAACAGAGTTCATATTAATGATGGTAAAAATGCTCAATCATATAAAAAAAGATATAGTAATTATAAAAAAAGAGAACAGTCTGAGATAAAGAATGAGATAACCAAAATAAAGAACACATTGGAAGGAATACACAGCAGATTAGGGGAAGCTGAGGATTAAATGAGTGAATTAGAAGACAGAGTTGAAACTATCACTCAATCATAGAATCAAAAAGAAAAAAAACAGGAGGACAGCTTAAGGGAGCTGTGGGAAAATGTGAAACATAACAATATTAGAATAGCAGGTGTGCTAGAAGAAGCAGAAAGGGATGAAGGAATAGAGAAGGTGTTTGAAGAAATAATGGCATAAAACTTCCCTAACCTGGTAAAGCAAAAATTCACACAAGTTCAGGATGCATAGAGAACCCCAAATAAGAACCCAAACAGACCCAGACATATCATAATTAAAATGTCAAAAATTAAAGACAAAGAGAGAACGTAAAGGCAGCAAGAGAAAAGAAAACTGTTACCTACAAAGGAGTTCCCATAAGGCTCATACCTCATTTCTTATCAGAAACTCTATAGGCCAGAAGGGAATGGCATGAAGTACTCAAGGTAATGGAAAGCGAGGATCTGAGACCAAGATTGCTATATCCAGCAAGGCTATCATTCAAAATAGATGTCAAATAAAGAGCTTCTCAGACAAAAAAAGAAAAAACAGTAGGCTAAAGGAGTTCATCACCACCAAGCCAGCATTACAAGAAATGTTAAAGGGATTGCTGTAAGGGATTGCTAAGAAAAGGAAACAGAGAGAGAAACCTAGCCAGACAGAATTAAAATGGCTATAAATAATTACCTCTCATAATAACCCTAAATGTAAACAGAATAAATGCTCCTATCAAAAGGTGTAGGGTAGCTGAATGGATATGAAAACATAACCCAACTATATGCTATTTACAAGAGACCCTCCTCAAAACAAAAGACACACACAGGATGCAAGTGAAGGTATGGAAAAAAATTTTCATGCAAATGGAAAAGAAAAAAAAAGCTGGAGTAGCAATAATCATATCCGACAATATAGACTTTAAAATGAAGGCCATCTGCCGACACCGGTTTGGCTCAGTGGATAGAGCGTCAGTCTGCAGACTGAAAGGTCCCAGGTTCGATTCCGGTCAAGGGCATGTACCTTGGTTGCAGGCACATACCCAGTAGGGAGTGTGCAGGAGGCAGCTGATCGATGTTTCTCTCTCATCGATGTTTCTAACTCTGTATCCCTCTCCCTTCCTCTCTGTGGAAGATCAATGGAATATATTTAAAAAAAAATAAAAAAAAATAAAATAAAATGAAGGCCATCACAAGACACCATAAAGGGCATTACATAATCCTAAAGGAATAGATCCAATAAGAGGATATAACCCTGGTAAAAATATATGCACCCAATATAGGTGCACCTAAATACATATAAACAAAACAAAAAAAACTTCTAGAGGATTTTAATGGAGAAATTGACAATACAGTCATAGTAGGGGACTTTAACACCCCTTTGACTTCACTGAAAAGATCTTCCAGACAAAAACTTATCAAGGAAACAGAGACTCTAAAGGACAAACTGAATCAGATGGATTTAATAGACATTTATAGAACATTTCATGCCAACACAGCAGAATATACATTCTTCTCATGTGCACATGGATCATTCACAAAGCAAAACCACATGTTAGAACACAAAATAAGTTTCTACAAGTTCAAAAAGATTGAAATCATATCAAGCATATTCTCAGATCACAATGGAATGAAATTAGAAATCAACTATAGTAAAAACACCCCAAAACATTCAAACATATGGAGGCTAAATAGCATATTATTAAACAATGAATGGGTCACCAATGAGATCAAGAAAGAAATAAAAAACTTCCTGGAAACAAATGCAAATAAACACACAACAACCAAAAATCTCTGGGACACAGCATAAGCAGTCCTGAGAGGGAAGTTCATAGCACTACAAGGATACCTCAAAAAAAAAAAACAAAAAACAAAAAACAAACAAACAAAAAAAAAACAAGAAAAAATGGCAATAACTTATTTAACCCTACAACTTAAAGAATTAAAAAAAGAAAAGAAGAAAGGTCCAGAGAAAGTAGAAGGATGGACATAATAAAGATTAAAGCAAAAATAAATGACATAGAGACTAAAAAAAAAAAATCAATGAAACCAAGAGCTGGTTCTTTGAAAGGATAAACAAAATTGATAAACCATTAGCCAGACTCATCAAGAAACAAGTAGAGCCGTAATCAATTTGGCTCAGTGGATAGAGCAT
Organism: Myotis daubentonii; assembly: GCF_963259705.1. Classification (NCBI taxonomy): domain Eukaryota; kingdom Metazoa; phylum Chordata; class Mammalia; order Chiroptera; family Vespertilionidae; genus Myotis; species Myotis daubentonii. The sequence continues at coordinate 94,520,598 of NC_081842.1, forward strand.
TGGCCTGCGGACTGAAGGGTCCCAGGTTCGATTCTGGTCAAGGGCATGTACCTTGGTTGCGGGCACATCCCCAGTGGGGGGTGTGCAGGAGGCACCTGATTGATGTTTCTCTCTCATTGATGTTTCTGACTCTCTATCCCTCTCCCTTCCTCTCTGTAAAAAATTAATAAAAAATATATTTAAAAAAAAGAAACAAAGAGAGAGGACTCAAATAAATAAAATCAGAAATGAAAGTGGAGAAGTAACCATGGACACCACAGAAATAGAAAGGATTTTAAGAAAACACAATGAGCAACTGTATGCCAAGAAGCTGCACAATGTGGATGAGATAGACAAATTGCTAGAAAAATACAATCTCCCAAAACTGAATCAGGAAGAATCAAGAACCTGAAGAGGCCAATAACAACTGATGAAATAGAAGCAGTAACCGAAAACACCCACAAAACAAAAGCCCAGGTCCAGATGGTTTCACAGGGAAGTTTTACCAAACATTCAAAGAAGAACTAATACCTATACTCCTCAAACTATTTCAGAAAATCCAAAAGGAAGGGACACTTCCAAACTCTTTTCATGAAGCCAGCATCATCCTAATTCCAAAACCAGATAGAGACACTACAAAGAAAGAGAATTATAGGCCAATATTCCTGATGAACATAGATGCTAAAATCCTCAACAAAATATTAGCAAATCATATCTAGCAATATATTAAAAAGATCATACAACATGATCAAGTGATATTTATTCCAAGGATGCAAGGCTGGTACAATATTCACAAATCAATAAACATGATACATCACATAAACAAATTGAAAGACAAAAGTCACATGATCATATCAATAGATGCAGCAAAAGCATTTGATGAAATCCAACACCCATTTTTTTTTTGACAGAGAGAATGATTTTATTTTAATTTAAAATTGATTTTCTCAGTGCTACCATGTTTCTTTCATGATACCATGGGTGTCACTTTAATATATCTAATTTGAGCCAGAACCTAATATATCAGGCTTTTGTGCCCAGGAATTCTTAAAGCAGCAACAGATTATTAATGTTACGTTAACAAGAAACCAATAACGAAATATTTTACAGAGTTCCTATTCCATATATTATTATTTTTTTTATTGCTTAAAGTATTACAAAGGGTATTATTACATATGTGTCCTTTTTTTTTCCCCGCCCTTGACAATCCCCTGGCCTCCCCTACCCCCCAGTGTCTTATGTCCATTGGTTATGCTTATATGCATGCATACAAGTCCTTTGGTTGATCTCTTACCCCCCTACCTCCTGCACCCCCACCCTACCCAGCCTTCCCGCTGCAGAGTGACAATCTGCTTGAGGCAGCTCTGCCTCTGTATCTATTATTGTTCAAAAGTTTATAATTGTCTTTATTATCCATGAATGAGTGAGATCATGTGGTATTTTTCCTTCATTGACTGGCTTATTTCACTTAGCATAATGCTCTCCAGTTCTATCCATGACGTTACAAATGGTAAGAGTTCCTTCCTTTTTAGAGCAGCATAGTAACACCCATTTTTTATAAAAACTCTCAACAAGGTGGGAATAGAGGGTGCACATCTCCACATGATAAAGACCATATATGACAAACCTATAGCCAACATGATATCCAATGGGCAAAAAGTAAAACCATTTTCTCTAAGAACAAGAACAAGACAGGGATGCTCACTTTCACCACTCATGTTCAACATAATATTGAAAGTGCTAGCCACAGTGATCAGAAAGATGAAGAAATAAAAGCATCCACATTAAAAAATAAGAAGTAAAAAACTGTTATTATTTGCAGATGACATAATATTGTACATAGAAAACCCTAAAGACTCTACCAAAAAATTGCTAGACTTAATAAATGAATTACGCAATGTAGCAGGATACAAAATTAACACCCAGAAATCTGACTTTTTTATACACCAATAATAAACTCACAGAAAGAGAAACTAAAAAAGCAATCCCATTTACAATTGCACCCCAAAAATTAAGATACCTAAGAATAAACTTAAGGATGTAAAAGACCTGTACTCGAAAAACTACAGGACATTTAAAAAAGATGTAGAGGGCCCTGGCCAGTTTTGCTCAGTGGATAGAGCATCGGCCTGCAGACTGAAGGGTCCCAGGTTCGATTCTGGTCAAGGGCATGTACCTTGGTTGTGGGCACATGGCCCAGTGGGGAGTGTGCAGAAGGCAGCTGATTGTTGTTCTCTCTCATAGATGTTTCTAACTCTCTTTCCCTCTCCCTTCCTCTCTGTAAAAAATCAATAAAATATATTTTAAAAAAGATGTAGAGTAAGACATAAACAAATGGAAGAATATACCGTGTTCATGGATTGGTAGAATCAACATCATTAAAATGTCCACACTACCCAAAGAAATCTATAGATTCAATGCAATCCCCATTAAGATACCAATGGAATATTTCAGAGACCTAGAACAATCCCTACTCTAATGTTTTCTAAACGGGTCCACCACTGGTCTACCTCCTGTTACTATGTCAACAAGCTTATCTTTAAGGGCATAGATATTCATGAGGAATGTTTGCTATCACATAGCTGGTCCTAATAATCCCCTTTGTCCCTCAAACTATATGGCCAAGGTTTCCTCTATTCACTCCCTGTGATACTGTGTTCCTTTCAAAGAAAGACAACATTTTATTAAGCTTTCTCTATTATGGTTCTATACCAATTACAATGTGTGTGTTGGTGGTTGGAGGTATTTTTTCCATACCATTAAGCAATTCTCCATCAGCTGGGTGTCCTACAATTCAACTCAATTCTGGCACTATCTACCTGGAGCTATCATTAGATCCACAGGTTAGAGGCTCAGTTCTAGAAGACTGCCCCAGCATTCTGATATCAATTTTAAGTCCAGGTTGTCATCAACTGGCCAAAGAATGGAATTTCCAATGACTTCATCCCCAGCTCTGATTAATTTGCAAGAGCAGCTCACAAAACTCAGCTAAATATTTTACTCATTGTATTATCAGTTTATTATAAAAGGATAGAAACAATCAGATAGAAGAGATGCATAGAGAAAGGTATTAGGAAAGGGTGTAGAGCTTTCTTGCTCTCTCCAACCATATCAACCTCTCAAAATCATTTTTCTTTTCTTTTTTTTAAATATATTTTTATTAATTTTAGAGAAGAAGGGAGAGGAAGAGAGATAGAAACATCAATGATGAGAGAGAATAATTGATAGGCTGCCTCCTGCATAGTCCTCACTGGAGATTGAGTCCATAACTGGGGCATGTGTCCTTGACTTGAATCAAACCTGGGATCCTTCAGTCCACAAGCCAATCCTCTATCCACTGAGCCAAACTGACTAGGGCTCAAAATCATTTTTCTTCATTTCTGAGTAATATATTTATTTGTAATTTTATATTATTTAATTTTTTCTTTTTTAAAAATATATGTTATTGATTTTTTTACAGAGAGGAATAGGGTTAGAAACATCAATGAGAGAGAAACATTGATTAGCTGCCTCCTGCACACCCCCTACTGGGGATGTGCCCACAACCAAGGTACATGCCCTTGGCCAGAATCGAACCTGGCACCCTTCAGTTCACAGGCTGACACGCTATCCACCGAGCCAAACCGGTTAAAGCAGCCGTGGGCAAACTACGGCCCGCGGGCTGGATCCGGCCGGTTCGGCTGTTCTATCCGGCCTGCGGAGCCGAAAGACTGGAGGGTTCTCTTGCTCTCCCCTCTGCTCCTTCACCAGCAGCAGTGTTAACATGTATTAGTTCACACAAACAATCCATCCATGCTTTTGTTCCGGCCCTCCAGTCCAGTTTAAGAACGTATTGTGGCCCTCGAGTCAAAAAGTTTGCCCACCCCTGGTTAAAGCAATGGTTCTCAACCTTGGCTGCACATTAGAATCACCTGTTTCTTTGTTATGGGGTGAGGCCACAACATTAGTAACAAAGAAACAGAATTTCCGGAGGATGAGGCCCAGAAATCAGGATTTTAAAAACATTCCCAGGTGATTCTACTGTGCAGCCAAGGTTGAGAACCACTCGGTTAAGGCTATTTAATTTTTTCTTGATTAAAAGTGTAACATGTTTTCCAACTGGAAGCACTCCAAACCATATCCTCTGGAGGTTGATGGATGCTTCATTATATAGGCACAATTGATTAAATCATTGGCCACTATCAATTTAACTTCCAGTCCCTACACCCTTCCAAAGGCCTAGACTTAAAGTTCCAACCATCCCATCGCATAGTTCTCCTGGCAACAAGCCCTCATCCTCAGCTGATGTCCCAAAGTCACCTCATTCACATAATAAGACACCTTTATGCTCACACCACTTAGGTAAATTCTAAGGATTTTAGGAACCAGAATTCTAAAACAAGATGAAGACCAGACATATCAGTACTATAAATCCCAATATCAAAATTATATTTTCAATATGGTTCCATATAATCTATTTTTGTTTAAAATCCTTGATATTTAGGCAAAGGCATGCTGTGAGAACATTGTTTCTAGAATTTGTCATGCTCCTCTCCCCTATTTTCAGTTATTTGAGATATTTCAATGTTTCATTCTTTTTCATCACTTGGTAAAAGAATGTTCAAGAGGTAAAGGAAGAAAAATATTGTTTCTCTGTTACATTCAATTTCTCAAACTGCCACCAATTTGACAAAAATTCATGAACACCATAGGTGCATCAGTTAAGAACTAAATTACAATATCAAGGAGAATAGAACTTGATATCTGACATTTAATAACATTTTATATTAAATTAAAGGCCTGATGTATGAAATTCGTGCAAGTGGCTCGGCCCTCGCAGTCTGGAAGGTCATCCGGAAGGACGTCTGTAAGGTCCTTCGGCTATCTGGTCTAATTAGCATATTATGCTTTGATTATTATAGATTATATAAGAATTGTTCCCCCTTATCTTCTGTATAAGTGTAAACTTGTAATACAACTTTAACATAGCATCATTCACTTCCTGGATGTTTTATGAACACAGTAGATGCTTTTGCTCTCAGGGCCTTTGCACTAACTTTGCCTTGAACATCCTTCTTCTTGACACCTGCATGGCTGGTTCTATCCCTCCATTAAAATATTTATTCAAACAGTGCCTTTCAGAGAGACCTTTCCAAGCAGCCTTATATTTCTTCATAACATTTTTGCAAACTGACCTATTATATATTTATTTGTTTATATTCTTTCTACCTCTACTAGTTTCTAACTCCAAGATAAAATAGATTTTGGTTATTTTCTTCATTGCCTCACACACAATGTCAAGAATAGAACTTGATTCATAGTAAACACTCAATAAATATTTGTTAAGTGAATTAATGAGTAAGTCATTTAATTTCTATTGTATAGATCATTTGGCACAACATTATCACTCCAATTAAATAAAAATAAGATAGCTAAAGATTGAATTTTAATATATTAAACATTTGTCAGTTTTGTAAACATATCATTTACTTTTAGGAGATCAAAGAGTAAAAAATTCTTGATGAAAAATACAGGAAAATGTTTAAAATGTACATATAATTTTAAAAGACCAGCTTAATCCCACTGCTAAATAATTTTATCATGTTCACTTGTTATCATTTGTGTTCAGACCTGATTTCTCAGCTGTGTTTCATGTATCTCTTCTCTGCAAGAAACTCCAAGGTCTGCTCCCATTTATTTACTCAGATTTTATGCACAAGAATAAGTTATAGCTCTCTGAGACAGAGCATCTCATTTACCAAGACACCCCACAGATACCAGCAATTACACTGCTATACAAAAGGTTTCCATCCAAGCAAATAATTTGTTTTCTAGTGAAAAATAAAGGATATCTCACCTCTGAAAAGAGATTCTTTTTTTCTTTCATAACTGTGAATGACCTGAAAGACCCATCTGGTCTTTCCACAAATGAAAGAAAGAAAATCTTTCAAGGATAAAATATTACTTATTCTATGAAAAAACAATTTATTTTTTTTTAAAAAAAAGAATGAATTTGGCTTGTATCACGGCATGTGTCTGATTTGCATCACTTTCAGCTAGTACTGTTGTACCATTTAATATATTTTTGTTGTACACTACATATGTAAAGGTAAGCAAATATTTTATTTCAGAATAAGCATTTGCAATAAGAAAACCATTTTCACATGATCATAATAAATGAAATGTTGTGCATGAATATTTTATTACTTGCTGACAAATAAAGTCAATAACACCTTTGCACCTATATGCATTTTTCTATGAAAAAGTTCTGAACATATACTGAAACATATTTCTGCCTCAAAGAATATGGAAAACTCAGCCATTTTCCAGAATATGTAATATAATAGTCAGACAAAATAAAACATATTGCTCCCATGATTGTGGAAACACATAAAATAATTTTAATTAGCTTAATTTTAAAACTATCTTTAAATGGATTGTTTTTGCATGTAGGAAGTAATCAATTTCTCATCAAGCATTGCTTCAGTTAATTTTGTGGGGTTCAGCAGTCTAGGTCACACAGTATAGATTAAAAGCCATTCAACAAATTTTATTCCAAAGCATTTGTTTCTTTTCCCTTCACAATTACTTCCTTGGCTCAAATATTCATTATATTTAATCTGGATATGTTAATGGTCCCTTAACTTGTCTTTCTGGGAATAATTTCAACTCAGCTCAAGAGCTACTCAACGCCACTTATAGATAACTCTTTCATATAATGGAAACTAGAATAGTGGATCTAATAGACTGTGTAAAATCTTAGAAACTTTGCTAGATGCATGATTTTAGATCTATCAACCTCTGACTCAATATTCTTGTCTATAAACAAAACAATATCAAATTTCTGTGCAAATAAAATGAGGTGAAATTTGGCAAGAAGCATCATGGGTTGAAGAGGACAAGTGCTGACTTAATGCCAGTTCTCTTTCTTCTTTCCTGTGGCTTTAAACTATTCAAGTCCACTCATTGGTGTCTTCCCATCTTCTATACAATAAACTCCAATATCACTAAGATATACAAACTCTACATGATGTGTCTGTATTTCCAAAATCATTTCTCACCATGCTTCCTTCAGAATATAGTTGATACCACAAAAATGGATAAGGCTATGACCCTACACAAAATACATTTTTGTGTGTTTTTAAATACTCTATATTTCTTTGCTGATGGGACACTGCATTTTGCCACTGAAAACATGTCTGAATCCAGAAATTGTCCCTGTGGCTAGTTATCTAGAACATTAGTCCCCTACAACTATCCTTGTCCACTTCTTTCTTGCAATATTTTCATGTACTCTCAAAGTACACTTAATCCAGTTTGAAGAAAATAGGCTTAAAAAATAAGCCAGAAATATTTCTTCAAAGACAATGAATGTCTACTTAATGGCAGTACAATAATCTTAAAATTTCAAATGACCATGTAATAGATTTTTTAAAATCAGATATAAGGTCATATATATTTCCAGTTGGAACCTGGCCACTGCCAAGTTAGCAAGTCCAAGACAGTCTTTTTGGGGATACAACATGATATGGAGAAGATTCTAAGTGCCACAGTTGAGGAATTCATAGACAAACCTAAATATATTTGACATTCAGACATAACTAGCAGAGTTGACTAAACTATACAAGGTTGACTGCAGACTCATGAGTGAGCTCAGCCAAGACAAGAAGAGCCAACCAGGTGATCCATAGACTCATAAATACTACCGAATATTTTTTAAACTGTTGCATTTTGAAGTAGCAACTATTAAACCCTGTGCTTTTTAATTCATACCATTAAGCTAGACCATATAGAATACAATGTTCCAAGTTCAATATTGAGTAAAGGGAAAATGCAAAAATAAATTATATAGATAAATATAGTCCCTTATGTCAATTTTAAATGTCTTAGTTTTATGTATATTTGGCATTGCTTATTTATTATAATTTACTAGGGGCCCGGTGCACGAAATTCATGCACTGGGTGTGTGGGGGGGAGTGTCCCTCAGCCCAGCCTGCCCCCTCTCACATACTGGGAGCCCTCAGGCATTGACCCCCATCACCTTCCAATCGCAGGATCAGCCCCTTGCCCAGCCTGACGCCTGGGCCAGAGGCGTCAGGCCTGGGCAGGGGACCCTCATTTCCCCCCATCACTGGTTCTGCCCCCAGCCCAGGCCTGATGCCTCTGGCCCAGGCGTCAGGCCTGGGCAGGGGACCCCCAGACCCCTCCGATTGCTGGCTCTGCCCCTTGCCCAGGCCTGACGCCTCCGCCAGAGGTGTAGACCCCCATCACCCTTCGATCGCCTGATCGGCCTCTTGCCCAGGCCTGACGCATCCACCAGAGGTGTCAGGCTTGGACAGGGGACCCCCATCTCCCCCCAATCACTGGCTCTGGCCCCTGCCCAGGCCTGATGCCTCAGCCAGAGGAGTTGACCCTCATCACCCTCCGATCACCAATCACCAGATCGGCCCTTTGACCAGGCCTGAGGCCTCCGGCAGAGGTGTCAGGCCTGGGCAGGGGACCCCCAGCTCCCCGCGGTTGCAGGCTCCACCCCTGCCCAGGCCTAACGCCTCTGGCTGAGGCGTCTGGCCCAGGCAGCGGGGACCCGCAGCTGCAGCGGCCTCACGATCGTGGGCTTCGCTTTAGGCCCAGGCAAGGGACCCCTAGCTCCTGGGACTGCCAGCTTCGACCGTGCCCAGCTCCCATCGCTGGCTCCACCCCTACTTCCTGCTATCACTGGCCAGGGCGGAAAAGGCACCTGATTCTCCGATCATGGCTGGGGGGCGGGGCAAAGGCGGCCCCAGGGCCGCCTTTGCCCTGCCCCCCAGCTCTTAGCTCCCCCCTGGGTTTCCAATCACTGTCAGTGGCAGGGGCCTTCTTCCTGCTTTCCCTTTCGCCTCCCTGGATTGTGCCTACATATGCAAATTAACCGCCATCTTGTTGGCAGTTAATTTGCATATAGCCCTGATTAGCCAATGAAAAGGGTATCGCCATACGCTAATTACCATTTTTCTCTTTTATTAGTGTAGATACTGTATTTTAATATTTTAAATTATATTTTATACTACTTCAGTTGTCAGTTCACATTGAATATGAAAATAAATGTCTTAACATTCATAGCAATTTATTTAAAAGATATGTACTGAGTACTAGCTAAAGGCAAAGGATTAGACAATAAATCCTGAGTTGTCCTGCCAATGAACCTTTATTCAGGATAACCAAGAAATGTATGCTGTTAATGGCTTTGGCAAATGGGCAATCATTTTCACTTCATACTCCAATTAGGAAGTTCCATTTACCACCACCAACAACACTTCTATCAACAACAACATCCCCTACCCCTCAATATTCTGTGTGACATGTTGTTATACATACCAGGATGACAGAGCACAATACTTCAGGATGCAATGCAAAGTTCAAACAAAATACTGTTGCTGCTCTTATAACCTTTCCTAGGGTATAAAAGCAAAGCAAGAATTTAGCAGTTAATGTAAAAATAAATATTGTCAAAAGTAATTATGTTTTTCTCTCATATATCATTAAGGATCCTGGTGTAAGAAAATGCCATCCCTGAATAAAACACATTAGCAGATTAGCAGAAATTAAAGAAGTCAAGAATAGGAAGTCGTTATGAATTGTACAAGGTTATTACTGTTGCAGCCATACTGGCTTAAGGATTTCCAAAGAAAAAGTTGGGGGTAAATACTATCGAGGAGATTATGAGAAATTTTATTAGCATCCCACTGCATAGAATCTGTAATTTATTGTAGTTATGCTAAATTAACATAGTAGTAAAATTATATTATCCTATCTAATAAAAGAGAAACATGGTAAGTAGCGTACAACCGCTACCCTTCCCATTGGCTAATCAGGGTGATATGCAAATTAACTGCCAGCCAAGATGGCGGCCAGCAGCCTGGCAGCTTAAAGCAAACATGAGGCTTGCTTCCTTCAGTGACGGAGGAAGCCAACGTTCCCCGCTTGCCGCTGCCGGCCTCTGAGCTGCAACTCTAAGCAACTAGGTTATAAATATAGAAGCTAAACAAAACCCCAGAAACCTGCTTTAGTCGGACAGACTTCAGCCAGCAGGATCGCAAAATTGTTTCAAATACAGAAGGTAAATACAGTCCAGAAACCTTCTTTCAGCAGCAGAGGCCTAAGAGCTGGAGCCAAGCCTCAGAGATAAAGCTGGCCCAGAATTTAAAAAAAAAAGGAAAAAAGGAGCAGTTGGGAGCTTCAGTCACCCACCAGCCTGAAAACAGCCATCAGCCCCTCACCCAGACTGGTCAGGCACCCCAGTGGGGACCCCCACACTGAAGGGTATGTGACCAGCTGCAAACAGGCATCATCCCCTCACAAAGGCTGGCCAGGCACCCCAGTGGGGACCCCCACCCTGATCCAGGACACCCTTCAGGGCAAACCAGCCGGCCCCGACTCGTGCACCAAGACCCTATCCTATATAGTAAAAGGGTAATATGCCTCCCAGCACTGGGATCAGTGGAGCCGCGAGGCCTCCCCACAACGGGATCAGCGTGACAGGGGGCAGTGCCCAAACCCCTGATCGCCCTGCGGCTCTGTGTGTGACAAGGGGTGGGGCCACAACCTCCCTATCTGCCCTGCTCTGTTCATGACAGGTGAAGGCGCCCCAACCCCCTGATCAGCCTTGCTCTGTGCCTGATAGGGGGGAGCTCCCCAACCCCCTGATCGCCCTGAGGCTCTGTGTGTGTGACAGGGTGTGGCGCCCCAACCCCCTGATCGGCCCTGCTCTGTGTGTGACAGGGTGCGGCACCCCAATCCCCCCCCCGACGGGCCCTGCTCTGTGTGTGACGGGGTAGAGCCATAACCTCCCCATCGGCCCTGCCCTGAGTGTGACAGTGGCGGCGCTCCAACCCCCTGATTGGCCCTGCTCGGTGTGTTACAGGGGGTGGTGCCCCAACTCCCCTATCGGCCCTACTCTGTGAGTGACAGGGGGGAGCTCTCCAACCCCCTGATTGTCCCTGCTCTGTGCGTGACAGGGGCCGGAGCCCCAACCCCCTGATTGGCCCTGCTCTGTGCATGACAGGGGGTGGTGCTGCAACCTGCCCATCGACCCTGCCTTGAGTGTGACAGGGGGCGGTGCTCCAACCCCCCAATCGGCCCTACCGTGACCGTGACTGAGGGTGGCATCGCAACCTCCAGATCTGCCCTGCTCTGTGCATGACAGGGGGCAGCCCCCCAACTCCCCAATCAGCCCTGCTCTGAGCCTGACCAGGGGCTGCACCTAGGGATTGGGGCTGCCCTCTGCCACCCGGGAGCAGGCCTAAGCCAGCAGGTCGTTATCTCCCGAGGGGTCCCAGACTGCGAGAGGGCACAGGCCAGGATGAGGGACCCCGCCTTCCCCCCGAGTGCACAAACTTTTGTGCACCGGGCCTCTAGTCTATATATATAAAAAGCCATTGTCCAGGACGATCAAATGACTGGTCACCATGAGGTGCATTGAGCACTTCTTGGTCCTTCCCCCGTGGCCCACAGGCTCCAATTGCAGCAAGGCAGGCAGCCGGTGGGTGGTGCTGCGAGCATGGAGGGGCAGCGGGTGGGTGAGCAGGGCAGCAAAGGTGGCAAGCAGCTGTGGTGGGTGGGTGGGAGGGGCTGCGAGCAGCAGCAGGCTACCATGCGATTTTGCATGCTGAGCCTCTAGTATATTATATAAAGCTTATTTTAGAGTATAGTGTGATTTTTTTAAACTTGTGTGTTTACCATGAAGTTCTGAATAGACTAAATCCTCTAGGTAAATTATAGATATCCATACCAGTTGGACCCCAATATGATTATTGAGTGCATTTTAGGAAATAATCTATACTAATAAAGAGCTAATACGCTAATGGTCAGGAAGCCATAATGGTAAGGACCAGGTTATTAGCATATTAGCTGGGGCGTTGCTCTGGAGATGGGGCAGAAGCAGGGAGGCACCCCAAGGAGGCGGGACACCCCGTGCTGAGGAGGGCAGGGGTGAGAGCGCATGGTGCCCCCCTCACCAGTCCTTCGCCACCCACCACTCACACTCTGAGCGCCCTGTGGCCCACCTGCCAGGGGAAGGAGCTCAGCACAGCAGACGGGAGGCTTCAGCTCTCTGGAGCCATGACGGGGCGGAGCCGCAGCTTTGCTCTGGAGACAGGGCGGAAGCTGGGAGGCACTCAGAGAAGGCAGACCAGCCCTATGTGACTCAAGGGACTGAGGGCGGGGCTTGAAGCAGCCAGAGAAGGCCAGAGGGTTTGGGGCTGGGCCAGGCCAGCTGGAGCTCAGCTTGGAGAGGTTCAGGTGTCAAGGCTGGGCGGTGCCCAGGCGATTTCTAATCGCTCCCTGGGCTCCTAGTATTTCATTAGGACTGTTTACTTCTGTGTGCTAGGCAAAGGGGGAGGAGGAGGGAGAGAGGATTAACAAAACATAATCCCTGCACTCAGAAACTCACAATCTGACTTTGAAGATTCTACAACACTGTTTCTCAGTTGAAAGTGCTATTGCATTTTGAAAAGCACTAGAATAGTAATAGTAATACGAATGCCAAGAACTTTATAGTACTTTCTGTACCTCAGATTCAAGTCAAAGTATTTTACATAGGTGTGCTCATTTAATTATCACAAGAAATATATGTACTAGGAATCACCAAACAGTTTATTTTGCAAATGTTGGAAGTGAGGCACAGGCTAGTAAGTACTACTATTACTGTTGGAAACTCAGACAGGAAGTAACTGGACTGGAACTTGAAGCCAATACAGTCTGGTTCTGGTGTGTGTGCCCTGAACAATTTGCTACTACACAAACTCTCCTGGAATCTTTTAATGTACTTTAGAGAGCAGTTTAATGTCTTTCCAGGCTAGTACCTCCATATATTACAGTCTATATTGCTCAAGCTCTGATTTTGAAGCTAAATGGGGCAGATATTGAATCCTGAACTCATATCACCCTGTATAAGGTGCTTCTCTTAACTCTAGAAGAAGAGTTTTCTCAGTTCTAAATGATAAGTTACAATAATACTCTCTTAGTCCATGTGATTTCAGCACAGCGATGATATACAGCTCCCTGCAAACACTAGGCATCCCATTTTGGCAGCAGCGGAAATCTTTTCTGCCTTGTCATTATCAACAGCAAGAGGATGTCTCTTAGCATCAGCACCAATAACATCCTTCAATTTTTCATCCTTTGGGACAGACTATCCTGAGGTGCATTCTACAGCATTCCTCAAACTGTTCCTAAAAGGACTGAACTACAGCCATCAACTATAATAAACATCTCAAGACCCACCTTTAAGGATTTTGTAGTTGTACTGTCCCTTCACCCTATGACCTCCAAAATAAACTGCCTGTGCACAAGGTTGTCTCAGATAAATAAATCCCAGCTACCTGTCTCAGGCACTGCTTCCGGATGAGGGATAAAAGAGAGAAAAATTAAAGGAGATAATCTATATAAAGTGTTTAGTTCAGTAAATGGTTTATAGAATGTGCTCATTAATACTATTAAATAATATTATCATCTACCTTGAACATTTCAGGCTTTGGGAAACATGTGTTTCAATTTTTTATCATGAATTTTCTTAGTAAGAGGAAGCAATGAAACAAAAAGATATTGACTGCAAGAGAGTGAGTAGAAGTGAAGCAATCTGATACACAAGGAGATTCACTTCTGTTCTTATAACTTCTTACAATCATAATCACTAAAACACAAGAAAAGTCTGGAAGTTATTTGCATCATATTATGCTATAGCAAACTTGACTTTTTCAATTGTTATTTTGAGAAAGAAAAAAGACTACACATCAGAGATTTTACACTATTTATTTAGACAATTCACATCAGAATAATTACCTAAAATATCTTAGTATAGTAAAGGGTAGGAAATAGTTTTTTGGCATATAGTCTGAATAAGAGAAATTTTTTTCTTCATAGAGTATGATACAGGTTTAATTGTATGCATGGTCCAATGAGGTAATTTCAAGTTGTTATCACATTTTTGTAACCTATATATGAAATGTATCATCAAACTATAAGAGGAGATTTATACTGTCCATTAGATGTTGTGTACTTTTTCTCTTCCCTTAGTGTTTAATATGTTCTGGTGCTTCTCAAACTACTTTTCAGGGCTTTTTTTAAAAAATTATTTTCTCCCTTCAGGGTGTTTACAGTCTAGTTGAAAAGATTTGAAAACTAAAAGATATATAACTCTAGAAAATGTGCTTTATGCTATAGGAATTAGGTGGACTTCATAATGTAACAAGGTAATTAAGGATAATTATAAGGTTGAATTTACTGATCATTGAAGTTTTGTGATACAGAAAAATATATAGAAAATTGAAAACTGCATCTAGAAGAAGGCACCAATGAATAGAATAATAATTTTTGTTTGTTTGTTTGACTGAAGCCAGTAATTTGTCCTGTGAGGAACTGACTCCTAAGATTATATTGAAAGTATGAAACCAGATCACTAGAGCCTATGAAAGATATTTCAAAGAATTAGAGGGCAGTTTTCTAAATGTTCTAAATTGCCCTCTATCTCAGTACAAAAGAAAAATTGGAGGGAGGATGATCCTTATACAGTGGCAAAAAACTCAGTTGACTTGAGTTTTAGTGTTTTGTGGAAGGTAGAACTTGTGAGTGATGACCTGGAATATGTAGCTGATATTTACTATCTCGGTACAAAATGCACAGATTTACTAATTCAGTACAAAATATTTTGTATCTGAATACAAAATGTAAAGCACTACATAGGTAAATATAATAATTTCACAAATTACATTAATTGATATAAATAATTTAGTCTTAATTAATATAAATTTTAATGAAACACTGTATCATATGTATTAAAAATATATACCAGTTTAAAAATTAAAATGATTACATATAGTGGAATTAAATAATATATTAAAGTTATATATGATAATGTCATTAGCTAAAATTCCTTTTATACTTACAGAAACTTCTGTGGTTGTAAAATATTTCATAAACCTTCTTGAGAATTGTATTTCTGGGGCTGAATTCTTGTCAGATCATACTGTTTTTTAAAAATATGTATAACAACATAATGTCTTAATTCACAAATACAGAATGGGGTAATATTAGGTTTACAGTTGTTCATATGGAAAATAATCCTATCTAATAAAAGAGTAATATGCAAATTAACCATCACTCTGTCACTCCATCACAAAGATGGTGAAGGTCACAGAGCTGGAGCGAGCAGGAGGCTTGGGTTGCTCCCGGTGATGGAGAAAGCCAAGCTTCCCACCTGCCCTGACCGGCACTGGGCTCTGCTCAAGGCTACAAAGTTTCAATTATAGGAGATAAATAAATCCCAAATACCTACTTCTGGCTGGCAGTGGCCTCCCCTCAAGGAGGGGCTGGGAGCTGGGTTGCCAGGGGGCATGGCCAGCCTGAAAACAGCCATCAGTCCCTCACCCACACTGGCCACACCCCCATGGGGTGAGGGTCCCTGCTGGGGGCCTTGGCCAGCCTTAAAACAGCCATCAGCCCCTCACCCAGGCTGGCCACACCCCCATGGGGTGAGGGTCCCTGCTGGGGGGCTTAGCCAGCCTGAAAATGGCCATCAGCCCCTCACCCAGACTGGGCAGGCACCCCAGCGGGAAACTCCACCCTGAAGGGGCTGCAGCCAGCCTGAAAACAGCCCTCAGCCCCTCACCAAGTCTGGCCAGGCACCCCAGTGGGGACCCCCACCCTGAAGGGGCTGTGATCAGACTGCAAACAGCCATCAGCCCCTCACCCAGGCTGGCCAGGCACCCCAATGGGACCCCCACCCTGATCCGGGACACCCTTCATGGAAAACTAGCTGTCCCCCACCCGGGCATCAGGCCTCTATCCTATATAATAAAAGGGTAATATGCAAACTGACCCTAGCAGCAGAATGACTGCCAATGACTGGTCACACACTGAACACCAGGGGGCAGATGCTCAATGCAGGAGCTGCCCCCTGGTGGTCACTGTGCTCCCACAGGGGGAGCTCTGCTCAGTCACAAGCCAAGCTGATGGCTGCCAGCACAGCGGTGGTGGCAGGAGCCTCTTCTGCCTCCTCAGCAGTGCTAAGGTTGTCTGACTGCAGCTTACGCCTGCTCCCCGCTGGCAAATGGACATCCCCCGAGGGCTCCTGGCATGACAGAGGGATGTCTGACTGCCAGCTTAGGCCCGATCCCCTGGGGACTGGGCCTAAGCCGGCAGGCAGACATCCCCCAAGGGGTCCCAGACTGCAAGAGGGCACAGGCAGGGCTGAGTGACCCCCCGCCGAGTACACAAATTTTTGTGCATCAGGCCTCTAGTTTATATATATAAAGGCCTAAGTGACCAAGCAACCAAATGACTGGTCGACAGGTTGCTATGACACGCACTGACCACCAGGGGGCAGAGGCTTAATGTAGGAGCTGCTCCCTGGTGGTCAGTGTGTTCCCACAGCCAACCTCCTGCAGCCAGCCAACCTCCCTCAGCTGGCCAACCTCCCACAGCCCCTCCCCTAGCTGGCCTCCCATAGGCCCCAATCAGGGGTGCCAGCTGGCCAACCTCATGTGGTCCCTCCCCTTGGCCCACTGGCCAACCTCCCATGGACCCTCCCCACTGCCAGCTCCCCCCCCTGACCCCAATTGCCCTGGATTGCCAGCCAGGCTGAGGGACCCCACCAGTGCACAAATTCATGCATCAGGCCTCTAGTACAATAAATAATAATACAGGATTAAACTCCATGTTTTGTGTACTCACAACTGTAAATCTTCTTTTGCCCCACCCTGCAGTGGTTCTCCACCTTCTGGGCCTTTAAATACATTTCCTCATGTTGTGACCCAACCATAAAATTATTTTCGTTGCTACTTCATAACTGTAATGTTGCTACTGTTATGAATCGTAATGTAAATATCTGATATGCAGGATGGTCTTAGGAGACCCGTGTGAAAGGGTTGTTTGACCGCCAAAGGGGTTGTGACCCACAGGCTGAGAACCGGAGCATAGTGCTAAGTGAAATGTTAGTTCTGCCAATATCTTGTTCAACTCTTCTGTTTAATCTGCTATTTCTCCAGAAAAAATCATTTTAGAGAACATCAACATTTTATGATCATAATTTTATTTAAAATATATAAACTTAAGTAACACTTAATTTCACGCAAGTAAGTCATAACATATATAAGGAAACATGAAACAAAAGTGTGGAGGTATCACAGTCAATCTCTCTATATTATGCAGGGGTCCTCAAACTACGGCCTGCAGCCACATGCAAATACAAATATTGTATTTGTTCCCGTTTTGTTTTTTTACTTCAAAATAAGATATGTGTAGTGTGCATAGGAATTTGTTCATAGTTTTTTTTTAAACTATAGTCCGGCCCTCCAACGGTCTGAGGGACAGTGAACTGACCCCCTATTTAAAAAGTTTGAGGACTCCTGGTATTATGAAAAGCTAACCCATCTCTCAGAAAGCCCTTGACACATTGTGTGACACTGCAACAACATCAATTTATATATAACTTATTAACCAATAATAATCATATATTTGTACTAAAATGTTGATATATACTAAGGTATATAAATGTTAATGTTTCATTTTCACATTAATGGAGGTAGAGTATGTGACCAGGATATAATACAGCCAAATTTAGCATCAACTTTTAGGAGACAATAAAAAATCTGTGTGTGACCATTGCCAGAAGCCGGTCCATCCTTGCTGCTTGACACAGTCACTGCAGGAAAGAAACATCTGCACAGCATATGTTTCAAGGGACCTGGCGTATATGGCATACTGTTCTTAATATGTTTGTTCCCCTACTTAGTGCTATGTGTTTTAACCAAGGTCACCTCTCCAAGAAAGGTTGTTTCCCCAGGTAGGGATTTTTCCCTGAAGTTAGGGAGGGGATAAAACCCCTTAACTAAGTTCCAGGCGGGTAGTTAATCACTTTAACTGCGAACAATCACGCTTAAGCTACATAATCTTTATTTCCTGGAATGGAGATCCTGGCTAGAACCAGGCGAGAGAACCCAACCATGCTGATCAACTGAACGCTGCCTCCGTGTCATTCCTTCTTCGCTGACTCTGTCCACACCTTTGGGGACCCCTGGACCTGTTGGGGTTGGACCCCAGCAGACCATGGCTTTGTACAACAGAGTAATTATAAAGCATTTATGTAGAGACAGCTTCCCTGTTTTAAAAAACTGTCTTACATGATGTGATAAACACATGCTCAGGAAAAAATAATCTTGAGTGAAGGATGGTTGACTGTTGATTCCTGCCTGCCTATATTTCCTTTTGCTCCAATTTCTCTCAATTGTTTTTGTATTTTCAATCATACTATCGTTATTAGCACGACTTCTCCTAAGTTTGCAAGAGATGTTGAACCCCATTTTAAGTTTTTGCCTGAAACCTCCAATATAAAGTCATTTTCATTCATGACACCAATTACATTATACAAGATATATTAAAATGCTCTATTCTGTAAAGATAAACAGCCTAGTAGATGATCCAGATGCAGAATACCACAACATTTGGGCTATGCCAGATGATTCTGGCTTAAGGGCTGGTGAAGAAAAAGCTCTTATCCATCTCCATAGTGTACAACGAAAAATAACAAAATTGATGTAATGTAGAAAAGGGAAAAAAAAATGGTTCTGGCACTTATGTTTTAGTCTAGTAATTTAGACTAAATTTAGAGAAGAAACAAAGATAGGGTCAGGGGAATCATAAATCAATATAAGATCCCCAAACATATAGCAGAGGCGGGGGAGCGGGGGAGTAAGGAATAAAGGAAAGTGAGGAGGGAGGGAAGGAGGGAGAGAGGGAGGGAGGGAGGGAGGGAGGGAGGGAGGGAGGGAGGGAGAAAAGGAGAAAGGAGGAAGGAAGAAAGGAAGAAAGGAAAGAAGGAAGACTTTAGATTCAGAGCTATATCTAAGACCAGGGTTAAATATATTTGATATGAATATTAAATTAAGACGGGAAACAAGTCTTTACTTTTACTTCTATCAGTAGGTGAGGTCTGATTTCCCTCTACTTGATGACTTGCTTCACAACAGAATTTGGTGGAGGTGATATTCTGGAACTGCTAATACTAGCATTCCTAAGAAGCATTGCAGTCTCTGCTTGGTCTCATAGCACAAGCACAATTGAAACCCAGTTTTATTATTATTTTTTTTTAATTTCTTTATTGATTAAGGTATTACATATGTGTTCTTATCCCATCATAATCACCCCCCCCCCACCTCCACAACTCATGCCCTGACCCCCCTGTTGTCTGTGTCCATTAGTTAGGCTTATATGCATGCATACAAGTCCTTTGGTTGATCTTTCCCCCTTATCCACACCCTCCCCTACCTTCCCTCTGGGGTTTGACAGTCTGATCGATGCTTCTCTGTCTCTGGATCTGTTTTTTGATAATTAGTTTATGTTGTTCATTATATTCCATAAATGAGTGAGATCATGTGATATTTGTCTCTCTCTAACTGGCTTATTTCACTTAGCATAATGCTCTCCAGGAACCCAGTTTTAATGTTGAAATAAGTCCATGAAGCCCATGGAGAGATTCACATCAGAGAAACTAAAATCTCCAACTAAGACGCAGGTGACAGAAGACTGACTTGCAAACAGATCCTCCAGCCCAATTGAGCCACTCCAACATAGGCCACATCAAACAGAAACAAGCTTTGCTAATTGAGCCCTGACAGAATTGCAGGTATGGGAACAAAATATGTAAATATTATTGATATAAACACACTTTTTTGGTTTGATTGTAACACGGCAATAGATAAAAAAAAAACAATGTTCTTTGGGAGACAGTAAACTGGCTTTGTCAACTTTAACAGAACTGCAAGTCGATTCCTTTATTGGAAAAATTTTGAACACATCCTAGGCATTGACTAAAATTAAAGGAAACAGCTGAACAAAAGGCATATCGGAGTTAACAATTAGTAAAAATAAATGAAAAGAAAATTGTTTTTCACAGAAAATTAATGTGATTTTTGTATTAGTCAAAGAAAGTAAAAACAGTCAACCAAAAACAGGTCAGGAATATTACATGCCTTACTTATTGTTGAATCTTTAGTAACAAACAAACTGACTCATAGAAAGTATTCAAAGACTACTTTTTGAATGAATGAATGAATGAATGAATGAATCAATCAATCAATCAATCAAGACTATGCTTAAAGCATACTTTGTTAACCAGTATATTCTATCAAATAACTCAAGTCTCAGCATGAGTTTCTCATTTTCAAGCAGCCTCAGGCATTGGATAAGCATTACTTTATTTTGGCACAGCCACCATGAAATGGCCCTTTTGATGATGTGGTCATTTAGAAACATTAGAATCTAAAGAACTCAAAACAAATCTGTTTTCATTTATATCTGGTGATAGTCTTCTTCAATCAATCAAAAATAACATGCTGGTAAAAATTAAATGAGCCGAACCGGTTTGGCTCAGTGGATAGAGCGTCGGCCTGCGGACTCAGGGGTCCCAGGTTTGATTCCGGTCAAGGGCATGTACCCTGGTTGCAGGCACATCCCGACTGGGGGGCGTGCAGAAGACAGCTGATCGATCTCTCTCATCGATGTTTCTCGCTCTCTATCCCTCTCTCTTCTTCTCTGTAAAAAATCAATAAAATATATTTTAAAATGTGTAAACATTAAAATACTTTTTTAAAAAATTAAATGAACCACCCTGATCTAGACTGTAGATTATATCAACCAGGAAAAAATATTTAATACAATTTTACACATCTTGAAGATATTAATCAAGTTGTGAATCTACAATTCCCTCCCCTCTTTGCTATTAGATGTTGAAGATAGAAGTTAACAATATATAATAAATTATAATGCTTTTTTAAAAAGTGATTGAATAAATCCACTTTCTCCTTAAAATTAGAAATCCTATATAATATAAGAGTAATATGAAAATTAACCATCATTCTGTCACTCCATCACAAAGAAGGTGACAGCCACGGAGCTGGAGCGAGCAGGAAGCTTGGGTTGCCCCCAGCGATACAGGAAGCCAAGCTTCCCACCTCCCCTGGCTGGCACTGGGCTCCACTCAAGGCTACAAAGTTTCAATTATAGAAGATAAATAAATCCCAGGGGGAAAAAAAGGAAAGAAAGGAGAGGATGGGACTTGGGTTGCCTGGGGGCATGGCCAGCCTGAAAAAGTCCATCAGCCCCTCACCCAGGCTGGCCAGGCACCCCAGCAGGGACCTCCACAGTGAATGGGGTGTGGCCATCCTGAAAACAGCCCTCAGCCCCTCACCCAGGCTGGCCAGGCACTCCAGTGGGGACCCCCACCCTGAAGGGGGTGTGGCCAGCCTGAAAACGGCCCTCAGTCCCTCACCCAGGCTGGCCAAGCACCCCAGCGGGACCCCCACCCTGATCCGGGACACCCTTCAGGGTAAACCAGCTGGCCCCCACCCATGCACCAGGCCTCTATCCTATATAATAAAAGGGTAATATGCAAATTGACTCTAATTACAGAATGTCTAGAAATGACTGGTCACTATGACACACACTGACCACCAGGGGTCAGATGCTCACTGCCGGAGCTGCCCCCTGGTGGTTGGCTCAGCCACAAGCCAGGCTGACGGCTGCCAGCACAGTGGTGATGGCGGGAGCCTCTCCTGCCTCCTTAGCAGTGCTAAGGATGTCCTATTGCAGCTTAGGCCTGCTCCCTGCTGGCAAGTGGACATCCCCCGAGGGCTCCTGGGCTGCCAGAGGGATGTCTGACTGCCAGCTTAGGCCAGATCCCCCAGACTGCAAGAGGGCACAGGGTGGGCTGAGGGACGCCCCTCATGCACAAATTTTTGTGCACCGTGCCTCTAGTTTATTAATATAAGTTTAGAATTCTATAATGTATTTTTGAATATTTGGCATTATATTTTTTAGTCTGATGTAAAAATTTGCTTTTAAAGTTTACAGTTTAAAGTCTTAAAAGTTTAAAGTCTTAAAAGGATAGATTCTATCCTTTCAAATGTTATCTATTTTTAATCTGTAAAAGTACTACATGAAGTCATGTACTACTAGCAAATGTGAAGCTAGGTATATAGTTTTCCCATTTTTAACACTACAAAGTGTGAAATATTTTTCAAATGTGTAAATGTCCTCGTGGGAATGGTGATTATTACAGTGAAGAAAAGGATATCCCACCTTAAAATGTGCTTGTTATTTTAAAATGCTTTCAGAATGAGAAAGTAGAGGTTTCAGATAGATATAGATATATAGCATCTCAAGAAAATACATACTATAACCCGGTTGATGTTGCTCAATGGTTGAGCATCTGCCCATGAACGAGGAGGTCATGGTTATATTCCTGGTTAGGCACATGCTCTAGGGTTGCAAGCTCAATTCCCAGTAGGGGGCATCAGGAGATAGCCAATCAATGATTCTTTCATTTTTTTTATGTTTCTTTTTTTTTCTTTTTCTATACTTTCTCTTTATTGTTGAAAGTATTATAGATGTCCACTTTTTAAATTTTGTTTCATTTTATAATTTTCCCCATTAACTCTTCTACCCCGACCTGCCCCTCCCAAGCCTTTTGCCACACTATTGTCTGTGTCCATGGGCAATAATATCTATCTATATAAAAGCCAAGTGACCGGAACACTGGAATGACCAGTTTCTATGACACACACTGCGGCCAGCCAACCCACCCAATCAGGGAGTGGCCCCTTCCCCCAGCTGACTTTGGCCAGATCAGGGACAGGGCCGGCCAGCAAGCCTCCCTCAGCCCCTCTGCCTGGCTAGCTCCACCCCGATCAAGAGCGGGGCCAGCCAGCCAACTGTTCACATCCCCTCTGCCTGGCAGCTCGGCCCAATCAGCCCCCATTAGGGCAGGTCAACCGGACCCCACCTATGGCACAAATTCATGCCCCGGGCCTCTAGTATGCATATAAAATCCCCAGTTAATCTCTCTCCCTCCATCAGCCACTCCCACCTACCATCTGAAATTCATCAGTATACTCACTGTCCTATGGCTCTGGATCTATTTGGTTCATCAGTTTATTTTGTTCATTAGATTCCACATAAGAGTGAATCATGAGATACTTGTATTTCTCTGACTGGCTTATTTTGCTTAGTATAATACTCTCCAGGAAAATCCATGCTGTTGCAAATGTAAGAGATTTATCTATTTTACATCTGCATAGCTTTCCATGGTGTAAATGTACCAAAGCTTTTTTATCCACTCATCTGTTGATGGGCACTTGGGCTGTTTCCAAATCTTAGCTATTGTAAATTGCTCTGCTATAAACATAGGGCTGCATATATTCTTTCTAACTAGTGTTTCTTAGGCTAGATTCCTAGAAATGGGATCACTGTGTCAAATGAGAGTTCCATTTTTAATTTTTTTGAGAAAACTCCATACTGTTTTCCACAGTAGCTGCACCAGTATGCATCCAACCAGCAGTGCACAAGGGTTCCTTTTTCTGCACAACCTTGCCAGCACTTGACCTCTTTGTTGATTTGTTGATGATAGCCATTCTGACAGGTGAGAGATAGTACTTCATTGTTGTTTTGACTTGCATCTCTCAGATGATTAGTGACTTTGAGCATGTTTTCATATGGCTCTTGGCCTTCGGTATGTCCACTTTGGAGAAGTGTCTATTTAGGTACTTTGCCTATTTTTTAATTAGATTATTTGTCTTCCTTTTGTTAAGTTCTATGAGTTTCCTATATATTTTGAAATTTAGTCCCTTACCAGATGTATCATTGGCAAAAATGTTCTCCCACACATTGTGCTCTCTTTTCACTTTGTTGGTGGTTTCTTTTGCTGTGCAGAAGCATTTTATTTTAATGTAGTTCCATTTGTTTATTTTCTCCTTAGTTTCCTTTGCCCTAGGAGATATATCAGTAAACATATTGCTATAAGAGATGTCTGAGATTTTGCTGCCTATGGTTTCATCTATGATTTTTATGGTTTCATGCCTTACTTTTAAGTATTTTATCCATTTTGGGTTTAGTCTTATGTATGGAGTAAGTTGGTGGTCTCCTTTCATTTTGTTACATGTACCTGTCCAATTTTCCCAACAGCATTTATTGAAGAGACTGTGTTAACTCCATTTTATGGTCTTGTCTCTTTTGTTGAATATAAATTGAGCATAATGGCTTGGGTCAATTTCTGTGTTCCCTGTTTGTTCCATTGGTCTATATGTCTGTTCTTGTGCCAATACCAGGCAGTTTTGACTATGGCGACTTTGTATCTGTTTTGAGTACAGTGACTTGATATCTGGTATTGTGATCCCTCCAACTTTGTTCTTCTTTCTCAAGATTGCTGCTGCTATTTAGGGTCTTTTTTGTTTCCATATCAATTTTTGGAATGTTTTCTCTAGATCTGTGAAATATTCCATTGATATTTTAATAGGGATTGCATTGAAACTATAGATTGCTTTGGGTAGTATGGACATTTTAATGATTTTCATCTACCAATCCATGAACAAGATATTTTCTTCCACTTTTTTATATCTTCTTCTATCTCTTTTTTCAATGTCCTGTAGTTTTCTGAGTACCTCCTTTGTTAAGTTTACTCTTAAGTATATTAATATTTTCTGTTATGATAAATGAGTTTTTTTTTTTAGTTTCTCTTTCTGAGAGTTTATTATTGGTGTATAAAAATACCATAGGGAAACAGAGTGGGGAACCTTGGAGGGAAGGGGAGGGAAGGTGAGTGGGTGGGAGGTAATCAGCCAAAGACCTTGTATGTATATATGCATAACCTGTGGTCACAGACAATAGGGTGGTTAAGGTCTGAGGCAGGGGTGTGGTGGCAGGCTGGAGGGGTCAATGGGGGAACATAGGGGACATATGTAATACTTTCACTAATAAATTATTAAAAATAAATAAATAAAAATAAACAAAATAAAAACAGTACTACCATGTGATACAATAAATAAATAAATAAATAAATAAATAAATAAATAAATAAATAAATATAATGCCATAGATTTCTGACCATTAATTTTGTATCCTACTACATAGCCAAATTCATTTATTAAATCTAGTAGTTTTCTGGTGGAATTTTTAGGGATTTCTATGTACAATATCATGTCATCTGCAAATTATGAGAGTTTTACTCCCTCCTTTCCAATTTGAATGACTTTTATTTTTCCTTTTTGTCTGATCACTGAGGCTAGTACTTTTAGTACTGTCCTATATAATAAAAGCCTGGGTGGTGTCACCCCCTCACCACCTGGATGGCCGCCACAAGACGGCCACCACAAGATGGCTGCCACAAGATGGCCATGTACAAAGCAGAGGCGGGGCACAGTGGCCACTCTGCACATTGAAGCGTGGGGGTCCCACAACTCTGTGCAGCACAGTGGAGAAGCCATTCCTGGCATCTCGGCCAACTCGCACAGAGGAAGTAGGTCCTGGCAGAGGAGGGTCATGGCAGGGGACAGTAGTTGCGGGTCATCAGTATTTCAGGGGAGGGCAGTTGTGGGCCATCAGGCCGGCAGGGGAGGATAGTTGGGGGCAATCAGGCTGGCAGGGGAGGGCAGTTGGGGGTGATCAGGCAGGCAGACATGCAAGCAGCTAGGAGCCAGTGGTCCCGAATTGTGAGAGGGATGTCTGAGGGGTCCCAGATTGGAGAAGGTTCAGGCTGGGTTGAGAGACACCCCCTCCCATGCACGAATTTCATGCACCAGGTCTCTAGTATTGAATAATAGTGGTGAAAGCAGAGATCACTGTCTTATTCCTGTTCTTAAGGGAAATGGTTTTAGTTTTTGCCCATTGAATATTATGTTGGCTGTAGGTTTCTCAGGTATGACTTTTATTATTTTGAGGTATGTTCTCTCTAGTCCAACTTTTCTAAGAATTTTTATTTAAAAAGTTGTTGGATTTTGTTGAATGCTTTTTCTGTGTCTTTGGATATGATCATGTGATTTTTGTCTTCCAATTTGTTTATGTGATGTATAATATTTATTGGTTTGTGAATATTGTACCTGCCTTGCATCCCTGAAATAAATCTTACTTGGTCATGGTCTTTGATCTTTTTTTTTTTTTTTTTTACTTATACTTTTTTTTTCTTTTTTATTGCTTAAAGTATTACAAAGGGTATTACATATGTGTCCTTTTTTTTTCCCCGCCCTTGACAATCCCCTGGCCTCCCCTACCCCCCAGTGTCTTATGTCCATTGGTTATGCTTATATGCATGCATACAAGTCCTTTGGTTGATCTCTTACCCCCCTCCCTCCTGTCCCCCAACCCTTCCCAGCCTTCCCGCTGCAGAGTGACAATCTGCTTGAGGCAGCTCTGCCTCTGTATCTATTATTGTTCAAAAGTTTATAATTGTCTTTATTATCCATGAATGAGTGAGATCATGTGGTATTTTTCCTTCATTGACTGGCTTATTTCACTTAGCATAATGCTCTAAAGTTCCATCCATGCCGTTGCAAATGGTAAGAGTTCCTTCTTTTTTACAGCAGCATAGTATTCCATCGTGTAGTTGTACCACAGTTTTCTAATCCATTCATCTACTGATGGGCACTTAGGCTGTTTCCAGATCTTAGCTATGGTGAATTGTGCTGCTATGAACATATGGGTACATATATCCTTCCTGATTGGTGTTTCTGGTTTCTTGGGAGGTCTTTGATCTTTTTAATGTAATGCTGGATTCAACTTGCTAATATTTTGTTGAGGATTTTAGCATCTATGTTCATCAATGAACATCTTTGTAGTATCTATATTGATTTGGGAATTAAGCTAATGATGGCTTTGTAAAAATCTTGAAAGTGTTCTTATCTCATGAATTTTTTGAAATAGTTTGAGGAGGATAGGTGGTAATTCTTCTTTGAATGTTTGGTAAAACTCACCTATGAAGCCATCTGGACAAGGGCTTTTCTTCGCTGGAAGGTTTTTTTTTTATTTGTTTGTTTGTTTGTTTGTTTGTTTTATTACTGCTTCAATTTCATCAGTAGTTGTGATTCTATTCAAGTTTTCTGATTCTTCCTGATTGAGTTTTGGAAGATTGTATTTTTCTAAAAATATGTCCATTTCATCCAGGTTGTCCAGCTTGTTGGAATATAATTGTTCATAGTATTTTTTTCATAATCCTTTGTATTTTTGTTGGGTCAGTTGTTATCTGGCCTCTTTTATTTCTTAATTTACTTATTTGGGTCCTCTCTCTTGATGAGTTCGGCTAAAGGTCCATCAATCTTGTTTATCTTTTCAAAGACCCAGCTCTTGATGTTATTGATCTTTTGTAATTTTTTTTTAATCTCTATGTCATTTATTTCCACTCTGATCTTTATTATTTCCTTATTTATACTTACTTTGGACTTTTCTCATTGTTCACTTTCTAATTCTCTAAGGTGCAGAGTTATATAGTTTATTAGAAGTTTTTCTTGTTTTTTGAAGTAAGCCTGTAATGCTAGGAACTTCCCTCTCAGGACTGCTTTCACTGTGTCCCATAAAATTTTTGTTCTTGTGTGTTCATTTTCATTTGTTTCCAGGAGGTTTTATATTTCTTTCTTGAACTCTTTGGTAACCCATACATTGTTTAATAACATGCTTTTTAGCCTCCATGTGTTTTAATGTTTCTGAGTGTTTTTATTGTAGTTAATTTCTAATTTCATGCCATTGTGACCCAAGAAGATGCTTGATATTATTTCAATCTTCTTGAACTTTTTGAGACTTAGTTTGTGCCCTAACATGTGATCTATTGTTGAAAATGTTCCATGTGTATTTGAGAAAAAAATGTATAATCTGTAGCTTTGGGGTGAAATGTTCTGTAAATGTCAATTAATTCTATCTGATCTAGTGTGTCATGTAGGGTCTCTGTTTCATTTGTAACTTTTTTTTTCTAGAAGTCCTATCCAGTGATGTCAATGGTGTGTTGAAGTCTTCTACTATGATTGTATTCCTGTTCATCTCTCCTTTAAAATTATCCAGAAGCATATACATATATACTAGAGGCCTGGTGCACAAAAATTTGTGCCCTCAGGGGGCATCCCTCAGTCCAGCCTTCCCCCTCTAAGTCTGGGAGCCCTCACAGGATGTCCTACTGATGTCCCTGTGGGAAGCAGGCCTAAGCCGCAGACTGGCCTCCCTCGTCGAAGACAACTGGCCGATCAGGTATATAGATACTTTCTGAAGGCAGCACAGACTCCTTCCTTATTTCTTTCCTCTGGTTGGAGAATAGGGGACTAAAAGGTGGAGACAGAACTGTGGCCGGTCCTGGAGATCTTGTAGCCAGCAGAAAGAAGGAGAGGGCTGGGGAAAGTCTAGACATGGTTTTCTTCAATTGTCCTCCCTTCCTCCAGGCCCCTCGCTCTGTTCTTTCCTTGCCATGGTGGACGCTTGGGCCTAGGACTGACAGGAGCCCAGTGATGGTGGAGTTCAGCCCCCTCACTTCTCAGCTGAACATACAACCGCCTCACATTCCAAGTGGAGCTGTTTTCAAGTGGCTAAAGTGCTGCCAATTCATGCCTCCTGGCCTTTCCCCTCTCAGGTTTCCTCCTTGGGTCAGTTGAAAACTTCACTAAGACACCGAAGCAACTCTGCCCTGGTATTTCTGCACTGGCCCCTGCCCGGACCCACACCAAGAGGATCCCAGGTGAGGTTCCCTCCCTGCACCCAGTGCGCTCCTCCCTGTTCTACCACTGGGGGAAGGGAACAGATCATCCTGAAAACCTGGCAGGCTGAGGCACAGGCCAGGCAGTACAGCCCAGGGTTCTGGTGGCTGTGAGCCTTCTCCCCCTCCCTGAAGTGTGGGGTGGGTTTGCAGCAGCTCACAGCGCCCCCTGGGCACCATGCATGGAGGTACCACTCTCCACTGAGCCACCATCTGCCCAGGACCTGTGGGGGTTGGGGTGGCCTCTGGCTCCCACTGACCCCACTGAAGCCAGACTCGGCTTGGCCGGCCACCCCCACCGCTGGATGGCTGCGCATGCCCCACGGGCCTCATCGCCCTCATGAATCCCTGTGGTCTGGCCATCCCATCCCAGGAAGTGGCCATCCTAATCTCCATGGCTCACTCCCTGGTGCAGTTGGGCCTGCCCAAAAAGCATGTAGGCAGGACCTAGGCCTCTGAGGGGAAGGAGGAGGGATGCAGGCCAGGGCAGAGGTGGGGAACTTGGCGGTATAAACACAGCCCCCCTCCGCAATGTCGTGCTGGACCCTCGCACTGCATTCCCAAACCCCTGGGTGCCCCTGCCCAGCACTGTGCTTTCAGGCCTGGGGTGGGGATGAGGGACCTGGAGCTTCAGCCTAAAGGCAGCCCTCGCTGGGTTGGAATCTCAGTGGTCAATCAGGGAGTGATGCGGGGTGCCAAATTCCGCCTCTTTCTCTCTTCTCTCTCTCTCTCTCTCTCTCTCTCTCTCTCTCTCTCTCTCTCTCGGAGAGGGCCCCATTTCCCCGGTGGGCGGGCAGGGCTCAGGCCCCGTTTACCATTGTATTGCTGCCCGCTCTATTGCTGCTGAGGCAGCGGTGGCGGGGACTGCTGACCTGGCCCAGGACCCTGGCCAGCCTCCTGTGCCTGGACCCCAAGCAGCAGTGGAGCTTCCAGCAGCCAAAGCAGCAGCAGTAGCCAGTGCGCCAAGTGCCCGGAGCCAGCTGGGGGGCAGCGGCAGTGGTGGCCAGAGTCTCAGCTGCCCTCTGCCACCAGCCTCGCTGGAAGCGCCCTGGCACAAAGTTACCAGCTCCTGGCACCAGTGGCCGGGACTTCTTAGGTGCCTCCTCCTCTCCACCTCCCGCTCTTCATGAATCCCAAGTTTCCACGGAGGCGGCAGCTGCAGGATGCAGAGCGGGAGACAGGAGAGCAGGCCGAGTGCCGCTTGGGCTTGACAGAGGGCACTGGTGTAGAGGAGATCTCCCCGGCAGCAGGGGGAGCCGCTGCCCGCTGCGGAGATCTCCTCCGAACTGGTGCCCTCCTTCAAACCCGAGCGGCACTTGGCCTGCTCCCCTGTCTCGCGCTCTGCGTCCTGCAGCCGTCACTTCCGCGGAAACTTGGGATTCATGAAGCACAGACAGCTGGGAGAGCCCCAGTGGCTCCAGCACTCCAGGGCCGCCTCCCGCCTTCTTGTCCCTGGGCTGGCTGGATCCAGGTGGGCGGGCAGGGCTCATGCTAAGGCAAGGGGTGCTGCTGATCCTCCACCCGCCCTCGGGTTGCACACAGGAGTGGACCCCCTGTCTCCGGTGGGCGGGCAAGGGCTCCGGCCAGGCGATAGGCACCGCTTGCCTTCACCCCAGCCCCCCGACCACACCCAGGTCACACACGGGGCCCTGGATGGCGGCTTGCACTGTCCTACCCTGCCTGCAGTATGCAAATTAGCCACCATCTTTGTTGGCTGTTAACCACTATCTTAGTTGGCAGTTAATTTGCATATCGCCCTGATTAGCCAATGGTAAGCATGTTGGAGGTACGGTTAATTACCATGTTTGTTTATTATTAGATAGGATATACATATACACTCACACACACACACACACACACACATATATATATATATATATATATATATATATATATATATATATATGTGTGTGTGTGTCTATATATATATATATGTATATATATATATCTCCTGTATTAGGTGCATATATGTTAACCAGAGTTATATCCTCTTGTTGTATTGATTTTTTAGTATTATGAAGTGTCTCTCTTTCTCTCCCTTTCCTTCCTGTCTCTGAAGTAAATAAAAACATATGTATATATAAAAATATACATACTATAGACACTGATCATGCCCATCCCAGCCTCCTTTTGTTCCTGTTCTCCATTCTAGGTTCTGCTAAACATAGTTAATTGAAAATTATCTGCACATGCCAGTGTTTTTCAAAGCATAGTTAATGGACTTTAAATGACCTATGAAATAAATTTAGTAGCAAAGGATACATATCCTACCATTACTACTAATGATATTTTCAAAATAGAATAAATGATAGAGTAAATCACAGTAACTGTAATTATGGCTTCATGACACTTTTGCTTCATGTTTTGTGTACATTCATTTCCTCATCCTATGTAATAAAAGAGAAACATGCAAATTGACCATAACCCTGACATCCTTCCCATTGGCTAATCAGCAGGATATGCAAATTAACTGCCAACCAAGATGGCGGCAGGCAGCCATGCAGCTGAAGCAAACAGGAGGCTTGCTTGCTCCAGTGACGGAGGAAGCTAACGTTTCCGGCCTGCGGCAGCCCAGCTCTGAGCTGCACTCTAAGAAACCATGTTGCAATTATAGAAGCTAAACAAGCTCCAAGACCTGCTTTCAGCCAGCTTCGGCCTCAGAGCTTAGAGCTGCAGTGATGGCAACAGAGTTTCAATTATAGAAGCCAAACAGACCCAGAACCTGCTTTCAGCCCTCAGAGCTGGAGCCGGCTCTCAGCTCCAGTGAAAGCTATAGAAGGTAAATAAATCCCAGAATTTAAAAAAAGAAAAAAAGGAGAGGCTGGGAGCTTAAGTTGCCCTCCAGCCTGAAAATGGCTCTCAGGCCCTCACCCAGACTGGCCAGGCACCCCAGTGGGGACCCCTACCCTGAAGGGGGTGTGACCAGCTGCAAACAGCCATCACCCATCATCCAGGCTGGCCAGGCACCCAAGCGGGACCCCCACGCTGATCTGGGACATTTTCAGGGCAAACCAGCCGGCCCCCACCCGTGCACCAGGCCTCTATCCTATACTACAGGCAGGGCGGGACAGTGTGAGCTGCCATCAGGGCCCCATGTGCAGCCCTAGGCAGTGGAGCATAAGCCCCGCCCCCAGCTGGGACCCCTGTGTGCCACCTGAGCCTCCAGCCAAGACCCCGGAGCCGCCTAAGCCCCGCACTGATAAGCCCCGCCCCCAGCCGGGACCCTATGACTATTGGAGAGCAGGAAAGTGCCACTGGGCCCTGGGTCGCTGTGGTGATCCAGCCATCAGTAAGTAGAAAAGTGCAGCCTGTAGGCAGACCCCAGCTGTGCCTGATCTAGGAGCAGGAAAACAAGCCCGGCCTGTGGGCAGCCCCCAGCTATGCCTTCTCCCCAGTCGCAATGAGGATCCGGGAGCAGGAAAGCAAGCCTGACCTGCGGGCAGCCCCAAGCTGGTCCTGAAACGGGAGCAGGAAAGCCCTGTCTGTAGGCAGCCCCCAGCTGGGCCTGCTCCCCGGTTGTCATGGAGACCTGGGAGCGGGAAAGCCCTGCCTGTATGCAGCCCCCAACTGGGCCTGCTCCCCGGTCGCCATGGCGATCGGGGAGCAGGAAAGCCCAGCTTGCAAGCAGCACCCCCATCCTGGCCACAGCTCAAGGGAGAGTACAGCATGCAGTGGAGGCCAGGAGCCTGAGAGATCAACACAGAGGGGCTCCTGCTCCAAGCCTCCATGGTATGGCTGAGGGCAGGCCCCCAGCAGACACACACACACACACACACACACACACACACACACACACAGTGCCTTCTCTGAGCCTCCAATGTGGTTGGGGTCAGACCCCCAGTTGGGGCACACACACACACACACACACACACACACACACAGCAACTGCTTCGAGCCTACATGGCCCGGCTGGGGGCAGGCCCCAGCATACACACACACACATACACACACACACACACGGGACACCTGCTCCGAGCCTCTGCTGCCAGACTGTGGCCATCAGTAGGACATCCACTGAGGGCTCCCAGACTGTGAGAGGGGCAGGCTGGGCTGAGGGAACCCCACCTCCCAGTGCACAAATTTCATGCTCCGGGCCTCTAGTATATAATAAAACCCTAATATGCAAATTGACCGAATGGCAGAATGACCAGCAGAACAACTGGTCACTATGATGTGCACTGACCACCAGGGGGCAGATGCTCAAGGCAGGAGCTGCCCCCTGGTGGTCAGTGCGCCCCTACAGGGGGAGTACCATTCAGCCAGAAGCCAGGCTCACGCTGGCTAGCGCAGTGGTGGTGGCAGGAGCCTCACCTGCCTCTAAGGCACTGCTAAGGAGCAGTGAGCCAAGCGGTAAGGAGTAGCAAGCACTTAGGCAGTAAGGAGCAAGGGATCCCGGACTGCAAGAGGGTTGTCCAACTGCTGGCTTAGGCCCAATCCCTGGGGAGTTTCAGGCCTACACCAGCAGTCAGACACCCTCTAAG
This sequence comes from Myotis daubentonii, assembly GCF_963259705.1. Classification (NCBI taxonomy): domain Eukaryota; kingdom Metazoa; phylum Chordata; class Mammalia; order Chiroptera; family Vespertilionidae; genus Myotis; species Myotis daubentonii. The sequence goes on from NC_081842.1 coordinate 94,553,568, forward strand.
CCTTAGACTGTGAGAGGGTGCAGGCTGGGCTGAGGGACACTCCCCCCAGCCATGCACGAATTTCATGCACCGAGCCTCTAGTATGTACTAAAAAGAGCATGTGACTAGGTAATAATAAAAAAAATTTGAAAGTCATTGTATTGAAAAGTGACTAGTTGAATTGTATATTCTGCTTGCTGCTAGAATGAGAACTTGTGCCAAAGCCAAGAGTTCACCAAATGGGAATCAGATGATGATCTTACCCAATTCTTTTCTTTTTTTTCCTCATCTTTTCTTTTCTTTTATATGGTAAAAAAGCTATTAGCACTTATTCTTAAGCATGGTTTAGACTGTTTCTATATTTCAAGTATTTAAAGAGATTATTTGCAGTGTTGTTTTGCAATTGACTCACAATTTCAATCCAGTAATCTTTAGACTAGTTACAAATTTCTTGGTAGTGGAATATTTTCATCTCTATTAATATTGAAGGTACCTACTAGGAAAATACCTAGAACTCAAAAAGAAAATAGAGGCAAGGAAGTCATCTTACCTCTTAGGATTTTAGAATAGTTTAACTAGTTTAAAGTGCCCTCTATCATAAAGATACAGAATTAAAGAACAAGTAGGGTTTATATTTGAAAAGAAAAATTTGACTATGAAAATGTTAATGAATCAAAGTTAGTAATGAGAAATGTCCCAGTGAATGGGTGCCTTTTCCTCTCCTTTTAAGGCTTCATAGAGGGGCTTAGCTAGATCTGAGAATCCTGGGATTCAAATTAGACAGAACCCTGCTACCCATAGGAATTCTCAAATCTGTCAGTGAGTGCTGGGGACTGTTATGCCACATACTGACTGCTTCCTTTCAGTCCCCAGTCTTTGTTTCCCTTGGGTGATCCGGAAACCTAGGTATTTGACTTCCTCTGACAAATGTGAGCCTTCCTTTTAGACACCCAGTAACCTTTTTTAGTTAAGAGTCTTAGAAGAGCTCATGTTCCTTCCCAACACTGAGCTCGCGTAGAGCTAACCAGTAGGAGATCATCTACATATTGGAGTAGAACTCACCCCAAGTCCTGTCCTGGAAATTTGGACAAAACTGATGTTAGTGCTTCACTAAAAGAGTTGGGGCGTTCTTGAACCCTTGTGGCAGTCTGGTCCAGGTAAACTGTTCATTAGCCCCTATGGTTGGGTTTTCCCACTCAAAGGCAAATAGGGGCTGACTGGATGGTGCCAGCTGAAGGTAGAAAAAGGCCTTCTGCCAGACCAGTTGGGAATTCTTTCTCTAATTCAGACTCTAATGGTGAGTCCTTTGGGAGGTATAAAGTTTCCATTCTTTCTCCCTAGGCATTGCTAAATACAGGATGATTGGAGAGGTCTCCTCACCTAAGTGCAGTTGTGCTGAGCCATCTGGGGCTAAGGTGATTCCTGCTCCCATCTTGGCCAAAAGGTCTATGCCCATTAGAGGGACTGGACAGTCTGGCAAATACAGGAATTTATGAACCACCTAACTGACATTGGTGGGGGAGGCAGAATGGTCGCAGGGTTTGGTCCCCAGTAGCTCCAATAATGGTGACCTCCTGTCCTGAGTGGGGAGATACCCTCTGAGTAACTACTGAGTGCTCTGCCCCTCTATCAACCATAAACTTCACAGTCTGGTCCCAATTTTCATTTTGACCATGGACTCATGGGGGCCCAGTTGGAAAGAGCCTGGTCTGTCCTAGTTGGAGTTGGCTGCCACTAATCTGATAATCAGCCCAGGTGGGCCTATGGGTGTGAAAAATTGACTCCAGGAGGTCAACCTTGGCCTGATATTTTTCAGAATAAGCAGGAGTGTGATGCTTCTAATTTAAGAGATCAGTCATAGTGAAAGGCTGGTAGTAAAAGACTGATCCCCACTCTTGTGGGGTTCTGTTTTCTCCAATTATATGAGGACCTTGCATTTCTCAGAGAGGCATCTGGAGATCAGGGGGTGGTTTGGGTCCCCAATCAGCTGAGCACAAGCATTGTCCAACTGGCTCTGGAGAGTCCGGTTGGGGAAGACGGAAGGAGGTGGAGTATCTAAGCTTCCCTAGCTAGGCAAAGGGGCACTGGGTACCACTTGAGGCATGTATGGAGGTTGTAGAACTGGCAGGGCTCCCTCAGGGGGTTCCTGCAGAATAGGAGGCTTATTCTCCTTCTGAGGGTCCTGCCCTTTTTCCTTATATACCCAATACTGAATCCAAAGTGGCTTAAGCTCTGCTATTTTTAGCCACTGGTCAATATAGGGGAACTGGTTGGGATGACCTAGGTCTCCTGTGATAATCCTGTGAATTTTCATAATTGTGGGGACATCCAATGTGCCCTCTGGTGGCCATCCTACTCCAAAAGATGGCAAATCTATTTTACACATCCTTTTTAACGCCCAGGGGACTAGTTTTACCCCATAGTCCCAATAAACCCATTTTTAAAATTCCTTAACATATATTCTAAGACAGTAGAGTTTGAGGAGGGGCTATTATTACCCATGTTGCAGGGAGGGACTGGGTTGCCTCATTTAAAAAAGAAAAATTGAATAAAAGAACTAATCAAAATAAGGCTTATTTTCTAACTTAATTTGTCCTTGAGTGTGGACAGCAAATAACACTAATCAGATTTCCGTTATCAGTCTCTCTGAGTATATTGACATAAGCTATTTAACCTCTGTTTAGGGAGGCAAAATTCAAATCATTTACTTCCAAGTGTCCTTGATTTAGGGAAGACAAGATTTACAAGATGGCTCAATGTGCTATTTAACCATCTCAGTTTTCCTATTCTACTTGTCCTAGCATACTGGCCTGTCATTTATTCAGCTGTCTTTCAACATTTCTCTTTACCTTCCTCCATTATACCAAAGCCATACTTTCTTTCCAGTTAGTTAGAACGCTTAGCCTTAATTTTTAGGTGATATGTAAATAACTAACATGCCTCAGATTAGCAATACATACGTATTTTTTAAGAGACACAAACAGAAATTTCTCTAGGTAAACAATTTAAATAAACAACAAAGAGACATATTTAAACAATAAAGACAGACAACATTCCCCACTAAGAACTTTGACTCACCACAGAAACACTGGAGAGGTTTAGAAGGGTTTAAAAAAATAAAAGAAAAGAAGAGAAATAAACATAAAACCCCAACAGTAATAAATACTTTTACACCGGCATGCACCACATTTACACCACAGAATACCCTGCATTCACAAAATCAGTTTCAATTGTGCAGAGATACAGAACAAGTTCCTGAACAGAGGCAGTAGAAAACAGCCTAGGAACACTTCTCTTCTACCTTTTTCAAAGACAGGCCAGACTCGGACCCTTAGCCAGTCCAAATTTTGACTTCCCTCCCGGGAAGTCCCAGAGACGGTGAATACCGTCTAGAAGCCATTCATTCCTCCAGATGATCCGAGCTGTCCTGAGGTAAATAATTACCTGGGTCGGGGCCAGCTACCTCTTGTCCCATAGGACAGGCCAGAACTCAGACCTGTTTCCCTGGGGAAAAACTTACAGTTTCAGATGTCTGATTGTGACTTCCCTCCTGGGAAGTCCCGGAAAGTTGTTTCCTGCCGCTTTTGGGTCTGTGAGAACACAGAGTCGCCGTAGTCCTTCCAGGCCCCGCGAGTTCAGGAACCAGAAAACATGCCAGTGGTGCACCTTCCTCGGGTCCCAGGGCCCGGAGCAAGTGCCCTGAAGTCTGCCCTCATCAGCAGTGGCCTAAGAGCCAGCTCAACTGAAGTTTCTGGGCTAATGCACTAAATGTTCTGGAAGAATGCATGGGAGAATGATCAGCCAGCACTCCAAGGGAGGAAAGTTTAACCTTTATTTCACAGATTTGCTAATCCAGGGGAATTCCAGATCCAAAGCCTGAATTGAACTTGTGGGGAGGCTCTGACCTACATATCTCCTCCTGTACCGGCTGCTGAGGGTCCCCGTAGCTCTGCCCAAGTCAGTCAGAGTGGGGAAGTGAAAGGACAAAGCAGAAACATACTCCCTCCCTCTCCCCTATCTTGCCTTGTAGGGCTGGGCCCTCAGCCCAAGCCCCCTCCTTTTCTGAGTGACCACAAGAATGCAGGTATTGACCTAACTCCCCCAACCACCACCTGAGTGAACCAATGAAGCTCCAGGAATGCAGCTAAGGTCCTGATAAGGCTATAGTGGGGGACGGCCCAAGCCTCAGAATGTGCTGGTCACTTCCTGACCTTTGTGCTGTAAGACCCTGATGAAAAACTCTGACCTAAATGGCCAATCTCTGTAACCCACGTCACCCCCTAAGCCCACCCAAATAACTAGCCCTATATAACCTTTGTTCTCCTGGGACATGCTCTCTTGCCTTACCGCTGCATCGGACAGAGGCTGAGAGCCAAACCTAGGTTTGATTAATAAGATTAATAAAGACTCCTTGCTTTTGCATCGGAAGAGGCTCCCAGGTGGTGGATTATTGGGGACCCCGAACTCTGGGCATAACAGAAGTAAGACTATAGTTTTAACCAGATACTGAACTAGGTTGCAAGCCCCCCGACCCATTTTCCTTTTCAAAACCATAGACTCTTTAAGGTTATAAAATGAACTTTCAGAAAGTAAACATCACTGAGCAATTTTCATGGTGTATCTAACATTTGAAAAGTGAAAAATTATGTTTATTAAATTTCATTCACCTCAGTGAGGCAAATTATACAGCCAGGTAAGAAAAGTAGCAAATAAAGAACACTTTCTTCTGTTAACATAAGAAACATTCAAACCTGTACAGAATTTTAGTGAGTTTTTTGAGCCAAACTGTTGACAATTGCTGGGAAGCAGAATCTCAACAAATTAAGATAATGCTCTGGAGAATGACGGTTTTTCACCCTGTTTTATACATTATAGTCAAAGGAAGATTTGAAGTGGGTTACATGAAATCCATCGGTGATAGATTAGGGAGGTGGGAGAAAGCAAAGCAGAAAAACCTCTGGGATTGGATAAAAAGTAAAATGATAGACAGTGCTTCTTTTACATAGGTGAGTAGAGGATAGTTAACAGTCAACAATTAAGAGATAACAATAACAATGAGGGAATTTGTGGTCTCTGCTCTGGCACCCTGGCCCATTGGTTGTGCCCTGAAGGGTCTGGAAAAAGAGAAGTCACTAGTTACCTTGACATTCCAAAGGTATGTTACCTTAGATGGAAAATAAATAAATAAATAAATAATAGGCTCAGTAAAGATTGAAGTTGATCTTTGTCAGGGAAGATACTGGCCTTGGACATGACTATCCACCATAGACTGCTTTTTAATCAAAGTTTTAATTTAAGACCATCCTTTGTGGTTACTTTATGTCTCTTGAGTTAGCAAGGCTACCACATAGCCTGTCCTGAGCTCATCAGGTTAACATCTGACCCCTTTCATCCACACTTTTAATATAAGTAAACATAAGAGTCTGTGGCTAGGAATCTACTATAGGAAACTATTTTTTTTTCCTATTTTTCTTCAGGCTAGTTAGTTTAGTTGGTCTGAGTAAATTTTAAGCTTTATCCAGGTAAATTTGGACTGAATAGTTAACTAAAAAATATCTGCCCTTAAAAAACAAAGGGTCAGGCATTAGAAAGTGAAAACTTCACTACTAAAAAATTACTATTCTTTTTATTATTTTATATGCTGTGAAATTTGCACTTATAAAAAGCTAACCTTTGTGAGTAAATGTTATATTCATAGGCAAAATGGTTATATGAGTTCATTCCTACAGATTATTCAACCTATTTGTTTTGTTTTCAAGAATGTCATCTTTCAATTTCTCCTTCATTAAAAAAATCCTTGCTCCTACAATATTAGGTTTTGAGCTTGCTTTTTACTTTTATCTTGGCTTTATCTTTCTAAATATTTGGTGTTATCTTAGTAGAACTCAATATTCTCAAGCTTATATAACTATCTTACTGTATTGAACTTGCAAGGTTTCTGTTTCCATTCCTTTAGAGATCATATTTTCATCTATAGTTGCAATTAGCAATGCATCTACTTTTGTTAAAACTTCTACTAACACCTGTTGTACTTCAATAATTACTCTTCCATTGCACTTTTTTCCCTATTATTTTCCCCTAGTACTTAACTGAAATCCAAATGATTGAGATAGCTATGTTAAAAAATCAATAGCTTAAATCTATTTTTATCCCCACTGAGGTATAATGGCTTTAGCAAGATTCTGTAGTTATCCTTAAAAAGTATATAAACCTGCCTGGTATATTCCATACATCTTGAACACTTCTAGATTTAAACCTGAGATGGCATAACAGAAAACTATTTTTATTGGAACTTGCTAACTAAAAATACAATGTGTAATCAGAAAAAAATATTTGATTTTTGTTTTCAATCTAGTATATCCACATATTCTTATTTTACCAATCTTCCCATCAGCAAGCATGAAGCCATTTTATTACTTTCAATTGCTATTTGTTATGGGATATCTTTTTTTGTGCATGTAATAAATTAATTAATTTATTCAGATAAAAAAAGAGGCATTTATCTTCTCTTCAGTTAATGCATTATCTCTGCTGAACAGGATTAAAATTGTGACCTTAACTTTAAGACGTGAAAAATAATAGTTAAAAGGTAAATTTTCATTTTTAAACTTTACACCAAAAGATTCAAACATTTTACTCTCTTTGATGAGGGGAAATCTTATATAATAAAAGCCTAATATGCTAAGTGTCTGGTTGGCTGGTTGGCCATTCCACCAATCAAAGCATAATATGTTAATGATATGCTAAGGCCACTCAACCACTCACTATTATGTGCACTGACCACCACAGGGCAGATGCTCTGACTGGTAGGTTAGCTTGCTGCTGGGGTTCAGCTGATTGGGACTGAGTGAGACAGGCTGGGCACTCCCTGGAGCCCTCCCCTGCTGGCCAACCTCCTGCATCTCTCCCCAGCCCTGATTGAGCACCGGTGGGGTGCCTTGGCCTGGCCTGTGCCCTCTGGCAATCCAGGATCCCTCAGGAGATGTCAGACAGCCAGTTGTGGCCTGATCCCATAGGCCAGGCCAAGGGACCCCACTGGTGCATGAATTCGTGCACTGGGCCTCTAGTAATGTACAAAAATAGCATCACTTCTTAAAAATTTATTAACCCATTCACCCATTTAACAAATTGTTGCTAAGCATTTCTAAATCCTCGGACAAATAAATGTACAATTGATACAGGCATTCTGGGTGTCCAGGACCATAAGTCTGCGATCATTGTGGGTTCTTGGCATCAAGCAGAAAAGAATTCAAATTCAAGCCAGCATAGAGTTTAAAGTGAAAGAGGTTTTATTAGTGAAGAAATAGTGAGAACCAGAACAGTGAGCTGAGGTGTTTTTCTCAGGGTTGTGTCACGTGACACAGAAGAATGAGTTCTGTGGACTAGAAGATTTAAGCAAAAGTCTGGAAAATTTATTACAATCAAATTCAGACTGCCAGCAAGGGTAGGAGGACCCAATAATGGGCTTCCCATTAAAGCCTTGTAGTCCAGGGGCAAACATGGAAGTTTGAGCCAGCAGTAGGGCATTCAATAAAGGGGAGGAATATTTAAGATTTTCTGGGGGAAGGGGTGGAGACTTTACAGAAGAGTCCTGTGGACCATAGTGTGTCTTTAAATTGGCTTTCCATTTCTGATCCTGGTGGTGTGTGTGTGTGTGTGTGTGTGTGTGTGTGTGTGTGTGTGTGTGGCAGGGGTTGTCCTTTAAGTAATTACTGCAAAGTGAAATTAGTTTCCATGTTGGATTGAGCTTGTCTACCAGTTCTAAGCCATAAATCCATTGGGGCTGGTTTTACTATTTCTGTGATTGTCCTTGTAGCCCTTATTGGTTATAGCCTATTTGCCACATACCCTATCTCATTATCATATGCTGAGAAAAATGTTCTGAAGGAAATGATGATGGTTCTGTGAGACATTGTTTAAAATCTTGATTTATTTTGGGAGGGATAAACAGGAAAGCTATTTCTAAAAAGTAATGATTGTGCTAGATTTGCAGAGTAAGCTTATTACCTTAGCAAATTTGTCCCAATTACATTTTTTTACATAAAACATATACTTATAAATATTTAAAGAATTTATAACACAAGTATAAGTGATAACCAGAACGGTGAGCTGAAGTTTTTTCCTCTAAGGTTATGTGTGAGCTAAGGTTTTTTTCCCCTGGGGTTGTGTCTTGTGAAGCTGAAGAATGAGATCATGGACCAGAAGATTTAAGCAAAAGCATGGAAAATATATTGCAATCAGATTCAGACTCCCTGCACAGGGAGAGGGGCCATTAATAGGTTTCCAGTGAAGCTAATATGTCTAGGGGTATATATGTGCTACAATCCTGCTTTATTATCTACCTGTGTCACCACCTGATTGATTCCCTCCATTGTTGTTGCCCAGCAACAGACCTGAACTTTCCATGTTCCTATGTGTCAGTTCACCTTATTGTTTCAGACCCTCCATAGTTTCACATGCCTCCTGCTCTGAGTCCAAAAACATTCTATTATTTCTGCATGGTTGGTTTCTGTGATCAGGCTTGCTCAAACTATTGCCTGCCCCTGCTTATGTTCCACCTGCCTTTGTTTTCCCCTGGACCCCTGCCCAGTCTGCCTGCATGTCAAGCTAACTCCTCTTACCAGTTAGGAAGATTACAAAAGATGAGAAAATATCATATCACCCAGTAATCTTTCATTGCAAGTATGAAAACACAATATTGATAAGGCTAAAAAGAAGCATCAGAATATTAATGGAATCTGTGGCAAGTGCCTTAGGCATCAGCCTTCAATTGTTAGTACTTCAAGGACTGCCTCAGGTGAAGAGATCCACCTTGTCTAAAGTCACACCCTCTTCCCAAGGAGGCCCATATCTAAGAACTGATAACTGAGCTATAGAAAACCAATCTCTTACTCTATAGCAGTGATGGCAAACCATTTGAACTCGGCATGTCAAAATTTTGAAAAACCCTAACAACTCTGGTGCCGTGTCACATATAGAAATATTCATAATTTTTTTTTATATTTGCAACCATAGTAAAAAAAAAAAGACTTATATTTTTGATATTTATTTTATATATTTAAATGCCATTTAACAAAGAAAAATCAACCAACAAATATGTATAAAATGAACAAAAACAGAAAAACAATGTACATTTAGGAAAAAATAATAATAAAAACAATGATAATCAAATGGTACGAAAACTAGAAATTAGTGACTTTTTTGGTGCTGAAATTTGTCTGCTAATTCTTTAATTGCAAGTTCATACTTGGTGTACTTCAAGGCCAAGCAAGCGCCACTAACTTCATCTGTTAGCCGGTTTCTTTGGTCATTTTAATATTATTTAATGCTGAGAACAAAGTCTCACAAAAATATGTTGATGAAAAAATTGTTAGCAAAGCCATCGCTAGATTTTGTATGTCGCTAAAAGTGTCAGGTACTCTGTTCCAAGCACTCAAAATTTCTTGTTCGTAGTTACACTCTTCATTATTCAAACGATTTCGTTCCAGATTTTCAAGCTTCGACCTTAAGTTGACAAACACATGAGTCCAAATCAGCCTGGGCAAACTACGGCCCGCGGGCCGGATCGGCCGTTTGAAATGAATAAAACTAAAAGAAAAAAAGACCGTACCCTTTTATGTAATGATGTTTACTTTGAATTTATATCAGTTCACACAAACACTCCATCCATGCTTTTGTTCCGGCCCTCTGGTCCAGTTTAAGAACCCATTGTGGCCCTCGAGTCAAAAAGTTTGCCCACCCCTGGCCCAAATGCTACCTTGAAAATCTGCAAGTTGCATCTCTAAATCATCAATTTGCATCCATTGGAAATCCTTTAATTCCAAAGTACTGTAAACAACTACATCCGGATACTTAATTATTTTAATGGTCTGTTCTAGGCTTCTAAATTGGTCGAATCTTTTGCTGAACTGTTCAAATAACGAGTTTACTATATTCTGGTACATAAGTATGGACTCCATTACACTCATTGTAGTGGCCTTCTCAAAATATTTTTTTATCCGAGGAAAATACTTACAAGTTTTAGTTTCAATATCTCGCTTGAAAATTTTAAGTTTACTTTCAAAAGATTTGATGTATCCAAACAGAACGTCAATACTTTTGCCAAAACCTTGTAATTTTAAGTTCATTTCATTCATATGAACAGAGAGATCTGTAAAAAACATCAAATTGCTGGCCCACTTATGATCATTGATCTGAGGAAAGTTTGCCAGATCCTTATTCTCAATAAATACCATAATTTCTTCAAAGCACTCCACAAATCGCTCAAGTACTTTACCTCGACTCAGCCATCTCACATTATTGAACATCAGTAGTCCATGTAGGTTGAATCAACTTCCTGTAAAAGTGCAGAAAATTCTCTCTTGTGAAGGGGTCGAGAAGCTATAAAATTGACAATTTTTGTTACAACTGACATTAAATCATTCAATTCTGAGAATCCCTATTTGGCACACAGCACCTCCTGATAGATAATGCAATGAAAAGGTACAAGTGGATATCTAATAGCTTCCATAAACAATTTCAGGAATCCCATATTTTTTCCCACTATATTTGGTGCCCTTTCTGTCATGACTGACACAATTTTAGAGATATCAATGTTTAGGTCACTGAATGTTTTTATAACAACCTTACATATTTCATTTCCTAATGTACTTATTGGCACTGATTCTGACTTTATCAACTCTTCTCTCATTGTGAGACCATCAGAATATCTAGCAATAATGGCCAACCGAGCATTTGATGTGACATCAGTAGTTTCATCAAGAGAAATCGAAAAATATTTACAACTATTTAAGTCTTTTATAATTGCTGTTGTATGTTTTTGTTAAGATCTATTATTCTGTCTTTGATAGTATTTCTACTGAGTGGTAACTCAGAAATTCTTTTAATAATATCATCTTTATTTTTCATATCGTGAAATAGAGCTGGTGCACATCTTAGAAATGTTTCCTTAATAAATTCTCTGTCACTGAGAGCTTTCCCATGCTGAACTATGGAGTGAGCAGTACAGTAACTTGCTGATGTTAAATTTGTAGAGCATCTTACAAATTTAATGATAGAATTTGATTGACTTTTATAGAGGTGTAGCTGCCTAGAAATGTATTCCTTCCTTTTATCGATACTTTTTTTCAAGAGCTGACAATGGTTAGTTTCAAAATGTCTCTTTATATTCCACGTTCTGCTTACTACTGTTTCATTATACAGTATGCACAATGATCTGTTGTTCTGTCTACAATCCCATACATCTCTGTCCATATGTCTTGAAAGGGTCGGCTACTGCTACTTCCACTTCCTTTATCATTCAATCTTGCTTTTTTATTTTTTTGATTCTCCATCACAAGGCTGCAAAAATAAATCAATATAAATCATGGCTTTTTTTTTTATAAAAGGTTGATAGGTTTCTTACCTATTAACTTTTTGCAGTGTTGTTGCACTAACTCCTGGTGCAAAACAATTCAAAGATAGTATGTATAACCAACAAATACATGGTGTTGTAATCAATTATCCGACACGCAGAATGTCTCGTCGAGCACTGTTGCACTGTATATCTTTTTCTTCTAACCCTCCCACTCCTGTCTCCTAACGAACATGGCGATCAAGTGCGTCTGTTTGCCGAATGCACCCAAACACACGGGAAGCTTACCCGAGGCACATGTTGACAATAACGAGGCCATTTCCAGAATTGGGCATTTTGTCACTGGAGTGAAAATAAAATGTCATGAGTAAAGATTAATCTCTTTATAGTGCAATTCTTAACCTTTTTACATTAATGTCAATATTGGAACAATGTATCTTGGATGTTTTCACTATGTATCTTTGCTACACAACCCCAATGTACATGTTTACATGTGGTTTTAGAATTGTATTATTGATCATGAGTAACGTGAGTAATAATATTACTTGAGTGGTGCCCAACTCTGGATGTTGCGAGAGACAAATATTTGAATTATGCAATTTTTGTCTCTGTTGATGCGTGTCACCCAAAATGAGTTTGTGTGTCACCTCTGACACGCATGTCATAGGTTCGCCAACACTGCTCTAGAGGAACACTTTGAAGTCAATTATAGTCTCAGAGTTCCAGGAGACTTTTCCAAAGAGTTATCTTTAGGCCTGCACTGAAGCCCAGATTCTCTCTCTACTCACTACTACATGCTTCCTTTTCCTTCCATAGTTATTAGTCTCAAGAGCACACCTTAACAAATGTTCTAAATGATAAACTCCATGTAAAGGTCAGTTTCTTGGGAAATCCAAGCTGTGACATATACTCTCTGTCTTTAGGTTTTGTCATCTATAAATGTATAATAATAAAAGGGTAATATGCTAATTAGACCAGATGTCCTTCTGGACGAAGCTGGGGCTGCGAGGGAAGACTGGGTCCCCGTGAAACAGGAATTTTAGGGGTAAAGTAGGACAGGTTTAGGAAATATGAGAAATTTTGGAAATTAGAGGGACCATGGAGGAAACACAGGGCTGCAGAGCAGCAGAAGGTATATTTCCATAGAATGGGGGAGCTGGAAAACTGCAACAGGTACATTTCCATAGAATGAGGAAGGTGGGAACAGCAAAAGGTCTATATTTACAAAATAAAGAGAAGGAAGCCCTTCATCCAGAAGGAGAGGAAGAAGGCCCAAAGGGAACAGGAAAACAATAAGGAAGTGGGGGGGGTGGGGAGAACTTCACACGTCCCATGTGAGGTTTGACCTTTGAGCCCAGGAGTTACTATAGTAACCAGTCTAAAGGAATATTGACCAGTCAGAGAGGATATCAAGGCACCAGGATCTACAGCCTTTATACGCCATAGGGAAAAGGAACTCAGTAGGACCTTTTCCCCCTCCCTACTTGGGAGTCCATTCTGTGGGACTCTTCCCCCTCCCTACATGGGAGTCTGTACTTGTTCTTCAATAAATTTCCACCTTTGCTATGCGACTTTCTGCCCATGGATTCATTCTTCGATTCCAGAGGACAAAGAATCTGGGTTCCAGTCCAAAAATTCCGTATCACCCAGTACCTGCCGGCGCCAGAGGGAAACCCAGGTGCTGGGTGCCAGAGGGAAGTCAGTGCCAGTGGAAGAAAGCCCTACTCTGGCGCGAATTTCATGCATCGAGCCTCTAGATAATAATAGAACATTTCTCCTTGGGTTTTTGTAAAATTTCAATGAGGATATTCACAGAAGGTACTTAATCTAGTGACTTACATATAGTAAAAGGTCTGTAAATGTTTTCTATGATAATGATGATTGGGGAAGAGAAATTTGGGTGAGCAATATGCTTTGAAATTATGATTTCAAATGATGTCATTACTTTCTATCACTTTCTTGCTCTCCCCATTTTATTATTTTAATGAGCAACCAAATTTCCTCAGTTACCTTTCTGTGTTTGCTTCGTTTGTTCTTACTATCAACCAGTACCTTCCCTGTGGTAGGAGGAGGCCAGATGTGAACTGAATGACAAAATAAATCTTTTCTTTCTCCCTTCAAGGACATACATTATTTTAAGGTCTGGCCTGGTTAACAGAATGTTACTTATTACTCTCTAACCTTGATCCACCCTCCAGGCCAAATCTACCTGTTATATTGACTGTGTTCAAAATTTTATTGAAAAAGGTTTTGTGCATTTTGAAATGTTCATCTTTCAGGAGAGTTAATTCTTTACATAGTTGAAAAAATTAATGAAACTTTATTTTTTTCATATCCTTTCCTGAGAGTCAACATTGACATAAAGAGTAAAGAAGAGAGAAATGATGCTAGTACATAGGGGAACAGGGAGGGGCTGTAAATAAGGAGATAAAAAAAAAAAAACACTGAGATTAAAACTCCTGAAAATGCATACACTCTATATATATATATATATATATATATATATATATATATATATATATATATATATATATATATATTATTGATTTTTTACAGAGAGGAAGGGAGAGGGATAGAAAGTTAGAAACATTGATCAGTTGCCTCCTGCACACCCTCTGGGTTGTGCCCACAACCAAGGTACATGCCCTTGACTGGAATCAAACCTGGGACCCTTCAGTCTGAAGGCTGATGCCCTATCAAATGAGCCAAACTGGTTAGGGCAATACCTACATACACTCTTCTTTATAATAATTCATTGGTCTGTGTTCCATCACAGTGCCATATATAAATATTTAGGCATAAGTATGTTCTTCCTTGATGGTGACATCAAAATTGATATTACCATTAGACAATACTGTAACACTTAATCTATCCAGAAGATGTTTATCTGTCTATCTGTGGGCTACTTGGAAAACAGCCAATAAAATAATGCAATAAAAATGAAAAAAAATACACAGAAAGGATTAATATCTTTTCCCTCTGTACACCTACAAAGTGAGGAAAATGGAGAAGAAAGGTAGTATTAAAAGAGAACTCCAGGGCCGTGAATTGACTTGCATCAAGAGGAGTCCTCTGCCCTCCATAGGAAGTCAAATATGTCTTTCAAAAATAAAAATACCCAGCTTACAAAATAATTTTATATTGGACTATGGTGTTTTGGTTTTCAATCTCAGTAAATCATGTAACTTAGCTAGCCTGGCAGAATAGGGAAGGCTCAGGTTTTAAAAAATTGTTTCACTCACATTGTTGTGTAAGCAGTCAAGTTTCCTCAATTAGCTCTTTGTGTTTGCCTCTTTTTTTTTTTTTAATATATTTTATTGATTTTTTACAGAGAGGAAGGGAGAGAGATAGAGAGTCAGAAACATCGATGAGAGAGAAACATCGATCAGCCGCCTCCTGCACATCTCCCACTGGGGATGTGCCCGCAGCCCAGGTACATGCCCTTCACCGGAATCAAACCTGGGACCCCTCAGTCCGCAGGCCGACGCTCTATCCACTGAGCCAAACCGGTTTCGGCTGTGTTTGCCTCTTGCTCCAACTTTCAGTTTACCTAGTTAGGCAAGTGTGCCTTTCTTCTTTTTAAATTTATTTATTTTTCATTATAAAAAAACTATTAAACATAATTAGAACTCTAGAAGAAAATAATTAAAATAGTTACAATACAACCATCATCCTATAACCCTTCCTATCATTTTAGTATATTATTTCCTAGTCATTTTCTTCTAAGTGCATATTATTCTCACTGTGTGACATTTTGGATCCTGCTTTTATTACTTAATATCTTATTATAGGCATTTACTAGTGTATTTGCCATTTCTTAATGGTTGCAAATTATGCTATCAAGTAAATTTATTATCTTCATAATTTTCTGTTATTGGACAGTTTGATTTCTCCTAATACTTACTTGGCAAATATTTTTACCCATACAGCTTTTCATGTTTTGTATTATTTCTTTAGGATAAAGGTCTAATAAAATATTATTAAGTAAAATTAAGAGCTTTTTAAAACTTGTCAGTGAACTGGGTGAGAAAAATCATAAAAAAATTAAAGCTTCCTAACAGAGTCACATTTTCTTAAAGTGAAAGCACCATTGTCAGAGACACTGTGCCACATGCACACAAGTTGATTACGGTCAGTCTGCCTGCAGACTATATTCCTTTCTTTTACAGTTTGCCACCTGCAGTCTCCAGAGGATATGTTTCCCCTCAATCTGATTCTGCTCTTCCAAGGTTCTCAACCATGGGCACAGACTTGATCCTCAGCTAGAGAATGTCAGCATTTCTCTATCCTCTGTGAAAGTTTGTCTTCCCTTTCTCCCCATAAGCTGTGGCTTTTCCCTACTCCTGTGAATGGATGGATGTCTTCCTCTTCTCCTTATCCTGTGGCGCCCCTTTTCCCCCCCTCTGTGAATGTATGCCTTTTGGCAGCTCCAAGCCCTCACCTTTGTAGTCCTCCCCCATAGACCCTCTAGTTCAGGGGTCCTCAAACTACGGCCCACGGGCCACATGCAAATACAAATATTGTATTTGTTCCCATTTTGTTTTTTTACTTCAAAATAAGATATGTGCAGTGTGCATAGGAATTTGTTCATAGTTTTTTTTTTAAACTATAGTCTGGCTCTCCAACGGTCTGAGGGACAGTGAACTGGCCCCTGTTTAAAAAGTTTGAGGACCCCTGCCTAGTTCCTGAAACTCCCTAAACCTGACAATTTTACCCTGAAAACTCATTTCATTTAGGTTCTCTTAAATAGGGTAAAATTGTGCAATAGAAGGTCAGAATGCGGGTGTGCCCTTCAGTCAAGCAGAGAGGAGGGCACAAGTCAGTCAAGGGAGTCAAGGGGAGGAGAATGCATTGGTCAGGCAGGCAGAGGGGAGTTCTTATCTTGCTTCTTCAGGTGCCAGCCATCTAACCCAAGCGCTGGGAAAAGGCTTATAGCAATATATATTTCAGAAAACATGTCCAAGCAGAAGAGGTTAGGGGTAGTTCATCCTGACAGCTGCTTTATTGTGGTAGAGGATGCACACTTCCATCTGGTCACCATTCCCATTCACACTGAGGTAGAGTTTAGTCATCACTTCTTCCTACAATAATTCAAGAACCAGTCTCTCCAAGGTTTAGAGAGAGTCAAATCTTCACTCCACACTAACGCACTCCTACCTTCCAAGTATCCTGTAAAGATTTGCTTTGGACCCCAGGATAATTGTCAGAGGACAACAAACACCATCTTCAGCCTCAAGAATATTGTTCCAAGAAGAAATAAAAAATTAAAGTTCAATCTCCAGACAACTCAAGGTATAGATTATTGGGTATGAAATAATTTTAGCTATGAGAATTAACAGTACAATCTATATTTCAAAACGAGTTTTTTTCTGCCTCTATTTGGTTTCCTCCAGGAATTAGTTGAGTGGAAGGAATGATGCTATATTTTCTGCCAGAATCTCCATGTGATTCCTCAAATAGCAGCACACAAAACACTGACTATGCATGTGATCATACACAATTATGGCAGGTGTGGGAAGGAGAGGTGTGACTTCATATTTTAGAACACACATATTTAGAACACACATATATATACCAAAAACATAATCTTCAGAGGAGGAATTACTTACAAAATAGCTAATATATATTGATAAGTAGAACTTTTTTTAAAATTTTTAATATTTTAATTGATTTTTAGAGAGAGAGGAAGAGAAAAGGAGAGAGAGTGAGCTAGAAATATCAATGATTAGTGAGAGAGCTATTCATTTTGCAACTTCAAATTTCTTAGATATCTGTGTGAAAGAGCCCCAATATAGCAGGGTACCTACCTGCATTAAGGTTTTTGTTATTATTTGAAAAACATTGTCAGAAATAGCAGCCAAAAACATAAAAGAAAACTTTCTAAATACAGTTGCAAGCAGTTTCTGTTTTCTATGAATAAGTAGTTCTTTAAAGTTCTTAGAGCTGATCATGTTTTTCTTTGAACAAACTTTTGAGTGATTATTTAAATTAAGTGCATCTAACATTTAAGAAATAATGAATTTTCTCAAGAAATAAAGTTCTACCTGGCCTGTGATTGTCAGTGAAAAAATTTAAGGCAGTTAAAGATTATTTCTATCTCGTGACAACCTTATTGCCATACAAATGAAGCACATTTCAGACCAATGTTTGTCACATTTATTTTTATCATACAAACTTTCATTTAATAAAATTAGCAAGCAGGCATAAAAACAATACCAAACCTTGTTTTTTTAATACCAGATGCAGTCAGCTTTTAGTCACCTTAGTTGTTCTGGACACTACCTTGCAAAAAAGGTTCATTTCGAGCAAACCAGTCAATGCTCTAGAAGGAGGATTCATTCATACTTAGAATTGACATTAGGCACCTTTCACATTCACAAAATCATTTGGGAATAGGTAGGAGAATTATCCTTAAAGATAACATGCTGTATGAATAACAGAATTGCTTGTGCTTTTTTTTGTAATAGTAGGGAGTATCTCTAAGATATTTCAGTCATCCACATATGTAAAATACCAATCATTTCATAAATGAAAGTCCATTTCTAACATTTGATATACTAATTAGCAAAGCCTTGGTTTTTGCTTGAGATATGGATTACAAAAACAATTTCTATAGCCATCTCTGGGTTGAATAGAATAATGAATAACTATTTTTGAAGTGTGATTGCCTTATGATACATCTCAAAATCAGGTGAAGTAAGTCCTCCATCTTTTTTTTTTTCCAAAGATGTTTTAGCTATTTTAGGTCTTTGCATTTCTATATGAATATCAGAATCAGCTTTTCAATAAAAAAAATACCTGATGAGATTTTCATTTAGATCATTGGGAATCTAAACATTAATTTGAAGAAAGTTGATAGCTGAGCAATATTTTTTGATCCATAAATATAGTATACATCCATTTATGTAGGTATTCTTTCATTTCTCCCAGATAAATTTTAAAGTTTTAAATGTATTCATTTACATGATTTTTATTATATTTATCTTAAATTACTTAACATTTTTATGCTGATGCAAATTCTATTGAGTTTTTATTCAAATTTCCAAGTGTACACTGGTATATAAAACATTTTTTTGTATGTCAACATTTTATCCCATAAAATAACTAGTTTACACTACTAGAACTACTAAAGTCGTTATTTTAGCAGCTTTTTTGATGATTCCATGAAATTTCTACATAGACTATTTTCTAATGATAAAGATAATTTTACTACTTTTACCCAATCTCAATGGCTTTTGTGTCTCTTTCCATTTTTGCATTTTGATATTAAGTAACAGTTTTGAGAGATAATGTCTTAGGCTTTTTTCTTTTGTTTTTATTTCATCATTATTGAGGTATAATTAATAAATTTGTAAGATATTTAAAGTATACATTGTGAGATAAATGTATACTTAATTATTTATATATATATATATATATATATATATATATATATATATAAATACATACATACATACATATGTATGTATATATCCTATCTAATAAAAGGGTAATATGCAAATTAACCATCACTCTGCCACAAAAGATGATGGTGTCCATAGCCACAAAATGGCGGTGCCCAATTCCCTCAGCCTCATCGGAGTACCCCAGTCCTGGGGAGGGGGGGGGGCTTCTGCTGAGATTGGGCAGTGTGAGCAACCTGGTGGAATGCTTGCTTCATCACCACTGCAACAGAGCACTTCTGGGCAGCAGGCACGGAGCAGCCTGGATGGGGCACAGGCCTGGAGAAAAGATGGTAGGCCCACCTCCCACTGAAGCAGCATGGCTCCCTCAAAGGAAACTTGGTCCTTGGTTCCTTAGTTCAGTATAATCCGGCTAAAGAGGAGCAGCTGGGAACATTTTAGGGGAGAATTAAGGCTCTAAAACATTGTGTTCTGTTCCATGGAGATTGCTACCCAGTTGTCTTGGGCCTAAATTCTGGGTGATTGTGGGGCCTGGTTCTACCACTAAGGCCTGTGTCTTCCAATTGGCCTGTATTTGTTGTAAGGGCCCAAAAAGAAGAAAGGGAACACGTTTTTTGATACAATGGATTTGACCAACAGACAAAGGTTAGTGCTGGGCTGTGTCTAATGTATACACAGAGACACCAGCTCTGAGTTCGCCTGGCCAAAGGGGAGCTCTGGGTCTGTTTGTAGAGCCTTCTGGTGGTTTCTGTTTCCTTGCTAAGGCCATCTTTCCTGGGAAGCCTGGGGCCCATGCTCAGCTGCTCAGTGGGTCTTCTCCAGGCCCCTCCCCCAGGCCAGCCCCACCCCAGATTGGCCCCCAACCCTATCAGAGGCAGGATCAGCCACCAACCTCCCATGGCCCCTCCCCACTGGCCAGCCTAGCTCATCGGCCCCGATGCAGGTAGGCCAGACCTCACTTATGCACGAATTCATGCACCAGGCCTCTAGTATACATATGTGTGTGTATATACTATCTAATAATAGATAAACATGGTAATTAACCATAACTACACTACCCTTCCCATTGGCTAATCAGGGCAATATGCAAATTAACTGCCAACTAAGATGGCAGTTAACCGCCAACAAAGATGGTGGTTAATTTGCATACGTAGGCACACTGCTGGGAGGCGAAAGGGGAAGGACAGAAGAAGCTGCCTGCCACTGCAGAAACCGAGGAGGCAGCCAAGAGCCAGGGGGCAGGGCAAAGGCGGCCCTGGGGGCTGCCTTTGCCCTGCACCATGATCGGAGAACCGGGTGCCTTTGCCCGCCCCCGGCCAGTGATCGCGGGAAGCAAAGGAAGAGCCGGCAATGGGATCCGGGGGTCCCCTGCCCAGGCCTAAATCCTAGGTCAGAGGCATTAGGCCTAGGTAGGGGCAGAGTGGGAGATCTCGGTGGGCAGGGGCGGAGCCAGCCATCGTGAACAGGGGCAGAGTCGGCAATCATAGGGAGCTGGGGTTCCCCTGCCCAAGCCTAACACCTTGGTCAGAGGCATTAGGCCTGGGCAGGTGTGGAGCCGGCAATCGCAGGGAACAGGGGTGGAGTCAGCGATCATGGGCAGCTGGGGGTCCCCTGCCAAAGCCTAAGCCTCGGTCAGAGACATTAGGCCTAGGCAGGGGCAGAGCAGGAGATCGCAGGGGGCTGGGGGCCCCCTGTCCATGCCTAATGCTTCTGCCAGAGGCGTTAGGCCTAGACAGGGGCGGAGAAGGAGATTGTCGGGAGCTGGGAGTCCCCTGCCCAGGCCTAACACCTCGGTCAGAGGGTTAGGCCTGGGCATGGGCAGAGCCAGCTATCCTGAGCAAGGGCAGAGTCGGCGATCATAGGGAGCTGGGGGTCCCCTGCCCAGGCCTAACTCCTTGGCCAGAGGTGTTAAGTCTGGGCAGGGGTGCTGCCAGCAATTGGGGGTAGCAGGGGCAGAGCTGGCGATGGTGGGAGCTGGGGATCCCCTGCCCAGGCCTAAGGCCTTGGCCAGAAGCATTAGGAGTGTGCAGGTGTAGAGCCAGCAATTGCAGGGAGCAGGGAGGGAGCTGGCGATGGCGGGGAGAGGGGCAGAGGCTGTGATCATGGGGATCAGGGCCTGAGCCAACGATTGAGGGAGCTGGAGATCCCCTACCCAGGTCTAATGACTTGGCCAGAGGCATTAGGCCTGGGCAGGGACCAAGCTGGCAATTGGTGTGAACTACAGAGGAAACACCTTTTCCGACCGCTCATTGGCTTAGCTCCCTGTGTGCCACTGGTAATATTCTTAGTAACTTGGGTAATAAGAATCCAAATAGGTGATCTAGGGTTTTTCACCACACTCCTGGAGAAAAAAAGAAAGGTCTGCTGCTGGAGGGTTAAGAAATGTCATATCCTGTCCTAGATGGTTTTGCTCAGTGGATAATGCCTCGGCCTGCCCACTGCTGGATCTGGGTTCAATTCTGACCAAGGGCATGTACCTAGGTTGCAGGCTCCTCCCTGGCCTGGGCTCAGGTTAGGGCTCATGCAGGAGGCAACCAATCAAAGTATTCCTCTCACTTTGATGTTACTCTCTGTCTTTCCCTTTCTCTTCCAAATTCTCTAAAAATCAATGGAAACATATCCTCAGGTGAGGATAAAAAATATAATAAAGAAATGTCATATCCTATGAAAGACACATCTTGAAAATGCCTAAAGAAAGTTGTCATTTTTTCACGGTAAAGGGACTGGAGTCCGTGTTGATGAAAATACCTTGGTGGCTGCGGTGACTGGCAGTGGCTGCAGCAGCGGGGTGATGGGGCTGGTGCCTTCCCCTGATCAGCCCAGTCACCTCCCCAAAAGGGGGGCCAGACTGTGGCTTAGGCCCGCTCCCCAAGGGGAGCAGGGAGCAGGGAGTAGGACATCCCCTGAGGGCTCCCAGTATGTGATGGAGGCAAGCTGGGCTGAGGGACCCCCCCTCCAGTGCACAAATTTTTGTGCACCGGGCCTCTAGTATATATATATTTAAAGAATTCCCTCATCTAGTTAATTAACATATCTATCACCCCACATAATTTCCTTCCTCCCTTCCTTCCTTCTTTCCTTCCTTCCTTCCTTCCTTCCTTCCTTCCTTCCTTCCTTCCTTCCTTGTCTTTCTGTGTTTTCCAGGGTGTGTGTGAGATACAGACTTATCAATTATCATTACCATATTTACATTAGGCCCTCAGACTATATTCATTTGGGGCTTTTTTCTTAATATCAAGTAACAAGCATTCATTCTTTTCCAATTAAATATGATATTAGGTATTGATTTGTTGTAGATATTCTATGAGACTGAGAAAATTGTTTTATTCTCAGATTGCTGAGATATTTTTAATATATTTTTATTGATTTCAGAGATGGGGAAGGAGAGAGAGGTCAATCATGAGAAAGAATCATTGATCAGCTGCCTCCTGCACAGTTCCTACTGAAATTGAGCCCACAACCTAGGCAAGTGCCCCAAATCAAACCCTGACCCTCTGGTTCATGGGTCAATGCTCAACCACTGAGTCACACTGGCCAGGCACTGATATATTTTTAGAGAAATAGTTTTCTTTTTGTCAATTGCTCTTTCTGCCTCTAATGAGATGATCACATACTTTTCCACTTTTTTTTTTATTGAATAAACCAACCTTGCATTCCTAGAAAAATCCTCACTTACTTGAGTGTTTGTATCAATATGGTGTATTTTTAAATTCAGTTTGTTTAGATTTTATTTAACAATTTTGTATCCATGTTGATGAGGGACATTTGTTCTCTAGTTTACTTTTAACGTTTTTGTCTTGTTTTAGTATCAGGTTAATTCTGGTCTCAAAGAATTGACACAGAAAGTATTCCATCCTTTGCAATTTTCTGCAATAGTTCCTTACAATTATATCTTTTTCTTCCTCTACCATGTTTACTCTATGGTATTTGCCAAAGATGAATCCTTGATATTAATTTATATCCCTCAATAGAAATCATGCCTCTTTTCTTATCATTACATATTCAGAGGCTAAAAGAATTATGGCTGCCTCATAGCAGTCCAGGAAATATTTATTGATTTTATAAAATATCCCAAGAACAAAATGAACAATAAAATAAAATTTAGTCTTATTATATTCTTTGCTATTGATTTAGAAAATGTTAAGTTATCTCCTTAATATTTATTCAAAATTGTTATTATTAATAATTTTCTTTTGTTATTGAAGTCAATATTTATCAATTACCAATTATATGCCAAATATGCTCTGTCAACCTGGCATTTTCCTGAAAATTCTATATATTGGCCATATGTATATATAAATTGTTGGCAAGGATGTAAAGCAACTGGATTTTCTTACATTGCTATTTTGAATTTAAAATGTTAAAAATCGCCCTATCTGGTTTGGCTCAGTGGATAGAGCGTGGCCTGTGGACTGAAGGGTCCTGGGTTCGATTCTGGTCAAGGGCACATGCCCGGGTTGCGGGCTCGATCCCCAGTTGGGGGTGTGCAGGAGGCAGCCAATCAATGATTGTCTCTCATCATTGATGTTTCTATCTCTCTTTCCCTCTCCCTTCCTCTCTGAAATCAAGAAAAATATATTTTAAAATAAATAAATAAAATAAAATGTTAAAATCACTGTGAAAACACTTTGGCAGTTTCTTAAAATATAAACTTATACCTATCATACTATTCAGCCATTCCAATACTATATATTTACTGTTAAAATCAAAGCTTATGTTCTTATAAAAACATATCCTCAAGTATTAATAGCAATTTTATTTTTAGTAAACATTCCTCAAGAGTGAATGGATAAGCAAATTGTAGTTTATCCATATGATGAAATACAATTCAGCAATAAAGAGAATGAACTATTGACACATGGAACAGCATGAATAACATCAAAATAATTTTGCTGAATTAAAAAAGCAATTCAAAAAGAATAATAGTTATGATTCAATTTATATAAAATTCTAGAAAATATAAACAAATCTGTAGTGACAGAACACAGATCAGCAATTGTCTATACATAGGGGTAGATAAGAAGTTAATGAAGGGGTGTATTAAAAAGGGACATGAGGAATAGTTTGGAGCATTAGATATATTCACTATCTTGAATTCATTAATGGTTTTATGAGTATACACATATGCAAGAATTCATGAAATTGAATTTTTACACAATTTATAGCTCAACTAAACTGAGAAAAATATTTTGACTAAAAAGTACGTTTTCTTTTTTTCTGATTTAATCTTTACTAATAGAGGACACCAAATTGGCGAAATTGCTCAGCTGGTGAGAGGGTTTGCAGCTGGGAAGAGCAGAACTCCCCCGGAAAGGTAAAAAAAAACAGGGATTTGGGCAGGAAAGTTTGCCAGACCTCTGAGCGCAGAGAGTCGGAGGGAGACCGCATTGCAGACAGCCGCTTCCCTTGGGACAGGCACAGCCCCTGACGGGGGAAAGGAGAACCGTGGGATTCCTGGCGCCGCCAGGGAAATTGAGAGCTGGGTTCTGTGATCACGGAGGACTGAGCCTAAAGGGGGCAGCCTGAAGAGCTGAACTGACCATGCAGTCCCGGTAAGAGAAGAAGCTTACAGAAACCAAGCCTTCCCCGTTTCCGTGGCCGGCATTTGTTTGTTTGTTTTCACTGAATCCTGTTCATGGGACATTTCGGATAGAGACACTCACCTGTGCTGAAGAGAGGGAGAGTGTGCTGAGGAGTGGAATCTGGGGAGAGACTGGGGAGAGAAGGGGAGCCGGGAGAGGTGGTAGTGAATTGAGTGCTGAGACACCCCTGAGCCCAGGACTGGGGCAGCCACCCTCTCCGGAGAGTGAGACTCCTCCCCCCAGCCCCCAGGCAAGGAGCACAGCCACACCCAGATTCCACCCTGTATGAGATCAAGGATTAAGATAACCTGATCAGTCCCTGGGAGTTAACAGGGTCTGGCCTATAGGGGGATTTTCAATCCCAGCAACAACATAGCGCCGGTAACTAACTATTACGCAGTCAGCTCTGGGCAGTGAACTTCCACTGGACAGAGAGGCCCTATAGCCTCAGAGGCCAACCCCAGAACACTGCCACCCAGAGGCTGACCCACAAACTGACTCTTTGCTAAACACAAAATAAAGCAGTCTGGGAAATAAATGCGGCATGCTTTAAAATAAGGACTGTGGTTTACAACACAGAGGAACAGTATATCGCAGGGAAACTCAACACTCTCCTGAATACCTGGAAGGTCTAAGGCGAGCCACACTGAAGAACAGAAGAAACGAAGGACCTTCACTACTGCAAATTTTTTTCTTTTTTCACTTTTTAACTAAGAAACCAATTTTTTTTTCATTCTTTTTTTTCTGTTCTTTTTTTTTTCTTTTCTTCTTTTTCCATCACCTGATTTTACCCTTTTAATTACTACCTTCTTATTTTTAACCAGTATTATTACTGCTACCATTTTACCATTTTTTAAAGTGCCATTTTATTTTTTCTTTATTTTATTTTGGGATTAGTGTTCACCATTCTATTTTCATCGTTATATTATTGGTTGTTTCTAGTTTGCATTCATATCCAGGGAGCTGTTGCTGGAATTTGTTGGGATTAATGGCTGTTCTATAGGAGTATTCTCCTCATTTAAAATGTCTCTTCCCCTCTTCCACTTCATTCTCTCTTTTCGCTCTTTTTTTTTTCTTTTCTTTCTCGCTTTTATTTTCCCCCTTCCTTTTTCCCAATTTCATTTTTGCACTCCCTTTTTTTGGTCCCTACATTTCTTTTCCTTTTTCTCTTTTATCTTTTTCTCTTCCTTCTTCCTTATCCCCTAATTCTCTTAATTCAGGTGGTCACCTTTAATTGGGGTTATTAATATCGTGAATATATTTGTGTATAGTACCTGGTACGTGGTGCCTTGTTGTGTTGTATTTTGTGCCTTTAAATCAACGCAGCAGATCCAAGCAACAGCAACCTCCTGAGCACCACATCCTCTGCTGAGGAACAGCAGCTGTACGTGAAACCTCGCCCCACCAGCCAGAAGAGCCACCACAGCTGTGAACAGCACCCACCAGAGGAGCTGCTGACAACTGAAGAGCAGCTGCTACCGCAACCGCCCGAAGAGCAACCACAGACCAAGGAGTCACTGCCACCAAGGGAGCAACCACTGAACAACTCAACGTCTAGATATGTCAGTGAGATCAAACATGGGTAGACAAAGAAACCCCCAAAGGAAAGAGAAGGAGGACTCTCCAGAAAAGCAGCTAAGTAATACAGAGGCATGCAACATGACAGATAAAGAATTCAGAATAAGGGTCCTAGAGTGCATAAACTGGATGGAGGAAAAAATCGACAACCTCTGCAAGAAGCAAGAAGAAACAGATGAAAAAATCGATAACATATGGAAGAAGCTAGAAGAAACAGATGAAAAAATCAACAACCTAAGTAAAACCCAAGAAGAAATGAAGAGTGATATAGTTGCAATGAAAAACTCCATTGAAAGTATCAACAGTAGACTAGGAGAAGCGGAGGACCGAATTAGTGAATTAGAAGACAAGGAAGCAAAACACACCCAAAATGTACTGCAATTGGAGAAAAAAATTGAAAGACAGGAGGAGAGCCTAAGGGAGTTTTGGGACAACATGAAACGAAACAACATACGAATAATAGGAGTACCAGAACAACAGAAGGATGAACAAGGATTAGAAAACCTACTCGAAGA
The DNA here is from genome assembly GCF_963259705.1 of Myotis daubentonii. Lineage (NCBI taxonomy): Eukaryota > Metazoa > Chordata > Mammalia > Chiroptera > Vespertilionidae > Myotis > Myotis daubentonii. The sequence continues at coordinate 94,579,978 of NC_081842.1, forward strand.
AATAATATCAGAAAAATTTCCTGAGGTGGGGAAGAAAAACTCACACAAGCCCAGAGAGTCCCAAACAAGGTGAACCCGAAAAGACCCACTCTAAGACACATCATAATCACCATGGCAAATGTTCAGGACAAAGAGAGAATCTTACAGGCTGCAAGAGAGAGACGGAAAGTTACATACAAGGGATCTCCCATTAGATTGTCAAATGACTTCTCAACAGAAACACAGCAGGCCAGAAAAGAATGGACTGAAATTTACAAAGTGATGCAAAGCAAAGGACTGAATCCAAGAATACTCTATCCAGCAAGGCTATCATTCAAACTTGAAGGGGAAATAAGAAGCTTCACAGACAAAAAAAGGCTAAGGGAGTTTGTCACCACCAAGCCAGCAATGCAAGGAATGCTAAAGGGACTGGTATAAAAATATGAAATAAATAGCTCAGAAAGAAAACAGCCACACAAAAAAAGAAATGGCTACAAACAAGTACCTTTCAATAATAACTTTAAACGTAAACGGACTAAATGCTCCAACCAAAAGACATCGAGTGGCTGAATGGATAAAAAAACATGACCCATACATCTGCTGCCTACAAGAAACCCACCTCATTAGAAGGGACTCACACAGACTGAAAGTGAAAGGATGGAAAAATATCTTTCAGGCAAATGGAAAGGAAAAGAAAGCTGGGGTAGCAATACTTATATCGGACAAAATAGACCTCAAAGTGAAGGCCTTAACAAGAGATAAGGAAGGCCACTTCATAATACTAAAGGGATCAATACAACAAGAAGATATAACCCTGGTAAACATATATGCACCCAATGTAGGAGCACCCAAATTCATAAAAAAACTCCTGGAAGATATCAAAGGAGAGATTGACAACAATACAATCATAGTAGGGGACTTTAATACACCTTTGACAGCACTGGATAAGTCCTATAGACAAACAACCAGCAAAGATACAGCAATCCTAAATGACTCACTAGATCAGATGGACTTAATAGACATCTTCAGAACACTTCACCCCATAGCCAGAGAATATACATTCATCTCAGGTGCTCATGGGACATCTTCAAAAATAGACCACATATTGGGTCACAAGCAAAGTATCCCCAAATTCAAGAAGATTGAAATCATAAAAAGCGTCTTCGCAGACCACGATGGCATAATATTAGAAATAAACTACAATAAAAACAACCCAAAATACTCAAACACCTGGAAGCTGAACAGCATGCTATTAAATATTGATTGGGTTACCAATGAGATCAAAGAAGAAATTAAAAACATCCTGGAAACTAATGACAATGAAAACACAACAATCCAAAACCTATGGGACACATTGAAAGCAGTCCTGAGAGGGAAGTTTATAGCTCTACAGGCCTATCTCAAAAAACAAGAAAAAATGGTAGTAAATCATCTAACTCTACAACTCAAAGAATTAGAAAGAGAGCAACAAGAAAACCCCAGAGTGAGCAGAAGGAAGGAGATAATAAAGATTAGAGCAGAAATAAATGACATAGAGACCAAAAAAACAATACAGAAAATCAATGAAACCAAGAGCTGGTTCTTTGAAAGGATAAACAAGATTGATAAACCTCTAGCCAGACTCACCAAGAAGCAGAGTGAGAGGACCCAAATAAATAAAATCAGAAACGATAGAGGCGAAATAACAACAGACCCCACAGAAATACAAATGATTGTTAAAAAATACTATGGACAGCTTTACTCCAACAAACTAGACAACCTGGAGGAAATGGACAAATTCCTAGAAAAATACAACATTCCAAAACTCAATCAGGAAGAATCTAAAAATCTCAACAGGCCAATAACTATGGAAGAAATTGAAGCAGTCATCAAAAAGCTTCCATCAAACAAAAGCCCAGGACCAGACGGCTTCACAGGGGAGTTTTACCAAACATTCAAGGAAGAACTAAAACCTATCCTCCTCAGACTACTACAAAAAATTCAAGAGGAAGGAACACTTCCAATCTCATTCTATGAAGTCAGCATCACCCTAATACCAAAACCAGGTAAAGACAACACATTGAAAGAGAATTACAGGCCAATATCCCTCATGAACTTAGATGCCAAAATCCTCAACAAAATCTTAGCAAATCGGATCCAGCAGTACATCAGAAAGATCATACACCATGACCAAGTAGGATTTATCCCAGGGATGCAAGGATGGTACAATATCCGCAAATCAATAAACGTGATACATCACATAAACAAATTGAAAGAAAAAAACCACATGGTCATATCAATTGATGCAGAAAAAGCATTTGACAAAATTCAACACCCATTTTTGATAAAAACTCTCAGCAAGGTGGGAGTAGAAGGATCATACCTCAACATAATAAAAGCCATATATGACAGGCCCACAGCCAACATCATACTCAACGGACAAAAACTAACACCATTTCCCATAAGAACAGGAATAAGACAGGGATGCCCCCTCTCACCACTCCTGTTCAACATAGTACTGGAAGTGTTAGCCATTGCAATTCGGCAAGAAGAAGAAATAAAAGGCATCCAAATTGGAAAAGAGGAAGTAAAACTGTCCTTATTTGCAGACGACATGATATTTTACATACAAAACCCTAGAGATTCCATCAAAAAGCTACTAGACTTAATACATGAATTTGGCAATGTAGCAGGATACAAAATTAACCACAAGAAATCTGAGGCATTTCTATACACCAATAATGAACTTTCAGAAAGAGAGATTATAAAAACAATCCCGTTTACCATTGCACCAAAAAAATTAAGCTACCTAGGAATAAACTTAACTAAAGAGGTAAAAGACCTCTACTCAGAAAACTACAGGACATTGAAAAAAGACATAGAGGAAGACATAAACAGATGGAAGAACATACCGTGTTCATGGATTGGTAGAATCAACATCATTAAAATGTCCATACTACCCAAAGCAATCTATAAATTCAACGCACTTCCCATTAAAATACCAACAGCATACTTCAGAGATCTAGAACGAACTTTCCAAAAATTCATCTGGAATAAAAGAAGACCCCGAATAGCTGCAGCAATCCTGAAAAAGAACAAAGTAGGTGGGATCTCAATACCAGATATCAAGTTGTATTACAAAGCCACTGTTCTCAAAACTGCCAGGTACTGGCACAAGAATAGGCATATAGATCAATGGAATAGAATAGAGAGCCCAGAAATCGGCCCGAACCAATATGCTCAGTTAATATTTGACAAAGGAGGCAAGAACATACAATGGAGCCAAGATAGTCTCTTCAATAAATGGTGTTGGGAAAATTGGACAGATATATGCAAGAAAATGAAACTAGACCACCAACTTACACCATACACAAAAATAAACTCAAAATGGATAAAGGACTTAAATGTACGACAGGATACCATAAAAATTCTAGAAGAATCCAAAGGCAACAAAATCTCAGACATATGCCGAAGCAATTTCTTCACTGATACACCTCCTAGGGCACTTGAAACTAAAGAAAAAATGAACAAATGGGACTACATCAAAATAAAAAGCTTCTGCACAGCAAAAGAAACCATCAACAAAACAACGAGAAAACCCCCTGTGTGGGAAAACATATTTGCCAATGACATATCTGATAAGGGCCTAATCTCCAAAATTTATAGGGAACTCATACAACTTAACAAAAGGAAGATAAACAATCCAATCAAAAAATGGGCAAAGGACATAAATAGACACCTTTCAAAAGAGGACATTCAGAAAGCCAAGAGACATATGAAAACATGCTCAAAGTCACTAATCATCCGAGAGATGCAAATCAAAACAGCAATGAGGTACCATCTCACACCTGTCAGACTGGCTATCATCAACAAATCAACAAACGACAAGTGCTGGAGAGGATGTGGAGAAAAAGGAACACTTGTGCACTGCTGGTGGGAATGCAGACTGGTGCAGCCACTATGGAAGACAGTATGGAGTTTCCTTAAAAAACTGAAAATGGAACTCCCATTTGACCCTGTGATCCCACTTCTAGGAATATATCCCAAGAAACCAGAAACACCAATCAGAAAGGATATATGCACCCCTATGTTCATAGCAGCACAATTCACCATAGCTAAGATCTGGAAACAGCCTAAGTGCCCATCAGTAGATGAATGGATTAGAAAACTGTGGAACATCTACACGATGGAATACTATGCTGCTGTAAAAAGGAAGGAACTCTTACCATTTGCAACGTCATGGATGGAACTGGAGAGCATTATGCTAAGTGAAATAAGCCAGTCAATAAAGGAAAAATACCACATGATCTCACTCATTCATGGACAATAGAGACCATTTTAAACTTTTGAACAATAATAGATACAGAGGCAGAGCTGCCTCAAACAGATTGTCAAACTGCAGCGGGAAGGCCGGGGAGGGTTGGGGGGCAGGAGGTAGGGGGGGAAGAGATCAACTAAAGGACTTGTATGCATGCATATAAGCATAACCAATGGACATAAGACACTGGGTGATAGGGGAGGCTAGGGGACTGTCTAGGGCGGGGGGATAAAATGGATACATATGTAATACCCTTTGTAATACTTTAAGCAATAAAAAAAAAATCTTTACTAATAGAGAATCATTGCTCTCAAATAACTTAAGATGTAGTAGAAGGAGTCAGAAATCTAAAAAGTTACTGCAGTGAGAAAATATGCAATCAAAACAACATTATAGAAAGGCCCTTCTGCCAACTAAATGGAAGACAGATTGCAGGAGGTACAGAGTGTCAACAGGGAGATTCCCTAAAACATTCTGATAGTAATTAAGGGGAGTGACAATAAAAGCCAGGAAAATGGAAATGAGGCAATTTAACAGGCACTAGTATTAAGGTAAAAAACAGTATGGTCAAAAGGAAAATTGAGGCTTTGCTGATTTTTGACTGGATAAAACTGTGAAGTGAATGAGAAAGTGCAATAAAAACATTTATGGTGATTTTAAGTTTGATGTCTTGGAAAAATAAAGAAAAGTGTACTATTTACCTGGGAAAATTAACTGCATTACTGTTATGCTGCATTTGTGACTTAAAATCTAAAAACCCAACCATGGTGACAAGTTTCAATTATTTCTCTAAAAGTAATATACTCCCTGTTTTTGTGTGTCCAGGTTCCTAGGAATCACCTTTTACTAAAGATAGGTACTTATTTTTGCCTGGAAAACCTCATCTATGCAAAGTCCAACCTAGGGGTTGAGCTCCTGCCCTTCTATCTCCATGGCCTGGAGTCCTGTTCCTACAGGATGGCAGATCATGGTTCAGGAAAATGTGCAAAGAGAAATTGCTTTTCACTTTTATAATTAGAATTTCTCCATGTGAGTAGCCAAACAGAGAATGTTATGAGCACAATCTAAACTGCAAAACCTAAAAAGCTAATGAATATACATCTTTCAATAAATTTAGAGTTAGTTGAGAGAGTTTCAGAGGTGCTATCAAAATTGTGAAAGGGATTTGGGGGGCTGCCTTTGTAATAATATAGGAGATCTAGACATCCATATGAATAAAGTGATTCAAATTATGGAAAAGAAAGTTACTGAAAATATATGAGACATTTAAGATAATTGAAGGAACAAAATTTTTCCTCAGTCTAGATAAGGGTAAAAAAAAGATATAGATGATAAAGCAGAGGGATTCTGAGATGGAGTGAAGAGAAGTTGCAATTACTCGTTTTAAGTGTTTTCAATCTTAAGTAGGAGTCAAGGTCATCCAGCTGTGTCTGTTCTTCGGAAATGTGCTGAACAGCTGAGAACACAAATCTAAACAGTATTACATTAATGGAGGTAAGGTTCTGCATTTTAGTTAACAAAACCTCTGTGCCAATCTGATCTCAACAGCAATCTATCTGGAAAAAAATGTGTTCAGGTTGACTGCCAGATCAATACAAGCCAAAAAGATGACATGGCAGCTAATACAACACTAAGCACAATAACACAAGTCAAGAGTCCGGATAAAGAGGGTGATCATCTCACTGAACTCATCATTGTTCAGGCCACACTGAAAGTTTACTTCTGTGCAGGGCTCTGCAATTTAGTCAAGGTTCTTTTTTTTCTTACAGTCACAATAATATGCTCTTTGGAAAATATTTGGAAAATGCATAAAAATACAAAAAAAAACTTGCATAGTTTCACCAACCTTAGATGCTTACTAATAGCCAATGTTTTTTAATTTAGCACACAATAATGCAAAAGTATGATAAATCAAAATTTTATTCTGAACCGAACACCCTATTACTAATCAACATTAAGCACTGATTTATTCAGCTGACTCTGCAATAATTTTCTCCATTTCATTTGTTTTTTTTCCAGATATATTGGGTGAATATTTCCTTTACAGAAATCCAAAATTATGTACTAAAGGACACTTATTTCAAAATAGACAGTGAGTCTCAGAAGAAAATCTAGGTCTACAACTCCTAGAAGGCAAAAAGTTGCTACCATTTTTAAGTGAGAATATTTCCACTTTCATTAGTCAAAGTTTGGAAAAAAATGTTTAGAATTCAGTTTCATCAAGGATATTGACACGTATGTAGATATGTGTATCTATTTATATAAAGATCTTAAAATTTATACAGTTTTATGATTATAATACTATGGTTTAGTCATTAATGTAAGATTCCAATTATAAAAATACCACACATACAAAATGTATTAAATATGTATGCACAACTTTAAAGCACAATTTCAAAAATTAATGTATGATTACCACAAACCATTTGGAAATAGAACATTGCCAATCCCTTTGAAGCCCTTTTATACCTTGCACTAGTAATATTCAACTTTGTCATGCAAAGAAAACCACTGTTCTGAATCATTCTCTTGTTTTCTTTTTGGTTTTGCAACAAAAAATATAACCCTAAACAATATATTTTAAATTTTTACATTTTAAGTATATGATAATTCTTGTTTGACTTTTATTTAAGGGACATTAAATCTGTACAGCAATTTTGGGAAAATTGACATCCTTTCATTATTGAATCCCCTTTCTATGAAGATAGCTTAGTTTTTCTTTAATGTTTTTTCTATAAAGTTTATATATCAAAATGTCAAAAATTGTGTCTTTTTAATATTCTCTTTCAATAGACAGGATAAACAATTTTTATTTATGATTTAAATTTTATTTAAATCAGATTATTTATAACATCTTATCATCAATATAATGTCACTATAATGTTTAATAATGACCCTCTACATTCTTTACATTTTCTTTTTTTAATCAGTCTCACAGATGTTTATCAATTTTATGGATCTTTCAAATAAACATTTTATTCTGCTAATACTATCTTATATGTATATTCAATTTCTTTCTGTTCTTATGCTCATTTGCTTTCTATTTACTTTGCATTTATTTTAATTTTCTACTTTGTTGAGGTGGGTGCTTATTCATTTTCCATCTTTTTACTTTTTAACTAGAGGCCCGGTGCATGAAAATTTGTGCACTTAGGGGTTCCCTCAACCCAGCCTGCACCCTCTCACAGTCTGGGAGCCCTCAGGGGATGTCAAACTGATGGTTTAGGCCTGGTCCTCATGGGGAGTGGGCCTAAGCCATAGTCTGGCCTCCCTCTGGCGACCGGGCAGGCTGATTTAGGGGACAATGTTGGCTGGTTAGTGGCTGGTTCTGTCCCCCTGCCCCCAATTGCCCTTCTGCCACCACTGGTCACCGCCACCCCCTGATTGCCATCCTCTCCCTCTGCCCACTGGCACATGCCTTGGCTGGCCTGGCACTACCTGCTCACCAGCCCTGCCCCCCACTTACCAGTTGTTCTGCTGTTTGGTCAATTTGCTTATTACTCTTTTATTATATAGGATATGCATTCTAAAGAATGCAATTTTCCCTATACCTTTCTTGAATCTCACAATCATGATATGTAATAGTTTGACATCAGTAGTTCAAAGATTTTCCAGTGCCCATTGCTTAATGTTTATTTGTCCTATGAGTTATTATGAATACATGGCTCTTTTATAACTATGATTTTACTTTTTCTTGCATTATTAATTATTCTAGTATAATTTATATGGTAAATTTTTACTTTAACTCTTGGTACATTACACAATTGTTGGGTGCTATATTCTACATATGTTTACTAGGGCACATTTACTTTTGATTTTTAACTTCAATAACATTTTAATATTTGTTTTTCTATAGTAACTTCTAGAGAGAAATTATTTTTAAATCTTATGCTCATCATATTTTCTATTTCTCCTTATATATTTGTCTATTTCTTATTATAAAAACCTGAAGCTAAATGTCAAATGCATACACATTTAGAATTGGTATATCTTGCTGGTATATTGAAAGTTTTATTACTCTGAAGCACCTTATTGTTATCTTGTATAAATATTATTACTTGCAATCTACCTTTTTTCTCAAATAAATTCAGCTATATTCTTTTTTATTTAGAGATACTAGGCATAACTATTTAAATTATTATTTTTTAAATATATTTTTATTGATTTCAGAGAGGAAGGGAGAGGGAGAGAGATAGAAACATCAATGATGAGAGAGAAACATTGATCTGCTACCACCTGCATGCTCCCCATTGGGGTCTGAACCGCAACCTGGGCATGTGCCCTGACCAGGACTCTAACTGTGACCTTCGGATTCATAGATGCATGTTCAACCACTGAGCCATGCTGGCTGAGCTAAATTATTTTTAATTTTATAATATTTGATAAATAATTTTAGATATGTTTCTTATAAATCACAGAATATTATATAGTGGATTTTGAGTCCTTAAAATTTTAGCCTATTAACCTTTACCTTTTATTTATTTATTTACATTATTATTATTGTCATTATTATTATTATTATTATTTTTAATCCTCACCCAAGGATATTTTTCCATTATTTTTTAGGGAGAGTAGAAGAGTGAAGGAAAGAAAGAGAAAAATATGGATGTGAGAGAAACACATTGATTAATTGACTCCTACATGAGCCCCAACCAAGGCCCAGGCCTGGGGAGGAGCCTGCAACTGAGATGTGTGCCCTTGACCAGAGTAGAACCCAGGACCCTTTGTTTCCCAGGCCGATGCTCTATCCACTTAGCCAAACAGGAAAATCCTAACCTTTACCTTTTAAATATTTAATCAACTCATATTGAATATTATTGTTGACCTTTTTAAATTTAAACTTCTGATTGCCCTGTTTTCTTCCCTTCCCCTTCCTCTTCCTCTTCCTCTTTTTCCCCTTCACTTCCCTTCCCTTCCCTTCCCTTCCCTTCCCTTCCCTTCCCTTCCCTTCCCTTCCCTTCCCTTCCCTTCCCTTCCCTTCCCTTCCCTTCTCTTCCTTTCCCTTCCCTTCTCTTCTCTTTTCTCTGTGTTTTTCCATTTATTAAAATGACTAAAGCCCTGGCCAGTGTGGCTCAATTGTATGGAATATCATTCCTTGCACCAAAGTTTCATGGATTTGATTCCCTGTCAGGACACATACCCAGATTGTGGGTTCCATCCCAGGTTGGGGTGAGTAGAGTACACAACCAATTGATGTTTCTCTCTCACATCAATGTTTCTCTCTCCTTTCTTTCTCTCTCTCTCAAATCAATAAAAAAATGACTGGATATTATGAAATATTACATTTTCTACCATTAGCTCAGAAATATTTACTCTCTACTAGGTCTGGCTTAGTTTATACTAAATAATATAATATGTATTCATGAGAAATCAAACCTAGCATTAACTAGTACTTTCTTATTTTAAATAAATGATATAAGAAATAAACATTTCAACTCTTTTCATGTTTGTGGTGTTTTTATATATTTTATATATATATATAGTTTCAATGTCTTTGGAAATTTCTCAAACTTGTTTTTTTTGTTGTTGTTGTTATTGAATATCTTAAATTTAATTTTTTTTTTCAAATTTGTATCTGATAATTCTAAAGGAAGCTGGTGTGGGTCTGTGTCTATTGGTTATTATTCCATCTGGGTCTCATTCATTGGTCTTATCTCATTGTATACCTGTTTATTTTTTTTTATTTTTAGTATTTGAAACTGGAAACTACTAGAATTTGAAAAATTACAAAATAATTCAAGACCTAGCATGATGTTATCTTATTTGAGAAATCATCTAATAGGTTCCTAGGGATTATAATAATGCCTATTGCTTGAATTAAATTTCAAAGATTGAGATAATTCAAATTTGGGTGGTAGTTCTTATAGAGACTGTACTACGTAAGTTCACTATTATTTCTTTGGAGTCTTTGGTGGGTACCACTATTCAGATGCATCCTCCTAGTCTCAGAGATTGACAATAGTACTTAGTCTGTCAACCATCAATTACATCAGCAGCCACCCTTAGATGAAAAGTAGGTCTAAACTTCAAATTATCTCTTTGACATTTCATTTTAATTCAAGTATTGGCTTTAAAGGTTATTTTTTAAACATATACATTTTGAACAGAGTGACAAAGTATTAATTACCCAATCAGATATTAATGGAAACCTGTTAATTTAAAATTACTTATTAATTTTACTTCTACTTACTTAAAGTACTTAATTTTAATTACTTATTACTTCTAGTTCCTCTGTCAAATTTTTTAGTTAAATTTAATAACTTTATAGCCTTTTACCTTTACTTTTTTACATTTTTATTTAGACTAAAATATTTATTCTGTATCCTATGACTAAAAATGTCAATATTTGATGTATTTGTTGGTCTCTTTCTATTGTTATTTCTGAAGACCCTGGCTCATTTACTTTGGGTTTAGTGATTTTTTTAAATATATTTTTTATTGTTGATAGTCTTATAGATATCTCTCATTGCTCCTCCTTTCCTCCACTCCTCCAAGTCTCTACCCACCTCCCAGGTCTGCATATAAGTTCTTTGGTTTATCTCTTCTCATTCTCCAGACCCCACATCAAAGTATGTCAGTCTGTTCCATGCCTCCATGCTTCTGGTCTTATATTGTTGGTCAATTCATTTTGTTCATTAGATTCCACAAATAAATGAGGTCATGTGAAATTTCTCTTTCTCAATTTGGCTTATTTAACTTAGCATAATATTTCATAGATCTAACCATGCTGTACCAAAGGGTAAGAGACTCCTCTTTTTTACAACTGCATAGTATTCCAAAGTGTAAATGTCCTACAGATTTTTTATCCATTCATCTACTGATAGGAATTTGGGCTATTTCTAAATTTTAGCTGTTGTAAATAATGTTGCTAAGAACATAGGGGTGCATACATTCTTTCTGATTGGTGTTTTGGGTTTTTTGGGATATATTTCCAGAAGTGGGATTACTGGGTCAAACATAAGTTCCATTTTTAATTTTTTGAGGAAACTCCATACTGTTTCCCATAGTGCTGCACTAATATGCATTCCCACCAGCAGTGAACTAGTGTTCCCTTTTCTCCACATCCTCGCCAGCACTTGTTTGTTGATTTTTTGATGACAGCCATTCTGACAGGTGTGAGGGGATATCTCATTGTGGTTTTAATTTGCATTTCTCAGATGATTAGTGACTTTCAGCATTTTTTCATATGTCTCCTGGTCATGTGTATGTCCTCTTTGGAGAAATGTCTATTCTTCCATTTTTTATTTGGATTGTTTGTCTTCCTTTTGTTGAGTTTTATGAGTACTTTATGTATTTTGGATAATAATTCCTTATCAGATGTATCATTGGCAAATATGTTCTCCCATTCAGTGGGTTCCCGTTTCAATTTTATGGTGTTTTCTTTTTCTGTGCAGAGCTTTTTATTTTGATGCAGTCCCATTTGTTTATTTTCTCCTTATTTTCTGTTGCCTTAGTGAGATGTATGAGATTTTACTGACTATGTTCTCTAAGATTTTTATGGTTTCATGCCTTACATTTAAGTTTACTCTTGTGTATGGTATAAGATGGTGGTCTAGTTTCATCTTTTTGCATATATCTGTCCAGTTTTCCCAGCACCAGTTGTTGAAGAGATTGTCTTTACTCCACTATATGTTCTTACCATCTTTGTGAAATATTAATTGACTGTAATGGTGTGGGTCAATTTCTAGGTTGTCTGTTCTAAAACATTGGTCTATATGCCTGTTCTTGTGCCAGTACCAGGCTGTTTTGAATACAGTGGCTCAGTAGTATAACTGGATATATGATATTGTGTCCCACCTACTTTGGTCTTCTTTCTCAAGATTGCTGAAGCTATCCGTGGTCTTTTGTTGTTCCATATAAATTTTTGGAGTATTTGCTCTAGCTCTGAGAAGTAAGTCATTGGTATTTTAATAGGGATTGTGTTGAATCTGTAGATTGTTTTGGGTTGTATAGACATTTTAATGATATTAATTCTTCCAATCCATGAACATAGTATATGTTTCCATTTGTTTGTTTCTCCCTCTATTTTTTTTTCAATGTCCTATAGTTTTCAAAATATAGGTCTCTCACCTCCTTGACTAGGTTTACTCCTAGGTATCTCTTTTTTGTTGTTGTTGCAATGAAAAATGGGATTTCTTTTTTAGTTTCTCTTTTTGAGAGTTCATTATTGGTGTATAAAAATGCCATCAATTTGTGGTTGTTGATTTTGTATCCTGCTACCTTGCCAAATTCATTTATTAAGTCTACTAGTTTCCTGGTGGAGTCTTTAAGAATTTCTATGTCATGTCATCTGTGAATAATGAAAGTTTCACTTCCTCCATTCCAATTTGGATGCCTTTTATCTCTTCATGCATGATCTCTATGGCCAGGACTTCCAGTACTATGTTGAATAAGAGTGGTGAAAGCATACATCCTTGTCTTGTTCCTGTTCTTAAAAAGAACGCTTTTAGTTTTTGCCCATTGAGTATAATGTTGTCTGTATGTTTGTCATATATGGCCTTTATTATATTATGATCCTTCTATTCCCACTTTATAAGAGTTTTTATGAAAAAAAGAGTGTTGAGCCCTAACTGGTTTGGCTCAGTGGACAGAGCATCGGCCTGCAGACTGAAGCGTCCCGGGTTCAATTCCAGTCAAGGGCATGTACCTTGGTTGCGGGGACATCTCCAGTAGGGGGTGTGCAGGAGGCAGCTGATTGATGTTTCTCTCTCATTATGTTTCTAACTCTCTATCCCTCTCCCTTCCTCTTTGTAAAAAATCAATAAAATATATTTATAAATAAATAAATAAATAAATAAATAAATAAATAAATAAATAAATAAAAGGGTGCCTGCATTTCCAGCCATCACTCCCTGGCAGACAGCAACCGTGTTGCTATTCACAGCCAGATGTTATGTGGGCATCTTTCTCAGTTCTGGTGCTCTCTGTTGGGGTGGGGCAGCTTGGGGATTATACCCCAGAGTTCTCAGTGGCAACCTCCCACAGTTGAGATATCTCTCCAGAACTTTAGCTGCTGTCTGTGTGAGCTCAGCCAGCCCTTTCATGTCTCCACCCTTCCTTCTAGTTTCTATTCACCCTTGGTTATCAGGGTTCTCTCCAGCTAGTTTTAGTGATTTATTTTTTATTATAAACCAGTGTTTCTTTGAAAATTATTCATGGTGATTCAATTATATTGGTATTTAAAACCTATTACAGGCAAACATTTTGATTTGACAAGCAATTTTTTAAATAGCAGTGTGATAAAAATGCATATATTGAAATATCTGTGTACAGATTCAATTATTTTCTTAAGATAAAATTCTATCTTTGGAATTGCTGGGTCAAAGTGGTAATATTATAATTGAATATGCATTACCAAATTTATTCTATAGAGGTTCACTGTAATTTATATTGCAGCAATACTTGAACTCCATATTGTAAGATGGCTATTGCCAAAATTAATTATTCTGAAAAGAATAACTAAGATTATGACAGAGATGAAATATGAAAATATTAGTTTATATACTATTATATATTTTTACCTGCTAACTTTGTCAACATAAGTCTAGGTAGTAAACATTCAAACATATGATAAGTTTTCTTTCTGTGTATATATTGATCCAATTGCTTATTTATTCAATAATAATTTCTGAGTGTTTAATATATGTCAGGCTATGAGGGATTCAACTACTAGCTATGATGAAACTTACAGTTCAGTGGAGAAGACTTTTAATAAACAGCTTAAAAACAAAATACGCAACGTGCAAAAAAAAAAAAAGAAAAAAATAATAGAAAGTAGTGCCAAATAAGGAACTTGTGCCAAAAAAAAAAAGAAGAAGAAGAAGAAGAAAAGAAAAGAAAGTAGTGCCAAATAAGGTACTTATGTTAACTTGCTTATCTAGGGTGGTTAGGGAAAGTCTCTTGTATTAAGTATCAGTTAGATGTGAATAGATGATGGTGTTAAGTGTAGAAATCAACCTAGAAAAAAATACAGAGATCCTGAAGAAAGATGCCTACCTGGTGGTAAAATCAGTGGTAGATAAAAGGAGGTAAATTTGCAAAAGAAAGGCAGTGACTAAGTCAAGCAAAACTCTGCAGAGCAAGGTAAAGAATGATGATTTAACTGTCAAGACACCAAAACAAATATTTGAAGGTTTTTTTTTTAGCAGAGTTATCATATAAATTGACTTTTTTTTTTAATGGAACTGCTTTAGGACATAGTAATTTCACTTCTGGGAATTTATCCAAAGAATTCCAAAACACTAATTCAAAGGAATATATGCACTTCTATGTTCATTGCAGCATGATTTATAGTAGCCAAGATATGGAATGAGCCCAGGTGCCCATCAATAGATGAGTGGATTAAAAATGCTGTGGCACATTTGTACAATGGAATGTTAGTGGGCCATAAAAATAATGGCATTGTACCATTTGTTTCAGTTTGGATAAACTTAGAGATACTATACTCAGTGAAGTAAGTCAGTTAGAGAAAGACAAATGCCATATGATTTCACTTATATGTGGAATCTAAAGAACAAAATTGAAGCAGACTCATAGACACAGAGAGCAAACTAGTGGTTGTCAGAAGGTAGGGGATTTGGGAGACTGGATGAAAGAGGTGAAGCAATTAAGAAATACAAATTCGTAGTTACAGAATAGTAACAGGGATGTAAGTAAAGCATAGGGAATATAGTCAATAATACTGCGATAACTATATATGGTGTCAGTTGGGGTACTGGAAATATGGAGGAGAATATTATGTAAAGTATATCATTGTTTACTACTAAGCCGTACATCTGAAACAAAATAAATTGAAAGAAAAAATGATGTACTCTATGTAGACATGGATATACATCAAAAGCACCTTCATATACTAGAAGATATATGGTGCTATATTTTAAGAATTTTAAAAAATATTCTTTTGACACAGCAAATTTCTTTATAGGAATCTGTCAGAATTTGTGGCAAAGATTATATATATATATATATATATATATATATATATATATATATATATATATATATATGTAAAACAATCCTTATCATGGAATTATTCATAATAGCCAAATTTTGGAAACCACATAAATGTCCAACAACATAGCATAGCAGGAAATGGTTTTAATAACTTATAGTATGGTTACACAATAGACTATTATGTAGATTTACACAGCAATGACTTTGAAAAATATTTAATGGCATATAAAGAGGAAATGTGACAATGAATTATTTGGTAAAATATTTAAAAATAAAGTTTACATTTTTTGAAAAAAAAATAGTTTGTAGACTACCAACAGTGAAAGCAGAAAGGCCAAAAAGGAAATTACACATTGCAATATTGGTGATGGCTTGGAATACAGAGCTTGTCATGAAACTGAGAAAAATGACTGTATGTGAGATAATTTAGCAGTATATTCAATAGAACTAAATGATAAACTGAATAAGGCAGTGAGGAAAAAGAATCCAGAAAGACTCACTTTTCCAGCTTGAACACCTGATCACATATGCCTTAAATGAATAATATGGAAAAAGGAAGGCAGGCACCTAGAATCCTATATGCCACACAGTTACGTTGTTTGCATCTGCCTAACACAATGTACTCTAAGCTTCCTCTGCACAGGAATTTTCCTTTATCCATTATTTGACCCCTATTGCCTAGCACAAATATCTAGCACAGGGAATGCCTCCTATAAGCATTTGCCTGAATGAATGATTAAAGAAAATAAAGATTATTCTTTTACTTTCCAGACTGGAAAACTAGAAATAATGGCTCATAATTACAGGCTGACATATTTCACTTTTATGTAAATACTAGAAGCCCAGTGCAAGAAATTCGTGCACTAGGGGTTGGGGTCCCTCAGCTTGGCCTATGCCCTCTCACAGTTTGAGACATCCTTCTTTCAGTCTGGGGGCTCTTACAGTCTGCGACCCCTTGCTCCTGCCTGCCTGCCTGCAGGGGAGGCAGGAGAGGCTCCTGCCACCACCACTGCACTTGCCAGCCATGAGTCTGGCTTCTGGCTCAGCAGCACTCTCCCTGTAGGCTCACACTGATCACCAGGGGGACAGATCCTGGGTTGAGCGTCTGCCCCCTGGTCATTCCACCATTTTGTTGATTGGCATATTACACTTTTATTATATAGGACTAGTGGCCCAGTGCATGAATTTGTGCACCTTGAAAGGAACTGTGGGCCACGAGGCTGTGGTTGGCACAGGGGCAGGGCAGGTCTTGGCCCATCCTCTGCACCCTGCTCAGCCCCCTCCAGCTCTGGCCCCTGGTTCCCTGTCTGCTGGCAGTCCTGCTCCCATTGCCACTGCTCCCATGCACTGACAGCACAGAGCAATTGGGGCCAGTGCCAGCAGCAGGTACAAATGGGGCCAGAGCTGTCAGCAGGTGCGAGCAGCAGCTGCTGCCCTGATCGCCCCTCAGGAGCAGGGGAGGTGGAGAAGCCCTGAGGAATGATCAGGGCTGGCAGCCGCTGCTTGCACCCACTGATGGTGCTGAGCAATTGGGGCGAGAGCCAGCAGCGGATGCGAGCAGGGCCAGCACCAGCAGCAGGTGCAAACACCGGGTGGGACCACAGCTCATGGGAGCAAAGAATTTTCAGTAACCACCAGAGGCTTGCCCCAATGACAGCAACCAGTGCCCCGCCTTGGTCTGGTGCCCTGCTCACCTGCTCCACCATCCCACTGCGGCTGATGCCCGCCATGTTCTGCACTCTGCCGCCTGCTGCCAATGTTTGCCATGTTCCACGCATGACCCCTGGTAGTCAGCGCACATCATAGGGACCTGTTGTTCAGTTGTTTCACTGTTCAGTCTATTTGCATATTAAGGTTTTATATTTATAGATTTCCAGCTAATTGGAACTCCACAAATGAAAGAGGCTGATTTCAGAATAGCATGTTCTCTGGTAACTGAAATATTTAAGCAGAGTTTTGTTGAAAATAAGACAGGTGTCTAATTTTGAAATAGAATTGGAAATTAATTCAGGCAGAAAATATTAACTTTTCAAACCCTTCTACTTAATCCCTCTTTAAGTTCAGAATACCTTTCATTGGCCTTGCCTCTGAACAATGACTTTTATTTCCTGTTAATTGAGTTAGTGAATTTATGTTAAAGGCTTGTCTTCAAATACCTCAAAGAAATTAAAATAACTGCTTCCTCTTTTCATATTCATACAATCTTGGGTTTATATTTTCCAGAGTTCAGCCAGGGTGCCAAGAAATCTGGTCCAACTAATCAGGAATAAAGAGACAGCATGAGGCATTCGCTTGCTTCTAATCAGATTCTCATCTCCTACATTACCAGGTAATAAGGGAATGGGAGATTAAGGTGTCTTGGTTATAGGAAGAGCAGTAGAATTACTAGGATAGAACTTTGCTACTTGTTATAATTTTTGCATTTAGGAAATTGGTTTGAAAGCCTTTATTTTACAATTTACCCAAGACTTAGCTTAAATCCCATAGCATAGAGAGGGCAAAGGGCTTTAAAAAATCTGTTTCTTGCCTGGCCGGTGTAGCCTAATGGTTGAGCATTTACCTATGAACCAGGAGGCCATGGTTTGATTCCAGGTCAGGGCATTTGCCTAGGTTGAAGGCTCAATCCCCAGTAGGGGACATACAGGAGGCAGCTGATCGATGATTCTCTCTCATCATTGATATCTCTCTCTCTCTCTCCCTCTCCCTTCCCCTCTGAAATCAATAAAAAATAATATCTTTCTTCCCCCCAAAAAGTATTTCTTTCTCATTTATTATTATTATTTAAAATCCACAGATGTGAAAAATAGATGGATCTTGGTAACCATAATAATTCTGCTTAAAAATCATTTAGAATATTTTTGTTTGTTTATTTGTTTCTTTTTTTGGCTGTGGGGTAGGGGACAGATCACCACTGATTCTTTTTTTTCACCTGAGGCAGTATGCTTTTATAGGTTTTATTACATTTCTAAATCAGTTTATTTTGCAAAAAGGGACCTTTACCTAGAAAGTTTTAACACCAGTAGACAATTTCACTATTAAGACTTTTTATATCTTGAAAGTTTCATGGATGTGTCTCATAATTCAATTCAACTAATTGTTCAGACAGGATAACCCTGCTATACCAAGAGTACATCGATGCTTTGATTTGGATATATTGAATCCAGAAAATAACATGCAGAAGATAAATTAGAAATGAACATTCTTCTCCTCTTAGTAAATTGAATCAGGAATTTTTACAAACTCTACTTAAAAGGGGAAGCCCCAAAAATTCAATATTTAAAGTCAGGAATACACAGCAGAATCTCCTATACTTCAAGAGTACAAAGTAAGTACTTATTAAAATGATGATTTTGCAGCTCTGTTACTTTAATTTTGTAAATTTGAGTAGTTGATATGTTTAGATAATCTAAACTTTAAGTTTATTATTTTTATCATAATCTAAATGTTTTCCAGATATTCTTCAATATAATAGGACTTTGTCTAGTTTTTATCTATGTTTTGATCATATATATATATATATATATATATATATATATATGGTAATATGCAAATGATATCGGGACTCTGTAACGGTCACGACCAGCTCAGGAGGAGGGGCCAGGCGCGGGCCTGAGCCTGAGAGAACAACAGGCAGGCACAGCCCACAGCCTGAGAAATCAACACAGAGGGGTGCCTGCTCTGAGCCTCTGTGTCGAGGCTTTTGGCAGGCCCCCGGTGGACATACACACACACACACACACACACACACACACACACACACACACACACACGGAGTGCCTGCTCCAAACCTCCATGGCCAGACAATGGCTTAAAGCCCTTTGCCCTCTCTAAGCTGTCAGTAGGACATCCCCTGAGGGCTTCTGGACTGTGAGAGGGGGCAGGCTGGGCTGAGGGATCCCCACCCCCAGTGCACGAATTTCATGCACCTGCCCTCCAGTATATTATAAAAATCATGAACAGACAGACACAAGGAAAGTAATGAAAAGCTACCTATTAGCATATCTTCATACCCAGTAAGCTACAAATTGCAGCACTTTTTATGGATAAGCACTATTACTTTTGGAGTAATTTCAAAAGTGTTCTGTCCTTTGTTATTAGCTACTTGTAATGCTTTTAAATTCTCTTCAGATTTCATTTTGTTTCTGTAGTCCTGTCCATGCCTTTCTCTTATCTCCTTTCTCTGTGCTACCTCTCCTCACCACACCCCCCCCATGGGCCTGACAACATTCTATAAGGATGTTTAATAAGTATTTTATTTTTAACCTTTGCAGAATATACCCTCTTCCCACACACAGTTTCCTTTGTAGATAATTCCCAACAATGGTTGTTATAAAAATAACAGGAATGAATGTTAGGAAGCTTTGAAAAAGATTCTCTTAAAATTACAGACATCAGGTAATTATTGGCTCAAACACTAGTTGCTTGAGAATCAGAAAAACAATAACCACAATATCACTGAACACCTATTATAATGTGCATCAGTAAATTAATTAATTGATCAATCTTCCCAGCAAATACATATTAGGTATTTTTATATGAGACACACCTTAGAGGCTGCAATATAGCAGTGATGAGTTTCCACTTACAAAGACTTTATAATCTAATGAGTCAAGAAAGGAAAATATAGGATTTTAGTTAAAGATAAAGGCCATACAAAATAAATCAGGGTCTTGGTAAGAAGGATCATAAGAATTTTGAAAAATCCATTTGTTAGAATGGTTAAGAATGTCTTATCATATGGGGGCGATATTTGATCCTGAAACAGCATTTACCTGACTCCATTGAGTCTATTGCTGCCAAAGGCATATCAAGAGTGTTTTATAATCAGACTGGAGGCCCAGTATACGAATTAGTGCACAGGAGGGGTCCGGCCACTGGGCCCCAATTGGGGTGGATCAGAGCCGGGCCTGTTGGGAGGAGGAGATGGTGGGAGGTTGACCCGGTGGGTCCTGTCCCCGACTGGGGTGGAGGTGCTGATTGGGGGTGGGGCCAGATGGAGCGAGGGGCCGCGGGAGGTTGGCCAGCTGGCCCCACCCCAGATCAGGCCGGTTCTCTGGCCGCAGTGGGCTTCATAGTGACCAGTCATTCTGGTTGTTAACAGCTTTTCCGTCACTGGCTTTTTATATAAATAGATAACTAATAGAGTCACTGTAAAAATGATGCAAGTGGGGAAGAGGAGTAGCTATAATAACCTATATTAACTTTTGGCAAGCTGGGCAGAGCAGATATACAGACTAATCTTGACCATAGGTTGAACTTGCCTTTTACATTAAACAACTATTTTCCCAACACAATGCTTTAAACTTCCAGGTTACATTCTAGGGAAGTGATGGAAAGATAATTTCATCAGGAGAAGCAGCTTGTGATTGCATGTTGGGTTCTTCATCACAGATGGGACAGACTCAAAGTACCCAGGCCTATCCTAATATATATAAAAACCCAGGGTCCGTAACAACCCACCGAAGGCTCCACCGAACACCAGAAGTCAGTCCTGCAGTCAGTGATGGGTTGTGTGGTGACCCAGCACTGACTGCAGAGGGGGGCTGCGGATCTAGGCAGGGTCTGACCAGCAGCCTCTGTGGCAGCTGTTGATCAGCTGTTGCCTCTCTCTTTCTCTCAGGGCTTTGCCAGCAGCTGCGCCTTGGTTTCTCTCTGAGCCTCTACAGGGGCAGCTTATCAGCCCCGCCTCTAAGGCCCAGAGATAGGCCCGGAGAAGTCGACTGGCATAGAAACTGACCAATCAGAACCAAATCTGGGTGAACTGTGAGGAGCCAATGGATGCCTAGGAGGTGGAACTTTTGATGCTGATTGGCATAGAAACCGACCAATCAGAACCAAATTGGCTGGCAGGGGAGGGAAGTTGGGGGTGATATCAGGCTTGCAGGGGAAGCCAGTTAGGGGCAAGATCAGACTGGCAGGGAGGGGAAGTTAGGGGTGATCAGGCCGGCAGGGGAGAGCAATTGGGTGCAAGATCAGGCTGGCAGAGGAGGGCCACTGGGTGTGAGATCAAGCTAGCAGGGGAGGGCAGTTAGGGGTGATCAGGCAGGTAGATGCAGTTGGGGGCGAGGTCAGGCAGGCAGGGGAGAGCAGTTGGGGCCAAGATTAGGCTGGCAGGATAGGGCAGTTAAGGGTGATCAGGCAGGCAGGCAGAGGGGTTAGGGGCAATCAGGGAAGTAGGCAGAGGCAGTCAGGAGCCAACAATTCCCAGATTGCAAGAGGGATGTTCAACTGACGGTTGAGGATCGGGCCTAAAAGGGCAGTCGGACACCTCACAAGGGGTCCCCAATAGGAGAGGGTGCAGGCTTGGCTGAGGGAACCCCCCATCCCTGCATAAATTTCATGCACCAGGCCACTAGTCCTCTATAATAAAAGGCTGATGTGCAAATTGTCCCTTAGGAGTTCAACTGGGAGCCTGGGAGTTCGATTGCTCACTAAGACATGCACTGACCACCAGGGGGCAGTGCAGAACATGGCAGGCAACCAGCAATGGAGGCAGGGCACGGAGGCAGTGAGAGAAGGAGGAGGTGGGGAGGCGGGGAGGCAGGGAACCTGATCAACCCTCATCGCTGGCCAGGCCTAGAGACCCTACCCATGCATAAGTTTCATGCACTGGGTCTCTAGTCCTACATAATAATGAGGTAATATGCAAATTGACCATCACGCCCTTACAAACTAGATGGCTGCCCCCATGTAGTCACAAGATGGCCACCACAAGATGGCCAGCAGTGGAGGGAAGTTGTGGGCAATCAGGCCAGCGGGGGGGGGGGCGGGGGCGGGGGGGGGGAAGGCAGATGGGGGTGACCAGGCCAGCCAGCAGGGGAGGATAGTTGGGGGAGACTGGGCTTGCAGGGGAGGGCAGTTGGGGGCGACCGGGTAGTCAGGGGAGGGAAGTTGGGGGCAATCAGGCCAGCAGGGGAGCAGTTAGGCATCAATCAGGCTGGCAAAGGAGTAGTTAGGGGGTGATCAGGCAAGCAGGCAGGTGAGCAGTTAGGAGCCAGCAGTCCTGGATTGTGAGCGGGATGTCCAACTGCCAGCAGATGGACATCCCCCGAGGGGTCCTAGATTGGAGAGGATGCAGTCTGGGCTGAGGGACACCCCCCTCCAGTGCACAAATTTCATGCACTGGGCCTCTAGTATAGGATAAATATATATCTTAGAGTTCATGAGTCTGAAAAGAAAAGGCTGTCATTTTAAACTTTTACCCAGTACTTGAAAGCATTCTTTTAATGTAAGTTTGCTAACTCAAATTCAGGAAATGGTATCAGGGGGTTGGTGACACATCCTTTGTCATAATTTAAAGAGGACTAACAAAAATAAATGCAATCCTTTACCTCTGTCTTTTCTTTTCTTTCTTTCTTCCTTTCTTTCTTTCTTTCTTTCTTTCTTTCTTTCTTTCTTTCTTTCTTTCTTTCTTTCTTTCTTTCTTTCTTTCTTTCTTTCCTTTTGTATGGAGCATTTTTACAACTGAGACTCATTTTGGCATAATTAGTTTAAATATGTTTATTCTTGGTTCATTTGATAGCATTTTGCGTTTTAGTTTACTTGCTTACTAGCTTTTCAAATTTTTATAAAATTCCATTGATCTTTGTGTTTGCACAATTGAACTAAAATTGAATAAAATTTAATCAGATATTAATAATTCAAAAAGTCTATAAATTATTGGGGAAAGAAAGTATTTGCTATTGAGAAAAATTTAAATTTGTTTATACATTTAGAAATTTCCATCTTTTTTAAAAATATATTTTATTGATTTTTTACAGAGAGGGAGAGATATAGAGAGTTAGGAACATCGATGAGCGAGAAACATCAATCAGCTGCCTCCTGCACGCCCCCTACTGGGGATGTGCCCGCAGTCAAAGTACATGCCCTTGACCAGAATCGAACCTGGGAGTCTGCAGGAGACCCCTTGAGTCTGCAGGCCGACTCTCTATCCATTGAGCCAAACCAGCTAAGGCGAAATTTCCATCTTTTAAAAAATAGTTAATATACCTATTTTATCTTTCAAGTTAGTAACATTTTAGCCTTTTAAATAGAGTTTTCTCAAATACTTTATATGTGATATCAAAAAATCTTCACAAGTACATGTTTACTTTAAAATCTTCATGAAAGTCAGTCAGCTCTGTTAAGAATAATTCATTGAACATGGCAAGAGTCAAACCTCAGGAATTATAGAACTATGGACTTACACTTAGACCAGCAAGTTAGAATTAATGGCCATTATACCCAATCTAGATTCAGATGTTGATTGTACTAATCCATCCCAGTGTTCATTAGATTGTTTTCTGGTTCTGAAAAAGCTTACCCAATTGGAAAAACTGGATTAGAAAGAGTGATATTACCCATTAAATCTGCTTTCCAAATTATTGTGCCTACTTATTCCTCACGTAAAGATCTAGACTCCATATTTGTAGGAAGCATATCAGGCTTGCATTAGTCATGTGGCAAAGTGAAACTTTTAAAAAATCAGGAATTCAAGATATTTATGACTTATTCTAGACTATACCACTAACTAATTTGGTGACTTTGCATAAGAAATTTCAGTTCTTTGGGGGAGGCCTCTAATTCCTCAGCTGTGAAGCAAGGGTGTTGAACCAGGTCTCTTATAGATACAGGATTCTGAATGAGTTACGGACTAAACTGTATCCCCCAAAATTCATCCCTTGAGTCTATAACCCCCAGCTCCTTGGAATGTGACTTTGGAGATAGGACATTTGAAAAAAAGACTAAGTTAAAATAAGTTGTTAGAATGAGCCCTACCTCAATCTTAAGTCCTTGTAAGAAGAGGAAATTTGGATATACAAAGGACATCCAAGGATGCACATGTGAGGACACAGTGAGCAGGCAGATCTTTGAGCCAAGGGGAGTTCTCAGAAGAAAACAGCCTGCCAACAGGACTTCTAGATTTTGGACTTCTGGACTTCTAGTCTACAGAACTGTAAGAATACATTTATGTCGTTTAAGCCACCCAGTCTAAGGTATTTTGTTGTGGCAGCTCTAGCAAACTGGTGCAAAGTAGAATCACAGAATAGTGTTTACAAAGCTATCCTAACAAAAAAATAACCTCATACCCACTCTGCTGAAAAGCACTCACTGGCTCAACAATTCTTTCAGCACTACATATACTGCTTTGAAATAGTAATGTATTGCTTCTTATTTCACAGTATTATTCTCTTTAATTCTCCCCAATGATTATTACAATATATTATACCATCTTCAACAGTTTTTTTTTTAATTGATTGATTTTTTCCTACTCCACCACTATTTTTTCTTATCTGTAAAATGAGTTCCTTAAAACAAATGGCCTTATGCACCACAGGATTAATTTAACCACAGATATTTTCTCATTTTTCATGGCAAGTATAGCCTAAGAATAGACAAATGACTACAAAGATATATAAGAAAGATTTTAAGTTTGTTATTTAAAATGCCTAAAGCAGAGAGTAAAAAATAGAGAAAAAATATGTATATTCCAGATCATTTACTGAAAACTTGTTTTAGGATTAAGTCACTTAGAATATTTGACATCCTGTATCTAGCACCCATTACCTCTTATATTTTAGGATTTATTGTCAGAGATGTTCGACTGCTACATCAATTCTCTTGTTTTTGTCTACATAGAGTTAATGAGAGTTATTGTGCATGCATGCCCTTATAGCTAATCATCTTCCTAGAATCCCTCATTGGAGTACATCTACTTTGCTTTCAGAACAGATCTGGTCTAGCCCATAATATCTGTAGTAAGTGTTGTCTATCACAAGACAAAATACAAATTTTCATACTAATTCACAATGGAATATACCTATTCTTTTCCTTCTTGGTTGCTTTTTCATTCACAGTTTATGAGTCTTAGTATTAAGATGCTAATAAGATTTTTATTTGCAGTTCAAGTCATTGGCAGTCCATAAGATTTTGTAAAAGTTTAAAAGCACTTCAGCTATTTCTTAATGGATGTTTTCTTAAAATTTTTTCAGAAATATTTGACTTTACAATTATTTACGAAGCCTAACAATTTGCCACAAATCAACAGATTTAGAACCAATCAATAAGTCAATGTTGGACAAACGATCCCTAGAACAGTTGCAAAAATTCAGTATTAATATGGCATTTGGAACCGAATATTTTAAATAGGAAAGATTCAATAATTTTTTTATGTACCTGGTCATTAATTTTCATATTAACTATCATTTTCATTGGATATAAGATTTATTTAAAATTATTATGATTGTTATTATAATTATAAGTGCATTATTTGATTTGAAAGTCTTTTTAATCAATTTTTCTTTTTTGTTTGTTTTCTTTTTAAATATGGAACGCTTCACAAATTTGAATGTCATCCTTGCCCAGAGGCCATGTTAATCTCGTATCATTCCAATTTTAGTGTATGTGCTGCCAAAGCAAGTACTGTAACCATAGTTGGATCATAGCATCAACATCATCTGGCAGCTGGTTAGAAATGCAGAATCTTAGGCACCATCTCGGATGATCTGAATGAGAATCTTCATTTTTAATAAAGTTTCCAAGTCCTTAGTCTGCACTTTCCTGTCTGAGAAGCAGTCAACAAAAGGATTTATTCTTGGCATTTAATAAATAGTCCTGAAATTTTGGTTATGGACATCTTAACTTTTAAATATAGAATGATAGGAAGTCTTTTAAGGAAAAATAATTTTAAAATTAATGCTAAAACAAAAAGAAGACTAATGTCTATTTGGATTAAATTTATTGTAAACATGTAATATCAAAAAGAGTGTTGTAATCTAATTTAAATATATAATACTGCATATTATTACTCTAAGACATAAAACATAGTTTCTTCAGTAAAATGAAGGGCAGCCAAAATTCTCTCTCTCTTGTGTCTTGTATCTCCTCTCTCTTTCTCTCTCTCTATCTCTCTCTCTCTCTCTCTCTCTCTCTCTCTCTCAATCTCTCTGTCATACATACACAAAACAAAATTTCTGTCCTTCTATGACATTAAAGCTTGATTGCTTTAAAAATGTTATAAATATTAAAATGTTATATAGCCTTGTAGCTATATTTATAATAGTACTTTTTCTTTTTCCCTTTCAGAAGTGATATCTTATAAGTTAATATGCTGGACATTTTTCAGATTTGAAAATTTGAGAAAGGAAGTAAAAAATGGGTTAGAGTTACTATTTATAGTAAGCATGAATGAACATTCTTTGTCTTCCATATTCCTGGAAAGTTAAATGCCTGGTCATAAAAATGGTTGCCTTTTGCTTTGTTTTTATTTTATCTTTTTATGATAAAAATATATATCAGAATTTTTCAGTCTTATAAACTCTCTCTGTCTATATATATAAGTATATACATACACACATATATATTCTATATACTCTATGTATACATATATATCCACACTAAATATATCTAAATACACAAACTAAATATATAATATATAGTATAAATATTACTTTGTATGTATTTACATATACATATTATAAATATGTTTATATATGTATATATATTCAAGAAAATTATCAATAAACCAACATATTTGAAATTGAAATTTGCATCTAAAATGAAGCACTGTAAGATGTAATTAATTTTAATACAAAAAAGGGCAAAATTAAACATTATACTAAGATTATAATACTTTGGCCATTTGAGTTTGCTCTTAAGGATGTGGGTTATTTCTGTTTCACTCACAACATTGAAAAGATACGGCATGGCATGTTGTCATCAGGAACATCTGGGGAAGGAGAGATCCAAGGTCAATCAAGCAAGAAAAAAGTTAAACAGGCAAATTGGGCACAACTGTGATTGAGTGGCTGATCTAAGTGGCTGATTATAGTTTGCCTGCCTACTTAAACTTGCAGCTGTGCCTGAGCGAGTGGGTGGAACCACTGTGAAAAGGATGGCAGACTGTTTTTGAAGCTGGTTCTTTCTCCACCTATGCAGGGCCTTTTTAAGTGGTCGCAAAAGGAAATGCCTGAACAAGGAATGCTAAGTAATGTCAGCAATATAATAAGACCTGACACATCAGAACTTTATCCTATCATCATGATTGGGGTTCTATTCTTGTAATCACAAAAGCCAGGCTCATTTAAAATCCAAGCTGTGGTCTTGTGTTTTACTTTACTTCTTTTTTTTTTTTAAATATATATATATATATATATATATATATATATATATATATATATATATATATATACATATATATATATATGTATATATATATATATATATGTATATATATATATAAAATTGATTTTTTTACAGAGAGGAAGGGAGAGGGATAGAGAGTTAGAAACATCGATGAGAGAGAAACACCGATCAGCTGCCTCCTGCACACACCCTACTGGGGATGAGCCCTCAACCAAGGTGCATGCCCTTGACTGGAATCGAACCTGCGACCCTTGAGTCCGCAGGCTGATGCTCTATCCACTGAGCCAAACCGGTTAGGGCTACTTTACTTCTTTAACATGCCATATTCTCATAAAATTCTTTTCTTTTTTAAAAATTTTGTTTTTAATTTAAATTCTTTCTCACTCTAGATCATTTTGGATATGCTTAGAATTGCATGGATATATGGCTGGGTGGGCATAGTTGTATGTGTATGGCGGGGGAAGAGTGAAGTTGGGGAGAAATCAGTTAGCCAATTTTGCAATGTAAACATAGACTGTTAACATTGGATAGATAGACGTTAAAGGCTACTTAGTTCCCCTAGTCAAGGAAACATACTGAAATACATATATAATCCTCATATATATATTTGCCATTAGTAGTAATGGTCAAACCAGAACTAAATTCCAAGTTCTTGCTTGCCTAATTTTTGTAATCTTTAAGAAGGGAGGGTAAGAAAGGAGGCTAGGTCTTAATAATGTTAAGCCTCTTTCTAGTCTCATTTTTTGATCCTGCAAATTTAATCAAATTGTGACTCTCAACTAAATAAGATGAAAGCTATTTTTTCCCTAATTACCAACCCTTTATCATATCACTTATTTTAAAAATTAATAATATCTTGTTTAATATATTCAACTTACTAATATGTCACTATCATCAGTTCCTTTTGACAAATGAACCATTTACAACTAAAAGCTAAATTATTTGTCCAAGGTGTACCAATTATAAGTAGCCGATCAGTGATTTAAACCATGGCCATTCTGTCAAACACAAAGCCCGTGCTTTTCCCATTAGATCAGGCTGCTTTGTCTGAGTGTCAGCCCGACTCACAAGAGAATGTGCGATAATGTGGAAGTGTGGTAGATGTCTTTGGACTTTTCATTGACGAATCCATTCATTCTTTCCTTAAATATTCTATCAAGGATACCCAAAGTGCTGGGAAATGTTAAGTGTCACCACTTATATGAAGATACAAGAAAAATAGCCTACCTTCAAGAAAGTTATCACTTGGTTAATTTCACTGGACATATTCTAGACTAGCAGTTATTAATTTGTCAGGATATCTTAAGGGATTGTCAAAATATAGCCAATGCGCCAAGTCCATCCTGCTACCTGTTTTTATTAAAAATGATTTTTCAAAAGTGTTTATTGTGTATGATTGCTTTTGTGCTACAACAGCAGAGTTGAGTAGTTACTAGAGACATTATGAAAAATACAACTGAAAATATTTACTGTCTGGTCCCTTACAGAAGAAAAAACAAAACTGTGCCAAGCCCTTTGCCAGGTTATTTATTTATTTATTTATTTATTTATTTATTTATTTATTCTCCAACTAGCTGTGTGAACTTAACTTCTTGAAATAAAAAATAAATAAATAAAATTAGATGAATAGCTTGAATCACCCAGGACTGTGGAGTTAAAAGAAATAATGCATTAACAATGACCAGGACATAACATATGTGCTTAATAAATATTATTTCCTTTACCTGTCACCTGAAATCAGAGCCACCAAAGAAATAATGGAATTAAACAAGAATAGTGGCTTGCTATCATCTATCTATCTATCTATCTATCTATCTATCTATCTATCTATCATCTATCTAATCTCTCCTTTTATGTATCATCTATTAAATTATAATATATATGTCAGGAAACTGTTCTCAAATCTGTAACAGCAAATGCACAAATTAAATACAGTGTAGCTGCTCTGACAAAACCAGTCACACGAGCACTCTCAAGGCTGAAGCTCAATGGCCAAAGAAAGTCACATGGCTTGTTAGGCTAGCAGAGCTTTCTCTACAAGATTCCATGGAAATGTGTGTGGGTTCAGTGGAGGACTGGAGCTGTAAATGTAATGAATTTACCACAAGTAACTCAATATAGGTCCATAAATTGGTTTACAGACCTTCGCTGACACTTGTTCAAGATGATGGAATAAGGATACATACTCACATATCATATCCTGGTTCTGTCACTTAATATCTTAATGCTTAACCTCTCTATGTCTCAGTTATCATTTTTATAAAACCAACATAATAATATTCTCCTCCTCATAGGATTATTATCAATATTACATGAGTTAATATATGTAAAGTGCTTATATCAGTGCCTGATACTTAGCAAGCACTACACAAGTGCTAGAAATTACTAAATATTATTATCTGCACTAATAAAAGACAATGATGTTAATTGACCGTACCTTTGCTACGTTAATCAGCCAATCAGAAGAGTATGCAAATTAACCCAACAAAGATGGCCGTTAAATTTGCATACTGCAGGAGGGGCAGCACAATGCGATCTGCCTGCCCCACAGCCTGCCAGGCCTGTTGTCCATGTGTGCGCGGCCCAGCGGCCGGCAGGGTAGGCACGGCGGATCGCGATGCGCCCATCCTGCACCCCGCCCCACTGCCCGCTGGGCCTGCCGTCCGTATGCATGGCCCAGCGGCTGGCAGGCCTGCCATTTGCGGCCAGCAGCGGGGCGAGGCGGCATGGCAGAGGGCCTGCCATCTGTGACCTGAGGAGCAGGCCTAAGCCAGCAGGTGGTTATCTCTGGAGGGGTCCCAGACTGTGAGAGGGCACAGGTCGGGCTGAGGGACACCTCCCCCGGCCCCCCTCCAGAGCACAAATTTTTGTGCACCAGGCTTCTAGTTAATATAATAATTGTGTATTAGGCATGCATCATCAGTTTCTACCGGCACCATTAAAATCATTTAAAATTTTTTCTATTATCACTAATTCAATACATTCCTTTCGATAGTCACAGAAGTGATACAATACTGTTTTCCTGGTCTTCAAAATACCATTTTATTACTAATCCTTTACGTAGTTATATAATATGTAACATTATTCTTTGAATTATGATAGCTATAATAAAAATGTTTGCATTTGACAATCTGTTCACTACATAAAATAAAATACACCAATGAGTCTTTTTATAACATTTTAACTTTTAGAAAGTTTGTCCAAATGTGTGCTATACTACTATAAAATAAATTTTAGTGCTGTTTTATGAATTTTAGTAAAATACTTTTAAAAAATAAAATAGAAGAATTTCATATACATATTTATTATAAATTTGATTCATCCTACAAATTTTATGTATTTGATTCCATTTTTGAGACATAGAACCCTACTTATTGATATTTTACATAACTTAAAATGTTAAATTTTATTTATAAATCTTCACATTCAGAGAAAAATTTGTGTATTTATTTTCTTGGTTAATAAATACAAGTATTGATAGCTATTACTAATTTTAGCAAGTAATTCTCAAAGAATTGTTTTTTGCTTTCTGATATCTAGTTTATGGATTATTCTAGAATCTGATTAAACCTCTCACACACTTTTAAAATGTTCCCTTATCTATCCCATCAATCAAAATTGTACCCCTTATTCACAATAATCAGAATTATTTAGTATGTGAAATAACCTAATAAATCAATTATCTGAGCAGTGAGTATAAGAAATCTTGCAGTGGGAGCATACAATATTTGAAGAATTTTGCTATGCAATAATGCATGACTATAGAATTTTATAGTTTGAACAAATCATCACATTAACAGAGCACTTATTTCAATCTGCAGATTAATACTAAGAATGCTTTTAGAAAATATAGAAGTATAAGATACAGAAAAATATCTATTATATTAAATTTTACTCTTGGTTTTCAAATTTAACAAAAAAGAAAAATGCATATACAGCATGTTTAGCAAGCTCCAATATTTCATGGAAACCAGTACAGCCTGTTTTGAAGTACTTGGTATGAGAAGCAAAGAAAGTGTGTCTCAGAGGCAGCTTCTGTGACTTGATATGGGGATTATATGCCATCTCTCCAAAGGCCAAAAAAAAAAAGAAATCTGACAAACACTATTTTGCAATCTCTTCTCAAAGACTACAGTGAAAAAAAGTTACTTTCAAACTTTCAAAGTCCCAGATTCAATTAAAAATAAAACAGAGCAGTTCCCTAGAGCTAAGAAGTGTCCATTATTGAGCTTGAACATCAACAAAAAAAGAAACTGCCAGAAGAATCAGAATTGGGATATGGAAACCAGATTGAAAAATGTTTAGAATTTTACAACAAATAGGTTACTTGAGAGAACTAGTTTTCTCTTATAACCATTTATTTGAGTTACTATCTCTAGAAGGAATGCTTAAAGGATATTAAACAATTAATAATATGCCTTTTCTTTCTATTTCTGATTCTTTCTTTCATCTTACTTTTTGCCAAAATTTTATTGTGTTTAAAGTGGTATGTCAAGTAAACTTTTCACAATGGCAAAATCCTTGGACATATTTTTCTTCCTAATTTGTTTGATTTCCTAAATTAGTTCATATAGTCTTCTGTTTTATATATTCTCTTTATTCTGGTTATTCTAAAATATGTATCAGATAAAACCTCTCAACTCCATATTTGACTATCAACATGAGTACCCAATAGCTTTTGCAAATTAACTTGTACAAAAACAAATTCATGGCTGCAACTTTAGTGTTTTTCACTGGCCTACATTGGCAACCACCCAGTAGATAGACTCCAAATGCTAACATATTTGACTCCACTTTTTACCTCATATCACATATGACAGAAATGATTAAATTTCCACTAATACTACATTTATCAGTTTGCACAGAAGAGTTATAGGAAAGTGACTGCCCAAAGAGCAAATGTATTTTCCAGCCCCTGTGCGTATAACTTGGGGCACAGTGTCTCATTTTCATTAGTGGAAAGTGGTATGCTTTCTTAAGCAACATGGTTAAGAAATGAGTGTGCTTTTCACATTCTTTCTTTCTCCATCAGCAGGCTGGACAGCAATGCTTGGGCAACCCTGGAAGCCACATGATGAGGTCAGCAGGATCTCTATTGCCTTGGTTTCCTGACTGACTGTGGGAGAAGTACTGCCACCACCACCATCATCATCTCTCACACACTGACCAGAAACATCCATATTACCCATATTGGACTGTTGGAGAGGGCAATGAAACTTCAGTTGTTCTAAGCCACAATGGAGTATGTTTCTTACAACTGCTAGTGTTAGAATAACCAGCACACTTCATATATCATCTAACAGCAAATCCTTCAAAGTATATCCCAAATCCAGACACCTCTCTCCACTTTTGGTGCCATGATAATGGCACAATAGTTCAAGCCATCATCAAATTTCAGCTGAATTATTGCAATAGTCTACTAACTTGCCTCTCTCTCTCTCTCTCTCTCTCTCTCTCTCTCTCTCTCTCTCTCTCTCTCTCTCTCTCACTTTTTCCTGCTTTTATCATGTATCCATTCATTATCTAAAGTGAGTTCTTTTAAAACAGAAATATGCTCATGTAAATTCCTTTACAAATTAGTTCAATGGACTTCTAGCACATTTAGAATGAAATCCCAAACCCTCACATGATGTCAAGACCCTTTGTGACTGGAGCCCAGGTACATGTACAGTATCGCCCCTTTCATTTCCACTCTCTTCTAGCTACACCTCTAACAGGTCACACAGTGCTTACTCCAGATTTTTGTATTTATTAAGCCATCTTCCCTGAACACTCTCCCTTCGGATATCTAGATAATTTTTTCCCTCACTTCACTCATGTCTCAGCTCCAATCTCACTTCATTAGAAAGTAATCCAGTGATGATGGCACCAATCTCCTCTTAGGCAGCATTTATTTTCTTTAGTAATATTTTTTTTACCAAATAATACATATTTATTTGCTTATTTACTTTTTTCTATTTACCCCAGTAAAACATGAGAAGTATACAACCCCTGCCTTTGAAAAGATCTCCTAAGAATACCAAACGACATAGTTGTCAGGCTACAGAGAATGGATGTTTTCATAGAAAACTACTAATCTCTGCTCCATTTGTTGAATAAAAGAACAAGTCAAAGATGAATTAATACAGTGCTAAATATGTTGCAGAGCACATTGGATTGAAATTAACTAAACAGTGAAATTAATTAATTGAATTAATATTTTCTGCCTAAGACTCAAAATATTTATCTTCAGAGATTTTCTTTAACTTTCATAATCTAATGTTTGTATCATCTTCATAAATGCTCTCAGATAAAAATGTTTAGATCAACTCTTAATAATTTGAATCATAGTCTTCTTTAACATGTCAGGTTTTGTTTTGCTTTATTTTTAATATATTTTTATTTATTTCAGAGAGGAAGAGAGAGAGAGAAACATCAATGATGAAAGAGAATTATTGATCGGCTGCCTCCTGCATGCTCCTTATTGGGATTGAGCCTATAAATCTGGCATGTGTGCTGACCAGGAATAGAACCATGACTTCCAGGTTTATAGGTCAATGCTAAACCACTGAGCCACGCTGGCCAGGCAATAGGTCAGGTTTTTAAGTGAATAAAATAAGAGAAAAGAAAATGTTGATAATTTTGACCATATCTTTATGCTTATTTATTGTTTTAATATTTTTTTCATGATTCACAATATAGTATAAAATCATATGATCATATCAATACATGCAGAAAAAGCTTTTGACAAAATCCTACAACCATTTATAATAAAAATTATCATAAAACTAAGATTAGGGGAGAACTTCCTCAACTTGATAAAGCATACCCACAAAAGCCTGTAGGTAGATTCATAATTTAATGGGAGAAACTAGATGTTTTCTTGCTAAGATTAAGAACAAAGCAATAATGTCTGCTCTCACCACTCATATTTAACACAATCCTGAAGTTCTAGCTGACGTAAAAATAATAAAAGGAAAGGTAATAAAAGGTATACAAATTTGGAAGGGAGAAATTAAACTGTATTTGTAGACAACATGATTTGTCTATGCATAAAATCCAAAATTATTGATGATAAACTCTCCTGAAACTAATAATAATTATGGCAATGTTACAGCATACATGGTTAATACACAAAGGTCAATTGTTTTATTATATTCTAGTGGTGAATAACTGGAATTTTAATTTAAAAACACAATACTATTGAAATTATCACCAAAAAATAAATACTTAGGTATAAATCTAACAATATATGTATACAATTTCTATTAGAAATCTACAAACTCTGATAACAGGAATAAAATAGGATCTAAATATACAAAGATATATTCTATGTTCATAGATGGGAAGATTCAAGTAAAATTAAAGCACAATCCATGATAAATAGTTGATGATAGACTTCATTAAAATTAAAATAATTTATTCTGTGAAAGACAGTTAAAATAATTAAAAGATAAGGGTTAGGGGAAAATCTTTGCAAAACACATATTTGATAAAGTACTGGTATCCAAAATAAACAAAGAATCTTAAAACTCAACAATTAGAAAACAAACAACCAAATTTAACAAAGGGCACAGGATCTAAACAAACACCTCATCAAAGAAGTTATATAGCCCTAACCGGTTTGGCTCAGTCAGTGGATAGAGTGTCGTCCTGCGGACTCAAGGGTCCCAGGTTCGATTCTGGTCAAGGGCATGTATCTTGGTTGTGGGCACATCCCCAGTAGGGAGTGTGCAGGAGGCAGCTGATCGATGTTTCTCTCATTGATGTTTATAACTCTCTATCCCTCTCCCTTCGTCTCTGTAAAAATCAATAAAATACAAAATAAAGAAGTTATATAAATGACAGATGCTTATTAAACTCTGCTCAATACCATATGTCTTTAGGGAATTAAAAATTAATACAACAATTAATAAACATTTATTAAAATGGCTAAAATTCAAGGCACTGACAACATCAAGTGCTGACAAGGAGGTAGAGCATTAGGAACTCTCATTCACTGCTGGTGGGAATACAAATTAATACAGCCATTTTGGAAGACAGTTTAGTAGTTTCACACAAAACTAAATATATCCCAAAAATATGATCCAACAACTGTGATCCTTGGCATTGACCCAATTAATTTGAAAACTTTTGTTTACACAAAAACCTGCACACATGTTTATGGCAGCGTTATGTATAACTAGAGGCCCAGGGCACAAAATTCGTGCACTGGGGAGGGGGCTGTCCCTCAGTCCAGCCTGCACCCTCTCCAATCTGGGATCCCTCTCACAATCCAGGACTGCTGGCTCCCAACCGCTTACCTGCCTGCCTGTCTTCCCCTAACTGCTTCTGCCTGCCAGCTGATCACCCCCTAACCACTCCCCTGCCAGCCTGATCAACACCTAACTGCTTCCCTGCCAACCCAGTCACCCCTAACTGCCCTCCCCTGCTAGCCTGGTCACCCCTAACTTCCCTCTCCTGCTGGCCTGATAACCCCTAACTTCCCTCCCTTGCCAGCCTGGTTGCCCTTAACTGCCCTCCCCTGACAGCCTGGTCACCCTTAACTGCCCTCCCCTGCTGGCCCTATAACCCCTAACTGCCTTCCCTTGCCAACCTGGTCACCCCTAACTGCCCTCCCCTGTAGGCCTGGTCACCCCCAAATGCCCTTCTCTGCAGGCCTGGTTCCCCCCTGCTGGCCATCTTGTGTCCACATGGGGGTGGCCATCTATGACCACATGGGGTGGCCATCTTGTGTGTTGGAGTGATGGTCAATTTGTGTATTACCTCTTTATTATATAGGATAGCCAAAACATGGAAGCAACATGTAATTTCTTCAATATGTGAGTGGATAAACAAACTGTAGTACATCCATACAATGGAACATAATTCTGTAATAAGTAGAAATGAGCTATCAACCTACTAAAGACATGGAGAGAACTTAAATGTATGTTGATAAGTGAATCAAGTCAATCTTAAAAGTCTACATAATGTATGAGTTCAACTATATGACCTTGTGAATAGGCAAAACTATGGAAATAGTAATTAAATCAATGAATGATAAGGGTTTAAAAAGAAGGAACGGTGGAGCACAGGTAATTTTTAGAGCCGTGAAATTATTCTGTGTGATAAACAGTGGTGAATACATGTCATTATATTTTTTCAAAATCCATGTGATTATAAGACAGACTAAAACCTAATGTAAACTATGGACTTTAGTTAATAATGGTGTATCGATATTGATTATCAATTGCAATAAATGCACCACATATTTTCCTCTTTAAGACAAAACAGGGCAGTAGGACAAAATTTCTTTTACTAATTATGTCTTATAATGGGTTCCTCCTATTCAGCACCATTAACTATTAATAACTAAAACCCAGTTTTTAATTTTATTACCCTATTTTCTGGTCTTTTCCCCCTGATGTTTACACACACACACACACACACACACACACACACACACACACACACAGTTTAACATGTCTAGATTACCATGTAATGCTTGATAAATTGTGAAGTTTTCACTAGGGACTGAAAATTGATTAAAATAAAAGATGCAAGTTAAGTAAACATGTTTCAATTTAGATGTTAAAGTAGCATTAATTAATCTGCATTAATATGTGTATTTTCCCTAAATGCACACCTGTTATGTATATATGTATTTGAGGATATGTGACCATTTCAGAGTATGATCACTCCAGGTCCCTCCATGCTGTCTCAAAGGGTAAGAGTTCCTTCATTTTTATCACTGCATAGTATTCCATAGTGTAAATGTAGCACAGCTTTTTTATCCATTCATTTATTGATGGGCACTTGGGCTGTTGCAAGATGTTGGCTATTGTAAATTGTGCTGCTATGAATATAGGGGTGCATATATTCTTTCTGATTGGTGTTTCAGTTTTCATAGGATATATTTCTAGAAGTGGGATCTCTGGGTCAAATGGCAGTTCCATATTTAATTTTTTAGGAAACTCCATACTGTTTTCCATAATGGCTGCACCAATCTGCATTCCCACAAGCAGTGTACTAGGGTTCCAATTCATAAGTTACTTTAAAGAAAAGGAATTGGTCCAGGTACCTCATTGCAAACAGCCCAATTTTCTCTATTGTCTATGGTAGAAAAGGCTTATATTTAATTATTTTCTTGAAACTAGATTAACTCATTTAAACAATCTAAACTTATTTTTACTACCTTAATGTAAGTAGATACCAATTTCACAAATTAGTCAAAGTTTCTTAAAATATATTTTTATTCTATTTTTAACCATTATTTCTATTGGACAATTTCTTGCAATGTCAATTTCATGAACTAAATATCAAAGCATACAAAAATGTTGATAAAAGTAAGTACACAAAAATATTCTGAAATGGTCACATATTCATATATATATATATATATATATATATATATATATATATATATAACAGGTGTGCATGTAGGGAAAATATACATATTAATGTGTCTTTTATGTTTCATATAAGCAGACTCATTAATGCCACTTTATCATCTAAATTGAAACGTGTTTACTTAATTTGCATCTTTTATTTTAATAAGCTTTCAGTCCCTAGTGAAAACCTCACAATTTACCAAGCATTACTAATCTTTCTTGTTTCTTCTCAAGTTGAAGCAAAGCAATTATACCAGCTTATTAAAAAAAAATAAGACTAAAAACTTATTTTGTCATTTAGTGGGCATATACTATGGTATTCAATTTAAAACTATTAATAGTCATGATTTCTAAGAGGCTTCTTACAATTTTCCTTGATTTTTAATGTTGTGTTAAAATTTCATTAATTATTACGTACAATATACAACCTATTTTTGCTTAACCCAGAAAAAAATTATTACATTATGATAGAGTATATTAGGCCACTCTTTCAAATTTAAATGAATTGTAACCATCCTCATAATGAGGTCAAACTTTGAAAACAAATTTGGGCTAAGAATTTTTTAAAAGATGTAAAGTAAATGCAGTAAAACAAATGTGTCTAAAATCAACTCAATTTTAAAATAACTGCCCTGTATCTAGTAACACCTTTAAATAAGGAATTCCACTTTTGGTTTCATTCTAAATTAGGCCTTACTTCATGTAAGACTTCAAATGAATAAGTTGATAAATAGAAACTATCTTGTTTTTCTCCATTTATTTTGTATATTACATTTAATGTTTTTGATATTATTTATAATTTAAGAGTAAAGAATCAGAGTGTGATCATTTATCTCTTTATTCTAAACAAATTAAATTCATTTATTTTAAATAATAACACTTCACTTTTTAAAAATATTATTGATCTCAATCTGATAATCAGGTGTAATATCAAACAGATAACTAGAAGTAATATTGAAAAGTAATTAAATTCACAGCAATATATAAAATGTCATGAATTTCTTTCTAGAAGTTTTGACAATTCACTATCATGACCTTATCTATTAAGCAAGAAATAAAAAAAGTCAGTATATAGAAGATCAGCTTCCACCTTATTCTCCTAGGTTTAGAGGTTTTTATCAAAGTTTCTGATGATCCACAACTCACCTTTACCTTTGAGAATGGGACTCTGAAAAGCAGATGCTGTTCACCTGCACGAGTGGGACTGATTGTCTGGAAAGCACAGGACGGACAGGTTGCTCGTGCTCTTGGAGCCCAACAGGAAAACAGTGGCGATTCACTTCACCATGTAGAATTCAGTCTCAGTGAGGTGTCCACAATCAGCCTGCTGCCCCCAGCCCCTATTTCCTCTGACTCAGGCTCTTCCACTGAGGCTAAAACCCCTGGGTCCTTTGGAGTAAGGAGTGGAGAATATTTTCATGGCTGTGAGGAGTATATTAGGAACCCAGGGCTCCTCCAACATATATGACTTTTAACCAGTCCTTCAATTTCATCAACACTCCCTCCCCCTTCCTCACTTCATACATCCACCAACCATAGGAGGTATGTTATTTTTAGATATTATAGTCTTTTCTCAATACCACAGCAAAAATGGGTTTGTATATTGACTTTTCTAACCTACAACTCCTACTTGATGCTTGGACTCCTACTTGACACTTGCTATCCAGTTGAAATCCCTCATCAGCTTTCAACAGACCCCACAGAAATACAAATGATTGTTAAAAAATAATATGGACAGCTCTACTCCAACAAACTAGACAACCTGGAGGAAATGGACAAATTCCTAGAAAAATACAACATTCCAAAACTCAATCAGGAAGAATCTAAAAATCTCAACAGGCCAATAACTATGGAAGAAATTGAAGCAGTCATCAAAAAGCTTCCATCAAACAAAAGCCCAGGACCAGAAGGCTTCACAGGGGAGTTTTACCAAACATTCAAGGAAGAACTAAAACCTATCCTCCTCAGACTACTACAGAAAATTCAAGAGGAAGGAACACTTCCAAGCTCATTCTATGAAGCCAGCATCACCCTAATACCAAAACCTGGTAAAGACAACACAATGAAAGAGAATTACAGGCCAATATCCCTCATGAACATAGATGCCAAAATCCTCAACAAAATCTTAGCAAATCGGATCCAGCAGTACATCAGAAAGATCATACACCATGACCAAGTAGGATTTATCCCAGGGATGCAAGGATGGTACAATATCCGCAAATCAATAAATGTGATACATCACATAAACAAATTGAAAGACAAAAACCACATGATCATATCAATTGATGCAGAAAAAGCATTTGACAAAATTCAACACCCATTTTTGATAAAAACTCTCAGTAAGGAGGGAGTAGAAAGATCATACCTCAACATAATAAAAGACATATATGACAGGCCCACAGCCAACATCATACTCAATGGACAAAAACTAACACCATTTCCCCTAAGAACAGGAACAAGACAGGGATGCCCCCTCTCACCACTCCTGTTCAACATAGCACTGGAAGTGTTAGCCATTGCAATTCGGCAAGAAGAAGAAATAAAGGCATCCAAATTGGAAAAGAGGAAGTAAAACTGTCCTTATTTGCAGACGACATGATATTATACATACAAAACCCTAGAGACTCCATCAAAAAGCTACTAGACTTAATACATGAATTTGGCAATGTAGCAGGATACAAAATTAACCCCAAGAAATCTGAGGCATTTCTATACACCAATAGTGAACTTTCAGAAAGAGAGATTATAAAAACAATCCCATTTACCAGCTTTCATCTTCTCATGTAGCCTACAGCTTCTTCCTTCTGGGTTAATAATGTAAAAATGTCTCCATTTTCCATATTGGGTAGTTGGGGAGTTAGAATGAAGTAAAGGTAAATTCGTGTGTTCAGACTATGTTTATCCAGAATTCTCAAATAATATACTTGAATATATAAATTAAATATTTGATAATACACTGAGTGGCCAGATTATTATGACCACCTGGTGTTTGTAGGCAAATTAGCTATAATTTCGTGCTGAAGTTGCTAGAGGGCCAGACATTATAAATAGGGAAACAGGTTGTTTACCACGACAGTAGAAGTGATTTTTTTCTGACGATATGGGTAAACAATGCGATTTAACAGCCTTTGTACGTGGATATACAGTATATATACACTGAGTGGCCAGATTATTATGACCACCTGACATTTGTAGGCAAATTAGCCGTACACTGCATCGTATGGGATATGGAAGCCGAAGGCCTGTTTGAACACCTTTGCTATCTGCAGTTACCAAGATAAAATGTCTCCAATTCGCACAGGAACACAAGGATTGGACAGTCGAGCATTGGAAAAAAGTCATGTGGTCCGATGAATCACGTT
This sequence comes from Myotis daubentonii, assembly GCF_963259705.1. Taxonomy (NCBI): domain Eukaryota; kingdom Metazoa; phylum Chordata; class Mammalia; order Chiroptera; family Vespertilionidae; genus Myotis; species Myotis daubentonii. Next base: position 94,621,041 of record NC_081842.1, read on the forward strand.
TCCAGTTGCATCATGCAGATGTCAGAGTGAGAATTCGGCAGAAACAGCATGAAAGCATGCATTCCACAAGCATCAGTACAACCCTTCAAGCTGGTGGGGGCAGTGTTATGGTTTGGGGCATGTTTTCCTGGCATGATTTGGGCCTTTTAATTCATGTGGAACAACATCTGAATAGCACAACATACCTAAGTATTGTTGCTGATCAGGTCCGTCCTATAATGTTGATGGCATATCCCAATGGAGATGGCTTCTTCCAACAAGACAATGCGCCATGCCATGCTGCTCGTATTGTGCAGGAATGGTTTCAAGAACATGAGGGAGACTTTACCTTGCTTAAATGGCCCCCACAATCACCAGATCTCAATCCAATTGAGAATTTGTGGGATGAAGTTAAAAGAGCCATCAGGCAGCTGGTTCCACAGCCATCAAATCTCATAGAACTGGACAGTGCTATTCATCAGGCATGGTGACAGATTCCTCGCATCACCTTTCAATATCTTGTGGAGTCAATGCCAAGAAGACTCGCTGCAGTATTGAAGGCAAAAGGTGGCCCAACGAAGTACTGATGGGGTGGTCATAATAATCTGGCCATTCACGTTCAAATATATCTTGCATTCAAAGGCTGTTAAATCGCGTTGTTTACCCATATCTTCAGAAAAAAAAAATCACTTCTACTGTCGTGGTAAACAACTTGCTTCCCTATTTATAATGGTCTGGCCCTCTAGCAACTTCAGCATGAAATTATAGCTAATTTGCCTACAAACCTCAGGTGGTCGTAATAATCTGGCTACTCGGTGTATAATATAAATGCATAAACCAATAAAAAAAAGTCTTGGTTAAAAAAAAATGCATAAAACCTAAAAATAAGATATAAACACTATTTATAGATTTCATAAAACAAATACTCAACTACTCATGCACAGGTCATAAAAAAGCTTTAATAAGTCATATAATTTTCGTTGAATCAGATAAATTGCTAATATTCTATCATACTGGATATCAAAAAAGGCAAAAAAGAAGCCACATACACTGACTATATTTTTTAAAAATATATTTTATTGATTGTTTTTACAGAGAGGAAGGAAGAGGGATAGAGAGTTAGAAAAATCGATGAGAGAAAAACATCTATCAGCTGCCTCCTGCACACCCCTATTGGGGATATACCCGCAACCAAGGTACATGCCCTTGACCAGAATCGAACCTGGGACCCTTCAGTCCGCAGGCCGATGCTCTATCCATTGAGCCAAACCGGTTACGGCTGACTGTTTTTTTAAATTAAATATTTTTAAATGATAGTTTGAAACATCTGATCTCAAACATTGAAAAGCACTAATCTGAGCAACTTTTTAGTAAAAGCAAGCAAATAAACAGATAAATAAAGAAAAGAAGAAGTAGCAATAGGAATATTCCATTTAAAAATCTATTGCATTCAGCCAAAATAATAATCTGAGACAAATATATACTGACAATTTAATTATTACAAAATAAAAGACTATAAAATAACCTAATCATTTTTTAAATAAGAAGAAAATAACAATATTACAAAAAGATAATAACAGTCAAAGCAGCATCAATGATAACCCAATTTTACAATTAACATTTCTAACTCTCAACATTGATCTGAGCTCCAGAATTCCATTTCTAAATGCTACTCAAGAATGCTCCCCAGATACTTGGCAACATCTGCAACTCTATAGGTCCACAAGTAAACTCATCATCTTCTCTAAGAGCATGCTGTTCTTATTATATTCCCTGTCATGTTAATATCCTAAACACCCATTCAGTGTCTCATGTTGAAAGCCTTCAGATCATCTTCAACTCACTTTCTTTTTATTTCACATACCAAATTATTAACCATATTTACCTTATTTGAGAAGAAAATCTTCCTTGAATCTGAGTTATCACTTTTTCACATAATTATTGCAAAGCACAACTGGCTCTAGTTTTTCTCCTTTCTCCCAAAGGACTACCAGTTCTCTCTCAAAACAGAGCTGCTTTTGTCACCTTCAATTTAAAAGAAAAAAGAAAAAAAAAACTTCGCTGGAAAAAACATATACATATGAGCATGCACACACATATACATACAAACAAAATTTCATGAGTTCTAGTACTTATTCCTAACTCTATAGAATACTACTCATGATCTTTCCTAATGTAACTTTGATTTCTATCTTAAAATTATGATTCTTTATTTTTATTCCCTTATGTATCATCAGGTCTTGTTTACATGCACACTTAGCTCTAGTAAAATAAGAATGCTCACTCTTCTTTAATTTTCTTGTCATTATGTTGAATATTTTTCCTTCATCTTTCTCCTTCTGGTCACATTGAATTCATTATTGCAGACTTAGCTCAGTTTTGTGTCCTCAAGAAATTTTATTTCCCTTTCCCAGCCCTAATCTTTCTTTTGTTTTAACTATACTGCAATGCGTTCGTGTGCATTCATATGTCTACAATATATACATTTCTATGTGAAGGCAGGAGTGTGCATTTCCCAAATTTATATTTCCCCAGAGGTCTTAGCATAAGTCCTTGGACCATGAATGTTAGTACTCAAAATGTGTTTGTTCTAGCTAGATGCAAATAATTACAGATACAATTGTATTAGCTCTAAAATGTAAAACAATTGAGGCTGATTATGGCCCCATCTTATTAAGAACTGTGATAGATTGAGATTGTAATTTATTTGCAAGCTAACAAGTTAGCATATCTCTGGTTCAGGGATGGTGGAAGAAGATGCATACAACGTTCTCGAATCAGAGACAAAGTACTTTTCAATCACAGTAGCCAGATCATCAGTCTTTGCTTCAGTTCTCCAAGCTCTGTTATTCACAGTGTAGCCCAAAGAAGGACAGGTGGTGCTGCAGCGGCCTATGTTAAAGGAGAGGAATTCCAATTTTAGGGAACCCAAATAATTTATAATTGACAGAAGCTTGTGTAAATTTTACTCTGAAAAGATTACCTTTATTACTTTCTCAGGAAATAAATCTGCCCTCTACCTCAGAGAGAGATATGGCTTCTTGTCTTCCAAAGCTGTTTACAAACATCACTAAATAGTTAATTCAGAACAAAAATAGTCAGTAGCTCTGCTCGCAAGATGTGCAGAAAAGCAAGAAAGCAATGAGCCTAGCCAGTGTGGCTCAATGGTTGAACATCGACCTATGAACCAGGAGGTCAAAGTTAGATACCTGGTCAGGGTACATGTCCAGGTTGTTGGCTTGATTCCCAGGAGGGGGCATTCAGGAGGCAGCCAATCAATGATTCTCTCTCATTATTCATATCTCTAGCTCTCTATCCCTCTCCCTTCCTCTCTCTGAAATCAATTTAAAAAAAGTTAAAAAAAACAACCAATGAGAATTGTCTCCTGATAACTATTTGTACCCATAACATTCTGATGCATGCATGAAGAACAATGAAGATGGAGTGAAACTGAAGTCTTTGGAGTACAAGATTAGAACTATTATTCAGGCATTCATTAGTTCATTTAACATTTACCAAGTATCTATTAGGACCAAACACTGATCCAACTTCTGGTGGTACAACAGTGAACAAAACAGTGTTTCTGCCTTCTTGAAATTAACATTCTATAAAGAGGGGGCTAGAAAATATACATATATACATACAAATATCATCCTATATAATAAAAAGGTATTTTGCAAATTAACACTCTATCACACAGTCACAAGATGGCTGCCTAGAAGGTGGCACTTTTGACGCTGACTGGCATAGAAACTGACCAACCAGAACAAAATCTGGTTGAACTGCGAGGAGCCAATGACTGCCTAGGAGGCGGAGCTTTTGACACTGATTGGCATAGAAACCGACCAATCAGAACTTAATCTGGGTGAACTGAGAGGGCAGAACCTAAGGTGGGGGCTGAGGAGGGGTTTTAAGGACCACAGCTGTTTGGTGTAAGGTGTAAGAAAGCGGTTCAATTTTTTAATGACCGGTTTGGCAGTATATTGCATATGGCTATCAGTCCAGATATAGGAATTATGTATTTTTGTCTGCCAAGAGCAGCTCCTCCTGCTGAAAAAGGCTCCCCCCACCCCATTTAAGCAATCCTATCCTATATAATCTATCTATACTAATAAAAGGGTAAAATGCTAATTAGACTGGGTTGACCAGAAATCTTCCCGATGTCCGACTTCCTTCCAGACAAACCCATGGTGGTGGGGGCTGAGGCAGAGGCAATTAGGAGTGATCAGGCTGGCAGGGGAGGGCAGTTAGGGATGATCTGGCAGGCAGGCAGAGAGGTTAGGGGCAATCAGGCAGGCAGGCAGAGACAGGTAGTGGCGATCAGGCAGTCAGGCAGGCAAGCAGTTAGGAGCGAGTGGTCCCAGATTGCAAGAGGGGTGTCCGACTGCCGGTTTAGGCCTGATCCCACAGGATCCCGAAACCAGCAGTTGGACATCCCCCAAGGGATCCCCGACTGGAGAGGGTGCAGGCTGGGTTGAGGGAACCCCCTCCCACACACCCCTCCCCCGCTCTGTGCACGAATTTCGTGCACCGGACCACTAGTATATATATATATATATATATATATATATATATGGTGATAAAATTTGTGAGAATAAAAACAGGGCAAAGGGATACAAAGTAACAAATGCTTATTTAGATTGAATGGTTCATGGTGAATTCTGATTAAAAGATATAATATTATTGACATGGAGCCATGGAGTTTGGAGGGGTGGAAAAGTGGAGTTAGCTTGATTCCCAAAAAATCTAGCCTAATCAATTATGCCAGGAAGATACTATATAATCACCTATTTAATCTCATTTATACTTCACCATTATGTATTTCTAAAAGTATATTTTTCTATATTATCTTATCACTAAAGGCCTAATGCATGAAATCTGTGCAAGGGGCTCAGCCCCCGCTGCTGCCACAGCTGCCTCAGCCCCTACCACCACGGAGGCTGCCACTGCCTCGGACCCTGCCCACCGCAGTGGCCAGAGGCCTCTGCCTTGGTCCCCACCTGCCATGGCAGCCACCTGTCTCTGCCTCAGCCTCTGCCTTGGCCCCACCACGGCTTCATCCAGGTCTAATTAGCATATTACACTTTTATTATTGTAGATGTTCAATATTTTTCATTAAATTATCTGTATAATACCTGGACATCTCAACTTGTTAAATGTAGGATATTCTAGATCCTAATATTCATGTTAAAATGTATAAATATTTTAACTAATTATTTTCAGGTTATTATTCTCTTTTTTTTGCTTGCTCTTTGATAAATATTTTATAAGAAAAATGTTTTCAAAATAATTATCTTTATCAATATCAATACTTTTTGCATATTTTACCTTTTTCAGAGGCTAAAAAATCATAGGACTCCTTAATTTACTCTCACTATTCACAAGAGATATGTCTATCCTAATAAAATAAGAATTCAATCAAAATATTTTTCTATAAACTGAGGTATTCTAAAGCAAAATCAGAGAATTTTAAGGTCTCAACTAAATCTAAAATTATAATAAGCACCACACATAAAGCACATACTGCCACACTGAAAAATGTTTTTATTTAAAAAAATCAGCTTTCCATAAACACATTGCAGCTCAGTTATTCTGTATATGTATAAAAATATTTATTTCATAGCCATAGCCACTATTTCAATCAGTAGAATATCACCTCTGCATCAATTCAGGTCCTCTGAAAAGTAGAAGCCAAGATAGAGTACATGTGCAAGAGAATTGTTGGGGAATCACCAGTGCAGGACAGAGAGAGCAGGAGAAAACAGCCTTCAGGCTACAGTGCATATCTGACACCCATGAAAGGAAAATGTGAAGGAAGATTGGCAGGAAGAACTTCAGTGTGGGCTTCAGTGTAGTTCTAGGGGAGTCTTACCCAGGCAAAGGGTAGTCCATGAGCAAAAACTGCCCGGTGGAGTTTTCCTGCATTGGGCAGGAATTGTCTAGCTCTAGCACTACTGTCACGCTCAGACATTGGCTAGAAGCAGTTGTGAGGAAGCATAGCTTGGGCAGGAATGCCACAGTGGAGCTGAGGCAGCATCGATTCAGTTATGTTCGCCGTGGCAAGTTCTCTCATAGGAAGAGTTGTGCAGGGAACCTCAGAGTTGTCAGGGCCTCTGATTGGAATTAACCCGATATTCTTTTTGAAACATCAAGTAACATTGAGATATATCCTTCATTACTTAATTCTTTTCAAAGATTTTCTTCTGCAAATAGAATCAACTAAGTGACTGTTATAGCTTCACTTTGTCTATGAACTGAGAAAACTTGGCATTAACAGTTAACAAAACTAATTTAGAACATTCTTTGGATTAAATGAAATATCATGTTTCACAGAGTGATGAGTAAACAAATTTGTCAGCTCCATGTGTCATCCCCAGGCACATTCTTCTAAAATAACTGCTTTTTGTAGTAGAAGCTTACTTTTTTTTTTTTTAACAGACTAGGGGTCCAATGCACGTATTCGTGAACTTTGAAAGGAACTGTGGGCTGTGAGGCTGTGGTGGGCACAGGGGCAGGTCTCAGCCCATCCTCTGTGTCCTTGTCCAGCCCCTTCAGCCAGGGCCCCCGGTCCCCTGTCTGTCAGCAGCCCTGCTCCCGCCACCACCATTCCCATGCACTGACAGTGCTTGTCCTGCTCGCACCTGCTGACAGTGCAGAGCGATTGGGGCAGGCGCCAGCACCAGGTGCAGGAATCTGGATGGACTACGGTGCACAGGAGCAAAGAATTTTCAGTAACCACCAGAGGCTCACCCCAAAGACAGCGACCGGGGCTCTGCCTTGTTCTGGCATTCCTGCTCACCTGCTCCACCATCCCACTGCAGCCAATGCCCGCCATGTTCCACATGCACCCCATGATGGTCAGTTGTTCAGTTGTTCAGTTATTCCGCCATTAGGTCTACTTGCAAATTAGGGTTTTATATATATAGATTTTTGTCTTCTGGTTCTCGTGTGACTGTCCTGCTACTTAAGTTGGATCATAAATATTGAGATGCAGTTTGTGCAAGTTAATTTTTTTTAGCCTCAAAGCTTCTTACCCTTGCATTGTAAAAAAATTCGCTTTCATTTTTCTTGTTATTGATGGAAAATATGTTTGTGGCAAAACAAAAAAAAAACATTGCTAAACCTTAAAATCAATACTTGTAGATCTGTAGTCAAAGTAACCAGATACTTTCTATATAACCACAGCATGAATGCTAAGCTTTCATTTTTCATACATATTTCATGAGCACCTAATCTGTCATTTATCAAATTTTATGATGATACCATTGACTGCTGGTCTTGTGACTTTTTGCATCTTGTAGGACCCTGTATGACCATAGCAACTAGCTGGTACACAAGCAGCCAGCAGGATTTCAGTAGTGACCATTCCTCTCTTTAATGCCACACACATAAAAAGTTAGCAGCCCCTACTTCTCTTACATAGCACCTTTCCTTCAATTAGGGTGCACACTGCATGCTATCTTGAAAGAAGAAACTTAAATAGAGTCTGAAAATGTCAGGACAAGAGAGACAGTTAATCTTTCAGATTAAACCATCTGTTAGAAGTGAAAATTCTATTCACTGCATATGAATAACACAAATCACTAAATAATATTATTGCAAAGGCTGCAAGTACATGATGAAGGTCTTACAAACCTATCTCATCTCATTTTAATGTAACAGTTAATAATAATAATAATAATAATAATAATAATAATAATGCATTGTTAAAAAATAAACAATTCAGGAAAAATCCTAATCCTAATGAAGATAATACACTGAAACAACAGGCCTAAGTCAAGACTGCCCATGGCAAACTGACACATATAATCACTCTAGGAGCCACTAATGTTTTCTAGGTGGGATATTCATATACATCATAGTAATTGAGAATTATTTTGAACACTGCCCATAGGAAAGATGAAGTTAAGCAGAAAAAAAAAAATTAATGCCAGCAAACTTCAAACTAAGATTTTTTTCTCTGGAAAGAAGAGGGAAAGTTGATCAGAAAACTATAGCAAATTTGATAGAGATTTAAAGTGAATGGTGTATTAAAGCGAGGCCGGTGTGTGGAGTTTGGGCCAAACATTCCTGAGTTTGTATTCTCCCTCCTCTTCACATGACACTGGGGAAAGTGAATTTACCTCCTCAAATTTCAGTCTTTATATGTAAAATGAAATAATAATGACAGCAGCAAGGCTGTTGTAAAATATCAAATAATATTAAATAATTTATAGTTCTCAAAAATATTAGAGTGCATTAGTACAATCTTACAGATCTGTAATACTAGAAGCTGTTGAAAAAATTGGAAAGGTTGGCATTTAGGAAATTTTAGACATGTTAGATTTAGTTACTGCTATTTCCCTTTCTCTGATAAAAGTACTAATGCAGGCAAAGTATCATTACATGTAGTAAAAGCATATATAGTACAACTGCTGCTGAGAAATCTAAAGCAAAACTAATGGACAAGTATCTTTCAGTAAATCCTTTTCAGTGAAAATCTGAGGTCACCAGATCACTGTGGAAGAATTCTGACAATGCTATCCTTATAAAGATTCCACACCTTCTAGCATGCAGTAAAATTTTCCAGAGCCCTATAACAAAATGTGCTTTAACAAGACATTCTTGGAATAATGCAATGCAATACCATATGTATCATTCAGTTTGAATAATCATTTCTCAACTGATATCCTCTGCAGTCAGCCTTTCACATAACAATGCAACTTTGTCCAGCCTCATGCTCCACTGGGTTTCAAATGCCTTGCACTACTGGCTTCCTGAATTTAGCTGTTGTAGTTCTAGAGTTAAGGAAATTCACAGAGGACATGATTTTTTTCTCTCATAATAGTATGTTTTCTTTAAACCAACTCACAAAACTTTGCTCTCTAGGTTCTCATCAAGCAAGTAGGTTTTGCTACCATTAGCACATTGATGTTAAAACTCTACTGGATGGGGGTTGGGATTGGGCAGGGAGAGCTCAATGAGGGGAAAAGGAAACATGTATAACATTTTCAACAATAAAGATTTTAAATAAAAAAATAAAACTCTACCGGAGTACAACCAAGAGTAATAACTACATTTACTTGCAGCTTACTGTGTGCCACTGTCTTAAATGCAAACTTTCCTCATTCCACTATTTTGAGCACATTTTAGATAAGTGACCTGAAGGTTAGGGAGGGGAAATAATTGGAAGAGATCATGGATCAGTGAGCTATGAAGCCTGGTTCTGAAGAATTCGGTTCTGCCTTCAAAGCTTGTACTCTCAATTTCAGACCACCTGCCACTGCTTGTTTCGTGTCCATTTGCCTGACAGCCAAAGAAAATATTTTCTCAAAATATTAAAGAAAAAATAGATAATTTGCTTTTAAAAACAATGATTTATAAACTCATGGGAAGCAAATTATGTGATTGTAAAAAAGGTAGATTTCAGTTTTAGTTGTCTGAGAGATACCTGGAACTCTGCCACTGACCAGTCACCCTATCAGTAAACAAGTTTCCATCACTGTAAAGTGGAAACATTATAGTAAATGATGCAAACTTGGAAGGGTCCAAAATCTTCTCTAACATTTAAATGTGATTAAAGGGCTATGGTTAGTATTATAGAGCACATGGTACGTGTTTTAGATGAATGACATACTCATGTTGATGTCACTCTCCACCAGGTGTTTTCACATGGGGCATCTCACAACAGAGGCAATTATATAATTCATCTTTTGTGGTTGGGGACATTACATAACCAGCCAATATTAGACAACCAGCTCAGAGTATAGATGTTGATTTAAAATTGTCTCCAAAAGGTAAGATATTTTCACTGTAATGTCGATCATTAGAAATAGTAAACTTCATAAGATATAAATAGGATGCCTCAGTTTTACATCAATTTAGGATTGGCCATTTTAGAAATTTGCATGAGATTTAGTCTTTTTTTTAACTTCTTTTTTCCAAATTGCCCTTCTCATCCTCTTGAAATTAAATACTAAGATACAAAAATGTTGTCAAAGCTGGATTAAACTTTGGAGGACCAAAAACTATTGTAACAAGATTATTTTTTACTCCACCCCTGGGCCAATTTTTCTCCCCTTGGAGAGGGTATTACCCCCATTGTTATGGGGTCAGGTGGTGCTGCTTGTTATGAACATGGCCACCAATGTGGGTTCAACCTGCTGCCCTGGGGCTGCAGCTGGGCCAGCTGCTCTGCCAGGTCCTGCTGCATTTCCCCTTCACCATCTGTAAGTCCTGAGCCAGGAATATGTACAAACTCTGTTAATGAAGGGCAAAAACCTAGTCTGTACAACATCAAGGCTACAGATGGTGAGAGACAGGCACACAGGTTCTAGTTCATCCTTTTGGATTTCAGTCTATTCTTCCATATTCCAATTATTATTGCTCTCCACTTCACATCCATTTTTTCTTTCTTACTTCTGGCTCCATTGATTTCAGGCCCAACACGGGAAGCAGGGACAAGAGCGTGAGTTGGGCTGCTTAACCACCTCCCATAGTTGAGTAAGGACTAATAGTTATAATAAATTCTACATATTACTCACAGTTGTTCTTTTTGTCTAATAGAAACCCACTTAAGAATAGGTGATGATTATTTTCTAATTTTAAACTAAAATACATTAGCATAAACCTAAATATATATATTCCCAGTTCTCCTTTCTTTCATTACATATTCTTAGTTCTTTTAAAATTAATTCATATAAATAAATAAATAAATAATGGGAATAAAAGAAAGAAAAAAAATCCCTGTATCCCCGATAACAAGCCTCACTTCTTCTTCATGCCATTAGTTCCTATTTCTTTCAGTATTTAATACATGGTTCCAATGTCATTAGCATATTCAAAATGATCCAGGGAAGGAGCATTCTTTGATACACATGTTCTCTCTAATTACAACACCATTTGTCATCCCTGTTTGTAAAATTACTGTTTCATCTCTCAGTTTATCTTTTACATAAAAGTATTTTAAATTAAGTGATCTTAATTTGCATTACTTTTTGTTGAATAGCAATGTAAATTGTTTTCCAATTTGTTTTCCTTCCTTACACTCTTGGAGGCCAAGAGCTGGATGAGATACTCCTATATCTCAGTATTTAACTTTTTCCTCAGATCATTAATGATCTTCGAGATGACCCAATTATTATAATAAAACAACACTAATAAAAGTAATAATAAAGTAATAAAAAGTAACAGACATTCCCTACAAAGTAATGTAAGGTACAAGATCAGATGAATTGGATAAAGGAAACAATTGTTTATTTCAAATGAGGAATTAATCTCACATGGAGAAAAATTAAGTAAATCTGTTTAAGTGACAACTAATAGTCCCAGTACAAGAACTGCTGTTCAGACTGTGTCTGTCGAATTAAAAAATAGTATAATATAATATAATATAAAATATGCTTTTCATACAGTTTGAATGTATATTTAGAAATACAAAGAACTGCATTTATTTAAAAATCTAAATATAAAAATAAATGCATATGTGTTTATTGTAAACCTTAGAAATATTCAAATATCTAAGCGGTTACTATGAGTTCTATTCTGTGATACATTGTTTAAAATGGGTGAAAACATTGAGGATGCCCTTTAAAATATTAAATATATATGTATATATATATATGTATACATATATAAATAGCTATATATAGTAGTTCTTAAAATTTCAAAATTTAATTTTAGTTAATTCTCTCTCATTACTGATGTTTCTGTCCCTTTCTCTCCCTTCCTCTCTGAAATCAATAAAAATATATTTTAAAAAAAGAAAAGTAATACAAATAGTAAGGTTTTCATTGTTTTGTTTTATTCACTTTAAAATATTAATAACACATGTACATACCACCAAATAAAACATCTGGCACCTGATTGTGAATGTACATAATTGATTTAAAAGTAAAATCAATAAATAACTTGACTCTCACTATTGCTCCTAACACTTTATTCAATTAAGAGGAGGTAGATGTCTCAATCACCATGGCTGTATAACAATTTTTCTGTCTGCCTGTTTGTTTGTTTATTGTGACATATGTTTTGTGCTTTCATTTTTTTTTAATATAGTTTTTTTTATTTTTTATAGTATTGCCGATATCTACCATTTCCTTCCCTTTTTCTCCTCTCCTTCCAGCCCCTACCTACCCGCCCAGGTCTTCACAACCCTATTGCCCTTGTTCATGGGCTGTGCATATAAGTATGTAAGTTCTTTGGTTAGTGATTCTTGTCCCCACAACCCCACATCGAGGTTGTTAGTCTGTTCCATGTATCCCTGCTTTGGGTCTTATTTTGTTGCTCAATTCATTGTGTTCATTAGACTCCACAAATAAGTGAGATCATGTAATATTTGTCTTTCTCAGTTTAGCTTATTTCAATTAGCATAATACTCCCCAGGTCCATCCATGCTATACAAAAGGGGAAGAGATTCCTCTTTTTTATAGCTGCATAGCATTCCATAATGTAAATGTCCCACAGCTTTCTTATCCATTCATCCAGTGAAGGGAACTTGGGCTGTTTCCAAATCTTAGCTATTGTAAATAATGCTGCTATGAAGATAGGGGTGCATATATTCTATCTGATTGGTGTTTTGGGGTTTTAGAATATATTCTCAGATGTGAGATTGCTGGGTCAAACAGAAGTTCCATTTTAATTTTCAAAATTGATTTTCAGAGAGGAAGAGAGGGGGGGAAAGAGAGAGAGATAAAGAGAGAGAGAGAGAGAGAGAGGCATCAATGATGAGAGAGAATCATTGATTGGCTGCCTCTTGCACTCACCCCACTAGGAATGAGCTAGAAACCTGGGAATGAACCCTGACCTCCTGGTTCATAGGTCAGTGCTAAACTACTGAGCCATGCCAGTCAAGCCATTTTTAATTTTTTGAGGAAACTACATACTGTTTTCTACAGTGGCTGCACCAATCTTCATTACAATCAGCACTGAACTAGTGCTCCCTTTTCTCTACATAATTGCCAGCACTAGTTTGTTAATTTTTTTATGACAACCGTTCTGACAGGTGTGAGGTGATATCTCATTGTGGTTTTTATTTGCATTTATCTGATGATTAGTGACTTTGAACATTTTTTTATTTGTATGTCCTCTTAGAGAAATGTTTATTCAGGTCTTTTGCCCATTTTTTAATTGGATTGTCCTCTTTTTGTTGAGTTGTATAAGCACTTTATATATTTTGGATATTAACCTCTTATCAGATGTATCACTGGCAAATATGTTCTCTAATTCAATGGGTTCCATTTTCAATTTGATGGTGATTTCTTTTGCAGTGCAGAAGTTTTTTTTATTTTTATGTAGGCCCATTTGTTTATTTTCTCCTTAGTATGCTTTGCCCTAGGAGTTGTATCTATAAACATATTGCTATGTGAGATGTCTGAGATTTTACTGCCTATGTTTTCTTCAAGATTTTTATGGTTTATGCCTTACATTTTAGTCTTGTATCCACCTTGAGTTTATTCTTGTGTATGGTCTAAGTTGGTGGACTTCTTTCATCTTTTTGCATATGTTTGTCCAATTTTCATAGCACCATTCAGTGAAGAGAATTTCTTTACTCCATTGTATGTTCTTACCTCTTTTGTCAAATATCAATTGACCATAATGGTCTGGGTCAATTTCTGGGGTCTCTGTTCTGATCCATTGGTCTATATGCCTATTCATATGCCAGTACCAAGATTTTTTGGTTATAAAGTCTTTGAAATGTAGTTTGATATCCAGTATTGTGATCCCCCCTACTTCATTCTTCTTTCTCAAGATTGCTGCAGCTATTCAGGGACTTTTATGGTTCCATATACATTTTTGGAGTATTTGTTCTCCCTCTGAGGAGTATGCCATTGATATTCAGTAAGGATTGCCTTGAATCTGTAGATTGCTTTGGGTAGCATAGACATTTTAATGATGTTAATTCTTCCAATCCATGAACATGGTATATGCTTCCAGTTGTGTATATCTTCCTCTTTTTTTTATCAATGTCCTATAGTTTTCCAAGTACAGATCTTTTACCTTGGTAAAGTTTTATGCCAAAGTATCTTACTTTTGTTGTTGCAATGATCAGTGGAATTTCTTTTTTAATTTCTTATTTCTGAGATTTCATTACTGGTGTATAAAAATGTCATTGATTTGTGGATGTTGATTTTTGTATCCTGCTACCTTGCCATATTCATTTGTTAAGTCTAGTAGTTTCCTGGTAGAGTCTTTAGGGTTTTCTATGTACAATATCATGTCATCTGAGAATAATGACAGTTTTATTTTCTCCTTTCCAACTTGAATGATTTTTTTAATCTCTTCTTCTTGTCTGATTACTGTGTCTAGACTTCCAGTACTATGTTTAATAGGGCTAGCGAAAGCAGACATCATTGTCTAGTTCCTTTTCTTAAGGGAAATGCTTTTAGTTTTTGCCCATTGAGTATTATTTTGGCTGTAGGTTGTCATATATGGTCTTATTTATGTTGAGGTATGATCCCTCTATTCCCACTTTACTGAGTATTTATATCAAAAAAGTGTCTTGGATTTTGTTGAATGCTTTTTTTGCATCTATTGATATGATCATGTGGTTTTTATCTTTCAATTTGTTTATGTGATATATCACATTTATTGATTTGTGATTACTGTACCAGTCTTGCATCTCTGGAATAAATCCCACTCAATCATGATCTATAATCTTTTTAATATATTGCTGGATATGATTTGCTAATATTTTATTGAGGATTTTAGCATCTATGTTCATCTCATATATTGGCCTATAATTTTCTTTCTTAGTACTGTCTTTATTTGGTTTTGGAATTAGGATAATGGTAGCTTCATAAAAAGAGCTTGGAAGTGTTCCTTCCTATTGAACATTTTGAAATAGTTTGAGGAGGATAGGTGTTAGTTCTTCTTTGAATGTTTTGTAAAATTCACCTGTAAATCCATATGGTCCAGGACTTTTGTTTGCTGGAAGTTTTTTAATTATTGCTTCAATTTCATCAGTTGTAATTGTCCTACTCAGGTTTTCTGATTCTTCCTGGTTAAGTTTTGAAAGATTGTACATTTATAGGAATTTTCCCTTTCACCCATTGTGCAATTTGTTGGCATATAGTTGTTCATAGTCGTTTGCTTACAATTCTTTGTATATCTGTGGTGTCCATTGTTATATTGCCTCTTATATTTCTGATTTCATTTATTTGACTCCTCTGTCTTTGATTCTTGATGAGTGTGGCTAGGGGCTCATCAATCATGTTCATCTTTCCAAAGAAACAACTCTTGGACTTATTGATTTTTGTACTATTTTTTAAGTCTCTATGTCATTTATTTCTGCTCTGATCTTTATTATTTACTTCCTTCTACTTCTTTTGGGCTTTTCTTGCTGTTCCCTTCCTAGCTCATTTAGTTGTAAAGTTAAATGGTTTATTGTCTTTTTTTCTTGTTTCTCCAGGTAGACCTGCTGGACTATGAACTTCCATCTTAGGACTGCCTTTGCTGTATCCCATAGGTTTTGGGTGGTTGTGTGTTCATTTTCATTTGTTTCCAGGTAGTTTTAATTTCTTGCTTGATCTCATTGGTAACCCATTCATTGTTCAGTATCGTGATATTTAGCCTCCATGTATTTGAGTGGTATTGCCTTTTTTTATTGTAGCTGATTTCTACCTTCATGCCATTGTGATCCAAAAAGATGCTTGGTATTATGTCAATCTTTTTGAATTTGTATAGACTTGTTTTGTCGTAACATGTGGTGTATCTTTGAGAATGTTTCATGTGCACTTAAGAAAAATGTATATTCTGTTGCTTTGGGGTGAAATGTTCTGTAAATATCTATTAAATCCGTTTTGTATAGTGTGTCATTTATAGCCTCTGTTTCCTTTTTAATTTTTTATCTGGAAGATCTATGCAGTGATATCTGTGGGGTGTTAAAGTCCCCCACTATGATTGTATTGCTATTATTATCGCCCTTTAATTCCATTAATAGTTTTTTTAATGTACTTGGGTGCTCTTATATTAAGTATGTATATGTTTACAAGGGTTATATTTTCTTTGTATTACGGAATTGGCCTTCTTTGTCTTTTGTTCTGGCCTTTGGTTTTTTTTGTTTTGTTTTGTGTGTGTATGTGTGTGTGTGTGTTTCTTTTTTTTATTTTTTTCTTTATTAATTAAGGTATTACATATGTGCCCTTATCCCCCCTTTTCCCTCTCCCCCTAACCCCCCACTCATTCCCTCACACTCCTGTTGTCTGTGTCCATTGGTTAGGCCTATATGCTAGCATACAAGTCCTTTGGTTGATCGCTCACCCTTACCCCCGCCCTCCCCTACCTTCTCCCTGAGGTTCGATGGTCTGATTGACGCTTCTCTGTCTCTAGATCTGTTTTTGTTCATCAGTTTATGTTGTTCATTATATTCCACAAATGAGTGAGATCATGTGATATTTATCTTTCTCTGACTGGCTTATTTTGCTTAGCATAACACTCTCCAGGTCCATCCATGTTGTTGCAAATGGTAAGAATTCCTTCTTTTTTACTGTAGCGTAGTAGTCCATTGTGTAGATGTACCACTGTTTTTTAATCTACTCATCTGGCAATGGGCACTTAGGCTGTTTTCAAATCTTAGCGATGGTGAATTGTGCTGCTATGAACATAGGGGTGCATATATCCTTTCTGATTGGTGTTTCTAGTTTCTTGGGATATATTCCTAGAATTGGGATCACTGGGTCAAATGGGAGTTACATTTTTAGTGTTTTGAGGAAACTCCATACTGTTCTCCACAGTGGCTACACCAGTCTGCATTCCCACCAACAGTGCATGAGAGTTCCTTTTTCTCCGCATCCTCACCAGCACTTGTCATTTGTTGATTTGTTGATGGTAGCCATTCTGACAGGTGTGAGATGGTACTGCATTGTTGTTTTGATTTGCATCTCTCAGATGATTAGTGACTTTGAGTATGTTTTCATATGTCTCTTGGCCTCCCTTATGTCCTCTTTTGAAAAGTATTTTTTTAGGTTGATTGGCCATTTTTTGATTGGGTTGTTTATCTTTCCTTTGTTAAGTTATATGAGTTCCTTATAAATGTTGGAGATTAAACCCTTATCGGTTATAACATTGGCAAATATGTTCTCCCACGCAGTGGGCTTTCTGTTGTTTTGTTGATGGTTTCTTTTGCTGTGCAGAAGCTTTTTATTTTGATGTAGTCCCATTTGTTCATTTTCTCTTTAGTTTCCATTGTCCCAGGAGCTGTATCAGTGAAGATATTGCTTCGGCATATGTCTGAGATTTTGCTGCCTGTGGATTCCTCTAATATTTTTATGGTTTCCAGTCATGTTTAAGTCCTTTATCCATTTTGAGTTTATTTTTGTGTATGGCATAAGTTGGTTGTCTAGTTTCATTTTCTTGCATGTATCTGTCCAATTTTCCCAACACCATTTATTGAAGAGACTGTCTTGACTCCATTGTATGTCCTTGCCTCCTTTGTCAAATATTAATTGAACATAGTGGTTTGGGTCAATTTCTGTGTTTTCTATTCTATTCCATTAGTCTATATGTCTGTTCTTGTGCAAGTACTGGGCAGTTTTGAGAACAGTGGCTTTGTAATACAGCTTGATATCTGGTACTGAGATCCCTCCTACTTTGTTCTTCTTTCTCATGATTGCTACAGCTATTCGGGGTCTGGCCTTTGTTTTGAAGTTTATTTTGTCTGATAGGAGTAGTGCTACTCTAGCCTTTTTTTCTTTCCATTTGCATGGAATATATTTTCATCCTTTCACTCTCAGTCTGTGTATGTTTTGTTCTGAGGTGGGTCTCTTGTAGACAGCATATACATGGGTCATGTTTCTTATCTATTCAGTGACCCTATGTCTTTTTACTAGAGCATTTCATCCACTTACATCTAAGATCATTATTGATAGATATTTATTTATTGCCATTTTTTATTTTCTTTATGGCTAGGATCTTCTCTCTCCTTTTCTTCTTCTTAGAGCTGTCCCTTTAATATTTCTTGCAAAGTTGGTTTGGTGATAATATACCCCTTTAACTTATTTTTTATTTTTATTTTTTGTCTGGAAAGCTTTTTATTTCACTTTCGATTTTAAATGATAGCCTTGCTGGATATAGTAGTCTGAGATTTAGGCCCTTGCTTTTCATCATTTCAAGTACTTCATGCCACACCTTTTTGTCCTGAAGTGTTTCTCTTGAGAAGTCAGTTGGTATTCTAATGGGAACTTCTTTGTAGGTAATTTTCTCTCTCTCTCTTGCTGCCTTTAAGATTCTTTCTTTGTCTTTAATATTTGCCTTTTTAATTATGATGTGTCTAGGTGTGGGCCTCTTTGTGTTCATCTTGATTGGGACTCTCTGTGTCTCCTCATTTTGTGCGACATTTTTCTTCATCAGGTTGGAGAAGTTTTCTGTCACTATTTCTTTAAATACCATAGGTTCTGTGTTCCTTGCTCATCCTCTGCCCCTTCTGGTATTCCTATAATGTGGATGTTGTTATGTTTCATGTTGTCCCAGAGCTACCTTAAGCTATCATCTTGCTTTTTAATTCTTTTTTTCTATTTGCTGCTCTAATTAAGTATTTATTGCTACCTTGTCTTCCAAATCACTGATTTAGTCCTCTGCTTCATCCAATCTACTTTTAATCCCTTCCAGTGTGTTCTTCATGTCAGATATATCATTCTTCATTTATGTCTAGTTCTTATTAATGGCCTCTCTTTCCCCTTTCATGTTGTTATTATTTGAAGTAAGTTCTTTAAGCATCTTTATAACCATTGCTTTGAACTCTATGTCAGATAGGTCGCTTGCCTCCATCTCATTTAGTTCTTTTTCTGGAGATTCCTTCTTTTATCTTACTTGGGGGTTGTTTCTTGGTGTACCCACTTTAGCTGTCTCTTTGTAATTGTTTCTATGTTCTTGAGGGTTCTAGTGGTATAGTCTCTTTGTTCACCTGAGCTGAATGCTCCAGGAATTCTCCTTATTTGTGCATTATTTGGACTCTCCTATTGTAATTGTAACTTGATTATTAATGTCCCATTTGTGGGAGGGATCTTCCCTCTGACTTGTTGCCAGTGAGGTTCAGCCCCAAAGTCATTGTGCCAGCTGTCCAATGGTCAGGGTCTCCTTATCCCAGAGGCTGGGTCTGCCTTGAGTCGCTCACCTTGGTTGGCCCTGTTCTGAGCTGTACTTCGTTCCCCCAAGGAGCTAGCCATACAAGTGCCAACTGAAGACACCTGAGGTCCCACCGGCTTTTGCCTCAATAAGCAGTCCTTATAACAAATTATTTGAAAACTTAATGGCATAGAGCAACCTATGGTGCTCATGAATTTTTCGGGTCAGGAATTCAGATGGAGCATAAAAGGAATGTCTTGTTTGTTCCATATTGCCTGGGGCCCTGGTTTGAAGACTCAAAAGCTGGGGCCTTGAATTGTTGAGGTTTTTTTACTCATATATTTGGAGGATGATTTTGGCTGTTGGCTGGGGGCCTCAGTTTCTCTCTGAGATCTTTCTTATGGGCTAACTTGGGATTCCTCACAGCCCAAATGGTTTAGCTCCCAAGGCAAGTTTCCCAAGAGAGAATCATGCAGATATTTTATTGGTTTTTTTTGTTGTTGTTGTTTGACAATCTCAGAGCTGTGACTTTTTAAAAATATATTTTATTGATTTTTTTACAGAGGGGAAGGGAGAGGGATAGAGAGTTAGAAACATTGATGAGACAAACATTGATCAGCTGCCTTCTGCACACCCTCTACTGGGGATGTGCCTGCAACCAAGGTACACGCCTTTGAACGGCATCGAAGCTGGGACCCTTCAGTCCACAGTTTGATGCTCTATACACTGAGCCAAACTGGTTAGGGCTATTTTATTGTTTTTATTACTTAGCTTCATAGGTCACATATGTCAGTCCTGCAATACTCCTTTAACCAGAGCAATCATAACCCTCCTTCCAGATATAAGGTGAAAAATAAAGAACTTGATTCTCAGTCAGAGAAGTTGAAAAATCACCTTTAAGACAAATAGGTAGGTTGGGAGATAATGTTGTAATTTTTTGAAAAATATAATATGCCACAGCAGGCAAGAGGCACAATATAAAGTCTAAAACTGGTACTTATCTTCTTTTAGTGAGTGTCCTCAAATTTAGTCTTATATCTTTTTTATGTGTTCACTATACTTCATTCACATATCTTTCAAAATGATTCATTCACATATCTTTATTTATGGCATTATTTGGTTGCCTTGTTTCTGCGTTTAGAGATATACTTCCAACCCACTAAATGAAGGGTAAATTCTAGTTTTACACATTATATTATGCAATATTTATGAATATGTGAGTCAGAAGTTTTGTTATATCATGTAGTTTATAAAGGTATCAATTTTTGCTATTTTAAATATTTTATTTAAAGTGAAATACTTTAGAACACCAATGTGGTAGAATAAATACCATTTGTAAGATAGAACTCAGAATGCAGGTAGCCTTGGGCTGAGGGACAAAAATATTTTGCAAAATTATGACACCGTGTATTTTTAATCTGCCCTGAGATATTATGTAAAATTTTATTGCCTTTTCTCTTTGTAGAAATTCTCATATTCTTGATATTTATGCTTACACAGCCTCTTCTTTTGGATATAAGCATCATGGAGGTGGAGATAGTTTGGAATTTTCATATACATTTATATTAATTAAACCAAATATAGGTAGATAGATAATGGGCTGTTTTGTAGTGTTGACAGTAACAATTTCTCTTATTTCTAGAAAAAGGAACTCTGTTTGGGACCTGAAGTTCAGTCACATGTATCAATATCTTGTTCAGCTCTTTCAAAGACAATGCCTGCTTGCCCCACCCCCCCATCCTTGCAACCAGTGAATAGCATCAGAAGGTCTCAGGAATTATGATCACTCATAGTATTGATGAATATCTAGGAGAGGGTGGGATTACAAAGAAAATGTAGAGAGCAGAGACAAGGGCAGATATTTAGGCAATTTTACATTTAGGAAAGTGAAAAACAAGAACCAACATTCATAAATTGCATCTATTTAAATAGACTATCTCATGCCTTTCAGGGGTGGGGAATGCACTGCCCGTGGGCCCAAGAAATCCTTTGGTCTGGCCCTGCCAAGGCATTGGAGGTGAGTTAATTAAATGTTTGATCAAATATAGCAGGCTAATTTTTAAGCTGGTAATTTTATATGCCCCACGAATGATATTATAAATATCCAAATGGCCGGAGGTAACATTTAGTTCACAATAGAACTGTTTGACTCAGAAGTAACAATGTTTTATGTTTAAAAACAAATATACAAAAAATAAAAAGTGTAATAACTTAATAAGGAAATTTTTAAAAATAAAATAAAATAAAAAGTGTAAATTTTGTGTGATTGCCTCTGACTTTCATTATTATTGCAGGGAAGGAGAACAAAAATAAATGAGTAAAATAACATTTTACTTGTCTTTCT
Organism: Myotis daubentonii; assembly: GCF_963259705.1. Lineage (NCBI taxonomy): Eukaryota > Metazoa > Chordata > Mammalia > Chiroptera > Vespertilionidae > Myotis > Myotis daubentonii. The sequence continues at coordinate 94,642,405 of NC_081842.1, forward strand.
TCTTTATTTGCTTATGATAACCAGGGTAATCCTCTAATCTTATGTTTTTTAAGTTTGTAAACTGATAAACTGAAGGAATATATTCATGTCCTAGTTCTTATGTGATCTAAGGTATAATAAATATTATCCAAATGAACTATAAATACTTTTATTTTAAAGAAAACATAGCAAAGATATTATTTTTAATTTAAATTCTAATCTTCCTCCACCAAACACCCTTTGTTGAGTAGACACAAATAGATAGAAAAAAAATTAGCCAAAGCTCTCCCTATATTTCCAGTTTTCCTTCTGCTATCTATAGAGCCTCACCCAAACAACAACGAAAAAGAAACTCTGAACATTGCTTGTCAAAAAGTAAAAATATAATAAATGAAAGAGCATGAAAGGGCCACCACTCCAACAATGTCAGCTTTCTCTTGTGATGGCAGGCTACTTAAATCACCAAAGACAGTAGCAGTAGGAGAAGATTCCCTGGTGTTCAGGTTTCTTTCTAAAAGAAAAAATATGGGCTGCTCGATTCTAACAGCTGTCAAGCATTTTATCACCAATATTTTCAGCATCCTGTTTAGTTAAAAACACTGCCATTAAGGGGAAAGGAAAACTTAACAACAAAACAATACAGAGTAACATCCCTCATGCATGTTTTTTTTTAATGTGCTTTCATCAGAAAACAAATGATACAATCATGTCAATATCCACATTAGATTATTATGAAAATAGAAATACATTTTATGAATATAGAAAAAGATAGGTGAAAGAAAGAAACAAAGAAATAAAGAAAATGGAATATTATGCCTGAGCCTGAACTATAAAATTATTTTGTAGAATTAAAGTATGCTTTTAAGTCAGCTCACTACTTCTTAAATTTATACTTATTCACTCTCAAAGGGTGGATCGCAAGAATATTTTTGAACTTCACAAGGTCAAAGTTATGCACTTTAAACACAAAAACTTAAAATTCTAGAATATTATATTTATGTTTTTGTGAAGATAGATGGATATGTTTTTGCTGCAGTAATACTAATAAGTACTACTGGTTTATCAAATTATTAATCCATTTTGCCAACAACTGTTAGTGTAAAATAAAAGTCTAAGAGGCTTTTCTAAATTTGCAGTCTTATTATTAATTTGAAGGGATCTTCTTTCTTTCTCCAGTGTAACTAGAACAGTGATTATCCTGGTGAGGTGGGTAGGGCTTATTTATAAGTCACTAGTGCTATATGCCTTGACTTTCTGGATGCATGCAAAGGCTTTCTCTTTTTTTAATGAGAAAAGGCTAAACATGATCTAAACAAAATGTGCCTGGTGAAATGAGTGAGCAGAAATTCAGGGCAGAAGTCATGCATGAATATATTCTCAAAGGTAAATATACTAGTCTGAAGCCAGTTACTTTGAGAGAAGCTCACAGTGATCACACACACAAAAAAGAGCCCCAATCGTGTAATAATCTTTCTTTTCACTTTGTTTTCCTATCGATATTGTTCTTGTTATCATCTTTCCCAGTCTTTTATAGTTGTCATCTCATCTTTCTTCCTTACGATTTTCTTTTGAATATGTCTGTGTGTGCCTCTATTATGTTGCAGTTTCTCCTGCATTATAGTTTAATGAGACACAAGCAAAAGGAACTGGAAAGAAAATCATTGCGCTTTTGAGCATTATTTAGCATGCTCTAAATTGGCAGGTCCTGGGCAATTAACAATAAAACTTGTGAAAAAGACACATTTTCAGAGGTTTATGTACTGAGTTAAATTATATTGTTTGAAGTATTCCTAGGAAAGAAAGGGGTGATGTGAGAATGCACACAAACAGAAGGAGCAATGTTTGGGGAATTATGTGGTGATAGTCAAAGCAAAAATGACCAAGCACCAGTGAGCTCTATACCTGTTTGTTTTGCTATTTTAGAGGATGATTTAGACACTGACTTAACCTGAGTTGCTCTATTGTAGTTTTTCATGATTTTAAAAGACATTCATGTTTACTTTCTTAGTTTGTGCACAGAACAAACCAACATTTAGGTATTTACTCTTCACAGCTCAAATGCATGGCTTTACAATTGTCAATACCCCAAATCCATTAGGTAAATGCCTAGAAAAGTATGGGAAATAAGTAACTAGAAGCATCAACAAACAAGTAGAAAGCTTCATGAAAAGATTCTTATTTGACCTTCCAGCTTACCATAGAATATCAGGATAATATATAGAGCAATGGACAAACTAGTGTTCTCTGAGGATGAGCAAGAATTCCTCTTTAAAAAAAGTATTTACTTATTTTTAAATTATATTTATTGGGATGACATTGGTTAATAACATTATATGAGTTTCCAGTGTACAATGCAATAATACATCATCCGTTTATAGTATTGTGTGCTCAATACCCAAAGTCTAGTCTCCTTTCATCCCCAAAGACTTCACCTCCTTTACCCTCTGCATCCAAAGAATTCCCTTGATCAGTATTCTGGAGCATTAAGAGCTTCTGTTACTGGATTCTATAAACAATGCCATTTCTGCCAATGACCTTCCACATATGCGACACATCAGACAAGAATAGGGGGAAATCAAAGTTTCTATTCAATGTCTGCCTATCTATCCTTTGGTTTCTGATTTCGATTGCCAACTTCCTAGGTTTCCATACACTTCTGGTCACCAAAAGTATCCATTGCTTCAGCCTTCTTAACCACTTCAAAACTTACAGGGTTTATAAAGTATTTCCTCAGGACTTACACGGTAATGTGAACATATAGATAAAAAGTGGTTAAGAATCTATTTAGGACCATTATGTGTGTGGCAACTTATATATGTTCTCGTTTATACTGCATCTGAATCTTTTAAGAGAGGTGTTATCTTCAGTTCGTAGATAAAGAATCAGAATATTTAAGAGATTCATAATTGTCCTGGCCTGTTTTACTCAGTGGTTTGAGAATTTGCCCCTGGACCAGAGGGTCATGGGTTTGATTCTCAGTCAAAGACACCTCAGTTGCAGGTTTGATCCCTGGCCCTGGGCAGGGTGTATGCAAGAGACAGCCAATCATTGTGTCTCCCATCAAGGTTTCTCTCTCTCTCCCCCTCTTCCCTCCTTTCCACTCTCTCTAAAAATCAATAGAAAAATATCCTTGGATGAGAATAAAAAAAGAGAGAGAGGGCCATTCATGAGATTAAGTAGCAGGCATAATATCAGAGCTGGTTGAGGATAGTTATAGAACCCAAAAGCCCTGGAAAGTATGCTTCTAAAGCCTAAACTTTTTCCTTAGTACCAATCTGAGAAACAGTACTTTTATAATGTGGAAGAAAGTGTTCTTCCTGATTAGACTAGTATACAGGACAATTGTGACTCTCTTAAATATCCTGATTCTTTATAGATTAACTAGAGGCCCAATGCAGGAAATTCATGCAAGAGTAGGCCTTCCTCCCTCCAGCTGCTGGCACCAGCTTCCCTTTGACACCCAGGATCCGGGCTTCCCTTGCAGCCCCGGCTTTGTCCGAAGGTCATTCGGAGGGATGTACGGTCTAATTAGCATATTACGCTTTTATTATTATAGATATACTTTCAGGAAAACAAAAGAAAAGCTAGCAGAGGTGGCATCTCTGTTTTGTGTCCATTTCTTCACTCTGCATATCTTGCCTGGAAAGAGTCTTCCATTTCTTTTCTGTCTGCTCAGTCACATCTCTGGCCAGTTTTCCACCTTGCTTCTTTCATTGGGTTCTGCTGGTGTTTGCTAGAGCCAATGTGGCTATTAATGAACTGGATTATGTCCCTACAAAATTTATATGTTGAAGCACTAACACCCAGTACCTCAGAATGAGACTGTACTTGAAGATAGGTCTTTTAAAGAGGTCATTATGTTAAAATGAGACCTAATTTAATCTGGCTGGTATTCTTATAAGAAGTTAAGAGTAGGACATACAGTCACCAGCAATGCACATACAAAGGAAAGGCCACGTGAGGACAAAACAAGAAAGCAGCCATCTGCAAACCAAGAAGAGAGGTCATCTGCAAGCCAATCCTGCTGACAACTCGACCTTTGACTCCTAGTCTCTAAAATTTTGCTTAAATAAAATTCTGCTTTTAAAGCCAGCCAGCCTATGTTATTTTGTTATGCTGCCACAGCAGACTAACAGTAGCTTTCAGGCACTAGGCTTGCTCAAGTTGAAAAGCAGACGGAGAAGAACTGGGAAGCTTCCATTTGAAATTTTTGTTGAAGAGGTTCTTCCCTCAAGGGCGTTGAGTGAGGTTGGAGACATTTGCATGTGGCTGAGAGGTAATGGATAACAATATATTAATGTATCATGCCTGGCGTTTTAACTCCAGGCTCCCGGAAATACATCTTAACTCTGAGGGAGGTCACTAATAATTTATTTCCAAGTATTTGGAAGAAGAGAGAGAAAATTGAGAGGAGGAAAGGCTCCTCAAGTTTATGTATTCAGTCATTCTACCTCTTTCCAGAATTAAAATGCTGAAAAGATGTAGAATGAAACCCTGCTTACGATTTCCATGTCTGGTGAAATTCTCTGTGCATGAATTCAGAGGAGAGTGAAAGAGGAAAGAGCAGTTTACAATTTAAAAGATTCCAAAATGAGGTGTACATGTCATAATAGAAGACTATCCTTGTGATTCCTCCAAAGTACTAAGGGAAGGACTTTGATATTGGTAGTCTCTTTAAGATGTGACCCAGGAAAACACATGGTTGGAAGTGCAGAAATGGGTGGAATGGCAGGTAGAAAAAACAAAAAAGCATGGATCAACTGGAACTACAATTCATAGTAGATAGTCCCAGAGATAGCAAGGGGGACTGGAGTATTTATCTACAGATTCCCATCCCCCAGGCATAGAGGTTTTGCCTAGGTATGTTAACTTCTTTGCGGACAGGGCATCAAAGGCATGTGATAAATTAAATGTACTCCAATTTTACAAATTAGCTAAAACATGGACAAACACATAAGTTGTCATCATTATTTAAGTGTTACCCACAGTGAATATGATCTATTAAAAAAACAACTAGAGTTGAATATCTATATTTTATATAGAAACTAGAGGCCCAGCACATGATTAAAATCACGCAAGGAGGCACCCTGCCTCCCACCATGCAAGGAGGCACCCCGCAGGGGGCCGAGACCCACGCCTGACTTGCAGCTTCCCCAAGCTCCCCTGCCTGTATCCACCGCACCGGCTTGGGCAGGCCCCGTGTCCCTGTCTCCATCTCCTCTCTGGGCCTCACCTGCGCGTGCAACCTCCTCCTGTCTGGTCGTGACCCATTATGTCATCCCAGCCTAATTTGCGTATTACCTCTTTATATAGAGAGATGAAAAGGTTGGTAGAGTGAGACATGTAACTTTGGATAAAGCTGCTATGGCAACATGACATCCATGAAAGCTTGCACATCTAACATGATATTCATCAGTTCAAGTCATCTTAGATTAATATTTACAATTGGGAGGCTTCCATGTGAAATTTTTAATACAATGCAAATAAAACAATGCATTATGTATGTGGCCTGGGAGAAGCTACATGGAAAAAGAGAAAATATTTAGCTGGGTGATACAACAAATGCAGTGAATATAAACTAGTGTGTATATGTGAATTATAACTCATTACTTTTTGGCCAGTTTTATTGCATGGGCCCAGAAGTTTTAGAGGTTTAGGGTATGTGGGGAGCAGGAGCACATGTATGAATTTTTATTGACATAAAGGTATGCCCACTAAAGTAGAAAAATTGTAATGTATACCACAATGGATTTATACATGATGAATGCCTATGGGACCAGCATGCATAACAAGAAGCTAAAAAGGATCAACAATACAAAAATCCCCTCATCCTCCTCCCAGTCATTGCTCCCATGAAAGGTAATGAGTATTTGACTTTCAACATCATAGGTTGTTTTTCTTATTTTTGAACACTATGTAAGTGGGATTATTATAAGTGTGTATGTTTTAGTTTCTTAGTTCTTTAATTTACCCTTATTGCAGCTTAGAATCCCATTGTGTGAGTATAATGATTTACCTATAAATTTTATTTTTTGAACAAGCATAAATTGCTATCACATAGAACTGCAGTGCTTGGGAAATTTGGATTTTATACTTTAGAAGAAAATGATTATATCATTGTTCTTCTAAATATATGCAATCAAAAGATACCACCATTTCTTACTAAATTGAAACTAGTCTGTTTTTTCTTTTCACCTATAATTTAATACTGCAAGAATAAATGTTTTTGTGTGTGTTTGTTTACTTTTATAAGTAGGAATTTGTTTGTTTTACTAACATATTTCATGGAATTTACATCTGATTGTTAACTTTTAGCAAATCATTCATTCAATATATAAATATTTTTGAGCACCTACTGTGTGCAAGCTATTTTACTATGTACAAGAGCTATGATGAACATAAGAAATCCTAGACCCTGCCCAATCGAGTTCACAATCTAAAGAGGCCCAAAGAAAAGCAAAACGACAATTACAACCCAACATGTTAACTAACAAAAGAAACACTGTATGGTTTCTTAGAAGAACAAAGAAAGCGGTATCACCCATGTTTGTAGGAGGGCAGGGTGCAGGGAAAGCTTCCTGGAGGAAGTGGTAAGTTTATAGTCACTCAAGCTTCTTGGGATTGTCCTAGCAAAGGGCAACAGCATGTGTTCAGGTCCTGAGGCGAGAAAACGATGAAATGTTGGAGAGAATGAGAATGTTTCCCTTTGTTTGGAACTTAGCATCATTTAGATTCTTCAGCCATAAGATAAAAGAAGTATTTTAAGTAAGCAATAAGCACTCTCCTAGCTCTCTCTAATACTTATCTAAAACATTGGGTCCAATTAATCTGGCCTTTAGAGCTACACTGAACACTTATGCAGACAGAAATCTTAAATGTGATTCTCTTAACCTTCTACGGAGGTCAGGGAGTGATGTGATATTCACAGAGGTCCTCACAGTGTTGTTGAATGACTTATGGAACAAAAACAAATGAATTGCCATTAAGTAAAGGTTAGGATACAACCTTTCTTACCTCAATTTTGAATATCATTTACTTTAGAACTATGTATGGTCCTCAAACACTTTATTATTTTTTTTATATTTTTAATATGTTTTTATTGATTTGAGAGAGAGAGATAAAGAGAGAGAGAGAGACATCAATGATGAGAGAGAATCATGGATTGGCTGCCTCCTGCATACCCTCTACTGGGGATCAAGGCCACAACTGGGGCATGTGCCCTGACTGGGAATTGAAGCATGACCTCCTGGTTCGTAGGTCAATGCTCAACCACTGAACCACATCAGCTGGGCTGGTTCTCTAATATTCTAGACATAACAGCCACTTCAGTAGAACAATTGAATTTGTCTTGTTCCCAAACATCAGGGGGAATCAGAGATGGGAATAAAAATAAAGGAAATCTTCACTAGAATGGATAGACTAACTAGAAGAACTTTAAAATGATCAGATCATAAAAGAAACAAAAGCATGCTTAATTTCATGAATATTAACACTATGAGACCAATCTTGAGTCAAATAACGAACAGTTTTCAAAGCACCACTAGTAGGGCTTTGGACTGTTTTGTGAATTACTTTTGCGAAGGGCTAATCAACATAATAACTCTTTTCCACTCATCTCACCACCACACTCACATACACTCAGAAGCACTTATTAACTGTCCTTGGGAGTTTCTGAACATAATGTGCTACAAGCCTCTGTATTGAATTAAACAAATTTGTAAACAACATATAAAAAAAAACAACAGAGAGAAACTTTATAGTTCTCTGATTAAATAACTTGAAGTTTCTTCATTCATATACTTATTAGACATGTTTTGGCATACTCTTGATATATCCAAAAAGCATATTAGTTTTCTAACAGACTTTTCTTAGTATCTAAGACATCATATTACGTAATCCTTTTTTATGCATATCTGGTGTTTCTGTCACAAAAGATATGTAGATATATTAACTTTATCACTTCATAAATTTACTCAATTTACTTGTAATACACATAGATACAATTATTTATTTCTGTTTATCAACTACGTATATTATCATTGTACATGCTTAAAACGTGTAGCACAGAGGGAATAACATTTTTAAATTGTCTAAATTATAACATGAAGAAACTACAACAATTAATATTTGTTTTATTTACTTATTTATTTGAAGAATTGAGATCTGTAACAGGTAGAGGTAGTGTTCAGCACCACACAGTGGGAACTGATTACAGTGCCTAAACAAAAGGGAAGGTATTTATCTTAATTTCCCCAAATGTTTTTGTTACTGTTTTATTTTCTTTTGGCATAACAATCAGTGCAAAGATAGGTAGGGCCAGGGACGTTACAGTACCTCCAGGGAACATGCCCCTTCTCCCTGCTTCTATTCCTCTAGCCTTAGCTTGCAGGCGTGTCTTCATGTCAACCTCCCTTTAGCAAAATGACTACCCTCTGCATTGTACGGAGAGAAAAGAAGGACAATCAATGCTTATGTCAGTAAAGCATGTTTCCCAGAAATCCACAGCAGAATATCATTTGGCTCCCCCTACCTTAAAGGGTTTGAGGCAGCATGGTATTTAGCTGGGGATTCTCCCCTTGAACAAATCATTGTAAGAAAATGGAATAAAATACATCTATGTGGTATCCTTGCTAACGAGGTTTGGCTTGAATATAGCTATACGTAATTTCTGTGTGTAGACTCATTATAGCCAACTCTGGAACGATTTAAATTTCTATTTTCCTCAAAGCTTCTAGGAAAGTAGGCACCATTACCGAAAAGAATTCCAGCCTAAGAGTATAATGCTATTGCGACAGTATTGGAAAGGACAAGAGAAAGAGGTTACTACTTTGGAGGTCCCCCCACCCCCAATGAGCCCATCTTCTTTTCCGCCATCAATGTTAAAATACATTCCTTCTAAAAAAATCAAATAAGCTTCATCTATTGTACTATCCCTTTTATAGCTGTATTTATTGTAGTAAATGTGTAGTTAGGTTTGCATAGAACTTTTGCAAATTAGCATGCTAATAAAATTTGTTCCTTTAAAAAATAATTAATTAATTAATTATAGTACAGTGGGGCCTTGAGTTACGAGTTTAATTTGTTCTGAGACCAAGCTCATTAAGGAGCTCATTAACTCAAATTACTTTATCAACTCAGTGCAAAAAATCGGCCGAGAGACAGCTGGTATCTCAAAAACTCACTGGTCAGGACACTCGTAAGTCAAGGCCCCACTGTATTAGAGAAGTGACTAATAATGTCTGTCTTAAGATAATACATACTGCAAATGGGATTTTTTCTTACTGGTTTTATTACACTTAATTATCCTATATGAAATTTCCCTAATTTAAAAAGTTTTAATAATCATTATTGTAATGGCCACAGGCCTGTTTGACAGATATTTACATTTTTTCTTTTTTACTACAATAATTTAATATTAATTCAAAAAATGTGTTGTATAATATTTTATAAAAAGTATTATGTCAATTAACAAGTCAATATTTTAAACTTTCAGGTTTTATTTTACATCTGTCCTCTTTGTAGCCATTATTCCACAGAAGGTAATTAAAATTACATTACTTTGAAAATTATTTTTCCAGTAAATTTAAGCATGTTTTCTTTATTTATCCTTCACTCTTTCATTATTTTAAGTTATGCTCTTAATGAGTACTCATTAAGATTATCTTGTATGCTAGATAATTATATAGAATCAATAATTTTAAATAAAAAATATGAATATAATAGCTAATCTGCAAGTTCCTTATGAAGAAAATTTTTTTAAATCTTAAAATTAAGTTTTCAACTTTTTAAATAATTGATAATTAAGAATTTTAGCCCTCTGTTTTATTACAACTGAATTGAAAAATTAAATATGAAAGCAAGAAATGAAAAATGACATCATTCTCTACTTTGTGTTAATTCTGGGGCCAGGTACATTTTCTTGTCCCTGTAAACCAGTGGTTCTCAACCTTGGCTGCACATTAGAATTGCATGGGAATCTTTTTAAAATTCCGATTTCTGGGCCTCATCCTCTGGAAAGTCTTTCTTTGTTATGGGGTGGGGCCACAACATTAGTAACAAAGAAACAGAATTTCCAGAGGATGAGGCCCAGAAATCAGGATATTAAAAAGATTCCCAGGTGATTCTAATGTGCAGCCAAGGTTGAGAACCACTGCTGTAAACATTGCATGGACCAGGTGAAATAATTTAGCTTCTTGCTCTATAAAATATGACTACTACAATATAAGACTGAACTAACTGAAGAGTTTACTTATCAAGACTAGCAGCTTGCTCATCAGGTTTCTCTTGGAGACCCTCACATCACTATATCCACAAACTTAAAGACATTTTTTCTTAAATGTTGACCAATTTCTATAATCACCAAGGCCCCCAAACTCTATGTTATAGAATATCATATTCTCTCTCAAGACACTGCCAAGAGTATCAAGAGGTTGTTTTGCTCACTGCCATATATCTACTAAACTAAGCTTTGTCTGACTGACAGACTTTTATAATGGCCCTTTGCAAACATTATAGTAACATTACATAGTGATACCCCCCGAACTGGTAAGCTAGGACTCCCTTATTGCAAATTCCTATCCTACAAAGCCTGAAGAATAAAATTTGCAGACTAAAAGATTTTAAGCAAAGTGTGGAAGTTTATTGCAAATGTATACAAACTCCCCCTGAGGAGGGGTCCCCAAATGGGAAAATCCTGCTCTCTCTCTAAAATGGGAAAAGCATAGTCCTGTGAGTCTCTTCGTCTACAGGTTTATAAATGCTGGCAGCTCTTTGTCTCTTTATGGCCCTATCTAATTGGACCCTTCCTTATTTTATGTCCCCTGTGCTTTCCTAATTGGCCACTTTTCCCCTTTTCCCTGTATGGCATCAGTTTGAAAGTTTCAAAGCTCACCCAGTGCCCCCCTCTTCTTCCCCTTATTTTGTAACATTTCTTTGTCCTCTGTGTATGTAAGATAAACAGTGTGGTGGCTTGGAGCTGTCTCTGAACATCGTGTATGCATTCTTCTCCCATGGATCCCCTTTCCCTAAAACTTCCTCTCCTATCTCTAAAATCCATTCTCTTTTTTAAAATTTTATTTTATTGTTTAAAGTATTACAAATAGTAGTACATATGTCTCCTTTTTTTCCCCACTGACCTTCCCTCGTCCTCCCCTACCCTCTGGCACTTGCCCTCACCCCCCCCCCCCAGTGTCTTGTGTCCATTGGTTATGCTTATATGCATGCATACAAGTCCTTCTGTTGATCTCTTACCCTCCCTCCCCAACACTCCCTAGCCTTCCCACTGTAATTTGACAGTCTGTTCCATGCTTCTCTGCCTCTGTATCTATCTTTTTGTTCATCAGGTTATAATGTTCTTTATTATCCATAAATGAGTGAGATCATGTGGTATTTTTCTTTTACTGCCTGGCTTATTTCACTTAGCATAATGCTCTCCAGGTCCATCCATGCTGCTGTGAATAGTAAGAATTCCTTCTTTTTTATAGCAGCATAGTATTCCATTGTGTAGAGGCACCATAGTTTTCTAATCCACTCATCTGCTGATGGGCATTTCGTCTGTTTCCAAATCTTAGCTATTGTAAATTGTGCTATGAACTTAGGGGTGCATATATCCTTTCTGATTGGTGTTTCTGTTTTCTTGGGATATATTCCTACAAGTGGGATTACTGGGTCAAATGGCTGTTCCATTTTTAACTTTTTGAGGAAACACCATACTGTTTTCCATAATGGCTGCACCAGTCTACATTCCCATCAACAGTGAAGGAGGGTTCCTTTTTCTCTGCATCCCCTCCAGCACTTGTCATTTGTTGATTTGTTGATGATAGCCATTCTGACAGGTATGAGGTGGTACCTCATTGTTGTTTTGATTTGCATAAAATCCATTCAATAGTTTGAGGAGTAGGCATCGAAACATCTAATATGATATATGTTAGACAAAAATTTTGCCTCCTTTAAATCCAGATTACCTCACTGAGGAATCACTTAGTATTGATTACCAATAGAAATCTTAAGGTGAAGTTAAATTTGATCTAATTTGACAACTAAAAACTGAAGAGTAGCCTTGCATTTTCCCTAAAACTTCATTACTTTTGAAGCACATTTTGATCATTCAGAATATAATCTTGATCAATAACAATAATATCCCTGCAGGTTCAATTTTAAATTTAAAATAACAGCCCAAAGGCCAAAATTGGTGAAAATCATACAGCCCTATATTTTCCAGAATTAATAGGCCACTACAAATATCCTATATTAGAGAAATTACGTTTATGTTGTTTGGCTACTATAAGCTTGGAGTGAAAGTTTGGCAAGCAATTTGGGGCATGTCTTGCTTTTCAAGTCAACTTCCTGTAAATGGTGAAGCTGGCTACACTGGTGGAGGGAGAGGAATGCATAGCTTCCTTCCCCAACAGCTCTCTTGTGTTTAAAAACCACTGCATCCAAAATGTCTGCTCTGAGCAAATTAAAATCCAGCTCGGTCACTTCGGACAAGCTGAGTATCTCTCATTCTAACATCAGAAAGCAGCAGAGTCTCTTTGCAGTTGTCCACACTGGACATTATTGGCAGAACAATATTTCATTCTAGATAAAAATGATAAAAAGATAGATAGAAAATAAAGGGGAAAATTAGATTGAGAAGTCTTGAGTGACTTATTAGGAGGTGAGATAAAGAAAATTCTGGAAAATTTACCTAAGCTCACAGACATTCTATCATTTCTTTCCCCTACCACCTCTACTTTTCCCCCATTTTCTCTTATTTAAAGACATTGGAACAGAAATAAAAGTTGTCTTTGAAAAAGGTTAATTCATTTTGACTCAATTACAAAATTTCTATATAACTTGAATTCCATTAATAAGAGGGTCTTTGACCTTTCAACCTTCTTTTCAGACTAAAATATTCAATTTTTTTTCTTTGTTGTTTTGCTCTATCCCCCAAGCTTGACATTGTCCATCGAACTCTGTAGCAAAAAATCAGGTAATAATCTTCTAAAGGCTTAGACTGGATTTAAAGGCAAGTGCCTGTTTCTCTAGGCAGCTACCCCCTTTGTATGGCTCTTGCAGAATATTTACAGACATGTGTTTGGGGAAAGCATCACGGCACGCGGCAGCGGGGATTTTCTCCTGATGCCAGCAGTCCCGTTCACACAGCATGTGCCTGGAGCAGATGCAGTCAACATGATGGAACATGAGCAGGTTGCCTTTCTAAGACAACTGTGTCCAGCATTTCTTCGAAATAGTAAAAAATGCATCCTTGGAGAAGGCTCTAAGTTAAATAGGCCACATGTTAAGACAGCTACGAGAGTATAAGCAGCGCTTGAAGACATGCCTCTTAGTTTTTTTAAAATAAATGTTAGCATAACTCATAAAACCTAAAAAGTTAAATTAAAACAAAATCACCCACCCTCTTTTACAGATGATTTAAACTCTCTTGGAACAAACACAACAACAATAGAGAAGGAGTTCATAAGAACAGTGTGTTAGCATGAGTCCTTACTCACAGATCTAACATTGTTCTTGAAAATCAAGAGGAAAAACTACCAAGAAAATGAGATAATCATTTTTTTACTAGTGGGCTACAGCAAAGATTGATTTTCATAGGATAAGAAAAAATGTTTAACTTTAATCAAAAGTATAATTAATTAAAAGTTCAAATATAGCACAAAATGTAAGGTACTTCTAGTTTCCAAGCTTATTGGAGGCCTGTCTGGCTTATATAAACAAAATGACAAAATGCAAAATGATATCTGCTCTCTTTCTCTTCAACTTTTAATGATATATTGAAACTTAGAGCATATTAGAATTTGAGGTGATATTTCTGTTAAAAAGTTTACATACAAAGGAGGACTAGATTCTGCTATAATATGTACTGAGTGGCCAGATTATTATGACCACCCGACGTTTATAGGCAAATTAGCTATAATTTCGCGCTGAAGTTGCTAGAGGGCCAGACCATTATAAATAGGGAAACAGGTTGTTTACCACGACAGTAGAAGTGATTTTTTTCTGAAGATATGGGTAAATAATGCGATTTAACAGCCTTTGAACGTGGGATATACAGTATATATACACTGAGTGGCCAGATTATTATGACCACCTGACGTTTGTAGGCAAATTAGCCGTACACTGCATCGTATGGGATATGGAAGCTGAAGGCCTGTTCGAACACCTTTGCTGTCTGCAGTTACCAAGATAAAATGTCTCCAATTTGCACAGGAACACAAGGCCAGTGGTCAGAAAACTGCGGCTCGCGAGCCACATGCGGCTCTTTGGCTCCTTGAGTGTGGCTCTTCCACAAAATACCACATCTGGGTGCACACGTACAGTGCGATTGAAACTTTGTGGCCCATGTGCAGAAGTTGGTATTTTGTGGAAGAGCCACACTTGAGGAGCCAAAGAGCCGCATGTGGCTTGCAAGCCACAGTTTGCCAACCACTTGTTTGGGGCATGTTTTCCTAGCATGATTTGGGCTTTTTAATTTGTGTGGAACAACATCTGAATAGCACAACATACCTAAGTATCGTTGCTGATCAAGTTCATCCTGTCATGTTGATGCGTATCCCAATGGAGATGGCTTCTTCCAACAAGACAATGTGCCATTCCACGGTGCTCGTATTGTGCAGGAGTGGTTTCAAGAACATGAAAGAGACTTTACCTTGCTTAGGTGGCCCCCACAATCACCAGATCTCAATCCTATTGAGCATTTGTGAGATGAAGTTAAAAGAGCCATCAGGCAACTGGTTCCACAACCATCAAATCATACAGAAATGGACAGTGCTATTCATGAGGCATGGTGTCAGATTCCTCGCATCACCATTCAACATCTTGTGGAGTCAATGACAAGAAGAATTGCCGCAGTATTGAAGGCAAAAGGTGGCCCAACGAAGTACTGATGGGGTGGTCATAATAATATGTCCACTCAGTATATATATCCTATCTAATAATAGACAAACATGGTAATTGACCATACCTTCGCTACGCCTCCCATTAGCTAATCAGTGTGATATGCAAATTAACCACCAATAAAGATGGCGGCTAATTTGCATACTGCAGGCAGGGCAGGATAGTGCCATCCCGCCTGCTATCTGCGATCCTGGGTGGGGGGGTCAGTCCCGTGTGCGACCGGACCCGGGGCAGCTGGGCGGGGCAGAAGTGATCCACTGGCCCACCTGGGGTCCTGTGTGCGACCCGGGAAGGGCCCCAACCCCTGGATCCACCCTGCCCTGTGCGTGACAGGGTCTGTGCCCTAACCCCAGGATTGGCCCTGCCCTGTGCAGCACCTGGGGCGACACCCCAACCTATGGATCGGCCCTGTCCTGTGCGGGACCCGGGGCTGCACCCCAACCCCCTGATTGGTCCTGCCCTGTGCAGGACTGGGGGTGGCACCCCAAGCCCCTGATCAACCCTGCCCTGTGCGGGACCCAGGGAGGCGGGGCAGGCACCTGGGAATCGGGCCTGGCCTCTGCCACCCAGGGAGCGGGCCTAAGCCAGCAGGTGGTTATCTCCCAAGGGATCTAGACTGTGAGAGGGCACAAGTGGGGCTGAGGGACACCCTCCCCACACCCCCAAACCCTCGCCAGTGCACAAATTTTTGTGCAACGGGCCTCTAGTACATATATATGTATATGTAAATGTTTATCAGATGATATACATATATATGTATATGTACTAGAGGCCCGTTGCACAAAGATTCGTGCAATAGGCCTTCCTTCCCCTGGCTGCCGGCACCAGTTTTCCTCCGGCACTCGGGACCCAGGCCTTTGGTCTGGCTGCAGCAGCGAGGCTTGGCTTCTCCTCTCAGGCTGCTCCCAGCCCCTCCTATTGTTTCCCCCCAGCTCCTCCTTGAGCAGAGCCCAGGTTGGGCTGAAAGCTTGGCTTCCTCCACTGCTGGGAGCAACCCAAGCCTCCTGCTCGCTCCAGCTCCGTGGCCACCGCCATCTTCAGTCATTTGCATATGCAAATTGCCCACCATCTTTATTGGGTTAATTTGCATAGTCGCACTGATTGGCTGGTGGGTGTAGCGGAATGGCAGAGTGACAGAGTGATGGTTAATTTGCATGTTTCTCTTTTATTAGTGTGTGTGTGTATATATATATATATATATATATATATATATATATATTCCCACATATGGGTAAATCACATTGTTTACCCATATCTTCAGAAAAAAAATCACTTCTACTGTCGTGGTAAACAAGCTGCTTCCCTATTTATAATGGTCTGGCCCTCTAGCAACTTCAGTGCGAAATTATAGCTAATTTGCCTACAAACATCAGGTGGTTATAATAATCTGGCCACCTGAGGAACCAATTTAATGAGCTGGATATTAACAAACTAAGACAAGTTTATCCATATACTATGCCAGAGCACCATGGACCAAAACTTCCCTATATAAGACCCCTCCTCAAAAATGTTACAAACAGAAGGGATTGGGTAATTCATAAACTAACAAATAAAATTATAGGCAAACACACTGAAAAAAAATATTTAATCAGAAGACAACCAAATAAATAGGAACTAATGAAACAAAAAGGAGTTGTCTCCATCTATTGCACTGGAAAATTTATGTGACAATATCCAGTGTTGGTTTGGAAGGAAATTTGGTAGTTTGTAACAAAACTTGTAAATATGTTCATATCCTTTAACTTTAAAAATCATAGCAAAAATATATGATCAAACATCTTTATTGCCTGAGTTCTATCTCCATACCAAGAATCTATGCATTTCCAGGGAATTGGTTGATTTCATTTTGTAATACTGATAGTTAAGTAAGCACACCTCTAGACAAAACAATACTCCTTCCCCCATTTGGATTTAAAAAAAAAGAAAAGAAATCTATTTGATGTAAAGCTCTAATGAATGTATACTACTTCATAGCATGCATTTCATGCCTCTTGCTTCAATTTATTTTTTTCTATGCTTATTTCCCCATCACAGTTTTATTTAGACAAAAAATATATATTTTATTGATTTCAAAGATGAAGGGAGAGGGAGAGATAGAAACATCAATGATGAGAGAGAATCATTGATCAGCTACCTCCCGCACGCCCCCTACTGGGAATGGGCATGTGCCCTTCAGGGGAATCAAACCTAGGACCCTCAGTCAGCAGGCTGATGCTCTATCCACTCAGCAAAACTGGCTAGGGCTATTTACTAGACATTTTGCGGAACAAAACAGGACATAAAGCCCTGGCTAGTGTGGTTTGGTTCGTTGTAATGGCATCCCATGTACTGGAAGGTTGCAGATTTGATTACAGGTCATAAACTAAATGTTTATCAGATGATATACTATATGAAAAATAATTTTAACAATACTGAGGACATAATAATACTTAACAAATGTCTATGATTGTAACTTTATAAAAATCAAAAGATAAGAGATTATCTTATTTAACTTATAAATGGTGAAATATATAACATATTGGTGGTTTCTGAAAGTTGAGTTTGAGGATAGGAAGTGAAGGTGTCCTAAAGCTACAAACTTCTTGGTATAAAATAAATAAATTCTGGGAATGTAATATACAGTAAAGTGACAATAGTTAAAAATACTGTATTGTATATTTAAAAGTTGCTAAAAGATTATATCTTAAAGAAGTAAGAGATTAGATCTTTACAAGAAAGAAATTGTAAAAAACATAATGTGTGGAGATGGATGTTAGCTAGATTTATTGTGATCATCATTTTGTAATACATACATATATTGAATCATTATGTTGTACAGATAAAACTAATATGATATTCTATGTCAATTATATCAATTTTTAACAAAGACATTTAAAATTTTTAATATAAGGTCATTGTTAATAGAATAGAATATAATCACTTAAAATGATAAGATTGAAATAAAATGAAACTATATTTACAATGAAATTTAATTTAAATTATAATATAAAGTATAATATAATTTCAGTGAAAAAATGGGTTTTAGAACATAACTTTGTACATGTGAGAGAACAAGGCCGAAAAAGAGAGAGAATATAAGTTTATGTGCAACCACAAAAAGCAATACTTAAAAATGTAAACAATCCTATTTAAAGATACTCAATTCTTGTTTTATATATTTTAATCCAGTTTTTACATTACTACCATAATATAAAGTGTTATCTTTTTAACAGAATTAAATGTCAAATTTTGTTAAATGTTAAGTATTTTCGTCTTACATTTATAATGAAGCGAATTTTAACTTAAACCTTTACCTGGCCAAGGCCATGGTCCTTAGGTAGACAAAATTTTACAATTTACATTTTATTCATGAGGCATTTGAGACCTGGATCAGCAAAGCAACTTCCCAGGGCCAGAACGCTGCTAAAGTTGGGGGGGAATTAGAGACCCTCACACATTTCAGTCCCTATTGCAGTGCGTTTCCTACTGCAATTATGCTGCTCCCTCTTATTATTCTCTCCGCTCAGCCTGCTGCGAGATAACCTCTGCCTCCGATTTAGGAGTGATGTAGGCATATTTTTAATGCTTAATTTCTCAAAATTCAAATTAATTTGAAGCTTGGTTGGACATTTCCAACGGTATGCTGGAGAAGCCCTCTGCACTTCATTTCCGCTTCTGCAGAGAAGTGTGTCTGTCCTTGGAGATGAGAGTGGGCACAGCCCAAGGAGGCGGGCAGCGCTGACACCGGGAGGCGTCCGTCCGTGGGCAGATGGGCCACGATCAAGCCTCTCCGGAGCTCCTCGTGGAGGCAGGAGGCCAGCGAAGTGGAGGGGGAAGTTGTGAAGTCTGGCGTGAGGCTGACAGCAGACATGTGAGGGTAATCTGTTCCAGGCAGCGCTCCGGCTGAAGGCAGCTGGACGATGACAGGGAAGCCACAGGGTCACTGCTCACACAGCACTTGCGCCTGGACTGAGGGAGCTGCGGGCCGGAACGGAGCAAGCAGCTGGGCTGAGAGGAGGGTCCGAGTGCTGAGGCAGGAGGCAGGTGGTCACAGGAGGAGGAAAAGACGAGGCTTGTGCTGAGGAGCATCTGCCCCGCGCCGGCTCCCACGGAAAGGCTCTACGAAGATTTAAATGGAGGGGGAAGCATTTGTTTTGACTAATCATCCTCGAAAGCAAATTTGACATCCACAATGCTGCAAGGAAGAGCTGCTGTGTACAACACACCAAAGATGGGACTTTCTCTAGGGCTACGTAGCCGCAGAAAGGGCACCAGCAGCAAACATTTCCACGCGAGGCCAGGCGGCCAGCGAGGACTCACCCTCTCACTTCTGACTTTTCCGTTGACTGATGTGTGCCTCCAAGCAAGTTGCTGAGTCTCTTTGAACCTATCTTCCTCCTGGAAAAATGGATATCTTGCTGTAAAACATATACCGCTTTCCAGAGAGTGAAAGTTCCCCAGCAGAAAGCTACCTATACAAAATCTAATTATCAAAGGAAAGTGTGTTTGTGTAATTGTTACATATATAGTTAAATCATTATACTTTTTGGAAAATTGTTATCTCTGAGAACAATTCTTAAATTATTGACTGGAACTTGCCAGGCTGTTTTGGCTGTTGCTTTAAATGATTTCTAATAGATTTAATAATAGAGAAAACCAGGTGTAAAATCTCCTTCACAGGGCTATTTTAATGGAGATAAGTAAAAAGCACTTTCAGATTGCCCTTTTCCACTGAAGCAGGGCAAGATAACAGCTTAGAACACACTTAGGTATAGTGGCTCCACACATTATGTGTAGCTAGTGAGAAGGCCCTGTTTCTAGGGAAACATGGATGCTCTTCTGACAAAAATAAACACAGAAAGCCAGAGCCTTCAAAACACTTTTTAGGAAAATAACTGAAATCATTTGAATACTAACTAGTACATCATTCTTGCAAGTCTTGCATTTTTAGGTAGATTTTTAAAAACTAAAGTATATTTTTGGTAAAGTAGTACTACACACACACACAACACACACACACACACACACACACACACACACACACACTCAGTTTCATGTTGGTTTCCCTAATACCTTCCTCTAAAGCAGCATTTTCCAAACTTAACTAATAATGAATACAGATTCCCAAATTCCTACACCATAAATTCTGAGTCAGTAGATGTCAGGTAGGGCAAAGTAATCTGTATTTTTAACAAGCACCCTAGGGAACAAGGAAGTTCAAGAAACTGCTCTAGAAGGCCACTTGGTACTGCAGTAAGTAAATAACTCCGTGCACCTAGCTTCTGCCTTAGGACAGACCATTCATGACAGCACTAATAAACCGTGCATGAAATTGATTTCATCTCTATTGGCGACATAATTTGTCCTGCAGTATATCCTGTATGCTTTTGACTCAGCTTTCATTTCAGTTGTTTTGTTTGTTGACTGATCTTGTATATAATCTCATTTACAGGGAGGATTTTAATTTTTCTCAATTATGAAGTTTGCCTTCCTCCCTCCCTGCTGTTTACTGATTTTTCAAGAAGGAGATCGCAGGTCCTAGAATCCAATTTCTTCTAATTGATTTCAGTCCAAATTAAAAGCTGAAACCCAAGCAGAGCTCATTGCAAAGAACATGGTCAGAACAGAAAAATGGAAGTTACACTTTTAAAAAATTTTTTGTACTTTATAAATATCTTTTCTCTTTATGTAAATTAAAATTGAAGTCTTTTTTATTTTCAGACACAAATATTTTGGTAACACACTAACAGTCTTAGACACCATACTTATCGGTGCTGTTTTATAATGGGATTACACTGAAACAAGAAATAACCAGTTGAGTTTGTTTCCTTGTTTTACAGACTTTTCACATTCCAGCTTCTTGGCATAAAAAGGATTAATAGAACTGAGTGCACTGTCCCAGAATACTAAATGCTCTCACATTCTATGTCCTTGAGCAAATTAAACTGAAAAAAATTTAAAAACACACACAGCAACAGAAAAAAACCTCTTTGCTAAAAGAAACACAATGAAGTAACAGACATATGCACTAAGATAAAGTCTACCATTATCTAAACTGTGTATCATGAATAAATAATGCTCTTTAAGAAATGACACAACTCCCTTTAATCGTTTGATTACTATTCAGCAAATTGTTGCTGCAGATTTGCATGCTATCTAACTTACAACCCAGTGAATATGTGAAGCAATGAGAGAATTGGAGTTGTATTGTGATTCACATACCATCAGTGTTCATCCAAGTTATGCAATACGTTTGAAACTAACTTCCCTTACAAGGATAAAGATGGATTGATGGGTACCAGTCTGTTATTATTGAGATGATATCAAATATTAAACCAATTAGGATTCATCCAAATAACAAATTTTAAGATTTATGGAAGAAAGATTCATTTATTTTTAATTAATTATAAATAAAATCTTATTACTAAAACTGTATTATTGCTACTTGATAGCTGTAAAATAAAAAGTCATAAAGAAACAGTTAATGAAATAGCCATTTCATTAAAAACATTTAATTTTTTCTATAATTAAAATTAATTTCTGACTTTGTGCATTCATGCTGTGTTGGATGGAAATTTTTAATCTTATTCATGCTTGAACTCTCCCTTCACCCACGGCAGGATTGTTCTATAATTCTAGAGTCTTAAACAGTTCCAAAGCAGGTAGGTAAAGATTGGAAGACACTCTGAAAAGAGGTCAATAACCAGAATCCACAGAGTGTATCTAGCCTCAACTTTAAAAACAATTCAACTATTTCCTCAGTTTCAATATATGTAGAACACATTCAAATCATGGTTCTTAAGAGGTATTGTTAGAGTGTCACCACTTGGAATAATCTTGTTGATTAAGAATTATGTAATCAAAGATAATTTATCATTAACCAATGAGCAAAGTGAAGGAAAGAGAAAACCGAGAAATTATCAGTAAGGAAGGGCAGGCAAGAGCTAATTGAAAACTCTAAGCAAACGTCAATCATAAAAAACAATTGCAATTTTTCCAAACACTGCCAAAACAAAATCTATTTTTCCTACACCAGAGTACTGCCAATTAATTTTCATGCTAGAAGGAAAGCTTGGGTGACTATGCCTTTGTAATTCATAGTTTAGTTCCACTGAATCAGGGCATACCTCAGAGTGGGCCTCTAAGGTAAGTTTAAA
The DNA here is from genome assembly GCF_963259705.1 of Myotis daubentonii. NCBI lineage: Eukaryota > Metazoa > Chordata > Mammalia > Chiroptera > Vespertilionidae > Myotis > Myotis daubentonii. The sequence continues at coordinate 94,664,418 of NC_081842.1, forward strand.
CTGGTAGGAGAAATAGTAGGGGGAAATTTCTCCATTAATTTAAGAAACAGCCTAAGGGTTTAATTCAATTTTCTGCATTTCAAAGGCAAGAACACTTGTGAAAGGATAGAAGAAAAAGCAAATGAAGTAGAATCAACTCTTGCTGCTGGTCATGCAGTCTAATTTTACATGGCCTCTTTTCACTCAATGTCCCATCTGGTTTCTAAGTGTAAGGAATTTAGACTGTTGACTTAACAATAGGTACTCAAAGTTTGCCTTTGTTTCCATGTGATTCTAGCATTTTGAATGGATAACAGTGAATACTCTTGATTGTTCATAGTTCTTTTTAGGATGAACCACTTTAGAAGTAATTTTATAACCTGCAAAACAAAATAGTAAAGAAAGCATTGCGCATAGTTGGGGTGAACTAAACAAACATAATCTAAGTTGAAGGCATGAGCATCCTCTGAGAGGAATTACTTTAAAAAGCACATCTTGATATACATTCATTTCTCAGCATAAATAATTAAATTGAAGCATCAGTAAAATGGCAGCTTTCATACTAATCACTACTACAGAGTAGGGGGAAAAGTGACATGTGGTTTTATAATCATAATGTGATTTTTCTTTATAAATATTTATAACTGACGTAGTTGGTTTTAACAGCTTTCATGTAAGTGTATGAGGGCAGAAATACACTATACTTCAAAAATAACATTTTAGCTCAGCCAGGCAGGTGTGGCTCAGCGGTTGAATGTTGACCTATGAATCAGGAGGTCAGGGTTTGATTCCTGATCAAAGCACATGCCTAGGTTGTGGGTTCAATCCCCAGTAGATGGAGTGCAAGAGGCAACTAATCATGATTATCTCTCACATTGATATTTCTATCTCTCTCTCCCTCTCCTTTCTCACTGAAATCAATGAAAATATATATGTTTATTAAAGTAACATTTTATCATAGATTATAATTAAAGTTACAAAAATAATTATAACATCTGACAAATTCAAAGATATTATTTTCATTATAATCAGTAATTTAAATGGAATTATCCTATATAATAAAGAGCTAATATGCTAATAAAGAGCTAATATGCTAATTATTAGACTGGATGGCGGAATGACCTTCTGGAATGACCTCCCTGAATGACAAGTGGGCAGGGCCAAAGGGCTGCGAGGGCCAAACCCCTTGCATGAATTTCGTGCATCGGGCCTCTAATATCCTATCTAATAAAAGAGAAAAATGGTAATTGGCGTACGACGATACCCTTTTCATTGGCTAATCAGGGCTATATGCAAATTAACTGCCAACAAGATGGCGGTTAATTTGCATATGTAGGCACAATGCAGGGAGGCGAAAGGGAAAGCAGGAAGAAGCCCCCTGCCACTGACAGTGATCGGAAACCCAGGGGGGAGCTAAGAGCTGGGGGGCAGGGCAAGCCATGATCGGAGAATCAGGTGCCTTTTCTGCCCTGGCCAGTGATAGCAGGAAGTAGGGGTGGAGCCAGCGATGGGAACTGGGCACGGTCGGTTGAAGCTGGCAGTCCCGGGAGCTAGGGGTCCCTCGCCTGGGCCTAAAGCGAAGCCCACGATCGCGGGGCCACTGCAGCTGCGGGTCCCCGCTGCCCGGGCCAGATGCCTAGGCCAGAGGCGTTAGGCATGGGCAGGGGCGGAGCCTGCAACCGCGGGGAGCTGGGGGTCCCTTGCCCAGGCCTGACACCTCTGCTGGAGGCCTCAGGCCTGGTCAAGGGGCGAATCCGGTGATTGGTGATCGGAGGGTGATGAGGGTCAACTCCTCTGGCCGAGGCATCAGGCCTGGGTGGGGGGCGGAGCCGGGGGTTTGGGGGATATGATGGTCCCCTTGCCCAGGCCTGAAGCCTGGGTCAGAGGCATCAGGCTTGGGCGGGGGGTGGAGCAAGCAATCAGCTGGAGATGGGGGTCCCCTGCCCAGGCATGATTCCTGCGCCAGAGGCCTCAGGCCTGGGCGGGGGCCAGAGCCAGTGATCAGGGGGAGATGGGGGTCCCCTGTCCAAGCCTGATACCTCTGGCGGAAGCGTCAGGCCTGGGCAAGGGGCCGATCAGGCGATCGGAGGGTGATGGGGGTCTACGCCTCTGGCCGAGGCATCAGGCCTGGTCTGGGGGCAGAACCAGTGATGGGGGGAAATGAGGGTCCCCTACCCAGACCTGACGCCTCTATCAGAGGCGTCAGGCCTGGGCAAGGGGCCGATCCTGCGATTGGAGGGTGATGGGGGTCAACGCCTGAGGGCTCCCAGTATGTGAGAGGGGGCAGGCTGGGCTGAGGGACACTCCCCCCCACACACACACCCAGTGCACGAATTTCGTGCACCGGGCCCCTAGTATATATATATATATATATTACAGGCCCAGTGCACAGAAATTTGTGCAATCGGGGGGGAGGGGAGGGAAGGGAGGGTCCCTCAGCCCGGCCTGTGCCCTCTCGCAGTCTGGGACCCCTCGGGAGATAACGACATGCTGGCTTAGGCCTGCTCCCGGGTAGCAGAGGGCAGGCCCAATCCCTAGGTGCAGCCCCTGGTCGGACTCAGAGCAGGGACGATTGGGGAATTGGGGCGCCGCCGCCAGTCATGCACAGAGCAGGGGGATCGGGAGGTTGCGATGCCACCCTCAGTCACGCTCAGGGTAGGGCCGATTGGGGGGTTGGGGCACCGCCCCCTGTCACACTCAAGGCAGGGTCGATGGGGAGGTTGTGGCGCCATCCCCTGTCACAGGAAGAGCAGGGCCAATCAGGGGGTTGGGGTGCCGCCACTGTCACACTCAGGGCAGGGCCTATGGGGTGGTTATGGCTCCACCCCATCACACACAGAGCAGGGCCCGTGGCGGGGGGGGAGGGGGCGCTGCCCTCTATCACCCACAGAGCAGGGCCGATCAGGGGGTTGGGGCGCCGCCACTCTCACACTCAGGGCAGGGCCGATGGGGAGGTTATGGCTCTACCCTGTCACACACAGAGCAGGGCCCGTGCTGGGGGTGGGGGTTGGGGCACAGCACCCTGTCATACACAGAGCTACAGGGCAATCAGGGGGTTGGGGAGCTCCCCCGTATCAGGCACAGAGCAGGGCAGATAGGGAGGTTGTAGCCCCGCCCCCTGTCACACACAGAGCCGCAGGGCGATCAAGGGGTTTAGGCGCTGCCCCCTGTCACACTGATCCCGGTGCCGGGAGGCCTCTCGGCTCCGTGGATCCCTGTGCTGGGAGGCATATTACCCTTTTACTATATAGGATAGAGGCCTGTTGCATGGGTGGAGATGGCTGGTTTGCCCTGAAGGGTGTCCTGGATCAGGGTGGGGGTCCCCACGGGGTGCCTGGCCAGCCTGGGTGAGGGGATGATGGCTGTTTGCAGCTGGTCACACACCCTTCAGGGTGGGGGTCCCCACTGGGGTGCCTGGCCAGTCTGGGTGAGGGGCTGAGGGCTGTTTTCAGGCTGGCGGGTGACTGAAGCTCCCAACTGCTCCTTTTTTTCTTTTTTCTTTTTATTCTGGGCTAGCTTTATCTTTGGCTTCAGTTCTGAGGCCTCTGCTGCTGAAAGCAGGTATCTGGTTTGTTTGGGTTCTATAATCTAAACAATCTATAACTCCAGCTCTGTGATCCCGGCCGGCTGAAAGCAGGTTTCTGAGATTTTGTTTAGCTTCTATATTTGTTACAATGTTTCAAACTGCAAGTTCAGAGGCTGGCAAGGCATGCGGGGAACGTTGGAGTCCTCCGTCACTGAAGCAAGCAAGCCCCATGTTAGCTTGAAGCTGCCTGGCTGCCGGCCGCCATCTTGGCTGGCAGTTAATTTGCATATCACCCTGATTAGCCAATGGGACGGGTAGCGGTCGTACACTAATTACCATGTTTCTCTTTTATTAGATAGGATATATACACACATAAGCACATGCATGCACATGCTAAGTTTTTTCTTGAACCCTCATCACACATTTTATAGGTTGTTTTTTTTATTCTGAATGTGACCTTCTGAACAAAATTTTAAAATAAAATTGCTTGAAGAAAGCTAAACAACATACAAAGTAAAAATACTAATTAGGAAGAAAAAACAATGTTTGCTATAAACACTTTTTAGTATAAATAAGAGAAGTAATAGACATAATGGTGTAGCATTTTACTTACCAGATCATAATCTGCTTATCTGCCAATTGCATTTAAGTAAAGAAAGTATTTAACTGAAAGGTGAAAAAATAAAATAAAAGATAGTATTTCTTCATCTATAGACCTGCCAAAATTTAATATTAGTATACTGGAGTGAAGAGTGTTTGTGTGTATGTGTGTGGGGGGTGGGGGGTGTTCCTTAGGTTTTAGTATGTGTTTAGACCATTTATATCACTTGTATGATTAAAGATGCATATTCTCATCTCCACTTCAGAATTACAAAATTGTCTCTTAGAATAGGGTTTAGAAACTTGTATATTAAAAAACAAAATGAATCTTTCTCATGCACACCAAAGTTGGAGAATGATTCATCTGTTATCCACTCTTTTTGAGAAAGCTTTCCATAGCTTGATTTAAATATAATTAGATTCAGATATACTACTACTAATCAATTATATACATATAATTGTATATATGTATGGACAGATTTAGAAAATGGACAGATTTAGAAAGAGGAGAAAGAAATTCAAAATCAACATATTTAGAAGTTACACTTTTTGAAAACTAATACTACCAATTAAAAATGTCTAAAATTAAAGGCATGTTTCAAATATCTATGTACTGTTCTGTTACAACACATATCAGAGAATAAACTCCCCTGGACACCATGGTTTTCCTATGTAGTGTAGCCAAACTAAGACATCTGAAGTGACTATGGGCAGTATTTGATCCAGACATAATTGTTAATTGATTTTGTGTGGACACCATTCATTGTCATTATGCTTCCCACCACCATTGGGATTGTGTCTGGTCCTCTTAGACATTACTTAACCTGATGTTAGCTCTTGAGATTGAGAGTGTTAACTAGATGCAGGTAAGGAAAGATAAGCATCAGAGAGACTAATAATTTGAAACAGAAGTCAATCAAATCAATGCAATGGCTAGTGCATTCTATGTCATTACTTCATGGCCAAAGGAAAACAACATACATACAGTGAAAACATTCAGAATTTGTGGAGACTATGTGGTTTTATAGGTCTATCTGTACTCTCCCAACTCTTGAGACTGTCACTTCTCATGTTTCTCCCTCAGGGTATTCTGCCATTAAGAATCGCTGAAGAATGAATAGGCATCACGAACTTTTTTTCTTTTTTTATTGTAGTAAAATGTATATAACAGAAATTTTGCCCTTAACCATTTTTAAGTATAGAATTCAGTGGCATTAAGTACATGCATATTGCTGTGCACAGACATAATGCACTTTTCTTTTTTAAAAAATATATTTTATTGATTTTCTACAGAGAAGAAGGGAGAGGGATAGAGAGTTAGAAACATCGATGAGAGAGAAATATTGATCAGCTGCCTCCTGCACACCTCCCACTGGAGATGCACCCACAGCTAAGGTACATGCCCTTGACTGGATCTGAACCTGGGACCTTTCAGTCTGCAGGCCGACGCTCTAGCCACTGAGCCAAACTGGTTAGGGCCATAATGCACTTTTCAAAATGCAAATATTTTGGTCCCATATCCAGATATCCTGATAATAAGTCATTACTTAGAAGTAGTCATCTGCCTTCTTAAAAATTATCCTATAGGTGACTCTGATGAACAACTACAGTTTACAGCCACTAATTTTATTTAATTCCTTCATTTAACTCAGTCATTCATTCACTTAATCTCTTGATTAATTATTGGAATACCTGTAATTTGTCAGACTCTAGGCTAAGTATCAAGTATACATTGAAATTATAATTAGTATAATCTTTATCATTTTTACACTATTTTTAATGTAATTATGAGGGATATAAATTTATTTGATTTAATATAACCAGTAGAAAGGTTCTAGAAATGATAGAAAGTAAAAATTAGTACAATTATGTCACATAACCTTAGAAAAGTGTATTTATATTTTCACACCTGAGAAAAGTTTTATGCAATGCCAGAAATGAAATTACCTCAGCTATAGTACCAAGGGATAACATTGCTGATCAAAGGAGTCCTTGTAAATTTTTTAGATTTTCTTCTCTGCCATTAATTATTTTGAGGCAAATACCAGTTCTGAACATAAAAGATACCTAAAGTAAAAAAAGAACCTTTAATAAACAGATCTGCACATGCCATCAATGCAACTCTCCTGCAAAGCCATAATCTGAATGTAAAACCTATTGCAACTAAAAAAGTTTACAAACACTTCCCTAAACCTGGAACATGGCAGCACTACCAAGCAGCAGCAGCAGCAGCAGCAGCAGCAGGTGCAATAAGGTCGGGATGAGCGGAAGCGCACTATTACATCCTTCAGGAGATGTGTTGGACTGCCGGTTTTGGCTCGATCTCTGCAGGGCCAAAACCGGCAGTCTCACATCTCCTGAGGGGTCCTCGATTGCAAGAGGGTGCAGGCCAGGCTGAGGGATCCTACCAGTGCATGAATCCATGCACTGGGCCTCTAGTTAGAAAAGTAAAAATCTGAGGTAATTGCAAAAACTGACATTTGGGTTGTTAGTGGTTGGGTTGTTTGGGTTATCAGAATGGAGACTATAGGTAGAAGCTATGATTTTGGGGAAAATAATTCATGAATGTATTTGTTAAGCACAAAGTAGAGTAGCAAGGTACAAAATCTTTCATAAAAATTGGCTACATATTAAGAGTTCAGATGTGGGATCTGAATCATAGATGTAAATTTGAGAGTTGTTAACACATAGGGGAGAGATGTGGGCAAATGTCATGTATTTGAGAGAATGAGATAATGTTTAACTTATGACTCTGTCAAGTCCCATGTGCATATTAAAATTTTATGAGTAGTCCTGTAACACATGTAGGTGATCAATATTAATTAAATGACCAAGTAAATGAGAACTTACAAATGTGTTTAATTTTAGTTTCTTCATCTCTTTTACATAATCATAAACAGTATCCCATGCCAAAAAACATAGTGATTTCTCTGATAGGAAATATTTGAGTATCTACATATGTTTAGTAGAAGTCAAAATTTTGGGAAAGTTTACAACACAAGAGACACAAATGAGGGAAACACACAGATTAAATGTTTTGATTAAGATCACACTCCTAGTTAGTGCTAGACATCATGGCTTACTCCAAGTTCTAAAATAATTTTATTACTAATATACTTACTCTTATAATCTACAATACAGCTTAATTAAAACAACAGAAAAAAATCAAATGTGACTTTTGCCTTGTAATTTTTCTCTATAAAACTAATTTCCTTCTGACCTAATACAGAGAATAATAGAGTTCCACCAGTAGATTAATCCTCTTAACTCAGTTTAATAAGCCTAAGAATAAAGATACAAGGAATACATTTGTTGCACCAGGAGGGAATTGCATAAGTGCTGAACGGGCATTGTGTTTTGCCAGCTACCTAAAGTACTACATCATGCAGACAGGAAAAAGATATTTTTAAGCTGGAAAAAAACAATGTGGATATGTAGTTTTTAGGACTCCATTTAGCAAACACAAGATTGCAACCTTTATAGGAATTTCCCCTTAGTGAATAAAGAATAATGAATTAAAGAAAATTTTAAAAGTGCATACATATCATAACTGCTTCTTAAATGTAGCAATGTCTCTAATGCATTTAAAATATTTTGTTTTCAAATTGTGCATAAGATAATGTAAAATGCTTATCTATTTGAAGATAGGTGAAATAGCTCAACACCATAAAATTCTACCCACTTGATTCACACATCCTTAATAAATTTTGTTTTGGTACCTAAGTTTCACCAAATAGGAAGGTGATATTAATAAAGTCAACATAAACAAGAGATGTTTATGCTTATAACCACAGGCATGAATTTGAATTCATAAATTTGGATACTGTGGAAACAAATCACTATGTAAGTAATCATTGTGGTCACAGTTAAACATTGGTTCTCAAATATCTCCCATCTCAAACAATTCAGTTCTCAACCAAGACCAGTTGTTCACAGAAAACATCTCGGTTGTCAAACAAAACTTTGATTCTCCAACAAACAACCCTTTCATGCAGAAACCAATGTGATCAATCATGTGTCTCTCTCAGGTGACAAACAAAGGAGAGAATGCAAGAGTATGAGTCAGTTTATCATTAAACCTCATTTTGTTAATATCTCAGAAAATTGTGCTGCAGATATTTTCATGTTATTTTTTTTTTTGCTTTTATAGCTGCTTATCCTATATAATCCTATATAATAAAACCCTAATATGCAAATCGACCAAATGGTGAAATGACCAGTTGCTATGATGCACACTGACCACCAGGGGCAGACACTCAATGCAGGAGCTGCCCCCAGCCCACAGGACCCCAGGCCAGCTAAGGCAGGTGCTAGAAGCCCTGCCCTCCCCCCCCACCCCCGCAGCACCTCACTAGTGGCCCCTCTATGGGAGGCGACCAGTGGTGGCAGCGGGGGAATCATGGGGGTGGGGCCAGCCAGTGAGTGGGCAGCGCTGCCCCCAAAATTGCCCCACTGGTCTCCTGTAAGTGGTTGGCACCAGACTGGCCCCTCAATCACCCCGCTGGTCACCCTACAGATCAGCCCTGATTGCCAGCCAGACCTCGGGAGCCTACCCATGCATGAATTTCATGCACCGGGCCTCTACTTATTATTAAATATTTACAGTAAGTCATCGTGAGTCCTAAGAAAGTTAGTGATAGCAGCAAAGTGAAAAGACAAGTTGTGAGAACAATGGTAGAACTTAAAAAAGAAATGACTGCAAAGTATGATAGAGGTGCTTGTGTGTGGCTACCAAGTACGGCATGGCATGACAAAATCAACAGTTAGCACATTTTTAAAACATAAACAGGCCATCAAAAGTGCTGATGTTTTTATTTTGATGTAGTCCCATTTGTTTATTTTCTCTTTAGTTTCCAATGCCCCAGGAGCTGTATCAGTGAAGAAATTGCTTCGGCATATGTCTGAGATTTTGTTGCCTTTGGATTCTTCTAGTATTTTTATGGTTTCCCATCGTGCATTTAAGTCCTTTATCCATTTTGAGTTTATTTTATGGTGTAAGTTGGTGGTCTAGTTTCATTTTTTTGCATGTATCCGTCCAATTTTCCCAACACCATTTATTGAAGAGACTATCTTGACTCCATTGTATGTTCTTGCCTCCTTTGTCAAATATTAATTGAGCATATTGGTTCAGGACGATTTCTGGGCTCTCTATTCTATTTCATTGATCTATATGTCTGTTCTTGTGCCAATACGAGGCAGTTTTTTCTGCACAGCAAAAGAAACCATCAACAAAACAAGAAAGCCCACTGCGTGGGAAAACATATTTGCCAATGTTATATCTGATAAGGGCCTAATCTCCAAAATTTATAGAGAACTCATACAACGTAACAAAAGGAAGATAAACAATCCAATCAAAAAATGGGCAAAGGACCTAAATAGACACCTTTCAAAAGAGGACATTCAGAAAGCCAAGAGACATATGAAAACTTGCTCAAAGTCACTAATCATCTGAGAGATGCAAATCAAAACAACAATGAGGTACCATCTCACACCTGTCAGAATGGCTATCATCAGCAAATCCACAAACGACAAGTGCTGGAGAGGATGTGGAGAAAAAGGAACACTCGTGCACTGCTGGTGGGAATACAGACTGGTGCAGCCACTGTGGAAAACAGTATGGAGTTTCCTCAGAAACTAAAAATGTAACTCCCATTTGACCCTGTGATCTTACTTCTAGGAATATATCCCAAGAAACCAGAAACACCAATCAGAAAGGATATATGCACCCATTTGTTCATAGCAGCACAATTCACCATAGCTAAGATCTGGAAACAGCCTAAGTGCCAATCAGTAGATGAATGGATTAGAAAACTGTGGTACATCTACACGATGGAATACTATGCTGCTGTAAAAAAGAAGGAACTCTTACCATTTGCAATGACATAGATGGAACTGGAGAGCATTATGCTAAGTGAAATAAGCCAGTCAATGAAGGAAAAACACCACATGATCTCATTCACTCATGGATAATATAGACCATTACAAACTTATGAACAAAAATAGATACAGAGGCAGAGCTGCCTCAGACTGTCAAACTATAGCAGGAAAGTCGGGGAGGGTTGAGGGGCGGGGGATGGGGGCGGGGGGGGTAAGAGATCAACTGAAGGACTTGTATGCATGCATATAAGCATAACCAATGGACATAAGACACTGGGGGTAGGGGAGGCTGGGGGATTGTTAAGGGCGGGGGGAAAAGGAGACATATGTAATACTCTTGTAATACTTTAAGCAATAAAACAATTAAAAAAATAAAATAAAATAAAATAAAATAAAATAAATAAGTGCTGATGTTGCTAAAGGCTTGAAAGTGCTCATGAAACAACCATCACAGGCAAATGAAGAGGTAGAAAAATTGTTGTTGATGTGGAAAAACAAAAAGCAGTTAGCTGGTGATAGCATTTCAGAGGCAATGATATGAGAAAAAGCAAAGATGCTGCATCCTGACCTCCTGAAAGTCACCAATGGAATGAGTGCTGAAAGTGATTCCTTTAATAACAGTAGGTAGTGGTTTGATAAATTTAAGAAAACAAATGGCATTTATGGTGTAGTGAGGCATGGGGAGGCTACCAGTTCTAACAAAGCAGCTGCTAGTAATTTTGTGACAGAATTTCCAGAATATGTAGAGGCCAAGGGATTTGTTCCCCAACAAGTGTCCAATTTTGATGAGACAGGCCTCTTCTGGAAGAAAATGCCAATGAAACCTACATCACACAGAAGTCACTGCCTGGACACAAGCCAATGAAGGACAGGCTGATGTTATTTTTGTGTGGGAATGAGAGTGGGGACTTTAAATTGAAACCTGTACTCATCTACCCTTCTGAAAATCCATGAGTTTTCAAGAGAAATAATGTCATAAAAAGCAAGTTGAATGTGATATGGAGGGCTAATAACAGGCAATTATTTTTACTGAGTGGATTCATAAAGGGTTTGCCCCAAGTGTGGAGAAATACCTCTGGGAAAAAACAATTGCCACTCAGGGAATTAGTAATGGACAAGACTCCTGCCCATCTCCAGGTTTGAAGGCTGAGCTGGTGGAGGAGTACAGCTTCATCACTGTGAGGTTCTTGCCACCTAACACAGCTCTTCTCATCCAGCCCATGGACCAGCACGTCATTTCTAATTTTAAGAAACTCTACACAAAGGCAGTTTCAGAGGTGTTTTGAGGTGACCTCTGAAACTAATTTAACCCTCAAGGAGTTCTGTAAGGAACATTTTAATATCCTCACTTGCATGAGTCTCATAAATAAAGCATGGGGGGAAGTGTATTCTAGGATCATGTAATTGGCCTGAAAGAAACTGTGACCTGAGACTGTTGATGAAAGAGACTTTGAGGGCTTTGAGGATGAGCCTGTGTCTGTTGTGGAGGATATTGTGACTCTGGGCAAGTCCATGGCCTTGGAGGTGGATGATGATGATGTAGAGGAGTTGGTGGAGGACCATAACAGTGAGCTGACCACCGAGGAACTCTAAGACCTTCAGAGGGAGCAGTAACAGGTGGCAGCTGAGGAGTCTCTTTAGAGGGGAAGGAGGGAAAGGAGGATATTTCTACTTCACTAATCAAGGACATGCTTAGGAAATGGGGAGAAATGCAAAGTTTTATTGAGAAACTAGAGGCCTGGTGCATGAAATTCATGCAGGGAGGGGGGGTCCCCTCAGCCCAGCCTCCACCCTCTCCAATCCAGGACCCCTCGAGGGATGTCTGACTGCTGATTTAGGCCCTATCCCCAGGATCGGGCCTAAACCGGCAGTCGGACATCCCTCTCACAATCCAGGACCGCTAGCTCCTAACTGCCCATCTGCCTGTCTGATCACCCCTAACTGGCCCTCCTGCCAGCCTGATCACCCCTAACCACCTCTGCCTGCCAACCTGATCGCCCCTAACTGTTCCTCCTGCCAGCCTGGTTGCCCCTAACTGCACCTCCCTGCCAGCCTAGTTGTCTCCAACTTCCCCCCCCACCAACCTGGTTTCCCCTAACTGCCCCACCCCCCGCCAGCCTGGTTATCCCTAACTGCCCCCCCCCACTAGCATGGTTTCCCCTTACTGCCCCCCCTGATGGCCTGGTCACCTCCTACATCCCCCCTCTGCCAGCCTGGTTGCCCATAACTGCCCCCCCTTCCAGCCTAGTGCCCCCCCACCAGCCTAGTTGCCCCTTACTGTCCCCCCTGCTGGTCTAGTCACCCCAACTGCCCCCCTCTGTCAGCCTGGTCACCCCTAACTTCCCCCCCTGCCAGCCTGGTTGCCCCAAACTTCCCTCCGCTGGCTTGGTCACCCCTCACTGTCCCTGCCCTGCCAGCCTGGTCACCCCATGCAGCCTGCTGCTCAGTCATTTGTTTGTCGCTCACTAACCCCCTGGCCAGCCTGGTCACCCCACACAGCCTGGTGTTCAGTAGTTTGGTCATCCCTCACTAAACTCCCCTGCTGTCCTGGTTGCCCCACACAGCCTTCTTGTTCAGTCATTTTGTCCTCCCTCACTAACCCCCCTGCCGGCTTTGTTGCCCCACTCAGCCTGTTCGGTCATCCATTCGGTTGTTTCGCATGTGACGGCCCCTGGCTCCTTACATATATAGATATCCTGACAAGTGTGATAAACTTGTTCAATGACAATGCAGTGTTTCACTTCAGGCAAGTGGTAAAACACAGGCAAAACAAACATCATTGGACAGGTTTTTAGTGAGACAGAGGCCTAGTGAGACTGAGCAAGTTCTAATGGAGCAGAGAGACAAAAGAATTCCAGAACAGCTGTGTGCTGATTTTATGAAAGGGGATTACCCTTCTAAGCAATAACATCCCTCCATTCCTCCTTCTCTATAGTCAGTCAGCAATAGCTCTCAACATTAAAAATAAGTTCTAGTGTGTAAATTTTTATTTATTATTGTATATTTAATTTCCTTTTTAATTAAATTTTCATTTACATTTCATATCCTTTTTGTTGTTAAAGTGTATATAGCTTAAATGGTACATTAGACATGTATTTTATATAAGAAAGGTTAAAATAGAGAATCATTTGGGGATCTGGAAGGAACGGATTCAATTTACATCATTTCTAATGGGGAAAAAGATTTTGTTTTTTAACAAATCGCTTCTCAATCAGCCTTTGGGAATGAATTAAGTTTGAGAATGGAGGTTTCACTGTATACCCTCACAGAAAAGAAAAGAGTAGTAAGAAGGCATGCATTCAGATTATCATAAATGAGGAGGCACAAAATCGCAGGAGCTAAGAAGGTAACCTAAATGTAAAATTTGTCCAAAGTTAAGCCTGGAGAACTGTAGAGAAAGAGGTTTACACATCCACACATAATGGGTTAGATTAAGAAGTTGAGGAATTTACTCTCTAACCCAGTGGTTCTCAACCTGTGGGTCACTACCTCTTTGGCGGTCAAATGACCCTTTCACAGGGGTCGCCTAAGACCATCCTGCATATCAGATATTTACATTATGATTCATAACAATAGCAACATTACAGTTATGAAGTAGCAACGAAAATAATTTTATGGTTGGGTCACAACATGAGGAACTGTATTTAAAGGGCCAGAAAGTTGAGAACCACTACTCTAACCCATTTGACTAGAGGCACATAATTATGATGTGGATGAGATTTCAGATAGAACCAATTGGATCTGGTCTAATTAGGTTAGTCTAATGGGTGTCTGACTAGTTTAATCTAAAATAATAAGATATAGATTATATAAGAAATGGTATTTTCTAAGCAATATAACATTTGGACTGAAGAACAATCTAGTATGGGAACTATCTATAGACATTTCAAGTTATATGAATTTCAGAATATGTTAAATAAATGATAGCTGGTAGATATAGATACATGGAAGTTAAAAATAAACAAGAAAAGTAAAGCCTGACATTAATTTATCCCATCACTGTTAAATTCTCCATTATACAATTTGTTGTAATAATTTTTTGCTCATAATTTCTTAACTTTAAATATTTTTCTCTTTAATAAAAAGCATTGATGATATATTTTTTTACAATATGACAAAACATTTAAAGTTATATTTTAACATTTTTATGTTTCCAAGCAGAGTGACTATAAGTAGCTTACAGAGTTAAGATAAACTTATATTCTTAATAGGTTACTTCTTATACCATTGGATAAAATGTGAAAAGAGGTAACTGAAATATTAAAAGCTACACATAAGCATTTATCTAAATAGGGCAGTTTATGTCTTGAGAGAAGCAGATGCAGATTAAATATAGCAATTTGGAGGTTGTGGGGGAGAGGGGATGTCTGCAGAAGGTAAAAGGGGAGGAAACAGGATTGGCCAGATGTAACAAAATCTCACCCATCTCAGTGGGGGCCTCTGAGTCTTGATTTAGGACACTCCAGTCTCCTGGAGTCAACTTCCAGGAGGCTGGAAGTTGTCAGCCAATAGCAATCTTCACAGGTCTAAGGCAAGTGCTTTCTTGTTACACCAAATTATAAAACATCTGCATTAATAAATTATATAGAGACTTTATCATACTTACTTATTACAAACTTTCAGAGAGGAATTTTGCATTGCAGTGAGATCTGTGTTCCCCAAAACATCACTCACTGAGTGTAGTTAGTTGCAGAAATGAAACTTTATGTAAATGAAATCTTGTAATAAACCACACTATAAAAAATTAAATTATTGCCCTAACCAGTTTGGCTCAGTGGATAGAGCGTTGGTCTATGGACTGAAGGGCCCCAGGTTTGATTCTGGGCAAGGGCATGTACCTTGGTTGCAGGCACATCCCCAGTAGGGGGTGTGCAAGAGGCAGCTGATCGATGTTTCTCTCTCATCGATGTTTCTAGCTCTCTATCCCTCTCTCTCCCTTCCTCTCTGTAAAAAATCAATAAAATATATTTTAAAAAATTAAATTATTGTATTAGTATAAATTTATTCCATAAATTAAAATTTATACATATTGTAAATTTAACCAATGAGAACCATGAGTTATGTATTTTAGTGAAAACAGACATTTGAGTTTAGAAGTTATGGGTAAGAGTTACAGTATACAACTGCATATAACCACCTCCACATTCCAATGTAATCTGGGGTTTTGTTTCCATTGCACAGCATCTAGGAAGTCACAGAACACTTTTCAATCAGGTAAAGTTGTCCAGAGAGCTGTCAGCATGATAAAATGACACATCAGTAGTTTCCACATTGTAAATATTTGGAAAGCACTTTTGAGAATTTATGTTAATTTTATTACAATTTTTAATAACTGAAGCATATATAGAAATAAAAAGCGGATTACAATATGCAGAATCTCAGAAGCACACCATATGGAATAAAATAATTAGAAAAGTATTATTCTGGACTATAATAAGAGATCCACAGCAATAGCTTTTCTAACTTACATATGTTTAAAAGCTCAAATACTCCTGAATATTAATTTGCATGCAGGAGGAAATTGGTAAAATGAGTGGTTGATAAATTTCCTCGCTTTGGTTAGGCTGCATCAGATCTTTTAAGTATTGTTTTTAATTTAACAACCAATTTAATAAAGACAACTTTATTAAAGAATGAATATAAAAAGAAAATAGAGATTATATGCCTGTAAATGTGTTACCTAACCAACTAGGGGCTGCTTATTTTTTTGTTTTCAACCAAAGAGAAGATCATTGCACTTTTTAGAATGTGGGTGGGAGCATTCTTAACATAATTATCCACTGAAGCCAAATGTAGATTCTAGTAAAACACATAACAGAAAGGTGAATTTCAATGAGCCTGATTTGGCCAATTCCATTGCAAATCTCTCTGCCAGAGACCAATTCCAGCATGACAGCAGGGCTGCATCTGGGAATGGCTAAAGGCATTTCCCCAAACCTGAATAGGATACATTAAATTGATTGTGTCTCCCAGACAACTAAAAGGCATCTTAATTTACATGTTATTGCCTCCTACTGGCCAAACACCTGTACAGCCATAGGCTAATTCCCCCATTCTGATAATGGATTCTGTACCAAACCCTGACCCTTTGAAGTGTATATCTCTGCCTCACCTCAGAACAAATTGTGTTAATAAAAAGCATAGGTCCTTAGACTTAAGATCTTGGATCTTAGCTCCCTTAACTAAGCTCCTCTGACCCCCAATGCCTTTGAAAATTATATCTCGTCTCTGGACTCTTTATTAGCCTCTGGATTCCTATTAAATCTATGCACAGCTTTCTCCAGATTCCTGAACCCTTCTTAATGCTGGGACAAGAACCCCGGCATCTCTCTCTCCTCTCTTCTCTCTCCTCTCTTCTCTCTTCTCTCTTCTCTCTCTCTTTCTCTCTGACACACACACACACACACACACACATTTTCTCACAAAATTTACCTTCATGACTTTATGCTACTTATTTTTTCATCCATGCTTCAAATCAGAGCTGCTCAGTAAGTTTCAAGTGTGCTGAACTTTAGTCCTTTACTTTAGCATTTGGGACAACGGTGGAGCCTGAGGCAGCCCTGTCAAATGAAACCTTATCAACCCAGTCTTCTCATTTCTATCCCATGAGCTGATCTTCCTCCATGTACCACAGTGGACCATACAAACATTTCCATTTTGGTATTTACTTGAGAAATCTTGGGAAGCATTGGAGATTATCAGCTTAACTGTGAGACCTATTTGCTTTGGTGGTTAGTTATTTTACCTTAAATTGTGCACATCACATCAGTAAAAGCAAAGTTAACACAAGTTGGAAGTAATTATATGCATACTTTCTGATTTATTGATTATTTCAGAAGTTATAAAAATCTAATTTCAGAATGATTTATTTCTCAAATGTTTTCTAGCGCTTAATCTGAATGCTAGTTTTTTGGCATGCAAAAATTAAACATGAAGTATTCAATCACTTTTATAATTTTCTTATGATAATAAAAGTATAATATTATAGAAGTTTTAAAAATAAAAAAGGAGTAAAACCTCCATGACTTCAATACTTTAGCACTGTTATTTTTTATTTTGCCTGTTTCTAACATTATTTTTCTTTGAATATACATATTATTCATAAAACTTAAATCATCATATATATACAAAACTATGTATTGTTTTTGCCAAATCAGCATTGCTCTTTAAGTATTTTCTATGCTCCTATCTATTTTGCTCATCTGGCCCTTTTATTAATGACTGAATACTTCACCAAGTTGATATACCATGGTTTCATTAACCATTGAACAAATATTTCTAAATCAGTGTATGTTTACTTAGCTTTCATTTTCCAAGTATATAACACCAGCATGAGTATTTAGACCTGGGCAGATGGCATTGTATGCATATCATGCTACATGAACATAAAGATGATTCTTGATTGTTTTGGTCAAAACACTTCCCAAATGAATTGTGCTGAATTTCACTGCTGCCAGTGGTATATGAGCATAACATTTGAACAGCTCTCCTGTTATCAGTGATTCTCTGCCATTTACTCTTGAATTATATTTAGTTTTAAGAAGACCTGTGGTGCCCAGTCAGCATGGCTCTGTGGTTGAGCGTTGACCTATGAACCAGGAGTTCACGGTTCAATTCCCAGTCAGGACACATGCCTGGGTTGCGGGCTCAATCCACAGTGTGGGGTGTGCAGGAGGCAGCCGATCAAAGATTTTCTCTCATCATTGATGTTTCTATCTCTCTCTCCCTTCCTCTCTGAAATCAATAAAAAAATATATCTTAAAAAAGGAAGAAGAAAAAGACGGGTAGTAAAAAAACAAACCTGATTCTTCCTTCCTTCCCCATACCTCTTGCTGAGTTTTTGCTTCAGCCTTTTCTCTCTGACCTTCGTAGCAGGCACAGAAGAGTAACCAGTCTTCTGTGCCAGACCTTTTCTTTCCTTATGATAAAATTATTTTTCTCTTTTTGACTTGTTTGAGCAGCCAAACTAATGTCAGCTGGACCGTGGGAGCTGTTGAGCAGCAGTGAGAGAACACCAGGAAAGCCCAGGCAGTGTGCACAGCACTACTCAACTTTGCAATGGTAAGTTCATGCTCCTCTGGGATTTGTCAATTTTGATTTTGCAGCTCAGTCAGCAATGCAATGTGTGGTTTTCCTTCTGTCTGAGTTACAAAATAAAAAGTCATTTTATCTTCCAAGGTGACAAGTTGGAAAAAAATAAAACCTTCATCTTTCCATATCTATTACCTTTTCCACCTGGATGACATAAACTTTGAAACATGTGAACCATAGAAACTCTGGAGAAAGGTGGCTACTGCAGTGGCTGAGCATGTTCCAACTTCTGCATGAAGGGAACTGCTCTCAGGTGTCTTCAACCATCTTTATCATTGCACTAGTGGCCTGGTGTATGAAATTCGTGCACTGGGGGTATCTCTGCCTGGCCCGTGCCCTGTCACAGTGCGAGAGCCCCACGATCCATTGCCCCAAAGAGGTAGGCCAGAGCTGGGGTTCCCGCCTCCACGCCATGCAGAGCCATGGGACCCCCAGGCCTCGCCTCATGGATGCCTCTGCCGGGCCCCACCTCCTGGCGGAGCCACACTGAGGCCTCCTCTGGGCCCCAGGCCTCCTGGTAATGGATTGTGACAGCGTGACGCAAGTCCCTGATGCTGCAAATCCCTGACCACCTGCGCCTGCTGCACATGCAGCCTCCTGCTGATCAGTCACTGCATGCGAGGGCGTCCCAACCATTTGTCTATTACCCTTTTATTAGTATAGATGATGATGGTAGGTAACAAGAAGACAAAATGTAGAAAATAAGAATTTTTTTTATTTTTTATTAATATTAAAATCTGAAATTATAAAAAATAGAGTAGATCAAATAGGAAAATATGTTATTCTTGATCACTAATATAATGATAAAAGTTTTAATAGACCTCAACATTTTCTCTGTGTATTGCTTGCTCATATATTGTTCATATTCTTTTTTTTAAGATTCTGTTTCCCTTTGTTTGCTATTTTTTATAGATGTTGTTTTAAACATAGTTTAAAAACAATGTTAAAGTTTTTCTTCTTTTTGAAAATGTATGGTGAATATTTTCCCTTGACAGCTCATATTCCTCTACTATCTAATTACTAGAGTCCCAGTGCATGAAATCCATGAACTGAGGAGTGGGGATGTCCCTCAGTCTGACCTGCACCCTCTTGCAGTCCAGGACCCCTTGGGGGATGTCCACATGCCGGTTTTCTTCTGACTACTTTTAAGATGTGTTCTGCCTTTTGTGTGTGTGTGTGTGTGTGTGTGTGTGTGTGTGTGTGTGTGTGTGTGTTTTGGTAGTTTCCTTCTAATGCACCCAGGTATTAATTTTCTTTCTCCTCACAGTCCTTGCAGTCCAGGACCTCTGAGGGGATGTCTGACTGCCAGCTTAGGCTCGATTCCCCCCAGGGATTGGGCCTAAAGCAGCAGTCAGAAATCCCTCTAGCAGTCCAGGACTCCTCACTCCTTACCACTCAGCTTGCTGCTCCTTAGCACTGCTGTAGAGGCAAGCGAGGTTCCCATCACCGTTGCTGCACTTGCCAGCCATGAGCCCGGCTTTTGGCTCAGTGGTGCTCCCCCTGTGGGAGTGCACTGACCACCAGGGGGCAGCTCCTGCATTGAATGTCTGCCCCCTGGTGGTCAGTGTGCATCATAGTGACCGGTCATTCTGGTCGTTCTGCCTTAATGGTCACTTAGGTTTTTATTATATAGACTAGTGGTCTGGTGCATAAAATTTGTGCACATTAAAAGGGAATTAATTAGAGGAAATATTTTAATATTGCCATTTTTCCTTTCTCTATAATAGAAGTGTCAAAGATGAAAGAAAATTAGTAAAATGTATATGAAAATCTTTCTCCTGTCAGAGTCTGGGGTGTGCCGTGGGACCCAGAGTCAAGTCCCTGCTGACCCGTGGCGCCTCAAAATCAGACCCAGCCAGCCCCACCCACACTGGGTGAGATTCAGACTCGGCCAGCCCCACCCTTGCCAAGCCCTTCCGGGTGGGGGGGCACAGCCTCAGGTCCCCTGGCCTGGTGCCGGGGCGGGTGGTGTGGCCTGAGGTCCTCTGTCAAGCCCTGCTGAGCCTCAGGTCCCCCGGCTTGGCACTGGGCAAGGGGCACAGCCTCAAGTGCCCTGGCACAACCTCAGGTCCCCCGGCCTAGGCTGGGGTGGGGGTCACACCTTGAGGTCCCCCGTCGAGCCACACCGGGAGGGGGATGCCTCAGGTCCTTTGTCAAGCCTCACTGGCGGGGGGGGGGGGTACAGCCTTAGGTCACCTGGTGCCAAGGCGGGGTCCTCGGCCCAGGGCAGGGGGAGCAGCCTGAGGTCACCCGGCCCAGCACTGGGGTGGGGGTGCACCTTGAGGTTCTCCAGCAATCCCTTCCAGGTGAGGGGCATGGCCTGAGGTTCCCCCAGCCTGGCGCCGGGATGGGGGGCCTGGCCTGAGATTCCCTGTGAAGTCCCACTGGGATAGGGGGTGCAGCCTCAGGTCCCCTTCTGATTGCTTGTTAAGGCTGGTTACAGGAACTCGGCCTCTGCTATGGGTACAGCCATCTTGTGTTATGGAAAACCCACCACCACTGTGGGTGCCACCACCTTTGTGATGGCAACATGGTCAATTTGCATATCCCCTCTTTATTAGATAGGATTAATTGCTAAGTCTATTATGTTATATTAGAGAGAGAAAATAAAGAACTAGAGAGTAAGTGACTAAGTGGTTACTTTGGAATGAGATACATTTGGATGAGAATCTGGTGTCTGCTGCTTTAGCACCGTGTAATCTTTACTTCCCTAGGTCTTGGCTTCAGACCATGGGGTGAGACATCTCCTCAAGCTCACTTATTCTTTCTTCAGCCATGTTTAGTCTACTAATGAGTCTGACAAAAGCATTCTTTATTTTTTATAACACTGCTTCTGATTTTTAGCATTTTTTTTATTCTTTCTTAGAATTTTTATCTCTCTGCTTATATTACCCATCTATTCTTAAATGCGGTCTACTTTTTCCATTATAACCCTTGGAATATTGATCATGGTTATTTTAAATACCATTCCAATATATCCAATATTCAGGACATAACTGGTTCTGATGTTTGCTTTATCTCTTCAAACTATGATTTTTATTTTTTGCCTTTTAGTATGCTTTGCACATTTTGCTGTTGTGGTTGTTGGCAGTTGGATATGATGTACTAGGTAAAAGGTACTGGTAATTCAAGCTTTAGTGATATGGTGGTAAGGTGTAGGTGTGAGAGGAAACATCCTCTAGTACATTACTAAGTATCATTCTTTTGGACTGTGACAGACACATGTGCTTCTCAGTTTTGTTTTGTTTTCCCTCTTATGTAGGGAAGAATGGCCAGAGAGAGTGCACTGGAAATCAATGTTCCCATCCTGCCCAGTTGGATAAACTCTGATAAAACTCCAATAGATGAGGCCCTAGTGAAACAGTTTCTCCTGACAGCAGGCCAGGTTAAGAAAAGAATGCCTTACATGAATTTCTTTTTAAAAAAAAATTTAAATTCCTTATTGTTTAAAGTATTACAAGAGTCTCCTTTTACCCAAATTGACCTATCCCTGGACACCCCCAACCGTAGCACATGCCCTCGTGCCCCTACTGTCTGTGTCCATTGGTTATGCTCATATGTATGCATACAAGTACTTTGGTTGATCTCTTACCCCCTCATCCCCCGCCTTCCCTCATAGGATGGAAAGTGTGTTCCATGTTTCTGTATCTCTGTATCTATTTTAGTTAATCAGTTTATGTTGTTCATTATATTCCACAAATGAGTGAGATCCTGTGAAATTTATCTTTCTCTGACTGGTTTAATTCACTTAGGTCTATCCATGCTGTTGCAAATAGTAAGAATTCCTACTTTTTTACAGCAGCATAGTATTCCATTGTGTAGATGTACCACAGTTTTCTAATCCACTCATCTGCTGATAGGGACTTAGGCTGTTTTTAAATCTTAGCTATTGTAAATTGTGCTGCTATGAACATAGAGATGTATATATACTTTCTGATTGATGTTTCTGTTTTCTTGGGATATATTCCTAGAAGTGGGATTACTGGATCAAATGGGAGTTCCATTTTTGTTTTTTTGAGGAAATGCCATATTGTTTTCCACCGTAGCTACACTAGTCTGCATTCCCACCAACAGGGAACAAAGGTTCCTTTTTCTCCACATCCTTACCAGCACTTGTCCTTTGTTGATTTGTTTATGATAGCCATCCTGACAGGTGTGAGATGGTATCTCATTGTTGTTTTGATTTGCATTTTTAGGATGATTAGTGAGTTTGAGCATGTTATCATATGTCTCTTGGCCTTCTGTATGTCCTATTTAGGTCCTTTGTCCATTTTTGATTGGATTGTTTATCTTCCTTTTGTTAACTTGTATGAGTTCCCTATAAATTTTGGAAATTAAACCCTTATCAGAGATAACATTGGAAAATATGTTCTCCCATGCAGTGTGCTTTCTTGTTTTGTTGATGGTTTCTTTTGCTGTGCAGATGCTTTTTATTTTGATGTAGTCCCATTTTTTTTTCTCTCTCTCTTTAGTTTCCATTGCTCTAGGAGCTATATTGGTAAATATATTGTTACAACAAATGACTGCTATTTTGCTGCCTATAGCTTCTTCTAAGTTTTTATGGTTTTCTGCCTTACGTTTAAGTCCTTTATCCATTTTGAGTTTATTTTTGTGTATGGTGTAAGTTGGTGGTCTAGTTTCATTATTTTGCATGTATCTGTTCAATTTTCCCAACACCATTTATTGAAGAGATTGTCTTGACTCCATTGTATGCTCTTGCCTCCTTTGTCAAATATTAATTGAGCATAATGGCCTGGGTAGATTTCTATGTTCTCTGTTCTTATCCATTGATCTATATGTCTGTTATTGTGCCAATACCAGGCAGTTTTGAGAACAGTGGCTTTGTAATATAGCTTGATATTTAGAATTGTGATCCCTCCAACATTGTTCTTCTTTCTCAAGACTGCTACAGCTATTTGGGGTCTTTTTTTATTCCTTATGAATTTTTTTGAGAAGTTGTTCTAGGTCTTTGAAATATGGTGTTGGTATTTTAATGGGGATTGCATTGAATCTATAAATTTCTTTGGTTAGTATGGACATTTTAATGATGTTAATTCTACAAATCCACGAACACGGTAGATTCTTCCATTTGTTTATGTCTTCCTCTATCTTTTTTTTCAGTGTCCTGTAATTTTCTGACTACAGGTCTTTTACCTTCATAGTTAAGTTTATTCCTAGGTATCTTAATTTTTTTTTGTTGCAATGGTAAATGGGATTTTTTTGTTTGTTTGTTTCTCTTCCTGTAAGTTCATT
This sequence comes from Myotis daubentonii, assembly GCF_963259705.1. NCBI lineage: Eukaryota > Metazoa > Chordata > Mammalia > Chiroptera > Vespertilionidae > Myotis > Myotis daubentonii. Next base: position 94,687,744 of record NC_081842.1, read on the forward strand.
AATGGTGTCTAAAAACAGCCATGGATTTCTGGGTGTTAATTTTGTATCCTGCTACATTGCTGAATTCATTTATTAAGTCTAGTAGTTTTTTTTTTAATAGAGTCTTTAGGGTTTTCTAGGTACAATGTCATGTCATTCACAAATAATGAAAATTTTCCTTCTTCTTTTCCAATTTGGATGCCTTTTATTTCTTCTTCTTCTCTGATCACTATGGCTAGCACTTCCAGTACTATGTTGAACAGAAGTGATGAAAGTGGGCATCCCTGTCATCTTCATGCTTTTAGGGGAAATGGTTTTAGTTTTTGCCCATTGAGTATGATGTTGGCTATAGGTTTGTCATATAAGGCTTTTATTATGTTTAGGTATGATCCCCCTCTTCCCACTTTGCTCAGAGTTTTTATCAGGATAGGGTGCTGGATTTTGTCAAATATATCTTTTGCATCAATTGATATAATTATGTGATTTTTTACTTTCAGTTTGTTTATGTGATGTATCACATTTTTTGATTTGTGGATATTTTACCAGCCTTGTATACCTGGAATGAACTTCTCTTGGTCATGGTGTGCAATACTTCTAATGTAATGTTGGATCCAATTTGCTAGAATTTTGTTGAGGATTTTAGCATCTATGTTCAATAAGGATATTGGCCTGTAATTCTCATTCTTTGAAGTGTCTTTATCTGGTTTGGTATTATGGTAATGCTGGTTTCATAGAAAGAGCTTGGAAGTGTGCCTTCTTCTTGAATTTTTTGGAATAGTCTGAGGAGGATAGGTTTTAGTTCTTCTTTGAATTCTTGGTAAAACTCCCCTGAGAAGCCATCTGGTCCAGGGCTTTTGTTTACTGGAAGTTTTTTGATTACTCTTTCAAGTTCATCACTAGTTATCTGCCTATTAAGGTGTTTTGATTTTTCCTGACAGTTTTGGAAGCTTGTATTTTTCTAGGAATATGTCTATTTTGTTGAGGTTGTCCAGTTGTTGGAGTAGAGTTGTTCATAGTATTATTTAAAAACCCTGTGTATGTCTGTTGGATCAGTTGTTACTTCACCTCTTTCATTTCTGATTTTATTTATTTGGGTCCTCTCTCTTTGATTCTTGGTGAGCATGGCTAGAGATTCATCAATATTTTTTATCTTTTCAAAGAATCAGCTCTTGGTTTCATTGATCTTTTGTATTGTTTTTTTGGTCTCTGTGTCGTTTATTTCCACTCTGATCTTTATTATTTCCTTCCTTTTGCTTACTCTGGGCTTTTATTGTTGCTCTCTTTCTAATTCTTTAAGTCGCAGGGTTAGATAATTTCTTGCCATTTTTTCTTGTTTTTTGAGGTCATCCTGTAGAGCTATGAACTTCACTCTCAGGACAGTTTTCACTCTGTCCCATAGATTTGGATTACTGTGTTTTTATTGTCATTTGTTTCCAGGATGCTTTCTATTTTTTCTTTGATCCCTTTGGTGACCCAATCATTGTTTAATAATATGCTATATAACCTCCAAGTGTTTGAATTTTTTCTTGTTTTTATTGTAGTTGATTTCTAAATTTATGCCATTGTGTTCTGACAAGATGCTTAATATGATTTCTATTTTATTGAATTTGAAGAGATTTTGCCTGTTTCCTAATATGTGGTCTGTCTTTGAGAAGATCCTGTGTGCACTTGAGAAGAATGTGTATTCTGTAGCTTTTGGGTGAAATGTTCTGAAGATGTCAATTAATTCAATCTGATCTAGTGAGTCATTTAGGATTGATGTTTCTTTGCTGAGTTTTTGTTTGCAGGATTTATCCAGTGGTGTCAATGGGGTATTAAATTCCCCTACTATGACTGTTGTGCTGTCGATCTCTCCCTTGATATCTTCCAGAAGATTTTTTTATGCATTTGGTTGCTCCTGTAATTGGTGCATATATGTTTACCAGAGTTATACCCTCTTGTTGAATTTCTCCCTTTAGTATTATAAAGTTGCTCTCCTTATCTTTTCTTACGGCCTTTACTTTGAGGTCTATTTTTTCAGATATAAGTATTGCTACCCCAGTTTTGTTTTTTTTGTTTTTTCATTTCCATTCGCCTGAAATTTTTTTTCCATCCCTTCAATATCAGTCTGTGTGAGTCCTTTGTTCAGAGGTGGGTCTCTTGTAGACAGCAAATATATTGGTCATGTTTTCTTATCCATTCAGCTACCCTATGTCTTTTGATTGGAGCATTTAATCCATTTAAGTTTAAGGTTTTTATTGATAGGTACTTGTTAGTTGCCATTTTTATTCTTTATGCCTTGCTCCTTCTTCCCTTTCTATTTCTTCTTTATATAGCAGTCCCTTTAGCACTCTTGCATTGTGAGCTTGGCGGTAATAAGCTCCCTTAGCCTTTTTTTGTCTGTGAAGCTCCTGATTTCACCTTCAATTTTGATTGATAGCCTTGCTGGATATAGTATTCTTGGAATCATTCCCTTGCTTTGCATCACTTTGCATTTTTCATTCCATTCCCTTCTGGCCTGATATATTTCTGTTGAGAAATCAGTTGATATTCTAATGGGGAATGCATGTGGGTAACTTGCTGTCTCTCTCTGGCAGCCTTTAGGATTCTTACTTTGTCATTGATGTTTGCCAATTTAATTATGATGTGTCTTGGTGTCAGTCTTTTGGGTACATCTTGTTTGGGACTCCATGTGCTTCTTGGACTTGTGTGGTTTTTTTCTTCCCAACATCAGGGAATTTTTCTGTCATTATTTCTTCAGTCAGGTTTTCTATTCTTGCTTCACTGGCACCTCTCCTCTGGCACCTCTATTACATGGATGTTGTTTCAGTTTGTGTTGCACCAAAGCTCCCTTAGGCTCTCCTTCTGCTTTTTAAGTTTTCTTTTCAGGTGCTACTGTGTTTGTGTGTTTTTTTCTACCTTGTCTTCTAACTCATTGATGTGGTCCTCAGCTTCTTCTAGTCTACTGTATAAGCCTTCTATTGTGTTCTTTATTGCACTTATGTCATTCTTCAACTACTCTTGATTCCTTTTCATGGTAACATTCTCATTCAGCTCCTTATAATTCTCATTGAGTTGTGTGTATTTGTCACCAAGATGTTTGAGCATCCTTGTAACCATTACTCTGAATTCTTTCTCTGACAAGTTACTTGCCCCCATTTCATTTAATTCCTTTTCTGGTGATTCCTTTTTCTTTCCTTTGGGGATTGTTTTTTTTTTGTCTCCTCATTTTTTTGCTGTAATGTTTTAATTGTTTCTATGTCTTAGATCCAACTGCTTTGATACCCAAATTCTTTTTGGGGTGGTGCTATGTAGTTGGTGATTTTTGGAACCCAGTGGTGCAGTCTCTCAGATCTCCTGGGCTTGGTGATCTAGTGGAGTCTTCTACTTGAGCTATTTGGGTTCTCCAATCTAGTTGGGTCTTGAATGTTATTTTCTCATTTGTGAAACTTACATGTATTTTAAAGTGGCTATTCTTCCTTTCCCCTTGCCAGAAGCATGAGAAGATGTTCCTTCAAACTTTACTGTGAGAAACTAATAGGTGCTTGCAGATAAAACTCATAAAAATGTGAGGATTTCCCAAAGACAAGGTTCCCCCTGGAGTTTTTAACTTCAAATTTATTCACACTGAACTCCTAGTAATTCTTCAATTATAGTTCAAGTTTTCTTAACCTGGCACTGGTTCCCAGGGAGGTTTCTGCTCTGATTTGTGATCCTCTGTGCTGCCTGTCTATCTCTCCAATTTTGAGAGTAGCTGTTTGCTCTATGACCTCAATTCTCTAATGGATCTAAGAAAAGTTGCTAATTTTCAGTTTATTCTTTTTATTAAATTTGTTGTTAGGATGGAGTATCAACTTCCTTGCTCGTTACATGCTGAACTGGAAACCAGAAGAGATCAGGGAAGTTATAAAGATTATAGAAAATGATCCCTGAAAAGTAGTTAGTCAATGTCTTGCAATACGTCATTCTTAGGAAATGTGAGAGATTATTATTAAATATTCGCTGTACTGACAGTCTAAATATTGACTATATTTTATTATCTATATATATAAAAGCCTAAGCGACCATCACAACTGAATGGATGACCAAACAGGCTGTGTGGAGCAATCAGGCTGGTAGGGGGGGGGCGGAGATGGCAGTGAGAGGTGACCAGGCCAGCAGAGGGGAGCAGTGAGGGGCAACCAGGCCAACAGGGGGCAGTTGGGGTGACCAGGCCAGCAGGAGGGGCAGTTAGGGGTGATCAGGCAGGCAGGCAGGTGAGCAGTTAGGAACCAGTGGTCCCGGATTATGAGAGGGATATCTGACTACTGGCTTAGGCCCAATCCCCAGGATCGGGTCTAAACTGGCAGTCAGACATCCCCTGAGGGGTCCTGGATTGGAGAGGGTGCAGGCTGGACTGAGGGGACCCCCCCATGCATAAATTTACTGCACTGGGCCTCTGGTCTTATGATAAAATTCCAGAGACAAAATTTTTATCTACATCATAAGGCTATTTATTGCTATAGTACTTTCTTGAGAGCTTCTAAAAATGTAGTATTTTCATCAACTTAGTTATCATTATTCTTAATAATTGCTAGCTTATTAGCAAGTGTGTTTATCTTATTGTTTGAATATGTCTCATTCATTAATAATAATGCTGAACAGATTTCTATATATTTACTGGATATCTGTGTTCCTTTTTTGTGTGAATTTCTTGTATTTGCCATTAAAGACTTCATTTTTATTCAAGTAACACAAGTAGGATGAAGGAAGGACAAAACCTATATGTCAACTATGGAAATAAAGGGTTGACTTCATATTACACTTGATATGATTAAATGAGGATCATAATTTCTTCATATACAACAAAAATATGAAAAATCTTTATATTTGATATAAAGTAATTTAAAGTCAGAACATTGTCTTTTAGTCTAGTTGTTATGGTAAAATTGTTATTAATCATTTAGAATTTATTTCTTCTACAAATCTGAATTACATATATTAAATTGATATTTTAAATATAATAAGCAAGTACCATTAATATTATGTTATGTATGTTTCTAAATTTCCCCTCTGTTAATTATCTCTAAGACTTCATGTTTTAATTTTAATTGCTAATTCAAAAATGTTTTCATATTTCATAACTTAGTAATTATGCAATGACTTATCAAAATGGACTAAGCTCTTATTTGCTGGTTTTGTCCAAAAATATGAGAAAGTATAACTTTTATAAATCACTTTTTAAAGCAAAGAACTGGTTTTGATATTAAATACTGGTAATAACCTTTCTTATTTTCTAGCTAGCTTAGTCTGGTTACCAAAAATGAGTGGTAAAATTTTCTGTTTTAAATATTTCTCTTAAGAAATTACTAGCAATATTTTACCTTTGCATTTTTTTACCCTAGAATAAATTTCAAGTTATTTGAAATATGCAATTGTCATAAATAAGTGATAAGAAATGCTCTCCTCTGATGTTAGAGAGGAACTCCAACTAAATCTAACTTCAAGATTGAGGAAAGTCTTTAGTTCTTATGCAATAACCTTAAGATAGGAAAGAAAATGAATGGTAAAGTAAGGAAAGGTGAAAAGTAAAGAAAAAAGAGGAGAGGAGGGAAGAGAAGGGAAGGGAAGGGAAGGGAAGGGAAGGGAAGGGAAGGGGAAGGGAAAGGAGGACAAAAAGGAGGAAGGAAATCCAAGAGCCAACTCTTCATATAGTGTACAATCTGCACATTAATGTGACTTTCAAGAGACAAAGGATTTAGAAATAGTAGATTCTTCACAAGCATAATACACATATTCAATATCTAACTAGTAAACTTTATGTAAAAGAAAGAATAGCCCACAGATTCATTTTTCTCTGCATATAAAATCTAAAATCTTCTACTCCATGAACTTTCCCTTTCTGCCTGACTCTCGGTTGTTGTTAGCCTTAGGCAAAGTGGGCTAATTTGACTTTGGTTCCCTTGAAACTCCTTTGGAAATAACTCTTTCAGAATCCAGGAACCTTGCCAAAACATTTCAGCTGATTCTTTGGTATATAGAACACCTCATTCACCATGCCACAAACAGATCTAAAGAGACAGCTGTGAGTCAGACAGATCGTTATTTCCTCTTTAGAATCACAGAATAGTAGATCTCTGAAAGCTCTTTTAATTTACCAGAAAGACTAAGTGACTTATGCAAGGTTATATAGTCTATTTAGGACTCAAATTAAGAATTCTGATTGCATGGTCTTTGTTTTTTGTGGGTTTTCCCTCAACATGCCACACTAACAAGTCTTTTGCATGCAAGACCATTGTCCCAGTACATCATCATGTTGGAAAGTATAAAAAAATATATTTATAGTGAGAGAAAATGACTGGTAATATAAAATATTATACTTTCCAATAATGTTTTCTATTTTAACCAACCTAATTTAGGACACAACAGTGGGCAGTTAGTCAAGTCAAAGAAGTTATTCTACCTAAATATAAGACTGATTATGCTTTTTAATATTGCTATTTCTAATTAACCTTGCTACTAGATTTCAATCAGAGAGAGAGACCCAAGCCACACATTGATTCTGTTTTATAGTAATGTTCATGAGGGGAAAAAAATGATGAATTTAAGGCTAAAATTAAGTGGATGATTCTCTGAACTTCAATGATTCATCTCATTCCTTTCACATTCATGTGATTAATTGAAAATTTCTTACATATTTTATTTCATATACTCATAACGTATTTCATTTTTTAATTTGAATTATAGTTATAAACTAAATATCACCTGGTCTTATCAGACTATGACTAACTATAGGTTCACCTTGACATTTATTCCCCATCTCACTGGACCTGAGCTGACCCACTTTCTCCGCAAGCTGTCTCCCTATTATTTCAGGGAGTCCCCATAAACTTTTTTCAGTTACAGTCTCCTAAGATGTCCATATTCCAGCTTCTTTCCCCTCTCAAACCTGTGTCCATGTCCTCTACCTGTAAAGCTACTAGAAGGATTATTATGATGACACCACAGCCTCTGCCACTACAAGAACACCAATGTCAGTACCAAAGGCACTATGTCCTCATGTCAACAAAACTAGTGGTCCTCTGGGTGCCAGACTACTGGATTCCATGTGTTAGAGAAAATAACTCTTTCTGACCTCTATGCTACTCTTTTTATCTAGATCCCCAAAATAGCTGAGTTCATGCCCACAGTTCCTCAAATCTCATAAAATTCCTTTAATTAGTTTCATCTCATAACAGGTTGAATAATGGTCCACAGAAAGCAATGTTCAAGACTTAATTCCTGGATCCTATGAATATGATATTTGGAAAAAAGGGTATTTGCAGATGTGATTAAGTTAAACATCTAGAGATGAGCTCATCCTAGACTTAAGATGGCTCCTAAATCCAATGATAGGTGTGCTAAAAAATAAAAATAAAAAAGGAAGGAAATTGACACAGAGGCACATGGAAAAGAGCCATGTGAAGATGGAAGTAGAGCTTAGAGTTATGCTGTGCAAACCAAGAAGTGCCAGGAGCCATCAGAAGTTGAAAGAAGTAAGGAGAGATACTTCCCTAGACCTTCAGAGGGAATGTGGCCTTGCCAAGACTTGATTTTAGGCTTATGACCTCCAGAACTATGATAGAATCCATTTGTGTTGTTCTAAGCCACCAAGTTTGTGATCATTTTTCTGGCAGCCCTAGGAAGTTAATACATGCTCCTTCTAACGAGTATAAACCTAAACAAAAATGTACACCAGGGAGCAGATGACACACTGTCATTCAGTCATTTATATGCTAATTATTTATTGGGCAGCTAATAAGTACTAGAGCTAAAGCATGAATGAGGTAAACATAGTTTTTTCCCTCAAGAAATGTTCAATCTTGTCAGGAAAGGAGACATTACATTAGTGAAGTGTAACAGTTTTTATGACAGAGGAAAAGAGAATTATGGGAGACTAAAAGAACAAGAGAAACCTCTGAAAGAAGAAGCGATATTAACATTCAGATCCATAATATGATTAGAAGTAGTCAAATGAAGAATTTTGGGTACAGATGTGTCAGGGGAAAGTGTGGTACTGAAGTTACAGAGAGGAGAATGGAGAGGCTGTAGGTGAGAGAGAATGAGAAAGTGTGACGTTTTGAGGAACTAAAATGTGCCCACTATTGCTTCATGATAGAACAGGAAGGAAGCATTAGTAACATAAGAGCTGAAAAGGCACAAAGAGCCCAGATCCTAAAAGGCCTTATAATTCATCTTAAAGATGACAAGATTATCTTAAGAGCGATGAGAATATGTATTAGATTCTGATTTTCCTAGAGCTGCTGATACAACGTACCATAAACGGAGTGACTTGAAACATAAGAAATGTATTGCTTTATAGTTCTGAAGGCCTGAAATCTAAAACTAAGTTGTCAGCAGGGTCATGCTCTCTCTGAAGGTGCTTGGGAAGGTACTATTCCATGCCCTTCTCGCAGCTTTTGGTAGCCACAGTTGTCCCTTGATTTGTAGAGGCATCACTCCAATCCTCTGTCTTCCTGGCATTCTCCCTGTGTGCCTTCACATGGCTTTCTTTCTTCGCCATCATTTTGGATTAAGACCCACACTAATAACTTCATTTTTATATGATTACCTCTGTAAAGACCCTATTTCCAAATAAAGTCACAATCTGAGGTACTTGGGGTAAGCACTTTAACATCTTTTTTGTGATGGGGACACAATTAGAGAAACCATAACAGAAATAATTGGAGATCTTTAAGTAAGAAAAAAAGACATATCATTAAAGTTAATGATAACTATAGGGTATTCTGATAATAATAGAAAAGAGTAACAATGAATGAGAGGAGATTAGAAGTTCCTAACTTAGTTATTTTATAATAGAACAGTGTTCCCAAAGTAATACCTAAGTTTTTCTCTTACTCAAAGCCTTAGCTTCAAGAAAAATGCAAGTCCTCCTCTAATTACACAACAAAAGCTTCATGAATACCAGTGAAAAGGGGCAAGAGAAAATAGAATATAATATATGCTCATGCTATCACTATAGTCCTTAACTTCATTTTCTAACAGTATACGTCACTTCCCTTATAGTTTATTAACAAAGTTTTTTAGTTTGGCATTCTAAATATTTTGTAAACTCATAGCTACCTTAACCAATATGTTAACATATTAAACCAAGTCTAAAATGTGATTACAGCTAAGGAAAACGAATTTCTCTCCATGATTTTTTTTATGTAAAAGATTGTACAATTTCAAGATTATCTTCTTGAAAGTAGAATGCATTTTGGATTCATGTCAGGTCACTTGCTATTCAATTCCACACAATAAAATGGTCATTTTCTGTTTGTATTAGTGTATGTATGTGAACTAGAGGATATTACAATATTCAGAGAGTAGACACAAATGCACCACATGTTAGGGAAGTGTCCAATTTATAGGGAGATAATGAAATGTATGTTTTATGAAGGGCAAGTGAATTTCTCAAGGTTTATTCTTAAGGGAATTGTGTCTGCTTGAAAGAGTACACTCAGAAAGGAAAATCTATACTGTTCTACAGCAGACACTATAAAAATGCAAATTAAGGTTGAAACATGCCTTATTCATGAATTTCCTAAAGTATTAAATTTGAACCTCTTAAAAATACAAAGCTAAAGATGGTTTTCATTTAAAAAGCCAAAAATAAAATATGTATTTAGAGGGATAAATTATACATCAGCATGATTTATAATTTATTGCCCATAAAACTTTTATCAAAGAAACAAGGAGAGTGGTTTGTATGCAAATACAAGAATGCAAAATAAACATATTTCTATAAATGTGCATTAGAAAGTAAAGGGCACTTAACTTATATTGATTTTCTCTTTTAAATGTGGCTATGATACAAATATATTGTTACATAGTAAAGCTTAAGGTATTGCTAACATCAGAAATGTGCTCTTTTGTGATTTGATATTAAATCAAAATATTTATCTTGAGTAGGATTACCTTCTGTTCTGTTTCACATAATCCAGTTAGTGGCAGTAATATGTGCATTTACTAAGTCTTTAAAGATTTATTTATTTTCAGTTGTTTGTACTATTGTTGAGGTCTGGTTCCTTCCTGACTTATTTTCATAAGTGTCTCATGCTTGACAGTTCTACATATTTAAGAGTCAAGGAGAATGTTGAAAACATAAGGCATGCTTAGATTTTCTAATTCACTACTTCTGGCCTTTTAACAAGAGCTTTTGTGAGAACTATGTAAACCTCTGTATCTTTCCACTTTGTCTCCTCTTCAGGCTTATGATAATGAAAAAAATATAGCCTGTATCTGGGACTGTTAAAGAAAGTTATAATCATAGTTTGAAGCTTAACAGACTATAGCATCAGTTCAGATTTACTCAGCATAGTTATTAGCTTCAAGAAATAGGTCTCATTTATTACACCACCACACATCCATTTTGACAATGTACAGTAAATAGAGAGGAAACATAAATAAAACCATTAACTATTTTTAAATTTATGTTTTCTCCTATCAAAACATGACTAATTTTCAAGATCTCAGAGACATTATAAAGAATACACTATGCATTGAAGTTTTTTCTTGACGAGTGCTTACCAAACTCTCTTGTCTTCAGAGGGTATATTGCATATGAAAAGTATATGTTTCATTACAAACCAAAGCTGAATCAGCTGCTGCTACCTTTGTGTATGAAAGTAGATGGAACTTAGAAACTGTCAAAAAGAATTGCATAAATTACGGAGCAATAGCAATAATGAAAATTTTATCTCCCATGAAGTAAGTGCTATAAAGAAAAAACAAAACAACTTAAAGAGCTTTTACTAATTAGTGTTTATTTGTAGTGCTTAATCTATTCCTTTTTAAGGATTTTTCATATATTTTTCTAACTTTGCTATGGTCAAATATCCAGATAATTATCTAAATTAGGCCAATTTTATAACTTGATTGCAGTTGACAGTTTAAATACTTGGTCTCAGATACCGTGTCTCACTATCCTTACTATAAGTTAATCCATAAATAGCCCATTTCACAATGCCATAAGCTCTAGTTACCAGTTACATATTAGCAAGTCACTTGAACAGATCCCTGAAATAAGTAATGTTGAGGGACTGAGGCATTTGATAAGTGGGGATGAGCAATTTAATAGCGTGGGAGTGAATGGGAATGGGAGTTAGGATGGAAGCTGAGAAAAGGCTGAATGTGGCACATAAACATGGACCAAGGCAGAAGAACAAGAGTACATGGCATTTGAAGATCATGAGATGACAAATTCTAGAGAGTTGGACCGCAGCACACAGTGGAGTGGACAGTGCACATCCTACATTATGTCTAGAGTCAACTTTCTCCATGTGCATTTCTTTAAATTACTTTTAGTATCAACTTATATTTGTACAAAGCTTACTTCCAAATTCCCCAAATTTCTTTGTAGTTTTATTTTTCTGCCTTCGACATTGTCATCAAATTTAGTGTTATTGGTCAATTCACTATGGGCCTTCAATTTGAATTTACATATCATGAATAAGAATGGTGCTCCTGAATATAAAGAATGAATAGCAAACCTGCATTAGTTGTTTTACATAATCAATACTCTTCATAGAGAATTACAAAAGATAATATTTTAAATTCTCATTGCCTAGTTTCAATTACTAAATCTTTTCCCTTAAGGAACTCTTGGAGGTAGGAAAATAATGCTTATGCTTATAGAATCTAAGTACTGTAGCTTAGTTTCACACACTCCTGGTAAGAATCTCTGTTGAAAAAAAATCCCATTTTAATTTCCACATTACCTAATAATTTCATTTATTTAACACTATATTGGGATGGAATAATTTTTTAGTAAAATTATCAATAGGGGGATGATGGTGCAATGACAAAGTAGATGATGATAGTAATAACTGTCTATTTTGAGTATCCCTAAATTATTTACAAATGCATTCACCTATATTTTGTATCATCATTATCACATCACTATAAAGTAGGCAGAAGAAATATGATCAGAACTGGTTAATAAATAAGGGAGATTCAGAGAGATTAAAAGGATCTTCCCTAGTTAATAATCCTATATAATAAAAGTCTAATATGCTAAGTGTCCAGTCATCTGGTCATCCATTCAACCAATCAAAGCATAATATGCTAATGATATGTTAAGGCCACTCAACCACTCTCTATGACATGCGCTGACCACCAGGGGGCAGACGCTCGACTGGTAGGGTAGCTTGCTGCTAAGGTCTGGCTGATTGAGACTGAGCCAGATGGGCTGGACACGCCCTGGAGCCCTCCCGCAGTCCCTCCTTGGCTGGCCAACCTCTAGTATCTCTCCCTGATCATGCACTGATGGGGTCCCTCAGCCTGGCCTGCACCCCCTCGCAATCTAGGACCCCTCGTGGGATGTTGGAGAGCTGGTTTTGGCCTGATCCCGCAGGCCAGGCCGAGGGACCCCACTGGTGCATGAATTCGTGCACCGGGCCTTTAGTATACATATAAAGCAGAACCAAGCTTAGGCCAATTATTTGATATTCTACTACAAGGTCCTCATTGCCTTGATGGAATGTCTAAATATATTAAGTAGAGATAGAAGCAGTAGGAAAGCCACGGTGTTTAGTTTTCGTGGGAAATAAAACCAGAAGAAAGGCACTGAGAGAGAGAAATTAGGGCAGATACATTTTATCATCTTTTCCATTTTATTGAGAACAAGTCTATTGTTTTTGTTCTAGCTCTACTTTCTGGAGACAACTGAAGCTTTTAAACCACCTTTGATCAGTATCAGCAGTTATCTGTCTCCTTCATGCCTTTTCTTAGCAGGGCTCTAGGATTGCCAGCCTCTTATTTAAGCTTCACCAGTCACGCAGCAACATGGAAGCTTGATGTGTCCCAGGCAAGAGCCTGACCTTGGTTCCCTATCACAGACAATTTCTTTGGGTTCTGTGTTGTTCAGTCAGATTTTCCTAGGGAAGCTTTCAGTAACAAACAATCTCCAAATTTTAGTGGACCAACAAAATCAAGGCTTCTTTATTCTTCAGGTTACACTTCAGCTGGGCATCTGTAGCAAGTCTTCAGCTATGTTCCATATGTCCTGTCCCCTGGGATCCAGGCTGCTGTGAAGTTCCTATCTTCTCATGGCAGAAGAATAAATGAAGTGGCTAGAACTGGTAATAGCTCTTAAAATTTCTTTCCAGGGTTTCATATGTCACTTCCTTTGGCTGAAGCAAGGTCCCTGACCATGCCTGGAGAGAGCACTCTTCTCGCAGGGAAGCACTGCAAATCATGCCGCTCTCCCTGGAAGAGGATTCCAGATCTCTACCAGTAGCCATGTGACTGCAGTCCCTGCCTGTGAGAGATGCCCCTTAAGTCTCAGGGATGATTTTTTCTGATAACTGAGAACAATATGTGATCTTACCACACTTAGAAATTGTCAGAAAAATTGTTTCTGGCATTTAAGGTGTGTTATTGGTAATTCCTGGCTTTACTGCAGCAACTCACCTATTGTTATTTCAATTATGTTTTTCCCTCTGGGCAGTCTAAGTCTCAACTGATAACATCTGTGACTAAAAGACATTTCTTGAGCAAGGTTGTCATTTGATGGGCATGGATTTCAAATACACAGTGTCTCTTCCTGGCATCAATTAAACTTGAGCTCCAGTGAGACACTGTGTCCTACTCACTAATCCTTCAAGCCCTGATCCTTGCCACTTCTCCCATATATAATAATTAGAATGTGCTTCAACGCCTATTTCATTGGAGTATTCCAAATAGTAACTTTCTTTTATCATCCTAAGTAACCTTTACTATGTCTGCCATTCCCTTAAAATGTGATTCATATAGCTGGACACCAAGTGTAAGAAAGTGTGTTTATTTTAGTACTATACACTACATTTCCAGAATGTATCCCTTATTCATTAGTGGAGATCACAGTATAGTCTAGTCTTGCTCTATACACTATGTCTCCATCAGTGCATCCTAAACTAATTCTTGATAGCCTTAAATCATATTAATTTGTGTTGATCTTAGAATCATCAAGCTCCTCAAAATCATGTTTACATAAAATGGCATTATTCATTGATTTTAATTCCATTATAACTCAGGTTTGCTTTTTTATCTCTCTTTAGAATCTATTAGATTAAGTGTGGAAGTTTGCACTATCCATTACATTTTTTTTCTTGTTTCATTCAAGCCATTCTTCAAATTTGCCAAGATATTTAGAATCTAAGTTTTGGCTGCAATGTATTAACTACCATTTCTGTGTGTTCAGAAAAGACATCGATAAAACTGTTGAATGGCCATTTTAAAAGAAACAGAACTCTGAAACCTACTGTTAGAGATCTTATCATTGTAGACAATGATCCGTTAATCAGCAATCACCTGCCTTTCAATCCACAATCCTTTACAGCATCCTGTGTGTTTCTGCACCTTATCCACAAAGATATAGTGACAGGATGTGAGGGCTGTCAAGCTGTAACCAGCCTATCTGTTGCCAGAATCACTTCAGATACCTAATAGCCACTACAGATAGTCCCTCTCCCTTCTCTGTTGTTGGCTTGGTGTGTTCTTTCTAAGCATATACACTTAGTGAAAAAGAAAAATATTTCACATGCTCATAATTACCATGTTAAATTTATTATCCACATTCATATTTATCATGTATAACTTCCCTTAAGCCACCAATCAGAAATGAAAATGAGATTAGTCTTTAATGATCTTACACACTATTTATTTAATGACTGAATGGGCCTTTGATTTTCAATCTCTTATTGATTATACTAGAGGCCCAGTGCACAGATTCGTGCACCAGTGGGGTCCCTTGACCTGGCTTGCACTCTCTCATAATCCAGAACCCCTCGAGGGATGTCAGAGAGCTGGTTGTAGCCTGATCCTTGCAGGCCAGGCTGAGGGACCCCACCAGTGCATGAATCTGTGCACCGGCCTCTAGTATGCATATAAAATCTTTGGTTAATCTCTTCCTGCCCCCCCTTCCCTCTGAGATTCATAAGCCTGTTCCATGTTTCTATGCCTGTGCTTTCTGCTCCTGCATTGAGTGACTGCCCCCTGGTGGTCAGTGCATGTCATAGCTAAAGGTCAGTAGCTTAGGCTTTTTCCTATACTAGAGGCCCGGTGCACGAAATTTGTGCTGGGGGGGGGGAGGTCCCTCAGCCCAGCCTGCACCCTCTCCAATCTGGGACCCCTTTGGTGATGTCCGACTGCTGGTTTAGGCCATCTTATAATAAAGAGGTAATATTCAAATTGACCCTCACGCCATTGCATCACAAGATGGTCGCCCCCACATCATCACAAGAAGGTCACCCCCATGTTGTCACAAGATGGCTGCCCCCACATTGTCACAAGATGGCCACCCCCACATTGTCACAAGATGGCCGGCAGGAGAGGGCAGTTGAGGGGGACCAGGCCTGCAGAGGGAAGCAGTTGGGGGTGATTGGGCCAGCAAGGGAGCAGTTAGGTCTCAATAATGCCAGTAGGGGAGTGGTTAGGGGGCAATCAGGCTGGCATGCAGAGTGGTTAGGAGCAATCAGGCAGGCAGGCAGGTGAATGGTTAGGAGCCAGAAGTACCAGATTGTGAGAGGGTTGTCTGACTGCCAGTTTAGGCCCAATCCCTGTGGACATCCCCCGAGGGGTCCCAGATTGGAGAGGGTGTAGGCTGGGCTGAGGGACACCCCCACAATGCAAGAATTTCATGCACCAGGCCTCTAGTATATATAGAAATGTGGACATTACTGCATATTAACATTTCCAAATTCTTGTCAAGTTTATGATATTTGTGTTTTAATTTCATAGTATTATGAATTAACTGGAAACTTTTAAACTGCCTGAATAGAATCCAAACCAGCATATTACATCTCCTTCACCAAAGTAGTAATTATTTTTTCAATTTACTAGAATTATTTGTAATGAAATGCAATTTGTTTCATCTAAGTTTTCTCTAAAGTACCAGTTACTTCTGTTCTAGTTTTAAAAATGTTGCTATCCTGTCAAAATGCATGTCAAATTATAACTGGAATTCAATAAAATACATCCAGAATAAAAGACAGGG
Source organism: Myotis daubentonii (assembly GCF_963259705.1). Lineage (NCBI taxonomy): Eukaryota > Metazoa > Chordata > Mammalia > Chiroptera > Vespertilionidae > Myotis > Myotis daubentonii. Next base: position 94,703,699 of record NC_081842.1, read on the forward strand.
CATTGGTATCTGGTCCAAAGGACTCAAGTTAAACATGACAAGGCACTCACAACTGACATCTGAATGTAAGGCAAGTATCAGGGCAGTTAATTGGTTATACTGGTAAAAGACTAGGCACCATCCAAGAATAAAACAGCAAAAAAACCCACAAACAAAAAACAACAACCAACAACTGAGGACATGTTTTTATTGATTTCAGAGAGAGAAAAGGAGAGGGAGAGAGAGAAACATCAATGTGAGTCAGAAACATTGATCAGTTGCCCCCCCATATGTACCCTGACCTTGCATTGAACCCAAGACCTTTCAGGGTAGGATGATTCTCCAACCAACAGCCACATTGGCCAGGGTAAAATGTTGGCATCTTTATAGAAAAATGAGAACCACTTCAAAAATACAACTAAAAGGCAAAACAGACATCATCCAGAACCACAGGAAGGCTGGCTGAGAGGAAATTCTACAACTAGAAAGAAAGAGAAAAGCACACTGAGACTCAGAGGAGGTGTGGAAGTTAAGTGCAGAGGTACAGAGGCTCAAATGTGTGAGGAAAGGGGCTGGCAACGCAAAACACCGGTGTCTTTTGCAATCGGGAGGAAGGCACAAGCTCCCGACAGCCCTGACTCCAGTTCTGGGCGAGTCTCTGTGGACCCAGACTCATATGGCGAGAAACTGGACTGTCTGGGATCGGTCAGAACTCCAGGGCGGTTTCTCTCAAAGGTGCTTGCAGCGATTACCGGGACACTGAGATGCGGGACCTCTTAGGGCAGGGCTGAGGATCAGCCATAGCTGTTTGCTCCGCCCTGTTGATTCCCTGAGACTCCGCCCCACCCAAGCTGTGCACAGAATGGGCTGGCCCGATGAGATCTAAAATTACCTAACAAACTGCAGCTGGTTCAGAACGACCCAGAACATCCAAAAGAAGGCCCAAGGCCCCACAGAAGCTTACATTGCTTCACAGTTGGGCCTCATCCGGGCACCTCCAAAACCCAAACAAGGAAGAGGAACCTGCAGATCTCTCCATAGCTTCTGCTGGGTAGCCTCAGGCAGAGAATAAATTAGCACCTCCTTAGAGATCCAAGAGCCTGTGTACCCAGTGGTCAGATTGGGACCATCCAGATTACAACTCCTCAGATCCATAAGGGACATACTCAGGGGGCAGACAGTGAGAACCAAAGCCCCACTGAAGCAAGTCTTGCCCAAGAAGGGTGTCTTCAGCACAGAAGTTCTCCCACTGTAGACACAGCTGATTCTCACAGCCAATTGGCCTGGAGGTCAATTCCTCCCAGTGATACCTACAACAATCAAGGCTTAACTACAACAAGACTGTGCACAAAGCCCAAAAAGGGGTGCACCAAGAGCGTCCACCTCAGGTAATTGGGGAGGCTGAGCCACTGGGCCCTATAGGACACCTAGCACAGAAAGCCACTCTATCAACACAGGGAAGCAGCCAAAATGCTTACACACACAAAAAAAGGTCACAAATGACAGAAATGGAGGAAAGCAAACTACTGGATATAGAGTTCAAAACCACAGTTATAAGGTTTCTCAAGAATTTTCTAGAAACTACCGATAAATTTAGTGAGACCCTCAAGGTTATGAAAAAGGACCGACTAGAAATTAAGCATACACTGACTGAAATAAAGAATAATATACAGAGATCCAACAGCAGACAAGAGGATCCCAAGAATCAAGTCAAAGATTTGAAATACGAAGAAGCAAAAAACACCCAACCGGGAAAGAAAAAAGAAAAAAGAATCCAAAAACATCAAGATAGAGTAAGGAGCCACTGGGACAACTTTAAGCGTCCCAACATCCGAATTATAGGGGTGCCAGAAGAAGAGAGAGAGCAAGATATTGAAAACCTTTTTGAAGAAATAATGACAGAAAACTGCCCCTACCTGCTGAAAGACATAGACTTACAAGTCCAGGAAGCACAGAGAACCCCAAACAAAAGGAATCCAAAGAGGACCACACTAAGATACATCATAATTAAAATGCCAAGAGCAAAAGACAAAGAGAGAATCTTAAAAGCAGCAAGAGAAAGACAGTCTGTTACCTACAAGGGAGTACCCATATGATTGTCAGTTTATTTCTCAAAAGAAACTATTCAGGCCAGAAGGGAGTGGCATGAAATATTCAAAGTGATGAATAGCAAGAACCTACAACCAAGCTTACTTTATCCAGCAAAGCTATCATTAAGAATTGAAGGTCAGATAAAGAGCTTCACTGATAAGAAAAAGCTAAAGGAGTTCATCACCAACAAACCAGTATTATATAAAATTCTGGAAGGTATTCTTTAAGAAGAGGAAGAAGAAAAAGGTAAAGAAAAAAATTATGAACAACAAATACACATCTATCAACAAGTGAATCTAAAAATCAAGTGAATAAAAAATCTGATGAACAGAGTAAACTGGTGAATATAATAGAATAAGAGGCATAGAAAGGGAGTGGACTGATTATTCTTGGGGGGGGAAAGGGGTCTGGGGGGTGTGGGAAGAGACTGGACAAATATCGTACACCTATGGATGAGGACAGTGGGGGGGGGGGAGTAAGAGCAGAGGGTGGGGTGGGAACCGGGTGGAGGGGAGCTATGGAGGGGAAAAAAGAGGAACAACTGTAATAATATGAACAATAAAGATTTATTTTTTTTTAAAAAGAAAAATGATACCTACTTCCCTGGATTAAATGAAAAGATATCCAATTACTCATATTTTTTGAGGACTTGAGTTAATTACGCTGGAATAATTGTCTTTTTTTTCCCCTCTATCTCTCCCTTAAAATTTTCTTTTCTGACGGTGGCCTACCAGAGACAAATGCTGATAGATTGTTACATATTTGCATAATAAATGACTTAAAATATTTTTTTACATAACTATAAATAGTCATTTTACAGATATGACTTGTATTTTGAGTTGTTTTAGTATTTAATATTTTATTGTTTGTTATATATATAGCAAACACACACACATATATATGTATATACTTCCTTTGCATACGTCATTATATTTTTACTAGAGGCCTGGTGCACAAAAATTTGTGCACTCAGGGGGGGTACCTCAGCCTGGCCCTGTGCCCTCTCGCAGTCTGGGACCCCTCGGGGGATGTCCACTTGCCAGCGGGAACCAGGCCTAAGCTGCAGTCGGACATCCTCAGCGCTGCTGAGGAGGCGGGAGAGGTGCCTGCCATCACAGTTGTGCTAGCAGCCGTCAGCCTGGCTTGTGGCTGAGCAGAGCTCCCCCTGTGGGAGCACACTGACCAACAGGGGGCAGCTCCTGCATTGAGAGTCTGCCCCCTGTTGGTCAGTGTGTGTCATAGTGACCAGTCATTCCCAGTCGTTCTGCTGTTAGGGTCAATTTGCATATTACCCTTTCATTATATGCCTGGTGCATGGGTGGGAGTTGGCTGGTTTGCCCTGAATGGTGTCCCGGATCAGGGTGGGGGTCCCCCTGGGGTGCTTGGTCAGCCTGGGTGAGTGGCTGATGGCTTTTTGTAGGCTGGTCAAGCCCCCCAGCAGGGACCCTCACCTCTTGAGGTTGTGGCCAGCCTGGGTGAGGGGCTGATGGCTGTTTTCAGGCTAGCCATGGCCCCTTCTGGGTGGGGGTCCCCACTGGAGTGCCTAGCCAGCCTGGGTGAGGGGCTGATTCTCTTTGCAGGCTGGCCACGGCCCCCAGCCACCCAAGCTCCCAGTGGAGGCTGGCTGGAAGCAGGTATCTGGGATTTATTTATCTTCTATAATTGAAACTTTGTTGCTGTGAGCGGAGCCCACAGCCAGCCAGGGCAGGCGGGAAGCTTGGCTTCCTCCATCATGGGGCAACCAAGCCTTCTGCCTGCTTCAGCTCAGTGGCTGCCTGCCGCCATCTTGATTGGGTTAATTTGCATATAGTCACTCTGATTGGCTGGTGGGCATGGCTTGGGGTATAGCGGAGGTATGGTCAATTTGCATGTTTCTCTTTTATTAGGTTAGATAAGAGGATACCTTCATTAGTGTAACTCAGCTATTTGATTGTGAAGATGAAAAATGGGTGCCCAGAGCACCTGTAATACACCCAGTGTTTTATACCTCATACGAATAAAATGTCTATTGTACCTCAGTCCAGGGTTTTTTTTCACCAGAGCAAAAATTTTAAAAAACTATTAGACTTTAAAGTATTGCCGACTTTTACATTCCACTGATGGAACTATGCAACATTTCTTGAGAGCCATTTGGCAATATGCAGCAGAAAACTTTAAACATTCCATACAATTGACCCTACAGCTGTGACAAATGTATCAAATTACATGGCACCTGTTTGACAAAACCTCACTAAAAGAGTCAAGAAAAAACCTGGCTTAAGGAACCAGTAAAGTGTATATTTTCAAATATCTTATAGAAAAACACAAAGGAGTTCAAATGAAATAATTAATTTTGTAACACTACCAGTGCAAGACGAAATCTGAAAGGAAACTAAGAGTAACCTCTTAAGTATTGGAAGGCAATTTTAGGGAGATAGCATTTACAATCCTGAGAGATAGTGACTAATTCAATAAGCATATGTGAAATTGTTACCCCATTTTTTTTACGACCCAGGCTTTTAATATACCAATAGCAACCTGCAAAACACACACAAAATATACTACTAAGATGCAAAGAAAAATGCAGATAAAGAGCTAATATTTATTGAGCTATTTCCTGAGTCATGTACAGTGAAAATATATTAAATATATTATTACATTAATTCTTACAGAAAACTAAGAAAAAATCTAATGGGCATATATTGATCATTATTCACATTTATTTTATTAAAGATTAAACCATGTTCACCGAGTTCCAACAGGAATAAATTGGAAAACTGAGATTTGAATTCAGGTCTATATCATTCAAAAACTCAAATTCTTAATCAGTATGCTATGAATATTTTCTATTAATCATACTTAATCTCCTATCAATCATAAATGAATTATTATATATTTAGCTGATAATTTAATCTTAAAAATCATTCCTCAAACAAAACATACTTAAAAAAGATAAAAAGACCACTTATCTAAATTCAAAGAATAATTTTCTTCATTAAAACTCATTCTTTATAAATATGTGATGATATTGCAATGTAAAATTTGACTAAATATGTTTTATTTTAAATAATGTGATTGATAACTCTATTGCTCATAAAATACCTAGAGAATTCAATCATAATTATAATCAAATCTATATGCTCTAGCTCCTAAAACACATAATAAAGTTGAATTCACCAGATTTTTTTTTTTTAAATTTTCCTCCTCTAATTTAAGTATAAGTGTTTTTCATTTCACTGGCTGGTGTCCAGAACTGATTGACAGGTATGGCAATGAAATGCAAATGGTATGCAAATTTGGGCACTGAATTAATAGCTATGTAAATACAGTGTTTTAACTCAACTGGGTTCCTAAGTAAGTATAGTCTCACACATTTACGAGGAATAAGTATTACACATCCCCAAATATAGAAAAATACATACTTCCTCTTAGTATTATTGCTCATACCTTTGTTTAGGTAAAGAACCTTGACTGCTTTTCTTTCAGTTTCTCTATGTCCTTTTCTTACTTAGGGATCAAATTTTTATCTCTTTGACAAAGCTTGTCTAGACCCTCTCTAGTCCGCTTAATTGGCACTTAATGATTATCTCATCTCCTTTCTTAAGTGTTGCTGATGATTATGATGATGATACTATTAACTACGGATTAGCTTTTGTGAAGTAATTTCTGATTACAGGAGGGTAATCTCTCAAACTCCTCTGAGAGATTTGAAAGCATCTGCTATGTCTACTTGCCATTCTTCCTCCATCAATATGGCCGCTCATTCCAATTTTTTCCTTAACCCCCATCTTTCATAACATAATGCAAATCAGCAAAATCAGTGGATATAATTAACATTAAAATAAATTTAGGAATAGATGGGTATTCCTTTCATCCATGTTCATTTTATCTTTACAATTAGCTAATATTTTATAACAAGATCTTATAAGGAGAGTTCTAATATTCTTGATCATTTTAATTCTACCTAGTTTCAATGTCAAAAACTGTAATTTTAGCCCTAACAGGTTTGGCTCAGGGAATAGAGAGTCGGCCTGCAAACTGAAAGGTTCGATTCCAGTCAAGGGCATATACCTTGGTTGCGGGCACATCCCCGGTGGGAGGTGTGCAGGAGGCAGATGATCGATGTTCTCTCTCATTGATGTTTCTAGCTCTCTATCCCCCTCCCTTCCTCTCTGTAAAAAATCAATAAAATATATTTTAAAAAAGAACTGTAACTTTAGTAATATTCCTCATTTATTTTTAATGTATTGTTTATATTTTATATATTATTAATATTTTTGATTACTTGAAAGTTTAACATGAATCCAAAATATTAAATTCATCATTTTTTGTTTGTTTGTGGTAGTGTAAGTGTAGTAATTTTTTTTTCTCAGCCGAAAGCATATAGTACATGCCAGAAAGTATCCCCAAAAATATGATTAATATTTTTAAATGTTGTTTAAAGTAGTAAGATTTAGGATTTAAAAAATTACCCATGTGTAATACCTTAGTTTTTTATGGCATCAGGTCATTGAGACAGTAATTGCATATTAATAAATTTGACTTATTATTGTTTAGAAATACTACACAATCTAATGACTTAGATGGCAATAGAATTCCCTGTACTTTCATAAATCCTTTCTAGTTCTTTTTATTCCTGAAAATGTGCACTTTTATAATTATAGAATGATATTGAACTCAGAATTTATTTTATCCTTCCATAAATGGTCAAATTCCAATCTGTTTATGTTCTCTACTCCAAAATAAAGTGTTTAAGTTTCCAAAAGATATAGAGATATTGACAGTCTCTGAGAAAATGAAACTTTTGTTTGCTCAACAATTCTTAGGTGAGACAATCACATGCATTTACATATTTTATAGTATTAATTTCTTATGCAAGTAGAGTAAGAGATATGGTAGTTACTATTCCAAATTGGAATTGAGGTGGGGAGACAAAGTACAGAATTGTGCCCACTTATCATTATCTTCATTTTCTTATTGAATATATGCTAGACCTTAACATCACAGACTAAAAGCATGCATATTATCAGTTGAGTTTTATCAGTTGCCTAAAACCATATCCAAACTATTTTTAATATAATAATAAAATTGAATTGGTGAACCAGTGTAAGCATAGATTTAGTAACAGGCTAGTTCTGGACTCATTCAAGAATGAGATATAAATATCCACACTAGCTTTAGGTTGGTCAGTTCTTTAAGCCTCAAAACAGAACCAGACTATTCATACAATAGGATTGCTATGGGTTAAACTGTTTCTTCCCAATAAAAGGATATTAAAATCTTAATTTCTAATACCTCAGAATGTGACCTTATTTGGAAATAGGGTCACTTGCAAAGGTAATTGATTAAGATGAGGTCCAACTGGAACAGGGAAGGCTTGTAATCCAATATGACTGACCTGTGTTCTTATAAGAAAAGGCAGAGACACTCAGAAAGAGGATGTCCATGTAAAGACAGAGGCAGGGATTGGAGTTGTGCTGCCACAAGCCAAGGAATGCCTGGGCCACTGTAAGCTAGAAGGAGCAAGGAAGGCTCCTCCCTAAGAGCTTTGGAGAAAGCATAGCCTTGTCAACACCTTGCTTTTTGACTGGTAGCCTCCAGGACTGCGAGAGAAGAAATTTCTGTTTTTTTAAGCCACCCACTTTATGGTCCTTTGTTACTGTAGCCTTAGGAAAATAATACAGAGGTAAAGAATATTAGGGAAAAAAATAAGCTATTTATAAATGACAAACATATTTTTTATTTAATTTTAAATGACAATTATAATATCTTTCATTTTTATTTCATTGCGAGTTTGTAATCTCAAAGCCCTTTTATCCTTGACATTTCAAGACGATGAGCGCAGAATTACATCTTCAGGGAGGGAGGCTGCTTAGTATGGTTAACTGAATTCATCTCGTGGTTTTATAGGTTGCTTTTCTTTTATGAATTAATCTGTTTTCAACATTTTCAGACAACCACAGATATCCCAACCATATTAAGAATTATCCCCTGTGTTCAGTTGTTTCCTAGCTTTTATTGCCAAATGTTCTTTTCTTTCATTCTCATCAACACTAATAAAAGAGAAAAATGGTAATTGGCGTACGAGCTACCCTTTTCATTGGCTAATCAGGGCTATATGCAAATTAACTGCCAACTAAGATTGGCAGTTAACTGCCAACAAGATGGTGGTTAATTTGCATATGTAGGCACAATGCAGGGAGGCGAAAGGGAAAGCAGGAAGAAGCCCCCTGCCACTGACAGTGATCAGAAACCCAGGGGGGAGCTAAGAGCTGGGGGGCAGGGCAAAGGCGGCCCTAGAGCCGCCTTTGCCCTGACCCCCAGCCATGATCGGAGAATCAGGTGCCTTTTCTGCCCTGGCCAGTGATAGCAGGAAGTAGGGGTGGAGCCAGCGATGGGAGCTGGGCACGGTCGAAGCTGGCAGTCCCGGGAGCTAGGGGTCCCTCGCCTGGGCCTAAAGCGAAGCCCACGATCGCGGGGCCGCTGCAGCTGCGGGTCCCCGCTGCCCGGGCCGGACACCTAGAACAGAGGCGTCAGGCCTGGGCAAGGGGCCGATCCTGCGATTGGAGGGTGATGGGGGTCAACGCCTGAGGGCTCCCAGTATGTGAGAGGGGGCAGGCTGGGCTGAGGGACACTCCCCCACACACACACCCAGTGCACGAATTTCGTGCACCGGGCCCCTAGTAGTTTCATAAAAGAGAATACAATTTTAAGAATTTTCACTTTTGTGAAACCTTTTTTTCTAAAATCATATTTGCTTTATTTTCAGATGTTTGTATTTATATATGCACAAATATTTAAGAGCAATATATGCATTTGTATAAGTGGCCAGTTATAACCATTTTACTTTAAATTTAACCAATGCTATGTCATTAAAAACTTAAAACAAAACTGTGTTCTATATATCTCCCTTTATATTTATCTTTGAAGTAATCTTTGGATTTAAATTTACACAACATCTGCCCAACAAGTAAGAGGGCTTCATTCAGTGATTATTTCTTTCATAATTGAATGGGCATGCAGCCTGTGGGGTGGGGAGAAATGTGTGCAAAACTAGAATCTTGGCTCTAATTAGAGAAACAGCAGAGCTGTTGAAATGCATGTGAGCCACGTGCATGATCTTGGACAGAAAAATAAAATTTGACAATTATGGAATTGATTCCTAACCAAACAATATACACATGGCCACCATGAGCAAAAGTTTCAAGGAATTACAATAATGAAGACATTATCCAGCATTGGCTCTTGTATCAGTTATATGTATGGTCTTCATGAAGTTGTGTGGAAAAGCAGTACCAGATGCAAGTTGGAGGGTCATCAAGAAGGCATGACTGCTGGTTTGACTCCTGGGCAGTGGGCGGCTCTTCACTCCCCCTCTGACCTTGGAATTCATATTTGCCTTCTCAGCACTAGAAGCTACCCGAGGCACAACCTTAAGATAGAAATGTGTTAATGAGACTATCTGGACTGGGTACCTGACTGACCCCAGTTAAGGCCTGTATATGAATTTGGAAGATTCTGGTGAATAAGAGCAAAAATCTCCTTTGGTTTTCCTGAGGCAACCAAAGACAAGCCTTGTACCAGGTGTAGCAGTTAATATTGCAGATTTTTTTCAATAGATGGAGTTACACACATGTTGATATATATGCGATTTGATATGTATGCTATTTTGTTGTATTGACAGCAAGCTTCAAAACTTCATATGTCAAATTCTGTGAAGGTGTTAACACCATAGACATTTTTACGCTTAAAAATGTCGAATTTCGTGCCCAAAAAAGAGCATTAGAGGGAAGTTTTAATTCATTACTTTATTTTGAAGAAAAGTGCTGCTGAAAGCTATCGTATACTTTGGGAAGCTTATGGTGAACATGCCCCATCTCAAGATACTTGTGAACGCTGGTTTAAACGCTTTAAAAGTGATGGTTTCTATGTGAAAGACAAAGAACCAGGTCAACCGAAAAAGTTTGAAGACCAACAATTACAAGCATTATTGGATGAAGATGCGTGTCAAACTAAAAAACAACTTGCAGAAAAATTAAACATTGTTCAGCAAACAATTTCCAATTGTTTACAAGCAATGGGAAAGATTTTAAAGGAAAGAAAATGGGTGCCACATCAACTGAATGAAAGACAAATGGAAAACCGAAAAGTCATCAGTAAAATGTTGCTTCAATGGCACAAAAGAAAGTCTTTTTTGCATGGAATTGTGACTGGTGATGAAAAGTGGATTTCTTTTGAGAATCCCAAATGCACAAAATCATGGGTTGATCCAGGTCAAACATCAGCATCAACTGCAAGGCCAAATTGCTTCGGAAAGGAGACAATGCACTGCGTTTGGTGGGATCAGGAAGGTGTGGTGTATTATGAGTTTCTAAAAGCAGGTGAAACTGTTAATACTGATCACTACCACACGCTTTGATTGTGAAATGACCAGAATGTTCCAGAAGGCACAGCAAAGTAATTTTGTTTCATGATAACGCACCATCACACACTTCAAAACCAGTTCAAGACACGTTAAAAGATCTTGTCTGGGAAGTATTAACCCATCCACCATTATTCACCAGAACTTGCTCCTTCAGATTACCGCTTGTTCCAATCGATGGCACACACACTTTCTGAGCAGCACTCAAAATATATGAAGAAGTGGAAAATTGGGTCTCTGAATGGTTTGCCTCAAGACAAGAAAAGTTCTATTGGGATGATGTCCACAAATCACCTGAAAGATGGGGGAAATGTGTAGCTAGCGATGGACATTACTTTGAATAAAGCAATTTTGATGTTTCTCTTGAAATTACCGTGTTTTCTTTGATTACAAAATCCACATTATTAACCGGTACACCTGGTAAATAAGTTTCCTTGCTTATTAAACCTGCCACCTACCAATTCGGAGTGCCCTGCCTTTATCTTCAGTCTCTCCCTGCCATGACTGTAGGGACTGGTTTCAGATCACATCACAGAAGCTCCCAAACATGTTTGCAAGCAATAGATGCATGTAGAAAAAAGCACATTGTCATCTTTATTATTGATTGATTGTTCTCGATATTATTCCAAAATAATGTTTTCTATTATTTCAAAGCAATGACAAAAGAATGAGCTCTAGAGATTTTTTTTTCACAAACATAATACACTCTTTGCTGAGAAAATACCGCCTTGTGTGGACATCAGAATAATGCCTCTTCCAAGATAATTAAGTGTTAATATCAGGAACCTGGGAATATGTTATTTTACATGGAAAAAGAACATTGCACTTGTGATTTAGCTAAGAACTTGAGATAATTATACTGAACTATCCGGGTGTGTACCTAAAATGGTTCTATAAAACTAAAATACTTTCTAAGGTACAGACATAGAGAAAAAGGTTTGACTATGGAAAGATGGCCAGAGAGATGCCACTTTGGTGACCTTGTATCTAGAAGAAGGGGACCCAAGGGCAAATATTATAAGTAACCTTTAGAAGCTGGAAAAAGCAAGGTAATAGGGTCTCCTCAAAACCTCCGAGAAGTAATGCAGCCTTGGTGACACCTTGATTTTAGCCCATTGAGTCCCATGTCAGACCTTCTGAACTATGGAGCTGTAAGGTAATAAATGTGTGTTAATTTAAGCCACATTATACTAATAAAAGGTAAATATGCTAATTAGGCCAGGAGACCCTCCAGATGTCATTCCGAACAAAGCCATGGTGGCGGGGCCAAGGCAGAAGCAGTTAGGGGCGATCATGCCAGCAGGGAGGGGCAGTTGGGGGCAAGCATGACAGCAGGGGAGGGGGCAGTTGGGGGTGATCAGGCCGGAAAGGGGGGCAGCAGGGGACAATCAGGTTGGTATACAGAGTGGTTAGGGGCAATCAGGCAGGCAGGCAGGTGAGTGGTTAAGAGCCAGCAGTCCCAGATTGTGAGAGGGATGTCCGACTGCTGGTTTAGGTCTGATCCCTGTAGGATTGAGCCTAAACTGGCAGTCAGACATCCCCCAGGGAGGTCCCAGATTAGAGAAGGTGCAGGCAGGATTGAGGGACCCCCCACCCCATGCACGAATTTTATGCATCAGGCCTCTAATTTATAATAATGTGTTACAGCAGTCATAAAAAACTAATACACCTCAGAGGGTTCCAAGATGGCAGCCGACAGGACATCAGTGATGAAGAGAACGTGACTGAGAGCATGGAAGGGGAGTGTGTGGACATGTGGGGCATGTGTGTACGTATGAGTGAGGGACAGCTATATTCTGCAGGACTGTTGGGGGCTAGCAGACCAGGCTTCCCTAGCTGGACTGCTTCTGTTACCACTGAAATCTCTCCCAGGGCAGGCAGCTCTGCCACAGAGACCACACCATCTTGAAGGGGAGAGCATCTGTGACTGGGAGCCCAGCCTCACCTCCACCCAGGGAGACCTCGGACACCCCCCAGGACCCTACAGCCACACCAGCCAGGGACCTGCTCCCTCGGCTGGGAACCCACGAACACTGAGACTCCAGCCTCCTCAGCCACAGGCTCCTAAAAATTTTGTCCAGGGGAGACAAAATGGTCGTCCAATAGGCGGACGGGTCCTGCACCTTCTCAAGGAGCAGATAGAAGAAACAGCTGAATTAAATAACACCCACTGGGATTGGCAAATGAAACAGCTGGTGAGACAATCCATGGATGGAAAGGTCAGAGGTTGCCAGGAGAGAGGTGGGATAGGGGATCCAGGCTGGAGGGAGAAATGCACACAGATGGGGCAGAGGTGGGCAAACATTTTGACTCGAAGGCCACAATGGGTTCTTAAACTGGACCGGAGGGCCGGAACAAAAGCATGGATGGAGTGTTTGTGTGAACTAATATAAATTCAAAGTAAACAGCATTACATAAAAGGGTACGGTCTTTTATTTTTTTTAGTTTTATTCATTTCAAACGGGCCGAATCCGGCCCGCGGGCCATAGTTTGCCCACGGCTGGACTAGAGTCTCAGAGGGAGACTGCACTCCACCAAATCTGCGGCCCTTGGGCGCAGTGTACCCCTCGAATGTGGAAGGGGGGTCCATAGGGCTGCTGGCAGAAGGGGACTCTATATCTAAGCCCACAGCCTGGGAGGCTGCGCTCAGAAAGGCAGCCTGAAGTTCTGCACTGGCCTAGCAGTGCCAGGGGGAGAGAGACATGCAGCAGTGTGATTGCTCTATCTTTATAATTTCCTTGCTTTTACTTGCTAAACCCTGTGCATAGGCTCTTTCAATTAGAAATCCTCACCGAGGCTGTGGTGCAGGGGAAGGTGGTTTTGTGGAAGCTGGAGAGCACAGGATGGAGAGACGACTAGGAAGGCAGCTCTGGGACAGTCTGATCCCTCCAACCCTGAACAGACATTTTCCTCCTGAAGACCAGACCCTTCCTAGCAGTGCAGCCGCACCCAGTCTTGAGCTCTGCAGGGAAACAAAGATTCTAAATACCCCCAGAGAGGCCTTGGGGACTGGGTTGAGGGGACATTTGGTCCCAGAAACAAATACAGAAACACTGCCACCTAGGGGCTGTGTCAGAAATTCATGCTTGTGTAAATATGACTGAAAGCAGGCAGATAAACAAAGTGGGCAGATTAATCCCATCTGCTTGAAACCATGGTTGTGGCATCCGACACAGAGGAACAGTGGATACTGGGAACTTCAACATGGTGCTAACTATGTAACAGTAAACTAAGACGTGAAAGGCAGATCAATAGAGAGGGGGCTTACACCAGCTCCCATGGGACATTAAAACCAAGCTGAAGCGAACAAACTACTACTTCAATTTTTTATTTTTATTTTTTACTTAAGAAACTAAAATTTTCTTTATTTTATATATTTATTTATTTTTATTATGTTTTTAACCTTTCAGTTTTGTTTTGTTTTGGATTAGTGTTCTACATTCTATTTTTATTTTTATTTTTTATCATTATTTTACACTATCTCATTTTTTCCTTTCTGCCAACCATTTCTTCCTCACTTCTTCCTTTTTAATCCTGTTTCTCTTCTGTTCCTGCTTTAGTTTCTCTCTCCTTTCTTTTTACTCGTTAAAAATTAATCTTCTTTATCTGCTTTATGGACACATTATTATTTTGTAATCTCTGTTGGCTTACTCATATATCTAATTTCCTCTCCCCTGCTTCAAGTCCATGCATCCTTCTCTTTTCTCTTTCTTCACTAGCCAATTTTTGTTGTTGTTGTTGTTTGTTTGATTGTTTTTATGTTTTTGTTATTTTATGCTTTTGTTTTTCCTTTCGTCACTTGTTTTCTTTTTCTACTAATAGCTTAATTAGTTTCACCCACCAAACTCAGGCCTATCTGCTCTCTACTCTATTCTCCTTTTCCAAAACTAGATGAATAGATAGATAGATAGATAGATAGATAGATAGATAGATAGAAGAAAAGGGAAATTTATTTTATTTTTATAAATTTTCTTTTATATATATATACTAGAGGTCTGATGCACAAAATTCATACAAGGGGCTTGGTCCTCACAGCCCCAGATGCCTCAGCCCTCGTGACTCTGGTTGCCTTGGCCCTCACAGCCCCAGCTGCCTCATGGCCCCACAGTCCCCCCCAACTCCCCCACTCCCCCACCCCCCGCTCACTGATCATTCTGGAAGGTCATTCTGAAAGGTCGTTCTGTAAGGTCATTCTGCTATCCAGTCTAATTAGCATATTAGCTCTTTCTATATAGGATTTTTAATATATATGTTTTTAATTACTATTATTTTTAATTATAATTTATTCTTTTATTATTGATTATTTTACTTTTTACTTTTCTTCTTATACACTCATTAACTTTCTACCTCCTCTATAATGAATAGTGGCCATTCCCCCATCCACTCAATTCCTTTACTTTACCTTCTGGAAATAAGCTCCGCCTCTTCAGATTTAGCTCCCCTCCTTTTTTATATGGGTGTTTGTTGTTTGCATTTTTGGATTACTTGTTGGTTTTATGAAGTTTTCTCCCCATATATGTATATTTCTTTCCCCTTCTCTTTTCTCTCTTACATTTTTTTCCTTTTCTCAATATCATTTTGCACTCTTTTCTCTCCCCTAATTATCTTTTCTCTGGTGGTCACCTTTATTTGAGGTTATTGGTATAATGAATACATTTGTGTTTTGTTCCCTCTGTGTCATGTCTTGTTGAGTTGTATTTTGTGCCTTTTGGTCAATGCACTAGAGAGTGAGCCACATAACCGGACACCCTGAGAGGAGTGAAAATGAAAAGAAAAAGAAACAACCCCTACACGAAAGAAAAGGAGAAATCACCAGAAACGGAAGTAAACAAAATGGAGGCAAGCAATTTGTCAGAGAAAGAATTCAGAGCAATGGTCATAAGGACACAGAAAAGGATGGAAGACAAATTGAACAACATGTGTCAGAACCAAGAGGAAATTAAGAAAAACCAAGAAGAAATGAAGAATAACATTGTTGCAATAAAGAACAAAATAGAAAGCATCAACTATAGATTAGAAGAAGCTAAGGACCATATCAGTGAGCTAAAAGACAAGGTAGGAAAAAACACACAAACACAGCAGCAACTGGAAAAAAAAACCTTAAAAAACAGGAGGAGAGCCTAAGGGAGCTTTGGGACAACATGAAATGATAGGGGTGCCAGAGAAGAGAAAACAGCAAGGAATAGAAACCCTGTATTAAGAAATAATGACAGAAAAATTCCCTGATATTACAAAGAAAAAACTCACACAAGTCCAAGAAGCACATAGAATCCCAAACAAGATGAACCCAAAAAGATGGACACCAAGACATATCATAATTAAATTGGCAAACACCAGTGACAAAGTAGGAATCTTAAAGGCTGCAAAAGAGAGATGGCAAGTTACCTATAAGGGATCTCCCATTAGACTATCAACAGATTTCTCAACAGAAACAAAATAGTCCAGAAGGGAATGGAATGAAATATACAAAGTTATGCAAAGCAAGGAACTGAATCCAAGAATACTATAACCAGCAAGGCTATCAATCAAAATTGAAGGTGAAATTGGGAGCTTCACAGACAAAAAAGGGCTAAGGGAGTTTATTACCACCAATGCAAGGAATGCTAAAGGGACTGCTGTGAAAAGAAGAATTAAGAAGGGAAGAAGGAACACAGGCATAAAGAATAAAAATGGCGACAAACAAGTACCTATCAATAATAACCTTAAATTAAAATGGATTAAATGCTCCAATCAAAAAATATAGGGTAACTAAATGGTAAGAAAACATGACCCATATATCTGCTGTCTACAAGAGACCCACATCAGAACAAAGGATTCATACAGACTGATAGTGAACGGATGGAAAAAAAAATTTTCAGGCTAAAGGAAATGAAAAAAAAAAAAGCTGGGGTAGCAGTACTTATAGTTGACAAAATAAACCACAAAGTGAAGGCCATAACAAGAGATAAGGAAAGCCACTTCCTAATACTAAAGGGAGAAATTCAACAAGAGGATATAACTCTTGTAAATATATATGCACCCAATGTAGGAGCTCAAAATACATAAAAAAACTTCTGGAAGATATCAACGGTGAGATCTATAGCAATACAGTCATAGTAGGGGACTTTAATACCTCATTGACACCACTGGATAAATCCTCTAAACAAAAAATTAGCAAAGAAACATCAATCCTAAATGACTCACTAGATCAGATAGACTTAATTGACATCTTCTGAGAATTTCAACCAAAAGCTATAGAATATACATTCTGCTCAAGTGCACATGGGATGTTTTCAAAGATAAACCACATATTGGGACACAGGCAAAGTCTCTTCAAATACAAGAAGATAGAAATCATATCAAGCATCTACTCAGACCACAATGGCATAAAATAAGAAATCAACTATAATAAAAACAATGAAAAGAAATCAAACAGTTGGAGGCTAAATAGCATGCTATTAAACAATGATTGAGTCACCAAAGAGATCAAAGAAGAAATAAAAAGCATCATGGCATGTCAACAAAGGACAATGAAAACACAACAATCCAAATCTATGGGACATAGTGAAAGCAGTCTTGAGAGGGAAGTTCATAGCTCAACAGGCCTACATCAAAGAAACAAGAAAAAATGGTACTAAATTATCTAACCCTACAACTCAAAGAATTAGAAGGAGAGCAACAATAAAAGTCCAGAGTAAGCAGAACAAATGAAATAATAAAGATTAGATGGGAAGTAAATGACATAGAGACCAAAAACAAAAAATAAAACAAAAGATCAATAAAACCAAGAGCTGGTTCTTTGAAAGGATAAACAAGACTGATGAACTTCTAGCTAGGCTCACCAAGAAGCAAAGAGAGAGGACCCAAATAAACAAAATCAGAAATGAAAGAGGTGAAGTAGCAACCAACCCCACAGAAATACAAAGGAATATGAAAAAATACTATGAACTATTCTTTTCCAACAAATTGGACAACCTAGATAAAATGGACATATTTTTAGTAAAATACAAGCTTTCAAAACTCAATCAGGAAGAATTAAAAAACCTGAATAGACTGATAATTACTGAAGAAATTAAAGCAGTAACCAAAAATATTCCATCAAACAAAAGCCCTGATATGGAAGGCTTTACAGGGGACTTCTATCAATCATTCAAAGAAGAACTAACACCAATTCTCAACTATTCCAAAAAATTCCAGAGGAGGGCACACTTCTAAGCTCTTTCTATGAAGTCAGCATTACCCTAATCCCAAAACCAGACAAAGACACTATAAAGAAAGAGAATTATAGGCCAATATATGTGGAAGTTTTTAAGGGACTGTTCAACTTAAAATCTCTGATTTTAGACTAATATATTCAATGCCATATGCCCGAAACAAGCCTGGTACCTTTATGTATCATGATTTATCAGCGATATAAGCACGTGACATGTTTTCAGTTTGTGATTATAAACAAGGTTAAAAAAATACTCTTTAATTGTATTAAAATATAATTTAATGCAAAAAAAAAAAAAAGAATCCAATCAAAAAATGGGCAAAGGACCTAAATAGACACTTTTTGAAAGAGGACATACAGAAGGCCAAGAGACATATGAAAACATGCTCAAAGTCACTAGTCATCCAAGAGATGCAAATCAAAACAACAATGAGGTACCATCTCACACCTGTCAGACTGGCTATCATCAACAAATCAACAAAGGACAAGTGCTGGAGAGGATGTAGAGAAAAAGGAACCCTTGTTCACTGCTGAGGGGAACACAGAATGGTGCAGCCACTGTGGATAACAGTATGGTGTGTCCCCAAAAAATTAAAAATGGAACTCCCATTTGACCCAGTGATCCCACTTCTAGGAATATATCCCAAGAAACCAGAAACACCAATCACAAAGGATATATACACCCCTATGTTCATAGCAGAATTTTATTGAGGATTTTAGCATCTGTATTTATCAGGGATATTGGCCTATAATTCTCTTTCTTTATAGTGTCTTTATCTGGTTTTGGGATTAGGGTAATGCTGACTTCATAGAAAGAGCTTAGAAGTGTGCCCTCCTCTGGAATTTTTTGGAATAGTTGAGAATTGGTGTTAGTTCTTCTTTGAATGTTTGATAGAAGTCCCCTGTAAAGCCTTCCATATCAGGGCTTTTGTTTGATGGAAGATTTTTGATTACTGCTTTAATTTCTTCAGTAATTATCAGTCTATTCAGGTTTTTTTCATAGCAGCACAATTTACCACAGCTAAAATTTGGAAACAGCTAAGTGCCCATCAGCAGATGAGTGGATTAGAAAACTGTGGTACATCTACATACACACTGGAATACTACGCTTTTATAAAAAAGAAGGAACTTTTACCATTTTACCATTTGCAACAGCTTGGATGGAACTGGAGAGCATTATGTTAAGTGAAATAAGCCAATCAGAGAAAGATAAATATCACATGATCTCACTCATATGTGGGATATAATGATCAACATAAACTGATGAACAAAAATAGATCCAGAGACAAGGGGCAGAGAAGGGGGGGTTAGAGAGCAACCAAAGGACTCTTATGCATGCATATTAGCATAACCAATAGACACAGACACTGGGGTGGTGTGGGACTGTCCTCAGGTGTGGGAGTGGCCAGTGGGGTCAATCAGGGAAAATGGAGACATATGTAATACTTTAAACAATTAAAAAGAAAAAAAATAACTTGTACACCTCAGTTGATACTTAAATTTTAAATACCAGATTATTCTTTACTGGTAAAAATGCTACATTTTTTAATTAATTATTATCTCTTTGGATAAAACTAGTATCACAGTGACTAGTGTTTAATTTAGGAAAATATTATTTTGAGCCCATCTGCCAAAAGCTAGTAGAATATAACAACATTTGGTTATAGAATTTAACATGTATAAATTATGCAATAACATTTCATTATGGTTGCAAAACTATTGGTACCCAATCACTTAAAATCTGAGTTTTAGTACTTCGAAAAAATCAGTTTCAGTGAAACTCTAAAATATGTTCTCCACTGGGATAATATCTGAGAAATAAGAAACTGCACTCTCCTTAGCTTCCTGCCTAAATCAGTACATATTTTGTAACACGGAAAACTAATACTTTGAATATCCAGCAGAGGCAGCAATATGGAATTCTTTCCTTACCACTACCCATAGCCAGATGAAGTTAGCTGAACTGAAATCTGCTCATGTGTGAGTACATCCATTTTATCGTCAGCAAGCAATTGGCATACTGTCCTTAAAAGAGAAATATAAAATATGCTGTGTGGGGAAGGGTCAGGAAAAGAGCATTGAGTATTGCAGGTCATTTGTTTTCATTTAGCCATATATCAGGAGAGAATCCTGATCACAGCATTGTGTTTCAGGGCAAGATCATGGCAGAAGCTGGAAATAAAATGTGAAGTTCTACCAAACCCATTCTGACTGATTATTTTTTTAATCCTCACGAGAGGATATTTTTTCCATTGATTTCTAGAGAGAGTGGAAGGGAGGGAGGGAAGGAAGGAGAGGGAAAGAAGAAAGAGAGAGAGAGAGAGAGAGAGAGAGAGAGAGAGAGACAGAGACATGAGAGAGACACATTGTGTCCTGCACGTGCCAGACTGGGGCTAGGAAACCTGCAACTGAAGTACATGCCCTTGTGGAAAATTGAACCTGTGACCCTTTTGTCTGTGGGCTGACACTCTAACCATTAGCAACTGACCAGGGCCTGACTGATTTTAATGCAAACATTAATGCTATTTATTTGTAGTTCATACTTTGTTACAAAAGTGAATATTTCAGGTTGAAATGTTAAATAGGACAGGACTCAGGCACAGCAGGTGTTCACTGGAAATGTCCTACCAAACCAGAATATGTGGTTCACCCTGACCATGAACCACTCTATTACAGATTCCTTTTCAAGTAGAGAATCCTCAGCTAGGAATAGCTGCATTCTGTGCCTGGGAATGATTCACAGGAAGGTTCCTTGCAGTGCTTTGCTGGTAAACATTTAGCAACCAGCTCTACTGGTAGGGTAGGTGGGGCGTTCTGACTTGTAGCGTTTGCCAATTTCTGTGGCGTAAATAGTCCCAATATGGGCAATTTCAAGCCGCCAACATGAAGCTAGAAAATATGGAGTTGGAAAGAGACGCACACAAAGGGCCCCAGCAAATTGGTAGAAGCTGACTCCCGCTCACCACCAGCTGTGTCTGGAAACACACTCATGCAGCACAGAGGCAGAGCCATATGTGACTGGATTCTAAGAATACCAGCAATGAGCACTATTAACCAGAAATTAGAAGTTCTTATTTTTTCTCTTGGCATCACCTCTGCCTCACAGATTCTAACATGATTCTTCCGGGGGTGTGGAGAGAGTACTAGGGGGGCTTTTCAAAGATCGTTTAGTTAAAATATTAAAATATTATATGATTTAAATGCTAGAGGCCCAGTGCATGAATTAGTGCACGAGTGGGGTCCGGCTGGCCCAGCCCCAATCGGGGTAGATCAGGGCCAGGTCTGTTGAGAGGGAGAGATGGCGGAGGTCGACTGGCCAGGCCACCACAATTGGGGCCTGAACAGGGGCAGGAAGGATGGGGGAGGGGCCGCAGGCAATTGACCGGTGGGCCCTGCCCCCATTGGGGTGAGGGAGGACGATTGGGGGTGGGGCCAGTAGTGGGAAGGGGCTGTGGGCAGTGGGCCAGGCAGCCCGCCTCCAAATGGGGTGGGAGGGCCAATCTGGGGCCAGCAGCTGAGGGAGGGGCTATGGGAGGTTGGCTGGCCAGCCCCACCCTCGATTGGTGTGGAGAGGGCCCATCAGAGGAAAGGTCAGCTGGGTGGAGGGGCTGCAGGCAGTTGGCTGGCTGTCCCGGTCCCTAATCAGGGTGGAGGGAGCTGATCTGGGGTGGGTGGGGCCAGGTGGGGGAGGAGCTGTAGGACATTGGCTGGCTGGTCCCACTCCCTATTGGGGTAGTGGTGGGTGATCAGGGGTGGAGCAGCTGGGGGGAGGGGCTGCAGGACGATCAGGGTGGTGGGAGCCCATCGTGGGTGGGACCAGATAGTGGGAGGGGCTACAGGAGGTGGGGGGCTGATCAGGAGTAGGCCAGACTCGGGAAGGACCACAGCGTGGAGGGTGTTTGGCTCGATTGGGGTGGAAGAGGCAGATCAGGGGTAGGGCCAGCTGGGGGGAGGAGTCATGGGAGGTTGGCCAGCCAGTCCCACCCCCTGATCAGGCCGGTTTGCTGGCCGCAGTGGGTGTCATAGCAACCGGTCATTCTGGTGTTACTGCTTTCTGGTCACTGGCTTTTTATATATAATTATAAATTCATTTTAAAACTCAAAATTGAAGATTCATTTGTTATCATATGAATTTAAATTTGGGGAGACTATAGCTTATTAGGGGGAAATCTTGTCACTAAATAAATAAAGAAATCTATGGAGCAGAGATAAATTTAGGAGTCATGTGTCTTCTCTCTCTACTGCCCAGAATCAATCAGATTTAGAATGTTTGAACTTTTGAATAATTTCTTTGTGATTCATTGTAATTTTTTATAGTGGCATTACTTGTGTTTACAAATAAGACTTCTAAATTTTACTTATACTTTGTTCAAAGTCAACTGTCAAACATTACTCTAATTATTCAATAAATAAATGTTAAGGTCTAAATCTTTGTGTTTCTTCAAAATCCATACATTGAAATCCTAACCACTGATATGATAGTATTTAGAAGTGGGGCCTTTGAGAGGGAATTAGATAATGAGGGTGGGGCCGTCATGATGGGTCTTATTAAAAAGCCCTAGAGACCCCCCTTACCCCTTCTGCTATGTGAGGACAAAACAAGAAGACAGTCATATATGGACTATGAACTAGGCCAGTGATGACAAACCTATGACACGTGTATCAGAGGTGACACGTGAACTCATTTTTTTGGTTGATTTTTCTTTGTTAAATGGCATTTAAATATATAAAATAAATATCAAAAATATAAATATTTGTTTTATTATGGTTGCAAATATCAAAAAAATTCTATATGTGACACGGCACCAGAGTTAAGTTAGGGTTTTTCAAAATGCTGACACGCCGAGCTGAAAAGGTTCGCCATCACTGAACTAGGCCATCACAGACACCAAATCTGGTGGAGTCTTGATCTTGGACTTCCCAGGCTCTAAAACTATGAAAATAAATCTTTGTCTAAGCCATGTAATCTATGATATTTTCATTATAGCAGCTCAAATGGACTTAGACAATGAATTGCCAAAAATCTCTAATTTAAAAACTTTTAGCAAACTGAAATTATTGAATGGAAGCTCATTAAGCAGAAAGAAAAATGTTTCCCTACAAAAGCAAGGGAGAAACTGAATACATTTAAAGATGAGAATGCAAATTGTGTATACAATTTCATTTTGAAAAAATCTGTTTTTGTGATTCAGAATATATGATGCATAAAAATAATTTTTGATGAAACTTCTATTTTTCATTTGAAAATGTATATGCTGAACCAAAGTGGAGTAAAATTGAGATTTTCTAAAATATCATGTAAACAAATTTGATAAACCATTTAGATGAATTATAATTAGTGAAAACTTAATTTGACAAGTCTTTTAAAATACATTTTGAAGAAAGAGCTTTTGATTCTCTATTTAGCAGAATGTTCACCAAGCTTTCTATCTACCTTAGTATCTATAGAAAAAGTATTTCCTCAATTAAACATATGAGTATATACCAAGAATAACTATTCTGTTTATTTTATTTTTAATGTACAAATAATAAGAAGATTTTAACAAGACTTTAATATACCTACTATATTTGAATTTATTTTTAGAAAGATGGTTATATGTGAATTTTTTGGAATAAAGCCATTTAATGACTAGATCAAAATTATGAAGCCAATTGGTTAATCCATAAATAAAGACATGAATTAATTTTAATTATTTTTATATCAATTTTCACTCTCAAAACAGTCTCAGTTTGAATGACCTCTATACCCTTCAGTTCAGGATAATCTTCTTTTGCTATTTTACTAATCTCAAAAGCATTCCCCAATTTGCTACACACTCCCCTTCCCTCCTCATAGATCCTGACCCATCAACCACCACCCCTTCCAGTTCCTCTAGCATTAGCTCTTTGGTGGGGTTTGAATTTAGAAAATAGTAGAAAGAATTGTTGACTTTAGGCAGCTTCTGCATTTTAGTTATCAGAGAGAACATATTGTGCATTAGTTTAGAAGAGGACAAAGAAAATGTAGGTTGGTCACGGGAATTAACATCTTATATATAATATTACTTATTTTTAGTCATAAAATAATCCCTAACTTTCCCTGGATGTTCCAGAAGAATCTTAGAGCTGATATGAATAGCTACAACAATTGTTGGTTTTGAGGAGGTGCCTTGCTGATTTAAGATAGAATGATCAGGATTGCTTTTGTTATAATGCAGAAATACTCAAAATGATTGACATTTAATTTTTATAGAAGAAATGTATCCTGTCCACATAAGATCATTACAGAATTCATCAGCAGCATTCTGTTTATTCTCTATTATTGCAGATCTTTTGTACTCTAATATTTGTGTATATGTCTGTGTCTCCCACTAGACTCTGAGCTATTCAAAAATTGGGATCTTATGTTATTAATCTCTATATCCCTAGGGTCTGGGCATAAAATAGGCACTCAATGAGTAATTGCTGAATGAAAGAATCCTGAATTGAATCATGTCTACAAATTCTCATATCACAAATACCTCAGATGCTTGTAGAATATAATGAATTATTTTCATCCTTGTTATATGGTCTGTTGCCATGGGGAAGCCATTCTTTTATCTCATTAGCATTATCAAGCAATAGCCATACAACTTGCACCATTCTTCAGGATGACCAAGACTCTACCCAATAAGATTTAAACATTTATTTAATATTTTTTCTTCAAATCCAGTAACTCTGTAACCCAAACTACAATGTCATTTAAAGTATAAAAACATTGCCCTGGCCCATGTGGCTCACTTGGCTAGAGTGTTGTCCCATGCCTAGAAGGGTCAAGGTTTTGATTTTCTGTCAGGGCATATCCCCAGGTTGTAGTTTGATCCATGGTTAGGGCACATATGGGAGGCAACCAATGGATGTTTCTCTCATTTCCTTCTCCGTTACTCTCTCTGTAAAATCAATTAAAATTAAAAACAGTGAAAAGGAAAATAATCTTCCAAAATGTCAAGATGCTTTTAAAATCAATCATGTGTGTTCACATAATTGTTAGTCTCCCCCCACCCTCTCCAACACTAGAGGGAGGGACAAGTCTCCTAAATTATTTTGTTTTGATTTTCTTTTTCATAATATAAATGAACTACAGTTGGCAAAAGGAAAACAAACAGAAACAGAAATAAAAAGTAATGAAGAAATTAGAGTAAAAATACATAAGGAGAGGAATTTACTTTACTAGTATGTACAAAACTTCTTTTAAATTTATTTAACTCTAGAGGCCCAGTACACGAAATTAGTGCATGGGGACATGGGGAGAGTCCCTCAGCCCAGCCTGCACCCTCTCCTATTTGGAACCCCTCAGGGGATGTCCGACTGTCAGACATTCCTCTCACAATCCAGGACTGCTGGCTCCTAACCACTTTCCTGCCTGCTTGCCTGATTGCCTCTAACCATTCTGCCTGCCAGCCAGCCTGATAGCCCCTAACCGCTCCCTTGGCAGCCTGAATGATACCTAACTGCTCCCTGCTGGCATGATTGCCTCCAACTGCCCTCCCCTGCCAGCTCAATCGCCCCCAACTGCCTTCCCCTGTGGGGCTGAGGGGATTGGGGGACTCCAGCTGGATGAGGCAGGGCTGAGGGGACTGGGCATCACCATCCTGTGGCTGTGGGCGCCGCCATCTTGTGAGGGCATATTAGCATATTCCCTCTTTATTAGATAGGATGAAATGAGCCTTGGCAATTTGAAGGAATCCTATTTTAGGTCAGCTTCCCCAGAGAATAGATTTTGAGTCTTTGAGATTTGCGTATAGGGAATTTATTAAGGAGTGGTCTTAGGAAAACACCTGTGTGTTTGAGAGTCATCAATTAGGCAGAGGCATAAGTTAAACTCTGGTGCAATTGCAAGAAAGATTCAGTCATTTCAATGGGGGCTGCAGAGCATGGACAGCCTTTCACAGTTGTCCTGAATAAAGGTAAAGGGGGCTAGGCTTTGCACTCCCAAGTCAACCCATCAATGGGTTCAAGCTGAGGGCAATTCTTGGGGAGGGAATAATTTTTGAGTCTTCAGAAGCCAGTCTTCCTAGTATCTGGAGAAATACATGTGTTGGTCCTGAAGAGAAAACTGAGCAATGAACTGAAATATTCACTATTGCCACTCCTTGGGCAACTCTGATCCACTTACTTTAGATACTAAATACACTCCCCACCTGGGAGCAATTACTCCAGAATTCAAATTTTTCTCCTCTTCCAGAAAAATTTATAATAACAAGGTTAGTGGAAGGAACTATAGCTTCCTCTACAGTTGGTCAGGGGGCCACAGTTGATATTCATTATTTCCCTCCTCTACCACCATTGTAGATTCATTTCTCTGAAAAGAGTGGTTTACTTGGTGAATTAGACCCTCGTCCTTAATGAGAAAGTGTACCTAGTGATAGGCCTGCTTTATTGTCCATTTATTCTCAAAATTGAGCAAAGGAATACCACAAAATGGCCTATTATATCACTTGAATGTGTAATATATCCCTCCTAACTGAACCCATGGTATATAGCATCATCTCTATCTCTTCCGGGTAGTGACAATTGATTTCCCTGCAAGGATAGTGATTTTTTTTTCCATGCTTGCTTGTCTCTTGGTAAAAAGAAGCTCAAAGCAATGAGTTAGTAGCCATAGCTTAAAGTGTAATGAAATATTTGCTGTATTCTCTAATAGAACTTTCTTAAGGAAACAAGGACCTCTAGACCCACTGATCAAAAGTTATGGGGATGAGGGTTAGAAAACACAAATTCCCAAAGTGAGTTGTTGGGAATAATGTTTTATGGGGCCATTCTTACCCCTGTATTCTCAGATGCATACATTCATACATAAAACCAGATAATAACTGTTGATTTAAATTCTATACTACATTTTGAAGGAAGGAACAGCAATATTAGAGAACATCATCTCTAAACTGGTGCTTAAGATACACTTTTTTAAAATATATATATATATTTTATTGATTTTTCACAGAGAGGAAGAGAGAGAGGAAGGGAGAGAGATAGTTAGAAACATCGATCAGCCGCCTCCTGCACATCTCCTACTGGGGATGTGCCCGCAACCCAGGTACATGCCCTTGACCGGAATAGAACCTGGGACCTTTCAGTCCGCAGGCCGACGCTCTATCCACTGAGCCAAACCGGTTTCGGCAAGATACACTTTCTAATGGCCATTTCACTGCTTGGTCATGCTGCAAAAATCTGGGTGGTATTCTATATAATAAAGAGGTAATATGAAAATTCCCTCCCCAACACACAAGATGGACACTCCCATGTGGACACAAGATGGCCAACACAAGATGGCCAGCAGGGGAGGGCAGTTGTGGGTGATCACGCCAGCAGGGGAGGGTAATTGGGAGGGACAAGGCCTGCAAGGGAGGGCAGTTGTGGGTGATCAGGCCTGCAGAGGAGGGCAGTTGCAGGGGACCCAGGGCTGCAGGGGAGGGCAGTTGGGGGGGGGGGCAGGCCTCCAGGGAGGACAGTTAGGGGCTACCAGGCTGGAGGGGGAGGGTAGTTAGGGGCAACCAAGTCGGCAGGGGAGCAATTAGGGCCAATCAGGCAGGCAGACAAGCAGTTGGGAGCCAGCAGTCCTGGATTGTGAGAGAGATGCCCGACTGCCCATTTAGGTCTGATTCCACCAGGATCGGGCCTAAATGGGCAGTCAGACATCCCTCGAGGGGCCCCAGATTGGAGAGGGTCTAGGCTGAGCTGAGGGACACACACACACACACACACACACACACACACACACACACACACACACCTGTGCACGAATTTCATGCACTGGGCCTCTAGTAGTATATAAGACCATTGATCAAGTGGCCATATGCCCACAGTCATACTCCATGTGCTATAAAGTGGATCCCTCAATCCAAAACAATGTTAAGCAGAATTTTATGTTGGTGAAACAACCTATAAACTCTTGTGCTGTGGAGCTGGCTGAGGCCCTGTGGAGAAGACAAACCCACTTATGTGGAGCATATGCTTATTTAAGTGAAGATGAATAGCTGCCCTTTCTAGAATACTAGGGTTTCAATGAAATCACATTGCTACCAAATAGCTTACTGGCCTTCTTGAGGGAAGGTGCCTTGTTACTGGCTCAGCATTGCTCTTTGTTCCTGGAAACATACATTTGGCAGCAGCAGTAACTAGCTCAGCCTTGCTGAATTGGAGCTCATGTTGTTGAGGACAAGCATAGTCAACCTGCCTGTCACCCTGGCTTTTCCATTTATGCTCCCCTTTTGCCAAAATTGGGTGGTTGGTGACCAAATCTGGCTGAAATTAACTGGCCTAGATATTTGTATACTTGATTGTTTAGTGCTTCTTCCATGATAGATGGTCTATGGAAGAAATTATCATCAAGTACTCTTTTTTTTTTACACTTCATGCCCACTCCCATATATCCATCTATATAACTCAATCCCAGAAAATAATTTTTTCCCGACTGTCAAAACTTTCTCCTTCTAGCCCCTGAAAATCCTGATTCATCCATCACTGCCCATGAGCCTACATATATTCTAACCTCAGGTCACTTTGTCTCCACATAGATATGCACTTCTCAAAGTTATACCCTTTGGGAAGAATTCTCCTCACCTCTGTCTTTCAGGCCTTCCCCTGATTTTTAGATGGCATGTCAAGCCAATTCATTTTATGACACAAACTCAGCCTTTCCCTCCTCCATCAGCTATTCATAATGAACTCCCCCTGCACCATAGGTGCATGCTAAATCATACTCTCCGGTGAGACAGTGGTAAATGATATCAGTCTGAGCCACCTGCTTATGTTGCTTACTTGTGCCCTCTGGTCATGATCATGAATAATGCTGCCATGATGAATTGCCACTGGGCCTGATCAACCTATGATTAGATGAGTCTGGCAGAACCCAGTTCTGCATGGTTACCTGATGTACATTTAGGTTCTCTATCAAGACCCCTAGCATGCCATGGCTGCTAATCTAATAGAACATAATTTTCTTCTACAGATGGCATAGCCTTGCTTCAGAACACTGAAGGGTCCACATTATAATTCTCTACTTAGGTAATGTGATAATGCCACATAGTGATTTTTGTCTACCACAGAGATAGATACCTTTAATATCACAGAGTATGCTGTGTTATCATCAAGCAAGGGATCCATGTAACAAAGTTACTTGTACTACTGCCAGAACCTTCTGCAGAATGCTTTTTTACAGTATATGTGTCTGGTATATATCAGATCACTGAAACTAACTTCACCAATAAGCAAGTCCCTGAATCTTCATAGAGTTTATTGCCCACCCTCTGGACTGCATGTATCTTAAGAAGGCCACCAGCATAAATGCTTCTACTTCATCCCATCTGCTTAATATAATGACATTCCGATTGTGGACCAATGTAATATTACCATAACTGGATTGTCCAAATCATTTAGTTCCCTTCAGGCTACATTTATTATGTAGAGTAAGAGAATTAACATAGCCCTAAGATAGGACTATAAAAGTATATTTTTGTCCACTACATATGAATGTTAACTGCTTCTGGTTCCCCTTCCCATTAGGGTTGGGAAATAATGCCTTCATCAGAACAATGGCTATTTTCCAAGTTCCTGTAGCCCTATTATACAGAGCCAGGACTAGAGGGAGCTAACTAAGACACTTGCATATGACACAAA
The DNA here is from genome assembly GCF_963259705.1 of Myotis daubentonii. Classification (NCBI taxonomy): domain Eukaryota; kingdom Metazoa; phylum Chordata; class Mammalia; order Chiroptera; family Vespertilionidae; genus Myotis; species Myotis daubentonii. The sequence continues at coordinate 94,732,996 of NC_081842.1, forward strand.
ATTTAAGAGAACAACAAAACTGAATAATAAAGGTAAATAATATTTCAATACACTGTTTTTAAATAATCAAATTACAATTCAAAATATCAAACAAAAATTCATGATGAATAAAATATAAAAGTTTATAGTAATTACAGAATCAGTATTTCTGATTTTTCTTTTGTCTCAAGCTCCAGTATGGCTTGGCATAGTGCTGTTTCTGATTCTGTCTTTATTTGAAATTTTGTTACATCTGGCAGAGCTCCTGCAATTGGAGCTTTTATTTGGTTGAGTTTGTGGTAGTCCACTATCATCTTCCAGAACCTATCTGATTTTTATTGTTGGGATAAGACTGATGAATTAAATGGAGCATATGATTGGAATCGCCATGCCCATCTTTTATAATTTTAAGCAAAGTTTATGAAAATTTTTCTTGATATACTATCTTGGCATCATGAGTATGAATTTGAAGACTAGAGAAAAGTCTAGTAAGTGGGCTCATGTACTCAGAGTACCCAAGACTCCATTTATTACCTGGCTTCTATATACAGCTGAGACACTTGTATATCAATATCAACTCAATCCCAGCACTATACTGTTCTCTAAAAACCTGGCTATTCCTCGTTCCATATGAATAGCTATCCAAGTAAATGGATATAGGTCCCTTAGAGTAAAGACTGAAAATTGTTGCAGCACAGTGAATTTTCTTTGGTTTTAAAAGTTCCTTCCTCCTAGGGAACTGATCTTTTCTTTATTCAGTGGAATCTGGAAGAATTAAAATTGGCTCATATTGTAAAACAGGGAAATATATTGTGACATTTTCTGGGGCAGTAACCCTCAGCCTCCTGATCACCTATCCTTGAATTCCTGTGATTTTTATAAATTGAGCAATGTTCTTGTCCGCTGCTAATTTGCATTTCCCTAGGCCCATCACAGTCCATCAACATCTCCATACTTCTATGTGAGTCAGCCCCATTGGTTGCCACTCTGATCTTGCTGCACTGCTATCCAGCCTGAATTATTTCAGAATTCAATATTTCTCATTTTATCAGGGATGCTTCAGGTCCCCAGATGTCAATGTTAACTCTGCCCTCTTTCCAATATTATGTACCAGCATAATCTTGCATTTGTCCTGATCTTCAGAAAACAGTCCCCACTGACCTTCGCAACAATGCAGAAACCCCTCTGACTTTATCACTGTGGAAAACAGACTGTCCTCCACACTCCTGTGGAATATAGTCAGCTAGTGAGTTTGCAGCTCTTATGCAGTTTATCCATTATGGCAGGCCAAATTCTTGGACTATTTTTTTTATCTTTCTTCCACCATTTGCCATGTTAGTTTTGTCATTTGTATATCACTTATTGATAGCCATCACTTTTTCTCAGCTTCTAAGAACCCACCTAGCAGTATGTTAGCACTATCTTCTTTCATCCTTGCTAAATGTATTACCTGTATCTTGGGAGAGTGCTTTCCATGGTCCAGCTTCCCAGGATCCAGTCCCATACATACATGATTCCTGCCAGTCAATTAAATTAGATAAACTAAATTAAGTTAGTTAAGTCTTATAGTTTCTTCCATATGCCATTCTTTTTCTTCCTTAGCAGACCCAGCACACATCTGGCTAGATTATATTATCACTTAACCCCAGTTTTTGGTTTTTGGCTAGGACTATATATAGAGTAGACCCTGAGGAGGTGGGATGTGTTTTGTCTTACAAGTCAGAAGACTGCATTCTCTTAAAGCAAAAGAGAAAGACTGATGTTTAATATGGAAGAGTAAACTACTTCTGAACACTTAGTCCAGTGATGGCGAACCTTTTGAGCTCGGCGTGTCAGCATTTTGAAAAACCCTAACTTAACTCTGGTGCCGTGTCACATATAGAAATTTTTTGATATTTGCAACCATAGTAAAACAAAGATGTATATTTTTGATATTTATTTTATATATTTAGATGCCATTTAACAAAGAAAAATCAACCAAAAAAATGAGCTCGCATGTCACCTCTGACACGCGTATCATAGGTTCGCCATCACTGAAAAACAGAGGAATCTACAGGTAAGTTTTCAAAGTGTCCTGATGCACTAACTAACTTACTGTGGCAATCACTTCACATTATATATGTATATCCAACTATTATGCTATGTCTCATAAATTTAATCTTATGTGTCAATTATAGCTCAATAAATCTGGGGAAGAAATGACTATTTTCCAGTCAGGAGTTTGGCAGAGCATATATGCTGAGGGTATAACTCATGTGGCTCTAGAGCTCTGCCACCTTATAATTAAGTTATGGGTTTGATTCTCTGCTTTTTATATCTGGCTGTAGAAGATGAAAATCTCTTCATATTCTGCCAAGGAGACCCTCTGGTTTTCCCATTTCACCTTAAGTTGGTGATTAATCACCTAAGTCTTTCCCAGTAAATTGATAACATTCAGCAGCAGACATCTAATTCCATTGTCCTATATTTGCTGCTTGTTAGGAGCTTCTCAGTCACTGTAGTTATTGCACCCATCAGTGCATTCCCTTCTGCTAGTATGTTCACCATTGGTGAGCATTTTAATTATTGCACTGCTACAGTATACCAGGGCATATCAGCACTCCATTCACCACTCATCATGGGGTATATATTGCCAGCTGGCTGGCAGATGATAAAGCTCCAGAATCTTTTTGAAATACATTTCCTTGAATCATCCAAATCCTGGTAACAACTGTCTTAGGTCAAGCTTGGGTTACTGTGGAGCAGAGACGGATATTTGAATACAGGAATCTTAACTTGCTGGGGATCAACACCTGTAAAGGAGAAAGGCCAGCAGAATGGACAGAGGAAGAAACTGAGCTGCAATGCTAATGAAAGAAGACTCAGACAATTCCATGGAGACTTCTGAAGCTCCAGTGGTTCATAGTTATTCCCTCAAAACACGAGGAGGCTGCCCGAGGGAAAAAAGCATAAACATGGCTGAGGCAATTCCTTTTGATGGAGAGCTATTCCTGAGGGTGGAATTAGCTATGAACAGTCTACAGGTAACTTTTGTGACAGTCGGGGAATGGAACCTTGAAGTGGGATATGGGTGACACACTACAGCATTCACTAAAAAGAACTTGGAGAAAATATTTTACGAAATAAAGTTATAATCTCCCAATTTATTATATCTGTACATCTGTCTCCAAGCGTGCAATATCTATCTTAAACTACTTCCTTAAAAGCAAATAAAATATGACCAAAAGTAAATCCATTTTAATTTACAATATAACCCTTCTAAGCTATAGGAAAAACTTTTTAACCTATAATAATAATAATGTTTTTTAAAATGCCTTTATGTTTCTCAGGAGTAAAAATCTAAAATAACAGAGCTCTACCTATGAAGACAGTATGCAAGAAATTCTGTAAGAAATGAGTGTGAATCTCATTTTATCTTTTGTTAATTAGCACATTTTCACTCATATTCCCAAACATATAAGCATTTAAAATTAGGAAATCCTACTTTTTAATGGAATTTAAAATATATTTATGTGGAGCATGATAAAGTTTTGAAAAGAGTAATACAATGATTTTTTAAAAAAAAAAATTAAAGACCTCTTTTTTCTTTGAAAAGCATCTTCTAGGATTAACCATGGAAGCTATTAGGCCTGCTGAGAAGCCCCTGAGAGCTAAGAAAAGCTAAATAGAAAGGTGGGGAAAAGAGAAATACAGGTTCTCACTCAGAAACTTAAGTTTTCTGAATTTTAAGTTAAAACTATACAAGAATCCACATCTGCTAAGTGAGGATATGGTGAGAAGACAGCCGTCTATGAACCAGTAAGTAAGCCCTAACCAGACACCTAATATGAGTCTGGATCTTGGACTTCCAAGCTTCCAGAACTGGAAGAAATACATGTTTGTTGCGACCCAGTCTATGGCATTTTTGTTATAGGAAGCCAAACAGATAAGTCAGTAGGAACTCTAATTTGTAGCATTTGCCGGTATCCATGATGTGAACAATATACCATGGCCAATTTTGGTATGGTATATTGGCCATATATAATGATGTTTTAACAGCTAATATGCAAAATTTCTGAGTATTTAACATTTGGCTCCTGAGAACCAGTGCAAGCCAATTCTCCAATGCCACCAGCACAGCCCTAATCATAAAGATGTGGGATGCATGACAATTATTTTGGCCACATCAGGCTAAGGATATTTGCCCATTTTATACAGGTTGTGCTTATAAATTAGTTCTGAATTAAACTCTATGTAGAATAGTTTGTGTAGTCCCAATATAGGATGTGGATTCCTTCAGTTTTATCTTGTCATCTTTATAAATTTCTGAATTAAAGAACTTCTTTAGTTATAGGAATAGACCTAAAAGTATATTTGAACTAGATAGACCTTTACTCACAACTGCCATCCATAATCTTATAATAAAAAAAGAGGTGAGGAAAGTAGCAACTTTTCAAGATTGATTAAAAACTTCTAATCTAGGTATAAAATATATCCAATTTTCAGATAATGTTTCACATTTGTGCAATATTACTCTAAAGCCACATTTTCCTTGATAAATGTATGTAACTGTATTATATCCAAACTAACATAGAGATAATGCAAATAAGTCATAATTTAAGTATCTTTGATTTTATTAGTATATACACTTGTTGCCCTGTAATCCTAAAAGGGAGAAACCCAGCATTAAATATATATACTTGAACTAAAAGACCGGAAAAAGCAACAAAGTTGCCCTTCAAAACTAAAAGTTTTGTAATATCTAAAATAGACCCCAAACTTTCTCACTTTAATAGAACAACAAAGAAACAGGTCTGTAACCATCAGTTGTTTTAAAAACTCTAACTTTTTTTAAAATTCAAGAATGAATAATAATTTAGATTGCTTTATTTAAAAAATGCTTTCCCTCCCTTAAGACATTTCCTAGGCCTTGGAAAGATACAAAGGATGGACCCTGTTCTTCAGGAGCTCATATTCTAGAATGAGAGAGATATGTTCCCAAAACATCAATTTTAATGTGCCATCTATTAAAACCTGTAGGGATAATAAAAATGTGGTATAGCTAGAACTTCAACAGTCAAAGACAAGTGATCAAGCACCAAATTTAGAAGCAGCAGCATAAGAACGTTCCAGAGGAGGCTTTTTCCAGGGTGTGCTGGAGGTGGAATGAGAGAGTCAATATGATTGGACCAAAGACTGTATGAGGTCAGGTAAGGGGGTCAAAAAATGTGTTTTAAAAATTACAGCAAGTCCCAATAATTGAAAGTATGAAATCCCATGATTAAAACTTTGGGATTTTCCTATAGGTGATGAGAAGTTTCTAAAAATTATCTGATCTCATAGATGTAAAATTATAGCTTTGGGGAAAATAGTTCTAGAATAATCGTGATGGTGATACAAAATTTAGAACTGCTATTTGCAAGGGACAAAAAATAGCAACTTGAATTGGTTTGCTCAAAACTATAATTTGTTAAATCAAGTAACTGAAAATCAAACAGCTACTCAATGCAGAGGCTCAAAAGATGTCACCTGGATACAATCTTTTTCCATATCTCTACACCTGTCAATGTCTGCTTTATTCTCAACCTTCATCATCTCAGATTTATGACCTGTAGATGGTTGAATAAAACATCTTAAATTTTTTCAAGAAAGTGGCAAGCCTATTTCAAATTTTATACATAAAGAAAAAGGATTTAGCATAAAATAAGAACAAAGTTAAATAACTTTCACTACTATAGTGAGCTATAGTAATCAATAAAATATAATATGGGATAAAGGATAGGGCTGATATCAATGGAATAGAATAGAAAGTCTAGAGATTAACCTAAATTTATATGGTCAAGCTGCTGAAGTAATTCAATGGAAGAAAGGATAATCTTTTCAACAAATGGAGCTGGAACAGCCAAAAGTCTACATAGAAAAAGATAAACCTTAAATTTTGTCTCAACTATACACAAAAAATTGCCTCAAAATATATCTTATATTTAAATGTAAAAACTGAAACAATGAAATGTTTATGAAAAACAAAAGACATTAGGTTAGGCAATGATTTCTTAAATAAGACACAAGGATCATAAACCATAAAAAGAAATAAATTATAAAATACTAGAGGCCTGGTGCACAAAATTCATGCACTTGGCGGGGGGGAGGGGCGGTCCCTCAGCCCAGCCTGCGCCCTCTCGCAATCCAGGAGCCCTCGGGGTATGTCCAATTGTCACGGAGGTTGGAGAGGCTACCACCCCCACCGCTATGCTTGCCAGCTATGAGAACTGCACTCCCCCTGTGGGAGCGCACTGAACACCAGGGGCAGCTCCTGCATTGAGCATCTACAGGAGCTGCTCCCTGGTCAGTGTGCATCATAGCGACCAGTCATTCTGCCATTCAGTCGATTTGCATGTTAGCCTTTTATTATCTAGGATTCTTTACCAAAATTAAGACAACTTTCTCTAAAAGGCACAGTTAGGAAAACAAAACACAAACTAGAATCTGGGAGAAATGTTTGCAAAGCACACCTGGAAAGGGATGTGCATCCAGACTAAAAAAAAAAAAAGTATGACTCTATAATAATTAACACAACTCAATTAATAAATGGCAAAATATTTGAAAAGACACCACTAAAATAAGATACCAAAACAGACAATAAACATATGAAAATATATTTAACACTAGTGGCCTGGTGCACAGATTCATGCACATTGAAAGGAAATCAGCAGCCCATGCCCATGTGCCCGGGGAGTTTTCGTGTCCCCCGTAAGCTTCTGGGAAGTCACATGGGGAGTCTGTCCTCCTCCCCACAGCTTCCTGAAAAAATATTTCCAAATGTCCCTTCTGCAGCTAAGATTGCACCTTGCTGGCCGGGAGGTCCACAATGGACTCCTTGAGCCATGCTGGATGCTTTCCACCACTTGGAGCCCGATAAGAGATGCTCTGAGGTGAACAATACAAAGTTGGGGATCTTGGAGGGCAGGGGTGCTCTCTTGTCCACGCCTCCACTCTTCAGGTCCATCTCTCTGACTTTTACCCCGATTGTCAGTCACCACCTTGTGGTCACTTTTATATTGCTGCCTTCCTTTGTAGCTCCAGGGCAATCAGTAAGGGATGAGATTTGATCTCGATGCCCAAGGCAGAGTTCCAGGAACCTGAAGGCAATATCAGGCTCATCCTGGTTATTCTGAGTGTCCGCTCTTCATCCATTCCCCAGAGATTGTACCTGTAGGATTATGGGGTATGTGCCTCATGGCAACTTCTGGCTGAGCTGTGGGCATCCCCAGGTTTGGGTACCAGCACTGCCAGGGGTCCATTCGCGGGAGCTGCCATCCATGGGCCCTCCCATCTGCAGGAGCCTCCGGGGAATGTGGGAACCCAGACTCCGGCCAGGCCTGGGAAGGGCGCAATGGGCCCAGTTGCAGACACGCATGGGAGACCCACAAGTTGAATTTGGATTTTCTCACTTTTTCCAGGACTCTCTCCAGAGTCAGGGACTGGTCTGGCTTGGATGTGGCAGCTGGGGGTGGTAGGAAGGAAGGAGGTAGAAGCCGATAGCGGTCCCAGCTAAGGTGCGTTCTTAGTATTTCAGTTCTGCAACCAAAGGAACATGGCAATAGCTAAGGGGTGGAATATGGCCCTGATTCCTGGGGGCTGATGCAGGTATCAAGGTTGTCCCCTCACAGGCGAATGTTCCATGCTGCGTTTATTCGCAGTAGATTGTACCTGCAGGGTATAGGGGGGGATTTTTCCATGCAACTCCTGGCCCAAGTGTGGGGCTGCCTGAACCAAACAGGTCAGGCCAGCACCTGCTGGTGTCCCTCCGCCCAGTGGAGCCCACCAGCACTCTGCAGGGATCCAGAAATCGGTATTTGGCAACAGGACGCTGACCTTTCCGGGAGATAGGGCAGGGGTTTGGTGGTAGGTGGAAGTTGCGTAGGGCTTGCTCACATACATGTGTGGGTGTGGATCATTGGGCTGGACTTCACCATTTCACCAGCGCTCACTCTCAAGATGGGGGCCGGCCCAGGCAGTATGTGCATGAAGTGCCTCTGTGGGTTTGTCCCGAGCCTGCATCTGGAAACCCAGAGGGCAATAGGTAAGGGTGCAGCCTCAGGGACTAAAGGAGCATTCCAGCGACCGGCGGCCCCTGGTCCCTGGTCATTTCAGCTGTACCTCCACCACCCAGGCATTGGGAATGCAGTCTGTTAGCTGGAGATTGTGCTTGCCAGAGGCAGGAGAGGCTCGCGCGCCACAGCTGCACTGGCCAGCCATGAGCCCCCTGGCTTCTGACTGAGGGGTGCTCCTGCTATGGGAGCGCACTGACCACCAGGGGGCAGCTCCTGCATTGAGCGTCTGTCCCCGGTGGTCAGTGCTCATCATAGTGACCAATTGTTCTGGTCCTTCCACTGTAATTGTCGCTTAGGTTTTTATTATATAGAGTACTAGCCATCAAGAAATTCAAAGAAATACCACAATAAGATATCACTATATACCGACAATAATAGTTAAAATTAAAAATACCAATATTACCAGTTACTGGAGAGGATATGGTAGCTGGAAACCTCATGCACTGTATGTTGAAACAAAATATTACAACCACTGTGGAGAAGTGTTCCAGTGTTATATAATTTAAACATATATTTATCATACACCCTAGCAATCAAGAAAAAGGACATGTGTTTTCACAACGACTTGTTTATGAATGCTTATAGCAGAATTATTCATTAAAAAAAACCTGAGAAACATTCAAAGAGTTATCAACTGATGAACCAATAAACAAATTACAATATATTTATACAATGGAACACTACTCAATAATGAAACAAACTATTCATACATCAACAACATGGAGAAATCTAAAATGCATTGCACTAAATGAAAAACAAACATAAAAGACTATGTACTATATGATTATCTTTCTGTCTAATTCTGGTAAAGACAAAACTAAAGTGAAAGAAATCAGATTATTAGCTACCTGGGACCAGGTCAGGAGAGGCTGCTACTGCAAAGGGAATGAAAAAACATTTAAAGATGAGCAAATGTTCTTTATCTTGAACTAAAATTGGGAAATTTTTGTATTTAGATTTTACCTAAATAAATGTGAGGGAAAAATTGTTTCTGAGCTTCTCCTTCCTCTTTCCCTTGTTCTCCTCCTTCTCCAAAAGTTTTGACCTAGAAAATTAAAATGTGGTACTGAACTTGAAATGATTGGTCAATGTCAACCCTTTGTGTGTGTGTGTGTGTGTGTGTGTGTGTGTGTGTTCCCTACCTCTGTCCACTGAGAGATCCTACAAGTCATATACCAAAATAGCAATAAGTACGCTTAACATCCAGATATTAGTTTTAATTATTTTTCTAACAAAATGAATTAGTGCTCCTTGAGAAATGGCTGATTTCATGGCACAGCTAGAAATCACAGAAGTGCTCAAAGAATCATGGGTCATTAAAACCAGTTTAAAGAGAATTTCCACTGTCTAAATCACAGGCAGTGTGAACATCAAAAAAAAATAATAATAATAGTAACAGATTATAACCCATTAAATAGTAATTAAATCTCTACCATGTAGTCTTACTGATGTAAATACATTAATACATTGGAAGTTTGATGGTAAAATGAGATATTCATTTAGTCCTGATATATCTCCACACAGAATGCTCACTAATGCCAAAAGAAAAAGAAGTAGTATAAAGTAGAGAATTCTAGCAGGCATCACTTTAATCAAGTCATCAAAGTGAATATTGTCAGCAATATAATTAAAATAGGTTGCTATCTGACAGAATGCAAAATGAAGAAAATATCATCATAAAGATTTATAGACAAAGCCAACTTGAGGAACATATTTCAAAATAACTACTCTTCAAATTTGTGAAAGACATGAAAGTTAAGGAAAGACTGAGAAACCATTCTAGGTGAAAGGAAACAAACAAAGACATAACTACATGCAAGGCATGATTCATGATATTTTGCTATAAAGGATGTTATTGGGCTTGGCAATTGATAAAACTTGAGTTGGATCAAAAATTAGATGGTGTGGTATACAGAATAGTGGTCCCTAAAGAGGCATAGGTGTACCTCATTTTATTGTGCTTCACTTTATTGGACTTCACCAATGTTATGGTTTTGGTGGGTTTCTTTTTGATAAATTGAAGGCAAGGCACTCCACCAGGAAAAAGATAACAACTCACTTTATTGTGATACTCATTTCAATGCAGTGGTCTGAAACCGAACCATGATACCTCCAAGTTATACCTATATATACATATTCTAATCGCCAGAATCAGTGAATATGTTACTTTTCATGGCAAAAGAAACTTTGCAGATATGAATAAGTTAAGGATGCTAACATGGAGAGATTATCCTGGATTATTAAAGTGGACCCATTGCAATCATAAGGGTCTTTGCAATGTAAAGATGGACACAGGGAGTCAAAGTCATAAAGCAATTTGAAGATGCTATGCTCCTGGCTTAAAGGATGAGGGAAGGGAACAATGACTCAAGCAATATAGGCATTTTCTACAAAAAAAAAAAAAAAAAGTTAAGGAAACAGACATACTTTTAAAGCTTAACATGATTTTAGCTCAGTGAGACCCATTTGGATTTCTGACATCCTATCTAATAAAAGAGAAACATGGTAATTAGTGTATGACCGCTACCCTTCCCATTGGCTAATCAGGGTGATATGCAAATTAACTGCCAGTCAAGATGACGGCTGGCAGCCAGGCAGCTGGAAGCTAACATGAAGCTTGCTGGCTTCAGTGATGGAGGACTCCAACGTTCCCCGCCTGCCTTGCCGGCCTCTGAGCCTGCAGTTTGAAACATTGTAACAAATATAGAAGCTAAACAAAACCCCAGAAACCAGCTTTCAGTCAGCCAGGATCTCAGAGCTGGAGTTGATAGAGTGTTTCGATTATAGAACCCAAACAAACCAGATACCTGCTTTCAGCAGCAGAGGCCTCAGAGCTGGAGCCAAGCCTCAGAGCTAAAGCTGGCCCAGAATAAAAAAAAAAAAGCAAAGAAAAGAAAAGAGCGGTTGGGAGCTTCAGTCACCCACCAGCCTGAAAACAGCCCTCAGCCCCTCACCCAGAAGGGCCAGGCACCCCAGTGGAGACCCCCACCCTGAAGGGTGTGTGGCCAGCTGCAAACAGCCATCATCCCCTCATCCAGGCTGGCCAGGCACCGCAGTGGGGACCCCCACCCTGATCCAGGACACCCTTCAGGGCAAACCAGCCAGCCCCACCCATGCACCAGGCCTCTATTCTATATAGTAAAAGGGTAATATGCCTCCCAGCACCAGGATCAGCATGACAGGGGGCAGCGTCCAAACCCCCTGATCGCCCTGCGGCTCTGTGCATGACAAGGGGCAGCACCCCAACTCCCCAATCAGCCCTGCTCTGAGCCAGACCAGGGGCTGCACCTAGGGATTGGGCCTGCCCTCTGCCACCCGGGAGCAGGCCTAAGCCAGCAGGTCGTTATCTCCTGAAGGGTCCCAGACTGCAAGAGGGCACAGGCGGGGCTGAGAGGTCCCCCCTCCCCTCCGAGTGCACAAATTTTTGTGCACCAGGCCTCTAGGAACATAATAAATGTGTGTAATTAATAATAGCAGCGGTAGGAAACTATGTGAGTGATAATAATGCATTGATAATAATTAACCTTTCTTTTTCTGTCTGTGATGTAGAAGAATATCCAGTGAAAACATTTATTTGGATGTCTTTGATTCTCTCAGAAAACATACTTTGTAGACTTTAGAGCCTTTAAAGATATTCTTTCTTTTTACTTAAGACATCTTAATATTTTTGTATGATTTGATTCTCAGTAGTTTGCTTTTATATTAATAAATGTGGAGTTTTTTAAAAATTTATCCTTACTTATCCTGTATACATTTTGGTAAAATTAATGACTTTCATCAGTTTCAGAAAATTTTCAGTGGTTATCTCTTTAAATATTGCTTCTGCACAAATATGGGTGGGGTTAATCACAATTATGCTATACTCTCTCAATATATCTCCTATATCACCTTCTTTTCTATATTTGTCTATTATTTTTTCTCTTCATTTTTCATTCTGTATATTTTTCTACTGATCTTTCTTTAAGTTTATGAATTATCCCACAAAACTAATTTGCTGAATTATAAATTTCAAAAATAACATTTTCCTTTTCAACTCTAGATTTTTTAGTTATTGCTTAACTAAACTTTATGATTCTTTCCGAAAATACTGAAGCTAATCATTTCTCATTTTGACATATTAAGCAGACTAACTTAAAGAACTTGGATTTTATCTGGATCACCTCTGTTGTCAACTTTTCTCTAGAATTTTTTTTTTAATTAAATCTTTATTGTTCAGATTATTACATTTGTTCCTCTTTCCCCCCCCCCATAACTCCCCTCCTCCCAGTTCCCGCCCCACCCTCCGCCCTCACTCCCCACCCACTGTCCTCATCCATAGGTGCACGATTATTGTCCAGTCTCTTCCCACATCTCCCACACCCCTTTCCCCCCCAAGAATAGTCAGTCCATTCCCTTTCTATGTCCCTGATTCTATTATAATCAACAGTTCATTCTGTTCATCAGATTATTTATTCACTTGATTCTTAGATTCACTTGTTGATAGATGCATATTTGTTGTTCATAATTTGTATCTTTACCTTTTTCTTCCTCTTCCTCTTCTTAAAGGATACCTTTCAGCATTTCATATAATCCTGGTTTGGTGGTGATGAACTCCTTTAGCTTTTCCTTATCTGTGAAGCTCTTTATCTGACCTTCAATTCTGAATGATAGCTTTGCTGGATAAAGTAATCTTGGTTGTAGGTTCTTGGTATTCATCACTTTGAATATTTCTTGCCACTCCCTTCTGGCCTGCAAAGTTTCTGTTGAGAAATCAGCTGACAGTCGTATGGGTATGCCCTTGTAGGTAACTGAGTTTCTTTCTCTTGCTGTTTTTAAGATTCTCTCTTTATCTTTTGCTCTTGGCATTTTAATTATGATGTGTCTTGGTGTGGTCCTCTTTGGATTCCTTTTGTTTGGGGTTCTCCGCGCTTCTTGGACCTGTAAGTCCATTTCTTTCACCAGGTGGGGGAAGTTTTCTGTCATTATTTCTTGAAATAGGTTTTCAATATCTTGCTCTCTCTCATCTTCTGGCACCCCTATAATTCTGATGTTGGTACGCTTGAAGCTGTCCCAGAGGCTCCTTACACTATCCTCGCATTTTTGGATTCTTTTTTCATTTTGCTTTTCCGGTTGGATGTTTTTTGCTTCCTCGCATTTCGAATCATTGACTTGATTCTTGCGCTCCTCTGGTCTGCTGTCGGGCGTCTGTATAATATTCGTTATTTCAGTCTGTGTATGCTTAATTTCTAGTTGGTTCCCCAATATAAGATCGAGGGTCTTATTAGTTTTCGTGTAGATCTCATTAAGTTTATCGGCAGCTTCTAAACAGTTCTTGAGAGACCTTAAAAGTGTGGTTCTGAACTCTATATCTTCCTTTGACAATTTTGTCCTGTTTCTTTGTCTCCGCATTTTGTTATGCTTCCTTGGTGCACCCCCTAGTGGTCTTTGTTCGCAGTCTTATAGTTAAATCTTGATTGTTGTAGCTAATTCCAGGGAGGGTTTGACCTCCAGGCCAAGTGGCTATGAGAATCAGCTGTGTCAGCAGTGAGAGAACTTCTGTCCTCTAGGGAGGTGCTAATCTAGCCTTTGCCTGAGGCTATCCGGCAAATGCCTCTGTGCAGGGCTTGGGCAGGGCGGGTCGAACAGGATCAACAGGGTGGGCCAGAGAGAGCAGTTATGGCGGCTCTCAGTCCTGTCCCCAGGGGCTCTGCCTCTCTGAGTCCCAGCACCCGCTGCAAAGCTGGGAGAGAAAGCTGCACTCGCTCTGACCGAAGCCAGACAGTCCCGCTTCTCCCGTTTGAGTCTGGGTCCCTAAAGACTCGCCCGGATCTGGTGCTCAGAGTCTGCGACTCCCTCCCGATTGAAAACAACAACCTCGCCCTCCGCCGCCAGCCCGCTCCGCGCACTCCGCACCTCAGAATTTGACTTCAGCACTGCGCCTCCTCTGAGTGTCCGTGTGTGTTTCTCTTTCCTCCTAGTTGTAGGACTTCCACTCAGCCAGCGTTCCTGTGGTTCTGGGTGATGTCCCTTCCGTTTTTTGGTTTCACTTTTGAAGTAGTTGTTCAAAGCAGCAAACTCCGGCATTAACCTATGCCGCCATCTTGGTTCTCCCTCTGCTCACATTTCCTAGAATTTTTGAACAAGTATTTTTATGTTTGTTTTGTTTTATTTACTTTTGTTTTAGATTAAATCCCAGCTATTATATATAAAAAGTTATAGAAATTATTTGAGTCCTAGAGGATGGTCTCTTTCTCCAGAACAAAATTTAATTTAATCCGGAATTTATTTCTTGTCAGGAGACTTGTCACAGTGTAGCTCTCAAAGTCCATCCCAATATATGGGGCATTTATGAAGGTGTCCGTCCCTGGTATGTCTTGGGATTCTCCTTTTTGCCTCTCTATTTCTACAAAGCTTTCAAACGCATAACTCACAATGTTGGATTTTCCATCCTCTTCCTGCAATGAACAGATGACAAGGAAAAGAGTAGATCCAAATGTCAATTTAAATATTTTGGACTTCCTTCTTTTCCTGAAACATAGCCCTGGAACTTCCCACTCCTTTGTGGAATCTTTCTGTGGCAGAAATATTTCACAGCTCCTCCAATCAAGAGATGGAGTCTCAAAGTCTATGTCCCCACCTCTTAAGTTTCTCTGGCTTTTTGACTTGCTTAGGCTAATAGAATGCTGCAGAGTAGCATTGCATGAGCTCAAAGTCCAACACTCAATTGTTTCTTACAGCTTCTCCGCTTGGTGCTAGTACAGCTTTACAACCAACACATGAGCAGGCTACCCTGCCCGAGAATGAAAGACTCTGTGTAAAGAGACTCCAGTCATCCCAGGCATTCCAGATGCAGCAAGTAAGCCAAGTAACAGCTCCGCGTAACATCAGCTGGAAGATATGTGAGGTCAGCCATTACTAGCTAAACCTGGCTCATACCAGAATGATCTGCAAAATTTTAACCCAGGAATTAGATACATTGTTGCTCTTTTAAGTCATTTAGTTTTGGTGAGTTTGTAATAAACAAGATGTAATTAATTGTTTTAACATGTATTTTGCTCGAATTTTTAATTGTTCCCAGCGAGGAATTTGTCCTAGTTACCTAGTCTTCTTTCACCAAAAGAAGAAATCACTGAAAAAGATTCATATTTTATAACTTTAAACTTGCATCCTTGAGTGGAAAGTTTCTTAAGGCTAAAGATAAAGTGAGATGCAGCACAACTCACAAAAATTATATTAATCTTTATAAATTCTTAAATATTAGTAATTGTTTATCTCAAATCCTCCAAATCATTAAATAAAAAACTGCTTATATACATACTATGCATAAGCACATATACAAAGCACTAATTGTGTGATTTCCTATTGAGTTTCAAAGTCATTGTTAAAATGTTGGAAAATATTGGCTTATTTTTTATTTTCAAAAGTTTAGAAAGAGAAAAATAATCCAATAAAATAAGCACCATTAAATCCCACAATGTTTATATTATATCACAAATAAGCTAGTGATCTATATATCACTCAGCATAAGGAAAAACAAATGATAAAACCACAAAAAGAGAACTTGTAAAAACTAAACAAACAAAACAACTACAACTACACAACTACAACTTTGATAGTACGTTATCACAAGTAGGTTAGATGAGAAATAGGTAGTTGCTGACTTTGGGGACAACCATAAAAATGGTACAATAGCACAAAATCAATCATAATAAACTGGAAAAAAGTTTTTAAATAAGAGAACTAGTGAAAAATTTTCTTCATTTTTTCCTCAAGAGAATGCAATGATAAATGTCCAGAAAAGCAATAAAAATGGCTCTCTCTTTTTGAACCAAAATATATCCTCATGAAAAATAATGTAGGGGAGAATCTACTGGAAAGAAAATTAAAATAAACAGTTGTAGGTATTAGAAAAATAATTATGCCAGATAACTGGTGCCTCTTATTTTATGAGGCCTCTTAAGAAATACTTCAATACTGTATGTTCAGTCTAATACAATAACAATCCTAGCCTTTAAATAAAATAATTAGGGATACAAAATAAGAATTAACAATATAGCTAGCTTGCTCACAGGAACTAAACTAAAAATCCACAACTCTGATTTATTTAAACTTTCATAAAAATGGCTATATATGTTAGAAATTTGAATCTCATCACCATTGGATAACCTACTATTGGTGTGAATAAAATACATCTAATACACATATTTGAACACCATATCAGAAACAGTAATTCATTGATTACCCGTATCATTTATAAGCTCTAATTTATGTTGTAAGAACAACTGCTTCTGTTGTAATTAATTCTAGTCAGGAAGTTAATCAGGCATTCATTTTTATTGGTTCACTACATGATTAATATGCTCTTGTTTATTAGGGTGGAAAAAGACAGCATGCCTGATTTGGCCAGATGAACACATATGGCTCATTCAATTTCTAAAACAAACCAATACAAGAAATTTTGGGAAATTGTTGTGTTATGTGAAAATTATTCAAAAAATATTTCTGAAAAGTGTATGAACAAAAGTGAGACAAATCACAAAAAGGTACTTCAAATTTCAAGCATAGGATTGAGAAGAAAGAATTTAAGTTAGAAACCCCCACAAATTATGATGAAAGAAAAGAAAAGTGACATTGGTGAATAGAAGAGGATGAATCTATTATAATTGCAATATCTGAAGACATTTACCTGTTCGTAGAAATAATTAGGGCTAAATTATGGATGTGGGTTGAGAGAGGGGTAAAAGCACTATAATGGATCCTAATAGTTTTTAGTGTTTGAAGGATGCCAACAAGGTAATATTGAAAGGTGAATTATTCCATTTATCCTGCTAGCTAGCTCACATGTGGGCTTCACAAATGAATACCGCTAAATATATCTAGAAGTTTTCAGGTAAAATCAAAGCAAATTAATTCTCACAGGGTGGTAATATTTCCTTGCATTTATTTTCCCCAACATAACACTCTTTCCATCAAGACTTTGGAGGAATGACTATTGAGGGCTATGATGTATTCTCACATCACAAGATAGATAGTACTTGTAGATAGATATGAGTTCATAGAGATCATATATTTATTTCACTAATGATCTGTCAACTACTCAATTATAATAAATGCCTAAGTGGTTACCTAAGCAACAGACTAAATATTTTTCAAGAAAAGTGTGACTACCTTGTCCATTTTAAAGTCATTTAGAAACAAATATATTACTCCTGGTTTAATATAATCCTAATAACAGATCAATTAACAAGTGGTTAGCTGCTTTATAAAGCTCTTATTGCCTCATTAATTTTTTGAAAAATGCTTGGAGAATAGAATACCGTTTTCCATTTGTTACTGCTATAAAAGTAGTCAATTAAATTTTAAATCATTCATTAGAAGTAAATAATGTTATCATCCAGGGGTTGTATTATATTGTATTTTCAATGTCCTAATTAAGGTATACATATAAACTCAGGAATGTGCCTATTTGTTTGTGATTTATGCTGCATCCAACAAATGCCAATAATTACAGGAGAATAACAGTGATCTTAAAATATTTTTTACCAAAAAAATTATTAGGGATATATGTTCAGTTAGTCGGCAATATGGGATCAAAATCATTCAGCAATTATATAAACTCCAGGCAATTTGATTAACATCAACTACAAATGACAATCTATCAACTCTTGTGGGAAGAAGATTGCTCATGTCCAGATCAAAAGGGCCACATATTTAAGGGCCATTTAATGGTAACCATAAGCAACAAAAATAATATGTATTGAAATGTCAGACTAATAAATACAACTGATAGTTGAATAGTAATGCAGTCCATAAGGAACCTTACAAAGTAAAAAAAAAAAAAAAAAAAAAAAAAAAAAAAAAAAAAAAAAAAGTGTACCAGCCTATCTAATTCAAAACTATATCTGAATTTTACTATTTTTGTATCACTTTTACTATTTTTATATTACTCTTGAGTCAGGGGGACCTTTTATCTTTCATGTCAGTTAAGTTATATCTATCGCCTACCAAGACAGAATTTAAATTACATTAATTCCTTGGTCTAATTAATATTTCATGCAAAATTCAAATAGTGACATAGTGTCCTTATGAAATAAAATCACATCATGTCAAGCTGTGGATAATACTTTAAAAATATAACTGCAGTCTGTGAGGAAACTATATTTCTATCCCCTATACTAGAATATTTGCTATTTAGTATGGTAAATGAGCTGTAGTATTGAATTATTACCAACAAATCCCATTGCTTCCCATCCAGCCTTAGCCTAAATGAATATCCTAAGTTCTCCAAGATACACCTGGCAAAAACACATATCTATTACACTTTAAGACATTAGTTTTAGTTTTGTACCCTCTGTTCAAATGCATTGAACTACTAGATAAGGAAAACGTAGAGTTTGTTTGTTAATACTATATGAATAGAGTATAATTTTATATAATTTCCTTCTATAAAAATGAAAACATAATATGTAAATCTCAAATGAAAATTACTTTTAGTTACAGAAGCCAAACCTCAACTGAACTATTCCCTTACATAAGACTATACTTTCCAGGGATTTCGGTGTAAAATCAAGCTTAGAAATGGCTGTAAGGTGTTCTTTCACTTGATATTATGGTGTTTAAAGTCAAGACTGTTAAAGTCATAAAGTAAAATCCTCCTTAAAAATAATTAAATAATTAAAAGGGGCATATGTAATACTTTCAACAATAAAGATTTTAAAAATAATAATAATTAAAAACATATAAGTCTCTGATACCTTTAGAAATCTATTTATAGAAAAACCCTGGGGGGGAGCAAATGGAGTTAGCAGCTGAAACTAGTAACACCCACCCCGAATTGGCAAAATTGCTCAGCTGGTGAGACGGTTTGCAGCCGGGCAGGGCAGAACTCCCCTGGAAAGGTAAAAAAAAACAGGGATTTGGGCAGGAAAGTTTGCCAGACCTCTGAGCCCAGAGGGTCGGAGGGAGACCGCATGGCAGACAGCTTCGTCCCCTGGGACAGGCACAGCCCCTGACGGGGGAAAGGAGATCTGCGGGATTCCTGGTGCTGCCAGGGGATTTGAGAACTGGGTTCTGTGACCACAGAGGACTGAGCCTAAGGGGGCAGCCTGAAGAGCTGACCTGACCATGCAGTGCCAGTAAGAGAGGAGCTTACAGAACCTAAGCCTTCCCCGTTTCCGCGGCCAGCTTCTGTTTGTTTGTTCTCACCAAATCCTGTTCATGGGACATTTCAGATACAGACACTCACCTGTGCTGAAGAGAGGGAGAGGGTGCAGAGGAGTGGAATCTGGGGAGAGACTGAGGAGAGAAGGGGGGCCAGGAGAAGTGGCAGTGAATTGAGTGTTGAGTGCTGAGACACCCCTTAGCCCAGGACTGGGGCAGCCATTCTCTCTGGAGAGTGAGACTCCTCCCCCCCAGCCCCCAGGCAAGGAGCACAGCCACACCCAGATTCCACCCTGAACAAGATCAAGGATTAAAATAATCTGATCAGTCCCTGGGAGTTAACAGGGTCTGGCCTATAGAAGGATTTTCAATGCCATATAGCCTCAGAGGCCAACCCCAGAACACTGCCACCCAGAGGCTGAGCCACAAACTGACTCTTTGCTAAACACAAAATAAGGCAGCCTGAGAAACAAATAAGGCCTGCTTTGAAATAAGGACTGTGGTTTACAACACAGAGGAACAGTGTATCACAGGGAAACTCAACACTCTCCTGAATACCTGGCAGGACTAAAGGTGAGCCAGACTGAAGAATAGAAAAACCGAAGGACCTTCACTACTGCAATTTTTTTTTTCTTTTTTCACCTTTTAACTAAGAAACCAATTTTTTTTCTTTTTTCTTTTTTTTCTCCTTTTTTTTCTTCTTCTTTTTTTCCCTCTTCTTTATCCATCTTCTTTTTCCTGATTTTACCCTTTTAATTACTACTTTCTTATTTTTAACCAGCATTATTACTGCTACCATTTTACCATCTTTTAAAGTGCCGTTTTATTTTCTCTTTATTTTATTTTGGGATTAGTGTTCTCCATTCTATTTTCATCGTTATATTATTGGTTGTTTCTAGTTTGCATCCATAAACAGGGAGCTGTTGCTGGAATTTGCTGGGATTAGTGGCAGTTCTATAGGAGTATTCTCCTCATATAAAAAGTCTCTTCCCCTCTTCCACTTCATTCTCTTTTTTCGCTCTTTTTTTTCTTTTCTTTTCTCGCTTTTATTTTCCCCCCTTCTTTTTCCCAATTTCATTTTTGCACTCCCTTTTTTGATCCCTACTTTTCTTTTCTTTTTTCTCTTTTATCTTTATCTCTTCCTTCTTCCTTATCCCCTAATTCTCTTTATTCGGGTGGTCACCTTTACTTGGGGTTATTAATATTGTGAATATATTTGTGTTTAGTGCCTGGTACGTGGTGCCTTGTTGCGTTGTATTTTGTGCCCTTAAATCAACGCAGCAGATCCGAGCAATAGCAGCCTACTAAGCACCACACCCTCTGCTAAGGAACAGCAGCTGTACGTGAAACCGCCCCTCACCAGCCAGAAGAGCCACCACAGCTGTGAACAGCACCCTCCAGAGGAGCTGCTGCCAACTGAAGAGCAGCTGCTACTGCAAACGCCCGAAGAGCAACCACAGACCAAGGAGTCACTGCCACCAAGGGAGCAGCCACTGAACGACTCAACGTCTAGATATGTCAGTGAGATCAAACATGGGTAGACAAAGAAACCCCCAAAGGAAAGAGAAGGAGGACTTTCCAGAAAAGCAGCTAAGTAATACAGAGGCATGCAACATGACAGAAAAAGAATTCAGAATAAGGGTCCTAGAGTGCATAAACCGGATGGAGGGAAAAATCAACAACCTCTGAAAGAAGCAAGAAGAAACAGATGAAAAAATCAACAACTTAAGTAAGACCCAAGAAGAAATGAAGAGTGATATAGCTGCAATAAAAAACACCATTGAAAGTATCAACAGTAGGCTAGGAGAAGCGGAGGACCGAATTAGTGAATTAGAAGACAAGGAAGCAAAACACACCCAAAATGTACTGCAATTGGAGAAAAAAATTAAAAGACAGGAGGAGAGCCTAAGGGAGCTTTGGGACAACATGAAACGAAACAACATACGAATAATAGGGGTACCAGAACAACAGAAAGATGAACAAGGATTAGAAAACCTATTCGAAGAAATAATATCAGAAAACTTCCCTGAGGTGGGGAAGAAAAAACTCACACAAGGCCAGAGAGTCCCATACAAGGTGAACCCAAAAAGACCCACACCAAGACACATCATAATTACCATGGCAAATGTTCAGGACAAAGAGAAAATCTTACAGGCCGCAAGAGAGAGACGGAAAGTCACATACAAGGGATCTCCCATTAGATTATCAAATGATTTCTCAACAGAAACTCATCAGGCCAGAAAAGAATGGACGGAAATTTACAAAGTGATGCAAAGCAAAGGATTCAATCCAAGAATACTCTATCCAGCAAGGCTATCATTCAAACTGGAAGGGGAAATAAGAAGCTTCACAGACAAAAAAAGGCTAAGGGAGTTTATCACCACCAAGCCAGCAATGCAAGGAATGCTAAAGGGACTGGTATAAAAAGAAGAAATAAAAAGCTCAGAAAGAAAACAGCCACACACACAAAAAAAGAAATGGCTACAAACAAGTACCTTTCAATAATAACTTTAATCATAAATGGACTAAATGCTCCAACCAAAAGACATCGAGTGGCTGAATGGATAAAAAAAACATGACCCATACATCTGCTGTCCACAAGAAACCCACCTCATTAGAAGGGACTCACACAGACTGAAAGTGAAAGGATGGAAAAATATCTTTCAGGCAAATGGAAAGGAAAAGAAAGCTGGGGTAGCAATACTTATATCGGACAAAATAGACCTCAAAGTGAAGGCCATAACAAGAGATAAGGAAGGCCACTTCATAATACTAAAGGGATCAATACAACAAGAAGATATAACCCTGGTAAGCATATATGCACCCAATGCAGGAGCACCCAAATTCATAAAAAAACTCCTGGAAGATATCAAAGGAGAGATCGACAACAATACAATCATAGTAGGGGACTTTAATACACCATTGACAGCACTGGATAAGTCCTATAGACAAACAATCAGCAAAGATACAGCAATCCTAAATGACTCACTAGATCAGATGGACTTAATAGACATTTTCAGAACACTTCACCCCAAAGCCAGGGAATGTACGTTCTTCTCAGGTGCTCATGGGACATCTTCAAAAATAGACCACATATTGGGTCACAAGCAAAGTATCCCCAAATTCAAGAAGATTGAAATCATAAAAAGCATCTTCGCAGACCACGATGGCATAATACTAGAAATAAACTACAATAAAAACAACCCAAAATACTCAAACACCTGGAAGCTGAATAGCATGCTATTAAATATTGACTGGGTTACCAATGAGATCAATGAAGAAATTAAAAACATCCTGGAAACTAATGACAATGAAAACACAACAATCCAAAACCTATGGGACACAATGAAATCAGTCCTGAGAGGGAAGTTTATAGCGCTACAGGCCTATCTCAAAAAACAAGAAAAAATGGTAGTAAATCATCTAACTCTACAACTCAAAGATTTAGAAAGAGAGCAACAAGAAAACCCCAGAGTGAGCAGAAGGAAGGAGATAATAAAGATTAGAGCAGAAATAAATGACAGAGAGACCAAAAAAAAAACAATACAGAAAATCAATGAAACCAAGAGCTGGTCCTTTGAAAGGATAAACAAGATTGACAAACCTCTAGCCAGACTCACCAAGAAGCAAAGAGAGAGGACCCAAATAAACAAAATCAGAAACGATAGAGGCGAAATAACAACAGACCCCACAGAAATACAAATGATTGTTAAAAAATACTATGGACAGCTCTACTCCAACAAACTAGACAACCTGGAGGAAATGGACAAATTCCTAGAAAAATACAACATTCCAAAACTCAATCAGGAAGAATCTAAAAATCTCAACAGGCCAATAACTATGGAAGAAATTGAAGCAGTCATCAAAAAGCTTCCATCAAACAAAAACCCAGGACCAGACGGCTTCACAGGGGAGTTTTACCAAACATTCAAGGAAGAACTAAAACCTATCCTCCTCAGACTACTACAAAAAATTCAAGAGGAAGGGACACTTCCAAGCTCATTCTATGAAGCCAGCATCACCCTAATACCAAAACCAGGTAAAGACAACACAATGAAAGAGAATTACAGGCCAATATCCCTCATGAACATAGATGCCAAAATCCTCAACAAAATCTTAGCAAATCGGATCCAGCAGTACATCAGAAAGATCATACCCCACGACCAAGTAGGATTTATCCCAGGGATGCAAGGATGGTACAATATCCGCAAATCAATAAACGTGATACATCACATAAACAAATTGAAAGAAAAAAACCACATGGTCATATCAATTGATGCAGAGAAAGCATTTGACAAAATTCAACACCCATTTTTGATAAAAACTCTCAGTAAGGTGGGAGTAGAAGGATCATACCTCAACATAATAAAAGCCATATATGACAGGCCCACAGCCAGCATCATACTCAATGGACAAAAACTAACACCATTTCCCCTAAGAACAGGAACAAGACAGGGATGCCCCCTCTCACCACTCCTGTTCAATATAGTACTGGAAGTGTCAGCCATTGCAATTCGGCAAGAAGAAGAAATAAAAGGCATCCAAATTGGAAAAGAGGAAGTAAAACTGTCCTTATTTGCAGACGACATGATATTATACATACAAAACCCTAGAGATTCCATCAAAAAGCTACTAGACTTAATACATGAATTTGGCAATGTAGCAGGATACAAAATTAACCCCAAGAAATCTGAGGCATTTCTATACACCAGTAGTGAACTTTCAGAAAGAGAGATTATAAAAACAATCCCGTTTACCATCGCACCAAAAAAATTAAGCTACCTAGGAATAAACTTAACTAAAGAGGTAAAAGACCTCTACTCAGAAAACTACAGGACGTTGAAAAAAGATATAGAGGAAGACATAAACAGATGGAAGAACATACCGTGTTCATGGATTGGTAGAATCAACATCATTAAAATGTCCATACTACCCAAAGCAATCTATAAATTCAACACACTTCCCATTAAAATACCAACAGCATACTTCAGAGATCTAGAACGAACTCTCCAAAAATTCATCTGGAATAAAAAAAAGACCCCGAATAGCTGCAGCAATCCTGAAAAAGAACAAAGTAGGTGGGATCTCAATACCAGATATCAAGATGTATTACAAAGCCACTGTTCTCAAAACTGCCTGGTACTGGCACAAGAATAGGCATATAGATCAATGGAATAGAATAGAGAGCCCAGAAATCGGCCCGAACCAATATGCTCAATTAATATTTGACAAAGGAGGCAAGAACATACAATGGAGCCAAGATAGTCTCTTCAATAAATGGTGCTGGGAAAATTGGACAGATATATGCAAGAAAATGAAACTAGACCACCAACTTACACCATACACAAAAATAAACTCAAAATGGATAAAGGACTTAAATGTACGACAGGAAACCATAAAAATTCTAGAAGAATCCAAAGGCAACAAAATCTCAGACATATGCCGAAGCAATTTCTTCACTGATACAGCTCCTAGGGCACTTGAAACGAAAGAGAAAATGAACAAATGGGACTACATCAAAATAAAAAGCTTCTGCACAGCAAAAGAAACCATCAACAAAACAACGAGAAAACCCACTGTGTGGGAAAACATATTTGCCAATGACATATCTGATAAGGGCCTAATCTCCAAAATTCATAGGGAACTCATACAACTTAACAAAAGGAAGATAAACAATCCAATCAAAAAATGGGCAAAGGACCTAAATAGACACTTTTTGAAAGAGGACATACAGAAGGCCAAGAGATATATGAAAACATGCTCAAAGTCACTAATCATCCGAGAGATGCAAATCAAAACAACAATGAGGTACCATCTCACACCTGTCAGACTGGCTATCATCAACAAATCAACAAACGACAAGTGCTGGAGAGGATGTGGAGAAAAAGGAACACTTGTGCACTGCTGGTGGGAATGCAGACTGGTGCAGCCACTATGGAAGACAGTATGGAGTTTCCTCAAAAAACTGAAAATGGAACTCCCATTTGACCCTGTGATCCCACTTCTAGGAATATATCCCAAGAAACCAGAAACACCAATCAGAAAGGATATATGCACCCCTATGTTCATAGCAGCACAATTCACCATAGCTAAGATCTGGAAACAGCCTAAGTGCCCATCAGTAGATGAATGGATTAGAAAACTGTGGTACATCTACACGATGGAATACTATGCTGCTCTAAAAAGGAAGGAACTCTTACCATTTGCAACGGCATGGATGGAACTGGAGAGCATTATGCTAAGTGAAATAAGCCAGTCAATGAAGGAAAAATACCACATGATCTCACTCATTCATGGATAATAGAGACTATTATAAACTTTTGAACAATAATAGATACAGAGGCAGAGCTGCCTCAAACAGATTGTCAAACTGCAGCGGGAAGGCCAGGGAGGGTGGGTGCAGGAGGTAGGGGGGTAAGAGATCAACCAAAGGACTTGTATGCATGCATATAAGCATAACCAATGGACATAAGACACCGGGGGGATAGGGGAGGCTAGGGGACTCTCTAGGGCGGGGGGGAAAAATGGACACATATGTAATACCCTTTGTAATACTTTAAGCAATAAAAAAAAAAGAAAAGAAAAACCCTGAGTGTAACATCAAGTCCAAAGCTCGACCAACTGGAAGGAAGTCAGTCCTGCAGGGGTCGTCTTGGAAACAGCTTCGCCCTCCCCCAGCTGTTTCCCCGGTGGGCGAGGTTTCAGGCAGGAACCCACCCTCAGAGTGGAGCATGGAAGTACTGAGACCTGGGTTGCCTTGCCAAGGGCTGTGCCCTCCCCAAGCTGTTTCCTGCAAGGCCTGAGGAAAGAACCTACCCTTGGAGCACCAGGATCACCCAGCAGCAGTCAGTCCTGGGTTGCTGAGGCGGAGGACACGGCGTGGTATAACTCTGGGTCTGGCCCAACAGGGGGCATGGCTGGCCTTCAAACCAGACCCTGACAATAGGGAGGAGGCATTCACCTGTACCCCAGACCCTGACAGCAGGGTGGAGGGAGCCCCATTCCTCACGGAATTGACAGGTGGCCAGCTTGCTGTCAGGGGCCTGCCAGCTAGGAATCCTATTCACCTGCTTATCTGTATAAAGTGTTAATACATCATATGAGAGGTCGTGGTGGTACTGTTTTACCCACAGTGTCTACAGGAATTGCTGAAAATGTACTTCTTGGTGGAAGAACCTTTCATTCCCAATATAAATTACTGAGTCCATTAAATGAAACTTCTATTTCTAGACTAGATATAAACAGTGAAGTTGCTAAAACTATTAAAAAGGCCCAACTTCCCATTATTGATGAATGCACCATGGCATCCAGTCATGCTATAAATGCCATAGACAGATTACTAAGAGAAATTATGAATTTGAATGTTCTATTTGGTGGGAAAGTTCTCCTTCGTGGAGGGGATTTTCAACAATGTCTCAGTATTGTACCAAATGCTATGCAATTGGCCATAGTACAAACGAGTTTAAAGTACTGTAATGTTTGGGGATGTTTCAGACAGTTGTTTCTTACAACAAATATGAGATCAGAGGATTCTGCTTATAGTGGATGGTTAGTAAAACTTGGAGATGGTAAAGTTGATAGCAGTTTTCATTTAGGAATGGATATTATTGAAATCCCCTGTGAAATGATTTGTAATGGATCCATTATTGAAGCTATCTTTGGAAATACTCTATCTATAGATAATATTAAAAATATATCTAAACATGAAATTCTTTGTGAAAAAAATGAGCATGTTCAAAAGTTAAATGAAGAAATTTTGGATATACTCAATGGAGATTTTCACACATATTTGAGTGATGATTCCATTGATTCCACAGATGATGCTGAAAAGGAAAATTTTCCCATTGAATTTCTTAATAGTATTACTCCTTCAGGAATGCCGTGTCATAAATTAAAATTGAAAGTGTGTACAATCATCACGCTACTGAGAAATCTCAATAGTAAATGGGGTCTTTGTAATGGTACCAGATTTATTATCAAAAGATTATGACCTAACATTATCGAAGCTGAAGTATTAACAGGATCTGCAGAGGGAGAGGCTGTTCTGATTCCAAGAATTAATTTGTCCCCATCTGACACTGGCCTACCATTGAAATTGATTCGACGACGGTTTCCCGTGATGCCAGCATTTGTGATGACTATTAATAAATCACAAGGACAAACTCTAGACGGAGTAGGCATAGTCCTACCTGAATCCGTTTTCGCACATTGTCAGTTATATGTTGCTTTCTCTCGAGTTTGAAGAGCATGTGACGTTACAGTTAAAGTTCTAAATACTTCATTACAAGGGAAATTAGTCAAGCACTCTGAAAGCGTTTTCACTCTTAATGTGGTGTACAGGGAAATATTAGAATAAGTTGAATCACTTTATCAGTCATTGTTTGCATCACTGCTGTTTTTATATCATGTTTTTGTTGTTTTCATATCATGTTTTTGTCATTTTCATATCATGCCTCTGTTGTTGTTATATCCTTTTGTTACTGTTTATTTATTAATAAATTTATATATTATTTTCATATACATTTTACTAATTTCCTTTCATCTCTCACACTTCTATTATAGAGAAAGGGCAAATAGCAATATTAAAATATTTCTGCTAATTCCCTTTTAATGTGCACTAATTTCATGCACTGGGCTACTAGTAAAAATAATAATTAATGTAATTACCTATGCTATTTTGAGTAATTTGAGAAATAAAATTCTTTTAGATTTGGAATTGGGAGAAATGTAGGGGGCTATTGATTTAAGAAAACATTTAATTTTACTACATTTGCAGTCAGATTTTACAAACTGACACCAACCATAGTTAAACTGCCACTTAAAACAACTTTGTAAAATAGCAGTCAAAATGTACTATTTTATAAATTGACATGTGAGGAATCTCTTCTTTTGTAATAAATAATCAGATAATAAATATATTTAATAAATACTTTAATAATTTTATCATATTTTTCTGGAGTTAAGGATTAGTGGTACAAACTTTTGTTGTTATTTGCTAAAACATGAAAAGTGTTTTTATGACAAATCATTTGCTGTTCATTTGATTTCCTTGTGTTATAAAGAAGGTTACTTTATATATCTGATGCTCAGAAGTTGCATCTACCTTGATAGAGACATTAAATGAAAGAGAAATAATTATTCATAAAAAGAATTGAGAATGGATTTATTAATACATGGAAGAACAAAAAATTTAACCTAGTTCCATGTTCAAACTCAAAGAAAAAGATAGACTTACAATAGCTACACTTCATGGATTCCTTCAATCACAAAATATGTTGTTCTCATAAAAGAGGGCACAAAGAATCCCATTATATCGTATGCACATCTTTAACTTTTCCATTTTTCAAAGTAGGCTTAGAAAGAACAAAGGACTTGGAACTGTTCAATGACTTTATGCTAGGGGAAGTACTGTACTTGGGGTTCCATTCTGCCATCTCAAAGGGTTTTTTTTTTTATTTTTTACTGTCAGAGTGCTTTTTAGCCTGTAGATAGTATATGAGAAGGGAGAATTTCTGTTTGTTCTTTCAAAAATAGTCCAAAACATTTCAGTCTTTGTGAAGATTTCTTGAAGCTTAAATAGAAAATAAATTCAAAGTCAAATTCCCTATGAAGCCATCCATGTAACTTGTTTCTTATTCCACTGAGAATAGTATATCATAGTTCTGCTGAGACTAAAATAAGCTCAATATAAAAATGTGAATAAACTGTAGAAAAGTCTTTAATTTTACCTGAAAGTCAAACAGATCTTGAAGTTGTACAAGGACATTTCTAGTTTTTCTTTTATTTTTAAGCTTATAAAATGCTACAGTTGCCTACTTTAGAGGTCATGTCTTATTTAAAACCTTATAGGAAAATAATAAACAAATATATATAGATATCTATATTGATATATTTGTATGTATTTCTCTGTGTGTGTGTGTGTGTGTGTAAATTTGGAGACCTATGGAAAACACAGACAAAAATACCTGCTATTCATTTATAAAACATTTCATTGAAATATTATAATTTATTAATTGTTGGGAAAAAATG
Organism: Myotis daubentonii; assembly: GCF_963259705.1. NCBI lineage: Eukaryota > Metazoa > Chordata > Mammalia > Chiroptera > Vespertilionidae > Myotis > Myotis daubentonii. The sequence goes on from NC_081842.1 coordinate 94,762,236, forward strand.
GGTGGAAAAAAAAATAGTTACCAGGTCAGTGGAGTTGACTTCAGCTAACAAAAATGTTATTTTGACATTCCTAATGTGTCAAATACTCAATTTTAATATTTAGTGTGGTCTTATTTCTAAGATTCTGTGTGTGACACAGTGTTTTTAGAATTTTGATGAATCTCATTATCCTGTACTATAGAAAGAAAATAAAACTAAAAGAAAGATTAACTAGATACAGATTTGATACATTATTTCTGGTCATGTTATATTTTGTTCTAATAAATACTCAATAGTGATAACATTAAGGCTTATAGCATTTACCTTTGAACAGCATTAAACATTCTCCTTAAAAAAGAGGCAAATTAATGTATTTTCATAAGCTGATTCAATAAAGAAATTTTGGGATATAATTTTTTTTAGGTCCCGTTGAAGGTCATGGTATTCATCTCCCAAAAGATGCTGATATGGCAATAGCCCCATGAAACATTAAGTGTTAGATACAGGAGAATGAAGAGAGGAGATGAGAAGTGCAAGTACATATTATTGTATGGATATTTTCTTTTGAAAAGGTGATATATTTTAATGGTATTATTCATGCTTCATCACAATTTTGCTTATTTTTTTATACATGTGCTCTCTCTCTCTCTCTCTCTCTCTCTCTCTCTCTCTCTCTCACACACACACACACACACACACACACACACAGCAGGAGTCTGTGTTTTCTTTTGATATTTATTTCCCAAGAACAAAGTTTGCCCCTTTATTTCTCTTTAAATCTTTAAGATAGTTATAAGGTTTTTTTTCATTCTTTCCTTTATTATTTTTTAATCATATACCATTTGAAATAATCACAAAACATTCAAAAATATTTAGAATATATAATATATATAGAATTTATGGAGTATAATAACAAAATGAACACTTGTCAATCAACACACAGCACAAGAATGAGGACATTAGCATGAACTTTTATTACTTATATATGCCTTCTCAATTCCAGCCCACTGATCCTGTCATCCTAGGAGCAAGCCTACTGCTCAACTTTCAAAGATAATTTCTAACTGAGTTGCAAAGTGGTTGAACCAGCTTACACTTTCAAAAAAGATGAAGTGAGTCATAAGTTTTTCATTTCTGTATTAGTACTTGCTGGTTTTACTAGTATACATTTTTCTAGTACATTGGATAGACTAAAGGCATCTAACAATACTATTGATTTTCATTTTCCTGATGACTAATAAAATCATTTTAGTTAAGTTTATTTTTCTTGGCCATGTGTCTTTTGAGTTTTGTGAAATACATGTTGTATTAGTTATCTATTTCTGTGTAACAACTTACCACAAACTTAGTTTAAAACAAAAACAAAATTATTATGTCAGAATTCCCAAGGGTCGGGATTCCAGGCATGGATTAAATGGGTCTTCTGCTTAGAGTCTCACAAGGCTACAAAGTGATGACCAGCCTGGATTTTCACCTGGACACTCAAAATGAAATGAATTCATTTCCAAGCTCTCAGGTTGTTGGCAGACTTTATTTTCCGTCACTGTAGCACTGAAGGACTTCTCTATGACTGTCAGCTGGAAGACACCCTCATGACCTAGAAGTTACCCCCAGTTGCTAGAGACTGTCAGCATTTCATTGCTAGAAGGACTTTCTCAAAACAGTAGCTTATTTCATCTAGAATACAGGCAGAGTCTCCAGTATGTTCTGCTAGCAAAACAGTTTTATGTAATGTGGCATAATCCTAGAGTGACATTTCATCACCTTTGCCATATTCTACTGGTTTGAAATAAGTCACTGGTCCTGTACACACTCAAGGGGAGGGGGTTACACAAATACTGGAACAGCAAGAATAAGGAAACATGGTGACCACCATTCCAGCACCTGTCTGCCACACCTGTCTATGTCTTTACCTATTATTCTATTTGGTATTTTTCTTCTTAGCAGTTGATATATTTTTATGCTATTTTGTCGATTTGTGTTGCATATATTTTCTCTCAGTATGTGATTTTTCTCATTTTATAATGAAGGAACCAGTATTATTAATTTTAATGAAATCAAATTTATCAGTTATGTTTCTATAGTTATTCCTCTTAAAACTTTTTTAAAAATATATTTTTATTAATTTTAGAGTAAGGGAGAGAGAGATAAAGATAGAAACATAAATGATGAGAGAGAATTGGGGATGGAGTCCACAACCCTCCTGGGGATGTAGTCCACAACCTAGGCATGTGCCCTAACTGGGAATCGAGCCCTGACTTACTGTTTATGGGTAGATGCTCAACCACTGAGTCACATCAGCTGGGCCACTCTTGAAATGTTTTAAAATGGAAATATGGTCTAATTCTTTCAATAAAACTTAAAGGTTTTCACTTCAGTTTTAATTGAATTGATATGTTTCCGGGCTCTATAATCTGTTCTGTTGGTTAATATATTTGTCCATTGAACTTATTAGCCCTATAAGAAACCTCAAAATCAGAGAAGGCAAACCCTCCCTTCCTGGTCTTAACATCTGTTAATATCCACAACTACCATTTTAACATTTCAGTTGAGTTTCAATAAATCTAGAAATAAAAATAAAAATACAATGGGAGGAGAAAATGGCAGCTGAATAGGCAGACCTGTTGGGCACCTCGTCCCAGGGCCAGGCTGGAAAGACAACTACATTTGAGAACATGCATCTGGAATTTCCAGCTGTGGTCCAGCTGAGGAGGTGACATAACAAGGAAGAACAGAAGGCACCTGGAAATTGTTAGGAATGGGGAGATCCTGAGAGGGGGTTTTCAGAGCACGCACACCCGCCTGCACCTGGGTGGGGTCCAACCAGCAGCCCCTCCAGATGTGCAGCAGGAAACCCACAGCTCCTGTATCATCTAAGCAGCTGCAAAAGGTAGCAAGACTGCTGGTGGCAGCAGAGTCAAGACCTGACAGATCAGAGCCAGTGGGGAAGAAAGCCACAGTTTTGATTCTTTTTGTTCCTTTTTTTTAAATCCCTAAAGCCAGAGCACAGGAGTTATCACTTGTAACAACGCACCTGAGGCACTGACACAGGGAGGGCGGCACAGACTTGAGGTGCCTGGGGGAAGGCAGGGGAGGGAAGCAGGGCAGGGAGACCTGAAAAAGCAGTAGCCAGGAGTCCTGCGTTGGGTCATTCATATGCTTCCAAACCAAAACGGCCATTTTACCTGGGAGGAACTACCTCCTCCAAATACCCAGAGGGCAGGTAAAGGGGGGAAAAAAAAACACTCTAGGTGATACAGCCTGCCAACATCCTGCATTTTAAGCCTTACAGAGGAAACAAAGGCAGATGCCAAGCTTACAGGTCTGAACAGTCTCAAGAAACCCTCAGTGACCAGAGTGGAGGAGGGGCCATGTGCCCCACTACTCTAGGAACCAGTCTGATGAAAACTCCAGGGTCTCAGCTGACTGCGTTGGTCTCCATACAAGACCTCTGTCCAGCCAAGGGCAAAGTAATATTTTGGGCCACTCACTCACGGAGTAGCTCTGGGACAGGAAAAACACACACAAAACCATCATTTTTCCTGAAAGGGAAGCAACACCAACCCCACCTAAAGCCCTGTCAGAAACAGACTCTTGAGTGATGAAGGCTGACAGCTGGCAGAGAGGCAAAGAGGGCAGATTGGACCCTCCTGCTTGAAGCCAAGGCCTGTGGAGACAGACACAAGCAATGGACCGGTGGGTTGCTTGGAGCTTTAAGGAGGATGCTAAAAGCCAAAAGACAGTGCCTGACAGTGGTTAGTTCCTAAATACCTAATAAGAAGCCCAGAATTGGCAGAAGGAACAAAAGAGTGGGATCCTAAGCCAGCTCCTACAGGGCATTAACACTCAGCTGAAGTGAACAATACTTCACTCCATTTTTTTTTTTTTGCATCATTTTCTTCCTCTCTTCTCTTTTTTCCTCCTGTTTTTCCTCTCATCCCTCCTTTTTAGTTTTTCTCTTTCCGTTCCTTTTCCCCTTCTTTAAAATTGACCTTCAATATATATCTGCTTTATTGATTATTCTAGTCTCTGTTGTTTTGTTCACATATCTAATTTCCTCTTCCTTGCTCCTACTCAATTTCCCTTTCTCTTTTCCTTTTTTTTCCACTATTTTTTTCCCTCTCTCTTCTCTTTCTCTTTTCTTCTCCTAATTTCTTAACTTGTTTCACTTCCTAAATTTAGGAATATCTGCTCTCTCTTTTTAAATTTTTTTCTTTCTTTTCTTCTAATTTCTCATCTCCCTTGTTTATTCTAAACCATGGTCCGTCCCTATTCCTCTTTAGTGTTATAATTCTTTAGCATTTGTTTTTTTTCTTTATTTAAGCTCTGCATCTACAAATTCTGACCCCCTTCTTTTCTGGGTATTTTTTATCTGTATTTTTTTAGTTTATTTGTTTGTTCTGTTTTGTTTTCTCCCATATATTTTTTTTCTCTTTTCCCCTATCATTCTTGCTCTCTTTTCTCTTTCCTAATTCCCTTTTCTCTGGTGATCACTTTTGTATTGGGGTTATAGGAGTCTTGTGTACATTTGTGTTCTGTTCCTTCTGTGTTGTGTCTTCTTTTGTGTATTTTGTGCTGTTTGCTCAGCACCTCCACTAAGGCTGGTACGATGTGGTAGGGAGCAAGCCTCCTAATCAGACACCCTGAGTGGAGACTCTATCCACAAATGGGACAATAACATCCAAGATCCCCTAGAACTCCCAGCCCAGGAGACATGAAAGACTGCACCACTGTGTCCCACAAAAGATCTACTACATAAGATCAACCCCAAAAATTTCAGTGACATAGCAGTTTGATCTAATATGTAGAAACAAAGGAATAGCAAAAATGGGGAGACAAAGAGATAACTCCTGAATGAAAGAAAAGGAGGAATCCTCAGAAAGAAACTAAATAAATGGAGGCAGGTAATTTGTCAGATAAAGAACTCAGAGTAATGATTAAAAGGATGCCCAAATGTCTCGATTGGAAATACACACAACTCAATGAAAATTATAAGGAGCTGAATGAGAAATAAACCAACGTGCATAAGAATCAAGAAGAAATGAAGAATGACATAGCTACAATAAAGAACACTATGGGAGGTTTCAACAGTAGACTAGAAGAAGCTGAGGACTGAATCAGTGAGTTAGAAGACAAGGTAGAAAACACCCAAGCAGAGCAGCAACTTGTGAATAACTTAAAAAACAGAAGAAGAGCCCTAGCTGGTTTGGCCCAGTGGATAGAACATCTTTATGCAGACTGAAGGGTCCTAGGTTCATTTTCAGTCAAGGACACATGCCAGGTTGTGAGATCAATCCAGTAAGGGGCATGCAGGAGACAGCCAATCAATGGTTTTCTCTCATCATTGCTGTTTCTATCTCTCTCTCCCTCTTCCTTCTTCTCTGAAATCAATAAAAATATATTTTAAAAGATAACTACAAAATGTAAAAAAAGAAAAAAAAAGCAAGGGAAGAGTCTAAGAGAGATTTGGGGCAACAGAAAATGAAACAACATCCCCATAATAGGGGTGCCAGAAGGAGAGAAACTGACCAAGAAATAGAAAATATCTTTGAAGAAATAATGACAGTACACTTCCCTGACTTTGGGAAGAAAAAAGTTACGTAAGTACAAAAAGCACAGGGAGTCCCAATCAAGATGAACCCCAAAACACCCATAATAAGACACATCATAATTAAATTGGCAAATGCAAAAGACAAAAGAAAAAATCTTAAAGGCTGCAAGAGAGAGACAGAAAGTTACCTACAAGGGATCTTAGACTATCAACTGATTTCTCAACAGAAACACATTAGGCCAGAAGGGAATGGCATGAAGTACACAAAGTGATTGGGGGAAAAGGGACTGAATCCAAGAATACTCTATCCAGCAAGGCCATCATTCAAAATTGAAGGGGAAATCAGGAGCTTCACAGAAAAAAAAATGGCTAAAGGAGTTTATTACCACCAAACTAGCTATGCAAGAAATGCTAAAGGGACTGATATAAAAATAAGAAATAAAAAGGAAAGTATGAACACAGGCATAAAGAATAAAAATGGCAACAAACATATAACAATCAATAATAACCTTAAACATAAATGGAGTAAATGTTCTAATCAAAAGACATAGGGTAGCTGAATGGATAAGAAAACACGACCCATATGTCTGCTGTCTACAAGTGACCCACCTCAGAACAAAGGACCCACAGACTGAAAGTGAAGGGATGAAAAAAAAAGTTTCAGGCAAGTGGAAATGAAAAGAAAATCTGGGGTAGAAATACTTATATCTGACAAAATAAATCTCAAAGTGAAAGCCATAACAAGAGATAAGGAAGGCCACTTCATAATACTAAAGGGATCAATATAGCAAGAGACTATAACTCTGGTAAACATATGTACCCAATAGAGGAGCATATATATAAAATTGCTGGAGGATATCATGGGAGAGATAAACAGCAATAGTAGAGGACTTTAATACCCCCCTGACATCCCTGGATAAATCTTCTAGACAAAAAATCAACAAGGAAACAGCAAACTTAAATGACACTCTAGAAAAATATGGAACTAATTGACATCTTCGGAACATTCTACCCCAAAACTACATAATATACATTATTCTCAAGTGCACATGGGATATTTTTAAAGATAGACAACATGTTAGGACACAAGCTAAGTCTCTATAAATTCAAGAAGATTGAAATCATATTAAGCATCTTCTCAGACCACAATGACATGAAATTAGAAATCACCTGCCGGGAGCCGGTCCATCCTTACTGTTTCAAGGGACCTGGCATATATGGCATGCGGTTCTTAATATGTTTGCTCACCTTCTTGGTGCTGTGTTTTAACCAAGGTCACCTCTCCGAGAAAGGTTGAATCCCCAGGTAGGGATTTTCCCCTGAAGTTAGGGAGAGAATAAAACCCCTCAACTAAGTGCCAGGCGGGTAATTAATCACTTTAACTATGAACAATCATGCTTAAGCTACATAATCTTTACTCCCTGGAATGGAGATAAGAAACGCCCTAACCTTTGTAATAGAGATTGATAGGATTGAATCAACTGGTATAAATACAGATGTAACAAGACAGAAAGAGACAGAACTTAGAACACAGAACTTAGGAGACAGAACCTAGGCACAGAACCTACACAGAACGTTCTCTAGAGACAGAAGAACTTCGCTGGAGAGAGCATGGCAAAAGATCCTGGACTGAACCTGACTACAGAAATTGGCAAGAGAACCTGACTAGAACCTGGTGACTGAACCTGGCTGGAGAACCTGGACAGAACCTGGCTGGAGATCCTGACCAGAACTTCGCTGGAGATCCAGACCAGAACTTGGCTGGAGATCCTGGCTGGAGATCCTGGCTAGGCTGCTGATCAACTGAACGCTGTCTCCGTGTCCTTCCTTCTTCGCCGACTCCGTCCACACCTTTGGGGACCCCTGGACCTGCTGGGGTTGGACCCCGGCAATCACCTACAATAAAAATGCTCAAAAACAATCAAATACATGTAGGCTAAATAGCATGCTATTAAACAATGAATGGCTTACCAAAGAGATCACAGAAGAAATAAAAAAACATCTTGGAAACAAATGAAAATGAGCACACAACACCACAAATTTATGGGACACAGTGAAAACAGTCCTGAGAAGGGAAAGTTCATAGCACAACAGGCCTACCTAAAATAAATAAATAAATAAATAAATAAAATTAAAAAATTAATAAGTTATCTAACCCTACAACTTAAAGAATTTGAAAGAGAACAACAAGAAAAGCCCAGAATAAGTAGAAGGAAGAAAATAACAAAATCAACGTGGAAATAAATGACATAGAGACAAAAAAATAAATTAAATAAAATACAAAAGATCAATAAAACCAAGAGCTGGTTCTTTGAAAGGATAAACAAGATTGATGCACTAACCAGACGCATCAGGAAACAAATAGAAAGGACCCCAATAAACAAAATCAGAAATAAAAGAGGTGAAGTATCAACTGACTCTACAGAAATATGAATGATCATAAAAAATACTATTAATGACCTTATTCCAACAAACTGCACAACCTAGATGAAATGGACATATTCCTAGAAAATTATAACCTTCCTAAGTTCAATCAGGAAGAATCAGAAAACCTGAATAGGCCTATAATTGCTGGTGAAATTAAAGCAGTAATATAAAAAACTCCCAGCAAACAGAAGCCTTGGTCCCTATGGATTCACAGGAAAGTTTTACCAAATATCCAAAGAACTAACACTTAATCTCCTCAAACTATTCCAAAAAATTCAAGAGTAAGAAACACTCTTTGAAACTCTTTCTATAAGTCCAGAATTACCCTAATTTCAAAACCATATAAAGACATGACAAAGAAAGACAACTATAGGCCAATATCCCTGATGAACATAGATGCTAAAATCATCAACAAAATTGTAGTAAAACAGATCCAGCAATACATTACAAAGATCATACATCATGATCAAGTAGGATTTATTCTGACGATGCAAGGCTGGTACAATATTCACAAATCAATAAATGTGACACAGCACAAAAACAGATTTCAAGGCAAAAAGAACATGATCATATCCATTGATACAGAAAAATCATTTGACAAAATCCAACACCCTTTTTTGATAAAATCTCTCAGTAAAGTAGGAATAGATGAATCATATCTCAACATAATAAAGATGACAAACCTACAGCCAGCATCATACTCAATGGGCAAAAACTGAAAGCATGTTCTATAAGAACAGGAAAAAGATAGGTATGCCCACTTTCACCACTCTAATTCAACATAATATTGGAAGTCCTAGCCATAGCAAACAGACAAGAAGAAGAAATAAAGGCATCCAAATTGGAAAGGAGGAAGTAATACTCTCATTATTCACAGATGACATGATACTGTACATAGAAACTCCTAAAGACTCCATCAAAAAACTACTAGATTTAATAAATGAATTCAACAATGTAGCAGGATACAAAATTCACATCCCAATATCTATAGCATTTTTATACACCAATAGTGTCAACCCCATTTACCATTGCAATAAAAAAATTAAGATACTTAGGAATAAAAACCAAGAAGGTAAAAGACCTGTACTCCAAAAGCCACAGGACATTGAATAAAGAGATAGAGGAAGATATAAACAGGTGGGAGAATATATCATGTTTATAGATTAGTAGAATCAGTATCATTAAAATGTCCATATTACCCAAAACAATCGACAGCTTCAATGCCATCCCTCTTAAAACACTAATGGCATGTTTCACAGACCGAGAACAAACATTCCAAAATGTACATGGAATGAAAAAAGACCCTGACTAGCCACAGCAATCATGAGAAAGAAGAATAAAGTTGGAGGAATCACAATACCATATTTCAAGTTATACTACAAAGTCCTTGTGCACAGATTAGCCTGGTACTGGCATAAGAACAGGCAGAAAGATCAGTGGAACAGAACAGAGAACCCAGAACATGACCCAACCTAATATGTCCAATTAATATATGACAGAGGAGTTAAGAGGAAAGAGCATACATTAGAGCAGAGAGTCTCTTCAATAAATGGTTTTGGAAAAATTGGACAGATACACAAAAAATATGAAACTAGACCATCAACTTACACCATACACAAGAATAAACTCAAAATGGATAAAAAGCTTAAATGTAAGATGTGAAACCATAAAAGTCTTAGAAGAAACCATAGGCAGCAAAATATCAGACCATCTCTCATAGCAATATGTTTACTGATACATCTCCTGGGACAATGGAAACTAAGGGAAAAATAAACAAATGGGACTATCCTATCTAATAAAAGAGAAACATGGTAATTGACGTATGATCGCTACCCTTCCCATTGGCTAATCAGGGTGATATGCAAATTAACTGCCAGCCAAGATGGCGGCCAGCAGCCAGGCAGCTTGAAACTAACATGAGGCTTGCTTGCTTCAGTGACGGAGGACTCCAATGTTCCCCGCCTGCCACTGCAGGCCTCTGAGCTGTAACTCTAAGCAACTATGTAACAAATATAGAAGCTAAACAAAACCCCAGAAACCTGCTTTAGTCCGCCGGGCTTCAGCCAGCAGGATCACAACATTGTAAGCAAAGGCCAGAAACCTACTTTCAGCAGTGGAGGCCTAAGAGCTGGAGCCAAGCCTCAAAGCTAAAGCTGGCCCAGGATAAAAAAAAGAAAAAGAAAAAAGGAGCGGTTGGGAGCTTCAGTCACCCCCAGCCTAAAAACAGCCCTCAGCCACTCACCCAGACTGGCCAGGCACCCCAGTGGGGACCCCCACCCTGAAGGGTGTGTGACCAGCTGCAAACAGCCATCATCCCCTCATCCAGGCTGGCCAGGCACCCCAGTGGGGACCCCCACCCTGATCCAGGACACCCTTCAGGGCAAACCAGCCGGCACCTACCAGTGCACCAGGCCTCTACCCTATATAGTAAAAGGGTAATATGCCTCCCAGCACCGGGATCAGTGTGACAGGGGGCAGCGCCCAAACCCCCTGATCGCCCTGCAGCTCTGTGTGTGACAGAGGGCGGGGCTACAACCTCCCTATCCACCCTGCTCTGTTCATGACAGGGGAAGGCGCCCCAACCCCCTGATCAGCCCTGCTCTGTGCCTGATAGGGGGGAGCTCCCCAACCCCCTGATTGCCCTGCGGCTCTGTGTGTGACAGGGTGCGGCGCCCCAACCCCCTGATCGGCCCTGCCCTGTGTGTGACAGGGTGCGGCACCCAAACCCCCACCCCCCACGGGCCCTGCTCTGTGTGTGATTGGGTAGAGGCATAACCTCCCCATCAGCCCTGCCCTGAGTGTGAGAGTGGCGGTGCCCCAACCCCCTGATGGGCCCTGCGCTGTGCGTGACAGGGGGCAGCTCCCCAACCCCCTGATTGGCCCTGCTCTGTGCGTGACAGGGGGTGGCGCCACAACCTCCCCATCGACCCTGTCTTGAGTGTGACAGGGCGCGGTGCCCCAACCCCCCAATCGGCCCTACCCTGAGCGTGACTGAGGGTGGCAACACAACCTCCCGATCGCCCTGCTCTTTGGATGACAGGGGACAGCACCCCAACTCCCCAATCGGCTCTGCTCTGAGCCCGACCAGGGGCTGCACCTAGGGATTGGACCTGCCCTCTGCTACCCGGGAGCAGGCCTAAGCCAACAGGTCGTTATCTCCTGAGGGGTCCCAGACTGCGAGAGGGCACAGGCCGGGCTGAGGGATCCTCCCTCCCCTCTGAGTGCACAAATTTTTGTGCACCAGGCCTCTAGTATTAAAATAAAAAGCTTCTAACCTGCAAAAGGAACCATCAACAAAATAACAAGAGAGCCCACTACATGGGAGAACACATTTGGCTATGATACGTTGCCGGGAGCTGGTCCATCCTTGCTGTTTCAAGGGACCTGGCATATATGGCATACGGTTCTTAATATGTTTGGAGCATGCCGGAGGATCCTGGAGAGGGACTGGCCTCGGAGCCTAGAGACAGAGCCTAGCGGGAGAACATGGCAAGGGATCCTGGACTGAACCTGACTACAGAGATTGGCAGGAGAACCTGACTGGAACCTGGACACTGAACCTGACTGGAGAGCTTGGACAGAACCTGGCTGGAGAACCTAGCGAGGGAACATGGCTACAGAACCTCCCTGGAAATCCGAAGCAGAACCTCTCTGGAGATCCGGGCTAGAGATCCTGGCTAGGTTGCTGATCAACTGAACGCTGTCTCCGTGTCATTCCTTCTTCGCCGACTCCGTCCACACCTTTGGGGACCCCTGGACCTGCTGGGGCTGGACCCCGGCATATGGCGCCCGAACAGGGACCCCTAGGTAAGCCCCATTCTCGGGCTGGATAGGACTCCACCTTAGGAAGAGGGTGGATAGTCTTCGCCGACTCCGTCCACACCTTTGGGAACCCCTGGAATAGGATTCCCCTAGGTGAGCCCCATTATCGGGACGGATAGGACTCCACCATAGGAAGAGGGTGGATAGTGTTCGCCGACTCCGTCCACACCTTTGGGAACCCCTGGAACAGGATTCCCCTAGGTAAGCCCCCCTCCCCCATTGAGAACCCCCACACTCGGGACGGATCAGACTCCACCATAGGAAGAGAGTGGATAGTCTTCGCCGACTCCGTCCACACCTTTGGGAACCCCTGGAAAAGGATTCCCCTAGGTAAGCCCCCCCCATTGAGAACCCCCACACTCGGGACGGATAGGACTCCACCGTAGGAAGAAGGTGGATACTCTTCGCCGACTCCGTCCACACCTTTGGGAACCCCTGGAACAGGATTCCCCTAGGTAAGCCCCACCCCCCATTGAAAACCCCCACACTCGGGACGGATAGGACTCCACCAGGGTGCTACAGACCCCCCTATAGAGGATAAATAGGGTAAGAAGGTGGATAGTACAGAACTTAGATTGAGAAGATGTGCCATACTGAGTCCAAAGAAAGAAGACTCTGTATTGATCTTTAGATTAAGAAGATGTGCCATACTGAGTCTAAAGAAATAAGACTCTGTATTGATCTTTTAACACATATGCTTGCTAGCAGAGGAATTAAGGTTACTCCCAGTCAGACAGAACGTTTTGTACAACAAATATGTCCATGCTTTTCTGAGGAAGGAAAGGTAAATGTAATGGCATGGGAGAAGGTAGGCCCAAGGAGCCTTATCCTTAACCCCACTGCAGCCTTTCCACCCCAGGAAGTGCAGGATTGGCAAGCTCTCCCTGGGGTGATAGATCAGGACTCAGATAATAGCGGAAAGCGCCAATCCTACTCTTAAAATGGATACAAGAGAGCGTTTCAGGTTTTTCTTTTTAATGCTTGCTTTTAAAAAATAAAAAAGGGGGAATTTGCCGGGAGCTGGTCCATCCTTGCTGTTTCAAGGGACCTGGCATATATGGCATACGGTTCTTAATATGTTTGGAGCATGCCGGAGGATCCTGGAGAGGGACTGGCCTCGGAGCCTAGAGACAGAGCCTAGCGGGAGAACATGGCAAGGGATCCTGGACTGAACCTGACTACAGAGATTGGCAGGAGAACCTGACTGGAACCTGGACACTGAACCTGACTGGAGAGCTTGGACAGAACCTGGCTGGAGAACCTAGCGAGGGAACATGGCTACAGAACCTCCCTGGAAATCCGAAGCAGAACCTCTCTGGAGATCCGGGCTAGAGATCCTGGCTAGGTTGCTGATCAACTGAACGCTGTCTCCGTGTCATTCCTTCTTCGCCGACTCCGTCCACACCTTTGGGGACCCCTGGACCTGCTGGGGCTGGACCCCGGCAATACGTCTGATAACGTTTTGATCTCCAACATATATAGGGGACTCATGCAACATAACAAAAGGAAGAACAACAATCCAATTTAAAAATGGGCAAAGAACATAGACACTTCTCCAAAGTGGACATATAGAAAGCCAAGATACATATGAAAAAAGCTTGAAGTAACTAATCATCTGAGAGATGCAAATCAAAACAACAATGAGATATCATCTCACACCTGTCAGAATAGCTATCATCAGCAAATCAACAAATGACAAGTATTTGAGAAATTATGGAGAAAAGGGAACCCTAGAACACTGCTGGTGGGAATGCGGACTGGTGCAGCCACTATGAAGTACAGTATGTATGGAGTTTCCTCAAAAAATTCAAAATGGAACTCAGATTTGACCCTGTTATTCCACTTCTGGGAATGTATCCTAAGAATATATGCACCCCTATGTACATAGCAGCACAATTTACAATATCTAAGATTTGGAAACAGAACTAAATGCCCATCAGTAGATGAGTGGATAAAAAACTGTGGTACACTTACAATGGAATACTACACAGTAATAAAAAAGAAATAACTCTTACCATTTGCAACAGCATGGATGCACCTGGAGGGTATTATGTTGAGTGAAATAAGCCTGTCAGAGAAAGATAAGTACCAAAAGATCTCACTCATATGTGGAATCTAATGAACCAAATAAACTGATGATCAAAAATAGACCCAGAGACATAGAAACATGAACAGACTGTTGAACCTCAGAGGGAAGGCTGGGAAGAGATCAACCAATGAACTTGTATGCATATATGCATAACCATGGACATGGACAATGGGGTGGTGAGGGCCTGGGAGGTGTTGGGGGACTAGAGTAGCCTAGAAGTGGTTAATGGGAGAAAAAGGAGGACCTATGCAATAGTTTCAACAATAAAGATTTTTTAAAAGTAAAATAAATAAAAATACATTAAAATTTTGTTACTGAGTCTTTTTTCCATGAACATGAGCTATAATTTCAATTCTTTAAGTCTTTAAGTTTCCTTTAATGTCTTTCAATATTATTAGGTATTTTTATTTGGTCTTGCAAATGTTTTTTAGTTTTTAGTTAAAGGTACCAAATAATTTCTGTTGCTATTGTAAAATGTGTTTTTTATTTAATGCTCCCTAATTTTTGCTGTGGTTTTGGTTGTTCTTGGTGACTAGAAATGTACTAATGTATTTGTATGCACTGACTATACTGATATTATAGCCAACCATTTGGCTAAACTTCCTTATTGTATCTAATAATTTACTGATAAGTTCTTTTGGTTGGCTCTATGTAAAGCTTCATTTCATTTTCAAATAATAATACTCTAATTTGGTCTTTTCAATCTTTGTGCTATTATTTGTTTCATCTTAATATAACATCCAGTGTAGTGATGGATAGAAATGTGAGGTTTGCTACCTCATTGTTTTCCTGATTTTTAATGGAATGCTACCAATATCTCTCTGATTAAGAATTATAGCTCTTTCCTTCTGGTCCTTTGCTTTCCCTTATTGGTGATACTGAACAGGTAGGTATATGTTCCTTCAAGTGGGTAAGGATTGGAGGAGTTGTTGCCACAGATTCCAAAAGAGAGCTGCCAGAGCACTACAATAGTGAGGAGGGTGTCCACACAGGGGAAGCCTGACATTGGTTTTCAGAGCCCAGTAGAGTGAGTAGAACATCTTCAGAAAGGGGTGGGCACCTGTTGTATATTTGAGCCCATGTGGATGTGAAGAGTCTGTTTGTGAGGGACAGCCAGGTGAAAAATCACAACCCAAGTGGGGTGAGACTGGCATCCATGTTGGAGGGGGTCAAGATGTGGACTTTTGGATCCCTCTAGAGCCCTCTTATACAATTAATTAGGCTGACTTATGTTATCAATAATATATTGAAGAAATTACGGTGTGTTATCTAAAGCTAGATCACAAAAGACATGGAGGTTTCTGTCTTATCTTGGATTACTTGTTCTTAGTCAAGTCAACTTCAGCATTGTGAGGATAATTAAAACAGCCTATGGAGAAGTTCACAAGGAGAGGAAGTAAAGATTTCTGACAGCAGCCACCGAGGAGCTAATAATACCTGCCAACAGTCATGTAAGTGAGCCACCTTGGGAATGGATCCTCCAGGCCCAGGCAAGCCTTCAAAAGACTATAGCCAGGGCAACAGCCTGACCCCAACACCTTCAGAGTCCTTGATCTAGAACTACCCAACTAAGGTACCTCTGAATAAATTGCTGATGGAAGTATAAACCATAAAATACTCTGAAGGAAAAGTCTCAATGTATATATTCTGACTCAACTTTGAGTCATTGTGTTAAATTCTCTCCCTTACCATCAAAGTGCCAATTATAAAAGGGGCACATTTAATGCTCTAACTAATTTTAATCTTTTATAACAAAAACAAAAAAAAGAAAATCTTCAGAACAGCAACAGAGATCCCTCCAGGTATTCACAGGCAGCTGGAGTTCCCTCCTTGCTTCCCTCAGGCAACTAGACCTTTAATGTGGCAAAGTAAGACTCCAGCAACTCTTAACATTCTCTTCTGCTTTCATAATGGACACATTTGAACAGCGACTCACATGGACTTGGAGCCAACTTACTGCATTTCTAAACATTGGCCTCCCCTTGGCCCATTAAGTAAGAGCAAATGGAGACAGACACACATGAACAGGGCCAATATGAGAAGCAAAATAAATGCTTCCTGTAAAAATTTTTGTTTTACTTCAAAATCTAGAAGAAAACTTTATAAAACCTATAACTATAATCAATATTATCAATGTCTATAGAGGTATTGGTAATTTTTAGTAATCATGTGAAACCAAGACATGCCAGTTTTACTTTCATTTCTTTGATTACTAAAAAATCCCAATCCCTCTATGGTCACTGATCAGGTATTGGCATTTTTTAGTAATCAAAGAAATGAAAGTAAAACTGGCATGTCTTGATCTTTCAAATTGTTGAGTTATTTTAACTGCTATTGTCCTGTATTAGGGCAGGGAAATAGAAACCCTTAGATAATTTTAGTTGAAGAATAAATTGCTATGCCTATTCTGAAAGGAAATTTAAAATATGTAGTAAAACCTTTAAAATAATCAAATGTCTTAATCCAATAATTTAACTTCTAGAAATTTATCATTATAAATTAATCAGTGAGACATACTAAAATGTAAGTTGAAGGTATTTATTGTGTTACTGAAAATAAATTAGTTAAAATAGAAAAAATAATCTAAACTATCTAACATTAGCGTTCAGTAAGTAAATGGTAGTATTGAATTGCCATACAATTTGCACTTGACTAAAACTGAAAGAAGCTTAGCTCAGAAGTCCCACTTCCATTTGAAAGCAAAGAAAAAAATTCACATTAAGATGGACAATAACTGTTATCTGTGGGTAAAATTTATTATCTCAACTAAGTTAAATCAAGATTCTCTTCTCATTTTTTACTTTTCTCATTCAAGTTGATTTCAGCTCCCAGAAGCTTTCTTAATGTCTTCAGTTCAGTAGAGAAGCATATGGTTTACAGACCATCCTCTTTCCTACTGACTTACTTGGCCTGATCTTTGGTGTGTTTTGGTATCCACTATATCCATTGCATCTGCCATGCATGTCTCATCATAACTTTTGATGTCAAAACCTTGTTCTCTGAGTCTGCCTAGTCACGATTCCAGTCCTCTGCTGGTTGGTGGACCCTCTTAGCATTTTCTAATCCCTTTCTAACCCAAGACTCAGGAAGCCTCGGTGGCGTTCCTTGTACCATGCTGGAATACTCGAGACTTCCTCCATAGACCCATCGCATGCCATAGGTTTTATGGCACTTAGGTGCTAGGTTGTATGTGAAAACTCTCATTAGTCCTATGGCCATCACAATTCTACCCTAGAAAGCCTTATGCTCAGGGCCTTACCAGCCTCATATCCATAGTTTTAATGTAGGAGGGGGCAGCAATAACATTGTTTGTTCTATTCTAATGTTCCATGATATCCTGCTCCCTGCCAAGTGGTTGTACCTTTATCATTTTGGAAGGGAAATATCTCAAGGGAGTTACTCTCACTTTAAGTCTTTCAGACTCTGGCTTCCTCAAACCTCAAATCCCATTCTATCTCATCAAAGCATGGTTCCTACAAATCAAAGCTTTGTTCTCAAGATCATAGTACATTTCAAAAAACCATTTTGCACTTCAGTTAAAATAGGGTTTTTTGGGTTGTATATAACCTCATATTCAGGAGAGGGGTGTTGAAAGCTAACTCTGGGATCTGAATTGTGGCTTCCGAAAATGTGATTTAAAAAAATGGGAGAAGCAATCTTTTACTATTTATTCATACAAACACAAATACAGACTGGTGTAAAGGTAGGTATTATATTGTTTATATGAAAAATACAATAATTAATAAAATGAATAATAATACAAGAATAAATTATTTTGCATACTCACAATATAAACCTACTTTTGCCCCACCTGTATAAATGAGAATGGGGAAAAAAAACCCACAAAAAACAGCTACACTATTTATAATGTTTATCAATATGTCCATATTCTGTTTGCTTTTTTTCAGTTTTCTATAATGATATTTCTAGAATAAATATGTTGCTTGTGTGATCTGATAAAATTATTATCAAAGAAACTTAATTTATTTTTTTATATAACAGTTCTTAGCTTTACTCTTTCTGATATTGTTATTTAATACATTTGAAACTGTGGTTTCTTTTTCTATTTCATATCTCATTCCTTTCCTCATCATTTGCATCTATATTATTCTGGATCAAGAATAATGTCTTCTAATTTTCCTCTGCAAAACCACAGCATGTAGTATATACTCAATAATTTGTTGTCAAGCCAACAAAACAAAATTCAGGGAAGGCTTCTAGTCAAGAGAGCAGATAGGTAAATTCAGTACTTAGATTCTCCCACAACCACATCAAAATTGCAACCAAACTATAGAACAACCATCATTCAGAACTGCCTGAAATCTAGCTGAAAATAAGTCCTATAACTAAGTATATAAAGAAGAAGCCACATAGAAACTGGTAGGAGGGGCAGAGACACAGAACTGGCTGGTCCCACTGTTCCATATAGGACAGGTACTACATAAGGCCACTCTACTAAGATTAGGGGACATAGCAGCTCTGCCTAATATATAGCAACAAACACAGAGAGGCAGTCACAATAAGAACACATGCTAAAAATCAAGAAGCATATCACTGCTGCAAAGGTCCCCACTGAAGAGCATGGGGTTCCAGGCCCATACCAGGTGCCCCAGCCCAGAGCTCCAGTGCTAGGAAGAAAAGTCACCATAAGTTCTGACTATGAAAATCAGCAGGAATTGTGACTGAGACAGAGGGCTGCTGGAGTCTTAGGTGTTCCTCTTAAAGGGCCCACACATGAAGTTAGGCTCACACACTCTAAGCTCCAGCAGTTGGGCAGCAGCTCAAAAGGTGCTAGAGCAGTGGTTCTCAACCTCGGCTGCACATTAGAATCACCTGGGAATCTTTTTAAAATCCTGATTTCTGGGCCTCATCCTCCAGAAATTTTTTTGTTACTAATGTTGTGGCCCCACCCCACAACAAAGAAACAGAATTTCTGGAGGATGAGGCCCAGAAATCAGGACTTTAAAAAGATTCCCAGGTGATTCTAATGTGCAGCCAAGGTTGAGAACCACTGTGCTAGAGACATATGAGGAGGAACTGAATAGTCTGGTATCAGGGTGAAAACTAGAAGTGCTGGCAGGCGCCATTATTCCTTTGATGAGCCCCCTGACACATCCACACACAGAGCTGGCAGGTGGGCACCATTTCTGAGTCTCCATCAACTTTGCTAAAACTGTGGGCTCTGCCCTGGTGATTCCCTGAGACCACCCCATCAAACTTGAAAGCCCACCAAAGCCATTTCTAGTGACTTTTCCATACAAACAACCTTTCTTGGCTCATGCTACAGACTTTCCTAATAACTCTCTAAGGTTCACAAGCCCCTAACAAGAAGCATGTGGCCTCAGCAATCCATGCAACTCTTTCTAAGTGGCCCCAGGTTTGGTACTAGTGCCACCTAGCCTCAGCTTATTGTTTGGTCTCTTCCAGACACCTCCAAGCCCAGCACAAGTAGCAGCAATCCACAAATCACCCTGTAGCTCATGCCAGGTGGACCTGGGCAGGGCACAAGTGGCTGCTCATCATGGCCTGCACCTCCTGCGAGACACCAGAGATAGCATACCTGATGGACAATTTCAGATCATGCCAAAGCACCACCCAAATACCTCCATGAGCAACACACTGAGGGATAGAGTCACTGGGCACAAGAGCCCTGTTGAAGTGAGTCTTGCTCATGGGGTAAGCCCCTGCATAGCAGATCCTCTGCTATAATTGCAGATAGTCATTGAAGCTGATTGGCCTGGGGGGTCAATCCCTCCCACTGACACCCAAAGCAATCAAGGCTCAACTACAGTAAGACCTTATACACAGACCACATGAGGGGTGCACCGTATGAAGTCCCCAGATAGGATGACCAAAGAGGCTATGCCACTGGGCCATACAGGATACCTACTACATAAGGCCACTCTACAAAGATTAGGAGACATAGCAGCTCTGCCTAATATACAGAAACAAACACAGAGAGGCAGTCACAATTAGAACACAAACATGTCCCAAATGAAAGAACAGAACAAAAGTCCAGGATGAGAACTAAACAAAATGGAGACAAGCACTCTACCAAATTCAGAGTTCAAGACATAATAAGGATGCTCAATTATCACAGTGAGAACTTCAATAAAGATATAATAAACATAAAAATGGAGATAAAAGACATAAAAAGGAACCAGCCTGAAATGAAGAATATAATCATTGAAATGAAGAATATATTACAGGGAATCAAGAGGAGAATAAGTGAAGAAGATAATCAAATCAGTGATTTAGAAGATAAAGAGCAGATAACAATGAGTCGGAAGAGAGAAAAAAAAAATCCAAAAGAATGAGGTGAGTATAAGGAGTCTCTGGGACAACTTTAAGCCTACCAACATTTGCATCATGAGGATGCCAGAAAAACAAAGAAAGCAAGAAACTGAAAACCTATTTGAAAAAGTTATGTAAAAATCTCCTAGCCTGGTAAAGAAAATAGATACACAAATCCAGCAAGTACACAGAGTTCCAAACATGATGAACCCAAAGAGGTCCATACCAAGACATGTCATAATTAAAATGCCAAAGATTATAAAGTCAACAAGAGAATCTTAGAAGTGCCATGTGAAAAGGGGCTAGTTACCCACAAGAAATTTCCCATAAAATTGTCAGCTGATTTCTCAACATATACTTTCCAGGGCAGAAGAGTTTGTCAGGAAATATTTAAAGTGATGAAAAGCAAAAATCTACAATCAAGATTACCCTACCCAGAAGAGGTATCATTTAGAATTGATGGACAGATAAAGAGCTTCCCAGACAGGAAAAAGCCGAAGTAGTTCATACCACCAAACCAGTATTATAAGAAATGTTAAAGGTTCTTCTTTAAGTAGAGGAAGGAAAAAAAAGATAAAAAAATATATGAAGAAAAATGGCAATAAGAACATATATATGAAAAATAACTTTAAATGCAAGTGAATGAAATGCTCCAATCAAAAGACATACAGTGG
Source organism: Myotis daubentonii (assembly GCF_963259705.1). Classification (NCBI taxonomy): domain Eukaryota; kingdom Metazoa; phylum Chordata; class Mammalia; order Chiroptera; family Vespertilionidae; genus Myotis; species Myotis daubentonii. The sequence continues at coordinate 94,783,072 of NC_081842.1, forward strand.
CTGAATGGATAACAAAATTAGACTCCTACATATGCTGTCTATAAAAGATTCACTTCAGATGGAAAGACACAGACTGAAAGTAAAGGAATGGAAAAATTTATTTCATGAAAATGGAAACAAAACCAAACCAAAAAAAGTTGGTGTAGCAATACTTACACCAGACAAAATAGACTTTAAAACAAGAGACTTTAATAAGAGACAAAGAAGGACCCAATCATTCCACTTTTGAGTATTTATCAAAACACTAAATTGAAAAGACATATGCATCCATATGTGCATTGCAACATTATTTACAATGGCCATATGGAAGCAATCTAAGTGTCCATTAATAGATTGGGTGCATATAAAGAAGTGGTGCATATATTCAAAAAATATGACACAGCCATTAATAAAATGAAATCTTGTCATCTGCAACAACATGCATGGACCTAGAAGGTATTGCGCTGAGTAAAATAAGTCATAGGAATACAAATGGCATATGATTTCACTTGTATGTGAGAAACAAAATTAACAAATAAGCAGAACAAAAACAGACTCATAGATACTCATGTTGACAGTCACCAGATGGAAGAGGGGATTGGGGCATGGGTGAAAGGATTAAATAGTATAAATTGGTAGTCATAGAATAGTCATGGGGATGTAAAACGTAGCAGAGAAAATACAATCCATATAATGTAATAACTATGTATGGTGACTGATGTGATGGTACTAGATTTATTGGGTGATCACTTTTGTAAGTTATATAAATGTCTAATCATAGGGATATAGAACTGAAACTAATATAATATTGTATGTAAGCTGTAATTAAAAAAAATATAGTTTAAATAAATACATAACAGGACCTATAGTATCTGGTTGTCTTTGGACCTGGACTCCTTTTACCAGGTGGGCACTTACCAATAATTTAGTTTCCAGTCAAGATTTTTTTCCCATCTACTCTTTGTGCTTAGATTTTTTTTTTCATTCTCTTATTTTTTTGGAATAAAATAGAATGTCAGATGTTCCTGTGATTTTATCATTTGAAGACTATGCAACCAAGATCCACTATAAAAAGAAGATACAGGCTGTTAAAATCCCTATTCCCTAGTTCAACAGGCTCTAGACATAAAAAATTCAGGAAGAAATTCAATACCTCATTTTTGAAGTATGTTTCTGTTTCTCTTAAAATACTCTATTTACCCAGATCCCTAGAGTCTTTTGGACAATACCCAAGAGAGAATTTTAAGTAACCAGTGTGCTTCTTATTTGTTGACCGCTATTGAAGTTTTCCTCTTTAAATTTAAAATCGTTTAGAACAACTTTTTTCAACACAATGGGGAATTTACTTTATTTGAAAGGAGGATATCGAATTTTAGTATACGATTTTGATGGAAAAACAAAAGTAAAAAATCTCTAATGCATACTGAAAATATCGTGTTTGGATCTGCTACATTGCAAGAGAAGGAGGTCTCTCCCTACTGAGGCTGAGGTTGACTGCCTCATCTCTTCCTCTCTAAAATAATATTGTTTGAATAAAACATTTAAGTAAACTAAAATTATTTCAAATTATTGAATGGAATTTGTACTGCCAATATTAAGTGGGACATCTTAGGTGGAGAATCATGTAAGCATTTGTTGTTCTGTTACATAATATATACTTATCTTGTTACCAAATAATCTTTTGGAAGATATTTATTGTATTTCTACTTATTTAAAAATATTATTTTTAAGGAAGATTTGGTAAATAAATGAAAAAGGATTTTTAGAGTTTCCAGTCTTGTTTTTCAGACAAAGTTATGCTATTCCTCATTAAAATTTAGTGAAATCTAGAACCAGCAAAACATCTTGAAATTTTAGTTTATTGTACAAAAGCTGATTTCTGGAAACTGCCAAGACTGTTATACAGACTCTTCTTCTTCATTTTTAAAGGAATAGTGAAGCCCTTCATTCCCCGCATTTTATGTTTTATAGCTGACTTACAGAGTTTTGTTTTTTTTTTACAAGACACCTGCCTCCCCATTTCAAACATCTTAAATCAAGGAATAAAAATGTTTAATTTTAAATTCAATCAGCACCCAAGCCACTTGAAGCAATGGATTCTATTTCAGCTACTGTCTCTTTGTCTCTCATGTGGTAAAAACAAAACAAGACAAAACAAGACAAAACAAAAACTTCCTCTCAAGAGCTGAGCATGTACAGAAGCTGATTAAAATTCAATTTAAGTCGGCCCAGGTGTATAATTATTGGTGATATTCATGGTCCTAGTGATTGACTTTAACCCCTCAGAACCTTGTATTTCCAAAATGATGATGGGTGATATTTTAACTTCCCTGAGCTCCAAATTGTAGACACCAAAGTGCTATACAAAAGAGAATTGTACACAATTGCAAATGCATAAAATCTCTGCATTAATCTTGGAAATTAAAGTGTGCTATGAGCTTTACATGAAAATATAAATTTATAGAGCTCTCTGGAGCAAGTGGGACAGGAAGGGAAACAAATAAAATATTTATTTCCTAAAAGAGAGAAAGATAGTCAATGTTTAGGTGTATGGTTACTTCTAAAATCAGGTAGGGTTGATTTCTTGAGTTTTTTTTTTCTAATGCTGAGCTTAACTCAAATGTGTTTTAGTCACAATATAAATTGCCTTTTAAAAAATATTTATTTAGAGAGCAGGTTTTTGTGGATGACCTGCTGCTCTCCCACACACATATGATTCAACCCTCTCTTCTTAATTGGCTCAAGTAGTGACAGGCAACATGGACCCATTGATTGTCCAGTTACATATTCTGGTGACCACAAAGGGAACATAAGGCAAGGGACTCCTCTGGGGTGAGTATGGGGATCTCACTTGCTGCCTAGACTCGGGGTTCCTGAGGCTCAGGCCTAGACTCATTTGCAGCGCTGCCAGGAATTTTCCTGTTCTGAGTCCCAGCCTCAACTTCAGCAATCTCCATTGTCTCACCTGAGACCTAAGTGGAATCACGCGTTTTTGTAGGAAGAGGCATTTACAGTGTATGGCATTTTACTGCCTCCCATCTGGAGGAGCCTGATTAGCTCCAAGTGGGAAGGGATCTCCAGTGGTCCTTGCCTGGTCTCTGAGTTCTTAGTCTGATCTACTCGGAGACAAGAGACATTGCTATGCTTTGGTCAGTTTTAAACACAGGGCATTCTGAGGTTTCTGCGGCTGGACAGACAAGGAGCATGGTGTGAAGCTCTTGTCTGTGGGTTGTGCATGGCTGTAAATATTGTACATAGGGTGTCTCTGTTGATTGTTGTTTTGTGTCTTTGATGTTTGGTTTAATTTGTTTAAAGATGGGCCATATTTCTCTTTGCTAGGGGCCCCAGCTACTTGTGGCAGGCTGGACCTGTAGCAGGGATTGCAGGAACTTCCCAGCAGCTGCCAAGAATTCTTAATCTTGGGGACCCTTCCTGCTCTCCCTCTCACTAGTCAAGAGTGAAAGTTCTTGTCTGTCTGTAATGTAACTTGGTTACTGATTGATGTTCTTTGCTTGCTTGCTTACCTTTGGGGGATTTTAGTTTGCTGTTCTCTGTTTTATGAACATAGGGAATCCTCTGTCTCTGCTGTTTAGGCTTTGTAGCACTCAGAACACATTTGCTGTGCTGGGTTAGTGTGAGATAAGATTCTAAGGCTAATGTCCCAGTCCACCCTTTTATGAATACTCATTCACTTACTGTATTGGCTTTTCTGTTTCCATTTTAAAGCTCTCTTCTTATATGCAAGATTACATATTGTTAACCTACTCACAAAGAAAAAAAAATACATGGGAAACAAAACCTTCTAACCCCCCAAGTCTTTTTCCTAGGAGGACCAGATATGCAGAAGTGCCCCCCAGCAGGCTACAGAAATAGCAGTGGGGGTGGGGAGGCACTCCCATTTTTGTATGGAAAACTAAAATAGAATAGTATTTTCACATAAAAGTTACTGAATGCTGGGGAGTTATCCCTGTTACAAAATTTGCTCAAAAAATGCCTTGGGTAATAATTGGCTTTTAAATCTCAAAGTTGTTAAGGCAAAATAAATATAACTAAAATGAAAGGTATATGATAAAGCTTTCTTAGTGATAATTATATATGCCTAACCATAGTTTTCCAAAGACTTTGGTAACTTAAAGCTTTTGAGTTGCTGGATTAAATAGTAAAAATTATTAAATATCTAGGTATTTTGAAATAACAGGATACTGAAATATTAATCTGAGTTTGCTGCATATGGAGAATCTTCTAAAGGATGGATTTGAATCTGTTAAATGTCTTGTATTTTATTTGAAATATCTCTTAAAATGTGAATGTATTGCTAACTGAGGGATGTTAATTACTTACATGCCACCTAAAAATTAAGTTTTCTAAGGGTTAAGAATTCTAACTAATTAGAAAGAAATTATGGTTTTGGTGTAATAGAAGGCATGAAGCATGGAGATAAATTTTGAAGGAAAAAGAAAGTGGGTTCTAAAGCTGATTATTTTTGAAAGTTGTAAGGTTTCTGAAGAAGGTTTGTGAAAGTTGTAGAATTTTTTAAAGAGAAATGCTGGGAAAAAATGATATAAATGACACAGGCCAGTAAGCCAGGACAAGTAGAATAGGGAAAGTGAGATGGTTAAACAGTAATTTGGAGTCATCTAGTAAATCCTATCTTCCCTAAACCAAGGACACTTAAGAGTTAATGATTTATGTTTTGCCTCCCTATCCAGAGGGTAAATAAATAGCTTATATCAACCTACTCAGGGAGATAGCAGAAATCCAGTTAGTGTCATTTGTTAACCACACCCAAGGACAAATGAAGTTAGAGAATAAACCTCATTTTGGTTAGTTCTTGTCTCGTATGTTAAAAGGGAAAACATCTCTCCTGTTTTTGCCCAGGAAGCAAAAGTTCTATAAGTTAATCAGGCATTTGATTTAAAAAAAGAAAGCCATCTTTTTAATCATAGGAACTGAAGATTGCTAGCCTATGTTTGTATTTAATGTCCTTTTGTCACTTTGAATGCATAATAATAATGATACCCGATCTTTTGGTAAAATAAGTTTGACAACCTTCCCAGAGTTTGAATTTTAAGAAACTTTTTCTTGTCCTAGAATTGACTTTAGACCATCCCAATAGGCCCTGGAATGCCTCAAGAATTTGTTTTCTCTCATGAAGGAACATTTTCTGCTTAAGATACATGGGAAGCTTTGTCAAATAATAATAACTATATTATGCTTTCATTTATAACTAATCTTTATTTATAACATTGTGGAATATTGTATTTTGCAGAAAGGACAATATTCCATTATAATCAAGTCCATAACTGTGTCATTTTAAATTTCTTCTTGTCATTTAGAGACAGTCACTGTTTTGTTATAATGCAGCTGGAAAAATATACATCTTCTGAGGGAACCATGGAAAGGACTCTGACATTTTCAGATCATCCCTTTTGAACTGGATGAAAATTATTAGAACTCTACAGAATATCTGGATTTATAGAAGTACTGGTAGGAAAAATCAGGAGAAACAAAAAATATTGATTATGGGACTGAATGAACTGAAAATAGTTATATAGTTTTTGTAACTTGTTGAAAGTTTGCTGATTCTTAAACTTTTTGTTTTTCAGATCTAAGGAAGCATTTTAAAAGCAATTGCAAGCCCTAATTGGTTTTTCTCAGTGGATAGAGCATCGGCCTGCAGACTGAAGTGTCCCAGGTTCAATTCCGGTCAAGGGCATGTACCTTGGTTGCGGGCACATCCCCAGTGGGGGGTGTGCAGGAGGCAGCTGATTGATGTTTCTAACTTTCTATCTCTCTCCCTTCCTCTCTGAAAAAATAAATAAAATATATTAAAATAAATAAAAGCAATTGGCAAATTATATATTTTTCTCCTTACCTGTCCCTCCAGATTTTGGCAATTCTTAATAAATAAGTAGCAATATATTTCTTTGCATGAATTCAATAAGATTTGTTTCCAATTGTGGCTATATTAATATTAACTCAGACTTTGACTGGAATGTCATGTCTGACAGAGACATACCTGGACTCTGGATGTCACCAGAAAGCTTTAAGGAATGGACTCAATTAGAGCCCCTTGAAGAAAGCCTGGTTACATGGTTCATGGCATCTTTCCAGGTAAGGAACGAAGTTTGCTTTCCTGAGAGATGGCAATGAAGGAACCTCAAGACATCATTGGGGACCTCACCTTGAAGAATTCACCTGCCTACAGGTATTGCAGACAAACCTAATGGCAGCTAGATGGCTCAGCTTCTTTGCCCTGTGGGGCTAGTTAAAGTTTGATCATGAAATTCCAGCAAATCATACCTTTTTGAAATAGCCTATGTGATCAACTATTACTCTTATTTTGTTCATGCAAATAATCAGGCCAAATTGTAATTAGACTTAATACAGTAAATAAATTGGTCTTAATTTGGATCTTTAATAAAAATGAGGGTGATTTTAGGGAGAAAAATTGTGTTTCAATAGGAAATTATTAGAACTGAAATGTTTTCTTTTTCTTTCCACCAGACCACTTATTGTAGTTCTTGCTGTTCTAACTTCTGCCCAATAATACTAAATTTTATAACACAGTTTGTCTCCACCAAGTTACCAGCCCTACTCCCACTCAAGGAATACCACCTCTAGGCACCATTGCCATCGCCTTCCATGACCAGGACTCATCGTCCCTCTGACAGAGAGCAAAGATCTCTTGGCTCTGAAGGAAAACTTCACCCCGCTTCAGCATGAAGCAGTTACAGAAGAGACCCAGCGCCTCTTTTCTTTGAAAGAATTCAGAGCCAAGAGATCCTTGAAAGGATGTGGCTGGCAGTTACACAGACCTGAGCAGAGCATGGATGATTGGCCAACCAGAGAAGAAATGGGTGAGAATTTGAGGCATGCTTCTCACCACTCCAACTGCTCCGAAGCTGGCAATGGAGGAACCTGTATAGAATGGACCTTTACATTTTGCTAAGTAGGAGAATTCTACTGATAATATATAAAATTATTCTATTCATTTTGGGGAGTCATATACAGGAGCCTTTATATGTTGGGACCCACTGTCTTGGAAAAGGATGCAGGGATGTTTCCTCTCAAGGTTACTGCAGTAGTTCCCTGTGGCAAATGTCTGACTGTTACTGAGTGTTCTAGTTATTGTCTTTCAGGATCTAATAACTACAATATTAGTTGTTCTGATAATATCACCTTCCCTTATAGTAATGGACATACTAAGCTGCTGGCTGGTTGGTTTCTGATACGTGGAGTAACTATTTATCCCTGCTAACAGCACCAGGGCCCTGTTCCTTAGGGTGACTGACTGTCTTTATGCCTTAGAAACATCACAGGGTCTAAATCAAAAGAGACTTTCTCAAGGCTGTGGCACCGGACTGCAATGACGATCTCCACCTGTGGAGCCCTGCTGACTATATCGTTTTGGCCATTTTTGTTATGCTGGCAATGGTAGGCTCCCTTAATGTAGAAGTGACCCAGCTGGCTTGTAGCATGGTAAAAGCCCTGAATGCCACCTCCAGGGCTGTACAGGGGATAAATCAAGAGCTGAGCTAGGTCAGGGAGGCAAATCTAGAAGATCAGGCAGCAATAGATTATTTGCTGCTGCAGCATAACCATGGTTGTGAGGAATTTAAAAGAATGTGCTGTTTTAATCTTTCTGACAATTCTCAGTTGATAGAAAACATATCCAAGATCCTGCATTTGGTGTATTCCATCCCTGGGAACTGCTTTCAAGGCAGAAGCAAGTGCAGTTCAGCGGGATGAGACTTTTTCATCTAAAACTAATTTCATAGATATGAGATGATAGAAATAGCAGTGGGGAAATGTTAGGGGCAAGAATAGAATATTGGGGACTAGCTAAGATTATGGGAAATATTAATTGGGTTCTGTTAACCATGATTGCCTTGTGTTGGTTAAAGAAAGGACATTCTGACATTCTGACCTGGCTGGGAGTTACATGCCCCCAGGACCTGGGAATCTACCTTGGACCTGGGAGTCAACCATGGAATGCAGTCCATTCTCATGGAAAGATTAACAACCTTGTTGCTCAAACTATGAAGTCTCACCCCAGCCTGCTACTTCCCTGTGCCTGTGGTCCCTACTTCCCCATGTAATCTTTGTCTGACCCTATATAAGCAGCTGGCTTATGGGGGTTGCAAAGCAGATATTTGTGGAAGACAGGCTGCTCTCCCATACTGCCAGCAGTATTAGAATAAACGCTCATAAATAATTCAAAAATTATATATTAAGTTGATTGGGGTGGCATTGATCGACATGAACATATAGGTTTCAGGTGTGGGTTTCTATGTTACAAGATCTATATATTGAAGATATAGGTATAAAGACCTATTTTTGGAACATATATTGCCATCCTATGTTCCATACAAAATTGGAAGGTCAAATTTTCTCACCAAGGAAGTAACTGATTAGAGATATACCACAAAATGAGTAGAAATGACAACTCTATGTTCTCTTTCCACAGGTGGAAAAATTTAATTACTATGAAATATTATTTCCTATTGCTACAGAGGAGTCTAAGAAGAATTTAATCCCGGCCTCTGTTCCTACATAGCATAGACTTCTGAAGTCAGTTCACAGAGCAGCAGCTCCATAGAATGCAGCTTGGGATTAAAAAAAAAAAAAAAGAATCCTTTTTTTAAGGATCTTACTGGGTCATGATTTAAATTTAACAGAGTATCAAATCAAATACTGGCTATGAAACTTCACCATCTTCTTTTGGATTTTCTAAAGCACAGTGTCAATCTAGAAATATGTTTAGTTGAGTTGAACAAGTATAAAAGAGAAAGTTTCACCAAGTCATATTTAGAGAGGGCAAGTTTGGGAGTAAACGTCTTAGAACAAGTAGTTTGGCACATTGAATAAAAGAAACTACTTTTCATATATATACATACATATATACATATATGTATACATATATAAATATCAGCAAAATAATTTTATAAAACATCTTGAATAATTATAGAGATATGGAAATTTTCATTTGTCATGGAATTTTATAAATTTTAATATAATTAACCTTTTAGTATCAGTAATCCACTAATGAATTAGTTTATATTAGGTTAATAGCTGAACCACAAAAAAACAAACACAAAAAAACCCATTTATAATACAAAGGTGGCCTAATATGAAAAAGCTATGAGAAAGAGTTAAGATTCTCTAGTAAGAGTTATCATTTTGTCACCCACGATAGAATTTATTTCCCAACAGTGTGGGTTTTTTTTTCTTCTCATATTTTTCAAGATGATACCAGAATGGTAAATTTAGGAAGAAGACAGGGATGACTTTTTAAGAACATGAAATTGTTGAAGATATGAGAAAGAGCAACTAATTTTACCCAAAATTTTGTATGGTAGGCACACAGCAGAACCCATTAAACCATCATATACCCTTCTTTACCTCATACACTCATATTTTAAATAACAAAATAAAAATGAAGATGCAAGTGGAATTAAGTTTACCCTTAACATTCAACAGCTTTGGTTTAAAAAAATGTGTTTGTTTTTTTTTTAATTTCATTGAGAGAAAGGGAGAGGGAGAGAGGGATAAAAATCATCAATGATGAGAGAGAATCACTGATTGGTTGCCTCCTACATGCCCCCAACTGGAATAGAGCCTGCAACCCGGGCATGTGCCTTGACTGGGAATCTAACCGTGACCTCCTGGTTCATGGGTAGATGCTCAACCACTGAGCCACACCAGCTAGGTGACAACTATAGTTTAACACTGTCTTATACTTGTCTGCTGAAAGTTTTAAACATTTGATTCCTTTTTAGGTAATCTGGGATCAATATAATCCTATTAATTATTAAAACATGTCAGCAATCAGCAATCCATACTTGGAGAATGAGCAAGGACAGGGACAGGAAAAAATAAATCAATTGACCTGGCCAGTACGGCTTAGTGGGTTGGAGCATTGCCCCATTTACCAAAAGGTGGCAGGTTCAATTCCCAGGCAGGGCACATACCTAGGTTATGACTACAGTAGTTTATTTCTTGTGAAAACTAAAAAAACAAACAAACAAAAAGAATCCAAGTGTGATAGTCACGAGATATATGTTCAGTTAAAAAGCATTAAAAATAGGACTTTTTAAATTTGATCCTTAATTCTTTTTTTCTCAGAGACATTGACAGTTTAAACTGTGATTTTTGCCAACCACAGAACATTTCAGGAGTGAATACAATCCCAGGTTCAGCAAGTCTAGTATATAGTTCCTGACTACTACTGGCAGTTGCACCAATTTCTTTTTGACCTGTCATATAAGTACACATCCAGCTTTTGTTATTATAGTTTGAACATTAAACACTTTCAACTCTAAGCCTTCTTTCCACAGAGCTAAATGACCCTCTTATTTTAGCAAGTGCTTATAAACCTATTTCCCCAAATTTTCATTACATGGGTCAATAATGAAATTTTACATGGACAGTAAAATGCACTCATATATATTGGAGTATTAGGATAAGCAATGCTGCTTATCAACACTGGATCATCTTGTTTTACACAGAGATATAAAAAATATTAGACATCTACTAAGACAATTTTATCAGAACAGACATAAGCCCAATCAGCCATAAACAATCAGGCACCTGCACAAGGGCATGGCAGCTAAATGTGAGTCTGAAGTTGAATACTAAATTATATATACATAACACATATAATTATGTATATGCATGCATACATTAACATATATCTTGATAAACTGTAGAATGCTTTGTGCAAAATCATGTAACTCTGACCCTCATATTTTTATAATGTATTACAAATGAGAAGCCAATCAAGAAGGACCATTATATTATGAAAGTTTTCAATAATACCCTGCTGAAAATTGACAGATGCATTTATTTGTAAAGCATTGTGTTGTCCACACATGTAGGATTCTTCTTTAATACTGTAGGAGAATTTTTAAATATTCTGCAAATGATTAGTTGAATTGATACTGTTAATAATATGATATAGAAGAGGGTATGGGGGATAAATGGTGATGGATGGACACTTGACTTGGGATGGTAAACACACAATACAGTGTACAGATGATGTGTTGTAGAATTGTTCAGCTGAAACCTACATAATTTTGTTAACCAGTGTCACCCCAATAAATTCAATAAAAAAGAAAAAATAATAATATAATATGTAGATCTTTAAACACCTGGCAGGTATGTTTAACCATGTATAATTGTAAGTATAATTTATGTGAATATACCAATATTACCATCTATATGTTTTTCTTTTTAAATTAATTCAAAGCCATAAATCATTTCTTAAAAGTACACGAGATATGTATTTTTTATCTTGATGCTCTACCAATTATAAACTATTAATCTTACTTATCAGGAGCATCTAAAACAAAATATTTTTATACAATAATTTCAGTCTATAATTTTGAGTTTTAAAGATGAAATTTATAAACTTACTATTTAGCCCCTTCTAAATGTCCCACTGGTAACATCACAGCCCATCAAATTGTTTTTTCTTCACCATTATTTGCTGCACAAGGCATGTTTGCCACTAGGTATTTCTGCAGAAGCACCTTTAGTGTTTTAGAATTAGAGCTTCATTCCATGCATATGATCTTTTCAAGTCCCATAATTGTTTGAAGAAAAGATTTTGCTCCTTTAAAAAGTGACATTGCCTTGGCCAGGTTGCAATTGATTAAAACTGAGCTCTAATTAAGTGCATTTGTTAAAGTTTTCTGTTTAAAATAATTGAGATATGGCCCTCTAAGCAGTGGGCCATATCATCTATGTCATATTATAAATGGAATGGAGCTCATGTCATGGTTGCTTTTGGATAATTTGTGCAATTGTCTGTGAAGTGCTGCTAGACAATTTCTGTGAGTGACTGTTTTGTCTTTCCATTCAAATAGGCTTCATAATAAGCTATTAAGCTTGTTTTCTGGAGATATACATCAATAATTTAAATTGACCCAACACTTGTTTTTTAGCAATACAGCATTCTAGAAATTTAATTTTTAATAAATTCATGGATGAGATCAATTAAATATAGATAATCCCATCATCTCTGTCCCAGAACTGAAGCACATTTAGTGACACGGTGAGGCGGGAAAGATCAGAATGAAAATAGAAGAAGAGCGAACAAAAGATAGAGCAACAATTATAACAAACACAATCATCATAAAAAAAATACTTTTTATAAAAGAAACTTTGTATATAGGGCTTTCAAGTTTTATACAATTGAGCTTTACCGTGTTTTGAGCTTCATTACTGATATACTAAAATCTCACATTTTCTTTCTCCCCCAGTGAGAACTGCCATATTCTGTTTTTAGTCCCAGGTAATTTTATTTTGGGGCTAAGAAAACTCTTAAAATAACTTTTGATTATTTATGATTTACAAGTTGATATCAGAGGCATTTTTACGGAGGCACATCAACACCTCGCATAAGGATGCCTCCTATTATCAATGCTCTCCAAGGAGCTGGCTTCAAATCATTCTGGAAGCATCGCAGTAAATATTTCACTATCGACCTAAATGTGATTAAAGAGACCGCTATTATTGAAAAGCGTAGTCAGCTGTCTTAAAGCTTGAATTCTCTCCCAAATAATGAGTTGCCCTTGATCGCCTTTGACCAGTTCCATTTTTTAGGAATGATCTTTGGGTCATCAGTGAACAAATAAACTTTTTGACGCAATGATATAGATGAATTGTCTTCCTTTTTCATTGTGACAATTTCTGTTTATATAGGAAGAGCATTTTGCAAGACAGCCTTGGCTAGCTCCTTCAGTGTTTTTCAATCGCTTAAACCCAGCCTTGTGCCTCCAGTGGTGCTCCATCAGGCAGGTTTTCTGAGTTACCACAGGGCCGCTGACGCCACCACGCTGGATTGTTAGAGAACTAGAGAGGCAACGCCAGGAAGGCGCACGGAACACAGCTTTCATCCTCCACGAGCGTTATTGTGTACATTTTAAAGCTACGGGAGACTTGGTGATTGCAATTCACAGAGGTTTAAGACAAACTTTGTTTTTACCACACATGAGACTTTTAAATGTCAACTTGAGATTCTAATAAATATATAACCTCAAAATAAAATTTAGCAGTCATTCTAATACAGTGGTTCCCAAACTTATTTGGCCTCCCGCCCCCTTTCCAGAAAAAATATTACTCAGCGCCCCCTGGAAATTATTTTTTAAAAAATTTTAATAGCAATTAAACAGAAAGATATATGTATTAATGTTTCTACCTTTTTCGTAAAATATAGTAAATAAAGGTGTAGATTAGAAACATTGAAGTTTGAAATTATGAAACTATTTATTGAACTCAGAATAGAAAGGTAATACAAAAAAAGTTAAAACAAATGCACATGTGGCCATCACCGCCCCCCTGGATCGCTGCAGCGCCCACCAGGGGGCGGTAGCGCCCACTTTGGGAATCACTGCTCTAATACGATTTAGTGTGAATGTGCACATCAGATGGATTATATGGCCATTGAAGTGTTTTCAAAAACTATCAATGCACTTTTAATTATATCAGTGATACTCCCCAAATAATTTTTTGCAGCCTTATATACTCAAAATAATTAGAGTTCACAGAGCCTCCATTGATTATCCAAAGATGATTACCTCTTTTAATAAGAAAATTTATTTCTTCACTCTCTCCCTCTTGCTCTCCTTTCAGTTAATGTGTAGCAAAATTCATTTTCGAGGGGGAAAGTCAAACTAAAATTTTGGCTACTTTTCTTTTAAACTGTTATTTTGCTTTAGATGATAATTCAGTAAACAGCATAATGGTTTACACAATTATTTGAAGAAATCACACTAATTCAGTGTCATCTCAGGAAATGTGGGAGAAATGCAGATGAAAATCAGCCTGTAAATAACCTTGTATGTTCTCAAAGGAAGCAATTACCACCCAGAACACCCTTTCGGTGACCACTGAGGTGAACACAATCTTGATCAGTGTGTTGACAGACTCCGATTCATTACAAACTCATCTTCCTGAGTGAGTGCTCACAGATTCTGTGGGGAGTCACTTGTGCTAGGAAACTATTTGGTTTCTTATGCAGATAGTTACTCAGCATGTGACCCTAAAACAAATTGCCCCTTCTTCCAGAAAGGAAACTGCCCTGAAATAGATTGCCCATTCATTTCATCCACTCTCTAAACCGCTGTGTGCCAATTGAATATTCCAGGGCATGACTTTTCCGGGAACTGTCCTCTATCTTAATTTTAGCTGTTCAGAAAAAGACAGGGCATTCAAGGTTTCCCATCCCCTCCTCCGCAGTCCCACAGAAACTGCTGTCATTGTATTACTTTCTGCTGGCCAGGCAGGTATGAGGCTTCCACTGAGGTGAATGTTAAAACAGCCACATGGGTCAGCAGGCAGATGGAGAAAAGAAGCGGGGATAGCGAAACAGAACATGCTTTTTAAAAAGACAGCATGCCATGGGGTCACACATGTGGTGCTGGGTGATCTGACACTGCAATCCTGACAGTTGGGTAGGATTTGAAAGCTGAACATTTTTCTAAAATTATTTTGGCTAGTTCAGTGCTTCCAGATTATTTTATAGGGTGCTTTGAAATATTATTTAAATAAATTAAATAAAACTACCGTGAAGACCTGACAAAGATATGCAGAAATTTTATATGAACCCAAGCAATACCGTTTTCATCAGAATAATCTATCAGAATTATGAGTTCCTTTCTGAATTATTCAAATGAAATTAACACAATCAGGAAGTGAGGAAATATAGGAAGAGAAAAGTTGAAAATGCAAGAAATTATTGGGTACAATAATTGGGTACAAGGAATTATTGGGTACAAATATCTTTGTCAGGTCTTCACGGTAGTTTTATTTAATTTATTTAAATAAATTAAATCTCGTTCTACTCAGTAAATGTGGTGTGAGGCTCTGGAACGTACATCCCACAGTGGTTGGATTTGTGATTAGACCACCAACCTTTCAGTATGGCCTCACTTATGCTATTGTCCAATACCAGAATTGGAAATCCAGTTTCCAGTACCACCCTCCAGGGCCTCCATCTGCAAGGTATCATGCTTTTAGGAAAACAGCTCCATAACCTTAATGCAGCAATTCCTTATGAGCAAAGCCCACCCTTCACCCTCCGCAGTGTTTTCAACAATTCGATTTAATAGTATTCTCTCAGACCGGGCGTGTCTGAAGCTCAAGGAGCTGACTCTACAGTGCCTCAAATTCACACATGTTCACCACTTCAGAGGAAATTATTGAAACCAAGGCTGTCACACTGAAAATTCCAGAGGTGGTCTTTATAGCATAATATATATGAATGACACCACTGAGAATCATACCGGGCACAACATACAAGGCCAACATTTGAAGACCATTTGAAGGCATTTAAGAAGCAAAAGTTTTTTCACAAGAAGACGATATATTAAGTCATTATCACCCACCAACTCCTTTGTCCCTGATTCAGTTATGGTTCAACCAGAGAAACAGAACCAGCAGGAGATATATATTTGTTTCAAAGAATTGACTTACATGATTCCGGCGGTTGGCTAGGAAATGCTAAAATTTGGAGTCAGACTGTCAGAAAGACCAGGCTGGGAAGGAAACTCGCAGGCACAAACAGAAGCTGATGCTCACACGTGGAAATTCCTCTTTAGGAAACCTCAATCCTGCCCTTAAAAACTTCTACCTGATTGCTCACGCCTACGCTGACTGTGTATGATCACCTCCCTTATTTAAAGCCAACTAATTATGGGTTTGAATCCCATCTACAAAATACTTTCTTAGCAATATGTTGATTAACATTTGATTAAACAACTACAGACTGGACTTTAGCCTTTAGCCTAGGCAAGGTGACGTAAAAGTGAGCATCAGAGTTCTCTACCAAAAAATAAATAAAAGTTTACTGATTTCATTTTCTTCATTAATAGTAAAGAAGAAAGCTAACTGCCAGGAGAGATTTAGTCACACCTTGTGATGGTTAATTTTGTGTCAAATAGACAGGACCTTGAGATGCCCAGATATCTGGTTAAACATTATTTCCGGTATGTCAACCAAGGTGATTCTGGAGGAGATGAACATTTGAATTGGTTGACTGAGTAAAGCAGGTAGGCTCATACATGGGTGGGCATTATTCAATCTACTGAGGTCCTGAATAAAACAAAAAGTTAGAAGAAGGTTAAGTTACTCTCTGCCTAACTGCTTGAACTAAAACATTAGTCTTCTCCCCACACTTAGTGCTTTCAGTTGTTAGACCTTCAGATTCCAGCTCATCAGCTCTCCAGCTCTAAGACCTAGAACTGAAAAATTATACCACCAAGTTTCCTGTGTCTCCAGCTTATAGATGACAGATCATTAGACTTTGCTCAGCCTTGTAATCATTTGGGCCAATACCTTACATCAAATCTCTTTCCAGGTGAGAAGAAAGATGATGATAGATAGATGATAGATAGATGATAGATAGATGATAGATAGAGATAGATGGATAGATGATAGATAGATGATAGATAGAGATAGATAGATGATAGATGATAGATAGATAGATAGATAGATAGATAGATAGATAGATAGATAATAGATAGATAGATAGATAGATAGATAGATAGATGATAGGTTTTGTTTCTATGGATAATCCTAATACCCATCACATATAGTATGAGTGAGCTAGGTCCCTATCCAGAGAAAGAAATATACAAGAAGAAAAAGAAGCGAGGTTGTAACCAAAAAAAGAACAGACTGAAAACTTAAAGTGACTTTACCACTATATTTGACAAAGGGCAAAAATAATATTTTAATATATTGGTGTGATTTTCCCCCTGCAATTTTCATTTCCCTTAATTCTGTTTTTATTTCATGGATCTTCTTTCCTTCAAACTAAACCCAGAGACATCCATTGCCTTGGGGAAAGATCGCAAAATCTCGTTCATGTAGTTATCAGAAGTCAAGGCATTTTTGGGGGGTGGGGGAGATAATCTTCCAAAGACAGTTTCTTTCCAACTACTTTCCAAATTCCAAGATAAGTAAAATTTGCTTTAAGGATATCAAAGAAGAGGGCAAAGTGGCAGGACAAGGAGAGAGAAAGAAGTAAACTGTCAGGACCTGGGTGGGACCATGGCTAAGGACCCACCCCACTGAGTTCTAAGTAAAGAATGGAAGGGATGACAAAATAGTTCAGAGGATCTAAAACAATAAAGAACTGAAAGAAAGAAAGAAAGAAAGAAAGAAAGAAAGAAAGAAAGAAAGAAAGAAAGAAAGAAAGAAAGAAAGAAAGAAAGAAAGAAAGAAAGAATCTATATTTCCTACTTTATCAGATCTATCCACAGACCCATAAAAGAGGAAATATATTTTTTTCTGCAACAGACATGGGAAGCATCAGAAGAAACACCTGCATGCTAGGAGTGAGACCACCCCATAGCATCCTGTATAGGAGCACAACATTTCTGATGAAGGGAAGATTTCATTGGTTAGATAAATGAATGATGTTCATGTGAATCTGCTTTGTCTTGTGAACTGCTTTGGCATTTATTGCCCTAGAACTAATTTAACCTCAAAATTTGTTAGATCTGTGTCTCTGTCACCAAGAGTTCCCATATAATATTTATGGATGATGTCTTCACTATCTTATTCTGTAAGTAAATAAATGTGTTTACCATAAACATTCCTAACCATAGCAAAGATTGGTGCAGGGCTTCTAATTAGATGTCTTAACACTCCATTCTCTATTTCCATGATTAGATCATAACAAAATGACTATAATATGGAATTCTAATAAGGCAAATTCATGCCACATTTTTATTCCAGAGAAGCAACATCTGCAAGAACACTCAGATTGTTTTAAGTGTTCTTGCAGTAAGATGCAGGTCTGCCAGTAGGTGCAGGCCTCAGTGCCATAAAGGCCTTCTGCACAGGGACCTTTGAGTTTGAGCTATAATTTGATGACTTATTGCTGCCATACTTTATCTGTTCATTGTATAGCTGATGCACTGACTTATCTTACCAAGAACTGTCACATCCTGATCCGACTTTGCATTACTAGGAGCTCACTACCAAGGAAAACCAACCCTATTGAAACTTTCAGTTCCTCACCATTAATGCTGTTTTGGAGTGCCTGTGGGGTTGCAGCTGATGTGTAGCCTCAATAAAGCATATTGTAAGCCTGTAGCCCTGAGTGCAGAAATAATTGACAACCTGCTCTAACTCCTTCAGTATAAGCCTTTAGGGCATCCTCATCCATGTTAAACAACTGCTAGGTGACTGCTTCAAATATTGCAAGCTTCTACTGAATCCTGCTCAAGGGCAAGAACTTTCTGGATGAGGAAAAGTAAATCTTTATACCAGTGCTCAAGTTTCTGGATGCATCACTGATCAAGAATAAGAAAGATGGGATATTCAAAAACCAGGAGGCAGAGCCATCTAAATCCACCAGACATAGACAAAAGATAAAGTGGTGCTGTGCACATTACATTGTCACACATATTGAAGAATAGATATACAGTGTGTTTTTCTTTTGAATGAATTCATAATAAAGAGAATCAGGTGATAGACAGAAAATTGAGCTTTCTAATTAAATACCTTAATTTAAACATTTTACTTTTCAAGTTTGTTTTATTTTTCCAAAATTGTAGACATTTTGCCATGGATATAACATTATTTTATTCATTATTATTTATTGTTTTGGTTATATATTAGCACATAACAACCAATTTAAATACTTAGCTGATAAAAAAAAAAGATTTATCAGTGAAGATCAGTCTTCCCAGAAGTCTCTAGTGAACTTCCCTTTATATTTTACAGGCTAAAACTAAGAAATCAGCTCACCTAAAATAAATTTCAATTTGAGAGGCCTCTACTCATACAATATCTTAAATATGCAATGGAAAATGAGAGTGGCTTTTACAGGCAATAAACAATATCTATACAATGTGTTTTCTGTATATTTACATTGGAAAAATGACACTTTTTGTTATCATCTACTATGAGGCAGTGGTCTTCTATGTAAGCCACTAAATGACCTTCCTCTCATCTATGCCTGTGATGTCCCTGAGTGGTGCATCTTGATTTTACTTAGCTAGAAATTGCCAACTTTCCTGTGTAGAAGACTTTTATTTTGCAGTCTTCCTTAATCTACTTATGTATAATTTCTGAGAGAGCTTTAATTATTTTTCCCCCACACAACTGCAAGAAAATAAAGGTATCCCACCATTACAATACCCACAGCACTCCAGAATGGCAAACCTTTGGCCTTTATGTCCTTAAATTCTATTGCTGCTATTCATCCCACCCACCCTCCCCCCCCCACACACACACACTTGTATCCAAGTTTCTTGGCTTATGTAGAATAGATAAGAAAGGCTTTAATATGTAATAATTATCACTGGCCAACGTAATCACACACGTAAATTATAAAGTTATATGATGTCCAGCCAGTGCCAATCCTTACATCTGTGAGTTAGTTCCAATGAGATAACAAAGGAGAATTTGGAAACTAAAAAAAATCTGGGAAACTTTGGAAGAATGATTTATTCAGTAAATTCAAAGCACAGCTTTAATCAATGTACCCAAATCTCATCTCTAAGCTATACGTTCAGTGGGTAGAACTGTCAAAGGTGATTGAAAATCTAAGGTTTTCATGACTGGCTTAAATGCTCAATTAGTATTTTCAAATAATCTGTTATGTTAAGTTTCCTGGAAAATAATTGATATTCTTTCTTCTCAATGAGTTCTATATTAAGAGACCTGATATTTTTACCTTCTTTTCTTATTCTTTCGTTGATTTTTAGAGCAAGACAGTGGGAGAGAGAGAGAAACATTGATGTGAGAACAGAACGTCAATCAGCTGCCTTCTTCCTGCCCCCGATTGGAGATTGAGCTGGAAACCCAGTTATGTGCCCTGACCAGGAATAGAACCAGCAACCTTTCAGTGCCCAGGAGCACATCCAACCACCTGAGCCATACTAGGCAGGGCATCTACCCTCTTTTCTTGACTGAAATTAGACTTATGGAAAGAATTGGAGTGCCCTATTCACTCATTTTCCAATTTTTCATCCAGTAGGCTTGCCCTGACCATCAACTCTGTGCAGACACCTTGCTCAGCCTCTTGGTCAGTGATGGCGAACCTATGACACGCATGTCAGAGGTGACACGTGAACTCATTTTTTTGGTTGGTTTTTCTTTGTTAAATGGCATTCAAATATATAAAATAAATATCAAAAATATAAATCTTTGTTTTACTATGGTTGCAAATATCAAAAAAATTCTATATGTGACACGGCACCAGAGTTAAGTTAGGGTTTTTCAAAATGCTGACACGCCGAGCTCAAAAGGTTCGCCATCACTGCTCTAGGTAAACATGGCCACTCTTTTCACAGGGTAGGTAATCAAATCCAGTCTGAAGAATATAAAAAACACTTGAGAGGAGTTAGTTTTAAAAAAGATTAAAAGATTACCAAGGTGTATACTCAATGGAGAAAGTTTGAGGATGTTAAGAAATGCATGTAAGGATTGAATGGCTAGAAAACATTAAGATCTTTAGGTGAAGAGCCATTGAAATGCCTAGAAGACAAAGCACTTGAACGTGGCACCCAGATTCATGAGTTGAAGGGTAAACATTTGTTTTAAAAAGTGCTACTAAAACTGCTAGAGGTCAAAATGATAATGAAATGATTAGGTAAAAATGGAAAATTAAAAGATTAACATCTATGTGCTGAGTTAGTGGAAAAGATTAACTCATTTTAAAATAATTAATGGATAAGAGCAAGAGAAGAAAAATATAGGTATGAGTTTTTTTTAACAGGAATACTAAAATAAATTTGAGTCAAATCTATTGAACTTTATACTTTAGGAAACATGATTAAGTTGGCAAAAACTAACAAAAAAATGCTGAACACCTCATAAACTATCAGAAAATTGATTGGATGGTGTGGGGAGGGGGCCTTTACTACCAAGGGATTAAACTCTTTAAATGTATCTTAGATCTTTCTTTTCTCACTTTCCTTATTTCTGATCCCAAGAGCCGTGGATTTATTCACACAAAACTTCAAGTAGTACAAAGGTTTCAGAAGGTGGGTATTTGACAATAGTTAATAAGCCAAACTCCTACTGGAGATATCCTCAGATCTTTGTTCACCAAGTCCTGAGCATCTGCATCTGTGCTTTATTGGGTGTTTAAAGAGATCTTAGACAGGATCTGTTAACCAGGAGGTTGACAGAATGCTAAACATGCAGACAGAGCACAACTTGTTTTTTCTCAAAAGCCAAATTCTACCTGGCTTGCCTTTCTCAACAAGCCAAATTCTACCTGGATTGCCTAATCCCCATTTCTCCTCCCTGCCACCATGTGCAGCAGAGAAGACTGATGATTAATGTCTGCAGCCCTCTGGACATAATGCTGCCCTGGATACCCCAAGGCAATGTTCCTGCACTTCACAGAGCTAGCAACCTCCTGGGCCACCTAAGCCTAAGAAGGAAATGCAGAGTGAGGAGCTGTTTTCAGACAACTCAGGAAGCACCTAGCCTCAATATCTCCATGGTTGACATTTGAACTGATTCTATTCCAGGGCAGCAACAACTATCCCGAATGGATCACAGGTGTTTCTGCTTGGGTGAAAGAAAGGGAGAAAGGGACCGGAATGGCGGAACATGCTGCATGCTGATAATCATCATTGCTAAATTGACATCTTTCATAGAAAGTACATAAAGTCCAATGTCAAAAAACCTGGATAGCCCCAGCTGGTTTGGCTCAGTGGAAAGAGCGTCAGCCTGTGGACTGTAGGATCCCAGGTTCGATTCTGGACAAGGGCATGTACCTTGGTTGCAGGCACATCCCCAGTAGGGGGTGTGCAGGAGGCAGCTTATCAATGTTTCTCTCTCATTGATGTCTCTAACTCTCTATCCCTCTCCCTTCCTCTCTGTAAAAAAATCAATAAAATATATTTTTAAAAAACACCTGGATAATAACTATATCTGTTTATGCCTTATCTTTAGGTAAGTTACATAAATCAATAACTTGGTTTAGGCTAAATAATGTCATAAAAGAAATTATTTTGGCCCCACTAGTGAAGTATAAAAGAAATTTAGTTCAGTGAATTCTCTTACCAATCGTTTATCCAAAAAATGTGAAAGTAATTTAACAAGTTGGTATCTGGTATATTTAGAGTTTTAAACTTCCCTAAAATCAGCATTTGTTGTTTATGTAGAAGGTAGTTGCAAGAAGGCAAAACAGAAGTTTTCAATGCCCCCCAAAATTAAAAAAATAGTGCATTCATAATAAAGCATCACACTTGTATTTGCTGATTTATGAGTTTTATCTAACTGTAAGAAAATCTACTTCAATTGGATACTAAAATTGTTAAGAGGTTAAAACTCATAGTAATTGTTTATGTGATCATTTGGTTGTCTTAAGTTAAATACAAAAAATTAGAATAGTTAAGGGAAAATTAAGTTTATGAAAACATCACTTATCATAAAACATTTGTAAATATTAGAACTAACCAGAAAAAATTACAAATTAGGTATTTTTAAGTAATTTTTATATATTTTAAAGCAAATCATTTAAATGTGCAGCTACTGAACACTTTCAAAAACTAATCAATTGATGTTATTCCTGTGGACAAAATTTGACTCTTAGTAGCAAATTATAACCTGAAAATTGACAGACAACTATTTTTTCTCAGCAATTTCACATCAGAAATGTCTAATTAAATGACCCTGACCTTGTATTCATGATACATCATTTCTATTTCTGGCATTTCTAGCTATTTGTTGATCCAGGAAAAAAATCAATTAACCTTCTGTAACTTACTTGTGTCATCAATTGTGGTGTTTGTGTGTGTGTGTGTGTGTGTGTGTGTGTGTGTGTGTGTTTTAAAGAAAGATAGATTAGTCTCCCATCATATCTAGACATTATGGCAGGGACTTTCCAATTAATTGTCACAACAAATCTATCCAGAAGGTACTATTTCTATCTCTAATGTACAAGTGAGGGAACTAAGGCTTAGAAATTTTAAGTAAATTGGCTAAGATGACAAAATTCAAACAGTTGGAATGACCTTTAAGTTGTTTTTGACCTCTGACACTAAAATTAAAGTATAGCATTTGAATACAAATTGAATTAAAATATGGAATTTAAATACTTAAATTAAAATTTGAATTGAAATACAACTTGAATTTAAATGGGGTTCTTTAAGGCCTTGGCTGGGTAGCTCAGGTGGTTAGAGTGCCATCCTGATATGCCAAGGCTGTAGGTTTGATCCTGGTCAGAGCACATATAAGAATCAACCAATGAATGTATAAATAACTGGAAAAACAAACCAATGTCTCTCTCTCTCTCTCTCCCTCTCTCTCATCAATAAATAAAAATTAAACAAAATAAATGGAGTTATTTAGTCCCTATGTATGCATACACTGTTTCCACAGCAAAGCATGGGTTTCAAAATCTGTGCTGTTGCCCTGACCGGTTTGGCTCAGGGGATAGAGCATCGGCCTGCGGACTCAAGGGTCCCAGGTTCGATTCCTGTCAAGGGCATGTACCTTGGTTGCGGGCACATCCCCAGTAGGGGGTGAGCAGGAGGCAGCTGATCAATGTTTCTCTCTCATCGATGTTTCTAACTCTCTATTCCTCTCTCTTCCTCTCTGTGAAAAATCAATAAAATATATTTTAAAAAAATCTGTGCTGTGAAGCTCGTGCTTTCCATAACTTCCAAACAGTCCCATATTATCCCACTGCTGCACCAAATTGGTGCACATCAGTGCTATACCCACCCTTCAACCGTGAGCTGACTTTCTAATGTCTTCTGGTTCTCTGTCAAAGTGAAAAAAAGGAACATCTGAAATACTTTCAACAATAAAGATCCCTTTTTTAAGTTTGGATTTATGTTTACCTGACCCAGATGACTCTCAAAAAATAAAAAATAAAATAAAATACTATCTTTCATTATTTACTTTAAATCTAGCCTTGCTATAGCTGGTTTGGCTCAGTGGGTAGAGTGTAGGCCTGCAGACTGAAGAGTTTAGGGTTCATTTCCTGTCAGGGGCATGTACCTCAGAGGCAGGCTCAATCTTTTGCCCTGGTGGGGTGGGTGCAAGAGGCAACAAATCGATGTATCTCTTTCACATCAATGTTTCTCTTTCTGTGTCCCTCCCCATCCCTTCCACTCTCTCTAAAAATCAATGGAAACATATACTCAGGTAAGGATTAAGATTAACAAAACAAAATGAAACAAAACAAAATCAAGCTGTACCCACAACGTGCCCTGAGATACATAAATGCACCTCACATTGATGAACCAATAACATGAAGAAGATAAAAATGGTACTATTTATTTGAAGCATCAAAGTGATAGATTTAGAGGCAGCACAAAGTGTGCAGCACAAGGAGGCAGGGGCAAGAAAGAGGAAGTAAACCTGTACATCCTGGCTGTTTTCTGCTAAAGATTCTTTTTTAAAAAAATTATCTTTATTGTTGAAACTATTACAGATGTTCCTCTTTTTTCCCCAATGACACCCTCCATCCTGTACCCACCCTTCTCCCAGGCCTTCACCATACTGTTGTCTAGGTCCATGGGCTATGCATATATGCATATAAGTTCCCCAGTTAATCTGTTCCCACCCACCTTTCCAACCCCACCTTCCCTCTGAGATTCCACAGCTTATTCCCTGCTTCTATGTCTCTGGATCTATTTTGTTCATCAGTATATTTTGTTCTTTAGATTCCACATATGAGTGAAATCATGTGATACTTGTCTTTCTCTGACTGGCTTAGCATAATACTTTCCAGGTCCCTCCATGCTGTCTCAAACAGTAAGAGATCCTTCTTTTTTACAGCTGCATAGTATTCCATGGTATAAATGTACCACAGTATTTTTATCCACTTATCTACTGATGGGCACTTGGGTTGTTTCCATATCTTAACTATTATAAATTGTGGTGCTATGAACATTGGGGTACATACATTCTTTCTGATTAGTGTTTTGGATCTCTTAGGATATATTCCTAGAAGTGGGAACACTGAGTCAAATGCGAGTTCCATATTTAATTTTTTGAAGAAACTCCATACTATTTTCCACAGTGGCTGCACCCCACTAGCAGTGTACTAGGGTTTCCTTTTCTCCACATCCTTGCCAGTACTTGTCATTTGTTGATTTATTGATATTTTCATTCCACAAGTGTGAGGTGATACCTCATTGTTGTTTTAATTTGCATCTCTCTGATGATCAGTGACTAAAGATTCTTAATCACATCAAATAAATTAAGGTTCAGAGCAACCCTAT
Organism: Myotis daubentonii; assembly: GCF_963259705.1. NCBI lineage: Eukaryota > Metazoa > Chordata > Mammalia > Chiroptera > Vespertilionidae > Myotis > Myotis daubentonii. The sequence goes on from NC_081842.1 coordinate 94,808,265, forward strand.
CAAATTGCAGATGAATGGACAGGATAAGAACTGTTCACAGAGTGCCAATGGGCAGGGTCGGGGGAGGAATGACAAACATGTTCAGTAGTAGGTGCAATTCTTTTGTAAAGCACTATATAATGTCCTTATCAAAGAACAATTCTGTTTATTTAGTTTGGGTTTAATTTCATTTCTAGATGGCAATAATGCTAGAAAATGTTACCAACACAAATGATATTTTTAATAGAATAAAACAAAAAAATCTAGTTTCCTGAACATTTGCTATACAATATTCTATATATTATTATTATTATTATTATTATTATTTAACTGTCATGTCTATTTTCTCATAAAAATTAAAATTGTTATGGGAATGGTAGTGATACATAATACATATTTAAGTGTTTAATAATTTACATTTTGTTAATTATTTTGACTGATTTTGGGCAAAGATTGTTACAACACATAAACAGACCATCTGTTGCTGTTAGAATCATTAATAAATACTCCCTGAACTAAGTATTTTAATTAAAATAAAATGCTGCATTCATTAAGGCCCATCTTAAGAGGCATGCTCCAAAAGGAATTGATAGAGTATCCAGCTGCCAATCTCTAAATAGTTTTAAAATATTAAAAACTTTTATTCATGAGGAGCTACATGGATTTGGATGATTAGGGAACAATCTGTTGAGTGTAATGCCTGCTGCTGTGTGGGATTCAGGAAAATGTGAATCAGTGCAAATGACTCACCTGTTCCCATACCGTTCCACAAAGTTTCCAGGAGTCACAGTAGTGCAAATGCTTTCTTCACTATGTCTTTGGCTTTTAAGGGGATCAACCTTACTTCCTTATTTTCTTGCTGTGTAACTCTGAAAAATTTACTCAGCCTTTCTGTGCCTCAATGATCTCATAAGTAAAATGAACATACTAATGGTATCACCATCATATAAGTATTATGAGAATTAAGAGTTAATAGCTATAGAAAATCTGAAGAGTGCTTAATATACAGTAAGTGCTTAATTAATAATGGCACAACATTTTTACTTCAGTATTATTGTGCTTACTCAATGCACCTTTGCAACTTTTCTTTAAAAGATGTGTGACATTCTTTCACATGTACTTAAGGATGTTATATCTTCAATTTTTGAAATTTTAGCTGATTTTTCTTTAAAACTCAATGTTGATGGAGCAAAGGGCAATGAATGAAGGAAGTACGGACACCTGTAATGTCATTTTTTAAAAAATATATTTTATTGATTTTTCACAGAGAGGAAGGGAGAGAGATAGAGAGTCAGAAACATCAATGAGAGAGAAACATCGACCAGCTGCCTCCTGCACATCCCCCACCGGGGATGTGCCTGCAACCCAGGTACATGCCCTTGACCGGAATCGAACCTGGGACCTTTCCGTCCGCAGGCCAACGCTCTATCCACTGAGCCAAACCGGTTTCGGCGTCATTTTTTATTGTTAAGTTTTTTTTCCTTTATTTATTAAGATATTTTTAATAAAAAATTACATATGACAAGGAAATATGTATATATAATTTCTAAATTTCAAAGAAAAAAACGCTACACATATGCATGAGTACCAATCCCAAAAATAAGTTCTACAAGTGGAATTAGGGAGCAAATTATCACAAAAAGCAGGATGGAAGAAGGAGAATGGTAAAAAGAAAGAGAGAAAAGGAAAGAAATCAGGAAAAGAGTAAATATAAAGGCAACTCAAAGAGATTTTTGAGACTAGAATTCTGAATAAAAACCTCTAAAATGGAGAAAAACAACATTTTACATATTTTTATCTTAGTGCTTTTCCCATGACTTAAAGTTTAACTTATACTCTTGAGAGTGTTGTATGGACTCTGACTGTCTCACATACTTTGTGAAGTTGCTGATCATGGTTATGACTTCACTAGAACAGGATGCTCATTTTTCAAATTTTCCATTCACTTGCCTAGAAAAAAAAACAGGTTTCTTGGAGCTCTTGAACTTGAGAGATTCTAGTATGAACTTGAGGCCATACAGTTTCTGCTGCCAGAGCTCCCTGAAGCAATGGGATGGTGGTGAGAATTGAAGAGGTCCTCTCCAAATGAAATGTTAACCTACTCTGTTATGTTAGTCAAATCCTTACACCTCACAAGTCACATTCACTTATGCCAACAGATCAGATCATCACAACCACTTTTTATAATTGCTATTACATCCCAGTTTTAAAAGGTTAGGGAACTGAACCTTAAGAAGCTTAAATGGCTTTCCTCAGGTCACAGAACCAGAAAGTGTAACACTCAAGCATCAATACAGAATTCAAAACCATTTGCTTTTTATTGTCAACCCCAGCAGTTTTCAAAGTGTGAAATGCAGAATTCTGTGGTTCCATTTTGGAATCTTAAGGAGTGGCACAGAGGTGAGGAGGTACCTGAGCACTCTGTCATCCCACCATCACCCCTTCTGCTTTCACAGACAGCACAATCAGTGAGTTTTGGATACCTGAATTTCAAATGAGACTTTTTTTTTTAACAAAAGCATTGTACTGTTCAGAATTTTGGTTTTCAAAATTATTCAGGAAATTCCTTCATTACAAAGTATTCCTACGTCCTTCTCTTTGGATAACGCATGCCCGTATATATCTAGTTTATTCCCTACTATCATTTATTCATGTTTAAATGTCTATATAATAATTAAAATCTATATGTTTTCCTATGACATGTACCATGTACTGATCTGGTTATATTACAGAATAATTACTAGCAGAGAGATCAATAGTACATCAATGCCACTCAAAGTGTGACCAGTAAACTTACTGTGTCTGAGCTAAGAAGCCTGTGCCAGAATGCAAATCAACACATTCTTCCCTCACATAAAGTCTTAACACACAAAAACAAACGTTAGCTGAACGAGACAGTGTGCTAAGTTGATTTACATTCTACAGCAGCTGCTTATGTTGTCACTCCCCAGAAGCAGTCTCTCTGGGGGCACTTAGAGCAGCACTATCTAGATTCAGAAGTGCTCTGGCCTTGTAAACATGCTTCCCTCACCTACAGCATGTCCAGAACTTTCTCAACTGGCTGTAATTCTAACCATTCTTTCTACACCTCTTTTGTCTGCTCTATGGTTTGGCTTCTGAATACTGGAGCTTTCTATTCTCCAGCTGCATCAATTCTTGATTTCTTTGATCATCCTGGATGAAATTTCTACATCCATGACTTCAAAAGTATTTTTTATATACAGTTTTTCTCTTTTATCTCTGACCATGACTTCTATTCTGTGTTTCAGACTCTTTATTAGGAATTGCCCCCCAACCATTTTTATCAGATTTTATTACTAGCACCTTGAATTTAACATTTCTAATTTAAAAAATATCAGCCCTTATACTCCCTCCTCCCTCAACAACATTAATTAAGACTTTTAAAATGGCAGAGAGAGAGAGAGACAGAGAGAGACAGAGAGAGAGGAGAGAGAGGATTTTAAGAAAAGAGAAGAGAAAACAAGATGTTTTGGCTTTGTTTAAAAAATAAACAACTCCAAGGATTTATAAACTTTGGGGATGATTATATTAAGGAGCTCGGAAATGTCATCAAAATCTGCTTTTTTCGTCACAGAGATCAGATGTCTTCTATACAGGCTTTATTCTTTAGGGTGACCAGTAGCTTTAGGTTTACGTAATTTCTTCTCAGCAGTTAAGAACCCAAAGAAATAGCCTCTCTTGCCAATACTTCCATCTGTATGGCCAATAATATACCAAACTGCAATTGGCCAACCCTGGTACTTGCAATGGAGTCAGCTACATATAATATATTGACTATAATAAGGAGGCAGGATAATGCCCCAAGCAATATATGGCATTGTTTCAGATAAAAATACTGGATGTTGAGGATGCATAAAAAAGAGAGACCAAAATACCCAGTCTAATATGTGCTATCACCTCTATTTTCATCAGTTAATCAACTCACCTGGCATTCATTCAGACCTCTAATCTGAAAACTAGTTAACTTTAAGTACTATTACTCACTATCTGCCCATATTCATTCCCATGTTCATATCCAAAAACAAATCTAGTAGATTTTACCTCTGAAGTATCTATATCTGGCTTTTCCCTTCCTCCCAATTACCAATGTCTTTGTCTTCTCTTAAATTATCATTACTAGCCGAAACCGGTTTGGCTCAGTGGATAGAGCGTCGGCCTGTGGACTGAAAGGTCCCAGGTTCGATTCCGGTCAAGGGCATTTACCTGGGTTGCGGGCACATCCCCAGTAGGAGGTGTGCAGGAGGCAGCTGATTGATGTTTCTCTCTCATCGATGTTTCTAATTCTCTATCTCTCTCCCTTTCTCTCTGTAAAAAATCAATAAAATATATTTTAAAAAATTATCATTACTAATTATTTCAACTGATTTTTCTACAATCAATCTTTCTCCTTCCATTCCACCTACTCTTCTGAAGGCAATGGAAACTAAGGAGAAAATAAACAAATGGGACTACATCAAAATAAAAAGCTTCTGCACAGCAAAAGAAACCATCAACAAAACAACAAGAAAGCCCACTGCATGGGAGAACATATTTGCCAATGTTATCTCCAATAAGGGTTTAATCTCCAACATTTACAGGGAACTCATACAACTTAACAAAGGGAAGATAAACAACCCAATCAAAAAATGGCCAATTGGACTTAAATAGATACTTTTTGAAAGAGGACATATGGAAGGCAAAGAGACACATGAAAACATGCTAAAAGTCACTAATCATCGGAGAGATGCAAATCAAAACAACAATGAGGTACCACCTCACACCTGTCAGAATGGCTATCATCAACAAATCAACAAATGACAAATGCTGGCAAGTATGTGGAGAAAAAGGAACCCTCATGCACTGCTGGTGGGAATGCAGACCGGTGCAACCACTGTGGAAAACAGTCTGGAGTTTCCTTAAAAAATTAAAAATGGAACTCCCATTTGACCCAGTAATCCCACTTCTAGGACTATATCCCAAGAAATCAGAAACATCAATCAGAAAGGACACATAAACCCCTATGTTCATAGCAGCACAATTTACAGTAGCTAAGATTTAGAAACAGTCTAAGTGCCCATCAACAGATGAGTGGGTTAAAAACCTGTAGTACATCTACACAATGGAATACTATGCAGCTATAAAAAATAAGGAACTTTTACCATTGGCAACAGCATTATGCTAAGTGAAATAAGCCAGTTGGAGCAAGATAGATATTACATGATCTCACTTATTTGTGGAATATGTTGAACAACATAGACTGATAAACAAACATGGATCCAGAGACAGAGAAACACTGAATGGACAATCAAACCTCAGAGGGAAGGCAGGAAAGAGGGGGGATGTAAGAGATCAACCAAAAGACTTGTATGCATGCATATTAGCATAACCAACGGACGTGGACACTTGGTTGGTGGGGGCTTCTCCTGGGGGGGGGGGGGGGGAGTAACCAGGGAGGGGTCGATGGAGGGAAAAGGAGACATATATAATACTTTAAATAATATAAAATCCAAACTTCTGAGATTAGTTCATGCATTCTTGCATCAAGGATTCTGATCACTATCCCTGGACAACCAATCCCAGGATATGTACATTTCAAAGGACTTGTAGGTCTAATTACTTTAAAATTCTTGACATCTGTTAATTCCGCACTGCTTCACCAACACCCTTCTCCTTCTCTACCTGCCCATGAAGCCCCCTCCAGACTATACTTCCTTCCCTGAAAGACTATTTCCAAGCCTTCTTAACTATATTAGCAGAAATACCAGTCACCCTCAATGTCTCCCTATTACATTCCTGCCTAAGAGAAACTTGGCTTCCCGAAAATCCCATTTTCAATCAAGTCATGTGCTGCATAATGGTGTTTCTATCAACCACTGACAACATAAGTGACAGTGACCCCATAAGATTATAATAGAGCCGAAAAATTCCTAGAGAAGTAGGAGCCAAGGTAATATCTTCGTGCTTAACAACACATTGCTGTTTTGTGCCATCTCAGCGAATCAATTGCAACACTATCAACTAGAAATGTCTGGAAAGCACTCACCGGGGTCCTGGTGAGTTTCTCACGGACATCTCACCTTTGTAAACCAATATTAAGGCTGCACTGACCCTGATTGTTCTTACCATGATTGCTAGACACCCTTCAGTGGTAACCATTAGGAAACTTTGAAGAGAAAATCAGTTTATTACTAGCAGGCCCTATAATGTACAAGGCACTCCTAGGGGCACACAGAGAGGTAGTGGGTAGACAGACCCACTCACATGGGGTCTGGGGTTCTGCTTTTATTGCAGTTGAAGTTGGAGCCTAGGGTTTCTCAGGCTCACACTTTATTGGTGAATTTAAAGCATAAGAGAGGGAATCTAAAGCTTAGGAAGAGAAAAAAACAAGTAGCTGAAATGTTCAATTATGGAAATCAACCAGTATCTCTAAAACAAAGGATTTAGGTTGGAGGTGGCCTGGCTCTTTATCTAGTCCTGTGGTTGTCAGTGCATTTATTCATTCCAGATAGCCAGTTTTGAAGTGGATGCCTTAGCAATCAAAGTTTAAGCCAAGCACTTACATTACAAAAAGAAAAGCCACTATCAAAGCTTATACTTCACTTACTCACATGTTTGTGGTGATGCTAGTGTAAACAAACTCACTGAGCTGCCAGGTATATAAAAGTACAGTACATACAATTACAGTAGTTAGCTATACTATCTAGGTTTGGATAAGTATACTCTAACAAATTTTTAAAAATATTTTTATTTATTTCAGAGAGAGGAAGGAAGAGGAGAAGAGATAGAAACATCAATGATGAGAGCAAATCATTGATCAGCTTCCTCCTGCATGCCCCACAATGAGAATCAAGCCAGCAACCCAAGCATGTGCCCTGACCTGGAATCAAACTGTAACCTCCTGGTTCATAAGTTGACACTCAACCACTGAGCCATGTTAGCCGGGCTGGATAAGTGCACTCTATGATGCCCTCCCAAGGACAAAATCACCTACGGACCCTTTTCTCACAAGTATCCATATTATTAAGAGGAGCCTGACTTTGTAACACTCTCATATGGAAGATACTCATTGTCACAGATTCCACTTACTCTAGAGTTGTTAGATAAGGCGAACACCATTCTGGCTTTTCAACAGCAGTCTGAGTCATTACTCAATCACAGTTATGTCTAACTCAATGTCACGTGGAGATTAATCACATCTGGCAACAACATCCTCTTAATCTCCTCAGCTAACAATCCCTGTTCTTTTCACTCATTGGGGACCTTACTACCAGAATCAGTAATTTTCCCTCCCCTCCATATTGTGTCATAGTCCTGAATTACTTCAATGTCTGTAAGACCAACCAGTACCCTAATCTTTCAATTACTTTTCCTTATTTCTAGTGATTTTAACCTCAACTCCTCTCAAATCCTCCACTCCTAAGGTACCACCTTGAACTACCCATCCACCCACAATTTGAATTCAAATAACCCTACTCTCCAACTGATGCCATTGTAATAACCTGGTTATTACATAACAGGAAAGGAAGAAAGGAAAGACCAGGTAGACCCATGCCCAGTAAGGTCTGAGTGATGTGGGAAGATGCGTTGCCATCAGTCACACCTGAAATGGAGTCAGTGGCCACTGCAAGCATGTGAAACCTAAATATTTAAACTTCCAAACAAAGGAAGTCCCACCTTTCTCTCTCTTCTCCCTCTCAGTGCCAGGACCTGTTGGGACTCCTGCTGCAGGGAGATGCACTCCCCTGTGCCCACATGGCACATGGCCATGATGGACTCCACTCATGGACTTGTAGACTTTAATTAGTTTGGATGCTGAACCATACCTGGCTAAAACATGGGACAGAAACTATGGACACTGGTTCTATTTCTGGCTTTGCTGGAATCCCAGTTGCACCTTTTCCAGGACTAACTTAAGGGGCAGAGAACTTTGAAGTCTGAGAAATATAACTTTACGCAAATAAAGCCTTCTTCCTCATCTCATCATCCCATGTGAATCTTGGAAAGTCATTTTCTGAAGATATCACAAGGACCTCATTCACACTCATGTCTAGGAAATCTGGTCCATTAATTGCTTCGGCATCACAACCACATTCTACCATCCTGTGGGCTTTCTCACTCTGAAATTCCCTTTGTACATACCTGTCTTTGTTCTTATAGGAACTTTTAGTATCCTGGCCCTTCTATTTTATTTCTATCAGCAGATTTTTTTTATTATGTTCACCTCCTTGACTAGATAGCTTAGATTACAATAAAATTATATGTCCTTTGATATCTTCAACATTTCCCCCTGTTGCTCTATAATTTTATTGTTCTATAAAACAGTAAACTGGTTGGATTCAACTCCATCTGTTACGGGCCCCCATCCAGTTTCCTGAGAAATGCCACTGGGCTTTTCTCCAAATTCTAGACTACCTCATGGTCACCATTCTCACCAAACTCTAAACTATTAGATATTTACTTCACAGAACTAGCAAATCACCTCATATTGTGGTTGGTCTGTTTATACAACTTTCTCCTTTCTAGACATGTTGAGAGCAGAAAGCAAGTCTTAGTTACATTTTTTATTCCTGGCATCAAGCACACTGTAGTTGTTGAATAAAAATAAAATAAGTGCCATATTATAACATAGTAATCTTTTATGCAGAAAGGTACATGTTTTATATTTAAATGAAAAGCAATAAAAGTTGTTATTATTCAATATGTTAAATTTGAATTTATAGTGACTTTACAAGAACAAATTACTTTTTCTAAGGACAAACCATAATGCTTTTGCTCCTTTGTAAATAATATAAAGTATTCAAGTTATTCTACTAAAATTTTTATTTTGTTAATGAAGACAGTGGATTTGGTGCAGGAGTAGATAAACAGAATATAGGGTCCAGAAACAGACTTATAAATAATAGTCACTAGATTCAAGGAAAAGTTGACAATGTGTTACATTGGAGAAATGATTCCTTCTCTTTGACAAATGGTGCATGGTCAGCTGGACCTCTCTCCCATAAAGCACAAAAGTTAATTCAAGATAGTTTATAGGTCAAAGTTTGGAAAATATAAAATAAAATATTTAGAGGAAATTAGAACATCTTTCAGGTTTTCTTAACAGAATACACAAAAAAGAAAATAATGTTACATAGAAATATATTAAATTGAAGCACTTCTACTCATTAAAAAGACACTATTAAGAGCATAAAAAGACAACCTATAGGGTGGAAGAAGAATTTTATAATACATACAGCTAACAAAATATTAATATTTAGGAGAAATTTTTTAAAAACCTACAAATCAATAAAACCTCCCTGAAATTAATTTAAAAAAATAGAAGTAATCCCCCTTAATAATTATGTTTTTTGTATTTATAATGGCAGGTGACTCAGACACTTGGACACACTTCACAAAGGAGGTTAGCCAAATGGACAATAAACATGGAATGTGCTTAAGCTCCTTAGTTATCAGCACTGCACTTTGACCTGAATAACTAAAATTCAAGAGATAAGAATACCAAGATTTCAAGTATGTAGAGTCCCTAGAATTCTAATATATCACTGGTGGAAGTCTTAATTGGCATTGCTGCTTGGAAATTGTTAGCATATATTAAAGTTAAACATACACATATTCTATGACCCAGCAGTTCCACTGCTAGAAATGTGTTCTGATGTTCACAGAAGGACATGTAAGATAATGTTTATTGCTGCACTAGTTAAAAAAAAGCTTTAAATTGGAAACAATATAAATTTATAATAATATCGTTAATAAATAAGTTGTGATATAGTCACACAATAGAAGAAAATAGAGCAATGAGAATAAATGATGTAATAATATGAACAGTGTGGATGAATCTCACCACTGTAAAGCTGAACAAAAGAAAACATAAACAAAAGAGTCCATATTGGAGAAACTAAGATGGCGGCATAGATAAACACCGGGAAATTGTCGCCTCACACAACAATTGAAGAATGCCGCAAGGGTCAGAGCAAACATCGTCCAGAACAACAGGAAGGCTGGCTGAGTGTAATTTCTACAACTAGAAGAAAAGAGGGGCACGCTGAGAGCCAGCGGAGCTGCAGAGGTGAAGTGCAGAGGTACGGCAGCGGCTCGCGCGCACGGAAAGGGGGTGGCGCCTGAGGACGCGGCTGTCTTTTTGAATCACAAGCTCCCGACTGCTCTGAATTCCGGTTCCAGCGGGTCTCTGGGGACCCAGGGCTCATAGGGGAGAGGCTGGTCTGTCAGGCGGAAGCGGGCGAACTTGAGGGCGGCTTTCCCTCAGAGGTGCTTGCAGCCGTTACCGGGACACTGAGACGCGCGGCTCCGGGCGCGGAGAATCACCATAGCTGCTTTCACCGCCCTTTGACCCTGCCCCACCCAGGCTGCAGCAGAGGCTTTTGCATGTGAATGTACCTAACTACAGCCCAGCCAGGCAGACCCAGAACTTCCAAGAGAAGGCCCAAGGCCCCGCAGCGGCTTGCATTGCTTCACAGCTGAGCCTCTTCGTGGCTCCTGCTGTGTGGCCTCAGGCAGGGGCTGAATTAGCACCTCCTTAGATCCAGGAGCCACTGTACCCAGTGGTCAGAGGGGGACCATTATCCCACTTCAGACACAGCTGATTCCCACAGCCAATTGGCCTGGAGGTCAATTCCTCCCAGTGATCCTACAACAACCAAGGCACCAAGAGTGCACCAAGAGTGTCTACCCCAGGTAACTGGGGAGGCTGAGCCACTGGGCCCTACAGGACACCTGGCGCGCAGGGCCACTCTATCAACACAGGGAAGCAGCCAAAATGCGGAGACAAAGAAAAAGGTCACAAATGGCAGAAACGGAGGAAAGCAAACGACTGGATATAGAGTTCAAGGCCACGTTTATAAGGTTTTTCAAGAATTTTATGGAAACCGCCGATAAATTTAATGAATCTCTCAAGGAGTATAGTGAGACCATGGAGGACATGAAAAAGGACCAACTAGAAATTAAGCATACACTGACTGAAATAAAGAATAATTTACAGAGATCCAACAGCAGACAAGAGGATCCCAAGAATCAAGTCAAAGATTTGAAGTACAAAGAAACAAAAAATACCCAACCGAAAAAGAAAAAAGAAAAGAGATTCAAAAAATATGAAGATAGTGTAAGGAACCTCTGGGACAACTTCAAGCGTACCAACATCAGAATTATAGGGGTACCAGAAGGAGAGAGAGGGCAAGATATTGAAAACCTTTTTGAAGAAATAATGACAGAAAACTTCCCCTACCTGGTGAAAGAAATGGACTTACAAGTCCAGGAAGCGCAGAGAACCCCAAACAAAAGGAATCCAAAGAGGACCACACCAAGACACATCATAATTAAAATGCCAAGAGCAAAAGACAAAGAGAGAATCTTAAAAGCAGCAAGAGAAAGACAGTCAGTTACCTACAAGGGAGTACCCATTCGACTGTCAGCTGATTTCTCAACAGAAACCATGCAGGCCAGAAGAGAGTGGCAAGAAATATTCAAAGAGATGAATAGCAAGAACCTGCAACCAAGATTACTTTATCCAGCAAAGCTATCATTCAGAATGGAAGGTCAGATAAAGAGCTTCACGGATAAGAAAAAGCTAAAGGAGTTCATCACCACCAAACCAGCATTATATGAAATGCTGAAAGGTATTCTTTAAGAAGAGGAAGAAGAAAAAGGAACTCTTACCATTTGCAAAAGCATGGATGGAGCTGGAGAGTGGATAAATACCACAGGATCTCACTCATTTGTGGAATATAATGAACAACATAAACTGATGAACAAGGACTGATCCAGAGACGGAGAGGCATTGATTGGACTGTTGGGCCTTGGAGGGAAGGTAGGGGAGGGTGGGGGCAAGGGGGAAAGATCAACCAAAGGACTTATATGCAAGCATATAGGCCTAACCAATGGACACGGACAACAGGGGGGTGAGGGGATGAGCGGGGGGGGGGGGGGGTAGAGGGTACACATATGTAATATCTTAATCAATAAAAAATATATATATAAAAAAAGAGTCCATATTGTCTGATTCCATTTATATAATACTAGAGGCCCAGTGCACAAAAATTTGTGCACTTGGCGGGGGGGGGGCGGTCTCTCAGCCAGGCCTGTGCCTTCTTGCAGTCTGGGACCCCTGGAGAGATAACGACCTGCTGGCTTAGGCCTGCTCCCAGGTGGCAGAGGGCAGGCCCAATCCCTAGGTGCAGCCCCTGGTCGGGCTCAGAGCAGGGCTGATTGGGGAGTTGGGGTGCCGCCCCCTGTCATGCACAGAGCAGGGCAGATGGGGAGGTTGAGATGCCACCCTCAGTCACGCTCAGGGTAGGGCCGATTGGGGGGTTGGGGCACCGCCCCCTGTCACACTCAAGGCAGGGTCGATGGGGAGGTTATGGTGCCACCCCTTGTCACGCACAGAGCAGGGCACATCAGGGGGTTGAGGAGCTCTCCCCTGTCACTCACAGAGTAGGGCCAATAGGGGAGTTGGGGCACCGCCCCCTGTCACACACAGAGCAGGGCCAATCAGGGGGTTGGGGCGCCGCCACTGTCACACTCAGGGCAGGGCCGATGGGGAGGTTATGGCTCTACCCTGTCACACACAGAGCAGGGCCCATGGAGGGGGGTTGGGGCGCTGCACCCTGTCACACACAGAGCTGCAGGGTAATCAGGGGGTTGGGGAGCTCCCCCCTATCAGGCACAGAGCAGGGCTGATCAGGGGGTTGGGGTGCCTTCCCCTGTCACGAACAGAGCAGGGTGGATAGGGAGGTTGTGGCCCCGCCCCCTGTCACACACAGAGCCGCAGGGCCATCAGGGGGTTTGGGCGCTGCCCCCTGTCATGCTGATCCCGGTGCCGGGTGGCCTCGTGGCTCCGCTGATCCTGGTGCTGGGAGGCATATTACCCTTTTATTCTGTAGGATAGAGGCCTGGTGCACGGGTGGGGCCAGGCTGGTTTTCCCTGAAGGGTGTCCTGGATCAGGGTGGGGGTCCCCACTGTGGTGCCTGGCCAGCCTGGATGAGGGGATGACGGCTGTTTGCAGCTGGTCACACACCCTTCAGGGTGGGGGTCCCCACTGGGGTGCCTGGCCAGTCTGGGTGAGTGGCTGAGGGCTGTTTTCATGCTGGTGGGTGACTGAAGCTCCCAACCGCTCCTTTTTTTCTTTCTTTTTTTTATTCTGAGCCAGCTTTAGCTCTGAGGCTTGTCTCCAGCTGTTAGGCCTTGGCTGCTGAAAGCAGGTATCTGGTTTGTTTGGGTTCTATAATAGAAACACTGTTTCAACTCCAGCTCTGAGATCCCGGCTGGCTGATAGCAGGTTTCTGGGGTTTTGTTTAGCTTCTATATTTGTAACAATGTTTCAAACTGCAAGCTCAGAGGCCGGAAGAGGCAGGCAGGGAACGTTGGAATCCTCCTTCACTGAAGCAAGCAAGTCTCATGTTCACTTCAAGATGCCTGGCTGCTGGCCCCCATCTTGGCTGGCAGCTAATTTGCATATCGCCTTATTAGCCAATGAGAAGGGTAGCAGAGGTATGGCTAATTACCATGTTTCTCTTTTATTAGATAATATATATAAACAAGGAAATCTAATATATGTTGATAGAAGTCAGGACAGTTGTTATCTTTTGTGGGGGGGAGATTGGTCACTAGATGGAAGCATGAAAATGACTTGTGGGGTGCTGTATATAAGGATATATCAGAAATTCACTAAGGTCTGCATTTTTATGCAACTTATGTTTATTATGCTCCAATGAAAACATATGTAATGCCCCTGTTACCTATGGTATATAAGGCATCTTTGAGATGAGACCTCATATGAAAAAATAATAAAGTGAATAGGAGTCTATAGAAAATAAGGAAAGGGCCAAGTTCAGAAAGTGTAAATTCTTATAAATTGAATATGTAAGTATAGCAACTCATTAAAAAAGTATAAACTATTAAAAATAGAATCATAGATTTAGAATATGCTCCATGGCCTAATTGAATATATGTGGATATTATTTCTGTACTGACTTTTTAACTTTTTTTGTACTGACTTTTAAAAAAAAATTTCTGTGCCTTCTAAGGGCCTTGCACAGTAGATTAAACATAGTTATGCAAATGACTATTCTTTTGTCTTTATCACAACAGAATAAACTGTTTTGTAGTGTCCTGGATCATCATTTAGCAGTTCTTTCCATTTATAATTATCTTTATACACAAGATTTTCTAGAATATTGTTGGTTCCTATAAACAAACTTTGGATGTCAGAAGCAGCATCTCATTTTAAAAAGCATGTTTTCTTCCTAATTGAAAAATTATATTGCTTTTGGCACAAACTGAAAAGAAAAGCCATCAAGTAAGATGTAGATAGTTTTAAATGACTAAAGATTATAAAAGCTTTTATAACCTGGAATCCCACGTTACACACTAGCTGAGATTCATTCAAGGAATATGGCAATTTATGGCAAAGTATGAGAAAAGAGTATTATATTAAGGCAATTTATTTTCTCATTTTTTTGTTATGCACTCATCTGTGATAAATGCAGCTACAGGTAGCAGATGGTTATTTAATAGGCAGGAAAGTCAAAATTAAACTATCCACTTCTGCAAAATACCTTTAGGTAAAAGAGAAGGACTTATCATTGAGAATAATATTAAACTCATTAATAATTACCTTTAGAATGTGCTTTAGCCATAGAATCTAGCAGCAATAACTGTTAGCTTTTCTAATACTTTTCCAAGATAGAGTTCATAAAATAGGCAAGATAAAATACACGTACATTTTAACTCAGTCAGACAGATAGTAGATATACAATGTCATGGCACTTTAGTTTCTTCCCTAAATTTATAATCTGGAATAATAATAAGAGTGATTACCAAGCAGGCATTCTACTTATGTTCTTATATGAATTATCTCCCTTAATCATTCCTTTAAAAAGTCAAAGTCTTGTGGTAGATAATCTCCAAATGTGACTGCCATCAATTCTTTCTCACCTTATATAGGTATGCTGATCTTAACATCAAGAGAGGGATTCTAATTCCATGGGCTGGCTTTGTTTTGTCCCTTTTACCAAAATAAATTTGACCAACCAGGTTATAAGAAACCTTACTTAGAACTTCTCTCTGGATCTCTGGGAAAGAATGATCTTGTGACACTTCTTCTCAGAACCTACCAATTTACTGTGAAAAGCCCAAAACCAGAGCTAGATTCATGTGAATGCAATTTGCACTGTCACTGTCTTGAAATTCTTAATAATTTTTATCATTTCGCACTGGGTCTTGTAAATTATGTACCTGGCTTTGCCCAAGCATATAGATAGGCTGAGCTCCCAAACCACAGACAGCATTACCGGTCCTTGAGTCACCTTGAATATTCATCCCACTTGAGCCTATGGTGGCAGTCCCAGTCAACACCTGATTACAACTGTGTGAGAGACCCTGAATGAGAACTGCTCTATTAAGCCCAGCCAACCTGCAAAACAATGAGAAATAATAAATTATTTTGTAAGCCATTGAATCTCTGTGTGATTTTTGGCCCAGCTACAGATAAGTGAGACAGATAGGTGCTATTATTAAGTCATATTCCTTATATTAACCTTACAAAGTAATGATCCTATATAATAAAAGTGTAATATGTTAAGTGTCCCACCAGTTGGTCCACTGCTAGATCAGTCGCTATGACACATACTGGCCACCAGGGGGCAGATGCTCTGACTGGTAGGTTAGCTTGCTCCTGAGATCCAGCAGATCAGTACTGGGCGAGATGGCCCCAATCAACACCAATCACCGGCCAGGCCAAGGGACCCCAGGCCTCTAGTTAATATTATAATCACTTTTTGAAGCATAGAGTAGCATTTCTTGTAAAACTATACAGTTAGAAGAATGGGAAAGCAATAAACAAACTTAGGTGTAATCAAAACACATAGCCTTAGCAAAATCTCAGACATATGCTGAAGCAACTTCTTCACCCATACAGCTCCTAGGGCAATGGAAACTAAAGAGAAAATAAACAAATGGGACTAAAACAAAATAAAAAGCTTCTGCACAGCAAAAGAAACCATCAACAAAACAACAAGAAAGCCCACTGCATGGGAGAACATATTTGCCAATGTTATCACCGATAAGGGTTTAATCTCCAACATTTACAGGGAACTCATACAACTTAACAAAAGGAAGATAAACAACCCAATCAAAAACTGGCCAATTGGACTTAAATAGATACTTTTTGAAAGAGGACATAAGGAAGGCCAAGAGACATATGGAAACATGCTAAAAGTCACTAATCATCCGAGAGATGCAAATCAAAACAACAATGAGATACCACCTCACACCTGTCAGAATGGCTATCATCAACGAATCAACAAATGACAAGTGCTGGCAAGTATGTGGAGAAAAGGGAACCCTCATGCACTGCTGGTGGGAATGCAGACTGGTGCAACCACTGTGGAAAACAGTCTGGAGTTTCCTTAAAAAATTAAAAATGGAACTCCCATTTGACCCAGTAATCCCACTTCTAGGACTATATCCCAAGAAATCAGAAACATCAATCAGAAAGGACACATACACCCCTATGTTCATAGCAGCACAATTTACAGTAGCTAAGATTTAGAAACAGTCTAAGTGCCCATCAGCAGATGAGTGGATTAAAAAATGGTGGTACATCTACACAATGGAATACTACACTGCTATAAAAAAGAAGGAACTCTCACCAATCAGAACAGCATGGATGGAACTGGAGAGCACTATGCTAAGTGAAATAAGCCAGTCAGAGAAAGATAAATATCACATGATCTCACTCATTTATGCAATATAATGAACAACATAAACTGATGAACAAAAACAGTTCCAGCAATAGAGAAGCATCAATCAGAGCACCAAACTTCAGAGGGAAGGTAGGGGATGGAGGGAGTAAGGGGGAGAGAACAACCAAAGGACATGTATGCATGCATGTAAGCCTAACCAATGGACACAGACAACAAGGTGGTGAGGGCATGAGTGGGGAGGTTGGGGGGGGCAATGGGGTGATAAGGACACATATGTAATACCTTAATCAATAAAGAAAAAAAACACACATAATTTTAGCTATAGATTGTTGGAGCTTCTTTTATGAGTCTAATACACAAGAATATTATTTGATTTTCCATTTTAATGTGATTTTTTTCCTATTTTTGTTGCACTAGAATTTTTTTTTTTAGTTTCAACTCTAATAATATCATTTATACATGCTTCCAAGTTATCACTGAAGGGATTTCAAGAGTAATGCGTGAGGCTGTAACTTCCAGGGCCTCATCATTTCCTCAAAAAGCTTCCAAATGATAATAATTGTGGATATCCCCATTTTAATGCTATCAATTATGCTAATGGGAGTGCATTACTCATTCTCAGTGATGTATGTTCATCTTTTATGATTATGTCCTCTTCTATCCCCTGCAAGTTCATCATTAATTCCTAATTGCTCAAAATTATTTTCCCACACATAGACACCCATGAGGCCTTTGTGATGAGAATTCATTTCTCAAAAGAGAATTTAAGAATGAGTCTCAGATGATCAAAAACTGATGAACCAGGTAGTTGACCTGAACCAGCTAATTAAGCTAAAGGTAGTCACCGGGGGGGGGGGGGGGGGGGGAAAGCACATTATCAGGTTCACTTTGCTGACAAGTAACAATTTCAGGGCTCCTGGGAAAGCAAAAAGATACATCAAACAGAATTTCTTAAAATTTTATTCCACTGTGACTATGACTCAACTTTTCTGTTTCTGGAATTAATCTAAAACACTTGAGTGAGACACCTCATAAACCACTTCTTTGTTGAAGTTGTTAATTAGCTTGTAGCCTGAAAAGTGAACTCTGAATTATTCTTCTGTTTGGATTTACATTGTTTCAGATTAAGTTTGATGAGTGTTAAAGAAAAAAAAGCATTTTAGGAAATAATTTTACTTCTAACCATGACTGTATATTTCAGATAATATAATTCATGCTTGAAATGTGTCTATATTCAAATATGTAGCACAGCTTCAAGGAAAAAGTAGAGTTTTCTAAAGAACAACCAGAAATGTGTACTAATAAATTCTATAATAATTTTAATAGAGGTAAATAGTAGCTATGTATTAATAAAGCCCAAATTTATTATTATAAGATTCATTATTGATTGACCACAATATTTGATGTCCCTTCATATTCTTTATCCAATTACCTGTTTACAGAAAGTCAAATAATGACTTCCAAAAATACCCTATTTTCTCCTCACATAAACATACAGTATAAATTAAAGGACATAATAGCATCTTACTTCTCTGATATAGTTTTATTCTGTGATCTAATTAAATGCTGAAAGTTTCAAAATTACTTTATATGTTTTCAATAAAAATATTTGATAATTTTCTCTGTCACAGGGAAAATAGAGTATAGTAAAGATTTTTAAGCTTCTTTTGATATTGACAATCTATTGCAGTTTAATCATTTTGTATCCTGCAATATAACAATATATTTAAGGGTATGGATATATGTAAATAATATTTGATAAATGCTTCTGGAACCAAGAAAGGAAGGAAGGAAGGAAGGAAGGGACGGGGGGAGGAAGGGAGAAAGGAAGGAAAGACTGAAGAAAGGAAGGAAGGACAGATGGAAGGGGAAGAAGGAAGTGAGGCCTGATTATAACTCCATAATTTCTCTAAAAAACAAAGGAAGAGAGAGATTCAAGATGGAGGCCAAATAGGCAGACATGTCCTGCCCCTTGTCATGGAGCAGATAGAGGGAATAACTGAATCGAATGACATCTACTCAGAATTGGCAAATTAGATACAGCAGGTGAAACAATCCACAGCCAGGAAGGGCAGAGGACGCCTGGAGAATGGTAGGATTGGGCATCTGGGCTGGAGAGAGAGACATGCTACTACTGGGACAAGAGGGTCAGAAGAAACCTGTGCTGACCAGGTCTGAGTCCCTTGGGGACACAAGTAACACCCAACTGTGGAAGGGGGTCCACAGGGCTGCTTATGAATGGGGAATCTAAATCTGAGTCCACAGCTGAGAGAGGCTGCACCCAGAAAAGCAGCCTGAAGAGTTGCCTGAGCAGTGTGGTGCTGGGGTGAGGAGGGTGGAGAGGGAAACTTGCAGTTGCCCAGCTGTTTTGCCTCTGCCTTGTCCTTGCTTTTACTCACTAGACCCAGTTCATAGGACCTTTCAATTACAAACACTCACTGAGGCTCTGTGCAGGCAGAGGTGCAGCTTAGTGGAGGCTGGGGAATGCTGTGGAAGGGAGCAAGACAGGGAAACATGACCGGGAATCTGGCATTGAGACATTCCAGACCCTCCAAATCTAAGCAGCCATTTTTTCTCCTGAAGAGTCCGCCTCTCCCAGCAGCCTCAGGACAGCTAGTGCAGCTGTGGGCTTTGCAGAGGAAATGAAGACTCTGAATAACCCCAGGGAGACCTTGGGGACTGGGTTGAGGGGCTGATGGGTCCCGGAAAACAATATAGAAAAAAACCTGTTTGAATAAATAATGACAGAAAACTTCCTAGATTTTGAAGAGGAAAAAATTACACGAGTCCAAGAAGCACACAGAGTTCCAAACAAAATGAACCCCAAAAAACCAATACCAAGAAAAATCATAATTAAATTGGCAAACATCAACAACAGTCAGAATTTTAAAGGCTGCCAGAGAGAGAAAGAAAGTTACCTACAAAGGTTCTCCCATTAATCTATCAACTGATTTCTCAACAGAAACACATCAGGCCAGAAGGGAATGGAATGAAATATACAAAGTGATGCAAAGCAAGGGACTGAATCCAAGAACACTATACCCAGCAAGGCTATCCTTCAAAATTGAAGGTGAAATCAGGAATTTCACAAACAAAAGAAGGCTAAGGAAGTCTATTACCACCAAGCAGCAATGCAAGAAAGGCTAAAGGGTTTGCTATAAAAAGAAGTAACAGAAAGAGAAGAAGGAACACAAGCATAATGAATAAAAAAGGGAGCAAACAAGTAGCTATCAATAATAACCTTAAACATAAATGGATTAAAAGCTCCAATCAAAGTACATAGGGTAGCTATGAATGGATAAGAAAACATGACCAATATATTTGCTGTCTATAAGAGACCCACCTCAGAACAAAGGACTCATACAGACTGATAGTAAAGGGATGGAGAAAATTCTTTAGGCAAATGGAAATGAAAAAAAAGCTAGGGTAGCAATTCTTATATCTGACAAAATAGATGTCAAAGTGAAGGCTATAACAAGAGATAAGGAGAGCCCCTTCATAATACTAAAAGGAGCAATTCAACAAGAGGATATGACTCTGGTAAACATATATGCACACAATACAGGAGCACCCAAATACATAAGAAATAAACTTCTGGAAGATATCAAGGGAGAGACCAGCAGCAATACAATCATATTAGGGGTATTTAATACCCCATTGACAACACTGGATAAATCCTCTAAACTAAAAATCAGCAAAGAACCAGTGATCATAAATGACTCACTAGATCAGATGAAATTAATTGATAGTATCAGAACATTTCACCCCAAAGCTATAGAGTATACATTCTTCTCAATTGCACATGGGACATTTTCAAAGATAGAGCACACATTAGGATACAGGCAAAGTCTATTCAAATTTAAGAAGATAGAAATCATATCAAGCATCTTCTCAGACCACAATGGCATAATGTTAGAAATAAATTACAATAAAAACAATCAAAAACATTCAAACACTTGGAAGCTGAATAGCATGCTATTAAACAATGATTGGGTCACCAAAGAGATCAAAGAAGACATAAAAAGCATCTTAGTAACAAATGACAATGAAAACACAACAATCCAAAATCTATGGGACACAGTGAAAGCAGTCTTGAGAGGGAAGTTCATAGATCTACAGGCCTGCCTCAAAAAAAAAAAACCACACAAAAACAAACAAGAAAAATGCTAATAAATAATCTAACACTGCAACTAAAATAATTAGAAAGAGAGTAACAAGAAAAACCCAGAGTAAGCAGCACAGAGGAGATAATGAAGATCAGAGCAGAAATAAATGACATAAAGAAAAATAAAACACTACTAAAGTTCAATAAAACCAAGAGCTGGTTATTTGAAAGGATAAACAAGATTGATGAACCTCTACTCTAGCAAAGCTCACAAAGAAACAAAAAGAGAGGACCCAAATAAACAAAATCAGAAATGAAAGAGGTGAAGTAACAACGTACCCCACAGACATACAAAGGATTGTAAAAAAATACTATAAACAACTCTATTCCAACAAACTGGACAACCTAGATGAAATGGACCTATTCCTAGAAAAATACAATCTTCCAAAACTCAATCAGGAATAATCAAAAAACCTGAAAAGGCTAATAACTACTGATGAAATTGAGGCAGTAATCAAAAAGCTTCCAGCAAACAAAAGCCCTGGTCCAGACAGCCTCACAGGGGAATTTTACCAAACATTCAAAGAAGAACTAAAACCTAGCCTTCTCCAAATATTCTAAAAAAATTCATGAGGAAGGCACACTTCCAAGCTCTTTCTATGAAGCCAGCATTACCGTAATCCCCAAACCAGAAAAAGACACTTCAAAGAATGAGAATTACAGGCCAATATCCCTCAATAACATAGATGTTAAAATCCTCAACAAAATTCTAGCAAATAGGATGTAGCATTACATTAGAAAGATCATATAACATCACCCAGTGGGATTTATACCAGGGATGCAAAGCTGATACAATATCTGCAAATCAATAAACATGATACATCACATAAACAAATTGAGAGACAAAATTCACATAATGATATCAATTGATGTGGAAAAAGCATTTGAAAAAATCCAACACCCATACCTGATAAAAACTCATAGCAAAGTGGGAATAGAGGGATCATACCTCAACATAATAAAAGCCTTATATGACAAAACTACAGCCAACATCATACTCAATGGGCAAAAACTAAAATCATTTACCTTAAGAACAGGAACAAGACAGGGATGCCCACTTCCACCACTCCTGTTCGAAATAATACTCGAAATGCTAGCCACAGCAATCAGAGAAGAAGAAGAAATAATAGGCATCCAAATTGTAAAAGAAGAAGTAAAACTGTCATTATCCACAGATCACATGATATTGTACATAGAAAACCCTAAAGACTCCATAAAAACCTACTAGACTTAATGAATGTATTTGGCAATGTAGCAGGATACATATTAACACCCAGAAATCTATGGCTATTTTTTATGCTAATAATGAAGTCACAGAAAGAGAAACTAAAAAAAAAAAAAAAAAATCCCATTTACCATTGCAACAACAACAAAAAATTAAGATACCTAGGAATAAACTTAACAAAGGAGGTAAAAGACCTGTATTTGGAAAACTACAGAACATTGAAAAAAGAGATAGAGGAAGACATAAAAAAATGGTAGAATATACCGTGTTCATGAATTAGTAGAATTAACATCATTAAAATGTCCAAACTATCCAAAGCAATCTATAGATACAATGCAATCCCCATTAAATACCAATGGCATATTTCACAGACCTAGAACAAACTCTCCAAAAATTCATCCTAATATATAAAAAGCCAGGGGCCATAATAACTGAAACAACCGGATGGACAACTGAACAGCAGGCTGCATGGGGCGACCAGGCCAGTGGGGGTGGGGGGCAGTTGGGGGCAACCAGGCCAGCAAGGGGGCAGATGGGGGTGACCAGGCTGACAAGAGCAGGTAGTTGGGGGCAACCAGGCCAGCAGGGGTGGGCAGTGAGGGGCAACCAGGCTGGCAGAGGGGAACAGTTGGGGGCAACCAGATCAGCAGGGCAGGGGGCAGTAAGAGGCAATCAGGCCAGCAGGCAGAGGCAGTTAGGGTTGGTCAGGCTGTCAAGGAGGCCAGTTAGGGGCGATCAGGCAGGCAGGCAGGTGAGCAGTTAGGAGCAAGCAGTCTCGGATTGTGAGAGGGATGTCTGACTGCCTTTTAGGCCTGATCCCCCGAGGGGTCCCGGATTGGAGAGGGTGCAGGCTGGGCTGAGGGGACCCACACACTTGTCCATGAATTTTGTGCACCAGGCCTCTAGTATGAAGTAAAAGAAGACCCTAATAGCTGCAGTAATTCTTAAAAAGAAGAACAAAGTTGGAGTAATCACAATACCAGATTTCAAGATGTATTACAAAGCCACTGTTCTCAAAACTGCCTGGTACTGGCACAAAACAGACATATACACCAATGGAACAGAACAGAGAACCCAGAAATCGACCCTAGCCATTATGCTCAATTAATATTTGACAAAGGAGGAAAGATCGTACAATGTAGTGAAGGTAGTCTCTTCAATAAATGGTTTTGGGAAAATTGGACAGATACAAGCAAAAAAAATTAAACTAAACCACCAACTTACACCATACACAAGAATAAACTCAGAATGGTTAAAGGACTTAAACTAAGATGGAAAACCATAAAACTCTTACAAGACTCCACAGGCAGCAAAATATCAGACATATGCAGTAGTAATACCTTTACTGATATCGCTCCTAGGACAATGGAAACTAAGGAGAAAATAAACAAATGGGACTACATAAAAAAATAAAAAGCTTCAGCACAACAAAGAAACCCTCAACAAAACAATAAGAAAGCCCAATAAGTGGGAGAACATATTTGCTAATGTTATCTCTGATAAGGATTTAATTTCCAAATTTACAGGGAACTAATACATCTTAACAAAAGGAAGATAAACAATCCAATGAAAAAATGGGCAATGGACCTAAATAGAGACTTTCAGAAAGAGAACATACAGAAGGCCTGAGAGACATATGAAAACATGCTCAAAGTCACTAATCATCCAAGAGATACAAATAAAAATGACAGTGAGGTTTCATCTAAGACCTTTCAGAATGGCTATCAACAAATTGACAAAGGACAAGTGCTGGCGAGGATGTGGAGAAAAAAGAACCCTCGTGCACTGCTGGTGAGAATGCAGCCACTGTGGAAAACAGTATGGATTTTCCTCAAAAAATTAAAAAAGAGATGTCCCCTGTGAGGTTGAAACGGCCCCAGTGAGGTCAGGATGATTCCGGTGAGGTCGGGACGGCCCCAGTGAGGTTGGGACGGCCCCAGTGAGGTCGAAACGGCCCTGGTGAAGCCGAAAGGGCCCCAGTGAGGTCGAGACAGCCCCGGTGAGGTTGGAACGGCCCTGGTGAGGTCGGGACGATTCCGGTGAGGTC
The DNA here is from genome assembly GCF_963259705.1 of Myotis daubentonii. Taxonomy (NCBI): domain Eukaryota; kingdom Metazoa; phylum Chordata; class Mammalia; order Chiroptera; family Vespertilionidae; genus Myotis; species Myotis daubentonii. Next base: position 94,832,397 of record NC_081842.1, read on the forward strand.
AAGACAGCCCCGGTGAGGTCAGGATGACCCCGGTAAGGTTGAAACGGCTCCAGTGAGGTTGGGACAGCCCCGGTGAGGTAGAAACAGCCCAGGTGAGGCTGGGGCGGCCCTGGTGAGGCCGAAACGGCCCCAGTGAAGTCGGAATGACCCTGGGGAGGTTGAGACGGCCCCGGTGAGGGCGAGACAGCCCTGGTGAGGTCGGGACGGCCCCGGTGAGGTTGAAATGGCCCCAGTAAGGTAGGGATAGCCCCGGTGAGGTAGGGATGACCCCAGTGAGGTTGGGACAGCCCCGGTGAGGTCAAGACGGCCCTGGTAAGGACAAAACGTCCCTGGTGAGGTTGGGACAGCTCCAGTGAGGTTGGGACAGATAATGGGGACCAGTATAGACTGATGAACAGGAGTAGATGCAGAGGCAGAGCAGCATTGAACAGACTGTCAAACTACAGTGGGAAGCCTGGGGATGGTTTGGGGTTGGGGTAAGAGATCAACCGAAGGACTTATACGCATGCATATAAGAATAACCAATGGACACAAGACACTAGGGGCTAGGGGATGCCAGGGGAATGTCAAGGGGGGGAAAAGGAGACATATGTAATACTCTTTGTAATACTTCAAGAAATAAAAATTATTTTAAAAAAATAAAATAAAATTCATATTCCCAGGTACTCAAAAAAAAATTGAACTCCCATTTGACTCAGTAATCCCACTTCTAGGAATATATCCCAAGAAATCAGAAACACCAATCATAAAGGATATATGCACCCCTATGTTCATAGCAGCATAATTTACAGTAGCTAAGATTTGGAAACAGCCTAAGTGGCCATCAGCAGATGAGTGGATTAAAAAACTGTGGTACATCTACACAATAGAATACTATGCTGCTATAAAAAAAAAAAGAAGGAACTCTTACCAATCAGAACAGCATGAATGGAACTGGAGAGCATTATGCTAAGTGAAATAAGCCAGTTGGAGAAAGATAAATATCACATGATCTCATTCGTTTGTGGAATATAATGAACAACATAAACTGATGAACAAAAATAGAGCCAGAGACATAGAGGCATTGATCAGATCATCCAACCTCAGAGGGAAGGCAGGGGAAGAGGGGGTAAGAGATCAACCAAAGGACTTGTATGCATGCATATGAGCATAACCAATGGACACCGACAATAGGGGCGTTGAGGGCATGTGCTGGGAGGTGGGAGTGGCTGGGGAGAGGTCAATGGGAGGGAAAAGGAGACATATGTACTATTTTAAACAATAAAGATTTTAAATTAAAAAAAAGGAATTTTTAAACAATTACTCATTTTCCTTCTCTCAGTACTACTGAGAAATGAACTGGCCCCTTGTTAGAGCAAGTGCAATTGAAAAAAAAATACTTTACTGACAATCATTTGTGCTGCATAAGATGAAAATGTAAATAAATGGTCCTATTAATTTTCATTGATCATTCAAGTTCATTGATATATGGATGTGAATGTCATGGAGAAAGGTGTATCATTTATCATTTGTTACTTTGTCTCTAGTGCCTAACACAATGGCTAGCATCTAGTATGTGCTCATTTAATTTTTTGGTGATTAGATAAACAAGTCAATGAGTTTTATTTCATTGTTGTGGGATGGTTTTTTAAATAGTCTGAAATAAGATTCCAACTATCAAATTCTAATAAGTTTTTAGAATGTCATTTTATCTCTATTCTGTTCCCAATTTATCACTAATAACTTGTTAGCCACCATATAATCATTTTCAATTATTGTTCTTAGATGAAATTATTATAGATTATGTAAAACATGGCTTTTGAGATGTTTCAAAGCAGCAAACTGAGAATTTTTTTCTTTTTGTCTAATTGATGGATCACTTTATTCAATTGTATTAATTATCTATTGCTGCATAAAAAATCATTCCAGACTTAGTGATTAAAACTATGTTTATTATCTCTAACAGTTCATGCAGGTCAGAAATTCAGAAAGGTATCAGAAGCCTGAGGATGTAGTCTGATGTTAGTTGGGGCTGCAGTCACCTGAGAGCTTGTCTGGGGCTAGCAGATCCACTTCCAAGTTGTTTTAATCTCAAAACTACAAGTTGACTCTTTTCCTTTTGGGATGTTCTGTTGTCTTCATGCCATGGTAGCTGGCTTGTCCCAGAGTGAGCAAAGCAAGAGGCCAAGGAAGAAACGACAATGCCTCTTACAACCCAGCCCTAAAGTTTACGTGTCACTTCTCCAGTATTCTATCGGTCACTCTAATCAGGCCTGACTCAATGGGTATGGATAGATAGGCATGAATACTCAGAGACAAGGGTCTTTAAGCAACTTCCTGGAGACTGGCTACCAAAGCAATTATATATGTAAAAATACAAAAACAGTTAAGTGTTTAAATTGTTTAACCTATGACCAAGAAGCCGTTGCCATTAATTCTGATAAAAGCTTTTTCATCTATGTTTCCTCATACCTTGACACTTCTGGCTTTAAGTAGTCTTAAAAGGTTTGCCATGAACTTGAAGTTTCCTAGAATTGGAATAACAATTTAATCATAGTAAGTGTGTTAGCCACAGTTTCTTTATTTTCATTTCTTCTATCATTGATTTGATTCCAATAAATTTACATTTGACATACTCAAATAATAAAACCATAGACTTTTTTCAAAATTATTTGAGTACGAATAAGGTCATTTTTCCTTAAAGTGCATTACCCAAATTGTTTCCACTTAACCATTTGAAAGGAGCAGAGATGGACTAAGCTCATGAACTAATTTCATAGAAAGAAAAGGCAAACCCACCTAGGAGAAAGGGAAGGAATACTGAAAAGGGACTATGAGGAAAATCTTAAATTATGGAGTCTGTAGTTAACCAGTTAACAGCCTCACGTCCAGAATGGAAACCATCCCCCTTTCTTCCATATGCGCTGGAATATTTGCGAATTTAAGTTACCATAATTTTCTTTACAAACCCAGAGATGTCACTAACAAGTCTGATTTAAAATTGGGCAACCAGAGTTGATTGATATGCGAGGCTTGTGTCTATAGATGCTTATGGCGTACAAAGTTGTTAATGAAGCTGCAGAGGAAGGGAAGCTAGAATCTATGGGAGGAACTAGTGTGATTTTAGCACTTTGATTTGGAAAGCTTCTCTGGCAGGCTTCTGATTCTTCCTCAGCAGGCCCAGATGCAGGGTCTTGTGCCCAGTCTGAGAGTGACAGCAATATCTGTGGACTTGCCATTTCAGTAATATGCTAAAAGGAAGATACTTTCTCGTCAACAGCATTAAATCAAGTGTATTCTCCATGTCATTTGCTATGCTGACGTGTTCTGCTTTATTCAAAAGCTTATAGATGAGCATTTTCTAGAACAAATAACTGCTGTCTTGGGGAATAGTTGACAAATGCCTCTAGGCCCTCAGAAATTTCACTGGGTGGAAAATGTGACATTTTTATATATATATAAGTTTTGGGGGAAAAAATTTTGTTCTTGGGGATTTTTTATGTTATAGTATGAAAGGCTCAGACTCTGAGAAGTATTTCAATGCCATTTAGTGAGTTACATATTCACTAATTATGTAACAAGGAGCTTGTTACTTACACTTTCTTTACCTCATATGTCAACTGAGAATAACATGTATCTCACAAAATTCTTTTTTTGTTTTTTGTTCACTTTTTTTAAAATTTTTTTCTTTATTGATTAAGGTGTCCTTATTGCCCCATTCCTCCCCCCCCCCCCCGCCACACACACACCCCTCCACTCATGCCCTCACCCCCCTGGTGTCTGTGTCCATTGGCTAGGTTTATATGCATGCATACAAGTCTTTTGGTTGATCTCTCCCCCTTACATGATCTCACTCATTTATGGAATATAATGAACAACATAAACTTATGATCACAAAATTCTTATAAAGATACCATATGATAACAGTTACAAAGTGCCTCATGTAATAAATGACTATTAAATTTTTGTTTCCTTCTCTCTTTTCATTTTTATTTATTCTCAATATGAACATTATTTTCTGATGATATCAAATTAATTTGCTGGCAGCCAATATTCAATCCTTCAGAGAAAGCCTTTTCTAAAGTCTATCTCCTATAGATTGCATATTTTGCTCATAACCTTTCTTTGTCTTTTAAAAAAGCATGGCCAATAGCACTTCCTCATCTGTCTTATGTCTAATCTTTTTTAGGATTTAAAAAATTTTTTTTCACTATTGTCATTTTTCAGATAATCATCAACATGAGTTTTAATAAGCTGTCAAAAAATGTTGTCCTTTTTAATTATTTATTGAGCATCACTTGTGGTTGTTTGTTTATTTGACCTGAAGTAACATTTGGATCATATCTGATAAAGCTGTCATTAGTAGTTTCATTTTCAATTTCTCAACCCTTCTCCCATAAGTAAAAAAAAAAAAATCAATATAGTATTAGTGTAATATAGTTTAAGAAGAAAAATTTGGTTAATTTAGACTTTTTAATCTCTTAGCACTTACTATTCCCTTTTGTAAAATTATTTTTCAATGACTTTTTATTATTCATTATTTGCATGTCCTAGCAAATATCAAAAATGTAATTACTCCCCTTCTTGTTCTACAAACCTTACAAAATCAAAAGTGAACCTTTTTTAAAAATGTCTGCCAAGTGTTAAATATCATTATGAATTTATTTTTTCAATTTCTGGTTACTGTTTTCCTCCTCCAGTTTTCATCAATGGAGTTTTAATATGAAAAATGTGGATATTAATGTACAAATACTACATTATTTTCTATGTACAAGAGAATGTGATGAATGTATAGCCCACCCCATTCTCTTCTTACACATTATATTAGACTAAGCATGTTTCTCATGGAAAAGCAGCTCACAAGGTTAATTCTCTAAAAGCTAAAGTAATTTTGAAAATCCCCATATTCATTTCAGATCTAATATATTTCTCTATCATAGTGGGTTTTTTTTTCTTTTTAGCTTTTACCAAAATTCTGTAGCAATATTTTGGTTTCACTCATATTTAAATAATTGATCACAAATTAAATGTGTGTTATTTTTTGACAGAAGAAAATAAAATAAATTCATTAATTTTTTCACTACTTATTTAAAATGTCTTGTATTGTTTTCTAATTCTAAATCAATAAATATGGAAAATAACCCTATATTAATAAAACCATGCACTACTTTTGGTTTGTGACAACGCTATTTTATTTACTAAATTTCAGCCTCACTGGCAAAATTTTATGAAAATGAATACTGTACAATGATAACAGAAGTAATAATAAGAGTTTAATTATGTTCCCCATAAAAAGATATGTTGAAGCCCTAAGGTAACTCAGAATGTGACCTTGTTTGGAAAGAGAATCTTTGTGGATGTAATCAAGTTAAGGTGAGTTCATTAGGGTGGGCCCTAATCCTCTATAACAGGTGTCCTTATAAGAAAAAAGAAGGAAATTTCACACAGACATGTACAGAGGAAAACAATGTGAAGAGACTTAGGGAGAACGCCATATAAGATTGGCGTTAAACTGCCACTAGCTGAGGAACATTTGGGGCTACCAGAAGCTAAAAGAGACAAAAAAGAACCCTTCCCCTGTAGGTTTCAGGGAGAGAAAGGCCTTGCTAACACCTTGATTCCAGACTTTTAGCTTCCGGAACAGTGAGAGAATGTATTTCTGCTGTTCTGAGCCACATGCTTTTTATTACTTTTCTATGGCAGCCCCAGGAAACTGTACACACGGAAAGCTAATACCAATCTCAAGTCACCAGACATAAATTACTATATAAATACAGTTTTAAAGGAATTATTTTAAAAATGAATAATTGTGTCCCACCATGGATCTTTATCATCATGGAGTACTTTGATGACATAATAAACTAATATATTTTGGATGATTCCATGTGTCTAGCATCATTACAGGTGCATTACTTGTATTAATTTATTTAATCTTCACAACTATGCTTTGAAATAGTTATTCCCATTATAATCCCTCCTTTGAGATATAGAGAAGTGAGGTAACTTTCCCAGATCATCTCCCTCTTATGTGAAGGAATAAATTTAAACCCACAGAGTCAGCCCACAGTCCATGTTCTCAGTCACTACATGAGATGGCCTTCAACTGCTTTATCCCTCGGATTTCACCCTCACCAATTAATGTCTCATTTTGTCAGCCTTATAAAACATAGTGGTTGTAACCTTATCCAAACATTAAAAATACTCATTGTTTTACCATTGAAGGCAGCCAGAATTTTCTGTGTGGCATGTGGAAGTTATAGGACACTCTGTGACCTGGCATAAACCTACATTTCAAACACATCTCTAGTCACATGTGTTTAGTGATTAAAAGAAAGGAAATTATATAAGTGATGTTGGAGAACAATGAGAGAATGTAGAAATGTCAGGATTTAGGTTCAGTGCAGAAAAATACAGCTGACAGTAAGTCCTTCATATAAGGCAGCAGGTGATGATAAGACACACAAGCATACAAATCTTGACCTAGACGCTTGACCTGTCTAGTCTTTTCTCTTTCTACTCTCACTTTTCACAGAACTAATGCACACACTTCTGCAATTTTAAAATGAGCATGTTCTCTCTTATATCCTGACATTTATATTTGCTGCTTTCCTTTCCTGTCCTCTTTTTCTCCCTAACATCATCATCCCTTCCTCAACTCCACTCTCCCAGTATACTACTTTCATGAATAGCTTCTATTAGAACTCTATGGTTTAGTTTATTTATCTCTGCCCTGATAAGCCTTCTGTGATTTGTCTCCCATCACCTGGGAAGTCCAGAATATGTTCTCTATCTGTGTTCAGTCCTTAATCTTCATATTTCTGGAGTTGTTTATTTTAATTATTGGGGGTGACATTGGTAAATAAGACTATATGGGTTTCAAGTGTACAGTTTTATGACGCATCATCCGAACATTTCATTGTGTGTTTACCACCCAAAGTCAAATCTCCTTTTGTCACTATATATCTGACTTCTTTTACCTTTTACTACCTCTCCCCACCTCCTTTTCCTCTGGTCACCACCAGAGTGTTGTCTGTGTCTACGAGTTTCTGTTTGTTTGTCTTGTTTGTTCACCTGTTGCTTTCAGTTTTATATGCCACTTATGAGTGAAATAATTTGACTCTTGACTTCTCCTGTCTGACTTTGCTTAGTATAATATTCTCAGGATCCATCCATGTTGTCACAAATGTCAGTGTTTCATTATTCCATCGTTTCTTATAGCTGAGTAGTATTCCATTGTATATACGTACCACTTCTTTGTCCAATCATACATTAAAGAACACTTCGGTTGTGTCCATGTCTTGGCCACCATGAATAATGCTGCAATAAACATAGGGGTACAAATGTTTTCAAATTTTTGGGTACGTATCCAGAAGAAGTGTTGTTGGGTTATATGATAACTCTATTCTTAATTATTTTAGGAAAATCCACCATACTGTTTTCTATAGCAGCTGTACCAGTTTATATTCCCCCCAGTGGTGAGTGAAGGTTCCATTTTCTCAACAACCTTTCCAACATTTGTTATTACTTGTCTTGTTGATAATAGCCATTCTAACAGGTATTATCTCACTGTAGTTTTGATTTGCATTTTCCTAATAGGCAGTGAAATTGAGAATTTTTCAAATATCTGTTGGCCATTTGTATGTCTTCTTTAGCTTTCATTGCACACTGTTGTAATGGTCACTTGGCTTCTCTGTATCACTATTCTAAGCTCCTTGAGAACAGCAACTGCACCGCATTAGTCTTTGACTACCCAGAGTACACACAATGACTAATATTAGCTCAATGTGTGTTTGATAAATGAATGAATGCTGACAACTAGAAAACCTGGAATGTATGTTGAAGAGCAAGCAGAGAAGTAGGTCAGGCCTAGGGGAAGATCCTAAAGCCACAGCTGTATGTGGTGCTGAAGCTCTGGAGTCAACGAATGATGGTATAGAAGAGGTATACCTGCCATCCGGTACCCAAAAGCAGGGGCGACAGCACCTGGGTGGGAGCAGAGGACTGAGCACATTGCATAGGCCAAAGCAGGTTTTTATCCAGACTCACTGGGAGAAAACATGAGGACGTCAGGTGAAAAGAATGGATCACAGTAGTATCAGAACCTGTGCAGATAGCAAGAAGAAAGGGAACTGCAGGCTAAGGGTCTGGTAATGCTGAAGATAATATCATAGATTAATTAGAAATATAAAATTGCCACATCAAAAAGTTATACAAATCTTTGCTTGGGAAGTTATTCAGGCCAAAGAACTTAGAGTCAGAGGATCCTAATAGGAAAGCAGATACAGCTGCAATTTTATTAAAAATTGATGACTATAGATATGTGATTAGATCCCAAAACTTTATAGAATTTCTACTACAAAAGAAATCATTTCTTATGTGATTAGCCTATCCTGAGCCGTTTCCTGGGGCTGTCTTCTTCCCGCGCCAGGAGACTTGAACCGGTTCCTGCAATCTAGGAGACGCTTTTGGGATTGAAGAAATAATGAAAGACAGACATAAAATAGATTAAAAGCTTGGGCTGGGTGTGGTGCCTGCCCTCCAGAGGGACAGAGCACACAGAGAGAGCCAGCTCGGAAAGCTGCTTTATTATATACTTGAGTTACAGGAAGTTACATCACACCTGGGAGGGCCTTTGACATCAGGAGATCCATCCCCTTAACACTAGGTGGGAGAGTCAGACTGGGTGGCGTCCAGTCTTTGACTGGTCCCGCCCTCAGGGAGTGGCTCTGCCAGCCCCCTGAGTCCAGCTGACGTAAATTAAGCCAAGCTATTCTAACAGCCCTTAGCATTAGCCAAGGCCATAAGCTCCTTGAGAGTGGGCCTATAGCTGTATGACTCACTGTTATATCCTCAGCCTAGCACCCTATAGATACTAAACAAGTGCTTAGATAATAGAATGATGGATCTTTCACTAACATGCCGTGCTACCAACTTCTCTTCATTTCCCCCCTTCTCAGTGTCACCATTTATACAATTGCCCAATCAAGAAACCACAAATCATCTCTGGAGGAGCACTTTGAGTAGTCAAAGCTTTCTTCTGTACTTGGCATTCCTCACCTACTTGCCTAACAAAATGACTGAGCAATGTTTCAAAGCAAGATTTCAAACTTAGCTGAGATGTACTAAAGTTTATGCCAACATATGCTCTATATTTGGAAGATGGTGATACCTTTGATAGGAGAAATTATATAGATTAGTCATCATTATGTGCATTTTGATAAGATTTTTAGCTTCTCGATATATGGTGTTTCATGCTTTAGTGAATTCACAGATTTTATAGATCTATGCCTATCTATCTAATTATACATGTATATAAAAAGTATTTTTAATAGAAAGCAGTGTCTTTAAGAATTTCCAAATATATAAAATGGCCCCATCTATATATATAAAACACTAATATGCAAATAGACTGAACAGCAGAATAACCGAACAAACAGCGCTATGACCACCAGGGGGCGTGTGTAGAACATGGCAGGTACCGGCCACAGTGGGATAGTGGAGCAGGTGAGCGGGGGCACCAGACCAAGGTGGGGTGCTGGTTGCTATCATCAGGGCAAGCCTCTGGTGATTACTGAAAATCCTTTGCTCCCCCATGCCATGGTCCCACCTTGTGCTCACACCTGCTTCCAGCGTCAGCCCTGCTTGCACCTGCCGCTGGTGCCCGGCACCCGGTGCCGACCCCACTTGCTCAGCCCTGTCATCAGGTGCCAGCGGCAGCTGCCAGGCCCAATCGCCCCTCAGGGCTTCTCCACCTCCCCCTGCTGGCAATGGCCCCACCCACACCCACTGCTGGCATCGGCCCCAATTGCTCTGTGTCATCAGCGGATGCAAGTGGGGCCAGTGCCATCAGCGTGTGGGAGTGGCAGCAGCAGAAGTGGGGCTGCCAGCAGATGGGACCAGAGGCCGTGGTGGGAGAAGCCCGGTAGGGGCATGGAGGATGGGCCGAAACCCACCCTTGTGCCCACTGCAGCCTCATGGCACACAGTTCCTTTCAAGGTACACGAATTCATGCACTGGACCCTTAGTAACTTTATAAGGAAGGAGGATGGATAGATGGTGTTTGATGATAATATTCTCTATTTCCTATTGTAAGAATAACATTATTTACCAAGAAGAAATTAAGAGAGCAGGAGGTTGACATTTACATTGCTGAAGAGTAAAAAAAAAACCACTGAAAACAGTTTAACATGTGAGAAGGAAAAAAAATTCATATCTGTTAAGAGCAAAGAAAAGAACAAATGCAGATATATAACAAAGCATTCATTTAGTGGTGAAAACTTAATGGGTCATTAATGTTTCTGGAGGTTAACTTCTAATGGGCAAACTGGAGTTTTTAGGTAGAATGATCCAATTTAGTTTCTCAAAGGCCTAGTTTCTATAGCCACAGAGCAGGATCTATTTCATCCTGTCAGACTCCTTTGAAAAGTTTTAGCTGCTTAGAGACATTTTGTTTAAGACAAACTATATGGTTATTTTAAGTTATTGCTTTGAGGACACTGTAGAACTTAATTTAGCCCTGGGAAGATCACTGTTTGTCTGAGTTCCCAAATATTATTCCTCTGGGAAACTTTCTGCATGATGCAGAAGCATGCGAGTGGCATTATCTTATCACCTCAATTCCTAGAAATTCTGTACTGGGAATCTCGGGTAATAGACTATGATGGAAGAAGTTAAACTATATGGCCTGCCTTATTTTCATTTAATTATTTTGAACAACTGAAATTTTTCTAAGACCTGGCTTCTCCCAATCAAGTCTTTATATCTAACTGCCTCTTAAGGTGATGATCACCTTTCAATAAATAGCCAACTGAACTCTTGATTCTTGAGGCAGCATCCTTTTTTCTATTTGGACTTCAATTCTATCCTTGAATCCTGACTGAACATTTCTCTGTTATCAGAAATTCTTTTGGCTTTGGTTCCTTGATCCACTTGTCAATTTTATCACTTTTCCTCCTATTCCTCATGACTTCCCATCAAGCCACAGGGATTTAGGTGTTTGATGACAGACAACTCATGTGCCTTGTGGATTACAATTTATTAGATTCTGGTTTTACTCAAATACTGAGCATACTTTAATAACAAGTAAAACATTTCACAATTTGTGTAGGAATGGTACCTTATCAAGCAGATTAAAAGGACAGGGTACCTTTCTCTTAGGAGGGAACAGGTAAAGTCTTGATGTGGATTAGCCTAAAAAATGATCAGGCATAAATCAAGAGTAAGGGGGAATATAATTGGATATTTTATTTCATGCAACTTAATTTTAAGGAAAACATGGTTTCAATAAATGAAGCTAAATTTTCCCCTGGAATTCAGAATTCAAACCATATTTAAAATGTATCAGTCAGCTAATGCTTGATTTAAATGGGGTTGTTGGACTAGCATTAGAAATGCTATAGTTTTTACTATTTTCTACAGAAAAAAACATTTTCCAATTTATGTATCACACAACTCAGCAAACATTTTAAAAAATAAATTTGAATTACAATTGGCAGTCAATAATATATTAGTTTCAGGTATACAACCCACTGATTTGACATATATATAACTTATGAAGCGATCACCTTGATAAATCTAGTATCCATTTGACACAAATAGTTATTACAATAAAATTGACTATATTTCCTATGCTAGAAGTTAGAGCTCCATGGCTATTCTGTAACTACAGATTTTTATGTCTCAAGCCCTTCATCTTTGTCTTCCGTCCCTCCAGAGTCCCATTCCATTTTGTAACTGTTAAAATGTTCTTTGTATCTATGAGTCTTGTTTCTGGTCTGCCTGGTTGTTTATTTTGTGTTTTTAGGTTCCACGTATAAGTGAAATCATGTAGCATTCATCTTTCTCTGATTTATTTCACTCAGCACAATATCCCCTAGGTCCATCTATGTTGTTGCAGAGGGCAAGAATCCATTCTTTTCTCTTTTTAAGACTGAGACACATTGATGGACACTTGGGTTGCTTCCATATTTTGGCTATTGTAAAAAATGCTGCAATGAACATTAGAGTACATATGTCTTTTCAATTTCATGTGTTGTGGTTTCTTCAGATAAATACCCAGAAGAGAAATTGCTGGGTCCTTGGTTGTCTCATTATAGCTGATTTTGTTTGGTGTAAGTATTGCTACTCCAGTGCTTTTTTTGTCTGTTTGTTTACATTTTCAAGAAATATCTATTTTCATCCTTTTACTTTTGGTCTGTGTATTTTTTATTTAAAGTGAGTCTCCTGTAGACAGCATATGTAAGGGTTATGTTTTGTTACCCATTCAGCCTCCATATGTCTTTTGATTGGAGCATTGAATCCATTGGCATTTTCACTAATTGTTGGTAGATATATATTGATTGCAATTTTATTATTCATATGTTTATCTTTTATTTCTTCTTCTAGAAGACCCTTTAACATTTCTTGTAATACTGGTTAGGTGGTAATGAACTCCTTTAGCTTTTTCTTGTCTAGGAAGCTTTGTATCTTTTTTGAAATTCTAAATGATATCTCTTCTGGGTAGCGTAATCTTGATTGTAAGTCCTTGCTTTCAATTATTTTTATGCCAATCCCTTCTTGGCCTGCAAAATTTATGTTAAGAAATCAACTGACAATTGTATAGGTGCTCCCTTGTAACTAACTGCTTTTCTCTTGCTGCATTTAAGAATCACTCTTCGTCTTTAACCTCTGTCATTTTAATTTTGAGTGTTTTGGTTGAGCCTCTCGGAATGCATTTAGTTTGGGACTCTCTGAATTTCCTAAACTAATGTGTCTATTCCCTTTACCAGACTGTGGGATTTTTCCATCATTATTTTTTTTTAAATAGCTATTCAATTCCTTGCTTTCTCTCTGCTCCTAGCACCCCCATAATGTAAATGTTTTAAATGTTGGTCGTCTTGAAGTTAGTTGTCCCAGAGACTCCTTAAACTATTCTAATTTTTTGTCATTCTTTTTTTTATTGTTTAAAGAATTACAAGTAGTAGAACATATTTCTCCTTTTCCCCCCTTTCACCTTCCCCTGGCCTCCCCCACCTCCCAGCACATTCCCTCACCCACCCCCCTAGTGTCTGTGTCCATTGGTTATGCTTATATGCATGCAGGTCCTTTGGTTGATCTCTTACCTTCCTTGTCAACCCTCCCCTGCCTTCCCACTCAAGTTTGACACTGTGGAAAACAGTTTCCTCAAAAATAAAAAATAGAACTTCCATTAGACCCTGTTATCCCACTTCTAAGAATATATCCCAAGAAAACAGAAACACCAATCAGAAAGGATATATGCACCCCTATGTTCATAGCAGCACAATTTACAATAGCTAAGATTTGGAAACAGCCTAAGTGCCCATCAGCAGATGAGTGGATTAAAAAACTATGGTACACTTACACAGTGGAATACTATGCTGCTGTAAAAAGGAAGGAACTCTTACCATTTGCAACAGCATGCATGGAACTGGAGAGCATTATGCTGAGCGAAATAAGGCAGTCAGAGAAAGATAAATATCACATGATCTCACTCATTTGTGGAATATAATGAAGATCATAAACTGATGAACAAAAATAGATCCAGAGACAAAGAAGCAAGTGCTTCTTTTTCTTCCAAATTATTTGATCCCAGCTTCAGCAACTCTACTGTTAATTCCCTGTAATGTATTATTTATTTTAGTTACTGTATTCTTCATTTATGATTAACTCTTTTTTATGCTTTCCATCTCCTATTTTATGTTTTCTATCTCCTTGTTGAAGTTCTGAGTAATTTCATCTATTCTTCCCCTAAATTCATTCAGCATCATTATAACCAGTGTTTTGAACTCTGCATCTGGCAGATTGCTTATCTTCATTTTATTTAGTTCTTTTGTTAGATATATCTCCCTGTTCTTTTGTTTTGGACATGTTTCTTTATCTCTCAATTTAGGCTACCTCTCTGTGTTTGTTTCTATATATTAATTAGAGACAAACTACTTTTCCCAGTCCTGGTAGAGTAGCCTTATGTTGTAGGTGTCCTGTAGGGCCCAGTGGTGCATCCTTCCCAGTCATCTTATCTAGGTGCTCCAAGTGTACTCCCCAACCCCTCTGCGTGGGCTGTGTGTACCCTTCTGTTGTAGGTAAGCCTTTATTGTTATTGGCACTTCAATGGGAAGGATCAATCCCCAGGCCAATGGGCTGTGAGGACTGGCTGTGATTATAGCAGAAAAGCTGTTATGCAAGGGCTGACCTCACACAGCAGGACTCACTTCAGCTGTGCTCTGGTGCCTACCCTCATGGGGGTGGTTGGGTGGTCCTGTTGTGTAGTCTAAAGCTGACCATTGGGTGTACTGGCTCTGGGGCCTCCAAAGAAGTACAGGCCAATGTCAGCTGCCTCCAGTTCTCTGCCTGGGCCACCTGGCATAACTACAGATACCAGTAAATCTTCAGATGGCTGCTACTTGTGCGTGGGTTGGAGGTACTTGGGAAAGGCCAAGCTCTGAATCGGGACTGGCTGCCATTAGTGCTAGGGCTGGAACCACCTAGCAAGAGGTAGAAGGAATGCTGAGGACAAATATTGTTTGTTTTGGGTTTGTGAACTGTTGAGCAGTATTAGAAAGTTCATAGCATGAACTAAGACAAGCCATTTGTATGGAAAAGCCACTGGAAACAGCTTGAGTGGGCCAGCAACTTGGGTAGTGTTGGGTCTCAGGGAATCACCAGGGAGGGCCAGCAGTGTTAGCCAGGTTGATGGAAACTCAGATTTGGCACCTGCCTGCTGGCTCTGTGAGGGGAGAGTTCAGCAAAGGAACAATGACCTCTTCCAGCATTTCTCTCTAGGAGAAAACTGCCCTCCAGCTCTCATTTTGGAGCCAGACAATTCATTTCCATAAGTTCCTGGTGCCTTCCCAGATGCAGCCCAGCTCTTCAGTTCAGAGTCCGAGTTAGTCTGTGCCCAGGCCCTTTAAGAGGAGTCTCTGGGTCTCTAGCAGCCCTCCATCTCACTCAGCCACAATCTCTGCTGGTTTCCATAGTCAAAAGTCATGGGGACTTCTCTTCTTGGCACTGACATCCTGAGCTGGGGAGCCTGGGACCCTTGGCTCCTCAAGGGGAACCTCTGAAGCCCAGATATCCCACATGGGAGTTCCTTATTTCTGCCCTCTTTCCAGTCTTGATGTGGATTCTTTATATCCTCAGTTATAGGGCTTCTCTTCAGCTAGATTTCAGGCAGTTCTGAATGATGGCTATTCTATAGTTTTGATATGATCATGTATGGATGCAAGTATCACATTTACCTGTGCTGCCATCTTAACCAGACCAACTCAATCAAATTTTAAAATAGGACTCATTTTTACATTGGAGTTAACTATGTAGTGATTTTATTCCAGTTTTAAATAAAATGTTTTTACTATAAAATTTATAGTAAATATAAAATGTTTATAGTGAATATAAAATATTATTTTATGCCATAACAAAGTTGTTAGTACTTAACCCCCATAAAATGAATCATAGACTTGCTCTTCTTCACCCACTCTCCCAACATATGTATCAGTAAGCAACTCTTGCTAATTCTACTTTCAGAATTCAATTTAATGGATCTATGTGCTTTTTACCCCATTAACACAATGCTCATTTGAGCCACCTACCAAATCATTCATTTATGTTTCTAATAAATCCTTCCACTTATCTGCTTTTAATTCCCCAAATAATAACTATACTAATCAACTCCCCAAATAATAACTACACTAATAATTATTGTGTGTCAAATTATGTTCCCCCAAAAGATATGTTTGAGTGCTGACCCTTAATACCTGTGAATTTAATCTTACTGAGAAATGATTAAGCTAATATGAAGTTATACTGGATTACTATGGTAATTTAGGTACAGAAACAAACAGGGAAAACACCATGAGATGATTGAGAGATGATAAAGGCAGATATTGGGTGCATCTACAAGCCAAAGGACACAAAGGATTTACAAGAACCACTAGAATATAAGAAGAGTCAAGGAAGGATTCCTTTTAGAAACTTCAGAGAGAACATCACCCTGTCTACCAAAAACATGATTTCAGACCTTTAGTCTCCAGAACTGTAATAATGCATTTCTGTTTTAAGTCACCCAGTTTGTAGCTATTTGTTATGGCAACCCTAAGAAATTAATACAATATGGAAAAACAAAAATTCCATCAAGTCACTCTATTAATTAACATCCTTCTTTAACATTTGTCTTTAGATAGAATACAAACTATTTTGCATTTTAACTATTTTGTATCTATCCTAAGGAATTCCATGTGATCTGAATCCTGCCTAACTCTCTGGGGTAATCTCTTGACAATTTCAATTTCCCAGGTTGCCAAACTTCAGTGATATAGGACTTGTTAACTTTTCTAAAATTTGCCTCAACTCCAGGCTCTCTTACATACTGCTCCTTCTACTTGAGCATCCTTCTTTCTCTCTATTCCTTTTCTCCAATTAACATGACTAACTGATATTTTCTTATCTCAGAGCCTCATTTCTTAGGGAGGTTTCTCAATATGTCCAAGTTTAAGCTCATCTATTATGAAACATATAGTAAAGATGGTATTATAACTATTGGATTTTCCCCCCTCTGTAAACCTAAAAGGCCCCAAAAGAAAGAACATCTTTGCAGTGTTTTTCGCTGCATCTACCATAATGTTTTGCACATAACCATGTTTTCTTTACTACCATTACCTGGTCATAATTAACACCTATTATTTACTAATTAGAGGCCCAGTTCACAAAATTCATGCACAGGTAGGGTCCCTAGGCCTGGCCGGCAATCATGGATGATTGGGGCCTTCCTTCCTTGGTTGTCGGCTGCTGGCTGTGGCCTTCCTGCATTCTGTACCACTCCCTGCTGGTCAGTGCACTTCATAGCGAGTGGTCGAACTCCCAGTCGGTCGAACACTTGAGGGGACAATTTGTATATTAGCCTTTTATTATATCCTATATAATAGAACCCTAATATACAAATTGACCAAATGGTGGAATGACCAGCAGAACGATTGATCACTAGGATGTGCACTGACCACCAGGGGGCAGATACTCAATGCAGGAGCTGCCCCCTCATGGTCAGTGTGCTCAGCCAGAAGCCAGGCTCACAGCTGGCAAGTGCAGTGGGAGTGGTGGGAGCCTCTCTCACCTCTGTGACAGGTGGGCGGTAAGAACTGAGGGGTTCGGGTCTAAGCCAGGAGGCGGACATCCTCCGAGAGGTCCCGGACTGCGAGAGGGTACAGGCTGGTCTGAGCGACCCCCCGCCCCCAGTGCATGAATTTCATGCACAGGGCCTCTAGGTAGAATAATAATATTAAAGAGCTAATAATTGTTGATCACTTACTTGTACCAGAAATTTTTCAAATAATTAATAAATATGTTATATCATTTAATGTTCTAATCTAATAGGGGTTACTGTTAAAAATAAATAGATAAAATGAAACAGGCCTAAAATGGAATCACTTATGCTAAGCCTCACATTACTAAACTGAGACTTTATTTCAATTTCAGCTTTCCCAGAAATGGAATCTTAAATCAGTCCATTAAGAATGCCTGACCAACACTAGTTAAATAATCTACCTGTGACTTCTACCATGCCACAAAGGAAAGTAACCTTTAAATAACCAGCTCACTTTTTGACTAGTATCACTTCCTTGTCTCTGACCTCTTTTGCACACAACAGTCTTTCATTTTGTGCAGCTCCTTTCTATCTGTAGATTGGATGCTGCCTGATATAGATCAATTTTTGCTGAAATAAACTCTTAAAAATTTCAATATGCCTCAGTTTATATTTTAATATTACATAGCAATCACCATTAATTCTAAGCTATAGATGAGAAAACTAAATTTTAGAGTGAATTATTAGTGAAGGTCACACTGCTCTGAAGTGATAGAATGAAAGCTCACTTTAGCTTTTTCTGACTTCAAAAGGCCATATTCTTAATGATTTTGTTCAATAAATATCTGTTGACATTCCAACAGAGAGAACAACACAAATAAAGGCCAGGTATTAAAATTAACACAACTGTGTTTGAGGAAAAATGAGACAGAGACTTAACTTTTAGTGACAAAATGAAAAAGAAGATTTCTTGTACATAAAGTCCAGATTAAGAAGCAAATTTGAAGAAGATAATTGAGACCCCATGATTAGGTGGAAATTGTCTTCAGGAAGGTAGAATAGGGAGAAGCAAAGGCCTATTAATTGGGGGGGGGTCAAATAGGGCCCCACCTTCTCCAAAGATACAAATCCAATGTATTAAAAAATATATAAACTGATTCAATCACATCAAATTCACAGCTCCCTATGGGACTTAAAAAAATACTCCCAAGTTTTGAGGGGAAGCACTAGGTTAGGTGGAGTGTTGTGACATGTATGTTTTAAAATTTTGTGGGGTAGCTACTTATATTAGATGATCACCATTAGCTAAATTTATGAAAACAAGTAATGTGGGATATACCAGGAATAAAGAACTTATGTTATTATCTATATTTTAAATCCTTTAGCAAGATTTCCAGAAAAGTTTTTTTAAGTTTTTAAAAGTCACAGGAGAAAATTGAAGTAAAATATATTGCCCATTCCTTTTTTAGAGTATTATTCTGCTTTGGGCAATAAAAGGTAATTAGTAGGTAGCAATATCTTTCTGTATATACTTTTTGTAACAACAGGAAATGAGTTGCATCCCAATGCAAATGTTGATATAATTGAAGAGAATTTATTGGAAGAACAGAAAAATTCTCAGAGAACTCTGGGAGTGCACATCAGTCAGTCAGGCTTTGGTGGGAGGAAGTAATAGCTTTTGATAAGCCGTCAGGTGAGGAGAGAAGTCACAATACTTCAATGTGAAAGAAAAAGTCAAAATGACTTCAAATACTGAACCTGAAACATTTAGGGCATGAAACCTATAAAAATCTTAGAAGCAAACAGAGGCAGTAAAATCTCAGACATCTCACACTGCAATATGTTTATGGTAAAAGAAACAAAGGAGAAAATAAACAAATGACACTACATCAAAATAAAAAGTTTCTGCACAGCAAATGAAACCACCATCAAACTGAAAAGAGAAACCACTGAATGGGAGAACATATTTGTCAATGATACATCTGATAAGGGGTTGATATTCAAAATGTATAAAGTACACATTCAACTCAACAAAAAGAAGACAGCTAATCGAATTAAAAAATGGGCAGAAGACATGAATAGACATTTCTCCAAAGAGGACATAGAAATGGTCAAGAGAGACATTAAAAATTTTTCAAAGTCACTAATTATCAGAGAAATGCAAACTGAAATCACAATGAGATATATCACACCTGTCAGAATGGCTATCATCCACAAATCAACAAACAACAAGTGCTGGCAAGGATGTGGAGAAAACGGGACACTAGTTCACTGCTGGTGGGAATGCAGACTGGTGCAGCCTCTATGGAAAACAGTATGGAGTTTCCTCAAAAAACTAAAAATGGAACTTCTGTTTGACCCAGTGATCCCACTTCTGGGAATATATCCTAAAAACCCCAAAACATTCATCAGAAAGAACATATGCAACCCTGTGTACATAGCAGCAGTATTTATAACTAAAGGCCTGGTGCATGAAATTCGTGCACTGGGGGGGGGGGGTGTCCCTCAGCCCAGCCTGCATCCTCTCCAATCTGGGACCCCTTGAGCGATGTCCGACTGCCAGTTTAGGACCAATCCCAGGGATCGAGCCTAAACTGGCAGTCGGACATCCCTCTCACAATACAGAACTGCTGGCTCCTAACTGCTCACCTGCCTGCCTGATTGCCCCTAATTACTTCTGCCTGTCAGCCTGATCGCCCCCTAACCACTCCCCTGATGGCCTGGTCACCTGCCAATTGCCTACCCCTGCAGGCCTGGTCTCCCCAACTGCCCTCCATGCCAGCCATCTTGTGGCAGCCATCTTGTGATGATATGGGGGCAGTGATCTTGTGACCACATGGGGGCGGCCATCTTATGCAAGGGTATGACAGTCAATTTGCATATTACCTCTTTATTATATAGGATAGCTATGATTTGGAAACAGCCCAAGTGCCCATCAGTAGATGAATGGATAAAAATGCTGTGGTACATTTACACCATGGAATACTAGGCAGCCGTAAAAAAAGAAGGGTCTCTTACCCTTTGGGACAGCATGGATGGACCTGGAAAATGTTATGCTAAGTGAAATAAGCCAAACTGAGAATGACAAGTATCACATGATCTAACTTATTTGTGGAATAAAATAAACAAAATGAACTGACCAGCAAAATAAGCCTTGAAGAAGGGAGGTATGGAAAAAACTGACATAACTCAATGTGTGGTTGGGGGGATGAGAAGAGATAAACCAAAGAAGGTATATACTTATATGTACAGCCCATGGACATGGGTAATAGGGTAGAAAGAGAGAGAGAGAAACATTGATCAGTTGCCTCCCACTGGAACCCCAACCTGAGATCGAACCCTCAACCTCAACTTAGGTATGTGCCTTGACTGGTTTGAGCCCACAAACCAGTATGTATAGGACAATGATCCAACTGACTTAGCCACCTCGTCAGGGCACCAACCATGGATTTTTAATTGTGTAGATGGAGTTCCCAAGAATCTTCATTTTTAAATGCACCCTAGAGAAGTTAAGTATTTTCCAGAGGTAATCTTTTTCACACACTGAAAATATTAGAAGGTCCAGGAAAAATTAAAATAATAATAAAAACTCACTTTAAAAGATGTGAATTAATTCCAATGAAAACAAATAAAGGAGTTAACTTTAGTTTATAGCAAAGAAGACAGGAGGATGATTTAACAACTGCCTCCAAGTATATGAAGTGTGTATATAATAGAATAGTTGAGCAATTTTTCTCCATTTCCACTGTTGCCTACCCAAGAGGAAATTGACTTGAATTAAAGTAAAAACTTTGTTACAAAGAAAGATTTATTGACTTAAATAATGATTATGGACGAGAATTGTCATGTAGAGCATTTTAGAGCATTTGTATTTCTGTGTGTGTGTGTTGTTTTTTGTGTTGCTTAATAATAAAAACAGTAATAGCTGTTACTATTTTACTATAGCAATTTAATATTTTACTATAGTAATCATATTCTGCTCAGTCCTGGCTGTTTCAGTATATGTTTCTTCACCAATATTGGAAATGGGGTCATTGACCATAGGGTATTTTAAGCTCTTTCCAAGTTCTATGCTAGAAACATTTAATAAGGATATATTGCTCTTTGAGTAGGCTGTGCAAGAGTCATTAACTGAGACTAATATGCTATCCTCAAGATGTGCCAGAGCAGCCTCATTAATCACATCAAATTGCTGCTAAAGACATTTTGTATATGAATGTGTATGTGTGCATGTGTGTGCGAGTGCATGAGCATGTATTTCTGTGTATGGTCATTTATTAAACTCCTTTGGAGTTACATAGTAAAGATAATGACTTAATTAGAAGGCACACCCTGTCCATTTTTAACTTTTTCTCTTTTCCCCTAACTGGTAAGGACCAGTCCTGCATCCAGGCAGTTGTTCTCTTCAGCTAGCATTTGTAAATGTTAAGTGTTTAGAGTTGCTAGAGCAAAGAGAGGGAAGAATTCCACCTGGTTCTCTCTGTTACAAAGAGAAAGAAGCAGTCTGGTTTCTGCAGCCCTCCCAAGCTGTGATAAGCCATAAAAAAGACTGGTTGAAGTGACTACAGATGTTGTGTGAAATAGCCAGTATGTTTTCCACCTGTCTGCATTTGCCTAAGGGGTCAGGGACAGTCAAATTAAAGCCGTATGCAAAATGTGACAGATGTTTGTCCTATTGAGATAAATCTGAGCAAGTTGCAGAAAGGTACAATAAATGTAATACATAAAACAAAACACAGAAACCACTTTAGAAGGTGTCCTGAGAATATCAACATTTCTAAATAAAGGTCCATTACTTTATGCCCTTCCCTCCTAATTAGACCCATAATTGGACACTTTATAGTACCTAGTAGAAGCATAATTATTCACTCCTTTTATAGCAGTATAATTTGTTAGGAGTTAGATTATTGAAGTCTAAGAAAGGATCATTTTGGAGATTTTTTAAATTTCTCTTTCAGGCAACAAGTAATGATATGATGCATTGACCATTTTGTTGGAAGAATTTGGGTGAGTGTTTCTCCATCAAATTAATATCCTTCTACCTGGCTCATGTTTCTCTCAAAATAGAGGAGGATGGTCTGTATCTCTGAGGCTAATGCCAGGCAATGAAACAGCCTTTCGATAACTTATTGACTGGAACATAGCTAACATGTCAGGATTAGGGAAAAGAGAGTCAGAAATGACATTATGATTATATATGTCTTGAAATAAAACACTAATATGAAGCATTTTTCTTTATGTCACATCAGTTAGATGTTTCTGGTCAAGTAGATGATATATGTTCCTTTGCAAAATTCTTTTTTAGTCTTTGTCTTTCTTTTTCTATATTAAAAAGCTTTATGCTCTGAAATTTCAGGAACTGCCCCTGGAAATTGTTAAGCCTAAAAAATATGAGATGGCCAGTGAAGGCATAAAACCAATCAACCATTGGACATTAACTCTTTTGAAGGTTGTAAAACCTTACAAGACATGATGAAATAGCATTCATTGTATTTTGTGGAAAGAATAATCTATTCCAATTCAAGTCATTTGTAAATACTTTCAGGGACATAATAGAGGGTTGTGAGTTTTCTACTTTAAGGCAAAATTCTATTATGATTACTGGTGTATTTTGTTCCCTAATTTCATTGTCATAACGTGACACATGGATCTGAATACAGGCAATTCACTTCTGGTCACAGCTGCTGTCAACTGCAAGTTGATGTAGATGGCAACCTGTGTGGCTATAGTGAAGGCCAATGGAAATTACATAGACCATTTTTCTTTCTCTACTGAGGTTTCCAAACTCTCAATCATAAAAGCAAGTCAAACACAGAAACCTAATTGAGAATGGATGCCTGCTGCTTGGTGCAGTATTCCTCCTTACTACTACAGAATAAATATTTACTGTAGACTGTGGCCTTTTTGTCAGAGTTATCCAATGTTGGATAATGTGTAAGAATTGATGGTATTGAAGAGGGAAGAGGTCTTTCCCAAGAGAACACCAATATTTTCTAGATTGACCTAATTGATCTATCAATGCATTTGTTGATTGCTTGTTATTTGTCAGGTACTATACTACAACTAACTGAGCTTTATCCTTACCAAATTCTGTTGCAGGGACTGTAATACTAGAATTACTTTATCAGTGGTGATTTGGAACACAAGGTGTTCTAGTCTCTTTCATCCAACCTTTTAGGGTACAAAGTGTATAAATCATCAGTACTCCTGTGAATCAAGGGAATGTACACAGACGGTTCCAAACTTCTGTATTACTAGTGAACATCATGAACATTTTGGGAAGCCAGGATAGGTGACCAAAAATAAGCACAGTGATGGAAAATGAGGGTGCCTCAGGCTAAAGAGATATTAAGGAGTAATTGCTTATAGTCTCATCAACCGAATCTGTCAATCACATGATCACATGGCGTGTAGGAAAATGTGCGTGCCAACCCAAATAAAATAGATGGACTAATTTAGCAAACACTAATCAACTAACTCAGGTAGAAATTTCAGTTAAATTGTAATGTGTACATATTGACAATAGGTTAATTTCTAGGGCAGCTCAAGCATTAGGAAATTCCTTGGCTAATACAATTGATTGATTTGTGTGTTCTTCATGTTTGAAAGAATAGACTTAAAACACACTTCGAAAGAATTGTAAAAGTATTGTATTTTTTTTCCTTAAAAAATAAAAAAGCTATCAAGATATTTTAAATAATAATGAATGGACACACAGTTTAGATGAAAACATTTTTTATAATTTTTGTGTGTGAGTGTATTTTTAATTGTATAATTGACTATTTACTTAGACTATTACATTTATATATATATATATATACTAGAGGCACGGTGCACAAAAATTAGTGCACTCGGGGGGGAAGGGGGGGTCCCTCAGCCCGGCCTGTGCCCTCTCGCAGTCTGGGATCCCTCGGGAGATAACGACCTGCTGGCTTAGGCCCGCTCCCGGGTGGCAGAGGGCAGGCCCAATCCCTAGGTGCAGTCCCTGGTCAGGCTCAGAGCAGGGCTGATTGGGGAGTTGGGGCTCTGCCCCAGTCATGCACAGAGCAGAGCGGATCAGGAGGTTGTGATGCCACACTCAGTCACACTCAGGGTAAGGCCGACTGGGGGGTTGGGGCACCGCCCCCTGTCACACTCAAGGCAGGGCTGATGGGGAGGTTATGGCTCTACCCTGTCACACACAGAGCAGGGCCCATGGGGGGGGGGTTGGGGCGCTGCACCCTGTCACACACAGAGCAGGGCTGATCAGGGGGTTGGGGCACTGGACCCTGTCACACACAGAGCCACAGAGCAATCAGGGGGTTGGGGAG
This sequence comes from Myotis daubentonii, assembly GCF_963259705.1. Lineage (NCBI taxonomy): Eukaryota > Metazoa > Chordata > Mammalia > Chiroptera > Vespertilionidae > Myotis > Myotis daubentonii. Next base: position 94,856,757 of record NC_081842.1, read on the forward strand.
CTCCCCCTATCAGGCACAGAGCAGGGCGGATCAGGGGGTTGGGGCGCCTTCCCCTGTCACGAACAGAGAAGGGCTGATAGGGAGGTTGTGGCCCCGCCCCCTGTCACACACAGAGCTGCAGGGCAATCAGGGGGTTTGGGCACTGCCCCCTGTCACACTGATCCCGGTGCCAGGAGGCCTCGTGGCTCCGCTGATCCCAGTGCTGGGACACATATTACCCTTTTACTATATAGGATAGAGGCCTGGTGCACGGGTGGGGGCCGGCTGGTTTGCCCTGAAGAGTGTCCTGGATCAGGGTGGGGGGTCCCCACTGGGGTGCCTGGCCAGCCTGGGTGAGGGGATGATGGCTGTTTGCAGCTGGTCACACACCCTTCAGGGTGGGGGTCCCCACTGGGGTGCCTGGCCAGTCTGGGTGAGGGGCTGAGGGCTGTTTTCAGGCTGGCGGGTGACTGAAGCTCCCAACTGCTCCTTTTTTTCTTTTTTCTTTTTTATTCTGGGCCAGCTTTAGCTCTGAGGCTCCAGCTCTTAGGCCTCCGCTGCTGAAAGCAGGTTTCTGGCCTTTGTTTACCTCTGCTTTTGAAGCAATGTTGCGATCCTGCTGGCTGAAGCCCGGCAACTAAAGCAGGTTTCTGGGGTTTTGTTTAGCTTCTATATTTGTAACATAGTTGCTTAGAGTTGTAGCTCAGAGGCCGGCAGCAGCAGGCGGGGAACATTGGAGTCCTCCGTCACTGAAGCAAGCAAGTCTCATGTTCGCTTTAAGCTGCCTGGCTGCTGGCAGCCTTCTTGGCTGGCAGTTAATTTGCATATAACCCTGATTAGCCAATGGGAAGGGTAGCGGTCGTACGTTAATTACCATGTTTCTCTTTTATTAGATAGGATGCCTATATGTAAACCATTAGAGGGAAAATTATTATGATTCAATTAAGATATATTATGTAACTAGACTTTGGGTAATATATGTTGAGATTTTTACAGCATGAACTGGCCAGGAGGCTCAGTTTGCTGGAGTGTTGTCCCAAACACAAAAAGGTTGTGAGTTTGATTCCCAACATGATGCATACCTAGGTTGTGGGTTCAATCTGTAGTCAGGGCACGTATGGGAGGCAACATAATGGTGTTTCTCTCATACTGATGTCTCTCTTCCTACACCCCTTCATCTCTCTAAAAATTAATAAAACCATCCTCAAGTGAGGACTTAAAATATTTTATAGCATACTGGAAATCAATCTGTATACTCTAAAATGCAGTAGCTTATATACATCATAGAATTATAGAATTTTATATCTCAAAGAGATCTTAAGGATTGCTTAAAAAAATGCAATATATGCTCAATAAAAAATAAGGAGATTCAAACATAACAAACCAAAAAAGTTAGAGATTCATAGGACCATATGAAATACAGAATTAAATTTAACTAGAAGTTCCCTTGACTGAAAAGGTAATAATATGTTTTCCTGTATATAGTTAGTTCTAAATATATCACCACCCTTTGCTTGCCTACCAGAACTCATCCTTAGCCATTTAAATAAAACATAGGAACACATCAAAATGTTGGATGGTGAAGTTAGGTTTTTTTTTTAACATAATAATGTTTCCCTCAATTATGGAAAAAGTGGCCCTCTATTTATAAATGAGGACAAAGAGGAAGATGATAGATTTCATACAAAGTCCAAAAAAAATACATGATAAATTAATAAAATTTACTTATCGACTGTAAGTAAAGTTGACTGCAAAGTATACCCCTTAAACATGGGAATATTAATAAGTTGCACATGATAGTTTTACTTTACAAATCAGAGATATGTGTTATCAATTTAAATAAACACTTGAAGGCTAAGAGTTCCTAGACATGACCATAATCTGATTGGTAATATTTTAATATCTAAAGAGAGAATGTGTTCACTTTTGCCCTCTTTTGGTTGGTTTTCAAAACCAAAGAAAAAGGACATTTCTAAAAAAGAAATGTTCTTAACTTTTTCTGTCTGACTTTATAAAACTGAAAGCAAGAAATGAACAAACAAGAAAAACAAACAAAAACTCACAGACACAGACAATAGTATGGTGGTTTCCAGCGGTAAGGAGGTAAGGGGATAGTAAAGGGTAAAGATGGTCAAATATATTTGACTTTGTTTGGTGGACACACAATACAATATATTGATCATATATTATAAAAATGTACACTTGAAACCTACTTAATATTGTTAACCAATGTTACCCCAATAAATTTAGTTTAAAAAATAATTTTTAAAAGTAATGTTATTGGTGCCTTATTTATAACTAGAGGCCTGGTGCATGAAATTCATGCACTAGGAGGGGTGTTTCTCAGCCCAGCCTGCACCCTTTCCAATCTGGGACCACTCAGATGATGTCCAACTGCCAGTTTAGACCCGATCCCACAGGCAGTCGGACATCCCTCTCACAATCTGCTGGTTCCCAACCGCTCGCCTCAACCACTGCTGGCTCCCAACCACTCCCTGCCTGCCTGCCTGATTGCCCCTAACTGCTTCTGCCTGCCAGTCTGATCACCCCCTAACCACTCCCCTGCCAGCCTAATCAATGCCTAACTGCTTCCCTGCCGGCCTGATTGCCCCCAACTGCCCTCCCCTGCCAGCCCGGTCACCCCCAACTGCCCTACCCTGCTGTCCCGATTGCCCCCAACTGCCCTACGCTGCCGGCCTAATTACCCCTAACTGCCCTCCCCTGCAGGCCTGGTCCCCCCAAACTGCCCTCCCTCTCCTGCAGGACTGGTTGCCTCCAACTGCCCTCCCCTGCCGGCCTGGTCACCCCCTACTGCCCTCCTCTGCTGGCCATCTTGTGGTGGCCATCTTGTGACCATATGGAGGCGGCCATCTTGTGTGATGGTGTGAAAGTCGATTTGCATATTACCCCTTTATTATATAGGATGTTCAGGAAAGAATATAACCTAACAGGTTAATAATTATGTTGAGTGTTCTAGATCAGTATTTAACACATTGTATGTGGGAAACGTATTTATACGTTTTACGTTGACTGGTAGTAGAGCACGGGACACGTATTAATATGTTTTTTATAGACTAGCGGTAGAATGCGGGTAACGTATAAATACGTTTATTTTTATACTTTTTTATTGCTCTAAAGGGATGCTAACATGTAGATATACGAGTTCCAAAGGATAAAATTTGGGTCTCTAACACATACAATGGTGAATTATGTATGTACTTCCAGGGATAACGGTAATCAATCTATTCAACTGCAAAAATGGCCAGAGCCATCTGTTAGCACACGATAAAAACTACCCACAAACAATGTGTTAACAATTGAATTAATAAGTTCTGGGAATATAATGCATAGTATGTTGACAATCCTATATAATAAAGAGGTAATATGCAAATTAACCCTCACACCCTCACAAGATGGCTGCCTACAACCAGGCTGACAGGAAGGTTAGTGAGGGACGACCAAATGACTGAACAGCAGGCTGCATGGGGCAACCAAGCCAGCAGAGTGCCATGAGGGGTGACCGGGCCAGCAAGGGGGCAGTTGGGGGTGACCAGGATGGCACGGGGACAGTTAGGAGCAACCAGACCAGCAGAGAAGGGGCAGTCGGGAACGACCTGACTGGCAGCGGACAGAAGTTAGGGGCAACCAGACCGTCAAGGGGGGCAGTTAGAGGTGATCAGGTCAACACACAAAGGCAGTGAGGGGCGATCAGGCCAGCGGTGGGGGGGCAGTTAGGAGCAACCAGGCAGGCAGGCAGGTGAGTGATTAGGAGCCAGCAGTCCAGAATTGTGAGAAGGATGTCCAACTGCCGGTTTAGTCCCAATCTCTGGGATCGGGCCTAAACCGGCAGTCAGATATCCTCTGAGAGGTCCCGGATTGAAGAGGGTGCAGGCTTGGCTAAGGGGAACCCCCCTCAACCATGCACAAATTTTGTGCACCAGGCCACTAGTGGTTAAATAATACTTACTGTAATTTAAAGAATAAAGAAATTCAAACATATCAAACATTTGCTATTTTAGAGCTTAAGCATTCTCACCATCTACACACACACACAAAAAAAATGGTGATTATGTGAGCTTATAGATATGTTGAACAGATTGTGGTAATTAGTTTACAATGTACTAGTATATATGTATATCAAGTAATCACATGATACACTTTGCATATATACATTTTTGTTTGTCATCATATATTTTAACAAATGTAATGTAGGAGTTCAAATCCTTGGAGTGCCATGCTGTTCTTTGATAGTCTGAAAAAAACACACTGGGAGCAGAGGGGAAGGACATAGCCTTTATTACGGGGTGTGCTGATGGTGATCGGTCAGGTGAGTTTCCACACTCTTCCAGGGTCAGATAGGGATTTATCAGGCAGAGGGGAGTGGAGGGCAGCCATGCTGGGAACAGCCTGTGTGCAGGTCAAAGACAAACATAGCGTCTGGTGAATTTTGTTAGCTGCCAAGGATGTGGGAAGATACCCAGGTCTGAGCTCCTCTGCTCCTTTGGGCCACTGGCCAGGCAGATACTCTTCAATGGACTGAGAGGGGAAATCGTGTTATATCTTCACATGACCCCACAACAAAGCACTTAGGAAAAGTCTAAGCTGTGACAGCAAGAACCACAGAGCCATGAAGCACAGTGGCAGTGGCAGCAGGAACAGTCTGGGCGGGTCGCAGAGTCTCCCCAGGTGCAGGAGGGTGAGCAGAGTTCTCAGTGATTTAATTCTTAAAAAACTAATTCTTAGAGAAAGTTGTTCAAGATGGTGGCAAAATAGGTGGATCTTGCTTGCAATTTCTCCCAGAATCAAACTGGAAATTACAACTAAATTGGGGAACAATCACATTGAATCACCAATAAAAAACTATTTGAAGAGAAGACCTTTAACCAAGACTGGCAGAAGAAGCCACCTGGGGACTGGTAGGAAAGGTGAAGATGTGAAAGGGGCTAGCCCCACTCCCACAGGTGGCTGGCTGAGGTTAAAAAGGAATTTCTCAGCTGCAGGAGTTCCCCCTAAGAAGCCTGAAGGCTAGACCCCCAGACCAGGCTCCCCAGCCTTAGCACCAGACCAGGAATAGGTAGGTGCCCAGGTAACATCCATCTGTGAAAAGCTGCTGGAGAGAAAGAGCCCACTGTAGAAAAAGCTACCTTTTTAAAGGGCCAACACACAAAATTTTCTTTTTCAGCATTAACACTGGGTTGCAGTGGAGGGAGGTCAGTGGGAACTGGAGTTGCCTGAGGAGTCTAAAGTGAGTGTCTTTCAGGAGAGACATGGGAGAGGGGCTGCCAGGATCCTTGTGCTGGATCATCCTCTGATACCTCTAGTAGTCATTTTTCTTGAGAGGAGCAATCCCCTTCTAGCAGTATCAGCCTAGGGACAAACAATTACCACACCTGGAATCCCACTCATCCCACCCTGCATTTTAAGGCCTGCTGAGGAGACAGGTGTAGGCTAGAGCATTGAAATCTGAGCACTCTCAGGAGGTGTCAATGACTGGCTTTGGAGCAGAGCCATTCCCTCCACTTTCCCAGGAACCTGACTGGTGCTTCCCTCTCAAGGGAGAGCTGATAGAAACATCCTCTTGGTTTAAGGCAGACACAATGCCTGGGCTCCTGAAACCCAACCTGCCTACTAGGGGCTCTGGCCTGCTGAGGTCAGGGACAAATTCCAGGACAGAAGCAAAAGATTGGCTGGGGGATGGGGGGCACACCCACCATCTTTCCTGAAGTCTGAACAGCACTTCCCCCTCACAGGGGATGCAGAGGCCCATCCTCCTGATTATGCCAGAGGCTCTTACAGAAAGCAAAGCTTTACAGTGACATTAAATTCTCCAAAAAAAAAAAAATGTTATAGCATAGCTAAATGGGTAACAAAACATATCCTCTGGAGAGGATTAAAAATTAATAAAGGTCTCAACTAAGCAACTTAACTTGATACATCAAGGATCTAGGAAAAAAATAATAGACTAAGCCCAAAGTTAGCAAAATGTAGAAAATATAAAAAAAAATAGAGTGGAAATAAATTAAGACTGAAAATAGAATAGAAAAATTAATGAAATAAGAGCTGGTTTTTGAAAAGATAGATAATAAAAACCTTTTAATTACACTTAATAAAAAAAAAGAGAGAGAAACAAAATAAATTTAGAAATAAAAGGGGAGGTATTATAACTGATACCATGAAAATACAAAGGATAATAAGAGATTACTATGGACAAATACATGCCAATAAATTGGACCTTGACAAAAATCAGTCAGTTCTTACAAACATACCACCTACCAAGACTAAATCATGAAGAAGTAGAAAAATCTGACCAGATCAATTAAATCTGAGATAGAAGCAGTTATTGAAATCCTCCCAACAAAGAAAATTCCAGGGCCATATAGCTTCACCAGTGAATTATACCAAATATTTAAAGAACAGATACCAATCCTTTCAAACTATTCAAAAGAAAACATAGGAGGGGAGAAAATACTCTCAAACTCATTTTATAAGGCCAGCATTAACCTGTTACCAAAACCAGATAAGGACACTATAAGAAAAAAAAAATTATAGGTCCTTTTCATTGATAAACATATATGCAAAAACATCATCAACAAAATATCAGCAAACAGAATTTAATAATATATTAAAAAGATCAGATATCATGATCAAGTGGCTTTATGCCAAGGATGCAAAAATGTTTCAACTCCAAAAATTAATCAATGTGATGCATCACGTTAATGAAATGGAAAGTAAAATGTCATATGATCATCTCAATAGATGCAAAAAAAAGCATCTGACAATTTTCAACATTATTTTATAATAAATTACCCACAAATTAATTATAAGGGAAATTTACACCAACAAAATAAAGGCTATATATCACAAACCCACAGCTAAATAACATCATACTCAATGGTGAAAAGCTGCAAGCTTTTCCTCTAAAATCAGGTACAAGACAAGAATGCCTACTCTCACCACTTTTATTCACCATAATAATAGAAATTTTAGTCAACACAATTAGGCAAGACAAATAAATGAGACATCCAAATCAGAAAGGAACAAGTAAAATTGTTTATTTGTAAATGAAATGATCTCATATAAAGAAAATCCTAAAGACTTCATACACAAAAATGTTAGAACTAATAAACAAATTCAGTAAAGTTGCAGGATACAAAACCAGAATCAGTTGTGTTTCTGTGCACTAATAACACACTATCAGAAAAAAGAAATTAAGAAAACAATCCCAATTACAATTGCATCAAAAATAATAAAATACCTAGGAATAAATTTAACCAGGGGGATAAAAGATCAATATTTATGGTGACTATAGTTAATAACAGTGTGTTGCATAACTGAAATTGGCTGAAGGTGCAACTTAAATATTGTTAACAACAGCAACAAAGAAAAACAAATATGTAAGGTGATGGATATGTTAATTAACTAAATTTTAGATATTGATTCTACCTTGATGAAGCTAAACTTTTAAAAACAGAAGTTAAACTTCCAGAAATATTTCTAAATGTCTATCTATATATATAAAAGCCTACTACGCTAGTTGCCCCTCTGACTGTCCGACCGTTGGACCAGTCGCTATGATGTGCACTGACTACCAGGGGGCAGATGCTCCAACCAGTAGGTTAGCTTGCTGCTGGGGTCCAGCTGATCATGACTTGGTGAGATGGGCCAGACACGCCCTGGAGCCCTCCCACTGTTCCTCCCCAGCCCTGATTGTGCACCGGTGGAGTCCTTTGTCCTGGTCTGTGCCCTTTTCACAATTCAGGACCCCTCAGTGGATGTTGGAGAGCTGGTTTCGGCCTGATCCTCACAGGCCATGTAGTGCAAGGGTCAACTGTATTTTAAATAAAATTTTATTTTAAATAAAAACTTTTCTGTTGATACAATTAGAGAAAGTCTGTCTTTGCAAATTAAAAGTCACTTAAAAATTTTTATGTTATTCATAACTTTATACTTATTTTGGTTTTAAAATGTTATGCACCTAAAAAAAATCTCCTTGGGTATTTTTGTTTGTTATTTGTTGTTGTTGTTTTTTTTTTTGGGGGGGGGGGTTGCTGCTGCTGCTGCTGCTGCTACTGTTGTTTTTTTAACTACAGAACAGTTTTTGGAGAAGTTGTAGAGTGATGTGAATAAGCACATAGAAATAGCTTCGTTATAGTTTTGGAATATTTCCCTAAATGGTCAATGAAATGACCCAGGTGTCTACCAGTTGCGGTGATAAAAATCTTGCTGTTATATTATTTCTAGGAGTTTTGAAACTATGAGTGCAAATAGAAGTAGCAATTAAAAAATATGTAAGACCATTAGCCTAACAGACAAAACTGGCAGAGACAAAAATTATTTGTTGATACACACACAAAAATAATTTTTTTAGTGCCAGTTCTCATCTGAGGCTATTTCACAGATAGCATGAGTACAAAGGAGGAATATAGTGACAGCAAACAGTTGCCGGGAAGGGATATAGCCAATACTCAAGGCTATGGGCAGAAACAGGTATATTCTCTTTCACTTTTTTTTTTATATTTGGTGCTTTTTAAAATTCAACACATTTACATTTTTTGAGGGTAAAGACTCTGAATGTCTTTGTACTTGGAGAGATATAAGCATCAGAAATTATTTGGAAATTGTTGACAAAGCTTAAAAATCAGAAATCTTGCCTGCTGTGTTCATGAAAGGAAGTTAGTAGATATTTGGTATATAGGTTTGTAATGAATAAATAGGCATATAAAAACTTTACAACTAAATATAGTGAATTATTTTAAGTGCTTTCCACTAAAAAACATTCTAGAACAGTGCTTCTCAACCTTGGCTGCACATTAGAATCACCTGGGAATCTTTTTAAAATCCTGATTTCTGGGCCTCATCCTCAGGAAATTGTTTCTTTGTTACTAATGTTGTGGCCCAGCCCCATAACAAAGAAACAGAATTTCCGGAGGATGAGGCCCAGAAATCAGGATTTTAAAAAGATTCCCAGGTGATTCTAATGTGCAGCCAAGGTTGAGAATCGCTGTTCTAGAATCTAGAGCAGCAGTTCTCAACCTGTGGGTCGCGACCCCTTTGGCGGTCGAACGACCCTTTCACAGGGATCGCCTAAGACCATCCTGCATATCAGATATTTACATTATGATTCATAACAGTAGCAAAATTACAGTTATGAAGTAGCAACGAAAATAATTTTATGGTTGGGTCAAAACAAAAGGAACTGTATTTAAAGGGCCAGAAGGTTGAGAACCACTGATCTAGAGAGATACAGTCTAACATTCAACCTATGTATTTACTTATAGAAAACAGAAAAACATATTTAGATTAGAATTTAGGACAAATTTTTTAAATCAAATTCTAAGTCTGCCTATCTATATGGTAGCACTGAAAAGTGGTTGGTTAATTAATTGTACCTCCCTTTTCATCCTCTTCCATGCTTTTATTACAAAGGCTACAAAAGTTATAAACTTAACTACTCAAACTTCAGCTTTCCAAACTTCCTTCCTGCTAGGGGATCCATGTTCTCATTCTTCCCACTGAGAAATGTAAGTAGGTGTCTGCTGATTCTGCCTTTTTCCCTAAATTTTTCCTACTTCCTTTTGTCTGTGTAAATGATGTAAACCCTAGGAGTACAGCAGCCTTCTTATGACATGATGCGACAGGATGTGTATGTGAAGGCCTGAGAAAGATCCCGGGTCCTTGTTGGCATAATAGAGAGACCATATCAGTACTGCATTAAAGATCTCCAAGTTTATTGTTATATTAGACAATCTTTGTGTATTTAAGTTTTTAATTGTATGTTTTTCTATTATTTGCTGCTAAACCCATACCTAACTGATAGAAGTCACACATCATTTAGTTATCTTTTTTTTTTTAAGTCAGATATGTTTCTTGGTTGGGATTCCACACTGGCAGTCTCTGGGACACTGATTCAAGTGCAAGTATATTATTTCTGATGGTGATCTCAGGAAATATCAGTAGGGAGTGAAGAAATGGGTCAAAGGAGGGAAGGAACATTATCCATTACCAGAGAGATGCAGAGAGAACTTGGAATAGTTGCTTGATCGCCTGCTTAAAGTTCTATCTGACTGGTGGCTTCTGAAGAGTATGGTTTATGGTGGAATCAGTAAATCCCATGGCCAAGCGCCTGTTGTCATAACTCCTTCAGCATAAAGAGAAGGCAATTGCACACAAAATGTGTGTAACCTTGAACCTTGGACATTGGTGCAGGTAGAGGCACTGCAAGCAAAAATATAAACATATTGGGGAATCATTCCAATACCAACAAGGATGAACTACCTCTTTTTTAGTATGTAGGGCCCCAATGCAATCAACTTGCCACCAGTGACTGCTCTCTAATTAATGGTATTCTATTGAGGGCTTTCTATCACTTTCAGTTTTATATTTGGGATTTTGTGCTTTCCAACTCTCTTTAGGCTCTAATGGATTAGCTATCCAGGATTTCCTGAAGATCGGGCCTCCTGGTTGTCATTCTGACTTCCTGTTCATTGTAATAATTATATCTATATCTCTAATAGTTAAGTGTTGCTGCATGACCTCTACCATTAGAAATTACCATCATTCTCATTGACACTAGGTAGCCCAGTTCTATATAACATTAGTCCCTACCATTAACTTCTATGGAAGAGAGCTCCTAATTCTCAACAATATTGATTTACTCTTTACTAATTCATTTCCTATAACTTTAGAGAAAGGAGGATTCTCTGAACCTTACCAGGAAGCAAAGACAATTCATTGATTCTTCAGTCTTTCATAGTAAAGCCATTCTAACATCCCATATCACTAAGAATATTAAAATCATCTTTACTATTTTTCAACAAAGTTCTGGCAAATCCACCTCATTTTCTGTGGATTGGAATTTTTTCCAAATTCTAAGGAGCCATATTAACTCTGCCTTTGTGAAGCCTTTCTGATTTCAAATCAAGTTCACTACACATTCCCCTGTATCATATACATAGAAGGCAAAAACCAAGATTATATACTTTGATTACTTACATTTTTTAATATGTTGCTAAAGTTGAACTCCTCAGGATGGAGACCATTTTAAAAAATCAGTTCAGGTTTTATGAAACTGGAATACCTTATCTTATCACAAATTATTGATCCATCAGATTGTTTACTCTTTCACATAGGGAACATATTTTTTAAATAAAAGAAAAATTTGCCTTTTATTTTTAAGTAAATCATATTTTAGGGGATTGTCTTTAAGCAACAGTCTGAGCAAAGTATTTATAACCAAAATATCAATCTTATTTTCCTCTAAGGCAAAGGCAAATTTTTTGCCACATGCCAGAGAAAGAAATCAGTGTGGTAGGCATGATGGTTTCTTAAAAACGTTTTGTCTCTCTTGTAAACTGTTAAATGTAAATGTAATAGTAATTCAGTTCCCTAGGGACATCCAGTCCCATAAAATTAAAAGTTAAAGCTCTATATATTCAAGTTCTTATTTAAAATTAGAACCAGAATTAGTGTTACTTAGATATGTCTTATTTGTTTTTAGTTATTAGGTTAACCTTAATTTTCATCCATTATTGGTTATCAATAAATTAAAGCTTTTTGCAATTTTAAAGCATGTTTAGATTTCATAAATTTTACAAACTGTTAATTCTTTCCTAGAGAAATGCTGTTAATCAAGATAATACACCTAATTGATTTAAGCTAGCATTTGGTCTTTGCCATTAAAATATAAACAGAAAATGATTTGTGAGTAGTAAGTACACATTTCACACCTAATATAAGTATTTAAATCTAAAATACAATACTATTCTCTAATTTGGCAAATAATATTAATTAGAATGTAGTTTTATGTGATATAGATATTTACAACTACTTCTTTTAAAAAATCCTATATTAATTCTATGGACTCTAAACTTGAAGTTTAGGAACTCATTTATAAGTTTTCTTCAAATGAGATTGATGATTCCTCATAATAAATATTTAACTGTAAGTCATAAAATGAAAAAAAACCTGTAAAACTTCAAGAAAGCCTTATACAATGCTATTGTTATCACAAACCCATAATTAATAACTGCATAACATCCTATATAATAAAAAGGTAATATGGAAATTGATCCTCACGCCCTCACAAAGATGGCTGCCTACAACCAGGCCAGCAGGGGGATTAGTGAGGGACAACCAAACGACTGAACAGCAGGCTACATGGGGCGACCAGGCTGGTGGAGGGCGGGCCATGAGGAGCAATTAGGCTGGAAGGGGGGCAGTTGAGGGCAACCAGGCCAGCAGGGGGCAGTTAGGGGTGACCAGGCTGGCAGGGGGGCAGTTGAGGGCAACCAGGCCAGCAGGGGGGCAATTGGGGGTGACCAGGCTGGCAGGGGGGCAGTTAGGGGCAACCAGGCCAGCACACAGAGGCAGTGAAGGGTGATCAGGCTGGCAGGAAAGGGACAGGTAGGGATGACCAGGCAGGCAGGCAGGCAGGCAGGCAGGTTAATGATTAGGATCCAGCAGACCAGGATTGTGAGAGGCATGTCCCTGGAAATGGGCCTAAACCAGCAGTTGGGCATCCCCTGAGGGGTCCCAGATTGGAGAGGCTGCAGGCTGGGCTGAGGGTACCACCCCCATGCACGAATTTTGTGCACCAGGCCTCTGTTTTTAATATTATAGAAAATTTTAAAATTAATCATGCAAATTTGAGGAAAGAACATCAGATTTTTAAATTTATTTTTCCAAACAAAGCAGCAAAAGTCTTGACCAATAATTACATAGTAAAAAGCAACATCAACAAGCAAATTAAGAATTGCCTCAAGCTCTTTCAAGGTTACATCTTAATATCCTTTAAAGGAGACACTTTAAAAATATAAGATCTTCTGAAATGAGCATTCTTGTTATATTATTAGCCTACTAAATAGATAGAAAAAACATTTGCACAAAAAATATTTTAAAATGTTATATGAAACAAATATATATACTTATATAGAAATAATATATATGCTTATATAATACTAGAGGCCCGGAGCACAGAATTTGTGCACGGGGGGGAGGGAAGGGAGGAGATCCCTCAGCCTGGCCTGCATTCTCTCCAATCTGGGATACCTCTTGCAATCTGAAACCACTGGCTCCTAACTTCTCACCTGCCTGCCTGTCTGATGCCCCTAACTGTTTTCCCCTCTTGGCCTGATAATACTAACTGCCTATCTGCTCTCTCCTCTTGGCCTGATCCTCCTAACTGTCTATTTGCTCTCCCTTCCTCTTTGTGTGCAGATGTGCTGAGGCCCCTGGTGCAGGTGTGCTGGGAGCTCTCCCACATGGCCCCGCCCCCATCCTGATTGGTCATTATGTGACAGCATCCCAGGCAATTTGCATATTCCTCTATTACTAGTATAGATTTCTACATAATATCCACACTGATAAAAGAGAAACATGCAAATTGGTGTCACTCTGCTATGACCACCAGCCAATCAAAGCAACTATGCAAATTAACCCAACAAAGATAGTGGTTAATTTGCATATGCAGGCGCAGAGCGAAGACTGAAGGCTCCGGCCAGGGTGAAGACTGAAGACTGAAAACTGAAAACTGAAGACTCAAGACTGAAGTGGCTTGGGTCCTGGGTGCCAGAGGAAAACCGGTGCCAGCAGCCAGGGGAAGGAAGGCCTATTGCATTAATCTTCGTGCAATGGGCTTCTAGTTTATATATATAATTCAATTGCATTAGATTCAATATTTTATTTTTTAAAATATATTTTATTGATTTCCTACAGAGAGAAAGGGAGAGGGATAGAGAGCCAGAAACATCGATGAGAGAGAAACATCGACCAGCTGCCTCCTGCACACCTCCCACTGGGGATGTGCCTGCAACCAAGGCACATGCCCTTGACTGGAATTGAACCTGGGACCCTGCAGTCCGCAGGCCGACGCTCCATTCACCGAGCCAAACTGGTTTGGCTAGATTCAATATTTTAATAACTTAATAATAAAACAGGAGACTTCCCCAAAATTGGACACCCAGGATCAAATTCCCAGCAGCAGCATACAGAGTAGTTTAGAAAGTGGACCCTAAAATCACAGGCCCTAAAAGTCTCAGCTCAATACGTACTGACTCATTAATGATGTGTCTCACTTTCCTTATATCATACCATGGCACTCACAGAATAACCTCCATTATTTATTTTGGCAGTCAGCTGAGATAGTGAGTATAAAGCACTGAGCCCAGGTGATTCCAAGAACTTGAAAAATGTTTGTCATTCTTTTGGAAATGGTAGCTATGATGATGGTGGTGGTGTTTCTTTCCATAGGGTCAGATGTTTCCCTGTGCTTTTTGGAGGCTTTTGGTGAAAAGTTTAAGAAGTAAGTTGACACAAATAAGCATTAGATATTTCTCAAACTAGATATTCAGTTTTCTGTGATTATGTACAACATTTCCATACCTTAATATCCATCACTTAAGAAGGGCTTCCCACCATCTGTCTTTGAAATCCCACACATTCTACAATTTTTTTTCTCTCTTTCTTGACTTCTTCCCTGATCATATTAGATAAAAATAACTTCTCCTTCCTCTATTGAAGTCATTATGCTTTATTTACATTTTGAGTGCTATGATTATCTAGAGATATGTACTATCTCATTTTCTCCTAACAGCCTAATGAAATAAATATAATTATCATTCCAATTTTCCAGATGAAAAAACTGAGGGTACATAAATTATATTTATTGTCCAAAGTCACCAGCAAGGAAGCAAAGTGATTGAGACAGGTCTAGTAGCCATACATGTTTACCTTCCAAAATAACTCTTCCCTACTGCCTCAGTCTCATATATGTCACTAAATAGGCCATCTTGGGTTGCCACTACTTGTATCCATGGCTTATTTCTCTTACTAAATTATAAGCTCCTAGAATTACAAACTAAATTATAAGCTCCTTAATTACAATTTTTTTCTCTTGTTATTTATAACAAAAAGGCCAATCAAGGATAACAGGAGGGAAGAAATGCTTTTATATGACCTTGCTGAACTCAAGAAATACTAACACTCTCAAAGGAAATGAGCATGGAGAGATATCAATACTATAAAGATTCAGACAATTGTCTTAACTTTCAGAAGTTATGCCAAGGAAATCTGAATCTTTGTCATGTCACTATTGATGATACATGTAAACTTTCATAGGGTCATGAAATAAATAGTGATGAACCATTCACTTCCAAAGCTTTTGTTTCCTCTGAAGGCTGACATGGGGTGTCATATGAAGTCACGGGTACCATTATACTTGCTGCAATCAATACTGTAATTAAAGGGACTAGCATCTGAAGAAATTGATCAAAGAGATCCAAACCTATATTCCCACTTTATATGACTTCAAAGCAATAAAAAACAAAACAGATATGCTGCACACACACCAAAAAAACCCAAAAAACAAAACACACACACACACACACAAAAAAAAAAAAAAAAAACCCTGACATTTCCTAGGAGTAATTGTTCAGAAAGATATAATCAAGAAATAAACAAGGTTTTATACAAATTACAGATGTGTTAAGTAGCCATTTGCAGAAATAAAACAAAAAGTAAACATGATTTCTAGTCAACAGTGTCTACTTCTCTCAGATTTTTCACATTCAACACAGAACTGACATAATGCTTTGCACTTTTATGTTTTTGTCAATAAGATTAAGATATCAATGGCAAGCTAACATAACAGTTAAGATCAGCATTTCTACTGCATAAGAGGAGGTCTTTGATTTGCCTGCACAAATTCAATACTAACTCATTAGATGTAACTATAACTTACTACTTTGTTTATTTGAAAATAATGCCTCAATATTTGGCCCTATGAATAAAGCAAATGATTTCATGTAATCTTAGATTTGAAGTGCATCTTAAATATCATTGTAGAAAGTACTTGAGTGGCTAAAGGATTCCCAGAGTTTGAAGACAAAGTCAGATAAAGGTTACTGTCTGAAACAAAGTTATAAAGATCATAACATTTCAATAACAGGCTTAATTAAATATATTGAGCATTTACCATGTTACTTACATGTGTCCTCATATTGATTGTCCTCATTAATGGATTCTATTATTATTTAGTGAGACATCTTACATTCAAGTGACAAAAAACTCAAGCTTGCTTAAACAGAAAAAGAAAAGAATACAGTGAAGAAATGGAGGAGAGGAGAAATGCTATGAAACCTAAACAAGATTGCAGATGGACATCAGATATTGACTAGAACTGAGAAATGTAAACTATTAAGAGGTTTTTTTCTATCAATGATGTTTTTCTTTATATATCTTCATTACTCTTCTTTCTGATTCTTTATCCATATAGAACATTATGATCATATCACAGCCCCTGATTTTATGTGTTAAATGTTGTCTATAAATCACTTGCACTCTTTTAACCAACTCTAATATCTCCAAAAAAAGAGAATCTAATTGGCATCATTGTGTCATATATCCAATCAAATCTAATCATTAATGCCTGGAAGACAATGTTACATGCCTTTATATAGCTACCATAAATTTTTTGTGGTAAATAGGAGCAAAACTATTATAAATTATAAAGATAATCCAACTATATTAATACACATTAGTAATTTATCCAAAGATCCAAGACATTGCACACAATCCAATCAAAGAAATCACTCACATCTAAGTTTCCTGAAAAACTATAAGCCACTTATCTCTTTTGTAATGTGTGTGTGGTGATCTCTCTATTTTGAAACAGAAAAGCTGTGACCTTAATTGAGAATTAAAAAAAGAATAGCTATATATTAAAAATGAGTCCATGCTAACCAGGTTTGCCTAAGAGAAAATGTTTGTCATGAATATTCTAGTAACTAAATAAGTATGTTCTTTAGTATAATGTATATAACTTTGAATCTACCCCATCTTGAATGAAATATTTCTTAAAATCACTCAGTTGACTTTACTCTTCTTTTGTGAACATCCTATGGTCATATAACTTACACCTTCAATTTTGTTTTTAGCTTTACACAAAGAAAATATTGATCCTGATCATAGACTCAAGACTTCTCATCATTAGCAAAGTGTATTTCCCATTCTAAAGAAATAAAAACTGATTACCCTTAAATGAACAAATGCCTTAATCATTGTTCTTTTTATGTAAAAGAAAATGTTCAGTCACAAGAAAAGAAAAATGCTTTTTTAAAACCCAAGACATGCTCCTTATATACCTAATCCAGACAGATCATAATGACTTGCCATTTACTGAAGATGAAAAAATTACTCTCTTATAATAACAAACTCTAAAAAATATTTTAATAGCTCAATATATTTCAACAGGGTGCTAAGTCTAATGTTTATTGACAAGATATCTAAGTGAAAATTCTTATAGCAAGGAAGCTCATACAAATAGGGTAGCAAGTATGTGTTATAATGAAAGTTCAATGACATTAAAACTGGCTAATTCAAAATTTTACCACCCCTACTTGAAATGTTAAGAAACTGCTTTTGAAAAACAACAACAACTATTTTCCAACTATAAAAGTATATGTACACTTTATGGAATCTACTTTTGAACAGTGGAAGAATAAAGACATTGGCTGTGGTTAAATTGGAAACTCCAATTTATTTGCTTTACTAATGTTGAGATTTCATCTTAGGATGATTATTAATGATTATAGGAAACTAATTTAAAAGGTCAGTAGGTGAAAAAAATTCAAGCAGAGAACATCATAATTCTTTAAATTAATGGTCTTTTTTTTTTTTTTAGTTGCAAAACCTTTTTTTAAGTGTAGGACACAATACAACATGTAGGTAACACTACTGTAATCAGAGTGTATTCTGGTTAACGAAAAGGGATGAGAAGTATAGGATCACTCTAATGAACTCTTTTATTTCTGTGCAAGCTGATTTTGAGTTACCTCTTAAAGCCCTGTGGAACACAGTTTACAAACCACTATTTAAATTAAAATTCTTCTTATGGTTTTCATAATTTCCACAATAAATTCCAAACATATAAATAAAAAGTGATATAAGTTTTTACAGTAGTTGCACTGTACTCTCTGGATTACATTGTTTCTAAACTGTTCCTTGATTCATAATAAGTTCATTTTCTGCAATGGAATAGTTTACAGCTATCTGGTAAGTGCCATGTTTTCACAGACTTTTCACCATCATGAGCAGCTAGATCCAGGCTAAAACTTTCCTTTCTTCACATGGAACTTAGAAAAGTGCTTACATAAATTAAGAAAATAATGCTGACTTACCAAAATGCCTGTCACTTTTTTTCCCCCCTGGAATACCTTTTTACTTTTTTAGGAAGTTACAAAGCAACACTATTTGATTTCTTCACTTTACTACACCCAAATGATAGAGCACTTAAGGCCCCAACTTTATGACAAACTTTATGACATTCTCTTCAGCAGTATGAATGTATTATGCTCTATCTCTCTCATTCTCTGATTGAAAAACAATGTTAACAAACAAGATGGTGATGCCACATTTTATTAAGGTTACTTACTTGCCTATATTCCTATTAATAATACTAAAATATTTCTATTAATAATAATCAAGTATTTTACCAATATTCAGTTTATTTATCATGTTTACATACTGATTATCATTAATAATGTATGGAATTTAACTGAATTATCATCTAGGAGAACTGTGCAGGTATAGGTATATATGCTAGAAGAGAACAAAATGAGGAGGAGGAGGAGCACTAACTGTCACTTAGATTATTTTTGGACACCCATGCACTGAAGCAACTAAAGGTGGGCAACCAGAATAAACCTGGAGACGAGATGGAAGAAAAGTGCAGACAGCCCACAGATGCAGTCCTGTAGCTAGAAGCTCATGGCTCAGCAAGGAGAGGGGAGAAAGCCATTGGTAGTAGGCACCTCCCTCTGCTGGAGGAACAGAGAGCTGGGGGGGGGGGGAGCAGCCCAATAGAGTGAGCAGCAAGCAGAGAAAGAGTGAGTCAGCAGATGCCTGACAGAGCACGGGGTTTGGCCATGGGGTTTTCCTTTGTCCAGTCAGGTGGTGGTGTTTCAGACAAAGAAACAGAACCACAGAGCCATGCTACTGCTTGGACTTCCAAAACTAGCTTCCTGTTGCCCTTGAAGTCAGATCCAGGAGCATATTATCTGTAAACCAAAAGCTGTTGCAGTAGAATCACTGTTTCCCTCTGTGACTAATCCTCAGGATGGGTGCTTGGGGTAGTACCCCATGGAGTTAAGGGGTAGACATTATGGTGAGGGCAAAAAAAAACACCCCACCCTAAGCAGCAATGCTGTATTGTCTTACAGATGCCACAGAGGTTCAAGACTGGAAGAACACAGAAGTAAAAATCTAGCAATTCAGCACCATCTACTGAAAAGTAGTAGAAAGACCTCTTCAGAAATAAATTTGAAAGCAAAGGAGGACAGCAAATACCATGAAGAACCACAGTAACAATGATGACCAGAAAGAAAATGAAAAATCCCTAGAAGCAGGCAAGAACATATGGAAATAAATGACAGAGATTTCAAGATTACAGTTCTGAAAATACTCAACAAGATGTGAGAAAATGCTAACAGAAAACAAATCAATGAACAAAAGAAGTATTTTACTAAGGAAATTGAAACTTTAAAAAATAACCAGTCAGAAATACTGAAAATGAAGCATGTAATTAAGGAGAGTAAGAGTGAACTACTGACCATAGAAAACAGAATCAACCAGAGAGTGAAAAGATATCAAAAATAGGAATCTATAAATGATGCAGAGGGAAGAAGAGAGAGACCTGAGAGTAAAGAAAAATGAAAGAGCTCTATAAGACCTATATGACTCCTTCAGAAAAAGTAATATTAGGCATTGCAGAGGAGAAAGAGAGGGAGCACGGAATGGAGAGTCTATTAGAACAAATAGTGGATGAGAACTTCCCAAATCTATGGAAAGAACTAGATATTTGAATCCAAGAATCAAACAGAACACCTAATTACCTCAATCCAAAGAGGCCCTCTCCAAGGCACTTGTTATTCAAACTATCAAAAATTAATGACAAAGAAAAATTCTTAAATCAGCCAGGGAAAAGAAGGAAGTGACCTAAAAAGGAAACCCCAACAGAATTTCATCTGACTTCTCAGCAGAAACTCTACAAACCAGAAGCGAGTGGTTTATTAATTAAATATTAAAATGTCTGAAAAAGAGAAATTACCAGCCATGAATAATATATCCAGCAAAATTATCCTTTAAATTGAAGTAGAAATAAAGATATTCCCAGACATACAGAAGTGGGGGGATTTAATCACCAGAAAACCTCGATTGCAGGAAATAGTTAAGGGAGTTATTCTACCCGAAACAAAGATAGATCATAAGATCACAACACTGTAAGATCACCAAAAAATGTACAGCATAAACAGGGATAGTTTTTGACAACAAAACCATTCAAGGGGGAGGGGGAAATGTCTGAACTGGCAAAGGAAGATAAAGATTAGATGCGTTCAAAAGGGAAAAAAAAACTACGGTATATATGCAACTTCATTTTTATAAACCTAATGGTAACTAAACACAAAAATCATTAAACAAGGACATATAGCTTAAAGAAAGAGGAAACAAAAGAAAGATGTATGGAACACAACAGACAGAAGCATGAAGGAAAAGAAACAATTGAGGCACAGGCCTACGAGAAAACAAAAGATAAAATGGCTACAGAAAATCCTTATATATTAATAATTACCCTAATTGTAAATGGTCTGAATTCACCAATAAAGAGGCACAGAGTAGCAGAGTGGATAAAAATCAAAACTCAACCATATGCTGCCTATAAGAGACACATCTGCAAAGACAAAGTTAGATTTAATGTAAAAGGATGAAAAATGATTCTCTAAGGAAATAACATCCACAAAACAGCAGATGTACCCATACTTATATCTAACAAAGTATTTTTCAAAATAACAAAGATAAGAAGAGACAAAGATGGACACTTAATAGTGATAAAGGGAACACTACATCAAGAAAACATAACACTTCATAATATATATGCACCCAACCAGGGAGCATTGAAATATATAAAACAACTACTCACAGAATTAAAGGGAGAAACAGATCAAAACACAATCACAGTTGGAGGCCTTAATATTCCATTGACAGCTCTAGACAGATTAACCAAACAAAAAATCAATTAAAAAAATTATTGGCCTTAAATGAAACACTAGACCAAATGGATATAATTGACATTTACAGAACACTTCATCCCATAACATCAGACTATACAGTCTTCTCCAGCACACATGGAACATTCTTAAGTACAGACCATATTTTGGGTCACAGAACTAGCATCAACAAATTCAAGATGATTGAAATTATACCACGCATATTCTCTGACCATGATGCCTTAAAATTAGAAATCAACTGCCAAAAGAAAGAAACCCACAAATATGTGGAGATTAAACAAAATACTACTAAGAAATGCCTGGGTCAAATAAGAAATAAAAGATGAGATCAAAAGATATATAGAACAAATAAAAATGACAATAAAATATATCAAAAACTCTGGGATGCAGCAAAAGCAGTAATAAGAGGGAAGTTTTATATCAGTATAGGCCTATCTGAAGAAACAAGAGAAATTCCAAGTAAACAATCTAACATCACATCTTAAAGTACTAAAAAAAGAACAAAAGCAACCCAAACTCAGCAGGAGAAAAAAAAAATTAGAGAAGAATTAAGTGAAATAGAGAACAAAAAAGACTACACAAAAAGTGGATAAAACAAAGAGCTGGTTCTTTGAATAGATTAATAAAATTGACAAACCCCTGGCTGGACTCAATAAGAAAAAAAGGGGAAAGACCCATATAAATAAAATCAGAAATAAGAGAGGAGAAGTCACCACAGACATCACAGATATTCAAGGGTCATATTAGAATATTATGAAAGGCTTTATGCCACCAAATTAAAAAACCTGGAAGAAATTGATAAGTTCCTAGAAATATAGAACCTTCCTATACTAAATCATGAAGAATTTGAAAATCTAAAATAGACCGATCATCGGTGAAAAAATTGAAACAACCATCAAAAACCTGCCAAAAAACAAAAGTCCAGGACCAGATGGCTTCACCAGTGAATTCTACCAAACATTAAAAGAAGATTTAAAACATATCTTTCTCAAAATCTTGCCAAAAATTGAACAGGCAATACTTCCCATTATATTCTACAAGGCCAATATAACCCTGATACCAAAAACTGGCGAAGGTAACACCAAAACAAAACTACAGACCAATATTTCTGATGAATACAGATGCAAAAATCCTAACCAAAATATTAGCTAATCAAATACAACAGTACAACCAAAAAGTAATACATCATGATCAAGTGGGTATCATTCCAGGGACACAAGGATAGTTCAACATACACAAATCAAGCAATGTAATATGCCATGTTAACAAAAGAAATACACCATTTTCAAATGCAACCAAAAGAATGAAATATCTAGAAATAAACTTACCAAAGAATGTGAAAGACCTATATTCTGAAAATTACAAAGCATTACTAAAAGAGATTGAAAAAGATGCAACAAAATGGAAAAAATATCAAGTGCTCATGGATTGGAAGAATCAACATAGTTAAAATGGACATATTACCCAAAGCAATATACAGATTTAATGAAATCCCCATCAAAGTTCCAATGTCATTTTTAAAGAAATAGAACAAGAAATCATCAGATTTGTATGGAACCACAAAAGACCCTGAATAGCCAAAGCAGTTCTGAGAAAAAAGAACAAACCTGGAGGTATCATACTACCTGACTTCAAATTATACTACAGAGCTACAATAATCAAAACAACATGGTGTTGGCAGAGAAACAGACACACAGATCAATAGAACATAATAGAGAGCCCAGCTCTAAAACCACATCTATATGGACAATATAATTTTTGGCCAGAATGAGCCAGAAACACACAATGGAGTAAAGTTAGTCTCTTCAATAAATGGTGCTGGGAAAACTGGAAAGCCACATGTAAATGAATGAAATTGGCTTATAGTTTGTTCCATGTACAAAAATTAATTCAAAATGGATTAAAAACCTAAATATAAGGCTTGAAATAATAAGTTCCATAGAAGAAAATATAGGTACCAAACTTATGGACCTTGGTCATAGAGAACATTTTATGAACTTGACCCCAAAGGCAAGGAAAGTAAAGGCAAAAATAAATGAATGGGACTATTTCAAACTTCTGCACAGTAAAAGAAACTGACAGCCAAACAAAGAGGCAGCAAACCAGATGAGAAATGATATTTGCAAACAGTAGCTCCAACAAAGATTTACTTTCCAAAATATACAAAGAACTCATAAAACTTAACACCAAACAAGCAAACAGCACAGTCTAAAAGTGGTCAGAGGACCTGAAAATACATCTCTTCCAAGAAGACATACAAACAGCCAAAAGATATATGAAAAGATGTTTAACCTTACTGGCAACTAGGGAAATGCAATTCAAAACTATAATGGATACCACCTTTTACCTGTTAGAATGGCCATTATCAACAAGCAAAGCAATAACAAGTGTTGGAAAAGTTGCAGGGAAAAAAAGGTACCCTTTCACTGCTGGTGGGAATGTAGACTGTTATAACCACAGTGGAAAGCAGTCTGGTGATTCCTCTAAAAATTAAGAATAGAACTACCAGAATCTAGCTACCTTATGACTCAGCAATTCTTTGGTATATACCTGAAAAACTCTAAATCATGTATTCACAAAGATATATGCACCCCTCTCCTCATTGCAGCATTATTCATAGTGGCCAAGACATGGAAGCAAGCAAAAAACATGGAAGCAAGCAAAATGGCCTGTGAAAAAGGACGGGATGTGGTACATATACACAATGGAATATTACTCAGCCATAAGAAAGGATGAAATACTGCCATTTGCAACAACATGGATGGACCTTGAGAACATTATGCTATGTGAAATAAGTCAGTCAAAGAAAGCTAAGAACTGTATGATTTCACTCATATGTGGGATATAAAACTGTGTGGTGATTGCCAAAGGAAGGGGGTGTGGGGAGAAGAGGATACTAATATAAGGTGACAGGAGAAGATCTGACTTTGGGTGGAGGGCACACAGTGCAATATACAGACCTTGTAAAATAGAAATCCACACCTGAAACTGTGTTCATATTGAACAATGTCACCACAATCAATTTAATAAATAAATATTTTTAAATGTTCTCTGAAAGATAAAAGGCACATCTGATAAAGGACTCTTATCCAAAATATAAAAAGCACATTTATAACTCAATAATAAAAAATAAACAACCTAAATTTAAAAATGGGCCAAAGTCCTGAACAGATATCTTGCCAAAAGAAAATAATATATTCAACATCATATGGCATCAGGAAAATGCAAATTAAAACCACAATGAGATATCACTACACACCAATTGGACACTGACAATACCAAATGCTGGCTAGGATGAGAAGCAAAAGAACTCTCATTCATAGTTCATGGGAATGCAAAATGCTACAAACAGTTTGAAAGAAAGTCTGTCAGTGTCTTATATTTTTTAACATACCATAATCCAGTAATCACACAACTCAATATTTATCCAAATGAGTTGAGAACTTATGTCTACACAATAATCTGTATGTGGATGTTTATAGCAACTTTATTCATAATTGCCAAAACTTGGAAGCAACCAAGATGTCCTTTAAAAGGGAAATGGATAAATTCTGGTATATCCAGACAATAAAATATTATTCAGTATTAAAAAGAAATGAACTATCAAACCATGAAAAAAAAACCTGGAAACAAAACTTAAGTGCATATTACTAAGTGAAAGAAGCGAATCTGAAAAGACCACATACTATATGACAGCAACTATATGATATTGTGAAAAGCCAAAACAATGGAGACCATCGATAATAATAAAAGCATAATATGCTAATTACACTGGACAGCTGAACGAACTTCCAGACGTCCTTCTGGACGACCTTCTGGATGAAGCCAGGGATGTGAAGGCTGGGGCAAGTCTCAGCGAATTCCATACATCGGGCCCCTAGCAAAAAGATAAGTGGTTGGTTAGGGGAGAGAAAGGGGTGAATAGGCAAAGCACAGGGATTTTTAAGAGGAGTAAAACTATTCAGGATGATAATAAATGGTGGATACACGTCATTATACATTTGTCCAAACCCATAGAATGTATGGATTACCCCAGGGTAAACTATGGTCTTGGGGTTAATACTTATACATCAATGTAGCTTCATTGTAACAAATATACCAATCTGGTGGGGGATGGTGATAGTAGGGAAAACCATACATGTTTGGGACAGGAATATATGGGAAACTCTGTATTTTTTCTACTTGCTTACTTTTTTATTGATTAAGTTATTACATATGTGTCCTTATCCCCACATTACCCCCTTTTGCCCCCACTTATGCCCTCACCCCCCTGTTGTCTGTGTCCATTGGTTAGGCCTATATGCTAGCATATAAGTCCTTTGGTTGTTCTCTCCCCCTTACCCCCACCCTCCCCTACCTTCCCTCTGAGGTTTGACGGTCTGATTGATGCTTCTCTGTCTCTGGATTTGTTTTTGTTCATCAGTTTATGTTGTTCATTATATCCCACAAATGAGTGAGATCATGTGATATTTATCTTTCTCTGACTGGCTTATTTCACTTAGCATAATGCTCTCCAGTTCCATCCATGCTGTTGCAATTGGTAAGAACTCCTTCTTTTTTACCGCCATGTAGTATTCCATCGTGTAGATGTACCACCATTTTTTAATCCACTCATCTGCTGATGGACACTTAGGCTGTTTCCAAATCTTAGCTATGGTGAATTGTGCTGCTATGAACAAAGGGATGCATATATCCTTTCTAATTGGTGTTTCTACTTTCTTGGGATATATTCCTAGAAGTGAAATCACTGGGTCAAATGGGAGCTCAATTTTTAGTTTTATGAGGAAACTCCATACTGTTCTCCACAGTGGCTACACCAGTCTGCATTCCCACCGGCAGTGCAGGAGGGTTCCTTTTTCTCCACATCCTCGTCAGCACTTGTTGTTTGTTGATTTGTTGATAATAGCTATTCTGACAGGTGTGAGATACCACATTGTTGTTTTGATTTGAATCTCTCGGATGATTAGTGACTTTGAATATGTTTTCATATGTCTTTTGGCCTATCTTCTGTCTTCTTTCAAAAAGTATCTATTTAGGTCCATTGCCCATTTTTTGATTGGGTTGTTTATCTTCCTTTTGTTAAGTTGTATGAGTTCCCTGTAAATGTTGGAGATTAAACCCTTATCGCTGATAACGTTTGCAAATATGTTTTCCCAAAAGACCTATACGCAGAAAACTACAAGACACTGAAAAAGGAGATAGAGGAAGACATAAACAGATGGAAGAACGTACCATGTTTATGGATTGGTAGACACAACATCATCAAGATGTCCACACTACCCAAAGCAATCTATAGATTCAATGCACTCCCCATTAAAATACCAATGGCATATTTCACAGACCTAGAAAAAACTTTCCAAAAATTCATCTGGAATAAAAAAAGATCCCAAATAGCTGCAGCAATCCTGAAAAAGAATAACAAAGTAGGTGGGATCTCAATACCAGATATCAAGCTGTATTACAAAGCCACTGTTCTCAAAACTGCCTGGTACTGACACAGAACAGAAATATAGATCAATGGAATAGAATAGAGAACCCAGAAATCAACCCAAACCACTATGCTCAATTAATATTCGACAAAGGAGGCATGAACATACAATGGAGTCAACACAGTCTTTTCAATAAATGGTGTTGGGAAAATTGGACAGATACATGCAAAAAAAATGAAACCAGATCACCAACTTACACCATACACAAAAATAAACTCAAAATGGATAAAGCACTTAAATGTAAGATGGGAAACCATAAAAATACTAGAGGAATCCACAGGCAGCAAAATCTCGGACATATGCCGAAGCAATTTCTTCACTGATACTGCTCCTAGGGCAATAGAAACTAAAGAGAAAATAAACAAGTGGGACTACATCAAAATAAAAAGCTTCTGCACAGCAAAAGAAACCATCAACAAAACAACAAGAAAACCTCTATATTTTTATTCAACTTTGTTATGAGCCTAAATTTGCTCTAAAAAGAAAGGTTATGAATTTTTAATTAATTCTTAAAGTATTATTATGTAAACTTACTTGTCCTATGTATCTCATGGGTCTGTTGTGTGAAGGAAAGGGTCTGATGAATTTTAAAATACTTCAAATAAATAACTCTACTTTCATCTTCACCAAATTTAAACTTTTTCTTTCAGCTGTTTTATCTAGCAGAGCGTACAGTGCCTGTATCAACTCAGAAACCAAGAAGGAAAGTAGAGAACCATTCTTCATGCTAAAATAATTCTTGTCCCCTATATCCAAATAATCACTATATTTTGTCTTTAAAATTTAGCTTGAACCCATTTTCTCCTCTTCCTTACCTCCAAAACCATTGCCTTGGGTACATACTAGAATCATCTGGGGAAACTTTTAAAGCTCTAATACCTAGACATCACCCCAGTTAAGTTATAGCAGGAGTGGAAAATGCAGGGTAATAACCACTTTTTTTCCCCTCAATGATAAACTTGAACTACCTTAGGTGTCATTTCAACATTATTTACCAGTTTTGCTTACATGTCAAGGAGGGCAACAGCCAAGACTACTGGTGATTGAAGCTTTAATGAATTATTTTGATTGCTTATTTCAGAAAGGCTCTCTGTTTTACATTAAATCCTCCTCAATTATTGAAATGCTGATCTAAATTCTCTAATGCAGACTTGTGGATTTGCTTTAAATTATCCTCACTGTTTTCTAATAGTAAGAGTTTATCTGACAGAGAAATAGCTGCCTTGTCTCCATGTAATTATTTGAACCACACAAGTAAATTTGAATAGGGGGGAGCTCCCCAAATCCCCCCTCCACGGGCCTTATAGTTAAACTAGAGGCCCGGCCTGTGCCCTCTCGCAGTCTCGGACCCCTCGGGAGATAACGACCTGCTGGCTTAGGCCTGCTCCCCGGTGGCAGAGGGCAGGCCCAATCCCTAGGTGCAGCCCCTGGTCGGGCTCAGAGCAGGGCTGATTGGGGAGTTGGGGTGCTGCTCCGTCATGCACAGAGCAGGGCAGATTGGGAGGTTGTGATGCCACCCTCAGTCACGCTCAGGGTAGGGCCGTTTGGGGGGTTGGGGCACCGTCCCCTGTCATACTCAAGGCAGGGTCGATGGGGAGGTTGTGGTACCACCCCCTGTCACGCACAGAACAGGGCCAATCAGGGGGTTGGGGCGCTGCCCCCTTCACACACAGAGCAGGGCCCATCAGGGGCTTGGAGGACCGCCCTCTATCACCCACAGAGCAGGGCTGATCAGGGGGTTGGGGCGCCGCCAGTCTCACACACAGAGCAGGGCCCGTGGAGGGGGGATTTGGGGAGCTCCCCCCTATCAGGCACAGATCAGGGCTGCTCAGGGGGTTGTGGCCCCGCCTCCTGTCACACACAGAGCCACAGGGCAATCAGGGGGTTTGGGTGCTGCCCCCTGTCACACTGATCCCGGTGCCGGGAGGCATATTACCCTTTTACTATATAGGGTAGAGGCCTGGTGCATGGGTGGGGCTGGCTGGTTTGCCCTGAAGGGTGTCCTGGATCAGGGTGGGGGGGGTCCCCACTTGGGTGCCTGGCCAGCCTGGGTGAGGGGATGATGGCTGTTTGCAGCTGGTCACACACCCTTCAGGGTGGGGGTCCCCCCTGGGGTTCCTGGCCAGTCTGGGTGAGGGGCTGAGGGCTGTTTTCAGGCTGGGGGTGACTGAAGCTCCCAACCGCTCCTTTTTTTCTTTTCTTTTTTTTTTTTTATTCTGGGCCAGCTTTACCTTGAGGCTTGGCTCCAGATCTTAGCCCTCCGGGGCTGAAAGTAGGTTTCTGGCCTTTGCTTACAATGTTGCAAATCTGCTGGCTGAAGTCCGGCGGTATTTGTTACAATGTTCCTTAAACTGCCTGCTCAGAGGCCTGCAGCCGCAGGCGGGGAACGTTGGTTTCCTTCAACGATCCTCTGTCACTGAGGCAAGCAAGCCTCATGTTAGTTTCAAGCTGCCTGGCTGCCGGCTGCCATCTTGGCTGACAGTTAATTTGCATATCTCACTGATTAGCCAATGAAAAGGGTATCGGTCGTACACCAATTACCATGTTTCTCTTTTATTAGTGTAGATTTTTAACTGAAAACCAGCTGTGAGAACACCCATTCTTTGTTATCAGTAGCATTTATTTTTTAAAAAATATTTAAGCCCTAACCAGTTTGGCTCAATGGATAGAGGGTCGGCCTGCGGACTCAAGGGTCCCAGGTTCGATTCCAGCAAAGGGCATGTACCTTGGTTGCAGACACATACCCAGTAGGGAGTGTGCAGGAGGCAGCTGATCGATGTTTCTCTCTCATCGATGTTTCTAACTCTCTATCCCTCTTCCTTCCTCTCTGTAAGAAATCAATAAAATATATATATAAAAAATATTTAAAAGTTATTGTTGCTAGTGAGAAATATAGAGTCTGCCCCTTCCTCCCACATGGCCTTATCATTGTTGGTCTTGAAACCAGAAACACCAATCCTATTATGTCTTTTTTCCATTTTATATTTGCCACCAGAGTAGACTCCCAGGTCACCCCCAAATCCTTCCATTCTCCATTTAGCTCTCTATATCCTTTATCCTCTTCCCAACTCCTATGAATCCTCATTTCTAAAACCTCCCCATTGAACCTTCTGAAAGTCACCACCCCAAAACAACAAAATCCTCCATGATTTCAGTATTTTCTCTGAATATTACCTACTCCTTGTATTTATACAAGGACCAGGAGCTATGTTGAACATACAACTTTCTTTGCAGCCCCCTCTTTTATTCCCCACAGCCTTCCCAGCACTGAGCCTAAAAATGATAAAGGCTTCTTCCTTACTCCCATTCCTACATTGAACACTTCTTTATGACTTATAAATTCCCAACTATGAATACTGTGTTATTAAGCCTCAAAAACATTAATCTCCTACTATAGGTTTCTATTGACCCCCATTATTTATTGACAATTTTATCTTTCTCAGCTGTATCACTGTCTTCATTTTTTACTTCAATATTCATGTAGGTAATAATGCCAACACCCTAAGTTTTGACCTCTTTTGAATGATCATAAGCTCAGTTTTAAGAATCTTAGTCTTTGAAAATTATCGCCTAAATTTCCAACTCATTATACCTAGCCTCCCAATACCTATAATTCATAAATCCTTCAAGAATCTACAGTCTATTAATTCTATTTCATTTTTACTGTCTCTCATTTTCCTCATGCCATCTGTTCCCACTTTACCCAGATAATTTCTACTCCCAATTCTAATAAACTATGGGGATTATAAACAATTCTTTGCTTACATCATCAGATCTCTTGGCTCTCTCTCAATGTGCGATGCTTATTTGGTAAAGCTCCACCAGTTTGCCTACTCTGAATCTGTATTTTGGGACCTCACTGTGATTCATGAAAAATGTGCAACCATATTAGCTGGTCTCATTTTAATTTCATGCCTATTAATATTAACAGGCCTCCTATTGCCCCTTGACCATCATAATACACCTATATAGTTCATTCATTTTTTATTCTCTTAGATACTCTTGATTCTTCTAAGCATCTCTTTTTCCCTCTTAACTTTTAATACTACCAATTGAGAAAACTTAAGTGAACAGAAGCCAACTTCCACAAGACACCAAGTTGATTCACCTATTCACATGCTTGGACTCCCCTAATCTATACTAATAAAAGAGAAAAATGGTAATTGGCGTACGACGATACTCTTTTCATTGGCTAATCAGGGCTATATGCAAATTAACTGCCAACTAAGATTGGCAGTTAACTGCCAACAAGATGGCGGTTAATTTGCATATGTAGGCACAATGCAGGGAGGCGAAATGGAAAGCAGGAAGAAGCCCCCTGCCACTGACAGTGATCGGAAATCCAGGGGGGAGCTAAGAGCTGGGGGGCAGGGCAAAGGAGGCCCTGGGGCCGCCTTTGCCCTGCCCCCCAGCCATGATCAGAGAATCAGGCGCCTTTGCCGCCCTGGCCAGTGATAGCAGGAAGTAGGGGTGGAACCAGCGATGGGAGCTGGGCACGGTCGAAGCTGGCAGTCCCAGGAGCTAGGGGTCCCTTGCCTGGGCCTAAAGCGAAGCCCATGATCGCGGGGCCGCTGCAGCTGTGGGTCCCCGCTGCCCGGGCCGGACGCCTCAGCCAGAGGCTTCCTGCAGGGGCAGGGGCAGAGCCCGCGCGATCACGGCACCCCCCACTGCCACTGCAGGTCCCCGCTGCCCAGGCCGGACGCCTAGGCCAGAGGCGTCAGGCCTGGGCAAGGGGCCAATCCTGCGATTGGAGGGTGATGGGGGTCAATGCCTGAGGGCTCCCAGTATGTGAGAGGGGGCAGGCTAGGCTGAGGGGCACCCCCCCACACACACCCAGTGCACGAATTTCGTGAACCGGGCCCCTAGTCTATAATAATAAAAGTGTAAAATGTTAATTAGACCAGACATCCTTCCAGATGAGCTTCCAGATGAAGCAGGGCTGCGAGGAATCAGGTCCTTGGTGCCAGAGGGAAGCCAGTGCCAGCAGCCAGGGGAAGGAAGGCCTACTCTTGCACGCATTTCGTGCATTGGGCCTCTAGTGTTTTAATGATTAAATTTCACTATTTAAGGCCAACCCATCCACTTATGCATTCAATCGTCTGCTCTTGTCTATCCTGCAAATTTTCTCCTGCATTATAGGTGTTTCCCTCTCCACTAGATCATTCTATCAGCTAATAAATGCTTATTATTTATCTAATCTTAAACACAAAACAATAATTATTCTAATCATATTTCCTCTCTACTACTGCTTCATTTATTTACTTCTCTCTTTTTTAAATTCTTTATTTTTTAAAGTATTACCCAAATCTCCTCTTCTCCCCATTGACCTCTCCCTGGCCATTCCCACCCCTCAGCACATGCCCTCAACCCCTTATTATCTGTGTCCATGGGTTATGCTTATATGCATTCATACAAGTCCTTTGGTTTATCTCTTACACCCCACCCCTCTGCCTTGCCTCTGAGCTTAGATGGTTTATTTAATGCTTCTATGTCTCTGGATCAATTTTTGTTCATCAGTTTATGTTGATCATTATATCCCACATATGAGTGAGATTATGTGATATTTATCTTTCTCCAACTGGCTTATTTGACTTAGCATAATGCTCTCCAGTTCCATCCATGCTGTTGCAAATGGTAAGAGTTCCTTCTTTTTTTACAACGGCATATTATTCCATTGTGTAAATGTACCACAGTTTTCTAATCCACTCATCCGCTGATGGGCACTTGGGCTGTTTCCAAATCCTAGCTATTGTAAATTGTGCTGCTATGAACATAGGGGTGCATATATTCTGATTTCTTGGGATATAGTCCTAGAAGTGGGATTACTGGGACAAATGGCTGTTCCATTTTTAATTTTTTGAGGAAATTCCATACTGTTTTCCACAGTGGCTGCACTAATCTGCATTCCCAACAGTAGTGCATGAGCATTCCTTTTTCTCCACATCCTTGACAGAACTTATTGTTTGCTGATTTGTTGATGATAGTCATTCTTACAGGTGTGAGATGGTATCTAATTGTCATTTTAATTTGCATCTCTCTGATGATTAGTGACCTTGAGCATGTTTTCATACATCTCTTGGCCTTCTATATGTCCTCTTTCAAAAAGTGTCTCTTTAGGTCCTTTGCCCATTTTTTGATTGGGTTATTTACCTTCCTTTTGTTAAGTTGTATGAGTTCCCTCTAAATTTTGGAGACTAAACCCATAAGGTAAATATCATTGGCAAATATGTTCTCCCATGCAGTGGTCTTTCTTGTTGTTTTATTGATGGTTTCTTTTGCTGTGCAGAAGCATTTTATTTTGATGTAGTCCCATTTGTTTATTTTCTCCTTAATTTCCATAGTCCTAGGAGCTGTATAGGTAAAGATATTACTATGACATACTAGTATGTCTGATATTTTGCTGCCTATGGATTCTTCTAAGACTTTTATGGTTTCCTATCTTACATTTAAGTCCTTTACCATTTTGAGTTTAATTTTGTGTATGGTGTAAGTTGATGATTGAGTTGCATTCTTTTTCATATATCTGTCCAATTTTCCCAAGACCATTTATTGAAAAGATTGTCTTGATTCCATTTTATGCTCTTGCCTCCTTTGTCAAATATTAATTGGGCATAATGGCTTGGGTCGATTTCTGGGATCTCTGTTCTGTTCCATTGGTCAATACGTCTGTTCTTGTGCCAGTACCAGGCTTTTATATTACAGTGGTTTTGTAGTATAACTTGATATCTGATATTATGATCCCTCCAACTTTGTTCTTCTTTTTCACAATTGCTGCAGCTATTCGGGGTCTTTTTTATTTCATATGAATTTTTGGAGAGTTTATTCTAGGTCTGTGAAATATGCCATTGGTATTTTAATGGGGGTTGCATTGAATCTATAGATTGCTTTGGGCAGTATGGACATTTTAATGATGTTGACTCTACCAATCCATGAACACAGTATATTCTTCCATTTGTTTATGTCTTTCTTTAACTGTTTTTTAAACGTCCTATAGTTTTCTGAATATAGTTCTTTTACCTCCTTAGTTAAGTTTACTCATAGTTATCTTAATTTTTTGTTGCAATGGTAAAATGGGTTTTTTTGTTTGTTTGTTTGTTTTATTTCTCTTTCTGTGAGGTCATTATTGGTGTATAAAAAAGGCATAGATTTCTGGGTGTTTATTTCGTATCCTGCTAAATTGATGAATTCATTTATTAAGTCTAATAGCTTTTTGATGGAGTCTTTAGGATTTTCTATGTACAATATCATGTCCTCTGTGAAAAAGACATTTGTACTTCTTATTTTCTAATTTGAATGCATTTTATTTCTTCTTTTGTGATTGCTATGGCTAGCCCTTCCATTATAATGTTGAACAGGAGTGGTGAAAGTGGGCATCCCAGTATTATTCATGTTGTTAGGGGAAATAGTTTTAGTTTTTGCCCATTGACTATGCCGTTGGCTGCAGGTTTGTCATGTAAGACTTTTATTATTTTGAGGTATGATCCCTCTATTGGTGTGAATTTTAATCAAGAAATGGTGTTGGACTTTGTCAAATGCTTTTTCATCATCAATTTATATGATTATGTGATTTTTGTTTCTGAATTTGTTTATGTGATGTATAACATTAATTGATTTGCCGATATTGTACAAGCCTTGCATACTGGGATAAATCCCACATGGTCATGGTGTATGATCTTTCTAATGTAATGTTGGATGTGATTTGCTAGAATTTTGTTGAAGATTTAGGCATCTATGTTCATCAGGAATATTGGCCTGTAATGTTTTTATCTTGGTTTGGGATTAGGGCAATGCTGGCTTCATAAAAATTGCTTGGAAGTGTGCCTTCCTCTTGACTTTTTTGGAATTGTTTGAGAATAGGTGTTAATTCTTTTTTGAATGTTTGGTAAAACTCCCCTGTGAAGCCATCCAGATCAGCACTTTTGTTTGCTGGAAGTTTTTTGATTACTGCTTCAATTTCATCAATAGTTAGCCTATTCAGATTTTATGTTTCTTCCTCATTGAGTTTTGAAAGATTGTATTTTTCTAGGAATAGATCCATTTCACCTAAGTTGTCCAGTTTTTTGGAGTAGATTTGTTTGTTGTATTTTTTTACAATCCTCTGTATGTCTGTGGGATCAATTATACTTTACCTCTTTCATTTCTGAATTTGTTGCTTGGTGAGCCTGGCTAGAGGTTCATCAATCTTGTTTATACTTTCAAAGAACTAGCTCTTGGTTTTATTGATCTTTTGTATTGTTTTTTTTTTTTGGTCTCTATGTCATTTATTTACACTCTTATCCTTATTATTTCCTTCCTTCTGCTTACTCTGGGCTTTTCTTGTTGATGTCTTTCTAATTCTTTAAGTTGCAGGGTTAGATAATTTATTACCTTTTTTTTTTTTTTTTTTTTTTTAGTTAGGCCTGTAGATCTATGAACTTCCCTCTCAAGACTGCTTTCACTGTGTCCCATAGATTTTGGATTGTTGTGTTTTCATTGTGATTTGTTTTGAGGATGCTTTTTATTTCTTCTTTCATCTCTTTGGTAACCCAATCATCTATATAATAAAAGCCTAAACGACCATTACAGCAGAACAACTGGTCTCAAAGATGTGCACTGACCACCAGGGGCAGACACTCAATGCAGGAGCTATCCCCTGGTGGTCAGTGCACTCCCACAGGAAGAGCAGCCGCTCATCCAGAAGCCGGGCTCACTGCTGGCGAACATAGTGGAGGTGGTGGGAGCCTCTCCCGCCTCCGTGGCAGTGCTAAGAAGCAGTGAGCCAAGTGGTTAGGTGCCTGCTACTAAAGAGCAGTGAGTCGAGTGGTAAGGAACAAGAAGACGGGTGGTAAGGAGTGAGGGGTCCCAGATTGGGATAGGGATGTCCGAGTGCCAGCTTAGGCCTGATTTGGATCGGGTCTAAGCTGGAAGGTGGACATCCCCCGAGGGGTCCTGGACTGGAAGAGGGTGCAAGCCTGGCTGTGGGATCCCCTCTCACAGTGCACAAATGTAATGCACTGTGCCTTTAGTTGTTTTGTATCATGCTATTTAGCCTCCAAGTCCTTGATTATTTTTCATTGAGAAGATGGTTGATATGATTTCTATATTCTTGAATTTGAATATACTTTACCTGTGTCCCAATATGTGGCCTATATTTTAAAATGCCCCATATGCACTTGGGAAGAATGTATATTCTGTAACTTTGGGGTTAAATATTTTGAAGATGTCAATTAATTCCATCTGATCTAGTGAGTCATTTAGGATTGATGTTTCTTTGTTGATTTATTGTTTAGAGGATTTATCCAGTGTTGTCAATGGGCTATTAAAACTCTCTACTATGATTGTATTGCTGTCAGTCTCTCTCTTGATATCTTCCAGAAGATTTTTTTCATGCATTTGGGTGCTCCTGCTTTCAGTGCATATATGTTATTCAGAATTATATCTTCTTGTTGAATTGCTCTCTTTAGTATTATAAGGTGCCCCTTTCTTAATCTTGTTATGGCTTTCACTTTGAGGTCTATTTTGTCATATATAAGTGTTGCTACCCCAGCTTTTTTTCATTTCCACTTGCCTGAAAATTTTTTTTCCATCCCTTCACTATCAGTCTTTGTAAGTCCTTTGTTCTGAAGTGGGTCTCTTGTAGACAGCAAATGTATAGGTCATGTTTTCTTTTCCATTCAGCTACCCTAAGTCCATTTAAGTTTAAGGTGATTCTTGATAGATACTTTATGTTGCCATTTTTATTCTTTATGCCTGTGTTCCTCCATCCTTTTCTATCACTTCTATTTACAGCAGTCCTTTTAGCATATCTTGCATTGCTGGCATGATGGTAATAAATTCTCTTGGCCTTTTTTTCTTTTTTCTTTTTGTCTGTGAAGCTCCTGACTTCACCTTCAATTTTGAATGATAGCATTGCTGGGTATAGTATTCTTGGATTCAGTTCCTTACTTTACATCACTTTCTATATTTCATTCCATTCCCTTCTGGCTTGATGTGTTTCTTTGGGGAAATCAGTTGATAGTTTAATGGGAGATCCCTTGTAGATAACTTTATATCTCTCTAGCCTTTAAGATCCTGACTTTGTAATTGGTGTTTACCAATTTAATTATGATGTGCCTTGAGGTCAGTCTTTTTGGGTTCACCTTGTTTGGGACTCTGTGTGCTTCTGAATTTGTGTGACTTTTT
Source organism: Myotis daubentonii (assembly GCF_963259705.1). Taxonomy (NCBI): domain Eukaryota; kingdom Metazoa; phylum Chordata; class Mammalia; order Chiroptera; family Vespertilionidae; genus Myotis; species Myotis daubentonii. Next base: position 94,893,445 of record NC_081842.1, read on the forward strand.
TCTTTTCCAAATTAGGGAACTTTTCTGTCATTATTTCTTCAAACAGGTTTTTTTTTTCCCCTTGCTCAGTTTCCTCTCCTTCTGGTACCCCAATTATGTGGATGTAGTTTCATTTCATGTTGTCCCAAAGCTCCCTTAGGCTCACCTCCTGCTTTTTAAGTTTTTTTCCCCACTTGCTGCTTTGCTTGTGTTTGTTTTCTTACCTTTTCTTCTAACTCGCTGATGGGGTCCTCAGCTTCTTCTAGTCTATTGCTTAATCTTTCCATTGTGTTCTTTTTTCAACTATGTCATTCTTCATTTCTTCTTGATTCTTACACCTGTTGTTGAATTTGTTTTCCATACTTCTCAATGTCCTTATAACCATTGCTCTGAATTCTTTCTCTGAAAAATTTCTTGGCTCCATTTCATTTATTTCATTTCCTGGTGATTATTCCTTTTCTTTCATATGGGGGTTGTTTTTGTCTCACCATTTTTGCTGTTTCTTTGATATTGTTTCTATGCATTAGACTAAATTTCTATGTCATACAGATTTTTGAGTTTGTCTTATATTAGATGTTTTGTGGAACTCAGTGGTGCAATCTCTCAAGTCTTCTGGGCTGAGTATTCAGGGGATGCCCCCTACAGGGGATATTTGGGTTCTCTTGATTTAGTTGGGTTTTGAGTGTTATTGTCCCTCAGGGTGTCTGGTTATGTGGTTCACTCTCTATTTTGTTGACTGAACAGCACAAAATACAACTCAAAGAGATACAACACAAAAGGAACAAAACATGCACGTACTCACGGCACTGATAATTCCAATAAAAAGTGACCACAAGAGAAAAGAGAATTAGGAAAGAGAAAAGAGAGCAAAAATGATATCTAGAAAGGAAACAAAATGCAAGAGAGAAAAGAATAATAAGAAAAAATATATAGGGAGAAAACACAACAAAACAAACAAATAAACCAAAAATTGCAAACAACAAACACCCAGAAAAAAGGAAGCACAGAATCTGTAAAGGCAGAACTTATATATAGAAAGTAAGGTTAAGGAATTGAATGAATGAGGGAAGGAACACAGTTCAGTGTAGAGGAGGTAGAAATCAAATGGGTGGATAAGAAGAAAATAAAAATAAATAAATAAATAATAAAACAACAAAAAAAATTTTAACTTACCTGTCCATTTGTACTTCTATTTTTGGAAAAGGAGGATAGAGAAGAGAGCAGATAAGCTTGAGTTTAGTGAGTGAAACTAATTGCACTTTGGAGAAGAAGAGAGCAAGAGAGGAGAGGAGAAACAAAAGCATTAAAAATTATTGACTAGCCGAAACCGGTTTGTCTCAGTGGATAGAGCATTGGCCTGCGGACTGGAGGATCCCGGGTTCGATTCCGGCCAAGGGCATGTACCTGGGTTGCAGGCACATCCCCAGTAGGGGATGTGCAGGAGGCGGCTGATCGATGTTTCTCTCTCATCGATGTTTCTAACTCACTATCTCTCTACCTTTCTCTCTGTGAAAAATCAATAAAATATATTTAAAAAAATAATTGACTAATGAAGAAAAAGAAGTGAGAAGTGTGCATAGAATTAGAGCAGGAGAGAGTAAAATAAATATATGAGTAAGCCAACAGAGACTATCATAATAAGAACACATCAATAAAGCAGATTAAGAAGATCAATATTCAACAAGGGGTAAAAGGAAAGGAAAGAAAAAACCAAAGCAGGAACAGGAGAAGAAAGAACAGGATGAAAACTGGATAAGTGAGGAAGAAAAGGGTGGAAAAAAAGAATAGGATAAAATAAAATAACAATAAAAAAATAGAATGGAGAAAAATAATACAAAATATAAAAGATTAAAAAAAAGATTTTAAAAATTGTAAATAAAAGATAAAAAAGTGAAGTGTCATTTGCTTCAGCCAAATTTTAACACCATATGGGGGCTGGTTTAAGACCCCACTCTTCTGTTCTGTCTGACACTTCTCAGTTTCCTGTTAGATAGTGAGCACCATGTTGAAGTTCCAAGCGATCCACCACTCCTCTGTGTCTGTCTCCGTAGCCTTGGCTGCAAGCAGGTGGCACAAATCGGCCCACTTTTCCTATCTGCCTTCTGTCAATCTTAATCACTCTAGTATCTGTTTCTGACAGGGCTTTGGTGGGGGTGGTGCTGTATTGCTTTCCAGGATGATTGGTCCCTCCGCACCCAGTTCCCAAAGGCTCCCTGGAGCTACTCAGAGTCTTTGTTTCATCTGCAAAGGTGTAGTCTTGGTGCAGCTGCACCAGCTGCCTCAGGTTGCTGGGAGGGGATGGCTCTTCAGGAGAAAAATGGCTGCTTAGGTTTAGAGGGACCTGAATATCTCAATGCTGGATTCCTGTTCACAGCTCCCTGTCTTGCTCCCCTCCACAGCTTCTTCCCAGCCTCCACAAAACTGTACCTCCACCTGCACCACAGCCTGTTTGTATTTGAAAGGTCCTATGAATTGGGTTTAGTGAATAAAAGCAAAGACAAAACAGAGGCAAAACAACCACACAACTGTGAGTTCCTCTCCCCCCAGCACCACACAGCTCAGGCAGCTCTTCAGGCAGCCTTTCTGGCGGCAGACTCTCTTGGCTGTGGACTTAGATCTAGATTCCTCGACCTCCAAAGCCCTGTGGACTTCCTTTCCTCAGTTGGATGTTACACTTGTTCCCAAGGGACGCAGACTTGGTGCAATGTAACTTCCTTCTGACCCTCTCAACCTGGTGGTCAGGCATCTCTCTGCAGCCCAGATCCCCAATCCTACTGTTCTGCATGAGTCCTCTGCCCTTTCCATCTGTGAATTGTCTCACCAGCTGTGTCTAATTCACCAATTCTGGGTGGATATTATTTGATTTAGATGCTCCTTCTATCGGTTCTGAGACAAGATGCAGGACACGTTTGCCTATTTGGCTACCATTTTCTCCAATATTCAATATTCTTGGTCCACTAATTTTGTGGTCCTGAAGTTTCTTTCTCCTTCTTTGTACTCAGTAGCAAGCCACATGCGGCTCTTTGGCCCCTTGAGTGTGGCTCTTCCACAAAATACCGGAGTGTGGGCTTTTCTTGTGTCGTCTCCTCATCTCCACTCAGCCGGCTCTTTCCACTTCTCTGGTCTGCTCCTTGCCTGCCATCTGGCTCCCTCACTTCTCCATTTCCTTCTCTTTACATAAAACATCTTAATGAAATTTACTTCCAATTCTTACTCTACCATTCTCTCTTAAACCCACTGAATTTAAGATTTTACATTAAAGAGAGAAAGAAGCAACATGTGTGTAAAGTTTCCACAATGGGAAGTCCATTTTAAACTCAGAGTTTTGGGACTGATCACATAGTTTCTTCCTAACAACTAGAAAAAACAAACAAACAAACCAACAAAAAACAGACTCACAGAAGGAAAGCAGATGCCACTATACTAGTAAATTATATTGTTTGCACAAACAATCTAGATTCAACAAAATTACTTCATTAGTTAGGGCAGTGGTCGGCAAACTGCAGCTCACGAGCCACATGCGGCTCTTTGGCCCCTTGAGTGTGGCTCTTCCACAAAATACCGACTTCTGCGCATGGGCCACGAAGTATCAATTGCACTGTACATGCGCGCCCACACGTATTTTGTGGAAGAGCCACACTCAAGGGGCCAAAGTGCCGCATGTGGCTCGCGAACTACAGTTTGGCCGACCACTGAGTTAGGGAATGATTTGGAAGCCACGTTTTCAAACACCAGTCCACTGTGAACCTTGCAAACAAGCCCACTAAAGAGAGTAGCCTCTTCCATTGTGTTAACCTTTTTGTGCATCACACACACAAAGATATTTTGATACCCTAATCTTTTTGATTTTGATTCATTTTTGTTGTTGCTACTAACAAAGAGTTATTGAGAATCAATTGATTGATTATTGATTTATGACTAAATTATATTTTTAAAATAAACCTATTTTAATTTACTTAACAAAATCAAATTGTATAAATCATTTATCTACTCCAATAATGGCTGTTTTCATTGCTGTCATAAATTACTAAGAAATTTAACTTGTTTTTTCAAGTTCTATATTCTCTGTATTATTATTATGAATAAATATGTAATACTTTCTAACCAAGTTACTGCATTAGATTACCCAATAGGTTATAAAAAATATATATCATGGATTAATTTTAAATGGAAAAATAAATTCAGTAATTTATGGTAGAATCCATTTTGTAAAAGTTCTACACCCTGATATTTACAAATGTTAAGTATAGGCTAATAACTGCTCTTAATTTGTCAATATTTTTTCTATGCATGTTTTGCTAAAGGTACAGTCATTCCACTCAAAGTTTTAATAGAGCTCTGGGAGCTACTTGCCCAGGAGAGCAAAATATTGGTCTATGTGACTTTCGGATATATTATGATATAGTAGACACACTGTAATAAATGATACGCACACTCTACTATGGGTACTGGTAACATTTCAAAATTCCTCATAGAAAGGGAAAATAAATAGAGATAGATAACTACAATTTATTTTATTTGCACAATTGATTTTATTATAATGAAATGTTATAAAATTAGGAGGTAGAAACAAGTCCTTATTTAATGCAAAGAGAAACAAGGTCATCTGAGGTGAGGTGTTAGTGCCGACAATAAGGAAGCAAGTCTGTTTTATCCTTCCTCTCACACATACTTGCACTTTGCCTGTGTGATAATTCATGAAGGGAGAAAACAAGTACAGAATTTTAGAGTCAAATAAGATTTTCCCTGTGAATTGTAAAATTATAATTGGCAAATATCTTGCAGCTGTCTCTTAGAATCCATATTTTCCAAATGTTAATAGGCCCCAAGTTAGCAATAAATGTGAACATTAAATGGAAATCTTTGTTTTGTTTTGTTTTATCAGTGCACACATAGAATCTTCACTTTTACAGTATATTCTTATTACTTGCCAAAGTAATAGTCTATGCCATTATGTTAAATGGTAAACATTATTTTGTTAACTAGTCTTTAAATCAGTTAGCGATTATTTCAAATATTAAAAGCCATTTCTTATAAAACGGAGTTTAATTGAAAAGATTAAAATTTTCTATTTAAATTTCCTCTGTAGGTTTACTTTATCTAAGAGGATATATATATATTTCTAGTCATATATATATTTTCTAGTCATATATATATTTCTAGTCATGATATATATATATATATATATATATATAGTATATATATATATAATATATATATATATATATATATAAGTATCTCAGGATCAGAACCATTCAAAAACATGGACAGCAAGAATACTGCTATGTTCATTTCTTTTTACAATGTTTTAATTATTCTCACAATTGGAACCAAGATATAATTATTGTTCCCTAAGCCTGTCTGCAATATTGACTAAACTACCAATCATAAAATATTGCTTTGACCATAACGAGGCTTTCCAGAAAATGCCTATTTGTTACAATGAAAACATTCATTTATAAAACACAAAAATAAAATCGATTTTGTTTCAAATATATGTTTATTTTTTTATTTTAAACTTTATAAATGACAGTCCACATATTTTAAAGGATCATGACATTGCATTTATGAACAGAATGAAAACATAATATAGATATTAGGGTAGGTTTCCTTTGTGAATTAACATCCTAATTTCTGCCTGGAGTGGGTAATTAAATTTGGCACCATGGACACTTTTCTCACTGTTCAGAATTTTCAACTGTATTTAAAACAGATAACATCCATCTCCTCTGCATCAACATACCAACGAGTCAATGGAAATCGAAACACACCAAAATAGGCACTTCATCCTGCTGCCAAGAGGAGAACGTTCAGAGCAAAAGGAATAATTAAAAGTATGACTAAGCAGGCAGAGTCACACTGAAAAACTTCTCACAAAAGCGAGGAAAAATATTGGAAAAAGAAGCAAGTGCCCCCAAATATCATATTGCCATCTCTGACTGAATCGTTTGAGCTCCACATCTCAGTTTTCTGGTGTAGGGCCCAGTTGCTATAGAAACTTACAACTGGGAGCTAAATAAAGTAATTTCTATGCTAGTGTTGGTGTCTCTAACTTCAGCACCTGATGCTAACCAAATTGTGCTCAATAAACAAATTTAAACTTTAAAAGCCTGCATTGTGATCACAATGCTTTCTATACAACTGATTAATCTCATTGATCTTGGCTCAGAGCACAAGAACATAAGAAATCTCAGAAACAGAAAAAGACTACTTACGGTCAATATGCCTGCATCCTTTGGTTTTCTTATCTGATTTCCTACTTTATCCCCATACCTCTATCCTGTCTTAGTTTTAAAATAAAAAGTCAGCTAGCTCGCTCTTCAATTCATCGATAATCCTGCTTTCACTGATCCCTTTTAGACAATTTATTCTATATTAAACCACTCCCTCTTGGCCTCCCCCTTTTCATTTATCCCACTCTAAACCTAAAGAACAAAGAGATCAGGCAGCCCAATAGATACTTAGTCCTTAATCCTCCCGACAGGGCCTGTTACTGCTTCACATTTGATTATAAGATTATTCACTATTTGGCAAGAAATCAAAAACCTGAAGTAGCTTCCTAATACCCCTGTTTGTGTGGGTAGTCAGACACTCCCCC